>NC_049224.1:54378118-55628118 GCF_011100685.1 Canis lupus familiaris | reverse complement strand
GGGATCCCCTGTGGGAGGGAAAGGTTTGGGAATTCCTTCCCAGCTGGGCACAGATGTGCCATGGCTCATCCCTCCTCTGCCCCATCTGCTTGGCCAGGTGAGTAGAGATGAAGGAGGAGTCCTTTGGGCCCTCCAGCAGCCAGGACGCTGAATGCTCTGAATGGTGTCTACTCTTCTGGTGTCTACTCTTCCTCCCACCAGGGAGGCCCCCTGGTGGACAAGGATGCCGGGAGTCTGTACCATGGTCCTGGGTGCAGTGTGCCTGCCCACTGGAGGTCCGCATCTCCTGAGACCAAATGCGCTGGTGTGCCCTCCCTGGCTCCAGAAGAAGGGGAGGTAGGCACTCTAAACCATACCCTCACTGGATGTGTGTAAGGCTGCAGGCCATGCAGCTCTGCTTTCATTCCAGAATGAACCAGGCTGAGGGTGGCCCAGGAGATCAGTATTGACATGAAGATTTCTGCTCCCCACCCTTCCACTCGTTTCTTTTCCATCCTCTCTTCAAGCTAAATCTTCCTTGTCTTTGGATCCACGGCTTCATGTCTGGCAGTGAAAGCCAACCGTAACATCTCCAGTTAGAAATAGATGTTTTGAAATCCCTCATTGGCCAAACACTAATGTAGAAGGGGTACCAAGAGACAGCTAAGCGGAGATGCCTCCTGCTGGGTAAGTTGGATTTAATAGCTACACCATTTAAATCATTAAATTCTCACCCAAACAAGCAAAGTAGTGACAGATTGTCTGAACCAGTCATTTTTCCTAATTCCTCCTATCTGAATCCCTCCTGGAACAGCCCAGCCCCAAGCCTGGAGGCTCCTCTGCCGTGACTCCGTCCTTGTGCCAGGTGATGGTGTAATCAGGTGGCCTTAGGAGGCAGGGAGGCCGGCTGAGTGCAAGCTCTGACCAACCCACCCCCCACCACCACCACTGCCAGGAGGTGGCTCTGGAAGTTACTCCCCCAGGGTTAGTTGCATCATGTCCCCCATGGACACGATAGCATCTCGTTGGCGGCAGTGGGCGGGCGAAGTGGGATCCCCTCCACCTGGCACCTACCACAGTGCCCAGCACTCCGCCAAGGATCTAAGTGGATGCGATCTCTCCCTGAGATGGTGGGGGCTCGGGCGGGGTGCCGGACCACACACGAGGCCGGCTGGGGCGTGCTGGCGCGCGGTGGGGCCAGACGTGTGGTTCTGGTTGGTGAGCGGCAGACGGCGCCCCTCTGCCAGTCTCTGTGTGGTTTGGGAAGGGGTGAGGCAGGCGGGGAGCCTGGGGGACAGAGCTGCACCGGCTTTGCCTCTAGCGACTGCAGAAACCACACCTCAATTAGAGGGAACTGTCTGGAATGTGAAAAGGTCAGGAACTTGGGGGGAGAAGTGGTCATGTCATTTTGGAATGTACACAGCTGAAGCAGGGGCAGGCGGGGGGCGGGGGGGTCGGCGGTAATGAGTCCTCTGAGTCTGAGGGAACGAGCTGGAATCCCAGCTGGCCCACCTAGCAGAGGACGGATGCTGCGGGTCAGCCTCCTCATCCCAGGAGCATGAATAGAAGCCCCCACCTCAAGGATAACTGTGGGTCCTATAGACAGGGCTCCTGGCCCAGGAACATGTGTCACCATCAGATGACAGTAGGTCACCATTCCCTTGGGTCAGGAAAGCCAATGCCAAACACCTGGACAAAACGCAGTTTTAACCATGGCCTTTTTTTTTTTTTTTTTTTTTTTTTTATTGGTGTTCAATTTACTAACATACAGAATAACACCCAGTGCCCGTCACCCATTCACTCCCACCCCCCGCCCTCCTCCCCTTCTACCACCCCTAGTTCATGAGAGAGAGAGAGAGAGAGGCAGAGACACAGGCAGAGGGAGAAGCAAGTTCCCTGCGGGGACCCCAATGCAGAACTTGATCCCAGGACCCCGGGATCATGATCTGAGTCGAAAGCAGATGCTCAACCACTGAGCCACCCAAGTGCCCCTAACCATGGCCTTTTAAGGAACCATTTCTTCAGCAAAGGAAATCCTGATGATAACCTTTTGAACGACCCAAAGGAGCACAAAGATGAGAGGCCTGTAAGGGAAGGTCTCCATCAGCTCGGGTGTTAAAAGCCCACATACTCCAGATGGAAGAGGGGGGGTCACCTACCCCAGAGAAAAACCAAAATGCCTCCCCTCTGCTTCCTTACCACTCCCTGTCTTCGAAGCAAACTCACCCCCACCTGCTGCTCCCTCTCTTCTCATCTTATTCAGAGATGCCCACTGAGCATCTACACTTGCCAATTGCATACCCCCGATCCACCCGCCCCCCCCTTCCACGGAGGCTGCCCTGGCCAGGATCCACAGGGACCCTCTAAGTTCTTTGTGGGACAACCTCCCCATAGTCCTAACCTACCATCACTTGGCAGCATCTCCATTCCATTGGGAAAACATCTTTTATATCCCTGCTGTCTTCAGGGCACCAAAAATTCTAGGGTGACTATCACACGGTTAACCACTTCCTCTTTGATTTCCTGGTTTTTAACAATACTTTTCTTTCTTCCTCCCATATTGTCCGCTGGCTCATCTTCCCCAATCGCTGCTTAAATGGGGTTCCATCATGACAACCTTCTCATGGCAATTGGCAAGCTCCCTCCCAGAGGGCGAATGGTCACATCCAGCACAGACCTCGCTCCCCAGCTGCTGATCCTCCTTTCCTGCTTCCCAGTGACATTTCCAGGGGCACCTCCAATCCCACCTGTCCAAAGCAGGTTTGGTTCACACGGTCTGGGAGGCTGCCTACACCAAAGCTCACCACCGGACTACCCCCTGCCTCTCCGCCCTTCCCCTGCCCAGGATGCTCACGTCCTGGCCTCGCTGCATGGAACATGCTTCTTCCCTCCGAGTCTGGCTCCTATTGCTCACTCTCGCTGGCCCTCAGGTCACCTGGTTGCATTGTTAGAAATAGAGAATTCTTGGGACCCACCATGGACCTCCTGAATCAGAATCTTGGGGGGAAAATCCTGGAGTCGTACATTTTTATGAAGCTCCCCGAGTGATTATGATGCCTTCTCAACTTAAGAAGGAAAAAAAAAAACCAAGAAGCTGTAATCTCAACGTGTTACTAGCAATAGTTGGCAGGATTTAGTGATTGTCTGGATACGGAATGTGAAGGAGAGGGAAGAAAGCAAATCCTTCCAGACGGAATGCGAAGCTGAGAGATCGGCATCAGGGGAATGAACCACATGCAGGAGCTGATTTTCCTGAGTGAGCTCATTAATTCATTTGCTACACCTGCATTTTAACACGTCACGGAGACCCCAGTAGGAAATAAATAAAAACATTGCCGAGGTATTTCCTGAAATGCATTATTTCTTTAAATTCAGAACCATCTTTTATTCTTTGCCCTCTACCTGATGTTGGAACCCAAGTTGTCAACGCAAATGAAGGGATAAGACAAATGATCTTAAAGTAGGTGGGTCTGGGGCAGTGTTGACAAACAGAAGGGAGACATAATCTGGAGTCGAAAAAGACGCTGCTTAATTGGAGCTCAAATTTATCAGCACATCTCCTTCTGCAACCATTTTCTGAAACAATTATCCTAATTTATGTTTTTGAATTGCCAAAGGAATAGTTATGCCCGAACTCCCATCTCCCACTTGCCAAAAACATTTTGGACTCTCCTTGGAGAGTCTTTTGAGAATACCCTCTTTCACTGGCACGGTTGTTTATTTGTACCTTCGAATACCACGATACACCTTATCCATAAATCCTTTCTCTTCAGAACTCATGCTGTGATCACTGAGACTACGTTAATAAGAGAAAAGGTGTGTCCTGAGTGTTCATACTGTAAAGTTAACCCATAGAGATCTGAACCTTGAAATTACAGTCCAGCCTTAACATGGTCTAGCGATACAGAAAATTATAACTGAATCCAAGTTTTGCAGTTGCTAACGAGAATGAGAGATAAACAAATACCAACTGAACCACTGATGATTAAAGATAACTCTGTTGTACCTAAGAAGCCAACAGTGTTTTCTGTTAACATTTGTGTTTCAGGACCCCATGCTTTTATAGATATGAAAGTATTTAAATTTGCTGTCACATTCCTTCATAGTCTTAAATCAGCAAAGCCCAGCCTTCTGCCATGACTAGAACCAAATGTTATTTTCTAAAGAAAAGAGCTGCAGGATCAGGGAAGTGTCAGGCAATTCATCAGGAGGAAGGAGGACAAGATGCCAAGCCCTTAATGCTTTAGGGCATATTGGATACTTAACCCTTTCCATAAAACAGAAAAG
Source organism: Canis lupus familiaris (assembly GCF_011100685.1). Classification (NCBI taxonomy): domain Eukaryota; kingdom Metazoa; phylum Chordata; class Mammalia; order Carnivora; family Canidae; genus Canis; species Canis lupus. The sequence goes on along the minus strand of NC_049224.1, from coordinate 55,623,852 downwards.
CTCTTTTTTTTTTTTTTTAATGAAGAAAGCATTTCTGAATCCATGCCTTCTCCCCTATGTAGACAGCATTTGGGGTCCTAAATTATAATTTAATAAGTAGAGATAGATATTTAGAGCTCTCAATCTAGCATAGCAACTTCCTTTGCAGATGGAAGTACAGGGTGGAGAGCCCTGAGACCAGGTCAGTGGCAAAGCCAGGAGCACTTCCCCTGGCCCCCAGGTCCATCCACCATATGAGGCCACCATCTGCAGCCTTCACTTCTGTGCATACCTTTTCACTAAACAAAAGCCATACTTCTACATCAGGAGATTTCTAATGGATACCATCACAATTAACTTTATATCATGTGCCCAAATCCCGGAATAAAATATAGATGGTACCTGTCATTATGTTCAATCTAAAGTTAAAATTATTTTTTAAGTTAAAACAATTATCTCTATAATGAACCATATTCTTTTTGAAAATTTCAGTTGTGTGTGTGGGTATGGATATATGATGTCACAATAGAGGTTGGGTTCAATTTGGTAAAGATACATGAAGCCCTGGGATGCCTGGGGTGGCTCAGTGATTGGGCATCTGCCTTCAGCTCAGAGCATGATCCTGGAGTCCTGGGATCGAATCCTGCATTGGGCTCCTTGAGGGGAACCTGTTCTCCCTCTGCCTCTCTCTCTCTCTCTGTGTGTGTGTGTGTGTGTGTGTGTGTCTCATGAATGAATGAATAAAATCTTTAAAAAAAAAAAAGATACATGAAGGACTTTCCATATGCAGGCCCCATATGAAGATGTTGGAGGGAAGCAGAGGAAAGACATGAAACCAGCCTTTAAAGAATTCACCATCTAGCAAGAAGTCAGCCAGCTGGCCAAATACTTCCTGCAGTGGGTTAAGTACGTATAGGATAAAGGGGGTGGTGTACTGGAGCCAGCTGGCAGGAGCCCATGTCTTGCTAGCAAGTATGCATCTTGTCCTGGCTCTGCTTTCAGCATCTTCATGTTGATAGCTTGAAAATGACAAATGCTTAAAAGCGGGTTCTGGAAAGTCAATCATTAAACACTTGCCAGTGCAACACGGGAGAAAATATCACAGAAGAGATGAGTTTTTGAAGTATGAATAGGAGTTTGGTGGAGGGAGGGTCAGGAGGAGGAAAAATCAGCCAGCCAGGAGGAATATGTGCATTGGGGCATTGCAAGTCTAGGAAATGCAAGTGGATCCCTAGCTTGCAAACTGTTATGTGCAGCATCATCTGGAGTGCTTGTGAAAACAGTTTGTTGCTGGGCCCTGCCCTTGAGACTTTCTGTACGACATCTGGGGTAAGGCCCAAGGAAGTGCGTTTCTAACAAATTCTCAGGTGATGCTGGTCAGGATGAGAGGTAGATGATAGAATGCCCTGAGCTCGCCAAAAACCCTGGATCTTTCTCTAGCTCCTGACCTTTCAGAGTGTGTTCTGGGGCCCAACAGCATCGCCTGGGAGCTTGTTCTCACTTTTTTTTTTTTAAGATTTTATTTATTCATGAGAGACACAGAGAGGCAGAGACATAGGCAGAGGGAGAAGCAGGCTCCCCGCAGAGAGCCCAATGTGGGACTCGATCCCAGGGCCCCGGAATCATGACTTGAGCCAACAGTAGACGCTCAACTGCTGAGCCACCCAGGTGTCCTTGGGAGTTTGTTCTAAAAGCAGAAGAGCAACAGGCCTCCCGGACCTGTGGAATCAGAATCTGCCGTGTAGCGAGATCCGTGGGTGATTTGTATGCGAGTGTGATAAGCGCTGTTCTCCGTAGCCCATGGCTCTCCGGCCTGGCCTGGAATTAGAATTACCTGGGGAGACTTTCCAACATACCTATACCCAGGCCCTACCTTCAGAGGCTTGGATCTAACTGATTTAGGATAAGCCTGGGCCTGGGTGTCATTTAAAAGTCCTACGGGGGCTTCTCGTGTGCAGCCTTGGCTGCGAACTGTGCTTCAGCCATGGTTTCAGGTAGAAGGGATCCTTGTCAGGGCAGCTGTTGTGAATCTTCCGTGGTGAGAGTTTGAAAAAACAGCCAAAAAGCTGCAGTCATCACTGGCAGCTGAGAATAGCTGGAGCAGGGACAGGCATGTTGGTCGCCCACCGACCTGCCTCCTTGCCACCGTTCTCTTCCTTCTGCTTGGCTTTGACCTGCTGTGCTGTCTTTCTCTTTCTCTTTCTCACTCCCTTGATGATATATATTAGCTAACACAAAAAAGACTCTCCCCACAAGCATATCCTTCCTGTGCGCAAAGTACTTTCTTTTATTATTTTTTTAACTTTATCCATTCATGAGAGACACAGAGAGAGAGGCAGAGACAGGGGCAGAGGGAGAAGCAGGCTCACCATGGGCATCCCGATACAGGACTCGATCCCAGGACCTGGGGTCATGCCCAGAGCCGAAGCTGATGCTCAACTGCTGAACCACCCAGGTGTCCCTGCAAAGTACTTTCACATATAATCTCACTAGATAACATGAAAAGGAGAAAGTTTAAAGGTCCTTATGTTTATCTAATAAGTTACGTGGCCCTGATCTGTCATTTAAAGTGACAGGTGAATTGAATGGTTTGGATTTTTTCTCTAATTTCAAAACCAATACCAACTAGTAATCGAGATACTTTGTATTTTGCATATGGCCCTCGGTTGGCCCTCCTCCCCTGCAACACCTGAGAACTTGATCCTGAGCAGAGAAGTGACTTCCTCCCTGTATTGCAGAGGACCTGTCTATGCAGCCTGTGTTCTGAGAGCACACTTAGCATGTACACATTAGATGATGTAGTCTTCTGGGACAGTTTGGCCAGTCCAAACGGCTTTGCCAACTAATAAAAGCCATTAGCACTGAACTTCAAAAGCATTAGGCTAAGTGAAAGAAGCCAGACACAAAAGACCACCTATTGTATGATTCCATTTGTATGAAATGCCCATAGAGATAGAAGGTAAATTAGCCGTTACCTGAGGTTGGGGGGGAAGCAGAAACTGCAAATGGGCACTGAGGAGTTTGTGTCGGGGAAGGGGGTGGTAGAAACATTCTAAAATTAGATAGATTATGGCTATGGCTGCACGATTCTATAAATACACCCCACACAGTTGAATGGTCTTATAAATTGGATGAATTCCACGGTATGCAAATCATACTTCAATCAAGCTCCTTAAGAGTAACAACAGAACATGAGCAGGATTTTTCCACCCTAAAATATGCTTTTCCACCCCCCTTCCCCCTCTAATAATACATAGTGAAAACGAGAGAGCAAAATGATGTCAATACAGACCAACTCATTTAAGAAAAATATGTTTACATTGCATGTGGTTTCAGAGCATTTTTATTTCCCTGAAAGTACTGTTAGGTCTAGCAAGGCAAGGAGAAGAGGGAGAAGACCAAAAAAAAAAAAAAAAAAAAGAGGAAAGTTTAAAAGTTTTGTTGTTAAAAATAGCCGCCTGGGGAAGCTGCTGCCCTGGGAGGGTGGGGGGCAGAGCTGCGGGAAAGGGTTAACCCCGCGGGCGCCGACATCTGGCGGGAGCGAGGGCGTTGGCAGAGCCAGGTCGGCCCGTACCAGTCTGTACAGGGGAGCTGTCCCGCCTGCTGATTTATCATTCCCTAATGTCACGGGGATGGGATGTTGAAATTGTGGCTAGAATGTGAAATACGAAAAACATGAAGATTATGATTTAGCGTCTGGGGAAGATCAGTGTGAGCTGGAGAACAGCTTGTAAATGGGAGGCATCCTTGGCAATTGCCTGTGGTTTTCAGGACTCGGGCACTCGGGGAAAGCACGCTCAGGACTGGGGCCGCCAGAGTGTTCTGGTGCTAGAACACACGGAGGTAAAGATGGAATCCAGAAGGGGCGAAACCGCCTCTGTGCTGTGATGGGGATCCTGCCGGCATTCGCCAGGAGGACCAAAGTAAATTTTAATTAAACGGAGATCTGATGTTGAAGGGTAAATAAAACAATGTGGGGTGTAAACAGCTTAAATCAGTGATTCAAATGACACCTGCGGGTGTCTAGACATGAGCTGCATCCTGATAATTTGTAGTCTCAGAGAAGTGCAGATGAGTAGGATAATATCCCCAAATTCTGCTCATTAAAAGAAATAATAGCTTGAATTTTAAGGAGGCGCTAAATAAAGGTGCTGGAATGGTTTTAACAGTTACACGTGGAGGGAAGGTGAGTTAGCAAAAGCAATACAAAATTGGGTGTATGGGTGTGTTGCAGATGGTTGCCATGGATGCCTTTTGTATCTGGGAAAAAAAATATTTGGAAAGATAGAATAATTAAGGGATGAAATAAAAGTCCTATAATAAAAGGCTGAAAATCCTTCCCCTGCCAAAAAAGCCCAAACGCTACATGTGTGTAAATCTTACATTAGGAACGTGGAGGATGCCTACTTTGTGTAGTTTCTTTCTTCCCGACTGCATGTTACAAACAGCGTTGGAGATTTTTGCATTTCCGCCTGTCAGCATGCCCCCATTTACAGGGGTGCAAAAATGCAGTTTCCACATTGTTTGTTAGTTATAGAAATGAGCGTTGACAACGTTCCCTCAATGCTTAGGGTTTATTTTAATTACTTCCTGTCATGCCGAATGTATCTGCAGTGTGGATTGTAAGAATTGGCCTCAAGACATGGGTGTGCTACCCCGGCAGTTAAGTAGGACAGCTTGACTACGAAGTCTTAACTATTCATTCACTCATTCACTCATTTGTTCGTTCATCCAGGAAAAGCACTGCCCCAGGCAGTGTACCAAAGAGGACAAGTTGGATTCTGCCTTCAGACAGCACCCAGTCTGCAGGTAGAAAGACATGGGAAACGTGTGTGTGTGTGTGTGTGTGTGTGTGTGCGTGTGTGATGCTGGGGAGGGCCTGTTCTGAATCCCCTTTGCAACAACAGATGGGGAAAATAACTCTTAAGGAATACTTTTTTCTGTCCGGCAACACTGGGCAGAAATCTGGATTTGGCCCAGAAATCAGTACCTTGGACAACTGAGGGTAATCGTTCTTCAAAACCAATTTAAAAAACATGAAAAGAATGGTGGGAATCACCCAAAAACAGAGGACTCACTCCCCCACCATCCTTGATCACATTGGGTCACGCCGACCCTCCCTTACAGCCATGTTGGTGCAGGAAGCCTGGAACCTGTGGTTTGGGTTTTTTTGGGGGTTTTTTATTTGTTTGTTTTGGTTTTGGCCTATTAATGATCTATCACACTTTTACTGTGATTGCTGTGTGATTTGAAGAAGGGTCCGCCAACCTCCCGAATTGTGCTTCTTTGTAAAAGGAAGGGGAGATGTCACTAGACATTCTTCGAGGGCCCTTTCTGGTTCTGATATTGTACCTTCCGTATGGTGCTGCCAGAACAGTCCCGGGTGCCTCGGGGTGGACGGCGGTGTGCTGGTGACAGTGCGGGACTCCTGGCGCTGGGATTGTGCCCAGTGCCCCACACCCAGGGTTCCCAGGGGGTACAAACAAACCAGACAGCATGGCCTCGCGAGCTTGCTAGGACCATCCTTTGGGGCTGTTGTTTTTCCTTTTCTTTCTCTGTTTTCTTTTTCTTCTTTTTTCTTCTATTCTTTTTCTTTCCTTTTTTTGCTCGTTTTTGTTTTTAGTCATTGCCTGGATGATTGAAGTCCCTTAAATCTTACCTCTAGATGAGTGTAGTTGTTTTTGTTGTTGCTGTTGTTGTTTTTGTGTGTGGAGTTGAACTATGCGTTTACACACCTGCCAGTGTGCTCCTATTTCTGGGACAGAGAGAAATTTCCCCTATCATGTACCCCAAACTTCCAGAGCAATGGCACAAAACATGTGTGACTCTTCTTTGCATCATCTGGGCTCATTTCATCCCTAAAACTGATCCCAAGTTCAGCAAACATTTGTAAGTGCCTGCTCTGATCCAGACCGTGGGTGGGGTGTGGAGGCAGAGAAGAGAAGCCTGTTCTTGTCAGGGTGGGCCCCGCCAGGGTACACAGCTTCCCAGGAGAATGTCATCACCGAGCCCCCCGCCTCATTACACTCGCTTGCAGATTGGCATGTTTGTTCCCAGAGAAGGACCTAAACAGAAACCCCCACTGTCCTTCTATGAAAAGAGAAAACACAGTTGATATTGCCCCATTCACACCCTCCCCAGACATTTTACGATCAAAGAGTGGCTGTTGTTTTCTTTCATAAACGTAATCCATGTTTAATGTAGAAAATTTGAAAAATACAGAAAAGGAGAAAGAGGGAACACCCATCAGCATGAGTTGGCCCACTTTAGAGGCAGCCACGGGCAACATTTTGGCCTGTTTCCCTCTGGTCTGTATTCCACAAATACTTCCTGAGACCCTGTGCCAGGCACGGTGCTGGGTGCTAGAACAGTGAGGAACTCGGTACAGCCTGACAACTTACAGCCTAGAGAAAGAGAGAGACCCTGGCTGAGTGTGATGACCTGAAATTACATGCAGTAGGGACCTGACCTCAGGGCTCTTGCTCAGACCCTGAGTTTAGCAGAGGATTTACAGCGGAAGAGATGCTTAAGGCGAGACCTAAAGAATCAAGGGCAGTTGTGCATGAGAGGGGAGGGGTGGCCTTGTGGGGGGAAGGTGTGAGTGAAATGTGGGTGTAGCATGGCTGTAGGGCAGAGGGCAGGGGACCCCAGGAGGAGGGGGACAGGAGATGCTGCTGGGACGGTAAGCCAGGCCCTGCCACGCAGGGCATCTGTCACTATTCTGTAGCTACCAGACTGGATCCTGCTTCTGTTTCTATTATTGTTTTCAGACTTAATTCTGTAGCATAATCATGTTTCACATTATTATCAACTATTTTAATGGATACATAATATTCCTCCAATTAATGAGGCATCATTTACTTAATTTTAAAGGAGAGAGAAAGGGGCGCCTGGGTGGCTCAGTTGGTTGAACATCTGCCTTTGGCTCAGGTCATGATCCCAGGGTCATGGGTTTGAGTCCCACGTCGAGCTCCCTGCTAGGTGGAGAGGCTGCTTCTCCCTCTGCTTGCTGCTCCTCCTGCTTGTTCTCTCTCCCTCCCTCTCTCTCTCTCTCTCTCTCTCTCTCTCTCATTCTCTGTCAAATAAAATCTTCAAAAAAAAAAAAGGAGAAAATTTATTTTTCTGAGCTCCACATTCCACTCCACTCCAGAGTCTTCAGATAGATAGTGGCAAACTGGAAAATTCTAAGCAGGGTACATGTATTTTTTTAATAAATTTATTTTTATTGGTGTTCAATTTGTCAACATACAGAATAACACCCAGTGCTCATCCCGTCAAGTGCCCACCTCAGTGCCCGTCACCCGTTCACCCCCACCCCCGACCTCCTCCCCTTCCACCATCCCTAGTTCGTTTCCCAGAGTTAGGAGTCTTTCATATTCAGTCTCCCTTTCTGATATTTCAGTAGAGTACATGTATTAATGTTCTTTTATTCTAAATCAGAATTTGAACCATGGACTGGAACCCACCACCTGACTTTTGACTGCAGAGCTTAGACTCCCTTCTGGAAGTAGAATCCACACTGCTTTCATTCCCTCTGCTAAATAACCCACTCAATCATGCAGAGAAAGATACACTCACAGTACCAGTTTCTAGGTAGCACCGAGTTCCTACCTCCTCCCTCCACCGGGCTCCGAGCTGTGATCACCTTCCTTCCCCACCTCTGAAGAAATAGAACCTCAAAGTCAGTTGACAATATAGCAACCTGTCAGGAAAGAAAAAGCTTTGGAAGAAAAAGTAAATCTCAGTTCAAAATCAAGGTACCAAGAAACCCACCCCTTCCTCCCCCTTAACCCCAAAGAGGCTGCCTGCCCTCTGAGTCTGGAGTAGAGGCGGCCCCCCATGTGGCCACCGGCTTACCTCACTGTTGAGAAAGAGTCTGATGTTCAACAAATAAACATCAACGTGCATTGTATTTCCTACAGCAGTAGGTGCCATGAAGGAAAAAGCAGAGAGCACATTTAGGGAACGGAAAGGAGGCCGTGAGGTCAGAGTGTGGTGGGGGGGGGGGGCGGGGGAATGTCCATTGGAGGAACAAAAGAGATTTTTCTCCTCTGTTCCTCTCTTCTCCCTTGGCACGGCCATAGACCTCTTCTGAGAGACTCTGCCCATTTCGAAACCTAACGGGCTCATCTTCAGCCTGGGTGGGCTGGGCACTGGGGAAGGTAGGGAAAGAGGTCATGTCACCTTCAATTCATTCAGCTTCCTTCTTCCTTTGGTCTTGCTGAGGGTCAGTAAGCTGGTTATGAAGGCAGCCCTCGGGACTGTTAAAATACTAAAAGCACACATGAATGAAATCCTGGTTCTGCACACGCCACTTACGTACAGCTCATTGATTTTCCTTCTGTTGATCATTCTTAAAAAGTATCGTGAGGGATAATAATCACATGAGCACAGATGCTAGCGTGAAGGTGTATTCAACACCCGCGGATTCTCAGAAAAGTCAGGTGTCCTTTAGACTACAGTATTGATTGGTTCTGCCCAAGCGAATCCATTGGAACTCTTTGAGTTACAAGTGCTAGGGAGCCCAACTCAGGTTGGCTTGAGCAGAAAGGGAATCTGTTGGCGCGTGTGACTGGATGGTCCTGACGGACTTAGGCTAAGTGGCCAGCACCCCTTGACGCACACAGGGTCCAAACGATGTATTTGACTCAGCCCAGCTCCGTTCTCGTGAGTGTGCTGAACTTGTTCTCCGACAACATCCCCCCTGGGGGTCAGAAGCTACCGCAGCTCTGTTTTATGCACCACAGTGAAGGGAGAGCTGAAGGTGCTCAGTGCCCACCCTGGGAGCTGGGGAGGGAGGGAGACCCGCCCAAACCACCAGGACCGAGAGTAGGTGAGGCCGGGGGCCTCATAGAAAGAGCAAGGGACCAGACCTCTCATTTAATCCAAGAAGGTATAAATAGGACTTGGAGTTTCACGCCCCTCCCCCCAAAAATCACTATCCCTCAAACCTAACTTTTCGTAGGACCCATTGATAGGAGAAAAACTTGCAGAGCAGGGGGGCTGGAAAGCAAGCAGAGTCATCTAGTTTGATCCTCTTTCTTTTGGCAGGATCAAATCCAGATCTTTCCAGGCAGATGAAAGTGTGTAAATGTTTCCAGTGAAAGAATCAAGTCGTGGGCCTGAGCCTCTAATGATGTTAAACCTTAACATCACCCCCTTGCCCCTCCTTCTGTCCAAGCATCCGCAAAGGGAAAAATGGATTCTATTTTCATTTTCTCCGGGATAAATTCTGTTCTTTCCTGCTTCTAAGGCTTCAAATTCCACCATAACATTTTAGATTCACATCGTTTTATTGTTATGTCATCCGACTTCCTTCCTATGCTTCTTTCATCTTAATTCAGGTTTTGTGTCTTGAAAGCATTCCTGAATTTTATAGAGAGAATAAAGCGGATGCCATGTGAAGTGGATTTTTCCCCCGCAGTAAATATTTTTTCAGAAGTGTGTTCTTGCCCTCCCACCTCCTACGAGTTCCTTGGACTCTCTGAGCCTCCATATGCACATCCGTAAAATGGGCAGAGCAATACTAAGAAGTCTCTTGTTTTGTTGGGGTTTTTTTTGTTTGTTTTTTGTTTTGTTTTGTTTTTTTATGAGGACTAAACTACTTAGAACCTTGTCTCTGGCATTTAGTCACTTATAACAAATGTTAGCTGCTGCTAAAATTATTATGATTAATTGTTATGATCATCACCAGCATTTTATAGACTGTCCATAGACTCTCCTCCCCTTTGGGTATTTCTCACCCTTGCATGATCAGACTTCTCTCGAGACCTGTTTGCCCACTACCCACGAACCAAAAACCAAACCCGGGTGTTCAGCACTTCTTGAATCCGCCCTCCTGCCCCCTTGGCCTTGGTTACTTGATTTGGTTTGCTATGTGACCTTAAAAACAGGGGACAGTTCTGTGGCCCAGCCACCCAAGTATACAGAGGGAGAACGGGGATTCTGGCAAACTGCATTGTTTCCATCTTGGTGTATAAACAGCCGTCCCCTCATGCGGTCCCCAATCCCAGGCCTAGTGGGGGCAGCTCCCACAACAGCAGAGCTGCCAGGAACCTGGGGCTGAATGAGACCTTCCAGCTCAGCAGCCCTCAAATCTACCTGATTTGCCTCCAGGGACATTTGCTGTTTATAAGGTACCCTCCCTCCCCACCTATCCCCCATCCAGCAAGGCTCCGTCTTAGTGCAGCTTCCCAGCCTGGGGCCCCAGCTGGGGGTCTTCTTCTCCCTCCACCTTGCACCTTTTTAACCTAGAAGACATTCATGATGTCCAGCATCTGCCCCACGTCTCCCCTAACGTTTTGCTCCTTTCTCAGGAAGCTCAGCCGGCTGTAGGTTATATTCAGGCACCTTTTTTTCATCATGTACCATTTATTCTCAATCTAACAGAAACCCCTTGAAGTTTTCTGACATTCATTTGGCACCCTTTGCCCAGCTTCCCACATAAATGCGGACTTCTCCCATTTTTATGGATCTCCCACAACTGAACAGTTGTGAAGAAGGGGACCTTGTTACCCAACAAAGCTGAGCAGGCAGTGTTTTGCTCGTTCAACCTGGAATCTCTCTTTAGCGAAGTATCTCAACTTTGAAACGCAGCCTCCCTTCCCGCTTGGAAAGAAGATTGGAAAGAGACTGGAAAGAAGGCAATGTTTAATATTTTTTTGCAAGACGTTTCAGATATTGGAGCCTCAGTGAGAATCCTGTTTCTGGCACCATGCGGGGGAATGGAGGAAGCGGTAATGAGCAAAGCCCTCCTGGGGCAAAGAGCGAGTGGTTTCTCCGCAGTGATGCAGGGTGTGAGCAAGCCAGGGCTTCTGAGCGGGGCTGCCAGCAAGGGCTCTGACTTGCCTGCCCCGTGGGCCAAAGCCCGCTGCAGCCACAGCGCTTCACCGTGCAGACAAAAAAGGAAATTCATGAACAGAGAACGTCAAGGGTCTGGCCGCTGCCAAGAAGCAGGGCCAGAATCTGCTGGCTCTCTCTCTGGGGCTTCTCCTTGGCCTGTCCTCCCGGAGGGGTTGGAGCCGCACCAGGGAAACCAACCTGACCGACTCCCCGTGTGCAGGCCCGGGGCTGGCTTACGGAAGCGTGTCTACAGGCTGTTGGTGGCTCTCCCCAGCCTCAGTGAGGATACCCGTTGTTACCAAGCCAGGTTCCCAAGCAGAGGTCCCGTCCTGGGCAGACACACAGCTTCCCTGGGGAGGGGTGGCCCTCTCCAAACCGGGTCACCTTATTTTCTCCTACGGTTCCCAGCCGGCCGGCCTCGCCGCCGCTGCTCTTTGTGGTCCAGAGGCTAACTGGAGGAGGCCCTGAGGAGCACAGGACTAGGACGGAGCTTCACAGTGTCACTTAGGACCCAAGAACAGCAGCACCTCCTGACTTAGAGCAGATTCGGACAGATGAGCACCGTGTGCCCACCTTCAGGCCGGCTGTGCCTGTTTGGGGCGGTGGGTGCGGGAAGGGGGCGCCCGTGATGTGCAGAACTTCCAAAGGATGAGGTTGGAGCCCCGATTCCTTTTTAGCCAGCAAGGTGGCTTTCTTGTCCCCTCTAGGCTACTATCTCCTCCAGAGTGAAACGGGGACCGGACAAAAGATCTTCTACAGCCCTTTATGGCTTGAAGAGATAGTACAGTGAGCATAAGCTCAGAGCAGTGACCCAAACATCACTGTTCCAAAGGGAGAGAGAGAAAGGAGGCACCACGAAAGGCATCTTCCTCCTCCTGGGCCCAGGCCCAGAGCACAATGCCTGGAAGTGGCATACATCTCCTCTCCCTTGCATGAAGACCCTGGTGGGGTGAGCACCTCCTTTATGGTGCTGGGCACGATCACAGGGCTGGACATCAGCATGCAGTCCTGGGTTCTCTTTGTTCTGTTAGGAAACCCGAGGTTTACTTAATTTACTCACATTCACGGACCATCTCTCCCCTGCCACTATGTATGAGGAACCATGCAGGAGAAATCCACCCTCAAGGTGATTTCTAGCTAATCTGAGCTTCTTTTAGTTACTCAGTGTTCTTGGGTTTTGTTTGTTTGTTTGTTTACTTCCAGGTCTTTGCACATGATGTGCCCTCAGCCTGAAATGTTCTGCTTACTCCTACTTTGCTAAGACTGCTGTGTACAGTTGTGCATAATTCTAGATCTATTTACACAGGTGTGAGTGGTGCCCTCAGAAATGTGCAGTGCACAACCTGAACAACTACACAGCATGGCTTTGACTATCATCTCACCCCATTTCTCCTTTCTGGAGGTAGGTCATAGTCATGTCAGCTTTTGGCTCAATCATTATCTTTCCTTCTTTATTTCTGCCCTCCCTCTTTTCCTACTCCCCTCTCTCCCTTTCTTCCTGTCCCTCACATTTATTGAGCACCTACTATATACATCAGGAGCTGGATGTACAGTCATAAAATAGGTAGGGTCCCTGCCCTTGTGGTGCTTACTATTCTTGTGGTGTGTTTATACTTTCCTACTGTCTTCCCGCTCTACACCAGAGAATTCATCAGGTTACTACCCATTGACCAAGTGACAGATGGACAGCTCTGACCTGGGGACCTTTTGCTCTAGAACACCAGGCCTCTGGTCTAGGAGGAGTCTGAGGAGGGCAGGAGGGGCCTAGGAGACCAACCTGAAGCCCACCGGGCTAGAGCGCCCCTCCTTCCTGGCCTTGGGAACACCCTAGGGGCGTTTGTGAGGCTCATTAGTGCAGCAACGATTAACATGAGGCCCAGAGCAGGACTTCCCCCTGCCAGGGAGGCCGCAAAGTTCCAGAACGTCCCAGGGAGGAATGGAGCACCACCCAGACCTGCCTTCCCTCCAGGGGCTACAAAACAATCCCTAATGAGTCCTCTGCATGGGAGGGTGAAGTCACCTGCAAGGAGGCAGCAGAGCCTCAGGTGTTCTCCAGGAGGCTTAAAATAGCCGGGCTCCCTCCACAAACACCTTCCAACACTGTTTAGGATGGCGAATGCCAGGAAACTAATGAATCTGAGCTTAGTGAATTAATTGTTGATGAAATAATATGAATAGTGTGCTTCCTGTTCATCAGTCTCTACAGAAATTAATTAGCCTCTCTTGGCAGCAAGCAGGATCAAATTTTCAACTTAATTTATGAATTTGGCCAAATTGTCTATGGGAAGCCTTGCCTGGAGGACCTTCCATGGCTGCTTCGTGTCCAGACAGGCCTTGCCTTTCATAGAAGACATGACTGCTCCAAGAACCCCAACAAGAGATGAGGGTGGGGGACAGGGCGGGGGGGAGGGAAGGGGGAGGTTCACAGTTTGATTATGAGGCTCCAAGCAGACTCCATGTTCCCATGTCGCTGCCCCAGCCCTACCCAGCATGCTGTTGGCCTGAGGAAGGTCTGCTAGGTGCATGCAGTGGGGATGGCCCAGCAATGGGGCTGACTTGGGATCTAATTATTCTGAGCTGTGTGCACTCACTCAAATTGCAGGATGATGTGAAAGAAAAATACTATGAGAACTGTATTTTTTTTTTTTTTTTTTTTTTTTTTGGACTAAAGTAAGAGCAGAACACTTTTTGGGCCTGGGGAAACCCAGCTGAGGAACTGGCTGCCATGTGGTGTAAATTAGCACCTTGGTCCTGTCTGCCCCAGAATAGAGCCCAGAGGAACCCAGCTTTCATCACTCAGTGTGGGGGGGTGGTGAGAGGCAGGCTCTGACTGCAGCCAGTGCCTACAGGAATCCCAACCAGGCTGCCCACTCTGGGCAGCTGAGAATCGGTTGTAAACCTGTAAGCAGAGTGCCAAATGATGCCAGTCTCTGAAACATTTCCGGGAGACAGTGAGTGAATGCGTGTCTGTGTGTGTGCATGCTTTTGTTCCTAAAAACAAACTAAAGCTAGAGCACTAAAACACTAGCTCTCTCATGGAAAAGCCTGTGAACCACTGAGTTAAAACATGCATGTGGAAGATAAGGGGATGTGTTCCGATCTAAACCTAAAACTTCTAGCCAGGCTCAGCAGTCAGGAAAGGACCAGAACCCCCGTGGTCATTCCTAAGACTTAGAATGAGCTGGTCATCATCGAGCCACAGCTGAGGGCTATTCGAGGGATGGGAGGTGGAGCAGGGAAGCAGGGCCTCAGGCCACGCTCCCGTGAAGCGTATTTTCTATGATGAGCACCAGACACAAGCTATCAGCATCTGGTTTCCGATTCTGTTAAAGCTTAGACTTGTTAACATTTTATTATGGGCCACGTTGCCGAATTGGGGGTTCTGTACGAGTTTTTGTTTTTTAAAACGAAATACACATTGCCTAGGAGGCACACCCAACATCATCTCCCTTGCGTGTGCAGCTATTTAAACTCACGTCTGTACAGACGCCCTCAAACATCATCCCAACAGGTCGTGATCTTGGAAAGGGAACCAGAATTGGCAACTGTTTGGCGACGTAGGAAGCCAGGGAAGGAAGCCCGTTTGCCTGTGATGCTGGCCATCTGTGGGTGTCCCTGAGAGGCACACCATGGTAGGTTTGATTGTCACCTGAGAAGCATGTCAGGTCAGGCTGCGTGGAAGGACTCACCTGTGCCCCGCATCTGTGGCTACCCTTGGAAAGAGCCTATTTGGTGGAGTGTGTTGGAACCCAAGCAAGTGCCCTACCTCCTCCCTGTAGGCGTTTGCAGCTGCAACCAGACTACCCTTCCCTTTAGGAATTTGTGATGTTATTACCAGCTCACTCTGTGACCTCAGGCTGTGTCTGCCCTTTGTTTACCTTTGTTCTTCAACTGCCAGGTATATAATTCCACAGGCTCCCTCAGGTAGCTCCTTGGGAGAAGGTAGGTTGCATAAACAAAGGTATGTGTGGGGACAGCTCCAGCCCAAGTGCAATCCATCATGCTAGAGAATCAAAGCACGATGTCCCTAGAGCCGGGCTTCCCAGTGACACCGAAGCTCTGTTTCATTGCAAATGTCCTTCGCTCTGCTTGTCCCTGGCCTTTCCCCACCTGGGGCCTGTCTCCTGAACCACTTCTCCCCACTTCTCAAGCTAAATGCCTCACAGGCCCTGCTCACATGCTAGCCCACCTCCCTGGAGCTGCCCATGCTGCTCTTGAAATAATCCCACCTGCAAATTCCCTAGTCCTCAAGGAAGAGCCATGCATTCTTAATCTTCTTGTGTCTGCTGTTATCTTCACACTGAAGAGAAATGCCATATGGGTCTGTTCCATGTCTATTCCACTCTGGGAACATTTGAGGACAAATTACTGTTTATGGAACATGGTGAGGTTTAATGAAAGAAGTCTTAATGTTAAGTCCGATTGTGCTGAATATCCTCAATTTTTTCTTTACTGAAAGCAAATAAGCAGTTATTCTCTTTGATGCCCCATCGCCCAGAAATGATTTAGGACGGTCTTTCCACCTTCCCTCTCCCTCATTCTTTCTGCTGTGCATATAATATTCAGCATAGAAGGTGGACGCCATGGGTTGACATCAAGAGTCAGGAGACCAGGGTTCAAATTCCAGCAGAGGGAACTGACACCAGCTTCCATTTGCTCAGTGGTGAACTGGAAATAATAGTATCTGTCTTGCCCACCTCTAGGATGGCTGTGAAAGTTCAATGAGATGGTGTAGGGGCAGGTGTTTAAAATGGTCACCGCAGGGGCACCTGGATGGATCTGACACTTGAGCATCTGACTCTTGGGTTCAGCACAGGACATGATCTCAGAGTCCTGGGATCAAGCCCCACATTAGGCTCTGTGCTCAGCATGGAGTCTACTGGAGCTTGTCTCCTCCCTCTGCTCCTCCCCCTGCTTGTTCTCTCTCTCTCTCTCTCTCTCTCTCAAATAAATGAATAAAATCTTGTTAAAAAAAAACAAAATGGTCACCCCAGTGCATTCCTTGTGTGAGGTTCTCTGAGCTGCATATGTGTATCTATCACACTACAGTGAAGATCTTTGCAAGTTCACACTTTGTACAGACATTTCCAATTGTATTAAACTGTTCGTTGTGGGAAAAGATGAAAGAACAAGTTTAAGTTGCCTGTAAGTCATTAACATGGTTCTGAATAAATGTTGAGTTTATATGGGACCTAGCCATTTCAATGCCTAGGGACAACTCCACATTTGGTTAATTATTACCTAATAATCTCAGTGTTTTAATTTTACCACAGTCAAATACAATAGATTCACCTTTTGGTGATCTGGAGATTCGCACTGGAAATAAAATTTAGGAGCTCTCTGTGGGAAAGTATGTGCTCCAGTGAAAGTGATTTTTCTTACATTTTATCTTTGAAATAATGACTGGGATATAGGAGCTATTATAATTGTTTGGATTGTAAAAATGAACTATTGAGATTTCATCAAGATAAAAAGCTTCTGCACAGCAAACAAAATGGTCTATAAAACTAAAGACAACCAATAGAATGGGAGAAGATATTTGCAAACATCTTATCAGATAAGGGGCCAGTATCCAAAATCTATAAAGAACTTAACAAACTCAACACCCAAAGAACCAATAATCCAATCAATAAATGGGCAGAAGACATGAACAGACATTTCTCCAAAGAAGGCACATAAATGGCCAACAGACACATGCAAAAAATGCTCAACATCACTCAGCATCAGGGAAATACAAATAAAAACCACAGTGAGATACCATCTTACACCAGTCAGAATGGCTAAAATTAACCAGACAGGAAACAACAAATGTTGGTGAGGACGTGGAGAAAGGGGAACCCTCTTGTACTGTTGGTGGGAATGCAAACTGGTGCAGTCACTCTGGAAAATGGTATGGAAGTTCTCAAAAAGTTGAAAATAGAGCTACCCTATGATACAGCAATTATACTACTAAGGATTTGCCCCAAAGATATAAATGTGATCCAAGGGGGCACATGCACCCCAATGTTTATAGCAGCAATGTCCACAATGATCAAACTATGGAAAGAGTCCAGATGTCCATCAACAGATGACACCGTGGAATATTACTGAGCCATCAAAAAATGAAATCTTACCATTTGCAATGACATGGATGGAATTAGAAAGTATTATGCTGAGTGAAATAAGTCAATTAAAGAAAAAAATATGTGATTTCACTCATATGTGAAATTTAAGAAACAAAACAGAGGATCATAGGGGAAGAGAGGAAAAAATAAAACAAAATAAAAGGAGACAAACCATAAAAGACTCTTAAATAGGAAACAAACTGAGGGTTGCTGGAGGGGAGGTGGCAGGTGAATGGGGTCACTAGGTGATGGACATGAAGGAGGGCAAGTGATGTAATGAGCACTGGGTGTGATATAAGACTGATGAATCACTGAACTCTACCTTTAAAAAAAGAATTTACATATATACATTTATATATGTGTGTGTATATATATATATATACACACATTTAATTTTATATAATTGTTTGGGTTTTGTTCACTTACCACTATATACTCAGTGTCTTGTAGAATATCTGACCAGGTGTCCCCATTTGCTGGAGAATGAGAGGGTTCCTGGGATGTAGAACTTGCAGTGCTAACTCCAGAAATGTCCTGGGCCACCTGAGAGGGTTGGTCACCCTGCCAGCACAAGGAAGATGCTCATGTATTTGTGGATGGAAGGCAGACAGGCAAGGAAATCAGAAATAAAAGTTGATACCACGAAACCCTCTTCTCTTGTAAATTTTCTAAAAATAGACATACATGTACATGTTATAAATGTTTTAATATTCATATTTAAAAGCCACTGCTCTGCACCTCCAGCACCATGGTGGGATAAAATGGCCTCATACGACCTGGCCAATGCTTGGCAAACATTGCACCACTGGGACTGGCAGATGTAGAAATGTCATCAGGTGTCTTCTGATCTAGTCATCCCAATTCTTTTCTCCTGATGGAAGGATTTAATTCTAAGAATCATAAACTGGGAAGGAAATCCTGGGAGAGTCTCACTATAGCCTTACCACTGCAGTTAGATTCCAAATGTGGAGTTGGGGATGGATGTGGTTTTTCTGGCCAAAGGCATGTGAGGCTGGAAGAAGCCTTGGTCATCACACCAGCTCCTTCTGCTGCCAATGGGAGAAGCTAGCGGTGGGGCTAGTGTGGGACCACCCTGACATCCTGTGTGGCAGACATCCCACCTCCCCATGCTGACATTCCCTTTTATCTCATGGCTCTTGGCCTTGATGCCTTCAGCCTCGGGCATTTTGATATTTTGATCAAACTCTGAAACCACGTGTCGGGTTGGAGGATTTCATGTGGCTCCAGGCATATGTACCTACATCTAGTCCAAACTGGTTGCCCCTACCTGATTCTAACCACCCCCAAACTCTTCTCGAAATTAGATACTGTCCAGGTCTAAACAGTACAGAAGCATTTTCACCCACTAATCTCCAGCAACCAGTGTTGGTTTTATTTATCCTAACTTCAGGGAAAACACTGAAGAATGAGACCCCACAAACTAGCTGCCCTCTGAACTTCATCTTTGGCGGGACTGTGGGAACAGAAGCAGTGGAGTGGCCATAGGGAACAGAGGGTGCGAAGACAAGAGAACTCACATACAAAACTTAACAAGTCTCAAGATAAACAGTAAACTCAAAATAACACACATAATGCATTAAAGGACAGGACTGTGACCTGTGAGAGACTGTGTGTCTGTGTCCCCCAAAGTCGTGGGCTGAGGCCTTAACCCCTAGTGTGATGGAATGTGGAGCTGGGGTCTTTGGGAGGTGACGCATTCAATCACATTCAAATCAGTAAAAAGCCTTGTAGAAGAATGAGCAAAGCATATAAACAAGTGGAAACTGAAGACATACAGATGGCTAATAAAGTGTAGAGAAATATTTAACCTGACTAGTGGTCAGGGAAATGTAAAGATTTTTCTTTAAAGATTACTATTTTGGCAAAAATCAAAAAAGACCGATAATATCTAGTGTTAGTAGAAGTGGAGGGCACATTCTCATAAAATCTTCTAACATATATATCCTGAGATCCAGAAATGTCATTTCTGGTTATGTGTCTTAGAAAAACAATCACAATTGTAAGCAGACAATTACTTACAGTCAAGTACATGAAGCTGGTCTTTATAGCACTATTTGCAATAGTGTAAAAGTCCAGTGATTACACAGCAGTTCAATAATTGTGGCACATGCACAGAAGAAAAATTATCCAGCTACCAAAAGAGTGGGGAATACGGATAAGTACTGACCATGGGAAGATAAGTTTCTATATACACACTTATTAATCATATGGAAGAAATAAAACAAATTTCAGAATAATGTGTATGGTATAATCTTATTCTTGTTAAAAACCTGTTCTCACTATTACATAGAGAGATATTTACATCTACATAGAAGACTGTCTTAAAGATCTTTTAACAGTAATTACCCTTAGGGAATTGGAAAAGAGAGTAGGGACTTTTACGTTTTACTTTACATTTTGTGGCTGTTTTTACAATAAACACATATGCACTATTTTTGTAATGTAAATAGTCTGGTGTGAGTTCAAACAGAAGCTTTATAAAGAAAAGCCTTCTGGGCCAGAAAGCTAGGGGTGTTTCAGGGCCATCTCTTTACCATTATTTATACTTAAAAATATATTTTTTTCAGGGACTATTTTGAGAAAGGGAGCTGGGTTTTTTGTGTTCTTTTTTTAGAATTATTCCTCTCAGATTTGGAAAGATTGCCATGCAGGTGATTCCTTGGTAGTATAGAAATTCCCATCCTGGCTATTTTGCTATTGATGTTTCTGTTACATGGATGTTAAGGGAGACTTTTCTGTCATCAAAGAATGAGAAGGATAATGACTCTACAACATCGCCAGAACTGGGGAGTAACAAATGTGTGCATGTCACAGAGCTGGACACCCATGTTCTAAGCATAATGTTTTCCACAGACGATAAAGAGAATCCAGAGATGATGCATAGGTCTCACCTCACTAACATCTGCCATCCATTGACTGTGATGTTTGGATATCAGGTTGTGAAGCCCCTGAGGCCATATTGTGGCTCAACTGGGAAGACCTCCTAATCAACTGGGGATGTCTGACAGGACAGAGGAAATGAGGGTGGAGACACGTGTGGTGAAATGCCAACAGAATAGAAACAAGAATTTAGAATGATGAAAGTTCATCATAAGGGTGAAAAATGTGATGTTTACTTCTTTTCCATTTTTCATAAAGAACAAACAAAGTGTATTTTACTATCATAACTCTAACTTAGAGTTCACAACAATGATCAAATGACTTCACTATGACCACGCCTTCCAGCATAATGGCATAGATATGCAGATATTTGAGTTCTTGCAACAGCCACATGCAACTTGAAAACACTGATCTGAGCTAATATTGAATTTAATCTCTTAATAAAAAGTTATTTAGAAATTCTCATTCCCTGGCTGATGAAAATGTTTGTGGCTCTCTGTGCCCACTTAAGCAATATATATTTTTACTGAGCAAATTGCAAAAGAAAGGAAAGGATAAGAATGGCTTTCCCCCAGAGAGGGGGAGATGGTGGTCTGGAATAGTACAGGAAGTTCCCTGCTCAAGAAAACATTTTCCATATGCTGTACACCAGTTAGATTAATCTGGATGACAATTCAAAAGCCCTTAGAGTCAAACCTCATTGCAGTCAATCCTTGCTTATGTCAGCACCTGGAGAAGAGGAATTTTGACTGGGTGTGAAAGTAAGAGAGGCTGCAGCCTACCGTTGTGGACACCTTGGCTGCCATTTTCCTACATTTGCCCCTAAACTCGAAGCATGCCTCACTCGCCATTCTGGGACCTCGATGTAAGCTTCTTGATGCATTCACAGGTTTCCATGTCTTGGCATGTACTCTTCCCTCTGCCTAGAATTCCTTCTATTCTTTCTCTATGGACCATTCCTACTTCACTCAACTTCTCAGCAAAGTCTGCCCTGATTCCCCCAAGTATGAAGGACCCTATCAGAAACCCTAAATTTTCCACTGCTTACCCAGACACTTTTTTGAGAACTCTGTTATATCCCTCATCACAATTGGATTAATGTGAGTAGTTGTGTGTAAAGAACACTTATCATCCTCCCCCCAGGGAGCAAGCCTCTCCATGGCAAGAACATGTCTCCATTCATGTATCCTCCTTATTATACCAGGTGTGGGCTAGTGCAATACCCACAGACTTTCTCTCCATATGGGGTAAGGGGTACTCTAAAATATATCCTCACCAAATGCAAGGGGCCAGCCAGGGTTTGGTTTCTATGTAATCAAAGAGATCACAAGGGAAACATTTTGATGGATTTAACTATGTGAAGAAAAAAAAATCTTGGGAAATAAAATAGCGTGGATTTTAAAAGCAAGCCATTTGAAAGTATTTAGGATAAACCCAATTTTAAAAATACAGACCTCTGTCAAATAAGTAGGTATATCAGCAATTTTTATAGAAAATGACGTTTCAGAACGAGTATGTAAAGCAACTGAGCTTAGATACATAGCTATTACAGTTAGGATTGCATAGGCTGATAGAAAGACTTTATGAAGTGGAATTGAGTAAGAATATATATATAGGTCATGACACTGTAGGGAGAATTTGTGCACAAGGGTCATATTATAAGGGTACATGATCCAAAATAAGAATTAGAACAGCAGTGTGTTGGAAGAACGAGATTGTGGGTAATTAATTGCTTTTCCTTGTTACTATTGGTTATATCATGAGTAACATTGGGGAGGAGGAGCCCAAGGTGAAAAATCTCACTGAACACATTATCAGTTAACCACACCTATGATTTTAGGCTCTTGGTTGAAAGATGTAAAGGCGGTACTTTTTTTCACCTGGGGTCAGCTTCCTCTTAATCTTTTGAATTTCATATCCTCTTATTTTTTTCCAGAGAGATAAAAATTCTCCAAAAAAAGGATTTCTACTTCCAGCAATGGCAGACTAGCTTGTTGCCAACTGACCTCCCTGTCAACATCAACTAGTGATAAATAGAAGATACAACCTCTTGCAGTCACCCAAGAGCCATAGGCAGTCAGGCAGCTGACTTAAGGGGCCAGGATCCTGGTGAGAAGGGAAGGGCAGGAGAGGAGAGCCTGGGAGGCACACTTTTCCCAGTGAGGCATTTGTCACCTGGAAGGCAGCCACCACAGAGCTGTGAGCAGAACAGGAGCTGCGGAGGGGCGGCTGGGAAGCCGAGCAGAGCCTTTAGCAGCCTCACAGGGCTGGGTAGGAATGAATGTTCAGAGACCACCAAGGAGGACAGGCTGTGATCAGCGTCCTGGCTTTCATTTGGAACCCCTGGAGGACTGGTGTTCTAGACATAAGGAAGAACTGGGGATAGACAAGCACTCACCAATGCTAAAGCCAGCCCTGTTTTGCCTCAGGGTCAGGGATATTAACATACTTCTGGTAGTAGTAACTGATGATAAGTGGACAGACAATAAGTAATGATGGGGAAATATTTGAACAAAGTTGTTCTCATTACACACAACACAACACACAGACACAGTTTAACTAATATATGCAGAGGGCATACCCTTTTTAAGTGTATGTGGAAATATTTATCAAAACTGACTATATTCTATTGGGTCAAAGATTAACTCTCAACAAATTTCTAAGTTTATATATTTATGCAGGATATGTTCTAAGGTCATACTAAATTACTGACACATCAGTAATACAAATATAACTTTTTAAAAAATCCCTTGAACATTTCAAAATTAAGTAATAAACTTCTAAATAACCCATACGTCAAAGAAGAAATCACAATCGAAAATGTAAAATATTTTGAATTAAATGCTAAGTAATATCTAACTCAGTGCATGGGATGCAGTAATGCGAGGTTTAGAAGGGAATTTATGGCTTTAAATGTATATATTAGGAGAGCAGGAGGTCAATTATTTAAGTGTTTATCTTGGAAAGTTAGAGAAAAAACTAAATTAAGGAAAGAATTCAGATAAGAGCAGAAACTAGTGAAATAAAGGGTTGAAGGACAGTTGAGAGGGTCAGCAGAGTCCAAAGCTGAGTCCGTGCAAAGAACAATAAAACCAAAAAATCTTTGGCTATATTAGTCAAGAAGAAAAAAGAAAAGGCATGATAACCAATATCAAGTATGAAAAAGGGTACATCACTACAGTTCCCACGGGCATGACAGTTCTCAACAAGGATATCTCTCAATCTGAAGATACATGATACAAATGCTAAATTTTAAAACATTTTCAATAGCAACAAAAATTATAGGACTACTTGAAGATTTTAACAGCTTTTGTTCTCTTCTAAGATGAGACCCTAGATATATGAGTTTTAATTATATCCCATTAACCTTGACTTAATGA
This sequence comes from Canis lupus familiaris, assembly GCF_011100685.1. NCBI lineage: Eukaryota > Metazoa > Chordata > Mammalia > Carnivora > Canidae > Canis > Canis lupus. The sequence goes on along the minus strand of NC_049224.1, from coordinate 55,600,646 downwards.
AATACTCGATACAATTCTCACAGCATATATGTCTAGTAAACTTAGAATTTCGGCAGTTAGCTTTTAAGGAAAATAGGAAATCCCCAGAATTATTCAATATGGGAGCCTTCAAAGCTCAAGAGAATCTCTTCCTTTAAGGTGGCTATGCCTGAAATATTTAAGAGACAGTAGAACCCCAAACTTCCACAATCATCAATTAAATTGTCAGTACAGGCTTTTAATTTTTCATATATATTTCTGGTGATAACCCAAATGGCATTAAATCTTTCCTGTACTAATTTCCTGACTAATTTTGAACACCTCTGCAATTAGAACACAAAAGGAAACCCAGTTTAGATTTACAGCCATTTAAAGAGCACTTGTCATGGATTATGTTTCCAAATTCTTGTTAAACACCTTGTGACATTATGAATTACAACCCATTATCACACTGTTAATCTAACAGTGTTAGATTACCTTGTTGAGACAGTGAAGCGTTTTAGATTGGTAACCATCCCCTGAATACTTTAAAATCTCGCCTTTTGAGTGCAAAGGGCTAGACTAGCTTCATCCATCTCTGTACTTTTCTGTGTAGGGGCCCTGTTCTGAGGGAAACAACAGATAAACTGAGATAAAATGGATGACCAGTATGGTGTATTCGTGTCAAGTGCTCTAGAGCAAGAACCTGGCAACAAGGTTTTCGTTCTAATATGTAATTCACTTAGCTCTACATGTAATTGACTAGTGACCTTGGGTGAGTCTCTTCCTGGGCTTCAGTTTCCCCATTGAGAACTGACAACCATGGTCCAGGTGATCTCTGAGGGAGGGGCTTACCTGGGCTGAGCCTGAGGGCACATCCTCTGTTCATTGAGGAAGCAGCAGGGACTCAGTCACTAAGGCATGTCCCAGGGAGAAGGCACTCCCCAAGGTACCTCGTGGGGCTTAGGTGGACAGATTGGGGTATGTGAAAATAAAGCCCTGCTTCCTTGTGTTTGAATGTGCTTATATACCATTCCATGCAGGAATGTCATCGGGTAGCTCTAAAGCCCCCCAGCTCACAACCCCCCCCCCCTTATCTACTTGAGAGTCCAGTAGATGAGAGGATCCACTTGCCCCATAGTCTGAGGGGTAGCTGTAAGTCAAGGTTCTCCAGAGAAACAGAAGATGTATGTATGTACCGAGAAAGAGAGAGAGAGAGAAAGAGAGAGAGAGAGAGATTAGGGAATTAGCTCACACAATTATGGAGGCTGACAAATCCAAAATCCAACCCAAGGAAGAGCCAAGTTGTGGTTCAAGTTCAAAAGTCCATCTGCTGGCAGAATTACTTCTTGCTCTATGGAGGCCTTCAACTGACTGGATGAGGTCCACCCACATTGTGGAGGGAAATAACATTTTACTCAAAGCCCACTGATTTAACTGTTAATCTTATCAAAAAACCTTCTCACAGAACCATCCAGAATAATGTATAACTACATACCAGGGCACCATGATCCAGCCCAATTGACACATGAAATTAAGCATCACAGATCTACCCCTTGTCAACTTGACACCCATACACATCTCATTAAACCATATGTCATCTCTGAATAAGGAGATGATACATATACATGATACAACTACCCTTCATACAACCAAAAATACACTAAACCTTTCCCCAGAAGAGGATGCAAACTCCTTGGATGATGTTTGCTCTTGTCCTTAATATCTCGTATCTTAAATACTGTGATGTAAAGTCAGAAATACATACACAATGTTAGATGGCAATTATATCTCAATAAGGCTGGGAAATAAAATTTAATACTTAAATACTATCCTATAAAGTCACTACATCCATTTTATGTTGCCTGATACACATACACAATCATATTCATAACAAAATAAGAAAGAAATACTCATTTCTGTAACTGGTTACATGGTCATAGCTTGTAGTTACAATTACTTTCTTCCTCTACCCATTTCATATGCCTTTGTTCTCTGCAAGTACCTCAGTTGGTCATGGTTCCTTATCTGGTGGGAAGACATGGACCTCCATTCGTGAAGGGGCTGGGGCATTAGGAGTCCTGTTCGGGTTGTGTTGTTCTATTTTTCCACTGACATTAAGTACAGGGCACAGTGAATAGTAACAGATGCCCTAAGAGATCTCCCATGTTCCAGACACATTCTTCCTTAGTTCCATGCTGGAGTGGTGATTCCCCGTTGTAGTCAGAATCGGTCACCCCTGCCAGCACAGGAATTCCGCCCTTGCTGGTTGATTTAGAGGCATGAGGATCCCAGAGTGGCCAGGTGGCAATTTTCATATCTACTCCAGTGGAATCTTTGTTGTGTCTTCTTGGTGGAAGCATTCCTCCCTTTGCAACTAAGACCTCTAGGCTAACAGAACATAAGGTCGCAGGGACAGGAAGCAAAAATTTTGCTAGTGAGCCACTAGGGGTAATAGTGAATGGGGCCACCCTCATTTCCCTCAATTCCTGGACCTGTGAATCCTAGCTATGAGAAAAACACCACCATCCACTGGACACTGATTCAGAGCATGTATAGCCTTCTAAAGAACCTTATGCAGGACTCCACTGCACCAGTGATGTACCTGAGTCTTTGAAAGACCATGCTACTGTCTACCAAGCCAGCTGTGTCAGGATGATGTAAGACCATACATCATGTAAGATCAGTGACTCCCATAAGTGTAGGCCATTACCACACTTCATTTATTATGAAGTGAGTTCCTTGATCAGAAACAATGCTGTGTGAAACTCCATAACAGTGGACAAGGCAACCTGTAAGTCCACAGAGGGCAGAAGTATTGTGTGTGGGGAAGGTAGATCTGTATGTAAAGGGAGCATCTATTCCAAGAAGAACAGAATCTGCTGCCTACAAGATAACGTCCAAAGCCTGACAGACACACAAGGACCACCCTATTCCAGCTCCTGCTGACTTCTCCATCCTCATCTGGCATTGCTGTCCTCCGAGATTCCCTGCCGGAGTCCTCCCAGAGATACTCCCTCTTTCCCGACTTTGCCATAATCTTTAATAAGTGTGGGCCTTCATTTATCCATTCATCAATCCATTTGTCCACATGTCCATTCCATCATTACAGATCCCCTGATGGGCAGGATGACATGGTCTTCCCAGAGAGGATGTGCTAAATAAGTTAACACATTAGCAGAATGATGGCTGGTAGGATAGAAAATATACAGGGTACCAGGACAGGGGACAAAACACCTAATCCACAGCATCCAGGGAGACTCTCCGAAAAGGAGACATTTAAACAGAAATCAGATGAGGACACAGGTATCAGTCAGGTAAAGAAGTCAGAGGAGTGTTCTGCTAGGGGGACAGGATGTGTGAGACCCTGCAGGCAAGAGTGCTGTGACAAAGCTCCAGAAGCCAAAACAAGTGCAGCAAAGCTAGAGTGGGAAGTTCCTGGGAGAGAAGTGATGACTGAGCCTGGGGAGGTGTGCATGGATCTTAGAAATGTCTAGTAAGGGGATCCCTGGGTGGCGCAGCGGTTTGGCGCCTGCCTTTGGCCCAGGGCGCGATCCTGGAGACCCGGGATCGAATCCCACGTCGGGCTCCCGGTGCATGGAGCCTGCTTCTCCTTCTGCCTATGTCTCTGCCTCTCTCTCTCTCTCTCTCTGTGATGACTATCATAAATAAATAAAAAAAAAAATTAAAAAAAAAAAAGAAAAAGAAATGTCTAGTAGGAGCAATAGAAGAACCTGTGAATAAGTAGCCATGGAGGGTTGGGGGGAGGGGTGCAGGAATGTCTCCAGGTTTTTGGCTGAGACTACTGGGTGGAAAGCGTTGCTAGCTTTGAGACTTCCCTGTTCACTCTTGAGCCTGGGAAGTATCTGTTGACCAGATCAGTGAGTGAATGGGGAAATGAGAATAGTTTGGGAGGAAGATGAGTTGATGCATTTGGTTTGGGACGTGGTGGGCTGAAGGCACCTAGGGGATGTCAGGTGCAGGATGCCCAGGGGGTCATTGCATGTGCAACAGAAATAGCAGTGCCTCCTCTGTCTTGTCCCCACAGAGAATCACACATGAGGAACTGCAGCGGTGCTTTGAAGACCACACATGCTGGAGGGAAGGGTTTAGACGTGGAAACACGCAGGCTGGCTGAAATCTGGGCTTGCCTCTTTACAAGCCGTGTGACTTTGGGTACATCATGAGCCTTGGGTTTGCACGAGGAGAATGAAATTGATGCTGCCTCTCTCCTCTGGTTACTGAGAAGTGACTCGAAGCTCCCTTTGTATCCGGGATAGCGGAAGGGCGAGAAAAGTCACCATCACTATCACTGTCCTGCAACGTCTTTAGTCCTGTCATTCCCAAGTCCTTTGAGGAGGCGTAACTGAGTTTCTTTCCCCTCCACCCAACCAAAACGTCCTACGTGACCTTCACACCACCTCATGGGTCTTCCCATCTTTCTCCCTCATATTCTAGTTGTACTTCTTCCCTCCATCACTAGACCCAAAGCATGGTAAAAATCCGAGTTAGCTTCAGGTCAGTATCTTCCGCAGTACCAAAGGCATTCAAAGCCAGGTTGTAAAGCCAACAAGGACAAGTTTCAAACGCCCACCTTGTAGCTGGGTGACGCTGGGAACTCAACTAACCTCTCTGAACCTTGGTTTCCTTGTCTGTAAGATGAGAATCCTGACAGCGCCTGCCTCATAGGCTTGCAGGAAGGAACAAAGAAAGCTGTGGGAAGGCGGTTTATCAGGGAATCTTGACTCACTGGGGCAGGTAAACAAGGAATTGTTTTATTTATCTAAACTTGCCATTAGGCATGTTCCATCAGACTCTGCTTTCCTGTTGGGCAGTAGTACCCTCGACGGGATGTCACTCTGGTACTATAACTTCTTGGCTATTTTTTGGTTCATCTTCTTTTGTTATTGTTGTTGTCGTTGTTGCGTCAGTCTTATTTCAGTTTTTTAAAACTCAGTTTTGTTCATGAAAAAATGATGGATTCTGGATCCAGCTGCCTGGGTTGGGATCCAGCTCTGCACTCACAAGCTGGGAGCCGGGGGCACGTTGCTTAACTTCTTCAACTCCCTGGTGTTCTCATCTGTTAAATGGGATGATGACGGTGCCTGCCTCACAGAAGCGTTGGCCAGGGTTAAGTGAGTTGCTACAATTAAACCACTAGAAGAGTGCCAAGCACACAAAGTAAGCATTCTGTAAGTATTATTATACCCAGTTCAGAGTTTCTCTCCTTCCCTACCCTCGGCAAGGCTAGACCTGTAGTTTTTTCTGCTTGAAGTTCTGATGGTCTCTCTCATCCTCTTTCCCTCTCATTCCATCTTCCCACCACAAGGCCAGCACTGGGGCCTAGAGGAAGAAGTGGCTGTCATCCCACTTGGCCCAACAAGGAGGACATCACTTCAAAACCCCAATAACATACTGTACACAGTCTTGAGGCGAGCAGGTGGCACTTTCAGGAGGCCCCAGGGGAGTGCTCCCTCCTGGGCATCTCCCGTCACCATTGATGGTCCCTTTAGACTTTGGGCCTGTGTCTTCCTGCCTGGCTCACAGCATCCTGATGCACATCTGGTGCCTCACTCAGTGTGGCCACTGGCTCCTAAATGCACCAACCCTCAGTGGGCCAACTATAGGACCCGTGAGCACATGCAGAATCAATCTTATGTTGCAGCTGAGACAGAAACTCAGCTGGGGCCAAGGCAGGGCAGGGGCCAAGGGAGGGGAGATAAGTCCTGCCCCTTCTCTACCCACAGCTCCCACCATGCAGTTCACCACAGGGCTGCTCCTCTGCACCCTGGGCACTGCTGTGACAGGCTGCATCAAGGGGCTTATTGATGCCTGTGTGAGCCAGGTGTGCATAAGAACCCCCATCCCACCAGTTTGACAAGGGTTTCCCTGAGACCTCCTTCCCTTGGCTTCAAAGAGGGGAGTTCCCCACCTCCTGCTTCCCCAACAGGCCAGGTCTGTGCTCTTCCAGGTGTTCCCTTAGAGCCAGTGTCAGGGCTGGGGGAGGAAGGGGTGACACCCACACTTTCTGCCAAAGTGGTTTCCCTAGCAGCTCTCAGCCACAGTTTTCTGACCTATGCCCCTTGATCCCTTCATTTCTTAGCCACAGCCTTTGTTTACCAATTCAGGTACATCATACCTAGCATGTCCTGTGATACATGATTATTAATAAAGAAAAAAGGGGGAAGAATTACGCAGTGCTTTTAATGTGTATTTGAATAGTGAATGAACAAAAAACAAGCATATTGTAACCAGTATTATAAATACAGTAATAAACTAATAAACTAAGTGGCAATAACTAATAAAATAACAAATAAGATATGGAAGTACCATAAATATAGTCTTTTGTAAATATTTTTAAGATTTTATTTATTTATTTATTTATTTATTTATTTATTTATTATTTATTCATGAGAGACACAGAGAGGGCAGAGACATACACAGAGGCTCCCTGCAGGGAGCCCAGTGTGAGACTTGATCCCAGGACCCCAGGATCACAACCTGAGCCAAAGGCAGATGCTCAACCAATGAATCACCCAGGCATCCCTATAAACAATATTTAAATAAAAACCTTCTTTTATTGTTAAACAAATTAGAACAAGCCGCCTTATGACACTGCCCCTTTTGGAGATCCAATGCAGTCAAATGCTGGTAACTCCACACACGTCAACCTCATGTTTAACTTTTACTGGGGGTCAGGTATTGTTTCAGAAGCTCCACAAATACTCAGTGAAGCATCATGGATCCTATGAGAAAAGAACTGTTGTTGCCATCAAGGCTGTGTCACGGCTGAGGAAACCAGGACATAATTTCTTACTGCAGAGAGCAGTCACACAGCTGGTCTGCGCCAGAGGCTGAGTTCAAACCCACAGAAACTGGCTCCAGAGGCCATGCCCTAAACCAAAGCATTCTTCTTCAGATGCAACACTCTGATGAGCATCTAGCTTCCAACAGAGGCCTTTGCCACTTTTATTCCAAATTTAGGGACAGAAGATGGAACTCACAACCTGGAGGCAGAGCGACCGAGCTCAGCAGCAAACACCCCTCAGGCAAAAGCAACAAGGCCCAGCTCTCCCTGGGCAAACGCAGTGAAGCAGACGTGGTATCATTTCCCTCCAAGAACATCTTTCCTGTCCGTGTGCTCCTTGTCAGTTTTCTCATCAGGAAAATGGGCACGTACCATGTGCACGCATGGCAATAGCTTCGAGAACTAATTAGCGCCTGAAATGTGTATCAAGATCCCCAGCTAGAGATGCTGTAATGGGGGCAAAGAATTCTCGCATGAATTCCAGTTTTGCATCCTGTGGCCCGATCCTCTCTGGGCAGGAGGTGGTGCCCCGTCTTGTCGAGATCTGATCTCTAAACGCAACCATGTGTTTTCTTTCATCCAAATGACTGTGCTCATCTCAGGAGCAGCCTTTAATTTTCTTCTTGGAACCGAGGACCATCCTTACTTACAGCAACAAAAGGTCCCTAGGACGGTGAGGTAAGATTTGAATTAAGATACCTTGGCATATTCCTCTCCTCAGCAATTAACGGGCAGCAGGTTTTCAGGAGCGCCCACTCTGGTAAGAGCACCCTTTGTCTTGGGACTGCCGGGCTGTCATGCTGTCCATCGTGCTGGTCCAGCCGCCGCCAGTGGCTGGCTCTCTGCAGGGTGATAAGCAAGTGGACATCACCACTGGGACCTCGGAGGGCCCAGCCTGATGGGGAAGCCAGGTGGCTCTCAGACCTTGGTGTGTGTCGCTGACATCAGAGGCAGAGGCGCTGGCTCTCTAGTGTCTTCCTTACCCTCATCTGCCTTTTGGCCACTGCTGTTCATTAGCATCTCTCTCGGGAGAAGAGAGAAAAGGAACCAGAGCCAACTTTTGCTTGTCCGTTTGGCTCTTTGTCAGCAACCCTGGTAAATGTGTAATCTGATGGAACCACCGTCCAAGATGAGAATTTGGACTCCTTCCCTCTCTCTGCCCCTTGCCAGGCATGTGAACTCCTGTCGAGGCTTCAAGTCCCAGCCTTCCCCCAAGGCCCCCAGGCAAAGTCAGAGGTTAGTCACTCCCTCCCTGCCTCCTGCGCCCCGTCTCCAGCACTGGGGAGCACTCAGCACATGATGAGCATCAGGCCCCGCTGCCCACCAGCAAGAGGCAGGGAACTCCTGGCCTTCCTTTCGCTCCAGCCCCACTCGTTGTGAGGTGAGAAATGGATGCTGAACAAACACTTAAACCCAAGCAGAACTTCTTCACCATTTTCTCAGAAAATTGAGAGTTAATGCTTTGAGGGTTTTCTGTTTGGGATTTTTCAGGGTATGTGTGCATGCACAAGTGCTCACTTGTTGTTTTTAAGAAAACAACATAGAATTTCTATAGATGGGAAGTCCTTGATTCACCTTATTCATTCAGCAAATGTCTGTTGATGATCCATGATAGACCAGTGCTGTTTTAGGTACTAGAGAAACATCAAACCCTCTGCCGTTGGGCCACTCACATACTCGGGATGGTATTCTTCCTCAGGTACTGATTCTCCCCCATAATTTCCTACTTTATATTCACCTCCCTAGTCCTTTTCCCTAAAGACAATGACCCATCTGAACTCTGTCCACCAAATAAGCAGAGATACCCAGGTTAGCAGTAAGTAAAATGGTAGGCACTTCTTTCTGCCCTTTTGGTGGCCCCCTAAAATCCACACTGTTAAGTAAAAAGCTCTTTAGGAGACCAGATGGCAGGGGGAGGCAGCAACCTGGGAGCACAGGGGCAGGTGGCAGAACAGGGAAGGCTCGTCACCTCCTGCAGCATAATGGCAGCCCAAGACACGTGGGTCCCCCAAGGAAAGACTTGGGGTCCTTCTTGATATCTGCTTCTGAGCAGGGAGGCACAACAGGAGACTAAACCAGGTCCACTTCCGCCTGAGTCAGGTCTTTAAGGGGAAGAACATGGAGTTTATCTACAGTGCTGTGAATTCCCACAGCCTTCGGCAGACCCATATTCCAACGTAAGCACAAAAACAAATTCTACAGCCAAGTGAATGACTGGTGATGAGCCACAGGTATGCATTATCACGACTGTTGCTTTCTCCGAGAATTCTCTCTGCAAGGGGAGGGGATCCGCCCCACGGATGCAATGTTCAGCCAACTTTTTAGCAACTGCTTTTCGTGCTTGGTACTGAAATAGCGACTGGCAGATAGGTCGATTTGCTCATTCCAAGGGTGTACTGCTAACACCTGAAGGAAGGGGGTATGTTACAGATGAGGCTGTCCCTCTGGGCTTGCCATTCTGAGGATCAACTTTTAAGCAACCAGAGCCGTGACTATAAAGGAAGATCTCTGTGTGGACAGAAAAGCAATAGTTTTTTGATGACTTGGAGTGATGATGGAAGTCATTTTGGCTTTCCTGGTGTCTGGGTGGAAAAAGAACAGGTGCATCCCTCTGCCCAAAATGACAGCCTATGAGTTCTATGGACACCCAGGAGACAGAGTCCTTCTGTGCCCTCCGTGAATTCCTCAGAGGCTGGGAGGTCTGCAGATAAGCACTGGTGTGTGTTGGGGGGGCGGGGGGAGTAGAGCTGGCCAAGACCTGGTTTCTAAGCAATTGGTGGGAACAAGTGTTGAGAAATATTTCTACGTCTGCCCAGCCATATTCGCCCACGAGAACTACATACCACAACTTCTGCTTCAGAGCAGTATTTGGTGCTATTGGCCAACTGAGGGATCGTGGGCACACAGAGGCTTTCCTGATGAGGCTCTGGCTTCATCTATGGGTCTCTGTCTTTGTCTTATGTCTGTCTCTTTCCAGGTGACATCATATCTGGTCGGCTGGCTGTTCTGTCTCATAGACATGTGTGTGTACACGCGTGCAGACGTGTGCCTGTGAGCAAGTATGCATGCACATTTACCCGTCTTTCATCAACACAGGCAGGATTCTTGCAGAGGCTTTCCTAGTGAGTTTAGAACATTTGGAGAAAAATCCACACTCGGGATGGGGGGGCTGTAAATGGGAGGGGCTGGGGTAGTCCTGAGAGCTGGGGTGGTGGGGGAGGCATTGCTGCAGGCTGCCTGAGCCCCTGGACAGCCATACCAGGAGAGAGAGAACCCGGGGATGAGACATTTGTCCCCAAACAGCCTGCATGCGGCCACACTCAAGATTACTCAAAACAGCGTGGAGCTGGACGTCTATACTCTGACACCGGAGGGCAGCTTGTCCCGTCCCAGGTGCGTGGAGCTGGCACAGTGCTGGGTGCAAGAAAGGGAGTTCCTGCTATGCTGTGCCATTTAAGGGCAGATGTTTCAGGAAGCCTCGGAATCAAGCTGACACGCATCCCACGGCATGACAACTGCGGTGCGAGGTTCTCAGGAAGGGCTGAGTGTGTGCATGAGGTCACTGAGCTCTGTTACTGCTCAACCAGCCTCAGCCTGTGTCGTGGTGACACACATCTGCTGACTGGACGGATCAGTGCCTTGCGCTGTAGGCTGACTGGTGGGCCATGCTTGAAAGACTCCTGGCATGTGCCCCTGCCTGCATTTTTCACTCTTGGCTGAAAGCATATGCTCCACACAATCAGGACAGTGTTCGCATGTGGGTCCGAGGCAGCTTCCTACACATCTGGCTGAGGCTGGCTGAATCACTTCCCCCGGGAGGGTGGCTTCCAGCCCTGTGACATCTGGAGAGTGGCAGGAAGTGTCTGGATTCATCCCAGAATGATTTTTATCTCCACATGCTTTTCCAATTTCATCAGGGCCTCCGTGCTACATTCCGAATGACATGTCCACATTTGCCACGGACAAGAATGACAGATGGAGAAAAATCATCTTTGACCCTTGAAAGTCGGTCATGTTTTATGAGGTAAGAGCGTTTGAGCCAGGAGGTATTGTAGCAGAGGGCCCAGAGATGGCTTGAAATAGAGAAGGTTATGGATGTTTAGCTTCTGGAAATAAAAACCCCCTTCCCAAATGACTAGTTTATCAAAGCAATGAAAATGGCATTTAAAAATTTTAATGTTTCAGGGCACCTGGGTGGCTCAGGTGATTGAGCGTCTGCCTTTGGCTCAGGTCATGATCCTGGGGTCCTTGGATCGAGTCCTACATCAGGCTCCTGCATGGAGCCCTGCTTCTCCCTCTGCCTATGTCTCTGCCTCTCTCTATGTGTCTCTCATGAATAAATAAATAAAATCTTTTTAAAAATTTTTTAATGTTTCTTTTGTATGAAGGCAGAGCTTACATCCACTGAAATGCACAAATCTCAGGTGTCTACCTTGGTGACGTTTTGATTTTGACACATGTACATTCCCCCCCGCCCCAGTGGCACCACCCAGACCAAGGGTTTAGGATGCTCCCAGCTCTCCAGAAGCCTGTCATTCCCCTCCCTGTCAACAGGCCACCATGCGGGTCCCCACTGTCCCAGTCTCTCTATCCCCATAGAGCAGTGGAAAGGGCATTTTTATTTTAGGGTCTTACTGCTTACCACGAACACACGATACACAAACAACAGCAGTCATGTAAATTGCCACAAATTGGCACAGGGGGCCCAAGTCAGGGCTCCCATTGAGGGATTGTTGTGACACTCATCTGCCACCGCACATAGGGGTCCTCCTGGACCGGATGTTTCACCATCGAGGAAGAAATGCTCCAGGAAGAACACTGGGTCTTTGGTGATGGGAGAGGAATTCTGGGCTTATGGTTACTGAAGCCTCCTGGGACCTGGCAGCAGAGCTCGTGCCCCAGTAAACAGGTAGCCACAGCCTTTGGGCTCCCCTTCCCTGAAGGACACCCAGGCCCCAGGCCTCAGCCCTAGCTCATCCTTGCTGTGCCTCTCCCGGCCCTTACTCCCATCCAGGAATGAGGCCCTCGTTGTAGCTTGCTCCTCTCCAGAGAAAATGCTTAGTCAGACCCACAGCTAGTTGCTGCAGGCCCCACACTGTCCTCAGGACATACCAGTAGAGAGGGCCGCAGGAGAGAGGATTAAAGCCTCTGCATGTTCCCAGACCCCACAGCTCCATTCTGCAACTGCCCTCGTTAGGGCGGATGTGCCCACTTACCCGACCGGCTGCCCTCCCTCAGAAACAGCTGTCGCCACTAGGACCTGACCTGCAGGTGCTGGCCTCAGGTACCTGGGCACAGCGTTTCTGAATGATTAGACTCTCTGTCATGCTGCTTTTATTTTTAGACTTGAGGGCAAGCACTTGGGAGGATTTTCAGTTACATTTGAGGGTCAGGAGGAGGGGGCGCCAGGCACCAGGCACCAGGTAGCGGTGGCACTGATGGAAGAGTCCAGAACAAGAGCTGTTTTCGTCTGGGTATGACACTGGCTGGCCATAGCATCCCTGCCCTGCGAGGAGCCTGCTTCTCCCTCTGCCTGTGTCTCTGCCTCTCTCTGTGTGTCTCTCGTGAATAAACTCTTTTAAAAATAAAAGTAAAAAAGACTATTAAAGGCAGAACTGTGTTGCTTAGAGCAGGTATAGGGGAGGCCCGCTGGGAGGCCCCCTGGGATGTGGCCTCTAGCAGTGTGGGGTTTTGAATGAGTGTTTTCCTCAGCTTCTCTAACTGTAGAAGGAGGAGTTGAATCTCTTCATGCCCCCCAAGGGCCTGGATTGTTTTGCCATGCCGGTGACAGGTGGCCCTGCAGCTGCCCTAGAGAAGGGGTTCCTTCTAGGAGCGCTCCATGCAAGGGGCAAATCTGAAGGGTCGCCGTACCTGCTGTCACAGGAGGACTTGGGCAAGGTGGGACTCTGAAGATAACTCTGAAAACCCCAGATAGGACAGGGTAATGCACTTCCCCACATGAGGAGGGCGGACGTTTCCCTCATCATGGCCAAGTTCACCATCCGCGGATACCCACTGCCAGCACAGCCACTTGACACGGGCTCACGGTGTTTTGAGAGCTGGTCTTTGGCGGAACTAGTACATATCCTGGGAGAGAACACCCAGGGGGCTGCTTTGTTGCCATATCATGGGGCCCTTGTGGGTATGCCAGTCTTCACGATGGACTGTGGTCACCAGCGTGGAGTCCACCTTGTCCAGAAATGTTCTGAGAAGGCTCTTTTCCAGGACTAAAGATAATATGAATAATTACTGTGTTTGGTCTTTTTATCTATTGGGCTGGTCTCATCCAGGCACTTCATATTACCAAGAATGGAATTTGTCATGTAAAATGTGCCATACATGGGTCTCCTGGGTGCCTCAGTCAGTGAAGCGTCTGCCTTCGGCTCAGGTATGATCCCAGGGTCCGGGGACAGAACCCCCCCCTTTTCCCAGTTTGTGTGCTCTCTCTCTTGTTCTCTCTCTCTCATATAAATAAACTCTTTAAAAATAAAATAAAGTGTGCCATACACAGCTTCTAGAGTAATCAGTCGTGTGTGTGTGTGTGTGTGTGAGACTATAATGCCAGTACTCTACAACATTAGGAGTTGTGATGTCCACATTAAATTCTGCACGCTGGGGCCCTAGCTCTATGGGGAAGAGAAAAATCTCTCCCATGCTATTTGAACCTCTTGGATTTACTTCACCCAGTGTCCTCTTCTGGGTCCTATACCATGCCATAGACAACACAGATTGTGTGGGGAGGTCCCCTACCCCGTTTGTGTTGTTCTCATGTCAACGGTGATGGCTATATCTCTGTACCCACAGTTGCTCAGAGTTGACACACCCTCATCAACACAATTCAGACAGCCCTGGGTCACCCTGTCCCACTGGCCACTGCACAGACTGTGCACATGCCCTGAGTCCCACACACTCAGTGCAGACGCCCCCACCCCCTGCGTGGCTCTAGCAGTGGCACGTCTTTGTGCCAAGCACACTTTGCCCAGAAACTCTTTCCATTCAGCAGTCTGCCTCCCTCACCGCCACTGTAGCCAGGAGGGGTTTTTTGGTGAAGGGAACAATTTCAAGGCTGAGAACAACCTGAAAATCTCTCCCCGAGCATGCCGACATCATCAGCTTCAGTGAGCTCCCTGTGGCAAGACCTTTCCAGGGATTTGCTGCTATACTATGAAAATGTCTGGAGATTGCTTTGTCTGGGGCCCTCTCTCATCCACCTGCATCCCCGGTGGTGTGGGATGGTGACTTACACATGCAAGAGATGTTCAGTGGATGAATGGATGAACTTGGCATCTTTTCACTTCAACCCAATCTTTTTATTGCATGTACTCGTCGTCTTTGATAAAATAAGCTTGGGTTCAAAAGAAAGCTGCAACTGAAGTGAAGTTTCTTTCCAGAGAGAAAAATTGCCATGCGTGCATTTTAACAATGGGGATGCTGGAATGAAGATGTGTTTTCCCACCCCTGAGATTCTTCAAATCATTTTTAATGAGGTGGGTTATCTATAAATAATGTCAACTTCTGTGACTCTCCTCCTCCCATTTCCTCCCCCTGAACTGTCCTTTTATCCACCCCATCCCCAACTTTGAGTGTCTAATTATGTCTATTATCCAAGACCCACATTCCAAGAAGCTCCCTGCCTAATGTTCCCAACTCCCTTCATTAAAGTATCTCTGTGGCTTTTACGGAGTTCTACCCCACATCCCAGCCACGTGGATTTTTGCCCAACCCTCTTAATCTGTGCTCTGTAGAGAACTCCTGGAGAATAGGACCAGGCTCTCTCCCAAGAGGTTTTGTTTTTTTTTAATTAAGGTATAATTGACATATAACATTATCAAGAGCTTTGCACATGGTAGGCAGTCAGGGAATATGCAGGAATGAATGGTTCAAATGGGAACCCTTTTGTGATTCAGAAGTAATTCAGATTAGCTTTTGGGAACATGGATTTTGATTATTACAACCTTCCATTTCCTTTTTGCGCGTCCAAAAATTAAGCTATGGAAAGTAATCTGCATATTCACTTGTCAATCTTTACACATACATATCATAAAACTTATCTTGGGACACCTGGGTGGCTCAGTGGTTGAGCATCTTTCTTCAGCTCCGGTCATGATCCTAGGGTCCTGGGATCAAGCTCCTTATCAGGCTCCCCATAGGGAACCCGCTTCTCCTTCTGCCTATGTCTCTGCCTCTCTCTCTCTGCATCTCTCATGAATAAATAAATAAAAACTTTTTTTTTTATTTATGATAGTCACACAGAGAGAGAGAGAGAGAGAGGCAGAGACACAGGCAGAGGGAGAAGCAGGCTCCATGCACCGGGAGCCCGACGTGGGATTCGATCCCGGGTCTCCAGGATCGCGCCCCGGGCCAAAGGCAGGCGCTAAACTGCTGCGCCACCCAGGGATCCCTAAATAAATAAAATCTTTTAAAAAAAACGTATCTTTATGAGTTCCTAGTTGGACTATTTATAATAGCCCAAAGCTGGAAACCATCCAAATGCCCATCACTAGCAGAATGGATAATAAATTGTAGGATTTCACACAATAGAATACTACAGGGCAACTATATTGAGCAATCTACAGCTATAGGCAACAATTTGGATAGATCTCATTAACACAATGCTGAGTAAAGGAAGCCAGGCACAAAAAGTATAATCTCATTTAGGTTAAGAACAATAAGAGGCAACACTAGGGTTTGCTAATAGAGGTCGAGATATTAACTTCCCTTAGAAGTATAAGGACTGGAAGAGGACATGAGGGGAGGTTCTGGGATGCTGATAGTAAACTGTTTCTTGATTTGAGTGCTGACTGTACAAGTTTTCAGTTTATAAAGATTTACTGAGTGTTTCATCTATGACACAGGTACCTCTCTCTGAGTACATCTCTGCCCCATGCACTGACTCTGGAGAGATCTTGGCCTGAATCATTCTTTCCATGTCAAGGGTCAAAAAGTATCAAGAATTGAGGTTCCTGGGTGGGTTAGTAAGTTGAGCATTCAACTCTTGATTTCAGCTCAGGTCATGATCTCAGGGTGGTGAGACTGAGCTCCATGTCAGGGTCTGTGCTGGACATGGAGCCTACTTGAGATTCTCCCTCTCCCTCTCCCTCTGCTACTTGCATGCTCTCATTCTCTAAAAATAAGTAAATAAATGAATAAACAAAGGTAATAGGAATCAAGCTCTGCCACAATGACAGTGTATCTGTTTATTAGTTATCTATTGCTATGTAACAAAATACCCCAAAACATAGTGGTTTTAAAGAGCAACCATTTATTATCTCAGAGCTTCTGTGGGCCAAGAATCAAAGAGCAACTTAGCCAAGCAGTCCTACTCAAATGCTATCATGAGGTTGTAGGCAAGATGTCAGCAGGGGCTGCAGTCACCTGAAGACTTAACAGGGTCTGTAGGATCCAATTCCAACATGACTTATTGACATGCCTATGGGAATGGGACCTAAGTTCCTTGCCATATGAATCTCTCCATAGGACTGCTTGAGTGTCTCACAATACAGCGGCTGGCATCCCCCAGAGCAAGTGAGAAGGTGTGCAAGGAACAGCCTCAGTTTTTTATCACTTAGTATCAGAAGTCCCATATCATCTTTCCTACCATATTCTATTCATCAGAAACAAGTCATAAAGTCCAGCCCACACTCAAGGGGAGGGGAATTAAGGTCACCTCTTGAAGGAGAAATATTAAAGAATTTTTGGATATATTTTTAAAACCATCAAAGTCCATCTCCAATGCACAAACTATTTATATTCTTCCCCTTCCAAGGCCACCAAAATTCTCACCCATGTGAGCATCAGCTATCAGAATCAAGTTCAGGAGCAGAGGAAGCTCCTTTGGTATCATCCTTGAATACACTTCCTCTCACTATGAGCTAAAGATACCAGTTATCTGCATCATTCCCCCACCCCCACCCCAACACACACCCCCAACATACAATGATGGGACAGGCACAAGGCAATCACCATAGATGCACCTATTCTAAAGGAGGTAAAACAGGAGTCACACCAAAGCCACTGGCCAATGGCAGTACTGAAATCCAGCTGGGCAGATGTGGGAAGTTCCCTGACAAGGATACAGTCCTGTATCTGCTCAGGAGTGATTCTCATGGCTCTTGGTTCCACCTCCAAATGTTTCTTTCTTTTCCATGAAAGGTGACATGTGTTTTCAGCTGCATGATTTTGGTTGCTTCTTGCTAATGGAATTCTGGGAGTCCAAAGACCTCTTTTCATTTTGTACTATCTCTTTCTGTTTCAGATTAAATGTGATTTTTTAAATATTTTTTTAAGTAGGCTCCACACGCAATATGGGGCTTGAACTCATGACCTTGAGATCAAGAGTCACATGCTATGCCAACTGAGACAGCCAGATGCCCCATCAAATGTGATTTTTTAAACCAAAGAGAACCTAAGGTTCAGAGCCTCTCTCCTGAGACAGGCTCTGAAGTGAATGTGCTGCTCTGTTTCAAACTGGTGTATGGCCACCCCATACAAATGATCTCTCAACCTGCCACTAACATGCCCATGAAAACATAAGGAAATATATATTTTTTAATTCACATTGCTGAAAACTGAGACAGCCCTTACCCCAAGAAAAAGACAAAAATCTCATAGAAATGGATATTAAACAATAAGGGGTAGGCAGAGCAAAAATTTTATAAACTGTCATTTTTTTACTATCATCATCCATGGAATGATCTGGTTTCTCAAAATAGAGATCAGCAGAAGAAAAGAAGGGGAGATATCTGGAGCTTCCTTATCATCACCAGAAAACCAGATAGGTAGCCCTCTACCTTTTGGGCACTATGCCTTCCCCACCGACCCCACCCAGTATAACCATCTCTACACAGAGAGGGGATATCCTGGCAGAAGGTCAGGTAAATGGTGACAAATACTGGATATCCTGAGATGTGGTCCCCATAAGTAAAGCAGTGAAGACAAAAGAACCAGGGTAGCAGGGCACGCTGGGAATTATAGTGTTTGTGTTCTACAGCAATTGAGAGTATTAAAAAAACTAGGCCAAAGAACGGGGGAAATTATTATGAGCCCCAACACCAGCTAAAATAGATTAACTTCTCAATTAAATGCAATTAAATACAAATGTTAACATATTTTTTTAAAAAAGAATCTACATTTTGAAGAAGAATCTGCATCTAAAATCCCCAGACCAAATTTATAAACAAGAGAGAGAAGAAGAAAATTTAAATATCAGCTAGCTAACTATTGACCCTAACAATGAAAGACGTGTGGATGAAAGAAGATTTTGGAAGACTTATGAAACAACTTATGAAATTAGAACTCGGATATATATGTTTCAAAACACTAGACTTCAACCGGAGGAATTCATACACCTAGAAAAGCCAAGAAAGTGTTAAAGAAGTGTAATAAGGTGTACTAGTGGTTCTCAAACCAGTATGCATCAGAATCACCTGGAAAACTTGTTAAAACCATTTGCTAAACTCCACCCCTCGAGGGGTTATAATTCAGTGGGTCTGGGTGAAACCTGAAAATTGGCATTTTGAACAAGTTTCCAGGCAATGCTGAAGGTCTGAGGACTCTACTTTAAGACCGTTGAGGTACTAGAAAGTGTATTATAAAATTACAATAACTGGGGTGCCTAGGTGGCTCAGTCGGTTGGGCATCTGCCTTCAGCTTAGGTCATGATCTCAGGGTCCTGGGATCAAGTCCCATGTCAGGCTCCCTGCTCAGTGGAGAGTCTGCTTCTCCTTCTTCCTCCCCCCTCCCCCTGCTTGTGCACCTCTCTCTCTCTCTCTCTCTCTCTCTAGTAAATAAATAAAATCTTTTTAAAAATTATAATAACTGATGGACAAATAAAGAAAATGTACATCCATACAAAGAAACAACATCTTGATCCATCCTACAACATGGAAGAACCTTGGGAATGTTATGCTAAGTGAAAGAAGCCAGACACAAAAGGTCACATAGTGTATGGTTTCATTTACATGAAATATCCACAATAAGCAAATCCATAGAGACAGATTCGTGGTTTTCGAAGGTTGGGATGAGGAGGAATGCAGAGGGCTGGTAATGGGTATAGGGTTTCTATGCAGGGTGATGAAAATGTTTAGGAATTAGATGGTGATGATAGTTGCATGACTTTGTGAATATGCTGAAAACCACTGAATCCTACATTTTTAAATGGTGAATTATAGGATACACACCAGATATCAATTTTTAAGTGTAACCATAAAGCTTACCAAACAAAAATATAAATGGTTCTCTATGTATTCTTGGGGTAAAGGTCAACACTAAAGATGAAAAAATTACAGATTTGACTCCATGTGTCTAAAAAAAAAACCTTGAAAGATAAACTTCAAAGCACTATTTGCAACAAATATGGTATCATCAATAACTTTACTCTTTCAGACTTTACAAATTATTACAAAAGAAAAAGACCAGTGCCTACAGAAAAGTGGACTAAAGACACAAACGGGTTAGTTCTTAAAAACTAAAATACACATTGCAGGAAAATGTACTTAAAATATTCATTCTAATTACCTAGCAAAAATAGAAGTTAGGGATGCCTGGTGGCTCAATGGTTGAGCATCTGCCTTCGCTCAGGTCGTGATCCTGGAGTTCAAGGATCTAGTCCTGCATCGGGCTCCCCACAGGGAGCCTGCTTCTTCCTCTGCTTGTGTTTCTGCCTCTCTTTCCGTATCTCTCATGAATAAGTAAATAAATAAATAAATAAATAAATAAATAAATAAATAAATAAATAAATAAAATCTTTTAAAAAATAGAAGTTACACTAAGACACTTTTTTGTCTAAAAAAGTGGCAAAGAATTTTTAAAAAATAATCTTTGGTAGGTGAGAGTCCAGACTTCCCTGGAGGTGAAAGGGACAATCTGGCAACGTGCATCTCAAACCTTTAAGGTTCTGCATCCTTTGACTCTGCAATATCACTTAAATGATTTTATGCTAAAGAAATAGTTAAGGGGAACCTGGGTGGCTCAGTCAGTTAGATGTGTGACTCCTGATTTCAGCTCAGGTCATGACTGAGGCCCATGTCAGTTCCATGCTGGGTATGGAGCCTGCTTAAGATCCTCTCTCTTCCTCTCCTTCTGTCCCACCCCCAAAAAAGAAAGAAAGAGTTAAGAGTGCATCCAAGCAACTCTCCTTCAGGTGGTTGATCAACAATCCTGTTTAAGATTTCAAATCAGAAAGGAGTTGTGTGTGAAACAGTAAGACTTATATTGAAAAGTAGTCCAACTATCAAAGGAAATGGTACTCAGCCATTAAGAATCATGTTGTAGAATTAATATTTTCTGCCGTGGAAAGATGCTCATGATATACAGTCAAATGGAAAATACAGGTCACAAAATTATATATATAGTGAGCCAAGGTTTTTGTTTTTTGTTTTTTTGTTTTGTTTTGTTTTGTTTTGTTTTTAGGCTATGTCTGTAATATAAAAGATCCAGAAAGCTGTACACCTGGGGTTACAGAAGGTGTCTCTGAGTGGTGAGAATAAGATGAGTTCTTTTTTTTCTCTCAAGCTGTTTTTTCTGCAAGTACTATGCAGTACCTTTGTAATAAGGAAACAATTTGCACTTTTCTAAAGGAATGTAATGTAAAATTGAGAGGGACACTCAATTTTCTGCGATGACACTCTGATGTACAGGAAATGGAAACCAGGAGCAAAGTGTAAACTGCAGAACGAGACAGAGATGCCTAGGGGCCCCACTCTTTCTGCTCTATTCCTTGCAATAATATTCCTCTGCTGTATTCCTACCATAAAAACACATGATTCTGCTAGCCAGAGGCGCTCTGCTCTTGAGGAAACTTGGTAACATCAAGGAGGAGGCGCTTCTTGAAGAGCATCCTCCATTCTTAGAAAAAATTTTATTTCCCTAAATATTTTATCTGGGAGAGAATTCAGAGACCCCAAATCACTGAGCAGATGAGAACATCAGACCTGAATGCCTTAGTGGGGAGTTATCTTCACCAGCAGGAATAGCCACCATTATTCAACACTCACTACCTGCCAGGCTCCACACCAAGTGTGTTCCATATAGTAACTCATTTAATCCTCACTGCAATCCAGCATGCTAGGTATACTATTATCCCCAGTTTAGAATAAGAAACTGAGGCACAGAGAGATTAAATCACTTGCCCGAGCTCTCAAAATACAATCTAAGCATTCTGGATGTAAAGTCTTTTTTTTTTTTTTTTTTTTTTTTTTTTTTTTAGGATTTTATTTATTTGAGAGAGAGAGAGTAAGCATGAGCAAGGAGCAGAGGGAGAAGCAGACTTCCTGCTGGGCAGGGAGCTCAATGTGGGGCTCAGTCCCAGGACCCTGGAATCATGACCTGAGCCGAAGGCAGACATTTTACCGACTGAGCCACCCAGGTGCCCCTCTGACTGTAAAGTCTTATAAATACTTTCTAGTGTCTCCTTGACAATAATTTTGTATTTCTGGGTCCAAGCATCTTGCTGTTGTCACTTGGGAAGGCTTCTTTACTTCTCACCAGGCTATGATCACTCTTCCCGAGAGGATCAAAGTAGTCCTAGAGATGTCTTGCATCATCTTACATCCATCCATTCCTGATCCTGAAGACGTGGGATTCCTTGGACTCTCAGGTCTCCTTCCCTGTTCCCATCCCGTTACCTCACGAGTTCACATCTGAAGAGCAAAATAGGAGTGGGCAACCACTGGGCTGTTGGCATAATGGCTGCTCATAGCACGGTATCCTCAGGGGGGTTAAGGTTTGCAAGTCAGGTCCCTAGTCCCTCCTGCTGCGACATGCCAGGCACACAGAGATCCAGATCCGGTTTGAAATCTCAAGGCATTGATAATGTTCTTGAATTTTCAGGTTTTTCTGACTTTTCAGGAAGTTATTTTGTTTAGTAACAAATGGGGCGGGGAACAAGGGAGGAGTTCCCCTGGGATGCATGGAGTAAGGGAGCACGGGGTCTCTAGAGAATTTTAAAACAATAACAAAATTAGGTATCTGCTTATTTGTTTTTGAGTTGACACAAAGTCTATTTTTTATCATCTCCATGCATCAACAATTCTAAACAATGTTCACGGGGCAGCCCGGGTGGCTCAGCGGTTTGGCGACATCTTCAGTCCAGGGCGTGGTCCTGGAGACCCGGGATTGAGTCCCATGTCAGGTTCCCTGCATGGAGCCTGCTTCTGCCTCTGCCTGTGTCTCTGCCTCTCTCTCTCTCTCTCTCTCTCTCTCATGAATAAATAAAATCTTTTAAAAATAAAATAAATAAAAATAAATAAACAATGTTCATGATAAAAGATTCCCATCTGGAATCTGGATTCTTCTCCCTCCAACAACCCCCCCCCCCCCGCCCCCCACACTCCATCCACACACACCTTGGCATAACACAGCTTTCATTCCTAGCTTTTTTTCTGTTCTGCCATTTTATTTGTGAGTCATTAACCCCACCCCCCAGTGCCCTCCCTCTTCACTGGGGTTCTTGGTACCCCAAGTGGTGGGGGAGGAGGAGGATGGGTGGGGGAGGTGGGTGATAGGAGGGAGGGAGGGAGGGGAGACGACTGGCCTTTAAATTTTGTCTCCCTCTCCTCCCCCAGGAAGGCCTCTGGGAAACAGGAGCTGGGAACCCAGGTGTGGGGCCCCAACTCCAACTTTCCCCTGAGGACAGACACTGTCCCCAACTTGGAGTCAGGCCCCTGCTGGGAACCGAGCGGGTGTGCCTTTGAAACCCAGCCCTGATGTCCCAGCTTCTGCAAGACATTCCCTGTGCCCCCAGGCAGAGTTAGTCACTTCCTTCTCGAGAGCTGCACAGCCCTCCTGCGTACACCCCTTTGTCAGAGCCCTGGGCGTGCTAGAGCATCCAGCGCACCCCACTCTGCAGGGAGCACCCTGAGGGCAGGGACCTACTTGCTCATCTTCAGTTCCCGGGTTCGAACAGAGGGACTGACACAGAGCCGCTGCTTGAAAATGTTCGGTGACCCCGAAAACAGAATCACACGCTGTCTTCGTCTTTCCCCGGGGAAACCTGTCCGCTCTCACCCCGGTGATGAGTGTGGTCTGGGGTGAGGCGTCATTCATTCATTTGTTCCCCGCGTGCCTGTATAGTCTTATGCAATTATCATTCCGGTAAAGGTGCTGCTCCTGATCTGAAGGATCTCATTTGTGAAAGCCATTGAATTCCTGCTAGAGGAAGAGCAGCTCAGTGCAAGGTGGGGACATTTTTGGAAAGGAATTCAGACAGTACGGACAGGAAGCTCATGCAGTTAATTCAGTCTGTGTCCCCGGCCGTGCCACTGGGGCTGGCGGCGACCAGGGCTTTGCTGAGGCCTCGGTGTAGTAAGAGAATTACTTACTAATCACGGGTGGGGATGAGCCTGGAGGGCAATGCGATGGGACTCGTTCAGCCTTGTCCGGGCCACACCCAGTTTAGTCAACCACTTCTGAACCCAAAAAACGTAAAGGAACACAGTGAAGCTTGGATTGAGGGCTGCAAAATAAAATTGTCAACCCGCTTCTGCCGTGAAGCACAATCCAGTTCCTCTTCCAGGAAAAGCGGTGGCAAGGAGGGTCTGCAGAAGGAGCTCTGTCCTGCAGAACACCTGACCCTTCTCCGGATCTGCTTCCTTCCCTTGACACAGGACAACTGGTTCAGTGGCTTCCACCAGACCCGTGTCAGCAGGAAATCAGTGTGACGAACTTTCTGCCAAGATGAAATCCAACCTCCACGGGCATGTGCTGGGGCGGCATTTAAAAATACATTTTCTAGGCCCCTGAAATGTAAAAGCACGTAAAATAAATAAAAGCCAATTAACAACAGCATCTGGGGAGATACCGCTGGGGGGTGGGGTGGGAAGAGGATGGAATGTAGTGGAAAGCCTTGGGAAGCATACAGCTGATGGCTTCAGCAGCACTTCCTGAGGCCTGGCTTTCACCTATGCTCGGAACCTTCCCAAAGTGGCCTCTCCAGTGATGTGAGCAGAGGCAGGGTTTGCAAACTCATATCCCATGGGCCAGATCCAGCTCACAGCTGTGTTTCATTTTGTATGAATGGCATGTTCATTTTTAAAAATTTGAAAATCTGCAAATAGGAGATGTGCTTGACCACAGTCCTTACTACTCCCAATTGTCTTACGACAGGCTGGTCATGTGACCTGCCAGGCCTCTGTGGGCATCGAGGTCTGTGACCCCTTATGCCCTGGACTCTCAACCTTGGCTGTGCTTTGGAATAATCAAAGGTAGCTTTAGAAAATACCTATGCCTGGGTCCCACCCCTAGAAACTCTGATTTAATCTACCTGGTGTACAGCCTGGACAGTGGTTTCAAAAACTCATCAGGTGACTCCAATGTGCAGCAAAATTGGAGAACCACTGCCCTTGAGAAAGCAAAATGGCTGGAGAGCTCTGACCCAGGACTTTTTCCACCAGGCACTACTTATCTCCAAATTGAGTGGTTTTTTGTTTTTTTTGTTTTTTTGGGTTTTTTTACCTAAGGCTGGGCCACCTGGTCATAGAAGCACCACCTCACCCAGACCCTTGAATCTGACCTTTTCTGAAAGGGGTCCAGGCCAAAGGCCCCAGAGGATCCCTAATGACTTGGAAGATAATGATCCCTTTTGAAATGATGACTTTAGGGCCACTTTTCTAGAGCTTTTAATGGTCAGTGACTTAACCACAGGCACATTCAGAATCAATCAACCTATATCAGGCATGAAGCACTTTCTCATTTGACTCCTCATCTTAGATCTACAACAACATCATGAAGAAGGTATTACTCTCCCATTTTACAGGTGGGAATATGGTGATACCTAGCCCTAGGGCCATAAAAGCCCTACTTTGTAACTCCGGCTACAGTTGAATTTACTTTTTTTAAATTTATTTTAATAAACACTTAATGTCTGCGATGCAGTCTACGGAGGGCTATATTCCAGAACAGCCCTAACAATTGTTTGCGGCCAGAATATACGCTGATTGCTCAGTGCCTGTGCCATGTTGGTTGGCAAACATTTGCATCTAGAACTAATGGGAATATATGAGGCACCAGGCACTTTGTCCTATCACTGCTGCTGCTAGATCCACAACAAAGCCGATTAAGATGCACCCCCGTGCTCCAAGGCTCATCATGCCTTGAGAGGGAGCTAGACCCTGTCATAGTTGCAGTGGGATCTGTTGCATGATAGAAGAGGATATAAGCTGAGGATGCAAGAGCATCAGGAGGGACGCATATACTTCTACTTGCAAACACCAAGGAAGACTCACAGAGCAAGAGGTATTTAGACCTGGCATCTTGAAAGATGAGTAGGAGTTTCTCAGCAGAGGAGGGGGTGAGTGGGTAGTGATACTTGCAAAGCAAAGGCATCAAGGTGCACCACTACCCAGCGTGTTTGGAAAACTTGGCTTGGAGTCAGGAAAAGATTTCCAGATTCCCTTGAAAGTTTAGTTTATTCTGCCTATCTATAAACTAAATGGTTCTGAATGGCTTAATAAGTTTTTTCAATATTTGGCCCATCAAGATGAGTTGAAGAGGAGTTTCGTGGTTGCAAAGACCGAGCTCACAGTTAGTTATCCAGCACCTCTCCTTTCCAAAGAGCATTCCAGAAATCTAAAAGTGACCCTTATCTCTAGCAAAAAATAATCTCCTTTTCTCTCTCACTGGATACAGTCACAGGCGCACAGGCGTTGTTAAATTACCTTCCACTGGCTAATTCCAAGGGCAGCATTATTTTAAAAATCACAGGGAAAGATGGGAATCCCAGAAAAACAAACAAAAAAACCACACCACGTAAATACTAATATTTTGGATATTTGCTTAAACTCATCTTGGGACAGTCAGAGCCTGCATCATCCCACTAATCAATACACTAACATTAATATAATTCCTCTTCTTTGCCATATCTTTTAAAATCCACACTCTGTCCCTTATTCTGGACATCTTTTTTCTTTAATGCTGTCAAATTCAGAAATTACGGATTTTTATATTCAAACTTCGTGAGTTATCTAAAGGTTTTTATTTGATCCAATTATGGCTCCACCTTCTAAAGTGAATGCATCATCAGAAGTAGCATTGCCTTGTCCGAGATCAGCCAAAATGTCTGTGCATGAGCCTGCATTCTCCTTTTCACGTGCATGTCTGTTCGCCCGGAGCGATGTACATGACTTTGATATTTTTCAATATATTCAGGCTGGAAGGTCTGTACAAGATTAATTACAAACTTAGGAGCCTAGGGTAGGTCAGCCCTTCATTATCATTAATGAACCTTCTTCATCTGTGCTAAGAAACCTCTAATTGGGTTTATTTCTTACAGTAGGCATGTCCTTCAGAAGTTTACTTTGCCAACCTATTTTGTGGGGTAAACCTGCTAATTCGTGCAACCTGGAAGATCCACAGAGGATAAATAAATTTCATGACATTAGCTGGTTGAGGAAGCCACAATGAAAATCCACTACATCACAACATACACTGGGTTCATTAATCTGGAAGTAGTAGAACCTGGCCTTAATTATTCATGATAATAGCCCTTAATATACTAGTTCGCTGCAGCATATTTTGTATCAGTAATGGAGGTCTCTGTCCTTTACGAACTTATTACAACTCTCTGCTATTAAATCTTCACTGAGAGATGGGGTAAGAGCCTGACCAGGGTTTTCATGGGAATGTCATGTTCGAAGCGTAATCATCAGGCTTTACTGTTCTGAAGAGACTTTCATCCTAGGAATCTCAAAGCGCTTTACAAGCCTTCATTAGTGCCAGGAATACCCTGAAGGCACCACGGTTTTGCTATATTTGTTTTATAGGTGAAGAAACAAGACCCGGGCTGGTGAAGTGACTTGCCCAAGGTCACAAAACAAATCAGCCAGACACATTGCAGGGCACAGGCAGGTTTAGGTGGTGACTGGTTTTCTCCGGAAAAAACCATCTGTGTGTCTTTTGGGCTGAAGGACCATGGCCGTGACTGTCAACGTCCGGGTGGCCCCCCATCCAATACCCTGGCATGTTCAAGGCACTTAACAGACCCTGGGTGCCTGCTGAAAGGGGGGATTAGCAATCATCCTGCTGGTGCTTCCGATTCAAAATTCCTTGTGAGTTACCCAAACTCTTTTGTTCACAATTTCTCTCCCACTTGGTCTGGCTTGTGGAAGAGTCCTGGGAAGTATGCTAAATATGCCACTGCTGTCACTTTCACATTCACGCTGCGAAGAAGTGTTTGCGGGGTTTTGTTCTTAGGAAGAGACACCGAGAGCTTTCCATCTTCCCTATCGTAGGATATTAATAAAAGACCTTTGCTCAGGTTAGGCTCTGCCGTTGTGTTGGAGAGTTCTAGATAATTAAGTGATGGGTTCTCCTTATAAGTCCAGCCATTCTTTCTAAACCCTCAAGCTTCAAGAAAAGCGAGAAAGAGCTTTTTAAGAGATATATTTTTTTATTGCTAGTGACGTCTGGAATATGGATCCTACTTTGAGGTTGGCGAGGGTGGATCTTTTTGTTTGTTTTGCTTCAAATGTGTGTATTTGATCCCAGCTCAGATTTACATTTAAGACATTTTAAAAGCGTCCGCACACTCCCCGTTGTGTGGAATGCCAGGAAACGGGTTCATTCCACGAGGAATGAGCTTTCAGCTCTGTCCTTTGTGACAGATTCCAGAGCGTCTCTACCTTAAGGCAGGCGGGTCACCAGGCCGCTTCGGTGACCCCCCCTAACCTGTACCAGGCTGCCGGCAAGCACTCCTGTCAGCTCTGTTTACTCTGGCAAGACTGATGGCATCCAGGTGGATTTCCCAACCCCCGCGCCTCCTCTCTCCGCCCCCACTGCTCAGCTCCCTTAGCTGTGCAGAACCGCACTTTCTGGAAGCCGCATCTCTCCGGAGTCAGAGCACTGGCTCAGCCTCTCCAGAGAGCAGGCCTGATGCGGGACTGCCCCCTGACTCCTCCACCACCACCACCACCACCTCCCCAGCCCCAGAGTGTGTCCTCTGGCCTCTGGGAAAATGTGCCTTTGTGCTTGTCACTGCCCTGGCTTCTCCCTGGATAAAATCACTCGCCTGGGAGGGCTGTGCTGTTAGGCAGATAATCCAGTTAAGCATCTGGAGGGCCTGCTCAGGAGATGTCGAGCTCAAGAATGTGTGTCAGGAGGAGACGGAAGGGTGCCAGAGACCGGCTCCTGGCTCTGGGCTGAGGGTAAGCAGGCTGCTCCCTGGTGCACATCAGCAGCTCTCTTCGCCTGGTGGTGGCTGCTGACTTCCCAGCCTAGTGAGCACACCGACTGTCAGGTGGCGGGAGGCTCTGGACATGGAGCTGAGCGTTAGGGACTCAAATGGGAGTAAGGCTCCATACCCATCCCTGGGCAGTGTGTGTGCGGACATGAGGGGCAGAGTCAAAAGATAAGAAAGCAAGCATTGAATAACATGTTATAGAATCTAGAGAGGCACTCAAGAGGGTGTTCGAAGGCACACAGGGGACCAGGACACGGTGCAGAAAGGAGTGTATTCCTGATGGGAGAAATGCCATAAGCAGAGGGGTGTTCAGGGAGCCCTGGCAGAGGGACAGGGCCGATACCTGGGCCCACACGCAGGGATGCTGACCAGCCAGGGTGGGCCCTGGAGAAGAGGGCCCTGAGTGCCAGGCAGAGGGGTTATTCAGGAGGCAGAAAGAAAAACGTTCTGGAAGAATGAGCCAGGAAGGTGGGAGTGTGGCATGATCCAAGTGGTGTTCTAGAAAATTCATCTGGCATCAGTGTGTAGGAAGAAAGAAACAGCGAGCAGAAAGCTGGTTGACAAAAGTAACCCACACATGACTTGATAACGCTTGCTAAACGTGTTCATGGTCTAGAGCCTTCTTTGTTAACTTCTTAGGTCTTGGCTTAAGTGCCACCTCTTCTGGGGAGATCTGCCTGGCTGACCCCACGTTAGGCAGGGTCCCTCAAAGACCACTTGCTTTGTCACAATTACCTCCTTGTGTTTTGTGTGTGGTTAAAATGACAAACACCTCATAATGTAAAATTGACCATCTTCACTATTTAAATACACAGCTCAATGATGTGAAGTATATTCATCATTTTGTGCAACCAGCGCCACCATCCATCTCCAGATCTTGCAAAATGGAAACTCCATACGCATCCTCAGCTCTCTCTTCCCTTTTGCCCAGCCCCTGGCCATCACCCTTCTGCTTTCTATCCCTATGAATTTAACTACCCTTAGGTATCTAATATAACAAGTGGAATCATAAAAGACAGTATTTGTCTTTTAGTACAATAGCCAGTATTTGGCTATTTCACTTAGTGTAATGTCCTCAGGTTTTATCCATGTGATAGCATGTGACAGGATTTCTATCCTTTGTCAGGTGAAATAATATTCCATTACATAAATATCCATCATGGAAATAGAGAAAGTTCATATTTTGTTTACCCATTCATCCATTCTTGAAAATTTGCAGACTTTTTGTTTTTAAATAAAATGGACTCTGATAGAATAAAACAGAACAGAATAAAAATATGAGGGTGCATTCTTCCAATAAAGGTATGTATTGTGATGAGTGTCACTTGTCAGAATTCCTGTATAACAAGATTAGCAAGATGGGAAACAAAAGTTAGAGACATGAAATACTCCCTCCTCTATATTGCATGTAACACTGCAAGCATCCAGGTGGGTACTGATGACTTTATGCATTTGACTTTTCTCACCTTAAACTGACAGAATGAGTGAATGAAGAGTGATAAGTGCTATTTTTTTCCTAGTCACATTTTTGCAGGCATTCTCCACTCTGTGGCACACTCTGTGTCAGAATATGCATAGTCCTCCTAGCTGTGTGATCGTAGAGGCTCTCACAAAATCAGAATGTAATCCTCTGCTACTTACTCAGCTTCCCTGGCCACTGGATTTAGCTCCTGATAGGAGCCACGAACCCTTTGTCTCTCAATGTCCTTCCATTTTGTGCTCCGAGCACTACATATTAAACTCTGGATAGGAGTTCTTCCTTCAGAGCAGGACAAGGGGAGTTAAGACTTATACCTTGCAGCCACAAGGTGTGAGGGGGAACACACATGTGTATGTATACACACACACACACACACACATACACACGCTCATGCATGCACACCCTGGGGCCAAGCAAGCAAAGGGTAGAGGTTGCAATAACACCATGGTGACTGTGGGATGGGAAGGAGAGGATGTGGAGGTAACCATGACCTCAAATCTTTTCTCTAGCTGTCGGCAGGAACATCACCACCACCTCCACCATGTGATCCCTTTGTTCTGGCTATTACACAGATGTTTAATAATGTAAGTATGCACTGAGGTCCAGAGCCTCCATGGATGCAGAGAGGTCCTCTGCTGACCTATGTCTGGTACACTTGCTTGCGCCTGGGCCAGTACTGCGCTGGACCAGGAGCAAAGTCATCAATAAATACCTCCATCAACCAAATCTGTATAAACAAGAACTGTGAGCTGGAAGTAACTTATACTGGTAGTTGGTTAACATAATGGCCATATCCCTTGAGATCTATTGACAATTTAAAGATTCACAAGGCATTTAAATTTAGAGAAAAGCTGTGGTTGGGATAATAATATATAACATGACTATGCTAATTTTCAATATAGGTAATAAAATAGAAATTCAAAATTAAAGAACTGTCTCTGACACTTGCTTGTTGTAAGTGAAGTTTAAAATTGTTCCTGGACCTCAGAATACTTCACTGAGACTTAGAGACACTGAAGACATGAATTGATACTGAACTTCCAATATAAATTATACATTTAGATGCAGGACTCCATCAAAATTGGGTTAAGCTCACACTTTGAGTTCTTCTTTACCTCTACAGGTAACAATGATAGATAAAATGTAAAAACAGAACACTACAAATACATAGCCAAGCTCAAAAAGAAAACAAATACTTCCATGGACTCTAAGTTTATGAGAAATACTAGCTGACAAGTGGTAAGCAAAGTTGATGGATTTAAAAGTACCCCATGAGAGCCAGGAGCACTGCAAAATAGCACAGATTCAAACACTGAGCAATGAGATGGCTTCTCTCCAGCCCTGGATGCCAGGTGGAACTTCTCCCACCTCCACAAGTAGGTGGCTTTTTAAGAGGTCCAGGGGACAGTCTCAGCATATTTTTTTACCCAAAATGTGTTTATTGGAATGATTTCCCACTCACTTTGATTCAGGATGCTTTCAGTGCTGCTCCCATCTGAAGGAACATCCTTCTGTAGGCCTTGTTTTTTCCTCCAGCAGGCTGGCAAAGGACAGTGGAGCAGCCAACACACAAAACTACTGTTTGTGCATGGCTAAGGACGGTGTTGATTTTATAGCATCCTGAGCACTTCACATCCATGAGGTAGGAAATGGGGCTCTGCACCAGGAGTTTCTTCTTGTGCTTCCTCTCTCTTCCAGAGAGGGGTGGAGGAAGCCGTTACTAGGGGCATGTTCTCATGGGCAGATCTTTACCACCAAAAAGACCATATTTTTTTCAGGCTCCTTTAATGGGTCATGGAGTCCTACTTCAATCTCGATTTTATACAGTGATCCTACATCTGGTTACAACTCTTGCATTAATTTTTAAATCAACAGTGAGTAGATGAACTCATTCTAGCTGACGTGAGAATAATATAGCTGCCTGAAAATGACTATAAAATGACAATTTTAGGGTCTTCAAAGGAATAAATGAATGAATAACATCCATAAAAGAATAAAAAAGCTATAAAACAAAATAGGCATAAATGAAACAAAAATAGGGGTGTATAAAGAACTTATAATAAATCTTAGAACTGAAAAATATATTCACTAAGGTAAAAAAAATCCTCTGTATTGGACACAAAAAAGAAAAGTACCAAATTGAGAGTACCAGGAATTTACCCAGCACAATAAGGATAGGTAACAGAGAGAGTTCTGGAACTCTGAACAGGTGATGGATAGAGAGTTTCCAGCATAGGTCTAATAGCAGTCTGGAGTAAAAGGATAGTGAAGATGAAGGAGAACAAAAGCTGAAAAATATTTGCTGAGAATTTTTCCTCATAGTGAAAGAATAAACACACCCAATACTGAGCTGGACAACTGAAAATAAGTCATTCCTAGACACATCATTATGAAGCTGCAGGAAATCAAGGATAACCCCCCAAAAAATCAGAGCTATGTAAGAGGCAAGACAAATTGTGCAACAGAGTATTAGACCAACAGTGGACCACCGTGAGCAGTATTAGAAGCCACTGTGCTGAAGGAAAAAATAATCCATTCAGAATCTTCCATACAGCTAAAGCATCATTCACAAGCAAGAACAAAATAAAAAGCTTTTTCAGATTTGCAGAGTCGAAGGGCATTTGTCATTCACAGATCCTCACTGAAAAGACTACCAAAGGATCTATTTCAATAAGAAGAAAAGTGAACCCAAAGGGATGGGCTGGGGTGTGAACAAAGTAAGCCAAATGAGGAAGAAAATCTAGATTAACTGTGGACTATAAACTTGGGTCAGAAGTTACCTGAAGATGCTTAAGATGAGAAGGAAATGTTGCAACATGATCCAAAACAAAGAAATAATTCACCAGCATGAATAAGAAAACACTTGGTCTGCTCTAGATTTTCTTTGTTCAGCCATCCAGCAGAAGCAGGATGAATGACCTGTACCTATTGATTGATTTATACTCCAGTCTTATTCCAAGAAAGATTTAGGTTAGCTAACCTGCTGCTATTCCTGGTCTATCCTTCATTTTCAGATTCAGGAACTTCCTAAGGGAGTTGTTGGCAGCCTTTTGATTGAACCTTTGGCACTAGTCCCAGGGAGAGCACTCCATGTTCAAATGAATCTTGGGATGTGGATTTTTTAGAAATCCAGTCCCTCTAGTCTTCCAGACAAACACACTAAAGACTTTTAGAAAAATTCAAAGGAACATGGGACCTCTGAAAAAATTCTACAGGACTAAAGAATATGTAAGACCCCAAAGGAAAATCTTCCTCTTCACATAAGTTAACTTGAAGATAAAGCTCTTCTCTATTTCCAATGAGATAAAGGAATTCATTATGCCAATAAACAGGTCAGCATAAAAAGTAGAATGCCACAAAATTATACTCATAATAGCTAAAACTGGGTCTTCATTAAAAGCAGTAAGAGCAGAATGAGAACTGCAGAGAAGTCATTTATCCAAATAGATGATAATGCCAAGAATTATATACCAAAAGCTACATAAATCAATATAAAATACTTTAAGTGATGCAAAAGAAGACAATAGATATGAAGAACAGAACACTGACCTGACTGCCAAACTATGAAAAAAAAACTTTCTTGATAAAGAAGGAACAGCTGATTAAGAATAGGTTAGGGGCACCTGGCTGGCTCAGTCCATAGAGCTTGCTACTTTTGATATCAGGGTTGTAAGCTCAAGCCCTATGTTGGGCATGAAACTTACTTTAAAAAAAATAAAATTAAAATAAGTGGTTATAAAAGTTCCCAGAACTTGGCGGGGAAAATATTGACCTTGGAAATCAGGAGAACTTGCCTATCCCAGATAAGATAAATACAAAGGAAACAATATTAACACATGTCCTCATGTATTCTTAAACCTCAAGGGGGAAAATATGTACATTTAATCAGATCATCAGCTGTGGAGGGGAAAGGCCATATTCAAAGGGGTTAAAATCAAGTTTGCTTTATATGTCTCTTCTGAAATAGCGATGTTAAAAGAGAAAAGAAACACCTACAGTACACTAAGAGGTAGATGTGACCCACGAGAATTTCATTTCTAGCCACGAGTTGTTCATATGTAAGAGAAATCGAAAGACATTTTAAGATTTGCAGAGACTCAAAAACATTAATAAGCTTAGTGCTGTTTATGCAGATAGTCTTCAAGAGTATTCAAACCCTTGGTCAGAATTAGTGAAGGAACTAATTAGTTGGGAAGTTACGATTGAAAAAAAAAAGTGATTGATATTGAAATTAAGTTATGGAGTTAAGTATAAAAATCTACATTAGATTTTTACAATTAACAGGGGGATGTGTTACTGTTACCTAAGTAACTGATACAGATATTGGAACAAAAGGAAAAACATTTTAAAAGAATACAAACAGGATGTTTTATATTGCACTATGCAGCTTCTAAGAGGACTCCCGTAGAGCCCCTCCTCTGGGTGATCTGGTCACTGTGAAACCTCCTGCCCTATAGTGTGAGCAGGACCCAGTGACACTCTTCTAACAGAGTATAGCAGAAGTGAGGGAATGTCACTTCTGAGATTAGGTTACAGAAAGTCTCTGGCTTCCATCTTGCTCACCATCTCTTGTTCTCTCTTGCTTTCTCCCTTACTGGCTCTGAGAGAAGCACCATCATGATGGGCTGCCCTATGGATCGACCCATGTGGCAAGAAACTGATAACTCTGGCCAACAGCCAGCTAGGATCTGACGCCTGCCGACAGCTGCATGAGCGAGCTTGGAAGTGGATCTTTTGAGGCCTGCCAATAGCCACATGGGTGAGCTTGGAAGCAAATGCTCCCCCAGTTAAGTTGACTGCAATCTCACTAGAGACTGAGCCAGAGGACCCCC
Organism: Canis lupus familiaris; assembly: GCF_011100685.1. NCBI lineage: Eukaryota > Metazoa > Chordata > Mammalia > Carnivora > Canidae > Canis > Canis lupus. The sequence continues at coordinate 55,566,396 of NC_049224.1, read as the reverse complement.
AGTTAATCCATGTCCTGAGACTAAAGAGTTCATTGTCTGAAGCTACTACATTTTAGGATAATTTGTTACAGGGCAACATATACCAATAAGCTGATTAGATTTTCAATTTTAGAAGAATAGGAAAGGTAAGGAAAGAAGAAAGTGGCTCAGAGGAGGCATAATATTTCTTTTTTTCCATGAAGGGGAGTCAGAAGACACCAACTTTGGTCAAGTAAAGAACAGAGGGGTTATGAGATGTTTCTAGAAAATTGTTACTAGGGTGCACAATATGGTAATGGGCTTGCAGGTAGCCGAAAGTGAGTAGAGCTCCTTCCATAGGTCAGCACAAAAACAGAGAGAAACACTAAGGAAGCACATAATGAAATGTCTAAGTCAGAACAAGGGTTGCACTTAGATCAGGTGCTATTTTAGAGAGCCAGGAGTCTCAAGTTGGTTTAAAAAAGAGAATCCAACAATGTTGACTTATTCCATAAACAACCATCTATTGAGTGCCTCCTGGGATCCCTAGTGAGCTGAGCAGATTCCATCTAATGGTGAATACAAATAAGCAACTGCAACAAGGAATACTAAGTGCAACAACCAGGAAAGTAGGGGCAGTGAGAAAGTTGATTGACACAACTCTTTCAACCTTAGTATTGTTAACCCTTTCTGCTTGGGACTATCCATAGCTCAGCACCCTCCTCCAAGTAGCCTTCCAAGGTTCCCAAGCTCTAATCCTAACACAGACACATACATAGGACTGCTCTGAAAACTTTTAATTCACTGTTATTAGGTTGTGACAGACTAAATAGAGCTTGTACCAAAGAAGAATTAGGGAATGGGGAATACAGATAATACAATTTTAAGGTTGAATTAGTAGATGATATTTTTATAAGCAGAAACACAAATTACTTTTAACAAAGCCCTGTCAATAAATCCAAAGAAGTAGAAATTACTTTGGCCATAATCTCTGGTTATAAGTGTTGTAAAGTAAGACATTGTAAGTTAAAGACAAAAAAAAAGCCATCAATCAACTGGAAAGCCTTATGTGATATCTGGCTCAAAGAAAAAATAATAAAAGAAGAGAGGGTTTAGAAAAAAACAATTATGGAAATGTTACACAAAAAGACACAGGAAATGTGACTAATGATATACCCAGCATTAAATTTACAGAATGAAATTTTTTTAAAAGAATTTAGCATTCAATGTAAGCTTCTAGAAATAAAGCGAAAAAAGAAATGCTGAGGAAAATAAGAGGAAGGAAATAATAAAGATGAAAGGAGCTATAACTCTTTGAAGAAACAAATAACATAGACAAGACAGTGGCAAATCCACTTGAGAGGGAAAAAAGCACAACTAGAATTGAGACAATTGACATAACAAGAGTGATAACATATTTTTAAGTTATTATGTAATTGCCCATAACTATGTGCCATTGAACTTTAAAATAGCAATTAGGTGGACATTGCTCTCTAAAAGTAAATAAATTATGGAAGTAGAAGAAACAGGTAACTCAGAAAGAAGAAAACAATTTTTTTAAATTATAAAAACAAAACCTATACCCCTGTGACCAGGTATCAGAAATAAGTGAGTCTATGTGTGGATCAAGTCTTACAGAAGCAGTTAATTTTCATGTTAGAAAACCTTTTCCATGGCACTGAGGAAAATGACAAGCTACCAACTAACTGTACAAACTAAACATGTCTATGGAGTCCAGACTTCTATGTCTTATATATACCTCCTACAGGCCAATTTCCTTTCTAAATATAGATATGAAAACCTAAAATAGATGGAATGCCATGGGACTGGACTCTCCAGTTCAGTACTCCAACAATCATTTATTGAGCAGGTATTACTGGGCACAGGTGGTACTCCAAGCACTGTGTTACACCTTGGGAAATCTTGTATTAGTAAGATATGGTCTTTGCCATCAAGGAGCTCAGGACCTGATGGAAAGGAGAGAAAGAAAGAGAAGGAAAGAAAAGAAAGAAAGAAAGAAAGAAAGAAAGAAAGAAAGAAAGAAAGAAAGAAAGAAGGAAGGAAGGAAGGAAGGAAGGAAGGAAAGAAGGAAGAAAAGAAAGAAAGAAAGAAAGAAAGAAAGAAAGAAAGAAAGAAAGAAAGAAAGAAAGAAAGAAAGGAGGGAAGGAGGGAAGGAAGGAAGAAAGAAAGAAAGAAAGAAAGAAAGAAAGAAAGAAAGAAAGAAAGAAAGAAAGAAAACAATTAAACTGTGTTACGTGCAAATGAAAATATTCTTGGAGTGTAGCATGGAGTTGGAGACATCTAGCCCAGCAAGGAAAGGTTGAACAGGGAGCTCCCAGCAAAGACTCCCCAGAGGACAGTGTGCTTGAGCTAAGTCTCAAGGAAGAGTAGAAATTAGCCAAAAGGGAGGTGTGGGGAGCAATGCTCCACCTCAGTGTGTGAGGCTTTCCCAGGAAAAGGGGAAAGAAGTGGAGGCATGGAGGCCGGCATGCTTAGAACACAATCTATGTGCCTCCATGGTCTACAGGCCCACAACAGTGCTCCTAGTTTTCATGTTTTAGTCACTAGGTCTAAACCAAAAGAGGCAGTGTGAAGCATAAAAAAAGCAGATGGCTGTGGACAGAATCTGAGGAACATGAAAAGGGCAGGTGGAGGAAGAGGAGCCCACAAAGGACATGGAATAATAGTGAGAGACCAGGAGGTCAAAAGGACATAGCAATGCATGTTGCAGCGGTTGGCAGAGACCAGTACCAGGAAGAGGGGTAATGTGAGCAACTTAGTAACGTCCCTTCGATTAGAAATCAAGGATCAAGATGGGAAGTGCAGACAAGTTTGAAAAGCTTGGGCGATGGAGTGCCTGGGTGGTTCAGTTGGTGAAACGTCTACCTTCGGCTCAGGTCATGATCCCAGGGTCTTGGGATGGAGCCACATATGGGGCTCCTTGCTCAGCAGGGGAGTCTGCTTCTCCCTCTCCCTCTGCCACTCCCCAATCCATGCTCATTCTCTCTCTCTCTCTCTCTCTCTCTCAAATAAATAAAATCATAAAAAAAAGAAAGAAAGAAAGAAAGAAAGAAAGAAAGAAAGAAAGAAAGAAAGAAAGAAAGAAAGAAAGAAAGAAGAAAGGAGGGAAGGAAGGAAGAAAGGAAGGAAGAAAAAGAAAAGTTTGGGCAAGAAGAAGAGAAAGTGGAGGAGTGAGATCAAGGGAATGTTCTGGGTTTTGCTTTCAAGGTTGTTTCAAATATTTGCTCCTGCATACCAAACCGTTCTAAAACTTATGACTTAAAACAAGGATTTGTTACTTCTCAGGATTCTGTGAATGAATGCAGCAGCTTCCCCACTGGTCTTCCCTTTGGTCACTTTCAGGGCTGGATATGGCTGGTGGGTCACCTGGTTGGAAGGATTGTGACACTAGGCTTTTCTCTCCGCATGGTCTCAGATCCTCTCTCCCAGAGTGGTCACTCCTGCTACAGGGCCTCTTCCACATGGCCATTCTCTCCAGCAGGACAGTCTGGACTTTCTTAGGACATGGTGGCTTGGCTTCAAAAGGGAATAATCCAGGAGAGATAAGCTCAGTACGCACACACTTACCAAGGCTCTGCTTGCCCCACACCTGCTAATGACCTTTTAGCCAAAATAAATCACATGGTCAAGCCTAGAGTCCATCTGGGAGGAGGGAATCTATTGCTATAATAGTCCACTATCAGGATATTTTTTCCCTTTACTATGGGAGAGAGTTAAAAATGTTTAAAGGGGGAGCCCAAACTAATTGAAAAGGAGACACTGAAGATACAACAAAAAGAGAGATTGTTAACAGGGTCCCAGAGGGTGTGCTTGGTGGGAGGACAGAGAGGAACATCATCCTCTGAGACTGGAAAAAGAGAGATTAAAAAGGGTTTATGGGTGTGTTTTGGTTAAAGTACTGAGGCAGTAAAAGGGGGAGTTGTCCATGGAAATGTGGCATTAGGGTAGAGACTTGGCATTTGTGGTATCACCAACTCCACTGCCATCTTGCCTCCCCATCAACACTCAGTCGGCAGGGAAGCCAAGGAAGCTGATTATTGTACTGACCCAGGTTTAGAATTTGGTTGTTGGGGGCCTGGGTGGCTTAGTGGTTAAATGTCTGTCCTGGGGTTCTGGGATCAAGTCCCTCATCTGGCTCCTCGCAGGGAGCCTGCTTCTCCCTCGGCTTATGTCTCTGCATCTCTCTGTGTGTATCTCATAAATAAATAAATGAAATCTCTTAAAAAAGAACAAATTTGGTTGTTGAATGCTGCAGGAAAATAATGGTGCCAGGGAATTGGGGTTACTGGAGAGAATTATTTGAATCTAAGAAACAGGGTTCTGAGTCTGTACGTAAGAGAGACCAGGAGATGAGTGATAGATGATCAAGTCACGAAACTGGAGATCTCTCTGAGTTCAAAATACACTCAAGTGTGAGGGAAGATGTGAGAAAGAGAAGAGAAGGTGAAGCCTGAGCAGGGCCAAGAATTATAGGCTTGCATTATGGGATGGGCAGACCAAGTGAATGTGGAAATCCAGGTAGGGTGCAAAGCTCTAGGCCAGTCTCCAGTGTCTGCAGTGAATGAAGGGAAGTGAGCAGGAAGCGACAGCCCTGCTGAAGGCTGTTCATGAGAGTGGACACTGGGTCTGTTGTGTCCTCAGGCACCAGTATAGCACCTGGCACGGAGAAGGCACTCGGTATTAATAGTTATTTGTGGAATAAACAAATGACTTGAATCCTCAATTTACAGATAAGAACCCCAAGGCTCCCAAAGGTCGAATGTGTTGCTCAAAATTACACAGCTAGTGTTCAGCAAGCCAGAGCATCCCACCTCCTTACAAAACCGCACTGGATGTGGGTTTCCTTCTCAACCTTCCCAGAGGCAGCTCATGATTTTATTATCTCAAAACTATTTAAATGGCATTTGTCATTCCCTGGGTGCTAGGATGGAATATCCTGAAGTTGAATGAATAAAGGGAGTGGTTTGGAAAAAAAAAATCTTCCTTGAGGCCTAGAGGGATTTACTCACTTATTGGAAATACATCACATGTATTTTCAAGACACATGTAAGGAAGCTGGTCCTGTAACCATATCCTTGCCAGTTTGCCAACATTTCATTGTTGTCTCTTCTTCTGCTGTTATGGTCTTATCTTTTTTTTTTTTTTTAAGATTTTATTTACTCACAAGAGGCACAGAGAGAGAGGCAGAGACATAGGCAGAGGGAGAAGCAGGCTCCCTGTGAGGAACCTAATGAGAGACTTGGTCCCAGGACCCCGGAATCTTGCCCTGAGCCAAAGGCAGATGCTTAACTGCTGAGGCATTCAGGTGTCCCTGTTGTGGTCTTTGTTACGACTCAGAAAATCAGGAAGAAATACACACACACGAGAGCTGTCTATCCATAGTCACCATAGATTCTTCCACAGACTCTATATGATTAAAGAAATTAACTAGCCCTCAGCTGAGCAGGTCTGAGGCTGTTAAAGCCTTCCTATTTTCCTTAAAGAAAGATGAAAACATCTCCCCAAAGGCTATTGTCCATTCTGGAATCCAACTTAAGAAGGAGCGTGGTGACATGCTCCTCTTTCCCACCGGACCAAAATTTCAAAGCTACAAATGTGTGGTAAATCTAACCAAAGATAAAGATTTGCAGGTGTTTTTTGCATAAAAGCAAGAAGCGCAGATGTATCTGGAACGTGCTTCTGACCAAATGGGACATCTGCAATCCATTAAAGGTGTCCCGAAGAGAGAGAAAGTGAGAGGAGAGGTTCGAGCAGAAAGTCTGTTCTGGAGAAGTACAAATGTGAGGCTGTGTGTAGACCTCCCCATCAGGATCCAAGGACCCCAGGCATATATATATGTAATATATATATATGTTATATATATATATATGCTATATATATATAATATATGTAATATATATGTAATACATATGTAATTTATATGCTATATATATATATATAAAATTACCAGGGCACCTGTATGGCTCAGTGGTTAAGCATCTGCCTTTGGCTCAGGTCGTGATCCTGGGGTCCTGGGATCAAGTCCCACATCAGGCTCCCTACATGGAACCTGCTTCTCCCTCTGCCTGTGTCTCTGCCTCTGTATGTGTGTGTGTGTGTGTGTGTGTTTCTCATAAATAAATAAATAAAATCTTCAAAAAAAGAAAACGGTTACCTTTCTGGGGGTAAACGCACATCTCTGCCAAATACCCCAGTTCCTCTTTTTTCTCTCCTCCTATCTTTGAAATGTCAGAGCCTCCTCTGTACTCAAATACACCTACACGTTTTAGTGTTTAAGACTTGGCAGCCACCTCAGATAAAGAGAACATTCCCCTCTTTGAGTGCACGGACTCTTCTTTCCCAACACTCAAGAAAAACGACCCATGGCCTGACTCGGCTCCTTACGCTCCAACAGAACAAAGCAAAATTGTCACCACGGGCATTACTTGCGGGTTACTCACTGGCTGTTATGCACCCTGTTCAGACTCCCAAGAAAACCACTAGCTTTTATTAAAGCGTGTGTAGCAAAGCCTATTGCAAAATACCCATGGCTGTGGAAATAATGCGAAGGTGTGTCACTCCAGGATGGTCGTTACGAAGGTCACTAGATTTTGTGCATTTATAGGATCTATGCCCAAGGCTCACTTTTGGCCTCATGTTGAACTTCAGTAACCAGGCCTGAGCTGAGTGTAACATGTAACCAGGGGGTTCCTTAAATAAATTCCTTCGCTGAGCGTACCAGGTCTGTTTCCTGTGTAATGGCTCTTACTTGCTTACTGGCTTTTTGATAAACCATTAGTGCTGGGGCCTTTTGTTAATTACTAAACTCCTGGTGACAGGGGGGGAGAAAAAAAAAAACCCTGGCCTGTTGAAACTTGCGTTGTAATTTGAGGATTAAAAGCCACACCTCTGGGAAACATCAGTATCAAAGCTGATTCTGTGTCGAAGACAAGGTGTTAGAAGCCACAGTTTGACAAAGTGGATTTCCAAGTGCAGTTAGCAATTACATTTGTAGAAGTCCTCAATTATGCCATTTACAAGAAGGTACTTTTAAGAAGGTACAAGTCAGGAATGTGTTTTTAAATCTCTTCATTTATACATTTATAGGGAAAGCCCATGTTTATGAAGCATCTCCTGGTGAAGAACACTGTGCTAGCTAGCTACAGTGAAAATCAGTAGACCCTACTCTCCAAGATCTCAAAAGCCAATGAAGAAAAGTCTCTTCAAAAATCAAATAAGTAAAAAAAAATAAAAAAATAAAAAAATTTAAATAAGTCAGTCGTCAGTGCATTTCTGGAAAACACTCAGGTCAAGGATAAAATCCATGGCTACAACATTGACATGCTCTGGGGGGAAAAAAACTCATTTGGCCTGGGTTTGTGGATTGAGGGTGAGTCTCTCCTGACCCTCTTATCACCAATGTCATCTAAAGTGAAAGAACAGGAGTTCCTGGGTGGCTCAGTCAGTTAAGCATCTGCCTTCAGCTCACATCATGATCCTGGAGTCCTGGGATGGAGCCCCAAGCTCCCTGCTCAGTGGGGAGCCTGCTTCTCCCCCTCCCTTTGCCGCTCCCCTTGCCTGTGCTCTCTCAAGTTCTCTCTCTGTCAAATAAACAAAGAAAATCTTTCAAAAATAATAAAATAAATTTAAAAATAAAAGTGAAAGAACAAAGACTATTATGCCAGAGAGCACTTGGTATTTCATTTACCCTTCATCTCAAAATAATCTTCCAGTAAAATTGAATGTAAGTTTCTACATCAGTTGAGAATCCTTCTACTGAAAAAGAAATGAACAACAACAACAAAAAATCTCGAATTGGATTAAATGATAAAAATGATTTAATTATTCACAAATTTAAAAGGCCAAAGCTTCAGGCTTGGTTTGATCAGGGCTTCAGCTGACTTTATCCACAATGGTCTCATTCTACTCAACTCCATGTGTCAGTTCTGTTCTCCTTCTGATTCTCCTTTATTATCACAAGATCCTGTAAGCAATGACAGGGATCATACGGCTTTTTTCTTTACAACTATAGGGAAAGAAGAAGTTGGCTTCTCATTGACCATCAAACCAAAAGCCCTGAGCTTTGAGCTTATTGGGCCATTCTGGAACCAATCTCTGTGGCCAGAAAAATACCTGGGTGCTGACTGGTTTACACATGGGTTACCTACACCAGTAGCCTGTGGGATTGATGTTGGGTCCCTTCCCAGAGGATGTGGCTGCCACCTGCTAGGAAAGGAATAAAGCAGAGGTTTGAGGAGGCAATTCTAGCATAGGGTCTGCTACAATCCTTTTTCATACATAGCCTTGGGATCAATAGTTGATTTTTATTCAATATCAGATATAAGCTCTATAAAGAGAAATCTACTTCCTCTATAAACTTGCTAAGTCAGATATTGAAAGATGGCATTGGTTTTTCAAACACATAACAAAATGGGTTAACTCTAAGTTTGTTTATTCATAGCTCTCTTTTCCCTGAATACATTGAAAACCCCAAAGAAATGTTTTTAAAGTTTGATGTACATTAGTAATTGAGAATGATTTAAAATCTGTCCTACAGACTGTCTTCCCTAATCCTTTCTTCCCGATTTCCAAAAGCAATATGAAACCAAGTTAGGATTCTGTTACAGTAACTCAAATAGTTTCTCCTTCAGTTTGGATAATGGGTCATTAAATGTGCAGAAGATGCCAAGTTCCAAGGTATGATGAACCTTGAAACTTTTCTTCTGATGCATGATCACCAGCTTCTCAAAACTTACCAAAGCAGTCCCTGTCCTGAGCTCATAATATTCACCCCAAACTCATCAACTCCACATGCAAAATGCCAGTAGCAGGGATTTTCAACAACTGAGTATTTCTTTAATACCCTAGTCAGAAATAGAGCTCCGCAAGTTCAGAGATGTAACCAGAGTAGTGAATAAAGTGTCCAGGGAGGAGTTCGCCTGTGATACTTTCCTCTGACTGCCTTGGTGAAGAAAAAATGAGTTTAGAGGCCAGATCACAGCCTTGACTGTTGAAATGCCACCGACGACAGCTTTACGTCACACCCCATTCCCCCCCTCCCCCCCGCCGGGGGGACATATCAAAACAATGGACGAAGTGTCATAGCTTTCAACTTGTCCATGTGGGAAAGGAGTCTTCTTTTCTGATTACACAGGGTGCCACTGATGCTTCCAACCTGCATCCTGGGCACATGCATTGAGGGGAGCTGCTGAGTAGAATCAGGCCTGGGTTTGTTTTCGGTTTGGAGTTTATGACTGTATTTATCACTCTGCCTCACTGACATGCCCTCCTTGAGCTGTGGCAGTCTGGGCTACCATGAGCCAAAGGGCATAGTGCATCCCCCTCCATGTGGCAGGACCCGCAGGCCATTTTGGTCCTTTCAACCCCTCACCCCGTGTGAAAAATGAAGGACAGGAAAGAGTTTTCTCTGCCACCAAAATCCTGTGCCACCCTTGCAATGGCTTCTTTTCTCTCTCTCACTAGGGAGCAGCCCTGGGGCTGGAGGGAAGGACTTGCAACACCTGAGCCAGGCCTGTGGCAGGCCGGCCTTGCCCCCCAGCAGGGAGCTGGGGCTGGAGGGGGGGCGGGGGCAGCTTGGCCCAAATGCTGCTTAGTCAGGCTCCCATGCCGAGCTGAGCTGCAGATGTGCCCAGACCTGCCGCCACCAGGTGTCTGTGTCTGGGCTGGGAGGTGACGGCACAAATGTGACTCTTGCCTCCTGCTGTTTCCCAACACTGTCCTCAGAAGAATGTGGAGGACTCGGGCAAGGCCATCTTGGAAGGCTTCTGACAGAGCCACAGCTGCCTGGCCACCCTCCACGTCAAAAGCCTTTGCCCAGCCTGTCCCTTTGACCTTCTTCACACAGTGCTGCCGACAGCTCCAGGGCGGGCTCTTCCCCCAGAGCCCTGGGCAGGCGCAGGTGGCAGTCAGCTACCCCTGCCCTGCTGAAATAGGTGCCTTCCATCATCAGTGCCCAAACCTCCATCACTAAAGGTGTTTTTCTTTTCACTACAATGACCCAATGATTAAAAATGCCTTTTTTAATTTAAAAAAAATCCTTTTTTCTAATTCATTTGTCTCCCTGGGGAAAGATCTTACGCTTCCCAAGGAGAAGCTACTCTATATTTAACAGAATTATTAGCGACTAGAGCAAGGCTTCCCAGAGTGTAAATATTGGAAAGCTTACCAGCCTATTCGTTAGTGGACTTTCAATGCAACATAAAACGGTTGTTACTAATCTCTGTGTGGCCTCTGGGAATTCATCTTAAGCTCAGGCAAGCTGTGAGCCACTTGCCATTGAGACTGATATGCACTCTACAGAAGTTAATTGCACACCTACTAGGTACTAAGCCCAGGCCTTAAGAAGACACCACTGTACATAGCAGAAGGTACAAATGAACACCACATTGGCCAAATCCAGCCTGCATGCATATTTTGTTTGACTCACACCATATCTATCAAAAATTTGAATTAGTTGCCAACTTTTAAATATCAGAATATTTCCAGCTTCTCTTGAAAACTCAGGAAATCTGGCAAAACTGAGCTCACATTCCTGGCCGATGACAAGCAGAATAACAACTGCCCACTTCAGACAGGCACTGGCACTCGGTTCACACAGCCCCCACCTGCCCTGCTCCCCTCAGATTTAACCTGCCCGGCGCCTCAGCAGATGCCAGCGTTCATCACGATGGGCAGTCACAGCACGCACATCCCGCCCTGCCAAAGGCCTCACTCAGAGCAACCCAACCTGGTCTCTCACTTAAGAAGAGCAGCTTCACGCTTCCATAAGAACAGGTCATAAGGATTTTTCTTATTTTTTGTCTTCTCAACATTTCCTCTTTTCAATAAAGATTCTTTTGAAAATCCTCGGTAATGTCAAGAGAGGGGAGACATTCTGTGTTGAGTGCTCCCTAAGACAAGGAAGTGAACACAAAAGGACAATGACAAGAGAAAAAGCAACAAGGGGACTTTGAGAGCAGGGCAGGCCCACAGGGATGCCCCCCATTGGCCAGATGAAGAGGCCGAGGTCTAGAGAAGGCCAAGGTCATGCCCAGGTCCACAACTGAGCAGTAGGAGAACAGAAGCGTGATCTGAACAGTCTTCACCCAGCTAACGACATATTCTTTTTATACGAAGGAGTGATTACTCTGTCCCAGCCTCTGCTCCCCTGCTTCCAAGGAATGACAGAGAAGCCCATCAGGTTGGCCACCTGGGTGGCCCAGTGGTTGAGCATCTGCCTTTGGCTCAGGTCGTGATCCTAGAGTCCAGGGATCAAGTCCTGCATCAGGCTCCCCAAAGGGAGCCTGCCTATGTCTCTGCCTCTCTCTCTGTATTTCTCATCCATAAATAAATAAAAATCTTAAAATAAGAAAAAGAAGAAGAAGAAGAAGAAGAAGAAGAAGAAGAAGAAGAAGAAGAAGAAGAAGAAGAAGAAGAAGAAGAAGAAGAAGGTGACGTCGCCGCCCATCAGGTCTGGAAATAAATGTGAGGACTGATTTCAGAAGCCGCTCAGTAATATCAGATACACGATTCTAAATGAACCTGCAGAAAATTAATAATTAGCAATTTTCATCTAGACCTTACCGGTTCTCTAGATGTGGGTCAAAAATCTATGTGAAAGAAATGTGTCTGTTGATCCTGATGGTGTGTGTTGGGAGAGGCAGCCTGTTTTGATGTTTTCAAATTATGTATTGCCAAAATCCTCCTTGTGTTTTTAACCAGAAATAAACAGGTTGATCCTAATATTTGTTGCCAGTGGAAAATGTTACTAAAACAAATATAATTCACTTGCAACCAACATGAAGCTGCTGACCAAAACTCTTCCATTGGACAGATTAAAGGTACTAGAAGTGGGCGGGCCACTGCCTGGGACTTAGACATTTTGGTATTGTATAATAAGCATATATGGCCATTCAATGATACTACAAACAAGGACTCCTCTGTAACCAGCTTTTTGTGCCGCAGAAAGGAAGGGAAGCAAGCAGCATTTGTAGGACAGAGACAATTCTCTTTAGCCCCACGAATCAGGCCAGGAACACGATTTCATACATACTTTTTAAAAAGTTTTTATTATTATTATTATTATTCATTCATCAGAGATACAGAGAGAGGCAGAGACATAGGCAGAGGGAGAAGCAGGCTCCCTGCAGGGAGCCCAATGCAGGACTCGATCCCAGGACCCTGGGATCACGACCTGAGCCAAAGGCAGACACTCAACCACTGAGCTACCCAGGCATCCCCAAACCCACTTTTATAGAATGAGGACAGAGAGCCAAGAAAGCTGACTTCCTTCGGCCAGTCTTCAATTGCTGGGAACTGGCTACACCTGGCTCCTTCTAACTCCAAACCCTGAACCTCGTCAGCAACTCACAGCACAGAAGCTACTATGATGAGCAATGGCCGAAGAAGTTAAGACAAGGATGTATCACAAGAGGGCTAGAGAACGCAATGAGCTCGGTGAGAAAGGCAGGGACCAGTGCCTGGGGGTCCAAAGAGAACAAATGCACATGGAGGGAAGGGTTGGTTGGGTAGGGGGAGACTTCTGGGAAGCAGTGACATTTGAGACAAAGACCTCGAAGGATGCACTCACTGTGTCTGGTCCGACAGGGGAGAGAAGGGCAAGAAGGACTAAGTGCTGAGCCCTGGCGGGGAGTGGGGAGGTGCACAGGAGAACAGATGAGACGTTGAGGTCTGGTATTCACAAAGCAAAGCTTCATAAGAAAGTTATCCCATGTGAAAAAACATGAAGGGATCCCTGGGTGGCGCAGCGGTTTGGCGCCTGCCTTTGGCCCAGAGCGCGATCCTGGAGACCCAGGATCGAGTCCCTCGTCGGGCTCCCGGCATGGAGCCTGCTTCTCCCTCTGCCTGTGTCTCTGCCTCTCTCTCTCTCTGTGTGTGACTATCATAAATAAATAAAAATTAAAAAAAAAGAAAAAGTAAAACATGAATCCTGCCAACACCTGTAAGGCAGGTGGGCAGCTTCACACCTACACGGAAGGGCACCCCACTGCAAACCAGGACACTTGGGTGGCCAGAGGGCCCAGAATGTGCGTCCAGCCTGCAGAGAGGCAGCAGGCCCTTCTGAACCCCAAGGACCCCTCCTCTTGCCCTCAGGGGCCTGAACCTTTCAGCGCCAGAACCAGGCACCCTCTGCCTGCCTGACTGCATCGTGCTTTTTCCTTTTCTCCTTTCAATTCACGTCCTCTCTCCCAACCTGAGATTAATGACAGGTTTTGTTCCTGCCCCAGGATCTACACGGGCAGCAAGGTAGGTCGAATAAACTCCAGCAGGAGGAAACAGGACCCTCTCCCCAACCCCAGTCCAGCATTTAGAGAATCTTTTTAGGGAACTGAGGAGGGAGGGGACAGGAGGCCCGGTTCTCCGCGGGTGGTGTGTCTGCCTGCCCAGGGGCGGTAGAAGAGCGCGTCCTGCTGCAGCAGCTGCAGGTGATCTCTGCCAGCCCCTCGGGGTGAAGCCTCCTGGGCTCTCAGGCCCAGGAAGCTGGTGCTCCCAAAGGCTCCTCCCCCTCTGCACCTGGGGGCCAAGCTCCTGCCCGGTTTTCCAGAACACTGACTCTCCCTTTATCCTTAGCGCCCTATGGGACAGGTAAAAATATCATCCCATTTTACCACGTAAGCCCTGAGGCCAGAGAGCAAAGTCACTGGTCCTGGGACAGTGGTACAGCTGGACGGGAACTGGGAGCCAAAGGCAAGAGGGGCTGCCTTCTGAGTTCTGAGAGCCTCCTGGGGACCCCCATCCTCCCTCTCCTGGGACACGTGCCCACACTTCCCCTGGAAATCAATTTTCTGGGGGCGAGGATGGCGCAGCGCTCGCCCTGGCCGCGGGGGCACCCCCAGGGCGCCCCGGGGCAGGCAGGGCGGCAGAATCATCCCCCAAGACCGGAGCCAGGGAACTTCAGAGTGTTTCGCCCTTGCCCGGGAGAGGCAAACACCGACACGTCTGTGTCTCCGCCGACAAGTGCCTTCAAGCCCGGCGGGGGCAGACACCTCCGCTGCGGCCGCGGGCGAGGTCTCCGCTGTCTGCGGGGGCACGGCCTCGCATCAGCTGCGCCGACTTAGGGCGGCCGCGGGCCGCGGGAGCGGGAGGCGCTTCCCGGCGACGCGGCGGCCGGGCGGGGAGGGGCGGGGTGGGCGGGGGCGGGGCGGCGGGGCACCCCCCGGGGCGCCAGGGGGCGGGCGTGCGGGCACACGCGGTGCGCGGCGGGCGGGCGGGGGCGGGGGCTGCCACCGCGCCGCGCGGCCCGGGCGCCCGGGGAGCCGCCCACTTGGCCGCCGCGGCCCCGACGGTCGAAGCTTGGATGCGGCGGCGCCCGCCGAGCCGGGGCGGACGCGGGGCGGCCCGGGCCGGGGACACGCGCCGGTAGCCCGGGCGCCGCAGCGGCCGCAGGATGGCCGAGGTAAGCGCGGCTCTCCCCACCCCCAACTCCCCGGGACGGGCGGCCCCCTCTGCGCGCGGGGCGGGGCGCGGGGTGCTGGCCCGGGGCGCCCCTCGGCCGGGCTCCGTGGGCACCGGGTGCGCGCCCGGGGCCACCTCGCGGGGCCACCTGCGCGGCGGGGCGGCCCTTCCCCGGGCCCGGCCCGCGGGAGCGTCTCGGGGCGCCGGGCCCCGGGGCCGCCCGACGGCCCGAGCTGCGGACGCGCGCGCGGACGAGGCGGGTTCCCGGCGCCCCCGGGGCGGCCTGGGCGCGTCGGAGGCGCGGGGTCCGGGCGGCACTAGGGACAGGCGCGCTCCCCCGCAGCGCCTCCGGGGCTCGTCCGAGGTGCTCCGCACGGTCTCTCCCCGGATTCTGTTTCTGGAGAGTTCTGGGCGCGCGGTCACCTCCAGGCACCCGAGAGGCGCGGAGACGGGCGCACGCCGGGCCCGGGGAAGCGCTGCGGAGCGCGGTGCGCACGGCCGGCCGCGAGAGCCCAGGGACGCGAGAGCCCAGGGACGCGAGGGGCGAGCGCGCGGACCGGCCGGGGCTGCGGACCTGCGGGCGGAAGCCGACCCCGCGCCGCCGCCAGCCCTTCCGCGGGGCTCCTTGACCCGCCCGTGCGCGGCGCCCCCAGGGGGCGGGCGGGCCTCGGGCGGGACGGGCGGGGGCCGCGCGGGGTCGGCTCCCGGGGGTTTACGGGAAGGTGAAGGGGGGCGCGCCCGCCAGACCCCAGCCCCGCCGGCCGCCTGGCTTGGCATCAGCCGCTCCGGAGTTGTCAGCCAGATGTGACAAGATTGTGGAGAGGCGAGGGGAGGAGGAGATCTGATATTAATCAGCGCATAGCTCGGAGCCAAACTTTCTCAAATGCGGTGTAGAAACATGCTCTTCTCATTTAAGGCATTTCTTTGTGGCTGTGGGGCTGCCACCGGTCGCAGTTTGACAGTTCAATGGAATGCCAACTAGCAGCCTTAATTGTAGGAGTAAAATTGTGTGTGTTGGGGAGGGGGGGGTCAGACACTAAGGTTCAGTCATGTCCCCTCGTTTTATGGCCATGTTCACCGCAGTTCTCTGAAGACAAGGCATTTAAATCGGGCCAGACGCCTGGTCGCAGCCAGGCCTCTGCTGTTAACACTTAACGGGCCTGAAAGAGGCCCCACTGGTGTCCTGGGAATCCCTGTCAGTGCGAGAGTGAGTGTGAGTGAGTGTGTGTGTGTGCGCGCGCGCGGGCGTGCGTGCAGGGGAAGAAGACATGTGTTCCTGCAGCTTTGAGCCGCACGGCCGACCTAGCAACAATTTTTTTTTAATCCATTCTCATCAAAGTGACAAAGATTTTGGCTTGACAGTAAGCAAATTGAAAACCAGCATTTGGCAGATCACCTTTTCCCTTTCTTTCTGGCGCCTTTTCGTTCCTCGTTTATCGTTTTAATTTGCTATCCAAGTTCACGGAACCTTTTCATAAGATCCCTTAGACTCTTAGCTCACAACTATATGTTTATGCGCTAAAAGTTTTGCTCCATGATAAATATACTGGTTTCTCAATTGTCCCTTCCCAAATCCATTGCTATATATTATAAAGACCTCATTAAAAATGGAATAGGTCAAAATAAAATTTCCGTGTGTCATGTGGAACGACATGACCTCAGACGTGCCTGGTTGTCCAGGATTTGATTTTTGTTTTCAATGAGTGTGAAAAGATCACCATCATGTTTGCTCTGATAAATCTTGATAAATAGCTTTATCCTTTCTGGCAGACCTAGAAGAATAAGACGTGAGTCATTGTTTAATTTCTCATCTGATAGGTTTGCTAAATTTAATTTCACCAGGAAAGCATTAGGATTTCAACTCAACTGTTGGTTTGACCGTGTTCGTGTTGTAGCTCAATGCCGAGGAAGGTTGGCGGGTAAGCTCTTCTCTGGGCAAAAGTGCTGCTCGTGCTCTGGGAACTCATAATTATGTTCAGACATCTACATAACTTAATTTGGAAAATCATGTGTCCCTGTACATGCTATTCCATCAAGAACCGTCAGGATTTAGCCACACGCCCGTCCTCGGGTCAGAAAGTGATGAGCTGGGAAGGGTTATTTGGTCCTTGGTGTTCACTAGGATGAGGAACGAACATCTGTTTGCTCTGGTTATAATTCACATTAGAAATATTAACCAGCATGAGAATAATTCCTGTGAAAGTGCACAGTTTGCGTGGAGTGTTGTTTTTATTTATTTGTTCATTTTTTACATCTCTCTCCTGAAGCAGTGAGGCCTCCGTCCCAGGCTCTTATTCTGTATCTCAGAACCATCCGTGTGGAAAGAAGGTTGATCCACACCATTGGTTGAGAAAAGCTGTGCAGGTTTCCCTATGGAACAAATAATCATCGTCTTTTACACATACCATTATCATTTATGGATGCCTAAGGATAAATATAAACATTTTAAAAGTTTAGTTTGTCGGTAAAATTAAAGCACAGCATACGGGGTGAGGAGCAGTAGTGTCTTTTAGCCTCTGTGTATGGCTTTAGAAGTTATTTTGACAGTGGTCATTAAAAGAGTTGCCCCGAAGGTTCCACAAGGTAAATTACTTGCAGGAGGAGCATGCTTTATTCCAGGGTGAATTTTCACCTCTACAGATGTCATTTAGAGGGAGTTACTTTTGTCAGGAACAGCCCTGTTTAAAAAGAACTAGAAATACCCCAGGTGAGTTGAAATCTCACTGCTGAGCCACTTTTTTTTTTTTGGATCAAGATTTAGAGATCCAATGATTTTTTTAGTTACCTTTTTTCTGAATATCCTACTACAGATTTTTTTATTATATTTATTTATTTACATATTTTATTTTTGATGCCTTATCTGAGAGATGTTAAAGATAACTGGGTTCGGCACAGAAGATACATCTGGAAAGTTTTGTGGGTTTTTTTTTTTTTCTTTTAAATTGGTTTCCACCTGAGAATGTTATTTCCTCTTATCTTGTCATCCTTTGAAGCCCTCTTCCCTGATTCTGGAAATTCTACATTTCCAGGATAGCCCCCTTTCTCTGCGTGGCCACTTGCCTATTTTATCCAGAAAAGAGTAGATCAAAACAAAGAGCAGACCTTGCTTTGCCATGGTCTGATTTAGAGACTTCTCAAACTTCGTGGGTTGTAGTAGGCAGAAGGGCTCTCTCATTCTCGGCCACGCTTGGGCTCGTTGTTATAAACCAGCTAAACGAATCATAGAAGTTTGCCTTGGGGGAATGATAATTTCACTCAGCTAATGTGGCGGGGAATAGTTGTCTTAGTTAAGGACAACTTTAATTCAGGCTGCTAGCTTTTTCTTGCATATGGTTACATTCATTTGTCTCCTCTTACAGATTACTTGTGTGATCTTTCCACTCAGACAAACATCAGAATTATTTCCCAGCCCTACATACCAGCTTCCAGAAGCATCGTCTCTGTTCTGTAGCCCTCTGACTGTTAGTTGCATTATTCATGACAAAGGTAAAATTTTTATACGGACAACTCGAACGTTTCGTGATACACTACACTATGCTGGATTTCGAGACAGTGATCAGGATGGCGTAATTTGCTAACTCTGGTCTTTTTAAAAACTTCATTTTGAAAATCTAGGGTTGCTTTTTTTTTTCTTTACCCTTAGTTCTTGAAACTTTGCTCTCATTAAGTCCTTTAAAAAATATCTGCAAAATTTTACTTAGAAGTGTTCACAGTTTCATCATTATCTTGCAGCAGCAGCAGCAGAGGCAAAGTTGCACTGCTCGTGTAACTGGCCACCGTAGTTAAAATTATCCTAAAGTATAAATGTCTTTTTTGTGGGTTGGTTTTTGGTGCCCCCACCCCCACCACGGCCCCAGAGCTGACTTTGTTGCATTCAAACGTCCCTCCGTTTTTTGTTATCAAAAGTTTCTGAAGATTGCCTCTGAGATCCTCCCAAATTTAAGTTATAAAAGGAGAAAAAAAACATGTGTCCATATCATTTATACTTTCATATAGTTTTTTGTTGCTTTTAGGTTGCTTTTTTTTTTTTTTTTTTTTTAGTGAAGAAGTATTTGGTTTGGTTCGTAAGGTACCATTTGGATATTTTTTACTTTTTGTGTTTTCCATTTTCAGAACTAATCGTTTTAAGAAAAAAAAGGCACAGCTGTTAAATTATTTTGGCACAGAGTTTCTACTTTGATTTATAGAGATCAAAAGAACAAGTATTTTCTCCACCATCCTCTTTGAACTGAGCAACAAGAGAACGAGGCAAGGGTGTCACGCGTACTTTCTACTCACAGGTAGACTTGGCCCAACATCTGTGCCCTGAGTTCTACCTCCCACCTGCCCCTCCTCTGCCAGACCCTTCTCCATGCTTTCATTCTTTTTTGGTCTCTCTTTTCATCCCCATGCGTGCAGTGAGAAAGCAGATTCTGTTCATTCTCTAGTGTTGTTTTTGTATCACAAATTATGCCTACCTGGTTTGGGAGGCTTTCCGGGTCCCTTTTTTCAACTGTGCTCGTGGTAAAGGGTGTCTGCCTGTTGTTGGGAATCCTGATGGTTCCATGAAGCCAGCAGAAAGACTTCTGGCTGCACATCTGGACAGCCCACGCCCATCTTACCCCGAGTTCCTCAATACCCTTGATTATCTGGTAAGCCTTTTTTAACCATTGATGTGTCCAAATCAAGATCCACGTAATGTCCCTACAGCATGCCTCTTAATCTATTGGTTTACACTTTTATCCTTGCAGTTTTTTATGAAAAAATCTGGGCCATTTGTTCTGTAGAATGCCCCCCAGCCTGGATCAATGATCGCTTCCCTCTGGTATTGTTGACATTGTGGCTATGCCTTGGTCCCTAGGAGTTGACTGAGGGGCTTGATCTATTTCAGATTTTAATGTTTTCCACAAGAACACGGCATCCGTAGTAGTACATACCTTTCCATCCAGAGGCAGATGACCTGACCGTCAACTTTCACGTTAGGGCTTGTGGAGTGGTGGTATTCTAATTCTTCATTTATTCACTGGACACTCCTGTAAAGGGAATCTCTGTCTCATCCATGGTTTGGTTACCCTGAAGTCCAGTTTGTATAAAAAAAAAGATATATACTTGATTCCTTCCCTCTGCTAGCGAGTTTGGGGAACAGTTCATTGTCTCCCTAGCATTCCTTAAAGGTGGCCAGTGAGCCTTTCATTTGTTTTTAGTATCCTTTGAATTGCTAGATTTTATTATAGTGAATGACTCACACTGATTTTTGACGAGCCATATTCTCTGCTCTGCTTTTCTTGACCAGTCGAGCTGTATGGCTTTCTTCCCCCAGTGAAGACACGCATGCTTCCCTAGGGCAGACACCAGGAGTTCCTGGTCTTTGTATCCCCAGGAGGCACCCTACAATTACCAGAACATAGTAGATGCTTTAAAAACAAATGAAAACCAACAACAACAAAAGCGATTTGTTAAAGAAATTGGTATCGTTTTTGTTGAACGGCTCGCAGAGGAGGATGGCAGGAGACAAATGTCTGGTCGTCTGGTTGTGTGTCTCTCTCTAGGCAGCCTTCACTGCAGTGCCACCTGCTGCCTCCCCTAGGAGGCCCTCATGGTCTTTCCCTTCTCTCTTTCCCCACTGGCCTTGTTGCCTGTCTGGCAAAGGGGGATACTATTTCCAGAATCCTAGTTGCTGTACCTCTGTGGATTCATATATGTAAGGAAAACTTAAGAATTGAAAGAAGTCATGGAAAAATGAGAGAACAGAAGGTAGGGAGAAAAAAAAAAAAAAACTAAGTCTCACAAAAGAAGTAAGAAGTTAGAAAAAGTGTGTAAGAGGTAGATACTGAGCGGCCTGAAGAGCAGTTTGGTAGAGCCCTCCTACCCTTGAAAGATGTGGTGTCCTGAACCATGAAGGCTGGCCCCGCAGTGAGAATGGGGTGACAGCTTCACTGCGGGAGAAACCAGGTCCTCACCCCACAAGTTGAGGATGGTCTGGTGCCTTAGAAGACATTGCGTATTATAGATCCTGAGTGGCAGTTATCAATTTGCACTACAGCCTCCCAAGACTTGAACATACTAAGGATTGTCTGTATCCACACTTAAAAATATAACTTAGAAACACTTGAAGCCATTTTATGCTATAGTTGGTGACTTAAAAAGTGATTTAGCAGATTGGGTCCTTTGATTTTGTTAGGGAATTAGAATTCTTACCACTGAGAATCTGGCACCGCCATAGACTCTGACTGAAGAGATGACTTCAGACTCTAAACATGGCCTTGATGGATTTCTGCTAGCCACTTTTCACATGATCTTCACATGGCCCTCTCCACAGCCAGCAGGACAATCAGTATGTAAATTAAGAAATACATTTGGCTGCTAGCAAAGCTCCTAACTAACAGTTATCATCCTTTTTGTGCAGCCTTCCTTAAGGCGTGACCTCAGAGTTGCCTTGTGGTCACAAAATGGAATCTCAAGTCCAGCCATCACGTTCTTGTTCCAAGAAGGAAGGAGGAGGACAAGCAAAGAAATCTCTCAGCTGAGTCAACTCCCATTTACAAGGAGCTTTCTGTAAAGCTCCACCTAGCAACTTCCACTTGTATACCACTGGCCAGTACTTAGTCACCTGGTCACCCACAGAGACTCAGAAAGGAAGATCAGGTGAAAGACTGTTGGGTGGGCATCTATAATTAGTGAGCACGGTGCTGCTGCCTCATTCATTCATTCAGTCTTCTCCAGTTCATCCTAGCAGAGGGCCTACAGAGTATCAGGCCCCCTGCTAGCTGCTGTGTGCTGGTTGGGGGTTCAGTGGGCTCTTTTAGGACTGATTCCTTGTGTGGCAACGTTTGTGGAGTTTCTGTGATAGGTATTTTTAGTAGCTCTGTCTCTGTAGAATCAGACCACCTGTGAGCCTTGTTGTGGGCCTTGTTGAGCCTTGTCACAACACTCCTATCGTACCGAGTGGTCTTTTCGGCTCCTGTGTATCCTCGTTAATATGGCTAATAGGCCTCTGAGGTCGGCAGAAACGGTTGCAGAATCAGCCTTGTTAGGCAAAGGTTCCAAGGCATGGATCTGAAGGTTTAATGGGAAGTCAGAGCTAAGTCACCTGAAGCCAGTTGTAGGTTTTACTGCATCCCAGAGAAAGATGTTCCCTGTGGTAAGGGGAAGCAAGCACAGGCTCCCCACTTCTGCATCCAGAGGTAATATTTTTAACACAGGCAAATCAAATGCATTTCATATCTTTTTATAAAGAATTACTTAGAACAAAATCCAGACTCCTTGGTCTGCCCCCCAAGATCCCACGCAGAATGCTCTCTGCTGCCTCTCAGACTCACATTTTCTGCCTTTAACCTCATTGAGTCACTATCTAGACTGGCTCTTTCTTCCCTGAGCACTCAGCCTCTCTTGTGCCTAAGGGCCTTTGCACTGACTGTGCCCTCTACCCTAAGACACTTCCTCCCTCTCCAGTTTTTCACTGGCTCCTTGGTGTCCCTTGGATTCAGTTCAAATGTCACCTCTTCAAAAATCTTGAGTGATGATCTCATCTAAGAGGTACTCACTTATGCCCCTACCCCTCCATGCCACCAAGTAAAATTGCTAGCTTAGCTTTCTGTTTAGTGTATCCATAGCACCACTAACTCTGAACTGATACTGCCTATTTTTTTTAAAGATTTTATTTATTCACGAGAGACACAGAGATAGAGAGGCAGAGATGCAGGCAGAGGGAGAAGCAGGCCCCATGCAGGGAGCCCGGCATGGGACTCGATCCCGGGACTCCAGAATCACACCCTGAGCCGAAGGCAGAGCTAAACCGCTGAGCCACCCAGGCTGCCCTGATACTGCTTATTGTTTATTCTCTGTCTCCTCTAGATTGTAAGCACCTGGACCAATGAGGGACCTCATTGGTGGTGTTCAACACCTTAACCCCCAGAGTGTAGAACAGTGCCTGGCTCATTAAAGTTCAGTAACATTTATTCATTTATTATAAATGAAGTTTCTTTACAGTGTGAAACTTTAATGCCCTGATCTGCAGAACATGGATGATGATGCCTGACTCAGAGTTTGCAGGAATTAAATGAAACCTTAAGTGTTAGCACCAAATACTGATATTTCAAGATATAACCTCTCTCTAGTACCCAAATTGGAGACTGCCCTGACAGCCGTGAGTTCCTTAGTTTCCTCATCCATAAAATGGGGACGGTAATGCCCTCCCTCCCAGGGAGGCGGTGATGAAGAAATGAGACCATGTAGGGGCATGCTCCCTGCAGTAGCTCACACCCAATTAAGTGCTCAGGAAAGCACACCAACCGTGTGACTTTGGGAACATTACTAATCTTCCATAAGTCTGTTTCCTGAAAAGAATGCCCTCCTCCCAGCCACGTGGTAAGCGTGAGACAAGAACACCTGTGAAGTCTCGCCACCATGTGGCAGGGCAGATTCTGGAAGAATATCTGGTCTCACCATTGGGCTCTGAAGTGTCCAGTAGAACTTTCTGGGATGGTGAGAGTGTTCTGTATCTCCAGCCATCTGGTACTGTAGCCACAAAACCACACATACCTGCTGAGCACTTGAAAGGTAGCTGCTGTGACCAAAGAATTGAACTATTTATTTATTTATTTATTGGAGAGAGAGAGTGTGTGAATGGGGTGAGGGAGAGAGAGAGAAGCAGATCCCCCTGCTGAGCAGGGAGCCCGATGCAGGATTTGATCCCAGGACCCTGGGATCATGACCTGAGCTGAAGGCAGATGCTTCACCAACTGAGCCACTCAGGAGCCCCAGAATTGAACTTTTAAATGTTTTATTCTTACTAATTTAAATTTAGCCACATGTGGCTGGTGGCTGCCGTGTGGGGCAGGACAGACTAAGTCACCTGAGAGTACAGAGCGGTCCAGCGAACACGCACGTCAGTTTTGTATCTGAGCCAGTTCACAAACTGCTCCTCTCAAAGCATCAACGCCGTGAACCTGGAAAACCCCAGAGGTCTTCTATAACTTTTCTCCCTCACCTTCCATTCAATCCCTAAGCCTACCCCCCTGAATTTATTATCCTCAGTGGTAGGAAAATACCTGCGTGTACCGGAGATTGGACCCTCAAACCTACCTAAAAACGAGGTCATAACTTTCCAGCTGAAGACTGCAAATAACAGACTCCTCTGGCACATACTAGGTGTGTCAGTAATTTCTGGATGGATGAAGGAACAGATGATCAAACCAGAATTTTGAATGTTGATTCGTAGCACATCAAAGTGACTAATAACAATTCGGAAATAGTCTGATTAAAATGAGTGCGTAAAAAGCAATAATCATGTCTTGATGAGTTCAGAATGTTGTAAACATCTGCTTTATGTTTCTAAAGAATGGAAGAAGTATTAGGATTCCAGAGGAAAGGATGTAAGTTTTAAGAGTTTTCCATATTGATTTGCATGAGTACTTTTCGTCCTGTAATTAGAATTTTTTGGTTTGATTTCATTTTAGAAGTTTTAATTTGTCTTTAGATAATGGTGCTATAATTTTTACCACATCGTGGAATTCTGATATGGGTGGAAAAACTCAAGGGCCTTAATATTGGAAGTTTTCTAAGGCACTGTAATTAGCTTTTTTAGCTCATAAATAATTCCTCTGAGATTTATTTCCATGGATGTTTAATGAGCTTTATTAAGCCTTATTCAAATAGGTTCATATAGAGCCACATGAATATTTCTTTTAAAACAGCATTCATACATTGAATTTATAGATAAAGCTGCTTAAAATTCTGTCCCCAAACTAGAAGCTGCTAAAGCTGCATAGTCTGTTTCAGTCAGTGGTCTCAACTTGAGACGGTCTTGCCCCACAGGCACTTGGAACGTCTGGGGAGATTTTTGGTTTTCAAAACTGGAAGAGAGAGAGGTGTTTCTGTGGTATCTGGTGGGTAGAGACCAGGGATGCTGTTAGTCATCCTACAATGCACAGGACAGCCACCACAAAGAATTATGTGACTCAAAATGTCAATAATCCTGGAGTTGAAGAAGCCTGAGTCAGGTATCAAGAGATACAGAAAAAGCAAGTTTCAATCCTAGGCTATGAAATGTGCTTGGGACTGACTGTACCCTGTGTGGTTTCATTTTGCTGGGCCTGAGATGGAATCACCCAGAGCTTCCTGGGGCTTTGCCCAAGCAAGAGCCTTTTAAGCAAAATCTTCAGGAAAAGAGGAAGTATGTGCTCAAGGACATCTCTCTCTGATTGAAGCAGGTCCTATTTTCTGAATAAATGAATGTGAATTTACTCTGAATGATTCCAACGTCTTGCTCCCAAACAACGAACAGCATCTTGGAGAACATGATCCAAAGAATTTTTTTCTCTTTTAAAAATTTCCTTTAAAACAGTCGTATTTATAAGAATGTAGGTTGTGAAATATTGCAGAGGCTGAGTATGGAGTATGGAGTATGCTGGTAGCTGTTGAGAATGCAGGTGGCTGGTCCCTCGGTCAGCTGGCGTGGAGAGTCTCAGGGATGTTTGGGAATCTGGACAGCATGTTAGGTGTGCTACAAACAAGGCGAAGGCTGCCTTTAACATTCTCATTGGGACCAGGTGTAATAGAAATTAAACTCATTTTTGTCCTTCCAATCAAGAGAACTATATCATTATGTGTGTAGAAATATAGATGTGTATTTTCATGTATTTAATACATTTGTATATGTATATAGAAGTAGAACCTTTATAACCAAAGTCTCTATAATTTCTGGCGCAGTATTTCTCAATCTTTTCCTCATTAGGAGACTAGAAATTTTCCCTCAGTTGTGCCTCCCACAGTGAGATTTTTAGTATGGTACCATATACTGTGTTTCTGTTCACGTGTGTGTATCTGCATTTTATACATAAAAAGAATATTTTTTCACCTCCCCCAAGAACTAGTTTTCACCCCATTGGGATGATATCACCCCGAATGAGAGTGCACGCATTATTACAGTAAGAAGATGTTGTAATCACAGGGAGCTCTTTGTAGGATATCCTATGGCTGAGCAAACACACCTTCTGCTTTCTGATACACGTTTGCTCTTTTCTGTTTTGTGATCCTTCCTGAAGGGATCTGGTAACACTGTTACTATCTGCTGCATACCTCATTTATGAGGAGCCCTGTTCCTTTACCTGAAAATCTTGCCCAGCTGCTCCATTCAGGCCCATTGTGATCCAGAAGGAGTCACAGCAATCAATTCAGGTAGATTTTAACCTCTATTGAAGCAAGGTCATTGATTTTTTTAAGACTTTATTTTTTAGAACACTTTCGGATTCACAACAAAATCGAAAGCAGAGATTTCCCATATACATCCTGCCTTGACACATGCATAGCCACCCCATTATCCACATCCCCCACTAGAGGGTACATCTGTGATAGCTGATGAGCCCACATGGACGTGTCATCATCACCTAAAGTCCATGGTTTACGTTAGAAATCACTCTTGATGTCATCTATCCGATGGGTTTGGAATGTATAATGACATGTATCCATCATTATAGCATCATACAGAGTATTTTCACTGCCCTAAAAATTCTCCGTGTTCTATGTCATCTCTGGCAAGCACTGATCTTTTTACTGCCGCCATAGTTTTGCCTTTTCCAGAGGGTCATATAGTTGTAATCATACAGTGTGTAGCCTTTTCAGATTGGCTTCTTTCACTTAGTAATATGCGTGTAAGTTTCCTCCAGGTCTCTTCATGCCTCAATAGCTCATGTCTTTAGTGCTGGGTAGTAGTCCAGTGTCTGGATAGACCACGGTGTATTTATCCATGCACCCACTAAAGGGCATCTTGGTTGCTTCCAAGTTTTGGCAGTCATGTATAAATGTGCAGGTTTTCGTGTGGACAGGCATTTTCAGCTCCTTTGGGTAAATACCAAGGAACATGATTGCTGGGTCATACGGTAAGAGTATGTTTAGTTTTGTAAGAAACCACCAAAGTGTCTTCCAGAGTGGCTGCACCATTTTGCCTCCCCACCAGTAGTGAGTGAGAGTCTCTAATGCTCTCCTCATGAGCATTTGGTGTCGTCAGTGTTCTGGACTTTGGCCATTCTAATAGGTGTGTAGTGGACCGGTATTTTTCAGTAATATTTCTATTGAGATATAATTTACTTACTATAAAATTTACCCTTATAAAGTATATAACTGAGTGGTTTCGCTATATTCACAGTTGTGCAACCATCACTACTATGTAATTTTAGAACATTTTCACCTGAAAAAGTAACTCTGGTCAAAATTTAAAACATCTGTGCTTCAAAGGACACATGAAGAAAGTGAAAAGATAATCCAAGGGCGGGAGAAAACATTTGCAAATCATCATCTGTTAAGGGACTTGTACTAAGAATATATAAAGAACTCTTAGAACTCAATGCTAAGAGACAAACACCCCAATTAAAAAATGAGCAAAGCATCCACATAGACATGTCCCCAGGGAAGACCTACAAGTAAATGGCCAATGAGCTCATGAAAAGATGCTGATCACCATTAGCCATTGAGGAAACGCACATCAAAACCACAGTAAGACACCACCCCATACCCAGTAGGATGTCTATTTCAAGACAGGAACAAAAGTGTTGGGAGGGATTTGGAGAAGGTGGAACCTTCCTACATTGCTGGAGTGGATACAAAATGGTGTGGCCACTTTGAAAAACTGACAGATTCTCAGGTTAAACAAAATTACTATACGATCCAGCAATGCCATTCTGAGGAAGACATAGAAATGAATACGTATGTCCACCATAGACTTACACACAGGGCTCCTTCTGCAGGTGATAGAAATGTTCTAAAACCAGATCATAATATTTGTACAACTCTGTGAATATACTAAAAATCATTGAGTTGGATACTTTGAGTGAATTGCATGATACCTGAATTGTGTATCAATTTAAAGCTATTTTTAAAAAGATGAAAACAGGGGCACTGGGTGGCTCAGTGGTGGAGCACCTGCCTTTGGCTCAGGGTGTGATCGAGGACTGGGATCGAGTCCCGCATCGGGCTCCCCACAGGGAGCCTGCTTCTCCCTCTGCCTGTGTCTCTGCCTCCCTCTCTGTGTCTCTCATGAATAAATAAATCTTTTTAAAAAAAGATGAAAACAAAAAAAACTAATATTCTGCTCCCACAGCCACCCATTAACATCCTTCCTCATCCCTGCCCACTCTGCACAGCACTGGTAACTGCCAGCTGGCTTCCAGCCTCAGTAGATTGGCCTCTTCTTGACGTTTCATGTAAATGGAGTCCTACCACCTGTGACTTTTTGTCCTTGGTTTATTTCACTAAGCATGTTTTCAAGATTCATGCATGCTGTAGCAATGTGTCAGTACTTCATTTTTTTTTACAGCTAAATAATATTCCATTGCATGGGTATGCCTCATTTTGTTGATCCACTCTTCAGTTGATGGACATTGGGGTTGTTTGCATTTTTTGGCAATTATAAATAATGCTGCTATGAACTTTGAGGTACAAGCTTCTATGTGGGCCTATGTTTTCATTTCTCTTGGGCACATACCTAGGGGCAGATTTGCTGGGTCATGTGACAACCCCTGTTTAACTTTTTGAGGAACTGCCAGACTGTTTTCCAAAGTGGCTGCACCATTTTACATTCCCATTGGCAACTGATTTTTAAGTGAAGACTAGTTATATACTTCTTAAAGTGAGTTTGCCAAGTCCCAGGACAGAATCTCCCCTTCCCTGTCCCCACACAAGGCCACAGAATCCTTTAATTGATAGGTGGAGGTTCCCCACCCCAAACCACACACACACACACACACACACACACGCACGCACACACACACACACACCAGTTTCAGGGCTCTTCTGAACTGTGTAGATTCCACCCAGTGGCTCTTCCCAGGAGCCTCGTGGATGCAGCCCTGTGAGAGCTCTTTCTCTTTAATAATACATACCATTCTTCAGACCTCTCTACTCCCTTTGGAGGAATTCATCTCAAAAATATATGGGAAGCTTTGTTCTTAATACCAGAACTTAGCTGACACGTACCTCTCTGGATTCTCTTTCAGCCGTGTGAACTTGAACATGCAGCTGGGTGAGCGTGTGGGCTGCCAGCCTGGCTGGGCCTCAGCAGCCACCGCGTCCAGTGGGTAGAACCGGGGGGGATCGGCCACGGCATGTCCTCCGTCTGTGTGGACTTTGAGCCTTGACCATGTATTGGGGGATAACCACGTCCACATTTGGATAATTCTCCATTCATATCACTCTTGTTCACTTGTTTCAGGATGGCCCCTGTATAACTTTCAGGGGTGACTGCTTCGGTCAGCTTAGAGGTCAGTGAAAATGTGACTGCTCATCCTGTCTGTACTCTTAATAACAAGCAAAGGGGCACCTGGGTGGCTCCGTGGGCGATGCATCTGCCTTCAGCTCAGGTCACGGTTCTGGGGTCCTGTGATAGAGCCTCAGGTCAGGCTCCCTGCTTAGCAGGGAGTCTGCTTCTCCCTCTGCCTCTCTCCATTCCCCAACCGTGCTCGTGCATACACGCTCGCTCTCTCTCTCTTTAATAAATAAAATCATTTTAAAAAAATAACAAGATATTTCCATCTAACTCATATTCTTTTCTTAGAGAACATTGTGATGCTCCCCAGCCTGCTCGCACCCCCTGAGCAGCAGTGGGAGGTGTTTGCCCCCCCAGGGCCCTGGGCCAGCTGCTCTTCTTCCCAGGGAATAGGGTCCCCCCTCCCGAGGATGGCCCAGTGTGGGCTCACGGTGTTCCACGAGTGTTCCTGCATGGAGGCCCACATCTTGTTTTGTAAGCCCCGCCCAGGTTCTGTACATCACTCACATCCTATGAATGACCTTGTTCTCTTTTGCAGGCTATCAGCTGCAGTCTGAACTGCAGTTGCCAAAGCTTCAAACCGGGAAAGATAAACCACCGTCAGTGTGAGCAGTGCAGACATGGATGGGTGGCCCACGGTAACTTTGTTTTTCCTCCTCCCTCAGCCTCTCCTGTGCCCTCTGAATAACTTAGAGTAATTGGGGAATGGATTTAATGATCTGAGAATGACAGATGACACTTATGTGTTCCTGCCCTTGCCAGCTAACAGGCTAAGAGCTTTATATACGTTCCCATTTTGAATTGTAACAATTCCATGGGACAGGTGAGGTCTTAGCTCAATTCAGCAGATGGTAGAAACTGGTACTTCAGGTATCCCCGGGTGGCTCAGCAGTTTAGCGCCTGCCTTTGGCCCAGGGCGGGATCCTGGAGTCCCGGGATCGAGTCCCGCGTCGGGCTCCCGGCTTGGAGCCTGCTTCTCCCTCCTCCTGTGTCTCTGCCTCTCTCTCTCTCTCTCTCTCTCTCTCTCTCTCTCTCTCTCTCTCTCATAAATAAATAAATAAATCTTTAAAAAAAAAAAAGAAAAAGAAACTGGTACTTCGATCCTGTCTTCTGTGGTGATAGAAATGTCCTGTGGTTGAGATGTCTGGGTGACTCAGCGGTTGAGCATCTGCCCTCGGCTCAGGCTCAGGGCATGATCCTGGGGTCCTGGGATCGAGTCCCATGTTGGATTCCCCATGGGGAGCCTGCTTCTCCCACTGCCTGTGTCCCTACCCCTCTCTCTGTGTCTCTCATGAATAAATAAATAAAATCTTTAAAATGTGGTGTGGTCAGTGCACTAGCCTGCAGGATTGCTAGGCAAAATTCAGAATGCTCAATTAAATTTAAATTTCAGATAAACAAGAAATAACTTTTTAGCCCAAGTATGTCCCAGTGATTATTTTTAGTATAAATATATCCCATTTATTCACTGTTTACATGAAATTTATGCTCACACTTACCTGGGCATCCTGTATTTTTATTGGCTGAACCCAGTAATCCCACACGAGCCCTTGTGGCTGCCATGTACTTGAAATGTGACTCTGAAGAACTGAATTTCTGATTTTAGTAATTTAAGAAAGAAAATAATTTAATAAGGTAAAAATAATCCAAAATTTAAAATGTAATCAATTTACCTAGCCATGTGTGGCTGAAGACTGTCGCATTGGATGGTATGGGTTTTGGTGGTTAACCACCGGACGCGGTGTAGGAAGAGGCACAAACCCAGATGCATCAGATCCCCAAGACTGCGTTCTTCACCAACAGACCCCGTTCTTTCCGATTTAAGCCTTTTGGTTATGTAGCTGCCACCTTTGTGTTTATGCCTTTTCCTTGCACCTGTCCTATGCGGGGCTATTTTTTACTCCATAGGGCCGGGGAAGGAAGAAAAGAAGGGTCTCAGGCCAGTCCATCTTATTTTTAGAAGTTCCTGTGAGTAACGTAGAGCCTGATAGCCTGATTGTTAATTATTTGCATATTCCTGGGTTTTTTTTTTTTTCTGTTTGAACACATGATTGAGAGCTTGTGCTCGCCTGCTGCCTAGGTAGCATTTCTTTGAGAAGTAAAAATCCTTTAAAAGGGTATTTCTTGGGATCCCTGGGTGGCGCAGCGGTTTAGCGCCTGCCTTTGGCCCAGGGCGCGATCCTGGAGACCCGGGATCGAATCCCATGTCGGGCTCCCGGTGCATGGAGCCTGCTTCTCCCTCTGCCTGTGTCTCTGCCTCTCTCTCTCTCTCTCTCTCTCTGTGACTATCATAAATAAATAAATTTAAAAAATATATTTAAAAAAAAGGGTATTTCTTGGGGATCCCTGAGTGGCTCAGCAGTTTATCACCTGCCTTCCGCCCAGGACGTGATAGTGGAGTCCTGGGATCGAGTCCTGCCTCGGGCTCCCTGCATGGGGCCTGCTTCTCCCTCTCTCCCTCTCTCTCTCTCTCTCTCTCTCTGTGTGTTTATCATAAATAAATAAATAGTATTTTTGGGGACGCCTGGGTGGCTCAGTGCTTGAGCGTCTGCCTTTGGCTCAGGTCATGATCTCGGGGTCCTGGAATTGAGTCCCACATCGGGCTTCCTGCAGGGAGCCTGCTTCTCCCTCTGCCTGTTCTCTGTGTCTCTCTTTGTGTTTCTCATGAATGGGTGAATAAGATCTTTAAAAATAAAATAAATAGAAATAGAAGAGTATTTCTTCAATTTGATCTTTCAGCCCTGAGCAAGCTGAGGATCCCCGCCGTGTATCCCACAAGCCAGGTGGAGATTGTCCAGTCCAACGTGGTGTTTGATATCAGCAGCCTCATGCTCTACGGGACCCAGGCCATCCCTGTTCGCCTGAAAATCCTATTGGACCGGCTCTTCAGTGTATTGAAGCAAGATGAGGTCCTCCAGATCCTCCATGCCTTGGACTGGACCCTGCAGGATTATATCCGGGGATATGTGCTGCAGGTACAGGAAGCGTGGCCACCGTTGTCCTGGAATGTCTTCTCAAATGCGTGTGCGTAGGACTGCTATAACCCCATTGCTGTAGCCGTTGGTGGGCATCCTTTTCTAGCGGCTGAAAAACCCCCACCTTACATTCTGGGGAAAATCCAGTGTTTTCCTCAAGATACCTGTGAAACCTCCAGACATGTGCTGTTTATTTACATATTCTCCGATTTGGGCATCACTAAGCCAGCTCACCCACAGGAAAGCCTTTGCCCCGTGTTACTATCCGCAGGCCACCGCCTGACACAAGACACCGTCTGTGCCAGGTTTTCATGAGGGTGTGGGGTGAGAAAGGAGCGTTCCAGAACCACACAGACAGCTGCAGTTCATGCCACCCTGTTGCTGGCCTTCCTTCCCAGGCTCCATCATCCTGGGATATGTCTGTGTTCCGGTTCCTGCTCATTTTCTTTCCTTGCATCCCCTTTGGCCTCTCCGTGTGTTCTCTGCATCCCTCCTTTGTGCCTTTCACCCCTTGTCCTTCTTGTTATTTTGCAGAGTAGTCTTACCTCCTTCTAGTCCATGTCATGGGGTCACAGCCACAGGCAAAGAACTTGTTTCCTGGTATGAATTCTATCATTTCTCTGACGTAGGAAGCAGCTACAACTTTTTTTTTTTCACCCTTCACACTACACTTGAAAATGTTAAAGTTTCAATGACGCGGGATGAATCTACTTCTAAGACTGATAATATACACTTCATTTTGACTCAGGTTGGCCATGTCACCAACACAAACACTTAATCTTTTGTCTCACAGGGCAGGTAAATTCTCTTCATTTTCCACTCAAAAAGCCAGAGGCACAGAGTGCTTCTAAATCCTGGCCAAAGTCAGACCCAGGATTTGAACCCATTTCTTTCTAACTCTAAACCCCACAATCATTCTGTGGAGGCCTATTTGCTCACCTCAGGCGCAGGACCCCCAGCAAGCTAGAAGCAACCTTTTATGTAGAGTAGCATTATGATCTTACATTATGACATAGATCAATATTTAATGATCCTAATAATCTTGCTTTCTAGTGTTAGGATTAAAAATATGGAATCAATTACCTTGAACCTCTAGTGCATCAAAAATTTATGATGTTACATCCCTCATCATCTTCAAAACTCTTCCATGCATTGTGAAAAATCTCAGTAGGCCATCAAATACATGTTCTGTGATAAAATATTTATTGTAGTTTTGGGAAAAGTTAGGCCTTGCTAGAGTTTGAAAGATCTCCAACGCTCCAGTGTAATTACAGCTCTACTTTGTGAACACGGGCAGTAGATCAATACAGGTTCATTTGTTTTCTGATGTTAGTTGCTGGGGAAGATTATTAAACTTGCAGCAAATAAATACTTGAGCTCTGCCTGGGTCTGACTGCTCCGTCTCTACTTCCTAGATAAAGAAGTTACTATTGTACAGATGATACATATTTTCATTTTAGTGGGGAAAATTATTACACCTAATGCAAAACAACCAATTGCTTTGAAATAAGATGGAAAATAATCACCAAATTTCCTTCAGGCTTGAGTAATATTTTATTTCTCTCTTTTAGAGCACCACTTACATTTGTATGGTTTATTTCCTGCACAGGGTTTCTGGCCTAGGAGATTAGCGTGAGTGGGGGCTAAACTCTACAAGCCCTGTGCGTGTCCAGAGGGGGTGTTTTGCACAGAGGTGCCCTGTGGGGCTAGTGAAGGCCCTGACCATGTGACTCTTTCTAGCGAAGAGGGTCAGGAGTAGTAAATTAATTGCACTTTTTGATTCTGGTTTGGGTTTTAGGATGCATCGGGAAAGGTGCTAGATCACTGGAGCATCATGACCAGTGAGGAAGAGGTGGCCACCCTGCAGCAGTTCCTTCGTTTTGGAGAGACCAAGTCCATAGTTGAGCTCATGGCAATCCAAGAGAAAGAGGAGCAGTCCATCATCATCCCACCGGCCACAGCGAACGTGGACATCAGGTCTTTCATCGAGAGCTGCAGCCACAGGAGTGCCAGCCTCCCTACTCCTGTGGACAAGGGCACCCCCGGCAGCCTGCACCCCTTTGAGAACCTCATAAACAACATGACTTTCATGCTGCCTTTCCAGTTCTTCAATCCCATGCCTCCCACGCTGATAGGATCGCTGCCTGAGCAATATGTGCTGGAGCAGGCGCAGGACCAAAGTCAGGACCCCAAACAGGAAATCCATGGCCCTTTCCCCAGCAGCAGCTTCTTAACTTCCAGCTCCACCTCATTTCAGACTGAAAAGGAGCCATGTCTAAACTGTCCAGACACGATTACTAAAAAGGAAGACAGCTCCCACTTAAGTGACTCCAGCTCATACAACATCGTCACCAAGCTTGAGAGGACACAGTTGTCCCCCGAGGCCAAGGTGAAGTCAGAGAGGAACAGCCTGGGTCCAAAGAAGGGCCGAGTATTCTGCACGGCGTGTGAGAAGACCTTCTATGACAAGGGCACGCTCAAGATCCACTACAACGCTGTCCACCTGAAGATCAAGCACAAGTGCACCATCGAGGGGTGCAACATGGTGTTCAGCTCTCTGCGGAGCCGGAACCGCCACAGCGCCAACCCCAACCCGCGGCTGCACATGCCCATGAACAGAAACAGCAGGGACAAGGATCTCAGGAACAGCCTGACCCTGGCTGCCTCGGACAGCTACGAGCGCCCCGGCTTCGCGGTGACCTCTCCGGACTGCAGGCCTCTGCCAGGCTACGCTGCTCC
The DNA here is from genome assembly GCF_011100685.1 of Canis lupus familiaris. Taxonomy (NCBI): domain Eukaryota; kingdom Metazoa; phylum Chordata; class Mammalia; order Carnivora; family Canidae; genus Canis; species Canis lupus. Next base: position 55,532,070 of record NC_049224.1, on the reverse strand, counting down.
GGGGGACGGTGCCACCGGGGGCCAGCCAGCCTTCCCGAGCATCGGCCAAAATGGAGTACTGTTCCCCAACCTGAAGACCGTGCAGCCGGTCCTTCCTTTCTACCGCAGTCCAGCCACTCCGGCCGAGCTAGCCAACACCCCCGGGGGGCTGCCTTCTCTCCCTCTCTTGTCCTCTTCAATCCCAGAACAGCTGGTTTCCAGCGAAGGGCCATTTGAGGCCCTTCCCAAGAAGAAATCCCGCAAGTCCAGCATGCCCATCAAAATCGAGAAGGAGACCGTGGGAATAATTAACGACAAGAGGCATGCTCTCAGCTCAGATGAGGATGTGCCCCTGCAGGTGGCCAGCGAAGACGAGCCGGAGGCCTGCAGTCCTCGGTCAGACAGGCCACCCGAGGAGCGGCACGCACAGGCAGGAGGCCCCGGGAGACCCCTCCCGGCAGGGGACAGGGTCTGCCGCCTAGAATCAGGGATCGAGTTGAGCAGAGCCATCTGCAGGACCCCTGAGCAGGCCACGCAGCACTCAGAGAGGGAGGCTGAGCAGAAGGCAGCAGTGACCGCAGTGCCCAGGGAGATCGAGAGTGGTGGCCGTGAGCTTCAGCTCACACCTGGGCCAGAGCCATGTGTCCCCTTTCCTGACTACATCAAACTTCAGCAGCGCCTGCTGGCCGGTGGGCTCCTCAGTGCTCTGTCCAACAGAGGGATGGCTTTTCCTTGTTTCGATGATTCTCAAGGGCTGGACCACATGGGTCAGCACACGTTGGGAAGGCAGAAGGAAGAGAATCGCTTCCAGTGTGACATCTGTAAGAAGACATTTAAGAACGCTTGCGGTGTGAAAATGCACCACAAGAACATGCATGCCAAAGAAACGCACGTGTGCACGGTGGAGGGCTGTAAAGCCACCTTCCCTTCTCGCAGGAGCAGAGACAGGTAAGACATCTATTGGCAAGCATTGCTTCTAAAGCAGGGATGCTTAAACTTTAATATGCATCTGCGTCACCTGGAGTTTGTTAAAACACATACTTCTGAGCCCGGCCCAGAGTATTTCTGCTTCATCAGGTTTGGGAAGAGGCCTGAGAGTTTGCATTTCTGAGTTCCCAGGTGATCTTGCCCTTGCCATCCACGGTTTGAGAAACACCGTTCTGTAGAATATTCAAATTTTCCATTCCAAATATAAACTCATTTGGCCACAAAACCCGACCCAAAATTACATGAAGCTATGGGTTGTCTTTTTTCTTAAATCTCCCTTTGTGTGAGTTTTTTATTATATATTCATTGCAGAACTACTAATGGATTTATTACAAGGACAGGAACAAAATATTACAGTTTATGCATTATTTGCCTTCCTAAAGTCTGAGACACTCTGAATTCAGAAACACATCTGGCACAGATGGTTTGGAATAAGGAATTGTGAACTAGGCTCACGTGAAGGAGAGGTTAAATCATCACCATAGCTTCCCAACACTTGCCTAACATTTCATTTTGTGATACGAAGCCCATCAAATGAAACCTTTTCTCTTATGTCTGGTTAACCAGCTATACTCAAAAGGAAGAATGACTGCGTGGTTGGGGAATTTTTAATAATTAAGATATAAGAGCAAAGGCACTTATTATTAGCATGTTGCTTCAAGGGTTTGTGATGTTGGTTGAAAGATGAGAACTGTTTGGGTGCCAGCTGTTGGTGAGCCTCACACAGCGTCAACCTGTTTGCCCAGTGCCCAGGCAGACAGTGTATCTCATCACTCTGGGGACACAACATTGGCATTACTGTCTTGCTTGTGCCTCTCTTCATGAACTTAGTCACAACCCCAGCCTGTGAACGGAAGCACACACATAACTCAGAGGTGACCCCAGAAGGCTTAATGGAAGGACTAGCTTTCTGACGAAATGCACTGGTTCACGGAATAGTAAAATGTTCCATTTGCTCAAACAAGCTTGACTTGAAACAATTCAGCATCCCCATGACCTTAGTCCAACCTCTAAGATGAAATTCATTAAGAAGGTGGAGATGAACAGACTGCCATACACATTTCTGCATAGGGCTCATAAGAACATATTCGCATTGAGCAAAGAGGATAGAGCATGAGTGATATTGGTTAAAACTCCAGCTTCTGTTGCTGGCATATTGAACCAAACCACCAGGATCCCCTGATTTGCAAACTCATCCTTCTCCTTCATCCTTCCAAAAGGAGGGTTTGTTCATGGACAAGCTGTGATGTTGAAAAAGAGATAGTCCTATCAAGCACATTATCCTTGACAGTTAAGATAGTGTTGTGGCCTACAATGTTGCACTAAATTAGAAGGCGTATTGAATTTAACATATTATACCTTCATTTTCTATTTATTTTTTCACGTAATTAATATTTTCCTATATTCTGGACATAATATATTGTGGACACCAGCCTCCTCCCCCCACTACAGGAAAGCATCTTGAATTCTGAATCTAAACTACAAATTCTGGTGGTCTGGAACTTGGAATGCATTTTTAACTAGAATCGGATTAATATGGCACCATTTTTAAAAGAGCTTTGTCGACAGACTGGGGGCCACCATCCTGTCTCTGGGTCAGCGATAAGAACTGTGTTGTTGGGATAGCTATCCTCCCCTCTGGACTCTCAACAGCAGTCACTAGGACCACTCAGAAAGGGGCTGGGATAGCACCCTGGATGCTTAGTTAGCCAAAAAATACTTAAGAACTTTCTGTTAGTTGCTGTAGACCCTGCTCGCAAAGGCCAGTGGGGGAGACAGAGCAGTAAAGAGCAGAGACTGAATGTAGTGGCTGCTGTAATGAGAGAGACTCTGACAGGTTGCTGTGGGCACATACTGGCAGCCCCTGACTAGACTCTTTGAGAAGTTAGGGAGGGCTTCCTGGAGGAAGGGGCATGACTAAACCAGCAGCTCTCAGACATTTTGGTCTCAGAACCCCTTTACAAATTCTTAAAACCCCAGGACCCTCAAGAACTTTTGTCTGTTTGGGTTTATAAGTATTGATGTTTACCGCATTAGGAATCAAAACTGGGAAAAAAGATTAGTATTCATCTCATCATTTAAAATAATAAACCTAAAAAATAAATAAAATAAAATAAAATAATAAACCTATTATATGTTAACATACGGAACATTTAATGAAAAATAACTCCGTGTTCCAAAACAAAAAGTCAGTGAGAAGAGTGGCTTTGTTTTACATTTTTTGCAAATCCCTGTAACGTCTGGCTTAGCAGAAAACAGCTGGCTTCTCACATGGGCTTCTGCATTCGACCTGTTCCAATACCACATGTCACGTAGCCTCTGGAAAACCACGGTATGCTCATGAAGGAATGATGGTGAAAAAGGCAAATAATGTCTTAGTATCGTTATGAGATGAGCTTTGACTTCAGGGCACCCCTGAAAGCGTCTCAGGGACCTTGAGGGGTGGCCAAACCACACTTTGAGAACCACTGGTCTTAACGAGGCAGAAACAGGGGAGCAAGAGGGTGTGGGGTTAGGGATGGAAGACTCAGGGCTCACACACACACACACAAACACGGGCAACAGGCACGGCATTAGCAGTCCTGGACACAGGAAGCCTGGGATGTGGTCCAGAGGGTTTTGCAGCTGTGGTCGTCCCTGGTTTTAGGGGATGTGGCACCCAGGAAATGCACCTAACCCTCCAAGGCTTAAGGAGAAGGCTGGAGGACGCCAAGGGCTCGCTGTCAGTGTTCATGGTATACCCGGGCCCAGAGCTTTGCTTTGTTGCAACAGGGACTTTCCTTTGCAAGGTTCCAGGAAACCTGTCTGTCTGACTTTTTTTTTTTTTTCAACCACTCTTATGTGCTGGGACCTGCGTGTCAATCTAGTGTCTGGTTTTCTGCCGACATATACCTGCCGCTTCCACCCAGAACGCTGACATAATCACAGGGCAGAGCTGCTGTTGATAAGAGTTGTTTGCAGAGTGGGTGATCTGGGAGAACAGTTCTGATTATGTCCAGAAAAAGAATGTAAGGCCTAGAAGAGACACGTCGAATAGCAAATGTTAGACGTTTTATGAAATAAGATTAAATTTCCACCCGCCCTACCTCCTACTGTGTCTTTGAGGTTGCGAAGAGAACACTCAATTCTAGTTATTTTGGTGGAGGTCCATTCCCCACCACCCACCACCAACCACCCCCCCATGTGGTCCTAGCATGCATCTCATCTGTACCGATAGCGAGAGGTTTCTTCGCTGTTGGGAATCATTTTCTTATATTGTCTTTAAGCTTGTACTCCTATAGGAAGGGCTATTTTTGCCGGTCAGAAGTCGGCAGGGGATCTCTGAGCAAGGCCGAAATTGATTTACAAGTTACATCCAAATGATATTGTGTGAGCAAGAAGCATATGTCATAATGGATACTCATTATCTGCCCTTGAGGAGTAATCATTGGGTAGAAGATTGGTGGTGTGTTCAGTGCTGCATTTGCAAAACTCCCGTCTGGTTTCTAGTGAAACGTTGCAAATATGAACTGAACCTAAATTCTCACTCGCTCTCTCTCGCTCGCTCTCTCTCTCACACACAATTTGTAGCCAGTCAGATTTTCTCACCTATAGCACTTCTGTGGTGATGTGAGAGCAAATGCTGTAAACCATGACACAAGCCATATAGAAAACTAAATTTCCCAGTAGCCACGTTAAAATATAAAGAGACACAGGTGAAGTAAGGATTAATTATGTATTTTGTTCCATTCAGCGTATCCAAAATATTATCATTTCTTTTTTTTTTTTTTTTTTTTTTTTTTTAAATTTTTATTTATTTATGATAGTCACACAGAGAGAAAGAGAGAGAGGCAGAGACACAGGCAGAGGGAGAAGCAGGCTCCACGCACCAGGAGCCCGATGTGGGATTCGATCCCGGGTCTCCAGGATCGCGCCCTGGGCCAAAGGCAGGCGCCAAACCGCTGCGCCACCCAGGGATCCCAATATTATCATTTCTGTCTATGACATATCCATGCGTCAGGTGCTCACTAGACACATAGGGGTAGCTCTCCTACTGCCACACTGGAATATAATTCTTGGTTTCATTGTAAAAAGTCCTTTGCTTAATTCCTTATTGTGACCATTTCTCTGTGAGATCCCCTGGTTCCAGTATCCCAGGGGAATTGAGCTAACTGAAGTAAGCTGGCCATTCTCTGTAGATGAGGTATGGGAAATTATATGTCTGTCACATGGTAGAAATTAAGAATACATATTCCCGTCTTCTAGACTATAGGCTTTCCTGACCAGTGCTACCTTTTGACAGGGACTGAACAGCACTGGATCAGTGTCCACCGACATGCATTTCATCCCACTCTCTCTAGGGTCGCTTCTTCCACGCCACAAGATTTTTCTGGTATCTCCCTAGCGTCTCCCCGTTGAATGATGACTGTTTTTACAACTGCCCAACCCATTGCTAACCATCTTTTCACTCTTGTAGACACAGTTCAAACCTAAACCTCCACCAAAAAGTGTTGACCCAAGAAGCACTGGAGAGCACCGAAGACCATTTCCGTGCAGCTTACCTTCTGAAAGATGTGGCAAAGGAGACCTACCCGGATGTGGCTTTCACTCAGCAAGCCTCCCAGACATCTGTCATCTTCAAGGGAACGAGTCGGATGGGCAGTCTGGTTTACCCAATCGCCCAGGTCCACAGCGCCGGCCTGGAGAACTACAACTCTGGTCCGCCAAGTGAGGGCACCATCTTGGATCTGAGCACTACCTCAAGTGTGAAGTCAGAGAGCAGCAGCCACTCCTCTTGGGACTCAGACGGGGCGAGTGAGGAGGGCACCGTGCTCATGGAGGACAGTGATGGGAACTGTGATGGGCAGAGCTTTGTCCCCGGGGAAGATGAGTACCCCATCTGTGTCCTCATGGAGAAGGCTGACCAGAGCCTTGCCAGCTTGCCTTCTGGATTACCCATAACGTGTCACCTCTGCCAAAAGACGTACAGTAATAAAGGGACCTTCAGGGCTCACTACAAAACTGTGCATCTCCGCCAGCTTCACAAATGCAAAGTTCCGGGCTGCAACACCATGTTCTCATCCGTTCGCAGTCGAAACAGACACAGCCAGAATCCCAACCTGCACAAAAGCCTGGCCTCCTCTCCCAGTCATCTACAGTAATATGATGGTGGCCCAAGCACACTAGGATAAGTGTTCACCACAGTTCAGGAATAGTCCAAAGAAAGGTCTCTAATTTTGTTCATTAGCACCCTTGAGGCAAGCCAGGCAAAACATCTTTGGGTTAACTTGATAGTCTCGTGTGGCAAGGTTGAGCAGAAGACAAGCCTTGTTGGAAGTCAACTTTGGGGCAGTCCTTCCTATTATTTTTCTTAGTCTAAGGGGTTTTTTCCCCTGACATAACAAAAACTCACAGAAACACGGTTTTTCCCACATTTGTTTACACATTCCCTGGAATTGTTCCGGGGCTGCAGATGGACGATGGGGCCCAGGACCTTGGGGCAGCTTGACGTAGGCCTGCAGTGTGAAGGGTCAGGGGAGCGCCCTGGAGAAGCAGACTGCCAGCACGGGTGAGGAGCCAGTCCCAAATATCACATTTTTCAATTCCTGCTTTTAATGAGTCTGAAATCCAGACTCGGGTTTGGGAAAGTGACTTTTTGAGACTGTTTTGCCTCTGTGGAGTGGAGAATTGCTTTTATTTTTTTTTTCCCCCTTCAGAGGTCTGGTGGACCTCTAGGAGTTCCCAGAAGAAGCAGGTGGGCTTCCAGCACATAGGAACCAGGATGTTACCAATGCTGTCTGTTCCCGCTGGGTAGCGGGAGAGATTTCATGCACTTAAACATAGCAGTCTTCAATTTAATTTAAAATAGTTTTGATAATATTTAATTTGTGTTTGTTACATGAGTAGTTGGGGTGAGTGCAGATGTGTCACAGTGTGACCTCTGGGTCTCTGCTGGAGAGCAGATCAAGGGTCAGCCTGAACTTCAGAACGCTGTCTATGTCCATTCAGTGAACCTCAGAGTCTGGTCATTTCAGTCCCCTGTGGTTGGAGTGCAGGCGTGATCGTGGCAGGACATTTGTAAATACTCGGCTGAAGCATCTAGAGAATGTGGCTCTGACCGTCGGGTATCTTCAGAATCACTGGGTCCCTCAGTCCTCATCCTTTTATACACGTGTAAGGTTAGGATAAACTTTCCAAGTTACACGATAGAAGAATAATAGGGCGTTACTGCTATACTGTACGTCTTAATATTTAACTTATTCTGAAATGTACCCCACACCATTGTACACATTTGCTGTTTGTAGAAAGGAAGTTTCATCGGTCCTGTAAAAAGAGACCATCTCTTGAAATTTGGCATTTATGGTACTCGGAAAGCCTGTGGCAGGGAGAGAGAAATTGGCTTTGTATTAAGACTTCAGGTTCACCTTCTTTTAAACTTACAGTTAAAGTAATGAAAAACACCCTCAAAGAGAATCGGAGGTTATATGAGAGAGATTATCCTCCGCAAATGCTGACAACCTGTTGTGGATTGTTTCAACATTTTTTAAAAAATAAATGTGACAACCCTTGGTCTCTGCTTAAAGTGAGATGTATCTTTCCACTGTTTTGTTACTCAGCTGTTTATTATTCCAGTTTCCCCCAAAGTAGCACAATTTGTATACAAATGAGTTTTCTATGACTTAATAAAAATGTATGCCACACGTTTTTGTTTAAAAAGGCAAACATTTGTAAGACTGGTTTTGTTACATGGAGTTCATGGTGCACGCACACTGCAGTCTTTCACAAACACAATGTACGCGCTCACTCGTGCACGCAGGTGCACACACATGTTACAGATTTTACAGAGCTGAAAACCCGGGAGGCCAGGTGGGCAGGGAAGAATGGCCGTAACTATGGCCTCATCAAAACAGGGAGTGCGGCTTTTTTTTAAGATTTTTAATGCCTGCTTCTCCCTCTGCCTGTGTCTCTGCCTCTCTCTCTCTGTGTGACTATCATAAATAAATAAAAATTTATAAAAAAAAAAAAAAAAGGGATCCCTGGGTGGCGCAGCGGTTTGGCGCCTGCCTTTGGCCCAGGGCACGATCCTGAAGATCCAGGATCGAATCCCACGTCAGGCTCCCGGTGCATGGAGCCTGCTTCTCCCTCTGCCTGTGTCTCTGCCTCTCTCTCTCTGTGTGACTATCATAAATAAATAAAAATTTATAAAAAAAAAAAAAAAAGATTTTTTATGTATTCATGAGAGACACAGAGAGAGAGAGGCAGAGACACAGGCAGAGGGAGAAGCAGGCTCCATGCAGGGAGCCCCACGTGGTTCTCGATCCCGGTCTCCAGGACCATGCCCTGGGCTGAAAGTAAACCCTAAACCGCTGAGCCACCCAGGAGTCCCTTTTTTTTTTTAAGATTTTATTTATTTATTTATGAGAGAGACACAGGGATAGAAGCAGAGACATGGGCAGAGGGAGAAGGAGGGAGCCTGATGTGGGACTCGCCCCTGGACTCCAGGATCATGACCTGAGCGAAGGCAGACACTCAACCTCTGAGCCACCGGGGTGCCCCGGGGAATGCAGCTTATAATAAGTGGAGTGGCTACTTCACGGGGAGCAGGTGCTGGGTATCAATTCATTATTAAGAAAAATACAAAATAAAGTGATTGTTTAAAAACTATAAGGTCAGAGATAAGTCTTTCAGGCAGTGCTGGAAGTCAAATGCAGTGAGCGATTTCCGCTTCTTTGTTAAACATGCAGGTTTTTTTTTTTAAGTCATTTTTCATAATCTTTTAATTTCCTCACCTCTTTTATCTGCCCTTCCAATGGACAGATAAAAAGCATGATCCCCGCAAAGGAAAAATAAAATAAGAGGAAAATAGGGAGACAAACCAGAAGAGAACTTAATTCTAGTAAACAAACTGAGGATTGCCGGAAGGGAGGGCAGTGGGGAGATGGGGTGCCAAGAGGATGGGGTGCCTGGGGGATGGGCATTAAGGAGGGCACATGGGATGCCTGGGTGGCTCAGTGGCTGAGCATCTGCCTTTGGCGAGGTCATGATCCCAGGGTCATCCCAGGACCAAGTCCTGCATCAGGCCCCCAGCAGGGAGCCTGCTTCTCCCTCTGCCTGTGTCTTTGCCTCTCTCTGTGCCTCATGAATAAATAAAATCTTAAAAAAAAAAAAAAAAAAAGGCAGGTAATGGAAGGAGCACTGAGTGTTATCTGCAACCGATGAATCACTGAATTCTACCTCTGAAACTAATACAGTACATGTTAATTAAAGTGGATTTAAAATTTTTAATTTAATTTTAAAAAGAAAAAAAGATCCCCTCTACCCTCCAGCGCCCCGGCCAGAGGAGGTCCATGTCCCTGCCTCATGGTGGATTGAGAGGAAGAGGCCACCAGACGGGGGGCGTGCTCATCCACCAGCACCTGCTCTAGACCAGGTGGCCTCCTAACTGGTCCATCGTGTCATGCTCACCTCCTAGAACAGCAAGAGTGGTCCTTCTAAGATGTAAACGACATCACGTGGTGCCCCAGCTCAGTACCCTGCAGCAGCTGCCGTTAGCTGTTAGGATAAAATCCAGAGACTCTCTCAAGGTCAACAAGGTCCTAAAACATCCTCCCACCCCTGTGACTTCTCCATCCTCTTTCCTGCTCGCCTTTCATCACGACCTCTGTGGGCTGTCTCCGTGTGGCAGCTCCTCCGAACCTCCACTTGGCATGATCCCACCACACAACTCGCCGTAGCTACAGTAGCCGACTCACCTCCTGCTCTCAGAGAATTCAGTGTCTTCCCCCCTTGGCCACCACCCTGTCATTTGTCTATATGGACACCTGTACCCCTGGGCTGTCACACTCACACCCACCATGGTCTCCTTAGGCTCCACACTTCTCCCTGAGGTATCGGGAGTCTCATCACTCAGACTTTCGGATTTCATCCACTTGTGCCTCTGGGCAGCTACGTTCGTCTGGGTCCTCCAGGAAGTGGATGCCAGAAGGACTAAATGTGCAAGGGTTTTATTAAGATGGAAAATGCTATCGGAAACAGGTAGGGAGCTGGGGGAGCCAGACACAGGGCAGGTCGGAGCCCCGAGGGAAGACAGAAGGATAGAAGGTTGGTTGGGTGAGGGAGTCCAGGACTGCCACATAGTCTGTGGAGGGTTCAGCCAGGACCTTGTGGAGTCTCTGGCCCAAGCCGGCCATCGGAGCAGCCCTTCATCCCCCAGGATGGGTTCCCTAGGAATCAGACCCTTGCCACACCCCATGTGGCTGTGAGCAGCCTGCTGGAAGCATGGCCTCTGTGCCAACGCAACAGTGGGTTTGGGACATGGTCCCTGGAGCCCTTGGCCAAATCCTACCATTCTGAAGTCCCTGGGTTTTATTCAAGGTGGATTCAAACCTGTATTTTTTTCTGGACTCAAAGTAGTGTTCCAGTTCTTTCTGCAGGCCAATACCCTCACTCACCCTCCACCCCACAGCTGCCTCAAGGGATGGCATCCCATCACTTCTCCCCTCTCCCATCTTTGTCAAACTCATCCTCTCTACCACTTCCATCTCTCTAGCCTATGACTCCTGCAAGCCTCTCTCATCTTAATGATTAAAAGAAAAAATAGCTCTCCAGACCCCTGGTTCCTCCTGGTGACTCTTCTTCCCTTTTCTTTGCGTAGCTGAAGACCTTCAAACAGTGGGTTTTACCTCTCCCCTAAATCACTGCATTTCTTCCCTTACCTAATGAGGGTTCCACCCTCACCAAGCTTCCAGTGACCCCCCAGACAGGCCTTCTCCAAAGGATACATGTGGCTCTGTGGTGGACACTGGTCCCCCCTGGCTTTTTCTCTCCTCACACTCATGCTCTTTAGGATGTCTCATTCATCCCCATTTCTAGGCTTCAACTATCCAGGCTGATGCCTCCTGAGTCTACACCTCTAGAGCTGCCCTCTTGACTAGCAGATGCCCACTGAATGTCACAGAATTATCCATAGCACTCCTTTCCAGCTCCACTGTGCTAAACTCGATTTGTCATCTCTCCAGCAAACATTTTCCTCCTTTCATTTCCTTGGCTTCGTGGATTGAGGGAGGGATGCCATCACCTGGGCGACCCAAACTGAAACCCCAGGGGCAGTACTAGGTATGGTCAAGAGCATGGCTCTTCAAGTCCAACCTTCCTTGGCTGCTCTACACACCAACCGGGTGGATTTGTCCACATAACAGCTTCTCAGGGTCTCCGTTTTCTCATCCATATGATGAGGATAGAAATAGTCTCTACCTTGGTGGATCCTGATGAGGCTCAAAGGACACCGTGCATGAAAAGTGTGCAGCCCAGTGCCTGGCACGAGCCGTAAGCAGTCAACAAACACTAGCTGTAAGCATCACCATCACCTTGTCATCATCATCACCACCACTACCCTGACTTTTCCTTGATCTCACTCCCAGCAGCAGCCACCAGCCACCAAATTCCACGACAGATCTGCATACCAGAAGATGTTCCCCTTTTCATGCTGGTTGTCAGAGCCCATCCAACAAGGCAGGTGCTCTGCTTCTGAATCCTCCTTCCCCAAGGAGGGAACAGCCTCCTGCTGTTACCAATCTCTCCAACCACCCTCCCTATAGCAGCCCTGGGGAGCTCCACCACAGCACAGGACAGACTGTCCCTGCTCCTCCAGGTGCTCCCCGCTGCCCCTGTGAGTATGGGACCCCCGCTTTCCCACCTCAGCCAGGCTGACACCTGCCGTTGGGGAACACCATCGGCCCGGTTCCCAAGGCCCCGCATCTGTCGCCTTCTCTCCAGGAATCACCTCTCCACTCTCTGAGCCCTAACCCTCCATCCTGTTGAGACTCAGGTCAGGTGCCGTTGCTTCCAGGAAGCCCTCCATGACTTCTCTGTCCTTCCTCCTGGGTGGGGAGTACAGCAAGTCCTTACGGGCAGCCATGTGTTATCAGGGCTTGCTCACCCCCAGCCTTCACTTGGCAGATCTACTCTCAGCATTCACCCTTCACCAAGGGGCCTCCAGCTGTCAACCAACAGATTGGATGCACCAGGCACTCCTCAGCATGCACTAGACATGGTGCCTTCTCCTGTGGGACAGATATGAAACCAAAATAAGTTAAAAAAAAAAAAAGTAAATAAAAATACATTATAGAAGCTTAATTAAGCTTAAGAGGAGAGGTCTCTATCTCTGATTTCTCTGGATAGCATCCCCGCCTCCGCCAGCCAGGCCTGAGGGCACAGGGTCGTGACCCGCCCCCCCCCCACACCTCTCCCCCTCCTAGGTTGAGCACTCTGGACCTCCCTTCCAGGCCTGCAGCTACAGAAATGTAATGTAACTGTCAATTGCCAGCACGTCCCTAAACCTTCAGCCTTGTGGGGTCATCTTTATGTTTATATTCAAATTAAATAACCTGAACTTTCTCCTTCACCACCCCCCCTTTTAAGAAGACTGACCTTGGCCACCACTTTCTCCCTCAACCTTTGAACAGAAGAGAGACACAAGCCTCTCGGGTTCTGGGCACATACTTTCAAATCAACACAACTTCAGCTGACAGCTTAAACCTGGCGGTTTCGCCCTAATCACAGGGATCTGACAATACCTCCTCCCCCAACTAAGCTCTCAAACCATTTACTCCCCCACCCAGCAGAGAGTCAAAGACCACGGAGGGGGCACATCTATGGCCTTTTGGTCTAGCACAGGGTGGTTTCCTCCAAACAGCTAATTGACTTCCGCCCAGATTTTGTCTGATTTCTCAAAATCCACCTCTCCTGGGAAAGTTCATATGTCACTGATTCTATGTCTTTCTTTCCTTTTTTTATTGAGATAAAATTCATACAGCATAAAGTTCATTTAAAGCATACAGTTTAGGGCAGCCCTGGTGGCACAGCATTTTGGCGCCGCCTGCAGCCTGGGGTGTGCTCCTGGAGACCCTGGATCGAGTCCCTCATCGGGCTCCCTGTGGAGCCTGCTTCTCCCTCTGCCTGTGTCTGCCTCTCTCTCTCTGTGTCTATGAACAAATAAATAAAATCTTTATTTTTTTTAAATTTTTATTTATTTATGATAGTCACAGAGAGAGAGAGAGAGGCAGAGACATAGGCAGAGGGAGAAGCAGGCTCCATGCACCGGGAGCCCGACGTGGGATTCGATCCCGGGTCTCCAGGATCGCGCCCGGGGCCAAAGGCAGGCACCAAACCGCTGCGCCACCCAGGGATCCCCTAAATAAAATCTTTAAAAAAAAAAAAAAAAGCATGCAGTTCAGTGGCATTTTGTACACTCACTATGCTGTGCACCTCTGCCCGGTTCAGAATGTTTTGATCACCCCAAAATAAAACCCCATCCCCGGTAACATCACTCCCTGTTAGTCTGCTAACTAATCCACTTTCTGCCTCTGTGGATTTGCTTTTAGTGGACATGTCATGTAAATGGAATGGTACACTAGGTGGTCTTTTGTATCTGGCTTCTTTCACTCACCATGATGTTCTCAAGGTTTATCCACCATGTAGCATACACCACTCCTTCTTAGGGCTCCATAATAATCCACGGTGTGGAGATACCACATCCACTTTAATTTGTCTCTCTTCTCATCAGTTGATGGTCATGCAGGTTGTCTCCACTTTAGGGCCATAATGAATAATGCTGCTGTGGACATTGGTGTACGGGTTTGGTTTGGACATGTGTTTTCTATTCACGCAGGTATATATCTAAGAGTGGAATTGCCGGGTCATACAGTAACTCTATGTTTGATGCCAGACTTTCCTAAGGTCACTGATTCTAAAGCACAGTTGCATGTTGGGGGTCCCTAGAAATCTTTTTTTTTTTTAAGATTTTATTGATTTATTTAACAGAGAGCCAGAGAGCAAAGCAGGGGGAACAGAAGAGGAAGAGAGAGAAGCAGGCTCCCCACTGAGCAGGGAGCTTGAGTGGGGCTCATCCCAGGACCCTGAGACCATGACTTGAGCCAAAGGCACCAAACCGACTGAACTACCCAGGCACCCCCACAAGGCATCTTTTTAAAGTACTGCTTCCTGGGAACACCTGGGTGGCTCAGTGGCTGAGCACCTGCCTTCAGCCCGGGGTGTGATCCTGGAGACCCGGGATCGAGTCCCACGTCGGGCTTCCTGCATGGAGCCTGCTTCTCCCTCTGCCTATGTCTCTGTCTCTCTGTCTCTGCGTCTCTTGTGAATAAATAAATAAAATCTTTAAAAAAAAAATAAAGTACTGCTTCCTACTCCTACCCTTAGAGGGTCTGATATAATCCCTCTGCTCTGTGGCCTGCGCACGGAGAGTTTTGAAGCTCCCCAGGGATTTCTCACAGCCCAGGTGGAGAATTTCTGCTATAGACAATGGAGGGATCCCTGGGTGGCGCAGCGGTTTGGCGCCTGCCTTTGGCCCAGGGCATGATCCTGGAGACCTGGGATCGAATCCCACGTCGGGCTCCCGGTGCATGGAGCCTGCTTCTCCCTCTGCCTGTGTCTCTGCCTCTCTCTCTCTCTGTGTGACTATCATAAATAAATAAAAATTAAAAAAAAAAGACAATGGGGACTCACAGATGACATTAATAACTCCTGAACTTGCCCTCTGAAGTCAATATTTTGAGACCTGCTTGATCATGAGAATCTTATGGGGACACTCTTAAAATTCAGATTCCCAGACCCCTCCTCTGGAAATGTCCTTAGTGGGCCTCAGGGCAGGGGAAGCCTGGGAATCTCAAGTTTCAGCAGGCACTTCAGGTCTATCTTATGATCTGGCAAGTTTTGTGACCAGCATCTTAGATTCTTCTCAAAATGTGGCCTCTTGCAGCAGCAGCAGCTGCTAAAACTTGTAAGAAATGCAAATTCTAAGAACTACTAAATCAGAATCTGCTTTTCCACCATTCCTACGGTGATTGTAAGCACACTGATATCTTAGAAGAACAGTGTTACACTACTTATCATAAGCAGTATAGCCTGCAAATAAGTGGTTCTCAAATCTGAGCATGCATTAGGTCATCTGAAAGGCTCATAAAAGCGCGGGCTGGGATCCCTGAGTGGCACAGCGGTTTAGCGCCTGCCTTTGGCCCGGGGCGCGATCCTGGAGACCCGGGATCGAATCCCACGTCGGGCTCCCGGTACATGGAGCCTGCTTCTCCCTCTGCCTATGTCTCTGCCTCTCTTTCTCTCTCTCTGTGTGTGACTATCATAAATAAATAAAAATTAAAAAAAAAAAAGCGCGGGCTGATCTTGGAGCTTCTGATTTTGTAGGCCTGATGCAGGATTCCTGTCGCAAATTCCCAGGTGATGCCAATGCACTTGGTCTGGGAACCACACTCTGAGAATCCCAGATCTAGAATCTAGACTAAGGTTTCTCAAATTTGGCACTATTGTTTTAAGCCAGATAATTCTTTCTTGAGGGTGGGGGCTGCCCTGTGCGTGGTAGGTTATTCAGCTGCTTCTCTGACCCCCACCCACTAGATTCCAGTAGCACCCCCAAAATTGTGGCAGCTAATTATGTCTTCATACATTGCCAAATACCTCACCCCAGTGGAGTGGGTGGCCGAGCAGCCCCCAGTTGAGAATCACTGGTCTAGAACATTCCTAAAAGGGAGGGGTCCTGCCACTCATCCCACTCATGGGGAGAGTAGACTTGATTCCTAACTTGGGCAACAGCCTCTCCTCTCAGATCCTGGAGCATGTACAGAGGAGCCTGAGGCTCAGTGGGCAGGGGAAGCAACAGCCTTGAACCAGGATTTCCTCATCTGGGGAAATGATACCGTTTTCCTCCCTTGCTGGCAATGATGAGGCTGCAAGAGAAGCATCTCTCTGAACACCAGATGTGAAGTCCCAAGCAGATAGCCCAGTCTCTGTCACCCTCCTTTCCTCATCCAGAGATCCTTTTTTGGGAGGTATGCTTTGTCTAGTCATAAAAAGCAGACTTTCTAAGAATTTTTTTAAAGCTTTATTTATTTATTCATAAGAGACACAGAAAGAGAGGCAGAGACACAGGCAGAGGGAGAAGCAAGTCCCCCCACATGTAACTTGATCCCAGGACCCTGGGATCACGACCTGAGCCAGAGGCAGATGTTTCACCATGGAGCCACCCAGGTGCCCCTTCCAAGAAATTTTTAAAGTGGCTACAGAAAAATAAAAAATAAAAAATAAAAAAAAAACGTGGCTACAGGTAAACTATATAAAGAACCAAATGTCTATTGGTCACTTGATGCTTTTAAAGCTGCACCCTAGGCATCCGTGTTATGGGTAAGTTTGAATGAGTCTGAATGTTATACTTCCTATATGTTCCTTGCAGAGAGCTGAGAATATCGAAGGAGGGAAAAAGACATTTTTAAAAGAAGCTTCTGGCTCTCGCATCTTCCTTGACAGGTGAGTCCCATTTCGTATTGTTGGGGAACAGTGCCCTCTGCTGGAACTTTCTGGTCATTGCGCTTGCCGCTGAGCTACTCTGAGTCCTGCAGGACCAGGCAAGTGTGTTTGGAAATTCCCCTGGTGACCCATCCATGTCCTCCAGCTGAAAGGCTAGCTGAAAAGAGAAGGAGTTGAGTGCCTCGGCCTAGGACGCTGGTTAAGGTGGGATTCACACAGGCCCCCTGACGCTCCTCAGCTTGGTGCATGTGGAACAGAAGCTGAGATCAGGACCCCTGTGACCCCCTTGCAACCAGCCTGCACATGGAGTGATGTGGTGGGAGGGACACGTGGGGCCCCAGGCTCCTGGCTCCTCTTGCACCGCTGCACATCCCCAGCTGTGCGGGCCTTAAACACCTCCACCTCTCTTTCTCCATCTGTAAGATGATGGTTTTAGGCTGTGCTTTAGGGTGTCCTGGGGAACCTCACAGAAGCCTCACAGGGGACCTGAGCCCATCTCACTTCTATCTGGTTTTAGACATTAGGGTTTAGTATTTTGTTTTGTGTTCTGCTAAAAAGACTTTCTTTTTTGAAAATCATGCAGCAGCTGATCTCTGAACTCCCTCCAGGGCTTCCTGTGACTCCAGCTGCCCTGCATAGGTGTGCGAGATGTGTGCCAGGGTCAGGTCACTGCATCCTGCATGACCTGCCCCACCTGTCAGGCTGAGGGCCACCTCTTTCTTCACCCTGAACACACCCAGCCCAAAGGAAGTACTGCATCTGTGTGATCACAACTCCCTCTGAAACCAGCTTTGTGGCAACAAGTTCTATACCTCATCAGATTTCAGAGTTATCTTAATTATCCTCTAAAATGAAATTATGTTCATTTTATGTCAATGAAAACAAGTTAGGTCACTGAAATTGGTCAGTAATGTTTGGTGCCTCGAGCCTCCTTGGCCTGCTCCATTGTACATTTTCCAAAGTTTTACCTTTAAAATGTAAGCCTGGGGTGCCTGGGTGGCTCAGTCAGTTGAGTGTCTGACTCTTGATTTCAGCTCAGATCATGATCTCAGGGTCCGGGGATCGAGCCCCATGTTGGGCTCCCTGCTCAGCTGAGAGTCCTCTTGGGATTCTCTCTCTCTCTCTCTCTCTCTCTCTCTCTCTCTCTCCCCCCCCCCCCTTTGACCCTCCCCCTGCTCTCTCTCTTTCTCCTTCAAATAAATAAATCTTTAAAAAATAAAATGTGGGATCCCTGGATGGCTCAGCGGTTTAACGCCGCCTTCAGCCCAGGGTATGATCCTGGAGTCCCGGGATGGAGTCCCGTGTCAGGCTCCCTACAAGGAGCCTGCTTCTCCCTCTGCCTGTGTCTCTGCCTCTCTCTGTGTCTCTCATGAATAAATAAATAAAATATTTAAAAAATATTAAAAATATATAAATTAATTAATTAAATAAATAAAAATAAAAAATAAAATGTAAGCCTAATGAAATGGTAGACACTAAAGACCAGAGCCTGTGAAGTTTGATTTAGATGCTATAAAGGTATTTATAGGTATTTATACCTTTATCTCTATGGTTTTTTAATATGTTTACTTTTTGGCAAATAAAAGTTTATTTAAGGTGTACACTGTAATGTTTTGATGTGCGTATATCCTGTTAAATGATTTCCACAACCAAACTAATTAACATATCCATGACCTTCCATATTACTTTTTTGTGTGTATGTGGTAAGAACGCTTGATATCTACCCTCTTAGTGAATTTCAAATGTATCATACATTATTACTAACTACAGTCACCATGCTTCACATCAGAATCCCAGAATTTATACCTGAAAACTGGAAGTCTCTACTCTTTGTTCAAAGTCTCCCCTTTCTCCAACTCCAACCCTCTGGTAACCACCATTCTTTGTTACTGTGAATTCCACTTTTTTTCTTTTTTGTTTTTTTAGATTCCCCAGATAAGTGAGCTCATAAAGCATTTGCTTTCTGTGTGTGGCTTATTTCACTTTGTCCTTCAGGTTCATCCTGTTGTTGCAAATGGCAAGATTTACTGCTTTTTTGAGGCTGAGTGATATTCCATCGTGTGTAGGTACACCACATCTTTAGCCATTCATCCATCCATCCATGGACTCTTGTTTCCATGTCTTGGCTACTGTGAATGATGTTGCAATGAACATGGGAGTTAAGATGCCTCTCTGAGATAGTGATTCTATTTCCCCCCAGATCTATACCCAGAAGAAAGATGGCTGGATCCCATGGTAATTCTATTCTTAACTTTTTGAGGAACCTCCATACTATTTTCCATAGTGGCTGCACCAGTTTGCATTCCCATCAACTGTACACGAGGGTTCCCCTTTCTCCACATCCTCACCAATCCTTATTGTCTTGGGAGTCGTTGATAATAACCATCCTAACAGATGTGAGGTGCCGTCTCACTGTGGTTTTGATTTGCATTGTCCTGATGATGAATAATATTGAGCATCTTTTCATATTCCCACCAGCCATTTGTATGTCTTCTTTGAAAAAAATGTCTGTTCAGGCCCATTTTTTAATCAGGTCTTTTATTTATTTGTTGCCATTGAATTGGGAGTTCCTTATATTTCTTGGATATTAACCCCTTATCAAATAGATAGGTTGCAAATATTTTCTCACATAGGTGGCCTTTTAATTTTGTTGATTGTTTCTTTTGAGGTACAGAATCTATTAAGTTTGATGTAACCCTGCTTATTCATTTTTGCTTTTGTTTCCTGTGCTTTTGACATCTATTCCAAAAAAATCCTTGCCAAAACCGACGTTAAGGACGTTTTATCCTGTGCTTTGTTCTAGGAGTTTAATAGTTTCAGGCCTTTAATTTAAGTATTTAGCCCATTAATTGTATGTTGTGTATGAGTTTAATTTCATTCTTTTGCATGTGGCTGTCTGGTTTTCCCAACACTATTTATTGAAAGGACTGTCTTTTCCTCTATGTATATTTTTGCCTCCTTTGCCATAGATTAATTGACCATATATGTGTGGGTCTCTATTCTGTTCTATTGATCTGTGTGTCTATTTTTGTACCAGCACCATACTGTTTTGATTATTACAGATTTGTAGGGTATTTTGAAACCTGAAATTGTGATACCCCTGGCTTTGTTCTTCTTTATCAAGATTGCTTTGGCTGTTTGGGGTCTTCTGTGGTTCCACAAAAATGTTAGTATTGTTTGTCCTACCTTTGTGAAAAATGCTGTTGGTGTTTTGTATTTTGATAGGGATTGCATTGAATCTGTAGATTGCTTTGAGTAGAATGGACATTTTGACAATATTAATTCTTTCAATCCATGAGCATAGTATATCTTTCCAATTGTTTGTATCTTCTTCAATTTCTTTCATCAATGTCTTGTAGTTTTCAGAGTACATGTCTTGTACTTCTTTAAGTTAGGTTTATTCCTAGGTATATTATTATTATTGGTACAGTTGTAAATGGTGCCGTGGTTTGTTTGTTTTTTCTCTTTCTGTGACTTCACTGTTAGTATATAGAAATGCTACTGATTTCTGGGTATTAGTTTTGTATCCTGCCACTTTACTGAATTTATTTATTATCCAGCAGTTTTTCAGTGGAATCTTTAGGATTTCCTATGTATAATATCATGTCATTAGCAAATAGGGACAGTTTAAACTTCTTATTTACCAATTTGGATGCCTCTTTTTTCTTTTTCTTTTCTGACTGACTGCCATGGCTAGGACTTCTAGTACTCTATTGAATCAAAGTGGTAAAAGTGGATATCCTTGTTTTATTCCTGACGTTAGAGGGAAAGCTCTGTTTTTCACCATTGAGGATAATGTTAACTGTGGGTTTTTTATATATGGCCTTTATTATGTTGAAGGATGTTTCCTTTAACCCCATTTTGTTGAGAGTTCTTATCATGAATGGATTTGAATCTTGTCACATGCTCTTTCCGCATCTGTTGAGATGATCATATGATTTTTATTCTTCATTTTGCTGATGTGGTATATGACAATGATTGATTTGCAAGTATTGAATCATTCCTTGCATCCCAGGAATAAATGCCACCTAATCATGGTAAATGATCTTTTTAATGTATTGCTGTATGCATTTTGCTAGTATTTTGTTGAGGATTTTTGCATATATGTCCATCAGGAATATTGGCCTGCAGTTGTTTTTTTTTTTTTGTTTTGTTTTTTTTTTTTTTGTGGTATCTTTGCCTGATTTTGGTAATAGGGTAATGCTGGCCTCATAGAATAAATTTGGAAGCTTTCCTTCCTCTTCTATTTTTTGGAATATTTTGAAAATAACAGGTATTAACCCTTCTTTGAGTGTCTGGTACTCATCATTTATGAATGCATCTGATCTTGGATTTCTATTTTTTGGCAGTTTTTTGATTACCAATTCAATTTCTTTGCTAGTAAATTGGTCTATTCAGATTTTCTATTTCTTCCTGGTTGCTTTGGAAGATTGTATGATTCTAGGAATGTATCCATTGAACACTATTTTATCTGATATCAGGATCACAACTCTAGCTTTCTTCTCATTTGCATTTACCTGATTTGCCTTTTTAAAAAAGCTTTTCTGAAAAACTTTGTTTTCGATATGTCTCTTTAGATCTTCAATACATTTTGAGTTGAAGCCAACTTGAAAATTCTTTTATTAGATAAGTTAAGTCCATTAACATTTATTGATATAGTTTGTATGTTTGGCCTCAGTACTGTCTTATTAGTTTATAATTACGACATATGTGTATTTATTATATTTCTCTATTTGATGTATTTTCTTCTAATTTTTAAATTTTGTTTTGATATTTAGGAAGGTTTGCCAGGTCAAAGAATATTTATTTAGTTACCTTTATAGTTAAACCTTTTATAATGATGTTTGTCCTATATTTTTTATTCATTTGGTTTGTTAGTTATGAAAAACATTCACTGACTCCTCCCTTGTACAATAATCACTTGTACAATAATCCATAAATTTAGTTTCCTGTCCATTTGTATATTTTTCTTCCACCCCTTCCCTCCCCTTTGTTTTAGTCTTAGAGCTACAATTAAATATGTTAAATGAATTTGAATTTATAATATTGTTTGTCTTCTAGTATACTAAATGTGTGGGTTAATAGTGATTTTATTTGTTCTTATTGTTCTGTACAGTATTTTGGAGGAAATGTGGAGAGATACAAATTTAGGTACCCACCATCATGCAGGGATACCTGGAAATTCTCTTGCACTTTGAGAACCCAGAACAACAAAGTGTCTACTGCAAACATGTGCTTTTCTGGCTCATGAGCATTTTGTTAGCCTCCTTTCAAGTCATAAAATATTGCTTATCTGTATATGCAGATGTATTTATTTAGACTTGGATGCTGAGAGTTCCATCTGTGCCTGTATTTACCCACCATGTTCTTAGATCATCACATGCATGACTCAGGTGCTGCTGCATTCTTCTTTCATATCTTATGGTCAAGACCTTGCTACAGTTCTGTGATCAAGACTTCAAAGGGAACAGGGAGGAGGCCAGAGCTGTAGGCCAACATCTCTATTTTCTCTGTGTCTATTAGAGACTCTGCATCATGAACCAAGACTTGTAAGTGGTACCGATATTTATAGGCAAGCAGCTACTAGGTTGAATGTTGTGAATGTGTCTTTTAGCCCACATTTCCTTCTACATTAAAAATATATAAAGAAAAGAAAAGAGGGGAGGCTGGATGGCTCAGTCCGTTGAGCATCTGACTCTTGGTTTCAGCTCAGGTCACAATCTCATGGGTCATGAGACTGAGCTCCAGGTTGGGCTCTGCACCCAATCTCCTTGAAGATTCTCTCTTCTGCCTCTCCCCTCTATTCATGCAGGTCACTCACATGTGCGCGCTCTCTCTCTCTCTCTACCTCTCTCTCTAAAATAAGTAAATATTAAAAGAAAAGACGAAAACCTAGGGCATATTCTCAGATTCAAGAATGCCCAAGTCCAGGCTATTCTCTTGGAAAGGGAATTACAGATTAATTCTTGATATTCTTGTTTTTAAAAGATTATATTTATTTATTTGGCAGAGAGAGCACATGCACACAAGCAGGGAGAGTTGCAGAGGGAGAGAGAGAAGGAGGCTCCCCACTGAGCAGGGAGCCCTATCCCAGGACCCCAGGGAGCTCAATCCCAGGACCCTAGGATCATGACCTAAGCCAAAGGTAGATGTTTCTGTGATGCTTCTGTGACATCTGTGACTTCCAGAAATTAATTTTCTGTCTCTTCCATAGAAAAGGATGAGACAATTTCTATTGTTTTTATTCACTTGTTTATTTCCATTGGGATTTATTTTTTAAAAATACTTAATTTATTTATTCATGAGAATACACAGGGAGGAGAGAGAGGAGAGAGGCAGAGACACAGGCAGAGGGAGAAGCAGGCTCCATGCAGGGAGCCTGACATGGGATTCGATCCTGGGTTTCCAGGATCAGGCCCTGGGCTATAGGCGGCGCTAAACCGCTGAGCCACCAGGGCTGCCCTCCATTGGGATTTAGATAGGAGTAGATTGCCTTTACTCAAGTCAACAATTAGCCCTGAAAACTTAAAGATATTATACTTTTACAGCAACATCTAAATACAGTGTTAAGAAAAAGTATAGTGTCAAAAAAAAAAAAAAGAAAAGAAAAGAAAAGAAAAGAAAAAGTATAGTGTCATTCTTAACAGATGTTAATAGCTCATTAACTGCCCACCCTGTGTGCTGGACTCCAGAGATAAAACATGGTCCTCAAGAAACTTGTACTCTTGTGCATCAGGGGAAGGATGGATATATAGGATAAATAACAGGCAGTAATAAAATGCCTGGTATGGATACCAAATGCTACAGCAATTCAGGAGGGCCTAAATCATAGAGGGGAGTTTAATGCAGGAGAAATGAACAGAACTGGGGCCCAAAAGGAGAGAACCCTCAACCAAAGTGAACTTAGGGAAGAGAAGATAAACAAAGGTGATAAATAGGACATCTGCTGTGGTCCAGGTGTTCTATAAGGGTGCTTTATTTTCATCACTAGCTAATGCTAGTTACCTTCTTTCTCTGATAGCTTGGAAGAAATTCTGGTCTTCCCAAAGCTGTGGGTACAGTTACTGACTCATCACCAGTAATTGTTGTTGCCATCCTCTTGAATGAATAAAATGCCACCTACTGGGTCAGCCTGTATTGAAGAGTATAGATGTTCACCTCAGAAGCTCTGTGCTTCTCGAAAGTACAGTTGGCTGGTGAAATCCATTTTATATGTCTGAAGGTAATTTCCCATTTCTGGTTACCCATTTTTTCTCAGCACCACCCATTCAGAAAATACTGGCAGAGTACTATGATGGTTAATTTTATGTGTCAACTTGGCTGGGTCACAGTGTTCAGATATTTGGTCAACCATTATTCTGGATGCTTCTGTGAAGGTTTTTCTGGATGAGATTAACATTTTAAAAAAATGTTTATTGTTTTAGTTGACATATGTTATGTGAGCTTCAGGTGCACAGCACTTTGATTCAATAGTTCTATATATACCATGCCCACCAAGATAAGTATAGTCACCATATGTCACCAGATGACATTATTACAGTATTATTGTCTATATACCCTTTCCTATCCTTTTCATCTCTGTGACTTATTTTATGCCAGGAAGTTTGTACCTGTTAATTCCCTTCATCTGTTTCACCCATCTCCCCAACCCCCTACCCTCTGGCGACACTAGTTTGTTCTCTGTATTTATGAGTCTGTTTCTGTTTGTTTTGTTTTTAGGTTCCACCTGTAAATGAAATTTTATGGTATTTATCTTTCTCATTCTGGCTTTTTTCACAGCATAATACCCTTTAGGTCTATTTATTTGTCACAAATGGCAAGATCTTATTCATTTTTATAGCTGAGTAATATTCCATTGTACATATATTACATATATATATATATATAATACACACATACATACCACATCTACTTTATCCATTCATCTACCAATGGACACTTAGGCTGCTTCCATATCTTGGCTATTACAAATAATAAACTTAGAGGTGCATATATCTTTTTGAATTAGTGTTTTCATTTTCCTTGTGTAAATGTCTGGTAGTATAATTACTGAATGATATGGTATTTCTACTTTTATTTTTTTGAGAAACCTCTGTACTGTTTTCCAGAGTGGCTGCACCAGTTTGCATTCCTACCAAGAGTGTAAGAGGGTTCCTTTTTCTCCACATCCTCACCAACACTTCTTATTTCTTGTCTTTTTAATTCCTGGCATTCTGACAGATATGAGGTGATTTCTCATTGTGGTTTTGATTTGCATTTCTCTGTTGAGTAGTAATGTTAAGCATCTTTTCATGTGTCTTTTGGCCATCTGGATGTCTTCTTTAGAAAAATGTTTATTCAGGCCCTCCTCTGCCCATTTCAATCAGATTAGGTTTTTTAAAAAGATTTTATTTATTTATTCATAGAAGACACAGAGAGAGAGAGAGAAGCAGAGACACAGACAGAGGGAGAAGCAGGCTCCATGCAGGGAGCCTGACGTGGGACTCGATCCTGGGTCTCCAGGATCACAGACTGGGCTGAAGCCAGCGCTAAACCACTGAGCCACCCAGGCTGCCCAGATTAGTTGTTTTTTGATGTTTGATTTTATAAGTTCTTTATCTATTTTAGATATTAATCCCTTTATCAGTCATGTCATTTGCAAATATTCTCTCATTCAGTAGGTTGCCTTTTTGTTTTGTTGATAATTTCCAGTGCTGTGTAAAAGCTTTTTATTTTAGTGTAGTTCCAGTAGTTTATTTTTGCTTTTGTTTCCCTTGCCTAAGGAGACATATCCACAAATATGTTGCTAAGACTGATGTCCAAGAAATTTCTGCCTTCTTTTTAGATTTATGTTTTCTCAGGATGCCTGGGTGTCTCAGCGGTTGAGCGTCTGCCTTTGGCTCAGGGCGTGATCCCACATTGGGCTCCTTGCATGGAGCCTGCTTCTCCCTCTGCCTGTGTCTCTGCCTCTCTGTGTGTGTCTCTCATGAATAAATAAATAAAATCTTTAAAAAAAAAGATTTCTGTTTTCTTTTAGGAGTTTTGAGGTTTAAGTCTCCGGTTTAAGCCTTCAATCCACTTTGAGTTTATTTTTCTGTCTGGTGTGAGAAAGAGGTGAGGTTAAATTTAAATTGATCGCCTTTTGGGCACCTACATGGCTTAGTGGTTGAATGTCTGCCTTTGGCTCAGGTTGTGATACCGGGGTCCTGGGATCAAGTCCCACATCAGGCTCCTCACAGGGAGCCTGCTGCTCCCTCTCCCTATGTCTCTGCCTCTCTCTGTTTGTCTCTCATGAATAAATAAATAAAATCTTTTAAAAATAAATAAATGAAAATAAACTGATTGCCTTTCAGTAAGGCAGATTACCATCCAGAATGTGAGTGGGCCCCATCCAATCAGTTGAAGGCCTTCATAGAGCAAAGACTGACTTCTAAGAAAGAGAGTATTCTGCTAGTAGACTGCCTTGGCATCAAACTGCAGCTCTTCCCTGAGTCTCCAGCCTGCCATCCTACCCCCTCAGATATACACATACACATATGCTGTTTAGTTCTGTTTCTTTGGAGAACCCCAACTAGTACAAGTACCTAGGTAACTTCTTTATGAGGATGAACAAGTGTAATCATGGATAGGGCCATTCACAAAGGATGGACTGCCACTCCTTCAAGAAATGATTCCAGATCTTTAAACAAGTGAAAAATCCTAATAGGCGACAGAAGTACTCTAGGGAAACAAGGAAATACCAGGAATAAATGTGTTGTGCCCTCACAGTTGGAGACCATGCAATGTCTGAAAGAAAAGGTTAAACATGCAAACATAATTCAATAGACTAAGAAGAATAATAGGAAGATTTCAGAGCCAAGGAAAGAAACTGAGGACCAAAAAGGGTCTCTATAGAACTAATTCATAAATAAGAATAAAATTCAAGGAAGATAATGAATTGTGCACACACACACACACACACACACAAATCCCACAGAAAGGAAAAAGGCAAACAAATGAAAGCAATTAGAGGTAAAATGAACAATATGGAAGACACACACAGATAAATGATGTCCCTAAATAAAGAATAAACAAATGGAATGCAAAAAAATTGTCCAAAATTAGGACAGATGAAAACATTCCTGAAATGAAGAAAGAATTATCATCAAAGTCAGGCCATGGAAATGTTGCTGAGGGGAAAGACAGTAATATCAAAACTGAGACCTATCCTGAAGAAGTTTCTCAGCTCTAAAGATGAAGAACAGTGTTGGTACATAGGCAAGCATCTCCAAAAGGACAAAGCCAGAAGACAGGGGAGCAAGACAAAAATAACAGCTCCATGCTTCCACCTAACAAGAGGTGACCATTTCCTGTACATCAAAGCCCTCAGCCTTTTCCCAAAAAAATGAGACACAAAATTCTAACCATCCCCACACACATCTCTGAATGAGGCTAATTTCTCTTCTAATTCAGTTGGAATCCATGTTGTGAACTGTTTGGAACCTGAAGACTAACAGAAAGCCTTATATAAAATAACAAGGAGAAATGGGAAGGAAAGAATAATATACATGCAGATGTATATGCATATATCAAGCAAGGAAAAAGTATGCATGGCTACTCTACCGCATGTCTGTAACTGGGACTGAAGAGGCAGTTCTCAGACCTGCTACAGAACCTTTTCTTGTTAGAGGCTGAGCTGGAATACATTGTAGCAAATGTGACCTCCAAGAGGTAAATCAAGCATTTTGTCTCTTTTATAATGGTAGGCAGTCTAAGATAGAGTACTGTGTCAATCCCTTTGGAAGGGATATCCCAACATGTTTTAGACCCATGAACTCACCAAAACTGTTAAATATGCCCCTGAAATCTTGTGGTTCTAATTTCCTATCTTCTGACACACATGTATCTTAATAAGACATCTAAGCTACTTCTTACTTCCTGTTCATCAAAACCAGTCATCATTATATCATCAATGTAGTAGGTTATTATGATTTTCTATAGGATGTCAAAACAACCAAGATCTCCCTGCTGATTAGATTATAGTAGAGAGCAGAAGAATTATCGTGGCCCTAAGGCAAGTGTACCATTATCTCTGCTAGATAAAAGCAAACTGCTACAGGAGACCTTGCAAACTGATATAGAAGGAAAAGAATTTGCCATCTCAGTGGCTGTGTACTAAATATAAGGAGGAGTTGAGTTGATTTGCTCCAGAAAAGATGATACATCCGTAACAGCAACTGCAATTGGTAGCTCCACCTGATTATATGACAATAAATGTTAAACTTCAAGATCAAACCGCCTCTGTGCAGGTCAATTAGGCAAGGTAAATGGACACGCAGTAGAATTAACATCTCTGTGACTTTTAACTCTTTGAGGTGGCACTGATCTCAGAAATACCTCCAGAGACGTTTTTGGCTTACATCCTGGTGGGGGGGAGGGGTTCCAGGTCTTCTACTTGGCTCTTCCTATCATAATAGTCCTCATTCAATTGATCAGAGAGCCAATGTAGGGGTCTTACAGCTGCCAAACATGTCCATTTCAATTATACATTAAAGAACTATGGAAATAGCCTGGTTTATTTTGTTAACCTCAAAATGTATTAATGAACAAAACCTAACTCATGTATCTAAAACAAAACATCTCTGAAAGGTTGAAAGGCAAAGTATGGACATAGACATAGCAGGAAAATGAAAACATAAAAAACACGGTGCTTAACACTCAAGTTACCATCTCTAAATATCTTTACCTGCTGAAGAGAGTCAGAGCTTCTTGGGGAAATGACTGACTTCATACCTGGGACAAGAAAATTGCATGTGGGACATCTTGTCATACCAGAAAGCAAGGAACATATCAAAGACTTCTTCTATGGTGTCATATCAAAGGGACTCATGATGTAACTTGAAGAGCACCCAAAGTTCAAAGATGAGACAACTCCAACATCAATAAAAAATGACAATTTCCAATTAATTGAGCACATCAAATATGTTTAAATCTGCGAGTTCATAATAACACTGCAAAATATAGAAAAGGAGAAGTTCATAGATTACTTTTGGTGAATGCTAGAGAACCAACTCATTATTTTGAAAACTTAAGTAAATGGAAACTGACTTTCCCATGTGAACTGTACCTCAGCGTAACCAAATAGTTGATTAGATGGTCTCTTCTTTGAGGAATAATCCAGTTAATAAATGAAGAAGAAATTATAGAATATGATATTGTACCTTTTTGTTACTTAGAATGTATTGTGGATCGTTTAAAAATGAGGTATTATTGGGGCACCTGGGTGGCTCAGTGGTTGAGCATCTGTCATTGGCTCAGATCGTGATCCCAGGGTCCTGGGATTGAGTCCTGTATCAGGTTCCCTGCAGGAAATCTGCTTCTCCTATGTCTCTGCCTCTCTATGTGTCTCTCATGAATAAACAAATAAAATCTTCAAAAAAATAATAAAAATGAGGTACTATTAAAATAAGAAAAGTAGGGCAGCCCTGGTGGCCCGGCAGTTTAGTGCAGCCTTCAGCCGGGGTGTGATCCTGGAGACCTGGGATCGAGTCCCACATTGGGCTCCCTGCATGTGTCTCTGCATCTCTCTCTCTCTCTCTCTCTCTCTCTCTCTCTCTGTCATGAATGAATAAATAAAATCTTTTTTTTTAAAAGAAAAAAAATGAGAAAAGTAGACATTACGCTGATTGATGGAAGTACATAACACCACCTGTGAAGTATTCTTGCCAAAATATTGAACCTGAATCTGATCAAGCCTCTAGATCTAAATACCAGTTTGTAGGAAACACAAGGGATTGAGGAACACATGACGTACTATCAAGGAAAACTCTTTAAAGTCAAAGCTCTGGGAAATGCTACAGAGGAAAAAATATAGTATCTCTGACAAATATATTACAAGGAAAGAAAGGGATGGAGCAGAAAACCTATAGTCTAAAAGACACAATGGGATTTATCATGATTTGGATAGACCATAAGTAATTAGGAAACTATTAGGTGAGTTTGAATGCTATCATGTTATTTCATAATGATGTTAAAGAATGACTGTTAATTGTTTAAAGAATGGATAGTCATCTTATGGTTACTTTCTTTTTTTTCTTGATAACATTTCTTTTTTTTTAATATTTATTTATTTTTTAAAATTTTTTATTGGTGTTCAATTTACTAACATACAGAATAACCCCCAGTGCCGGTCACCCATTCACTCCCACTTATGGTTACTTTTAAAGAGTCATTATCTTTTGGAGATATATATTTAGAGATGAAGTTATATAATATTGGGGATTGGCTTCAAAGTAATCCAGGTATAGAGGGAGTTTTCAGAGACAGACAAGATTGGCCATCAGTTGATAGTTGTTGGAACTGCATACTAAATGCAATATGGGTTCATTATACTATTTTTTCATGATTTTGCACATGTTTGAAAATTTCCTCAATCAAAAGCTTTAAGGATTTCATAAAAATAATATACAGGGCAATAATTTAAAATTGGGTAAGGTAAATCAAGTGAAAAAGTAGTTTATAAAACCAAAAGACTTTAGAATGTTGAAGGGAACAATCCACAATGAAGTTACAGCAGTAGTGACTCTTTTTGCAATAAATAAACTCCATAATACAAAACTCCAAAGAAATAATAAGAAATTGGCAAAAGCATAATAGCAGTAAGAGACTATAATTCATTTCTCTGAGCAAGTAACAGATACAATAGACACCAAAATAAGAGCTATAAAAGTTCTGAGTTATATAATCAATAAGGTTGCATTCCATAACCTGAGCACACTGAAGTTTTTCTGCTTAAGTATCAACACATTTATAAAAATCAATCTTATAATGCCATAAAGACAACCTACGTAAATTCAAAGAAGTAGAATAAAATCAGACCCCATTCTGTTTTAATAATGCAATAACACTAGAAATGAGTTAAAAATAAGATCTATTATGCTATAGGTTGGCAAATAGAACTCCAATAAAAAAATATACAAAAATAAATAAATAAAAATTTAAAAAATAAGATCTAAAATATTCTCCTACATTGCTAGTGGGAATGTCAAATGGTTCAGCCACTTTGCAATACAGCTTGGCAATTTCTAGTAAGTTGAACGTAAATGTATCATATGGCCCAAACATCTCACTCCTCCATATAAGTCAAAGAAAAGAGAAAGTACATATCTAAAAAGAGATTTGTACACAAGTAGTCATAGCAGCTTTATTTGTAATAATCAAATACTAAAAAACAACCCTAACGCCCTTCAGCAATTGAATGGATAAACAAGTTGTGGTATATTCATACAAAGGAATAGTACTCAGCAATGGAGAAAACAAACTATGGATACATGGAACAATGCGAATGAATCTCAAAATAATGATGCTGAGTAAAAGAAGCCAGGCATGAAAGAGTATACATCACATGATTCCATTTGTGTACATATCACATATTCGATTCTAGAAAACACAAACTAATCTCTAGTGACAAAAAGCAGATTAGTAGCTCCTTGAGGAAGTGATGATTACAAAGGGTCATGGAGGAACTTTTGAGAGTTACAGATACGTTCATTGTCTTGATTGCATTAGTGCTTTCATGATTACACACATTCGTCAAAATTTATCAAGTTGTGCACCTTAAAAATGTGCAGTTTATTCTATATCAATTATACTTCAATTTTTTTAAATCCTAGAAATAAACCTAATAAGAAATATGTAGGACCTAAATGAAGAAAGTCTTGAAAGTCTATCAAAACACATGACATAGATGTGAACCATGGAAAGGCAGACTTTAATCTCATGGGGATGCTCGATTTCATAAATTTAGTGCAATAAAAACATCAAGGGATATTGATTCACTTAATTATTTGAAGTTGAAAAATGATTCCAAAATTATTCTAGAAAAAATTAAACCCATGAGACTATCCAGGCTACCCAGAAATAGAAGAGTAACATTGGCATAGGAATAGACAAATCAATGGAAAACAATTGGGAGTATAGAAATAAACCCCAAAATAGACAGGTGTCTGAGATGTGATTAAATGGTATTTCAGATCAGTGGGGAGAGGATTATTTAATAATTGAAATTGTATAATGAACTAACAATTGTGAAACGGAGAAATTGTATCTCTCTTTTCTCTGTCTCCATCACACACATTCCCTCACAAAAAAAAATTATTTTAAATAATCAAAAATTTTAATGTAAATGAAATCATCAAAGTACTAAAACAAGGCATGGATAAACATTTTTGTAACTGTGAATTGAGAAAAACCTTTCATAAATTTGAATCAAAATCTAAAAGGTATAATGGAAAAAAAATTGTCAATTAAGCCACAATAAAAATTTTAAAACTTCTGTAATGGAAAATACAGTCAAAAAATAATCAACTGTGAAAAACATGGTATAGTACATATGACCAACAAAGGGCTGATTTCCTTGGTATAGCTCTTTATATATTACCAGTAAAAATAAACGAGCAAGTCAAAGAAGAAAGAAAATAAGTAGCCATCAAACATTCAGAAAGATGCCAAATCTTATTCAAATTAAAGCAAATATGAATTAAAGCACTGTTTTAGCTATATATTGCTATGTGACAAATTACCCAATGCTTAGTAACTGAAAACAATAGACATATAGATTTTTTTAATGGGGGGGGTAGGTAGTGAGAGGCGGAGAGAGAGGAAGAGAGAGAGAATCTCAAGTAGACTTCCCAATGAGCACAGACCTGGACACAGGGCTCGATCTCACAACCCTGAGATCATGACCTGAGCCAAAATCAAGAGTCAGAACCAGGCACCCCAACAGATGTTTATTATTTCTGATTTTTGTAGGTGAGAATTCAGAGTGGCTAAGCTGGGAGATTCTGTCTTGGGGTTTTTTCTTGAAGTTGTAGTCAAGATGTTCCCTGGGGCTGAATTCATCTGAAGGCATGAATAGAGCCAGAGGATCCATTTACAAGATGGTTTATTCATATGGCTATTAAATTGGTGCTAGCTGTTGGCAAAAGGCTTCCGATCCTCCCAATCCCCAGGTAGGCATTTCTGAAGTTCTGACCTCCCTTTGGCAGTCATATATATCACTTTTGGTTACCTGGGGCTGCTTTCATGAGCATGTAGTCTGCTCAGTCACACAGGATCTGCATTCAGAAGAGTCCTGCATTTGGCTTAAAGCTCTGCTATTGCCATATTGATATTCTTAATAATTTTCTCATTGGACTTTTGTAAGGAAAGTCCATAGGAACAATGGAGATGACATGTGAGCAGAGGGGATACATGCAATATATGTGCACACCACTATTTTTTTGCCACCCCTTTGCATATAGTGTTAGCTATGCCCAGAATTTTGGTGGGAACTCAATGAGACTCAAAGCATGGACAAAGTCAGTATGTTTAGGAAGCCACCAGCTTCCAGAATGCTGGGAAAATATGCATATATTAAGAAGTAAAATTAAAAGGGGGCACCTGGGTAGCTCAGTCAGTTGAGCATCCGAGTCTTGATTTCAGCTCGGGTCATGGTGAGATCAAGCCCCGTATTGGGCTTTTCACTGGGTGTGGAGCCTGCTTCAGATTCTCTCTTTCCTTTTTTTTTTTTTTAATTTAAAGATTTTATTTATTTATTCGTGAGAGACACAGAGAGAGGGAGAGAGGCAGAGACACAGGCAGAGGGAGGAGCAGGCTCCATGCAGGGAGCACGACATGGGACTCAACCCGGAGTCTCCAGAATCACACCCTGGACTAAACGTGGGGCTAAACCGCTGAGCCACCCGGGCTGCCCAGATTCTCTTTCCCTTTGCCCTTTCCCTTGACTTGAATGTGCTCATTCTCTCTCTCTCTCTCAAAAAAAAAAAAAGCAAAATAAAAAGTTAATTTTGTACATCACTTCTACTATTCTGGTAAGAAAAAAATACATATGCATATACAGGCTATAAAATATGAATTGTGTGATTTGGGTGATTCTGCATGAGTTAAATGCTCTCATAATTTGCATTTAAACTTGGCATTGTTGGGCAGCCCAGGTGGCTCAGCAGCTTAGCGCCACCTTCAGCCCAGGGCATGATTCTGGAGACCTGGGATCGAGTCCCATGAGTCCCACGTTGGGCTCCCTGCATGGAGCCTGCTTCTCCCTTTGCCTGTGTCTCTGCTTCTTTCTGTGGGTCTCTCATGAATAAATAAATAAAATATTTTTTTAATTAAAGATAAAATAAAACTGGTATTGCATATATAAAGATGAATAGTGGGGATCCCTGGGTGGCGCAGCGGTTTGGCGCCTGCCTTTGGCCCAGGGCGCGATCCTGGAGACCCGGAATCGAATCCCACGTCGGGCTTCCGGTGCATGGAGCCTGCTTCTCCCTCTGCCTGTGTCTCTGCCTCTCTCTCTCTCTCACTGTGTGCCTATCATAAATAAATTTAAAAATAAATAAATAAATAAAATAAATAAATAAAGATGAATAGTAACATGTGCTAACATGTTACCATTGTGATTTTTCTTTACTTAAGATGGCATTAATTAGCAAATTAAAAAAAAAAAAACATGACACGTTAAGAGAAAGATTGCAGAAGAAAAATTTTTATTTATAGTACCTTTAGTCCCTTTGTGGCACTTTTTCCTGCTTTTTGAACAAGCATTTTCGTTTTTTCACTGAGCCTTACAAATGACGCAGCCAGCCATGGTCATGCAGATGAACTCCAATTCACTGTGAGAGGAAACTCACAGGTGTGCATACCAGTAGGTTGGGATGATGGGAGGCCATCTTGGAGGCTGGCTACCACAAAGATCAATGGGTTTATCTCTAAAGTTGGCAAAGGATTTAAAGATAGGTGTCCAAGAATGTGTTGAGAAATAGACATGTTGCAGTGGAATGGTCCACTGGTAAACTTTTGGAGGTAATGTTGATAAAAAATTCAAATACATGTGTAGTTGAACTTGAACAACACGGGTTTGAACTGTGTGGGCCTGCTTATACATGGAGTTTTTTCGATAAATACAGTATTGTAAATATATTTCCTCTTCCTTTTGATTTTCTTACAATAAAAAACACAATATATAGTACATATAACATACAAAATGTCTTAATCAACTGACTGTTAAAGGTAAGGCTTCCAGTCAACAATAGGCTCTTTGTAGTTAAGCTTTTGGGAAGTCAAATGTTACGTATGGATTTTCAACTGCACAGGGGCTGGCAGCCTTAACCCCTGCATTGTTCAAGGGTTAGCTCTACCTGTAACCCAGCAAATTTCTTTCTAGGAATTTTGTTCAGAAGTACTTCTAAAGTTATGGAGAAGAATATGCACAAGAATATTCACTGCAGCATTGTGAGTAAAACATTGGAAACAATATATTAGTGAAAATTTGAAAACAATGTAAAGATACATCTTTATCTCCTGACACCAAGATGTCTGCCATTGATTGCTAAATGAAACAAGCAAGTTGTAGACCAATATGTTTAGTAGGATACTGTTCATGAGTTTTGTAAATAGAAGATGTTAACAGTGAACTAGAGAGTGAAATTGGATTTGGACTAAATAGGAGAGGGTAGAGGGGGATATTTTGCTTTTCTTTCTCTCTGTGTTAAAATTAACACAAAGATACTAACATTTTTAACAAAATTTTAAAATCTATTTTTTTTCTATTCCAAGGTGTTAATGATGTTTTCCAATTACATAATCTAAAAAAACCATAAAGAGGTGCCTGGCTGGCTCAGTCAGTGGAGCATGAAATTCTTGATGTCAGGGTTATGAGTTAGAGTTCCACATTGGGTGCAGAGATTATTTAAAAATAAAATATTAAATAAGTAAATAAATAAGTATCCTCAGAACATTAATTCACATGTTCAAATCATGTCTAAGGCCAAAAGCAGAGACCAGGTACATATCACCAGAGTCTGTCTCCAGATTGCCAGGAATCCATTAATCAATACTCTTTTGATAAGATTACTTTTTAATCAGGTCCAATTGATTGCTTTGCTATCAAAGCACATTAAATGTCTTTGTAAGACATTGGACACATGATACCTTCAGCATTCTCCTACGAGTGTGTCTAGCATACCTATCTAAAAAGAAAAGTCTTCATGAACCCCTTTTTCCTTTGTAAATAGTCATAAACCATTTCCAGTTGGTTTTGCATTGATGAGCACTAAACCCTTGCTCCTAATAGGTAGGGTGTGCCCTCCTCAGGTAACTGCCAAATGCAAATTAGCAGCCCATGAATCACATTCAGCTTGTGAATGTACTTCTTTATTCTACACACTGTTTTTTTAACATTAGAAGCCATAGAAATACTTGGACCTCATTCCAACATGGTCACAATCAGCTGAAGCTAAGCATAGCTGCCTCCCTTTATGAGTGCCCCCCTAGCTTGCCACAGCCCCCACCATTCCTTATCTTACACTTAATTTTTTCGACCACTTAACATTTCTTGCCTAGCCCTGTAGCCATTTGACTATAACTGGTTTGTCAAAAAAAAATCCAACTTATTTTATTTTTATTAAAACAAAATTTACTCTGTACCTCACTCATTCCTAAGTGCTTACAAATAGAAACTCTTTCATGCCCAAAATAACTGTATGAAAGAGATACTCTTATCAAGCCCATTTTACAGAGGAGGTAGCTGAGCCCAGAGAAATTAAGTAATCTGCCAAAGGTCACTCAGCTAATAAAAGGAGGAGCCAACATTTCAGCATAGGTAGTCTGGCTCCCAAATCTATGCTTTTAACCACTACTATGAAATAATTTTATTTCTATCTTCTTCTCTGGAGAAACCCCTTTCCTACTGGAAACCCCTTTCCTACTGGAAGGGTAGCAGGCCCTTTTTCAAGCTATTTCCCTAAATTCAGGGAATTTCTGATTTTTTTAAGATTCAGTCCAGTTGACTTTAATGTGTCAATCGCAAACCTGACTTAAACCTTCCTTTCCACTTCATCTCCCAAACTGAAGTCTTACTGCAAGTGGCAGGTCTGCTCCCATGGCACCTCTTCCTGATAACTTCCTCTCTCCAGGGCAGGAGGAGGGATAGAAAATTGGGGCCTTCCATGTTACAAACCTCTCTGAGCTCACTGTCTGTTGGCTTGGTATGGGCGATGGGGCGGGGCTAGCACTGGTGCCTTAGGAGACTTAGCCACATCTTTACAATGATCTCCAGCTGGTGGTACATTCCTAAGATGCATTCCTAAGATGTTGCATTCCTAAGATGTCTGTACCAATTCATTCCTCTGGCAGGTGGTCCCTGCAAGCTTCAAGCTCCTTATGTCATCTGCTCTCGGGGGCAACCTGCAGACCCTTGGATTTGTGTGGGATTTCTCTTCATTTGTCCTGGCTTCTGGGCAGTAGGGAAAGTGGTACTGGCTCCTTCTCTGTCTGACCATCCCACACACACTTCAACATTCTTTTCCCTTGCTCCAATAGCACAGAGAAAGTTAAGCAAGTGAAGTGAGTCATCCGGCACACATCAGGATGGAAACCCCAGTCCCCCCCCCCTTACAGACTCCCCAGATTCTGGGAATGATTCTCTTGGGGCTCCCTGACTTGCCTTTGAAGAAGTAGGTGGCAGGAAGAGCTTCTTCACATACACTGCACGGCTCTACAAGGTGGCTTTCTGATCCCTCCCAGCCCTTGTGGAGAGGAAACTTTGTACACTAATGTATAGCCACATTCCCAAACTCTGCTCCCTGGAGCACACCAGTCCTATGAATTGTTTTAAAACTAAAGGACCCCATGGGTGAATTTGTTTGGGATGAGCTACATCCTTTGTCCCACTTTTGAAGATTCACAATTTTGTTAGATTTATAGCCCTTTTGTTAGCTTCTCTAACATAATTAGAAGCTCTAAGAATGTCCGCTGTAAAATGACTTAACTGTGCATTAACTTAAATCGAACAAACTTATATACTATGAGGTTCTTTTTGCCCTACACTTATTACTGTACCAGTCACTGATCCAGGCAACAGGGAATGTTGCCCTGGGCCCTGCCTATTGCAAACAGTGCTTAGGACTCAGAGCAAAGTTTCTGTCCATCAGTTTCCCTGCAGCCTCAAAATCAAAGGTGACTATGTCAAAACATAGAAGTTTGTGGGTGGCTCTGCTGCCAGGGTGAATGATAAACTCTGGCTGGGAGCCTGTAGAACATCTGAGTGGGAGAAGAACTTAGATAAAAGAAAAGAAAAATAAACTTGTCAAATCCTTCTCTGATAGTTGAATACATTTTTGCATAACAAAATATCCCTTCCAGGTAGAACTAAGCTTCCTGTTTTTCCTTTCTTTGTATTCCAATTCATCATTCTACCATGCATTAACAAAGTTACCAGCCAACAGTTGCATGGGGTAGCTGAAGAATATTTTGCAATACTAAACAATTAAAACTAATTGTTTTTTTTAAAAAATTCAATGTAGTTACCATAGTGCACTATTAGTTTCAGGGGTGAATTTGGTGATTCATCAGTTGCAGGTAACACCCAATGCTCACCACATCAAGTGCCCTCCTTAATGCCCATCACCCTGTTGCCCTATGCCCCCATCACCTTCCTCCCCTCCAGCAACCCTGTTTTTCCCCTATAGTTAAGAGTCTCTTATGGCTTGCCTCCCTCTCAAACTATCTATATTTACCTTAGCATAAAATAGACATTTATTTTTATTTTTATTTTTTTGTTTTTTTTAAATAGACGTGTTATACTTGAATGGGAAATAGTTTTATCTTCATGAAAATATTTTATAAAGTTTAACTAAAGTTCAGATTAAAACATTTTGGTTTTATACAGATAAGTAAATAATATGAAAAATTGTAGAGGGCTGTACAACCAACAGGTATTTTAAAAGGTACTCAATATCACTAATCATTAGAGAAATGCAAACCACAATGAGCTATCACCGCACCCGTCAGAATGGCTAATATCAAAAAGACAAGAAACAGCAGATGTTGGCTAGGATGTGGGGAGAAGGGAATCCTCCTGCACTCTTGGTGGGAATGCAAACTGGTATAGCCACTAAGAAAAAAAAAAGAGTACAGAGATTCCTCAAAAAAATAAAAATAGAACTACTCAGGGCAGCCCAGGTGGCTCAGGGGTTTAGCACCACCTTCAGCCCAGGGTGTGATCTTGGAGACCCAGGATGGAGTCCCACATTGGGCTCCCTGCAAGGAGCCTGCTTCTCCCTCTGCCTGTGTCTCTGCCTCTCTTGCTCTCTCTCTCTCTCTCATGAATAACTCAATAAAATCTTTAAAAAAAAGAACTACCCTATGATCTAGTAATTCCACCCAATAATTCTACCTAGTAATTACCCAGTAATTCTGGTTATTTATCTGAAGGAAATACAATCACTCTCTCTAAGAGGTATTTGTACTCTTGTGTTCATTGTGGCATTATTCACAGCAGCCAAGATGTGGAAACTACCTAAGTGTCCATCAACAGAGGGATGAAGAAAATGTGCAGTATGTGTGTGTGTATGTGTGTGTGTACACAATAGAATATAATTCAGCCATAAAAAAAGAAGGAAATTCTGCCATTTGCAACAGCATGGATGACACTTCAAGGCATTGTGTTAAGTGAAATAAGTCAAGCAGAGAAAGGCAAATACTGTATGATCTCATTTATATGAGGAATCTAAAAAATAACTCAGCTCAAAGAAACAGAATAGATTGGCAGTTGCCAGGGGCTGGGGTGGTTTGGGGAATGGGTGATGGTGGTCAAAGGGTCCAAACTTCTAGTTATAAGATGAATAAGCTCTGAGGACCTAATGTACAGCATTGTGGCTGTAGTTAGAAATATTGAATTATATACTTGAAAGTTGCTAAGAGAGTAAATCTTAAAAGTTCCTACCACACACAAGAAGACAGTAGCTACTTGGGGCGATGTGTTAACTAACCTTACTGTGGTGATCATCTCACAA
Source organism: Canis lupus familiaris (assembly GCF_011100685.1). Taxonomy (NCBI): domain Eukaryota; kingdom Metazoa; phylum Chordata; class Mammalia; order Carnivora; family Canidae; genus Canis; species Canis lupus. Next base: position 55,492,981 of record NC_049224.1, on the reverse strand, counting down.
CATATATGTATTTCAAATCATCATCTTAATGTACCTAAATTTTCACAATGTTATATGTCAATGATATCTCAATAAAGCTGGAAAAAGGGACTCCTGGGTGGCTCAGTAGTTGAGCATCTGCCTTTGGCTCAGGGCGTGATCCCAGTTCTGGGATCGAGTCCCACATCGGGCTCCCTGCATGGAGCCTGCTTCTCTCTCTGTCTATGTCTCTGCCTCTCTCTCTCTGTCTTTCACGAATAAATAAATAAAATCTTTAAACAAACAAACAAAACACCAAAATGTCTTAAAAAAAAATAAAGCTGGAAAAAAAAATTGTCAAGGGCACTCACAGTTAATAAAGAAAAGAATATATAAACCAGAACCTTGGCCCCCAGATCCAGAAGTGTTCTTTGCATCGTATATGGCATACTGTGTGAATTTGATATGAGATGAGGCCTCATCTGTTCTGATGGAGGCATTGTTTGAATCAGTTTGAAGGCTCACCTGATATTGAAGGACATCAGAATATGCCATCTCAAAATATGCCTCTTTGACATGAGGATTATTTGGAGCCAAAGGCAATAGGACAGCAAATGCAAAACAAAACAAAACAAAAAAACCCAAGAAACAAAAAAAAAAAAAAAAAAAAAAGAAAAGAAAAGAAAACAAACACAAAACCCAGCTTTTTACCCTCCCCTTATCTTCCTAAAAGCAAGACATCAGTTTCCCTTTGTGAAGGTTTTCCTCCTCTTCTCTCCCCATCAGGAGAACAATTCTCACTGCAGACAGAAAGTACCGGGGTGAGTCTGCACAAATAAATCTTACTAATCAGCTCCCCCATATACTTCCTTTCCCACAATTTGCACCCCTAGAGGCCTCTGACCCCCCTTTTCCCTTTGTCTTGTTTGCTTCTCTGAATTCATCACGCTTTGTTAAAATGGTGTGTAAGCCCCAGGTCTTGATACGGGAGGGCTTGGTTCTTGTCTCACAGAGTGGAAGAATGAATCCTCACAGACACAAGAAATTGTGTCTCTTGTGTAAAGGGATAGAAGTTTATTAAGTAAAGATACAGATAAAGCTCTCAGGAGTGAGAGGGGTCCCGATGGGGTTGCCATAGAGGGCTTGTAGAGTTGGTCTCTTATTGAGAGCTTAATCAGGGAACCTAAATCCTTTTAACATTATCTATTGACATCACCATTGAGTAAGGACTATTGATAACATCTTTAATGGCTTACTTCTTCTTTGGGGTCTGGTTATTCTTTGTTGGTCACAAGTAGCTGTTATGACAAGATACCCTCCCCACACACATCTTAGGGCAGGGTGGTCTGGTTTATTCCTTTATCTCTGGTTTCCTTACACCTCAGCATTTTGGGGATTTTTGTGAGCCTGCTTCCCTATCTAACCCTGCCTAGCCCTGTTTGTCCCTAACTCAGTCTCACCACTTCTTTGGGGTCTTAATTCATTTTCTGTGAAGGCCTGTATACACACAAAAATTAAAATATTAACTTCAAGTAAAATGTGTGTGCCTTTTCTCCTGTTAATCTGTCTTTACTGGCTTCATTCTCAGGCCCCAGTCACAGAATTTAAAAGGGTAGAGGAGTGGTTTCTTTCTTTCCCTACAAATCTTCTAGATCTTCTCAAAGATAGGACAATCTTGATGAAAATAAATCAAATTTGACCTTAAACCCATTTTAGGACACTAATTAGTAATCCAACTAAATGTTGTTAAGACAATTAGATTTCATATAGACAAGATATGAAATGTCCACAAGAGTTCAACAAAATAACTAGAAATTCTCAAATTAAGAATGAGTCATGGTATTCACTGGAAAATAAAAATAATTTTGAATTTGCACTATCCAGTTATTTGGCATAAACCATGGCTAGCTACTAACCATGTTAGCAAAAGTTTATTTTAAAAAAATTGTTTCACTTTTTAAAGGATTAGATTCTTTTAATTTTAGAGAAAATATCTTTCTTTTTTTAAGATTTATTTATTTATTATTTGAGAGAGAGAGAGAGAGAGAGAGAGCATGAGCAGGGAGAGGGCAAAGGGAGAGAGAGAAAATCTCAAGCAGACTCTCTGCTGAGCTCAAAACCCAGAGGTGGGACTTGATCTCAAGACCCAGAGATCCTGACTTGAGCTGAAATCAAGAGCTGGACCCTTAACCAATTGAGCTCCCCAGGTGCCCTCAGAAAATGCTTTTCAACATCAAGAGAAAGTGTATATTAAATCTACAACAATGAGGGGAAGCCCAATAAAATATTAAGATATCGGAACATGGAAACAGTTTGTATGATTCTTTTTTTTTTTTTTTAAAGATTTTTATTTATTTATTCATGATAGTCACAGAGAGAGAGAGAGAGAGGCAGAGACACAGGCAGAGGGAGAAGCAGGCTCCATGCACCGGGAGCGCGATGTGGGATTCGATCCCGGGTCTCCAGGATCGCGCCCTGGGCCAAAGGCAGGCGCCAAACCGCTGCGCCACCCAGGGATCCCAGTTTGTATGATTCTGAAGAAGAAGATTTACTTGCAAAAGATCCTAACACTAATTTCTATGGAGGCTACTTTCTGATAAAAGTATGTCAATTAAAGAAAAATTTGAGCCAATTAGGCAAGATACTGGTATTTTGGGTTTTCTATAGAATATCTGAACATTGAAAAAGATTTTAAAAGAACTTAAGAGGGGTTCAATTGATTAAGGTCTGCCTTCAGCTGGGGTCATGATCCTGGGGTCCTGGGATCGAGCCCCACATCGGGCTCCCCTGCTCAGTGAGGTGTCTGCTTCACCCTCTTCTGCCTGCAGCTCCCCCTGCTGATTCTCTCGCTCAAATAAAAATAATAAAATAAAAAATAAAAGAAGAAATGCCATGTGTATCCAGTCATTCCTTTAGGAAATAATAAAAAACTATTATATAAATATTAATAATATATGATGAAATAAAAATATTTTTATAAAAATTCTGTAATAATTATCATCTTATATATGCAATCCTATTGTTGCTTATCATGATATACATGACGTGTAACATTCTGAGTTTGTTCCCAAATCTAGATATTGCTTTGGGAATATTATTGGCAATTATAATTGTTATTGCCCCAGCAGAGCAGCATTCCTCCCAAATGAAATAATTTTTAAAAATCACCCAAGAACTACAGTGATACATCACAGACATTAGTAATGTCTAATTCAACATTATTACCAGTAAAATGCATGTTATACAAAATCTTGATTTTGCTGAAATGAAGACAAGGAAATAAAGGTTGTGGAATAAATATAAAATAATTGATTAATCATGCATGCCTTTATGTTATTACTCACCCAAACATCACTGGACCATCTACATAACAGCCAGACATACATGATAATAATTATATTCATCATCTTTGGTCATCTTTTAATCATATACAGACTGTAGCTACTTATACATTTTTCAACATTATCATTTCAAAAGTACATTTCCCAAAATAGGGAGGTAAAACACATTTCATCTAACAATATGTAAGCTTGATTTATAAATTTTAAGTATTTTCATTTGCTATGTGGCTTCACTTCCTATTCTTGCCTGGGGTATCTCAATGTTAAGAGCAAACCTGCTTATGAATGTCCTAAAGCGGGGTTTTCTGCAGAACATTCTTTGGGGAAGAGTTGATGTGTAAATATTGGAGATCAGAAGTACTGTTTCCAATTCCTTTCCATGTCACTCTCACAGCCATCTTCCCTTACTATTACTTTTCTCTCCATCAAACATTACTTCCTCCATCGTCACTAGTTTTCCTGATTGATTTGTTGACTTTTCTTTTGTAATGGGCATTATTAGCCTCAAAGCCATTGGTCCTATGGTGAGTTCCTGCATAAATGATGCTCTTAATTCAGTGCTCTGCATCATTGGCCAAGACCTCATGGTTGTACTGTTAAGCTCCAGGAGATTCGTATGTGTTGCATATATCACCATTGTGGTTTTGGTACTCATGGCAGGGATCCCTGGGTGGCGCAGGGGTTTAGCACCTGCCTTTGGCCCAGGGCGCGATCCTGGAGACCCAGGATCAAATCCCACGTCAGGCTCCCGGTGCATGGAGCCTGCTTCTCCCTCTGCCTGTGTCTCTGCCTCTCTCTCTCTCACTGTGTGCCTATCATAAATAAATAAAAATTAAAAAAAAAATAATGGTACTCATGGCAGACGCTACTAACTAATCGTAGAATCTTGGCCGTGGGTACAGCTGCAGAAGGCAGTCTCCTACACAAGTTCTAGGAAGCCATTGCTAATAGTTTAGAGTTGACACAGTTGGTAAAACCTATCAGCTACACCTGGCCTAGGTCTGCCTCAGCTCGTGTGATGGGCGCTGGGCATCCAGAAGTAAATGGAATAATTTCTCTCCTTGAGAAGTTCAAAATTTATTGGTAAGTGGCCATTTAGTGATCTGGAAACCCATATACCTACTAATTACCTCCAGTTCTTGAAGCTCCTTTGAAAGCCAGAAATCCCCTTCATTTCTTTAGGAATTTGTTCAAGGAAACCAACATTGGACGTAAAAGCATTTAAATGGACTTGATTTCAGAATTTTTAGCCATGGTCCAAAAACCCAACATTCATTTTGTTTTATTAAGATTTTATTTTATGGGGATGCCTGCGTGGCTCAGTTGGTTAAGTGTCTTCCTTCATCTCAGATCATGATCCCAGGGTCCTGGGACTGAGCCCCGAATCAGATTCTTTGCTCAGCAGGGAGTCTGCTTCTCCCTCTCCCTCTGCCTGCCACTGCCCCTGCTGTGTTTTCTCCCTCCCTCTCTCTCTCTCTCTGTCAAATAAATAAATAAATACAATATTTTTAAAAAATATTTTATTTTTTAAGTAATCTCCACACCCAACGTGGGGCTCAAACTCACAACTCCAAGATCAAGAGTCATCTGCCCCACTGACCAAGCCAGCTACTTTATTTTTAAATAAACTTTATTCAACTATGGAAATTATAAAGATGTGGGAATAAACATGCACAATGTGATTAATTGTCTTAAGGTGCAAAGAATTGTGTGAATACTCCCCCAGATGGAGAAGAACATAACCAGCACCCAGAAGTTCCCAGTGCTGCTTTCCTACAATTATCTGCATCTGCCTTCCTAAAGGTAATTACTGTCTTGAATTCTAATATCAAAGACACATTTTGAATTTTCTGTAAGTGAAATCACAAAGTATGGATACTTTCATGTGTCTGGCTTCTTTGTCCAACATATTATGGTTAATCCATGTTACTATATCCTCATCCCTATGAAATATTCTGCTATATGACTATTATAATTACATCATCTTCAAATAACAATGTTTTATTCTTTCTTTTTTCCTTACCTTATTTCATAGTTTATCCACTGTAGTGTTGATGGACAACTGGATTATTTCTAGGTTTTGACAATTATGAAGAATGCTTCTAAGAAAATTCTTGTTCATGACTTTTTTGCACATATGTTCACATTTATATATCTAAAGAGTGAATCTTTTTTTATCTTAAATTTCAGTGGATCATATCTTCAACTTTAGGAAATAATGCAAAATTGTTTTCCAAATGGGTTGGACCAATTTATACTTCTGTTAGCAGCATTTGGAAGCTTCAGTTACCCTCCATCCTTCGCAACACTTGGTAGTGTTAGTACTTATAAATTTAGCCTTGTGGAAGTGTAGTGGTATTTCATCATCACCATAAGTTGCATTTCCCTGATAACTAATGATTTGAGAAGCTTTTCATTTGTTTCTTTTGCCATATATCCAAAACCTTCTGAGAATGCCTGTTCAAATTTTTCAACCATCTTTCTTTTGGGCTGTTGTTTTTTATTATTGGTTTGTAGTTCTTTTTTATATTCTAGATATAAGCCCCTTGATGATTACATGTCTTGCAAATATTTTCTCATACTCGGTAGTTTGTCCTTTTACTGGCTTAATGGTGTCTAAATATCTAATTTTAGTGTACTTTCATGAATTAATTCTTTCTTTTATAGTTATTCAGGGATTGGGGATGGGGTATCCTATTTAAGAAAGTTTTGCTTTTCCCACATTCATTACTTTATTCTTCTACTTTTCACATCTAAAATCACAACAAAGGGCTATGTGGGTGGCTCAGTCAGTTAAGTGTCTGCCTTCAGTTCAGGACATGATCTTGGGGTTCTGAGATCTAGCCCTGTGTTGGGCTCCCTGCCCAGCAAGGAGTCTGCTTCTCCCTCTCCCACCCCCCCCTCCCTCTTGCTCTCTCTCAAATACATAAATAAATAAACCTTTAAAAAAATGAAACCAAAAATAAATAAATAAATAAATAAATAAATAAATAAATAAATAAATAAATATTAAACAATAAAACCACAATATACCTGGAATTGATTTTTGCATATATTTTGAGATAAAAGTCAAAAAATTTTATTGACCCAGCAACTATTTATATAAAAGGCAGGACTTTCCCCAAAGTGTATCTTTCTCATAAGTCAAATATCTGTATATATATGGGTTGATATCTCCTGCAATTTTGTCTCACTGTTTATTTATCTATGTTGGTGCTATAACTCCACTATCTTAAACACTTCACCTTGATAAATATTGATATCTGATAAAGTAATTCCTCCAACTTTGTTCTTCAGTGTTGTGTTGGCTATTCTTGACTCTGCCTTTCACATACGTTTTAGAGCTTATCATTTTACACACACACACACACACACACACGAAGCTGCTGGAATTTTAATTGGTTTACTTGGGACCCATAGATCAATTTGGGGAAGATTAATTTATAATCCTCCCCAATTTATAATTTATACTGTTAACTCTTCCAATCTAAGAAAATGGTATCTCTTTCCATTTGGTCTTCTTTAATTTCTCTAAATAATATTTTATAGTTTTCTGCGTAAAGTTCCTACAAATCTTTCATTAGATTTATTCCTACATAGTTGATGTTTTTGATTGCTATTGAAATGGTAACATTTATAAAATTTCATTTTCTAGGTGTTTATTGCTGGATACAGAATTTCAATTGATTTTCTTCTATATTGACACTTTGTGCAATGACATTGCTGAATTCATTTAGTTTACTAGTTTACCAATAGATTCATTTACACTTTCTACATACATAATTATGTCATCTGCAAATAATAGTGTTTTATTATTTTTTTCTTATCTTATTTCACAGGATAAGAATCTTAAAAAAATGTAATAGTGAAAATATCTTTGCCTTGTTCACAATCCTAGAGAAAATTTTCAATACTTCACCATTAGGAGGAGGGGCCAGACGGCGGAAGAGTAGGGTCCCCAAATCACCTGTCCCCACCAAATTACCTAGATAACCTTCAAATCATCCTGAAAATCTATGAATTCGGCCTGAGATTTAAAGAGAGACCAGCTGGAACGCTGCAGTGAGAAGAGTTCGCGGTTCTATCAAGGTAGGAAGACGGGAAAAAAAGAAAGAAACAAAAGGCGTCCAAGGGGGAGGGGGCCCACAAGGAGCCGGGCTAAGGCCGGGGCGAGTGTCCCCAGGACAGGAAAGCTCCGTCCCGGAGAAGCAGGAGCTGCACCAACCTTCCCGGGCAGAAAGGCCTCGCAGGGAGTTGGAGCAGGACCCAGGAGGGCGGGGATGCCCTCAGGCTCCCTGGGACACTAACAGACACCTGCGCCCCGGGAGAGTGCGCCGAGCTCCCTAAGGGCTGCAGCGCGCATGGCTGGACCCGGAGCAGCTCGGAGGGGCTTGGGCGGCGGCTCCGCGGAGGGGGCTGTGTGTCCCGGGAGCAGCTCGAGGCGGCTCTGGCAGAGGAAGAGGCTCCGTGCGGAGGGGGCTGCACGGCCGGGAGCGAATCCAACGGCGCAGGCCGGGAGCACAGGGCGCCGGGACACAGCCCAGGATCCGGCCTCCCCCCAGGACAGGCAGTGGCCGGGAAGGGCCCAAGACAGCAAGGACGCTCCTGCCCCGAGCTGAGCAGATCAGCGGGCCCGCCCGGAGCCTCCAGGCCCTGCAGACGGAGAGCTCCGTAGTTCCTGTGGGGGCTGAATCCAGGGCTCCAAAGCTGGCCCCGCAACTGCGGTTGTTCCTCCCGGGGCCTCACGGGGTAAACAACCCCCACTGAGCCCTGCCCAGGCAGGGGCACAGCAGCTCCCCCAACTGCTAACACCTGAAAATCAGCACAACAGGCCCCTCCCCCAGAAGACCAGCTAGACGGACAACTTCGAGGGGAAGCCAAGGGACTTAAAGTACACAGAATCAGAAGATACTCCCCCATGTTTTTTGTTTGTTTGTTTGTTTTTTGCTTTTTGATTTCTGTTTGCTTCCCCCACCCTTTTTTTTTCTTTCTTTTTCTTTCTCTTTTTCTTCTCTTTTTTCTTTTTTTTTTCTTCCTTTTTTCTTTTTCTCTTTTCTTTCCTTCTTTAACCCCTCTCTTTTTCTCCTTTTCCCAATACAACTTGTTTTTGGCCACTCTGCACTGAGCAAAATGACTAGAAGGAAAACCTCACCTCAAAAGAAAGAATCAGAAACAGTCCTCTCTCCCACAGAGTTACAAAATCTGGATTACAATTCAATGTCAGAAAGCCAATTCAGAAGCACTATCATACAGCTACTGGTGGCTCTATAAAAAAGCATAAAGGACTCAAGAGACTTCATGACTGCAGAATTTAGATCTAATCAGGCAGAAATTAAAAATCAATTGAATGAGATGCAATCCAAACTAGAAGTCCTAACGATGAGGGTTAACGAGATGGAAGAACGAGTGAGTGACATAGAAGACAAGTTGATGTCAAAGAGGGAAACTGAGGAAAAAAGAGACAAACAATTAAAAGACCATGAAGATAGATTAAGGGAAATAAACTACAGCCTGAGGAAGAAAACCTACCTTTATTTTTTTTTAATTTTTATTTATTATTTATGATAGTCACACAGAGAGAGAGAGAGAGAGGCAGAGACACAGGCAGAGGGAGAAGCAGGCTCCATGCACTGGGAGCCCGATGTGGGATTCGATCCTGGGTCTCCAGGATCACGCCCTGGGCCAAAGGCAGGCACTAAACCACTGCACCACCCAGGGATCCCCCACTGCGCCACCCAGGGATCCCGAAAAACCTACCTTTAATTGGGGTTCCTGAGGGCACCGAAAGGGACAGAGGGCCAGAATATTTATTTGAACAAATCATAGCTGAAAACTTTCCTAATGTGGGAAGGGAAACAGGCATTCAGATCCAGGAAATAGAGAGATCCCCCCCCAAAATCAATGAAAACCTTTCAACACCTTGACATTTAATAGTTAAGCTTGCAAATTCCAAAGATAAAGAGAAGATCCTTAAAGCAGCAAGAGACAACAAATCCCTGACTTTTATGGGGAGGAGTATTAGGGTAACAGCAGACCTCTCCACAGAGACCTGGCAGGCCAGAAAGGGCTGGCAGGATATATTCAGGGTCCTCAATGAGAAGAACATGCAACCAAGAATACTTTATCCAGCAAGGCTCTCATTCAAAATGGAAGGAGAGATAAAGAGCTTCCAAGACAGGCAGCAACTAAAAGAATATGTGACCTCCAAACCAGCTCTGCAAGAAATTTTAAGGGGGACTCTTAAAATTCCCCTTTAAGAAGAAGTTCAGTGGAACAATCCACAAAAACAAGGACTGAATAGATATCATGATGACACTAAACTCATATCTTTCAATAGTAACTCTGAACGTGAACGGGCTTAATGACCCCATCAAAAGGCGCAGGGTTTCAGACTGGATAAAAAAGCAGGACCCATCTACAAGAGACTCATTTTAGACAGAAGGACACCTACAGCCTGAAAATAAAAGGTTGGAGAACCATTTACCATTCAAATGGTCCTCAAAAGAAAGCAGGGGTAGCCATCCTTATATCAGATAAACTAAAATTTACCCCAAAGATTGTAGTGAGAGATGAAGAGGGACACTATATCATACTTAAAGGATCTATCCAACAAGAGGACTTAACAATCCTCAATATATATGCCCCGAATGTGGGAGCTGCCAAATATATCAATCAATTAATAACCAAAGTGAAGAAATACTTAGATAATAATACACTTATACTTGGTGACTTCAATCTAGCTCTTTCTATATTCGATAGGTCTTCTAAGCACAACATCTCCAAAGAAACGAGAACTTTAAATGATACACTGGACCAGATGGATTTCACAGATATCTACAGAACTTTACATCCAAACTCAACTGAATACACATTCTTCTCAAGTGCACATGGAACTTTCTCCAGAATAGACCACATACTGGGTCACAAATCGGGTCTGAACTGATACCAAAAGATTGGGATTGTCCCCTGCATATTCTCAGACCATAATGCCTTGAAATTAGAACTAAATCACAACAAGAAGTTTGGAAGAACCTCAAACACGTGGAGGTTAAGGACCATCCTGCTAAAAGATGAAAGGGTCAACCAGGAAATTAAGGAAGAATTAAAAATATTCATGGAAACTAATGAGAATGAAGATACAACCATTCAAAATCTTTGGGATGCAGCAAAAGCAGTCCTAAGGGGGAAATACATCACAATACAAGCATCCATTCAAAAACTGGAAAGAACTCAAATACAAAAGCTAACCTTACACATAAAGGAGCTAGAGAAAAAACAGCAAATAGATCCTACACCCAGCAGAAGAAGAGAGTTAATAAAGATTCGAGCAGAACTCAACGAAATCGAGACCAGAAGAACTGTGGAACAGATCAACAAAACCAGGAGTTGGTTCTTTGAAAGAATTACTAAGATAGATAAACCATTAGCCAGCCTTATTAAAAAGAAGAGAGAGAAGACTCAAATTAATAAAATCATGAATGAGAAAGGAGAGATCACTACCAACACCAAGGAAATACAAACGATTTTAAAAACATATTATGAACAGCTATACGCCAATAAATTAGGCAATCTAGAGGAAATGGACACATTCCTGGAAAGCCACAAACTACCAAAACTGGAACAGGAAGAAATAGAAAACCTGAACAGGCCAATAACCAGGGAGGAAATTGAAGCAGTCATCAAAAACCTCCCAAGACACAAAAGTCCAGGGCCAGATGGCTTCCCAAGGGAATTCTATCAAACGTTTAAAGAAGAAACCATACCTATTCTACTAAGGTTGTTTGGAAAGATAGAAAGAGATGAAGTACTTCCAAATTCGTTCTATGAGGCCAGCATCACCTTAATTCCAAAACCAGACAAAGACCCCACCAAAAAGGAGAATTACAGACCAATATCCCTGATGAACATGGATGCAAAAATTCTCAACAAGATACTAGCCAATAGGATCCAACAGTATATTAAGAAAATTATTCACCATGACCAAGTAGGATTTATCCCAGGACACAAGGCTGGTTCAACACTCGTAAAACAATCAATGTGATTCATCATATCAACGAGAGAAAAACCAAGAACCATATGATTCTCTCATGCAGAGAAAGCATTTGACAAAATACAGCATCCATTCCTGATCAAAACTCTTCAGAGTATAGGGATAGAGGGAACATTCCTCAACATCTTAAAAGCCATCTACGAAAAGCCCACAGCAAATATCATTCTCAATGGGGAAGCACTGGGAGCCTTTCCCCTAAGATCAGGAACAAGACAGGGATGTCCACTCTCACCACTGCTATTCAACATAGTACTGGAAGTCCTAGCCTCAGCAATCAGACAACAAAAAGACATTTAAGGCATTCAAATTGGCAAAGAAGAAGTGAAACTCTCCCTCTTCGCCAATGACATGAAACTCTACTTAGAAAACCCAAAAGCCTCCACCCCAAGATTGCTAGAACTCATACAGCAATTTGGTAGCGTGGCAGGATACAAAATCAATGCCCAGAAATCAGTGGCATTTCTATATACTAACAATGAGACTGAAGAAAGAGAAATTAAGGAGTCAATCCCATTTACAATTGCACCCAAAAGCATAAGATACCTAGGAATAAACCTAACCAAAGAGGTAAAGGATCTATACCCTAAAAACTATAGAACACTTCTGAAAGAAATTGAGGAAGACACAAAGAGATGGAAAAATATTCCATGTTCATGGATTGGCAGAATTAATATTGTGAAAATGTCATTGTTACCCAGGGCAATATATATGTTTAATGCAATCCCTATCAAAATACCATGGACTTTCTTCAGAGAGTTAGAACAAATTATTTCAAGATTTGGGTGGAATCAAAAAAATATATAAAAAAATAAAAATAAAATAAAAATAAAGATATGGGTGGAATCAGAAAAGACCCCAAATAGCCAGGGGAATTTAAAAAAAGAAAACCATACCTGGGGGCATCACAATGCCAGATTTCAGGTTGGTCAAAGCTGTGGTCATCAAGACAGTGTGGTACTGGCACAAAAACAGACACATAGATCAATGGAACAGAATAGAGAACCCAGAAGTGGACCCTGAACTTTATGGTCAACTAATATTCGATAAAGGAGGAAAGACTATCCACTGGAAGAAAGACAGTCTCTTCAATAAATGGTGCTGGGAAAATTGGACATCCACATGCAGAAGAATGAAACTAGACCACTCTCTTTCACCATACACAAAGATAAACTCAAAATGGATGAAAGATCTAAATGTGAAACAAGATTCCATCAAAATCCTAGAGAAGAACACAAGCAACACCCTTTTTGAACTCAGCCACAGTAACTTCTTGCAAGATACATCCACGAAGGGTGACGGGCACTGAGGGGGGCACTTGACGGGATGAGCACTGGGTGTTATTCTGTATGTTGGTAAATTGAACACCAATAAAAAATAAATTTATTATAAAAAAATACTTCACCATTAAACTGAATGAGCCACACTGGTGCCCCATCCCCTCTTTGATATATTTTTATAGCTTATTAATTTCTGCTCTTTGTTATTCCCTTGTCTTTTTTGTTGTTATTGTTGAGGGAGCTTACCTTTCTGTTATTTTTCTACGTTCTTGAGATATATGTGTAAACCATTGCTTTTTATCTTTTTCTTAACATATGCATTTAAGACTTTCTAGGGATCCCTGGGTGGCACAGCAGTTTGGCGCCTGCCTTTGGCTCAGGGCGTGATCCTGGAGACCTGGGATCGAATCCCACGTCGGGCTCCCTCCATGGAGCCTGCTTCTCCCTCTGCCTATGTCTCTGCCTCTCTCTCTCTCTCTCTCTCTCTGTGACTATCATAAATAAATAAAAATTAAAAAAAAAAGACTTTCTAAACAGGTTTAGCTTCATCTTAGAAGTTTAGGTACCTTGTGTTTCCAGTGTTATTCAGTTCAAAATATGTTTCTATTTCCATTGTGATTTCTTTCTTGACTCATAGGTTATTCAAGATTAGGCAACAAAATATTGTTTAATTTTCAAACATTTGGGAATTTCCTAGTTTCTTTTTTGCTGTTGATTTCTAGCTTAATTCCACTGTGGTCAGAGAATATACCATGCCTAATTTTAATCCTTTGAAAGCTGCTGGGACTAACTCTATGAGCTAGCATATAGTCAAATCTGGTAAATATTCTATATATACTTAAAAATGCTGTGATTCTATAGATATTTGGCACTGAGTTACAATAAGATTATATTTGGGATCCCTGGGTGGTGCAGCGGTTTGGCGCCTGCCTTTGGCCCTGGGCACGATCCTGGAGACCCGGGATCGAATCCCACTTCGGGCTCCCGGTGCATGGAGCCTGCTTCTTCCTCTGCCTATGTCTCTGCCTCTCTCTCTCTCTGTGTGACTATCATAAATAAATAAAAATTTAAAAAAACAATAAGATTATATTTGTTACTTCTGTTATCTGAACCATCTATCTTCTTACTGATTTTTTCATCTACTTGTTCTATCAGCTCTCAAGAAAACTGTGTTGAAATCTCCCATCATAATTGTAGATTTGTCTATTCTTTTATTTCTGCCACCTTTTGCTTTATATATTTTGAAGCTGTGTTATTAGTGTATTCAAATTATACATTTTATTTCTCTCTGGTGAATGGACCTTTTATTTTTATGTAATGTCTCTTTATAGCAGCAATTTTCAGTTGTGGCACTATTGACATTTTGAGCAGAATAGATCTTTTCTGGGGGGATGGGGTGCCATCCTGTGTACTGTAGGATGTTTAGCAGCATCCTTGTTCTCTATCCACTAGATGCCAGTAGCATCCCCACCCCCAGTTGCAACAATCAAAAATATCTCTAGACCTTGCTAAATGTCCACTGGGGGGCAAAATCGCTCCTGGTTGAGAGCCACTGACCTATCTATAGCAATACTTTGTGCCTTAAAGTCGATTTTATCTGATTATTAGTAAAGACACTTTATATTGGTATTTGCAATAGAAAAACTTTTACTTTCAACCTTTCAATTCCCTACTCATGATAGTGTCTCATATTAGCAGTATTAGGTTGACTATTTTTTAAATCCAGTCTGACAATCTTTTCACTGTAATTGGAGTATCTGTCCCCTTTACCTTTAATGTGATCACTGATGTTTGGGTTTAAATATGCTATATGACTATCAATTTCATATTCAACCCATGTTTTATGTTCTTTGTTATATCCCTTTTGTGTCATTCTGTGTTCTGTTTTCTCTCCTTTCCTGCTTACTTAGGTTCTGTATTATTTCACTGTCTTGTTATTCTTCCCATTAGTTGAGCATTCTTTTATTATTCTTTTAGTTGTTGAGAGGTTACAACATATATCTTTAACTTATGAAAAGGTCCTGTTAGTATTTGTGCCACCTTCTGTGTTAGTACCTGAATACCTTCTATAGTAGGACCTTAGACCTTTTTCTTCTATTTACCTCAATCTCACATTTTGTGGACTATTTCTCCATAAATAGAACCAAAGTAACTCATCATTTCTCATTTCTTAATTTTATATAGTCAACGTTTACTTAGACTTACTCAAATATTAATGTTTTCCATTATTCTTCATTTCTTCCCTGATCTCCCTGCCTCCACCTGGGATTATTCTCTTTCTACTTGACTAGCTCCCTTTAGTCTTTCACTTAGTGCAGACCTAGGATTGCTGAATTCTCTAGATTTATACTTGCCCAACAATCATCTTTCTCTTTTATTTGAAAGACAGTTCCCTTGGTTTGGAATTTCTGATTGTGGTTATTTTCTTTCTGTTGATAAATCAGGATTTGGCTGCACCTTTGAAGAGAATGTGGTTTTGTGTTTGTCTTCTCTTCGTCTAGGGGTTTCAGCAATTTTACTATAATGTTCTTGGGTGTGGTTTTCTTTATATTTACCAGGTTTGGCACTCAAAATACTTTTTAACCCTTGGCATAACCTTGGCATAAGAGTTTTCATCAGTTTTAGAAAATTCTCGGCCATCGTGGCTTCAGATGTTGTTTTTGTCTCATTCTCTTTTTTACCTCTGCATGTGGAACTCCATATTAGACTTTCCAATCATATCACACAAATAGAAAATACCTTACAAACACAAACAAATAAAAAGCTAATGTGGGTATATTCCGGGTTTTTTTTTTTTTCCTTTATCTTTCTGGGTTTCAGTCAGAATATTTTTCCTCTTGACCTATCTTCCAGATCACTAGCTCTCCTTAACTGTATCTAATCTACTATTAAACTCCGTTTCAGTTATCTGTTGCCACATAATAACCTACCCCAAAATTTTGTGGCTTAAAACAATTGCCACCACTTATTTGCACATGATTCTGCAATTTGGGCAAGGTTCATTGGGGAAAGTATGTCTCTGGGCCATGTGATGTGGGCTAGGGTAGCTTAATTGCCGTTGGGGGATCCAAAATGACTTCACTCACATTTTTTAAATATTTTATTTATTTATTAACGAGAGACACACAGAGAGAGAGAGAGGCCGAGACACAGGCAGAGGGGGAAGCAGGCTCCATGCAGGGAGCCTGATGTGGGACTCGATCCCAGGATTCCAGGATCACGCCCTGGGCCAAAGGCAGGTGCTAAACCACTGAGCCACCCAAGATCCCCTTCACTCACATTTCTGCCACTTCAACAAGGGGGAATAGAAGAGTTGGGGACTGGGTGGGTGTCCTCTCTCTCTGTCTCTTTGCATTCTTTCATTCTCTAGGGCTTCTCTCCCTGTGCTCTTCCCCTTCCATACCAACAGGATGTTTGTAAATATATATATGGTACATTGGAACTCCAAGAGGGTGAAGATGGAAGCTGCTACACTCTTACTGTCTAGGCCTAGAACTAGTCAGGCACCATTTCTCCCATACCCTTCACTCCACACAGTAGCCCATCAGATGGTTGAACTTAGATACCATACCATCCCCAGACTTCTGCAACACTATTTCACCTGGCATGGTTTTGACTCCTTCACCATCCTCCTAGTTCTCCATGGCTCCTAGAGCTAAGAAATGACTGGTACATAGGGTTACTCAACAAATATGTTTTCAATAAACAAAGAAATGAATGCAAACTATTGATCCAATGCTCTCTTCAGCAGCGTCTACACTAAGATTGGAATCATGCTAGCCAAAATGTTGGCCAACGCTGCAAGTTCTTTCAAGCCTTTAATGTCGTTTACATCTTGAATCCCTTCCTCCACAAAAAGCTAGTAACTCATTAACATTCTCTAGTTTGCTCCTCAGTGGCAGGACAGTGAGGGGGTGAGAAGGAGAGCAATCGCAATGGAAACAGCCTTTGGACTTTGAGTGTCAGGGAGGAGACTTCCCAGGACCTGAAACATTCCTCCTTTCCTTCTGCAAACAAGATCGCAGGTGACTTACATAGTATCTTCAGAGAGTATACCATGCATCTTGGGATCATTATCAGGGTGTCTCTTCTCTCCTTGGTGGCCTGAGTGCAGTTGCTGCTGGTATAGCTACCAATGAGACTGACCTCTATTTTTTTTTAAGATTTTATTTATTTATTCATGACAGACACAGAGAGAGAGAGAGAGAGAGGCAGAGACACAGGCAGAGGGAGAAGCAGGCTCCATGCAGGGAGCCTGACGTGGGACTCAATCCCGGGTCTCCAGGATCACAACCTGGGCCGAAGATGGCGCTAAACCACTGGGCCACTGGGGCTGCCCAACTGACCTCTATTTTTGACACCTATCTTGTCCTATCATGGTCCATGTTGACTTTATTGTTCCTTCTACCAACTGACAACCGCCTGATGCTTACACCAAGGTGGGTGTTCTCTCCTCAGCATAGGTAGTACATGGCAGTCCTTTCACTGACTTTCAAGAAAGTGTCAATATCTTATAGCCCTCTCTCGTTCAAGGAATATGAGATCAGTTCTTCTGGGACCAGGTTAGAAGACATTGAAAGATGCCTCTAGCGGCAAAAAGAAGTAGAGAAGTAGAGGGGACTCTGATGCAAGGTCCATGGAGTTCCCTCGGACATCCTGGTGTGTGTGTGAGAGAGAGATTAACACCAAATTTTCCTAAGTCCCTTTCAACAGTTCTTTTCACCGTACCATGTTAACAACAACAAATATAACAACACTACCGATAGTTAATGAGAATTTACTATTTGCCAGGCATTGTTCTAGGTGCTTTATATATACCATCTCGTACATAATTTGAAGAATCGATTTTAGGCAACGAAAGCATCACAGAGTGGGTGAATCTGAGGGACAGATCTGAAGGAACTGTTAGTTTTATTAGGAACTTGAGTCGATATGAAAGGAGAAGGCAGGGGTGCCTGGGTGGCTCAGTTAGTTAAGCATCTGCCTTTGGTTCAGGTCATGATCTCAGAGTCCTGGGATGAAGTCCCATATCACCGTCTCTGCTCAGCAGGAAGTCTGCCTTTCTCTCTGCGCCTCCCCTTGCTTGTGTTCTCTCTGTTGCTCTCTCTCTCTCAAATAAATACATAAAATCTCAAAAAACAAACAAAAAAAAATACATAAAATCTCTTAATAAAACAAAAACAAAAAAAGAAAGGAGAAGGTGAAAAACAGACAGAGCCAACAAAATGTATGGATATGTGTGAGCAAGAAGAGGAATGGCAAAAAGCAGACCAAAGTGCCAAGGGCAGGGTGAAGATCTCTATGGGATCTTAGGATAATAAAATCAAAAGTGACCAAAGGATATTGATATTATTATCATTTGTGAAATGTGTTCTTTCCAAGTTTCAGAAGTAAAATTAATGTGCTCTATTCTGACATAGCAAAGAGAGCAACTCTTGGGGGCCAAACTAAAATAAAATACATCAGACTCTTAATGGTCTTAGTGGTATCTCTAAAGGGTTACTTATTATCTGTTAAATATTTGAATAGAGCATTGTTCTGGAATAGCCACAGGAACAGCCGTTTGCATAAAAGCAGAGGAACCAGTCTGAAAGCTCTGTCTGCAGTGAAAGCCACAGGGCAATGCTTCAATCCCAGCAACACTGTGTTGACAAGGTGGTCTGCATCCAACCTGGCTGCGGAGACAGATGGGCTCTTAGCCAAGCACATTAGGAGATTCCTGAGGACCAGTCAGAAGGGGATCCCCTGTGCGTTGGTTATTAAGGTTGACTTGGTCAGGGCATGAGAGGCAGGCAGATGATGTATACGCTAAGCAGGGAGACCAGGCTCTGATGAAATCCTGATACCAAAGCCTAGCTGGGAGAAATCTCCACATTCTCAAAATCAATCAATCAAACCCTATCAATTATCCCCTCTTTGGCCTCTGTCTTCATCCTCTCCATCGACTGCTTCTCCTCATTATAAACTTACATTTCTCCAATCTTTGACAAAGTAGCCTATCACAGCAGAACAACTCACCCTTCATGCGTTCTTGCTAGTCTTTCTCCACTGCCAGGAATGAATGAGGTGTCTATACTTCCTGACTCCAGATTCTGGCCTCTCACTCATGTGTCAAGTCACTGCTCCCTGGTTTCTTCCCATCACTGTTTCAGTGAGATAGTGCTCACCAAGGTCACCAAGGATGTCTCAGTCACCAGATTCAGTGCATCCACATCTTTTCTTAGCTCACTTGACCTTCCTGAGGCATCTATCTGGACAGGTCCCTCCTTTTGGAAATTCTTGAATTTTTTTTTATTTTTTATTTTTTTTTTACTTCTCCAGCACTACTCTCCTCTTCTCTTTTCTGCCTGACGCTTAAAGGTTTAGTGTTACCCAGCTCCATCCTTGGCCACTGCTTTTCTTACTCGACATAGTCTTCTGGGAAACTCCCAAGGGGTTTCAACTGCCACCTGGATACTGATGTCCCTCAAATCTCTATATTTTGCCTTGACTTCTTTCTCTAAGCTGTATATTTAGCTGTTTGTGAAACATCTCTTTTTGGATGCCCCATGGAAATTTCGACACACAAAACCACTCATTATCTCATCCCCAAATTGCCCTTTCTTCATGGATTTCCTCGACGAGTGCCAAAACTAATCATCCTGTTGCTTAAGCCAGAAACCAGGGAATGGCTTTTGATTTATTCTTCCTACCCAGTGAGTCAGCAGGCCCTGTCTTGGCCCCTCTCTCTCCTATGAGAGCCCCCCAACTGAGCCTCTGTCTCCAGACTCTTACCCTCAAATCCACCTCCACACTGGCCACCAGAGTAATTTGTCTAGACCCAAACCATGATCATGTCCCTCCTCTGCTGAAAGTCTCCCTGTGGCTTCCAACTGACCACCTTTCTGTTCTCATTTCTTTCCTCTCCCCAATTCCTACCCTGTGCCCACGGGGAGACCAGTTCGTAGGGGCAAGCAGCCAACAGCGAGGGCTTTGGCAACTAATCAGAGGGATTTCAGTTTGACATAAGAGCATATAGGAACTGTTCACAAGTTCATGAATGGGCATGATGACAGATACACATGACAGGTCATGGAAGCGGGAGACCCATTAGCAGACTGCTGCGAATTGAACATTTGCGTCCTCTCAAAATTCATGTGCCAAATCCTAATGTCCCATGTATTTGGAAGTGAGGGCTTTGGGAGGGGACTGAGTCATGAGGGTGGAGACCTCATGAATGGAATTAGTGCCCTTATAAAAGAGGCCCCATGGGCAGCCCGGGTGGCTCAGGGGTTTAGTGTCACCCTCGGCCCAGGGTGTGATCCTGGAGACCTGGGATCGAGTCCCACATCAGGCTCCCTGCATGGAGCCTGCTTCTCCCTCTGCCTGTGTCTCTACCCCTCTCTCTCTCTGTGTATGTCCCTCATGAATAAATAAATAAAATCTTAAAAAAAAAAAAAGAGGCCCCAGAGAGCTGGCATGCCCTCTTCCACCGCTTACCTGTGGAAGCACACAGGATAAAGACTGTCTATGAACCAGGACGTGGGTCCTCACCAGACGACAGAATTGCCCGCACGGTGTTTTTGGACTTCCCAGTCTTCAAACCTAAGAAATAAATTTTCCCTGGTTTATAAGCCACCCTTTTTGTGGTATTTTGCTATAGCAGCCTGAAGGGACTAACACCGGCTATTACAACTGAGGCAAAAGGACCTAGACACATCTTCTCCAGTGAGAAGAGAGGACAGGAGAACCTGCAGGACCTATGAGGAAGGCGTGATCTCTAGAAAGGAAAATCAGCAGACACAAATAGGAAAGAAATGCATGAGTAGGTCATGTCAAGTGCTAGTAAGGACGCACACGATCTTCAGGGTGGCTGGAGACTTTCAAGCCCCAGGATTGGAGGCCTGGCACCAAGAACAGGTGCAGGGCTTGGTCCACTCCATAGGCCAGCGCACACACTCTCCAAGGCAAGTGAGGGAGGCAGACGCCGATAGGAAGGAAGAGCTTCTGTAAAAGCAGGAAGAGCAGGAAAGCTCAGAAGAGGGGACAGACAAGAACTGTCCTTGGGACAAATGATGGCCACACTCAGGGTACATTCAGGAGCTGTGCCAGTTATTGCTTGCAGGTGGGTTTCTGGATGATGAAAAAGAAGCTGCCTTCACCATTAGGCAGATTCAGAACACGTTGTCCAAAATGTTGCCAGGATTGGAAACCAGTGACTGTGGCCAGAGGGAAGTCCGTCTCACAGAACCCCAGGCCTGCAAGACCCACTCAGGGAACAGCACAACCGCGTTGGACTTCGGAACCGTGCAGCTCCGCGTTCGAATCCTGACGGTGCCGCCTGCCGCTGAGAGCCACGTCGCGTGACTCTGGCTGAAGAGCCCGCCCTGGGGGGCGGTCACAGTGCAAGGTCAAGGGCACACCTGGGGCGAGCACCCACCAAGGTCGCGGAGTGCAGAGCGGGGGGGCTCTGTGCAGTCAGCCTGATGCTCAGGGCGGCCGTCTCCCAGGCCTGCAGCGCCTTTGTACCCCACTCCCGGGAGAGCACCCGCAGCAGCGGCCCGCGGGGGGCGCAGGGCCGGGGGCCGGGGGGCTGGGGGGCGCCCCCCAGAGCGGCGCGGGCCGGCGGGGAGGGGGGCGGCCAGGTGGTGATTGGCTGGGCTGCGGCGGGCAGCTCCGGGCCCAGAACAAAAGAGAGCGGGCGGCGGGCGTCCTCCGGAGTAGGCGCTCCCGCCCGCCCCGCGCGGGCTTGGGTGCTGGGGGGAGACGCGCCCCCCGCCCGCCCGCCCGCCGAGCAGCCCGGCTGGCGCGCGCGGTTTCTGGGCGAAAGCCGGCTGTGTACCTAGGAATTAACCGGCCGGCGCGGGAGGGGAGGGAGCGGGAAGCGGGGCGGGGGGGGGGGGGGGATGCTGAGCGCGCGCGAGAACAATAATAAGATCGTGTTTGCGGTCGCTGCCCGAGGAGGAATTCGGAGGAGGCGCGAGGCCCGGCGCTCGCGCCGCGCCCGGGAGCCCGGGACGGAGGCCGGCGACGGCGGCGGCGGCGGCGGCGGCATGAGGCAGGCGACGCGGCGCCTGTGAGCAGCGCGCGGCGGCGGCGGGGACCTGGGCGCGGGCGACAGCCGAGCGGCCGGGGGCTCCCCTCCCCCGCTGCCGGGCCGTGATTTGCCGGGCCCGCTGCGCCCCCCGCCCACCCCTCGCCTCAGCCGCCGCCTCGCCGCTTCCCCTCGTCGGAGCGGCCGCTCGCCCGCCCGCTCGAGGCCCGCGGGGAGCGCGGCGCAGTCCGTCGGCCCGCGGGGGGGCGGCCTCCCGGCATCTTCGCGGCGACCAAGGACGAGCGGGGGAGGCAGCGGCCGGGATGGCGCGTCCGCGGCCCCGCGAGTACAAGGCGGGCGACCTGGTCTTCGCCAAGATGAAGGGCTACCCGCACTGGCCGGCCCGGGTGAGTACGGCGGCCGCGGGCCCGCCCGCCCACCATTTTCCCCTTCATGATGGCGCGCCCGCCCCCTTTCGCCATCCGCCTCGGCCGGGCGCGGGGCGCCGGGGGCTCGGAGCCGGGGCTGCCGGGGCTGCCGGGGCTGCCGGGGCTGCCGGCGCGGCGCACGGAGGACGTGCCCGGGCCGCAGGGATGGCTCCGGGCCGCGCCCGCTCGGCGAGGGCGGCCATCCTTCCGCCTCTTCTGGCAGGCGGCTCGGGCCGGCGCAGGCCCGCCGCGGGGTGGCCGGGCGGCGGGCGGCGGGCGGCGGGCCTGGGCGGAGGCGCCGCCGCGGGCAGGGTAGCGGCTGGGCAGCCGGGTCCCGGGCGAACGTCGGGGCACGTAGGGGAGCGTCATGCAAATGGCTGTCTGCGAGCCGGCGGCGGCCGCGGCCGCCAGTCCTGGAAAGGGCCGCCGGTCACCCGGAGGCCGGCGGGCGCCTCCTGGCAGCCGCGCACCCGTCTCGCGGCGCCTCGTTCGCCATCCAGACTTGTTGAGTTCTCCCGGAGCGCGGTCCCGGGAGTCCCGGCGGCCGGGAGCTCGCAGCCTGGCCGCGGCCGGCGGGTCCGGGCAGCTCCGCGTGCCTCTCCACCTCCATGTTTGTTCCAGGTCGGATCCCAGACCTCCCCGGCCTCGCGGGCCTCCCGGGCCTCCCCGGCCTCCCGGCCCCCCCCCTCCCCCCCGGCCCCAGCCCACAATAGCGCTCCCTTCCTGGCCCGCAGCGGTTGTCGCTGGGCGCTTTCTCTAGAAAGCATCTGCGTGTGATGCACAGCATCAGATGATGATGATGATGATGATTTTTAATCAGGCCATTTGAGTGAGGAGATCAACACCGCTGTGTGTATGTGCTTTGTGCTTTAAAAACGGATCGCTTTTACTTTTGATTTTTAATCCTGGTTGGCGGTTGTTTGGAGTCAGAAATACAGTGAAAAGGAGGGTCAGAGCATCTTGGAGGCTCCGTTGGGATCCGTGGGGAACTGAAGCAGATGTGGGAAATAGTATAAATAAAGAGTGTGAGCTCTAAAATGTTGTATTACAGTCCAGGGAAGGTAGCTAGACCCAGGAAAGGGGAAAACACACACACACACACACACACACACACACACACACAACACACCCACCCATTCACAAAAGGAAGTGACATCACGGGTGGCCAGGCTGAAATTAGTGAAGTTGAAGTAATGGATGGACATCACTTTTTTTGTATTTAGTTTGGCATGATTGTAAAATGGAAAGAACAGTGGGCCCAGAA
Organism: Canis lupus familiaris; assembly: GCF_011100685.1. Classification (NCBI taxonomy): domain Eukaryota; kingdom Metazoa; phylum Chordata; class Mammalia; order Carnivora; family Canidae; genus Canis; species Canis lupus. Next base: position 55,469,650 of record NC_049224.1, on the reverse strand, counting down.
TTGGGGGGGAGGGGGCCTGGTATTTGGCCCTGGCTCTGTTATGGGCTAATCATTTCAACGTCTGAATATCCATTTCTGCAACTATAAAATGATCATCTCTAGGATTCATTCCAGTGCCAACAACCTCAGATTTCAAGTGAGGTTCAGTTTCCCTTAGGCTGTGAAAATAACTTTTGTCCTCATATGAGCTGTAGGTTGTCCTCAAACAAGGCAGAGTTTTCATTGGGCAGGGAATAACTGATTATTTTTCATACTGTTGTGCCATGTTGCTAAAAGGGGCAAGACTTGTGATTTCAGGAGTCCTTTAGGGATCCCTGAATATATTTATCAAGAAATAGCTTTTTGGTGCATGTGCCTGTAGGTGATCACGAGTGAATTAAAGATTGTTATCACCAGTTGGTCAGTTCCTTGTAATCCAATAGCTTGCTTTAATCTTACTTTTGAAATATATCTTGAGAGTCCCCCCCCCCAAAAAAAAAACCTTAAAATTTCATTAACAAGTTACTTATGTACATTGGCCACCTGTAGTAGTTTTGGAACAAAAAAGTGCTGCAGAAGAAGTTCTGGTTGTAGATCTAATTGCACATGAAATTCCTAGAAGTTATAATTCCAAACCAAGGCAAAATGGAAAATAAAATCAGGTTGTTAGATAAAATAAGTACATGAAATCTATGTCTCTTCCCTTTTAACATAAACTCCTCAAGGAAAGAACATCTCTCTCTCTCTCTTTTTTTATAATGTAAGAAGAGATGAGTGACATATTATAATTTCCAAGGAAATGTAAGTGTAAGAAAAAGATTTTTGAGTCCCGACTCTACTAGTTACTGTGCTCTATGCTTCATAGATGTTCTCATGTTATTTCCACTCCAGTTCTGTGAGATGTTATCCCCATTTTACACCTAGCTATAGCATTGTAGATGATGTTACAAAATGTTAACTGCAGAAAACCCTACTTAATCAAATTTCAAATAATGTCACTTGATCTGAAGGCCAGTCATGTGGGGATTAGAATCTGTATGGCCCCAAAGGGTCAGACCTCGGAGGAAAAACATGGGGGGACAGATTGCAGTTCAGACTGTAGGAAGGACTCTTCCGTCAGAGAAGGTCCATGCTTGAATAGAGAAGCAACTTCCCTGCTGTAGGAAAGACGTTGGATCCAAGGCAGCCCCTTGTATGGAACATGGGCCTGGAGGATTCAGACATCCAGCACATTTGGTCAGGTTGCGTTCAGCTTTCGTCTGGGCTTCATACGTTGTGACGGTAGGCATATTTTGTAATCTTTCTAAATTTTGATTTACTAGTCTGAGAAATAGGCATAGTTCTCAAATCACAGATTGTGTGTGTAAAAGCACCAAACAGCAGTGCTTGGGTGTTCTTACCTTTTTTTCCTTTTTGAATTTCTAACTTTTCCCCTGTTTTCACCACACTGTTTTTAATATTCAACTTTTGAGTAAACAGGTTATTTTTCCCACCAAGTTATGAATAACTTCAAAGGTATAGAAAAGTTAAAATAATTGTACAGTGGACACCCTTCTACCACTTAAATTCTACAATTAACATTTACCGTACTTGCTTTATCATGTTATTCATGTATCTATCCCTTTATCCATACAGCAGTCCATCTTATTTTAATGCATTTTAAAGTAAGCCGCAGACAGTATAATTTACTCCTAGACACTTCAGCATATATTATCATTAACTAGAGGTCAATATTTTTTATAGATCCCCCCCCCTTTTTTTTTTGCCTCTTGAGATAAAATTTATGTAAACTGAAATACACTCAAACGTACCATTCAGTGAGTCTGACATGTATGCCCTGGGATAATCCATACCCCTTGCAAGAAAAGGGTAGTGTCAGTACCCATTAAAGTTCCCTTGTGGCTCTTCCCAGTTAATCCCTGTCCTCTTCTTTGTTCAGATGTATTAACATTTGGTAGCCCACTAGCTGCTCTTTTTTCTTTTTTTTAATTTTGTTTATTTATTCATAAGAGACAGAGACATAGGCAGTGGGAGAAGAGAAGCAGCTCCCTGCAGGGAGCCGGATGCAGGACTTGATCCCAGGACCCCAGGATCATGACCTGAACCAAAGGCAGACGCTCAACCTCTGAGCCACCCAGGTGCCCCCACTAGCTGCTCTTAATGGAGTATATTTTATATTGTGTATGACTTAAAAATACAAGTTCATTTGTATTCTAATGATTAAATGCTAAAACAAGAGTCTCTGAATGAACCCTTTTGATTGTGACTCTATGAGTTAAAAAAAAAAATTTGAACATGTAGCCCTAATTGTAAATTTACTTTATTTTTTTATTTTTATTTTTTTTGTAAATTTACTTTAAATTATACTTTGTACTATTACATACGTTATAAAGTAAATACAAAAGAAACTAAAGGGGATGACATAAAATTTGTGTTTTAGAATTCTTATTAGCAAAAAAAAATTCTTATTAGCAAAATATTAATAGTAATAGATTAAGTCTATATTTTTTTTAAATATTAACTTTTGGAAAATTCTTTGCCTGTTTCTTGTGAGATGACTAGATAGTCACAATTTTTCTGAAGAGCTTTTCCATAATAGAACTGTCAGTTTGGCCATTTCTTGTTTGCTTGTGCTTACAGTATTGGTATTATCTTTGCAGGACTCCTTTTAGCCACTTGTTCATTTGGCAAGAGTTCATTTAGAAGTGAATATTCCCTAATTTTGTTCAACCAAGCACTCTCAAATGGCAATAAATCACAGTTTGCCCAAAGTGAATAAATATAACCATCTGAATAAGGACACTAGTGTCAATTTATGTATTAAATATTAGTAAAATTTACTTTTTAGGTAAAAAAAGAAGAAACTAAAAAAAGAACTTGTACATTTTCTTCTCACACCCTCCCTCCAAATCTTGTATATCCTGAGGTGTGAGCACTCTCTGTATGTTATCCCTGCTCTAAAAGATGGAAATATAAAAAGCAAAACTCTTGTGTTTCAACCAGAGAGCTTTTTTTAAATTTAAAAACTTTAAAAAAAATAAAAATAAAAACTTTATATGAGAACTCAAGTGCCAGCATTGCTAATCTAGAGTAAATTGATACGATCACTTTAGAAAACTGGCCCAATCTACTACAGTAAAACACATGCCTACCTTGTAATTTAGCAATCTGTTCTAGGCATATACCCGAGAGAAACGAGTGTTTATGTCCACCAAAAGACTTGTACAAGAATGCTAATACATGACAGCTTTATTCATATTAGCAGAAGATTGAAAAACACCCAGATGTCCATCAGTAGAATGGCTAAACCAAATTGTAGCCTGTTAATGCAATGGAGTACTGCTCAGCAGTAAAAACGAACAAACTACCGATGCCCACAAAAATATGGGTGTATTTCAAAATTTTGAGGTTGGGTGGAAAAAGCCAACACGAGTACATTCTGTATGATACAAAAACATGCAAAATTGGTTAGTGATCAGTTCATGATGAGTGAAGGAAGGTGTTAATGACTGGGAGGAAGCCCTGAAAATGTTCGTTATCATGATCTGGATGTGTGCATTTGTAAAGACTTCCCAAACTGCACATTTAAGATTTGCACATTATACTATGTGTAAGTTATGCCTCAATTTAAAAAATACATACTTTGTATGAATTGGGGGGAAAGAATCTAATACTCCAGTCTTCTTCATGGATTGTATGTATTGTATTCTTAGCTTTCAGTGAGAAATTGTTTCTCTTGTTTAAGGCTTCAGTGCTCCCAATTTGCATCTTCCTGTTCCCTTTTGACTGTCTTAGAAACTTCATTTACTACTTCACAACTTTCTCGTTACATTTCTTTTTAGTTCTGGTTTCCGCCTATCTTTTGTTTAACTGTATCTGGGTCCTGCTATTCCTTTCACTACTAAATCATTGCTCATCATATTTTTTTTTAAAGATTTTATTTATTTATTTATTTTTTAATTTTTATTTATTTATGATAGTCACAGAGAGAGAAAGAGAGAGAGGCAGAGACACAGGCAGAGGGAGAAGCAGGCTCCATGCACCGGGAGCCCGATGTGGGATTCGATCCCGGGTCTCCAGGATCGCACCCTGGGCCAAAGGCAGGCGCCAAACCGCTGCACCACCCAGGGATCCCCAGATTTTATTTATTTATTCATGAGAGACACACAGAGAGAGAGAGGCAGAGACACAGGCAGAGGGAGAAGCAGGCCCCATGCGGGGAGCCCGATGTGGGACTCGATCCCGGGACTCCAGCATCACGCCCTGAGCCAAAGGCAGACGCTCAACCACTGAGCCACCCAGGCGTCCCTGCTTATCTTATTTTTGATCTAGGATCTAGCTCTCAACTTTTTACCTGATACAACTCAAAAATAAAGCATTTGACTTAACCATTCTAGGACAGCTTGAAGAGCTAAACTCTTAGCCAGACTTTTACTGAACACCTACTGTATGTAAGGTACTGTGCTAGGTAGAGTTTCATTTTTCTAAAACAGATTAAATTTGCAGCAATTTAAAAATATAATTCCGTAATTAAAGTGTTTCTATATCCTTTATTAGTATAAATACAGATTGAGAATCCTTAGTTCTGATCCATAGCAGTTTGAATTTTTTTGCTTTTGACAATAAATTACTAAACTGTGAACCTTTATTTCTAGAGGCTAGGCTACATAATTTCAGGGAATCACTTGGGACTTAAATTCTTTTTAATCTTGACATAAAATAAGATGTTTGTAATTCCCAATTTTTTTGACATGAGTCCAGAGAAGTCCATCATTGTTTCATTCCTCAGAGTGGCAGGGATTCATTCGGCTTTCCCCCGGGGACTATATTCATGTCACCAAGGGATTGGTAAATTGTCTCATTTTCTTCTGCTTAACTCTGGGAGCAAATAGGCAACTTAAACTCTCAGTATCAACATGAACATTTTTCATTGCTCCCATTTCAACCAGAGGAATCTGTATTTCTGGCACATCATCCCTTTGCTTTGCCCTAATGATTATTGTTTCCCCAGGATTTGGAAAATGTTAATTCTCTGAAGTCAGGTTTTTACTATATGAGATGGTGTTTGCTTCTTTTGGAAAATGACTGGTGGTTTAAAATTATATATGACTTAATTGAAATTGTCTATTAGCATAAGAAAAACATTGTAGGCTAGTAAATATGATAAACATAATAGGGGAAGAGCCCAAATGCTCCTGTTTACTGGAGAAAGTTCTCTTCTGTTGCAGAAGATTGTCCAGATGTTCAATGAGAATCCAGTCTACTTGATGCAGTGATTAGTCCAGTGCAAAAAGGCTTCTTAATCACTCAGAGCCTTGCTTACCGAGAGCATGGTCTGCAGAACGTTATCTGTCAATGACCAGATAGGTGCAGGAGTTGAGAGTAAGAGTTTAGAAATTTTTTTTTAAAGCCATCTGATAGAATGACTTTATGTTTGTGAATCTAGTTTTTAAAACGAAACTTCTATTTTTCTAATAATTCATCTTTCACATATTTTATAAAAATGTCAGTCTATAACAAATTAGAGATTTTAAAAAACCTGGTCTTTTACCACAGAGTACTGACTGTAGAGGATCCTTAAAAGTCACTAGTGTTCCTTGCATCTAAAACAATCTTCTCGTACTATAAACTTTTAAAGATTTTATTTTGAGGGCACTTGAGTGGCTGTCCATTAAGCATCCAACTCTTAGTTTAGGCTCAGGTCATGATAAGATCAAGCCCTACATGGGGCCTGCACTGGGCGTAGAACCTGCTTGAGACTTTCTCTCTCCCTCCAAACCTCCAGCTTGCTTGTTCATACTCTCCAAAAAAAAAATTTTTTTTATAGTAATCTCTATACCCAACATGTGGCTTGAACTCAAACCCCTGAGATCAAGAGTCACCCTCTCCACTGACTGAGCCAGCCAGGCACCCCTCTTCATACCGTAGACTTTTAAAATATCTTTAATTATTTAAAAGAGAGAATGGATTGACTTTTATGTTATAAATATCTGTGTAAAAAGTTTTTTTTTTTTTAAGATTTTTATTTATTTATTCATGAGAGACAACAGAGAGGGAGAAGCAGGCTCCACGCAGGGAGCCCAGTGTGGGACTCGATCCTGGGACTCCAGGATCACGCCCTGAGCCAAAGGCAGATGCTCAACTGCTGAGCCACCCAGGTGTCCATGTAAAAAGTTTTTATTACATAAGTCATAATATTCATTATAGAAAGATTAATACCCCTCTACCTAGTCATAAGCATCATGAATATGCACCTACATGTGTAAGTACATATTTGTAATATATATAGTTTTGCAGCCTTTTATCCCCACTAAAACACTATCTTAGATGACTTTCAATGGCAATGAATATATTCCTATAACATTATTTATAATAGCCATCTGGTAATTTATAGTATAGATCTGTTTGTCATAAATTATAACCAGTTTCTGTTATAGGACATCTAGGTTATTTTCAGTTTCATACTATAAAATAATACTCTGAGAAATATGCTTTTTTTTTTTTTTTAAGATTTTATTTATTTATTCATGAGAGGCAGAGAGAGAGAGGCAGAGACACAGGCAGAGGGAGAAGCAGGCTCCATGCAGGGAGCCCTATGTAGGACTCGATCCTGGGACTCCAGGATCACGCCCTGGGCGAAGGCGGTAGCTAAACCACTTACCCACCCAGGGATCCCCGAGAAATATGCTTTTAGCTAAATCATTAGTTACTTCCTCAGGACAGTTCTCCAGGAATTATATTTCTCAGTCAAGGGGTGTGTGCATGTTTTAAAACTTTGGATTTTTATTGTCACATTGTTCTCCAGAGAAGTTTTGACTGTCTTACCCAGCAGGAGAATAAGAGAATATCTATTTTCTCACATATTCATTAAAATTTGAGGATTCAAATTTTTAAAAATATTTGTCAGTTTAATAAATACAAATGTTCAGGCAGCCTGGGTGGTTCAGCGGTTTAGTGCTGCCTTCATCTCAGGGCGTGATCCTGGAGATCCAGGATCAAGTCCCATGTCAGGCTCCTTGCATGGGACCTGCTTCTCCCTCTACCTCTGTCTCTGCCTCTCTCTCTCTCTCTCATATGAGTAAATAAGTAAAATATTAAAAAAAATAATACAAATGTTTAATTGAATTAATTTCTTTGTTTACAAGTTAGGCAGAGTGTATATATATATATAATATATAACATATTGAATTATGTATCATATATGTCTTGATTACAAGTTAGAACAAATATCTGATAACACTGCTATAAGGTAGATACTCCCATAAGAAAACCAAGACTTAATAAATTCACCTAAGGTTATACACTGAGTAAGAGTGCTAATCCCAGACCATTAAGAATGTCACAGGAACATAAGAAATGCAGAGTAAGTAAAGGGGCTTAAGACGTATTTGGTGGTAAGAAGACCATATGTGTATATATGTAGTACTCAGAAGCTAGTGGAAGGCTGGCACTCAGAAGTCAGCATTTATTGTGACATTTATTATGTTATTTTCCTCTAGCCTATATCTCTTTGAAAGCCCTTTGACACAAGGCAGTATAAAACTAAACAAGATATTAGTTATGCATACAGAGAAAGCAGAGACCCATTAAAATCAATTATGAATGAATAGCACAGTGCTGACTCAGTATAGGTTCTAAAACCTTTATGTGTGAAACAATACATATACTTTGAACACCAGTAGGGCAGTTACGAGTGTTACTGGTTCAGTACAGCCTAGAAGCTAAATCTTAAGAACTACTACTAGCCACTGTCTTCTTAATCCCTATAATAGCATCTTCATGTGTTATTTCATTGCTACTTATATATGTAATCACTTCTCAGCTGTATAGGTAAGTGAATTTTTCTATTCTATCTTCTTACCAAATAGGAATTTGCTGTAGTTGAGGTAAATAGCTGTATGGTAACAGAGAACCACATACAGGTAAAAAGAATGAAGTAATCTAATAATTGGTGAGCTTAAGCCTTTAGAAGGATATCCTCTAGATAACTGAGCAAGATTTCCTGTGATGTTGGGAAGAACAATGAGACAGAGGAGTTAAAAGACACATACTTCATCCCACCATTGTCTTGGCTTGTCAGGTTTGGGCATCAAGCCTCTTTGTAAAACAGGGAGGATAATTCTTATTCTCTTCCCCTTTTTCCTATGGGATCAGATGTTGAAATGTATATGAAATAAGTGTTTGCTAATTAGGGATCATAGACCCTATATTATAGTCTGCTAACTTGTAACCAAAGACATTAATTCAGTTAAATATTTGTGTTTATTAATATACAACATCATAAAGGCCATATATGAAAGATCCGCAGCTAATACCTTTAATGGGGAAAAACTGAGAGCTTTTTCCTTAAAATTAAGAGCATAACAGAGATGTCCACTATCACCACTGTTGTTTAACATAGTACTAGAAATCATAGCCTTAGTAATCAGACAGCAAAAAGAAATAAAAGGCATCCAGATTAGCAAGGAAGAAGTCAAACTTTCACTCTTTGCAGATGACATGAGACTCTTATGTAGACGACCCAAAAGACTCCACCAAAAATTGCTAAAACTGATACTGCAAAGTCTCAGGATATAAAATCAACAAAAAGAAATTTGTTGCATTTCTATACATCAGTAACAAAACAGCAGAAAGTGAAATCAAGGAATTGGTCCTATTTACAATTGCATCAAAATCCATCAGATATCTAGAAATAAACCTAACCAAAGAGGTAAAAGATCTGTACGTTGAAAACTATAGAACACTTATGAAAGAAATTGAAGAAGACACAAAGAAATGGGAAAACATTCTATGCTTCTAGATTAAAAGAATATATTATTTAAATGTCTGTACTATCCCAAACAATATACGCATTCAATGCAATCTCAATCAAAGTAACACCAGTGTCTTTCACAAACTAGAACAGTCATAAAATTTGTATGGAACCAGAAAAGACCCCAAATAGCCAAGGTAATGTTGAAAAAGAAAAGCAAAGTGGGAGGCATTACAATTCCAGACTTCAAGCTGTATTGCAAAGCTGTAATCATCAAGATAGCATGGTACTTGTACAAAAACAGGCATATAGATCAGTGGAACCAAATGGAGAACCTAGCAATGGACCTTCAACTATATAGTCAACTAATCTTAGACAAAGCAAGAAAGAATATCTACCAGTCTCTTCAACAAATGATGTTGGAAAAACTAGACATCAATGAGTAGAATATGCAGAAGAATGAAACTGGACCACTTTTTTTTACACCAAACACTAAAATAAATTCAAAATGGAGGAAAGACGTAAATGTAGGATAGGAAATGATCAAAATCCTAGTGGAGAAAACAGGAAGCAACGTCTTTGACCTTGGCTGCAGCAACTTACTAGACATGTCTCTGGAGACCAGGGAAACAAAAGCAAAAGTGAACTGTTAGGACTTTATCAGAGTAAAAAGCTTCTGCACAGTGAAGTAAACAATCGACAAAACTAAAAGACAACCAATGGAATGGGAGAGGATATTTGCAAATGACATCAGGTAAGAGGCTGGTATCCAGAATCTATAAAGAGTTCATCAAAATCAACACCCCAAAAATAAATAATGCAGTTAAGAAATGGGCAGAAGACATGAACAGACATTTCTTCCAAAGAAGACACACAAATGGCTAACAGACACATGAAAAAATGCTCAGTATCACTCATCAGGGAAATATAAATCAAAACCACAATGAGATAACCACCTCATACCTGTCAGAATGGCTAATATTAACAACTCTGGAAACAACAGATGTTGGTGAGGATGTGGAGAAAGGGAAATTCTTTTGCGTTGTTGGTGGGAATGCAAACTAGTGCAGCCACTCTGGAGGATAGTAGAGATTCCTCCAAGTTAAAAAATAAAACTACCCTACAATTCAAAAATTGCACTACTAGGTATTTATCCAAAGGATACAAAAATGCTGATTCAAAGGGGCACATGCCACTCCAGGGTTTATAACAGCACTATCAACAATAGGCAAGTTATGGAAAGAGACCAAATGCCCATCAACTGATGAATGGATAAAGAAGGTGTGTATGTACACACACACACAGGAATACTACTCAGCTATCAAAAGAGTGAAATCTTGGGATGCCTGGGTGGCTCAGTAGGTTGAACATCTGCCTTCAGCTCAGGTTGTCCTCTCAGAGTCCTGGGATTGAGTCCCATGTTGGGCTTCCTACTCAGTAAGAAGTCTGCTTCTCCCTCTGCCCTTCCCCCTGCTCATGCACTCTCAAATAAATAAAATCTTGGGAAAAAAAATGAAATCTTGCCATCTGCAACAACGTGGATAGAACTAGAATGTGTTATGCTAAGCAAAATCAGTCAGAGAAGGACAAATACCATATGATTTCACTCATATGTGGAATTTAAGAAACAAAACATCAACATAGGAGGGAAGGAAAAATAAGATAAAAACAGGAGGCAAACCATAAATGACTCTTAACTATAGAGAACTAACAGGATTGCTGGAGGGGAGCTGGGAGGGGGGATGGGGTAACTGGATGGTGGGCATTAAGGAGAGCACTTGTGATGAGCACTGGGTGTTAATATGTAAATGATGAACCACCATATTTTACTCCTGAAACCAATACTACACTGTATGTTAACTAACTTGAATTTAAATTTTTAAAAAATGTGTTTATTGAATTCTTACTCAGTTTCCCTTCTTTTTCCCTGTCATCATGTGTTAAGATGTACCTAACAATTACCTACCAGAAAAAAAAAAAAAAAAATACAATTACCTACCAGGAGCACCAAACTCCTTATCATACAATGGTAGAAACCTAGTGAAGTCTCAGTAAATGCTTTTGTGGTTTACCAGGTGTCTTTCAGTAGTTTCCTTGTGGCTTTATAATATTGAGTTGGCTCTGGGCACTTCTCATTGGTCCTTGTCCCTCAGAGTCCTGCATGTGGTGGGCCATTTCTAGAGGTTCCAGATAGCTTTAGTACTTGGGGGCAAACTAAACTAGACTATGTAGGCCTATAGAAAGGATCTGTGAGAAAACTACTCTTCCCACTTGATCACGGACACTAGAGCTCTGAGTGGACTCTCTGAGTATAATCTGTAAGCCTACGCAGAAGTGGAAGTTATCTGGTGTCAAAAGTGGAGGGGAGAGAAAGAAAAGTGGAGGGAAGTCCATGCTAACAAAAAAGTTGGCTCCATGAGGCTGGAGAGTTCTTAATAACATAGCATTAACTTCTCAGTTTCTATTGCAAAATGTATTTAAGATGAGTGTGTTAGAAGTGGTGCTGGGTTTGTTAGGTTCAGAAGAAGTTACCAATATAAAAATGAATGTCACAGAAAATTCAAAAATTTTTATGTAGGAAGAAACATTAAAAAAAAGAAACCCTAATGGCTTTAGAGCTCTTTTACCTTTTTGTCACCAAAGTAGAACTTCTGTGTTAATGACATCTTTAACTTTGAAGGAAATGCATATTCAGAGGGAGCAGTATGACAGATCCTCAGTTCATTTTTTTAGAGTTCTATATGTTGAATGGATTGAAAATTAAATCCCTCTAGGCCTCTGTTTGACTTTCAGAATGAGACCAGCTGCTTTCAAACAAGGCATAACTGTTCTTATTTCCCTCACTTAACTGCTACGTGAGGATTAAGTCAATAACTCTGAAAATATTTAGATCTTGGAAATGAGTCATTGTTGCTGATTGATCCTGATGCAGTCAGGTCTGGTGGCTTTCAGACCTTTTTTTTTTTTTTTTTTTTACTATAGTAAGAAATAAAGCCTATAGTAAGAAATAACTACTAATTTCATACACGAGAAATAAGTCTTCACCAAATCATACTATATGTGATACATTCTGATATTTTAATATTTTTATTTTGCAGAAAATCAGGTTGCAATCCACTAAATTAGTTTCACTCCCTGCAGTTTGAAAAGCAGTGGTCTGGTCTGTTAGGCCAAAGGGAAATTAATCTATGTGAGTTCTGTGTGTGTGTGTGTGTGTGTGTGTGTGTGTATCTATGACAGTAATTGGATTTTTAAAAAAGATATTTATTTGTTTGTTTATTTATTTATTTATTTATTTGAGACAGAATGAGCCAGGAGGAGAGGCAGAGAGAGAGGGACAAACAGACTCGCTGCTGAGCAGGGAGCCCAATGTGGGCTTGATTCCAGGACCCCGGGATCATGACCCAAGCAGAAGGCAGATGCTCAACTGACTGAGCCACAGGGGGGTGCCCCGACAGTAGTTGGATTTTTGAGATAAGGTAGCAGTCCTGAGCTTTTCATTCTGCTGTAGCCACAATCTTACATGAAGATCACATGAGCATAAACAATGAAAGTTATATTATTTTAGGTCATTTACCCATTCAGAACAGTATTGCCCTTGATCTCAAAAGGCTTGGTGTATAAATCCAGTGTTTCTACTCTCAACTTCTTTCTAATCTTTGAATTGTACATGAATCTACAACTCTTTCAAAGCTAGTTTCATATATATGTCTTCTTTTTTTTTTTTTAAGATTTTATTTATTTATTAATGAGAAACAGGGAGAGAGAGAGAGAGGCAGAGACACAGACAGAAGGAGAAACAGGCTCCATGCAGGGAGCCCAACTTGGGACTCGATCCCGGGTCTCAGGATCAGGCCCTGGGCTGACGGTGGTGCCAAACCGCTGAGCCACCCGGGCTCAGCCACCCGCTGAGCTTAAAGATGATAAGCTCTCTGCATTTAATTACCCAGCTACGTATACTGTTGGACTAGGTAGTGTTCACTGGCTGATGGTATTGAGGCTCTGGGGTCTTGGGTTTGTGGGACTAGACTGGAGGGTATTAGGCTGTCCATGACTGAGGATGAGGTGCTTTTGTGAAGTCCAGAAGACATGTACATGGGGCGTGAGTGGTACCTTCTGAGGTGGGTGTAAAGTTATGGGACTAACACATTTCTAATGGTTCTGTATTTTCTTTTTAAATCACTATCCAATCAAAAAAAAGATTTCCTTGCTACTATTGGATAGAACAGCCTCAGTACAGAAAACCTAATATTGATGATAGTAAGGCATTCTAAAGTTTCTATAAAAGATACCTTTCTGGGGGATCCCTGAGTGGCTCAGTGGCTTAGCACCTGCCTTTAACCCAGGGTGTGGTCCTGGAGTCCTGGGATCGAGTCCCGCATCGGGCTTCCTGCCTGGAGCCTGCTTCTCCCTCTGCCTGTGTCTCTGCCTCTCTCTCTTTGTCTCTCATGAATAAATAAATAAAATCTTAAAAAATAAAAAATCTTTAAAAAAAAAAAGATACCTTTCTGAAAGGGTATAGTAAGCAAAGTTTTATATCTCACATCTGGCAGGTTGACTCACAAAATAAATATACTTCTATGAGAAAATAACCCCACTGTACTAAATGGAAATATCTTGGAACTAAGAGGATACTATTAGGTTAGCGTTTGTGCTATGCCAGATATTCAAGAGCTCTGGTTGTTCGCCAGCCCAGTCCTTTGTGTTTTCTTTGTTTTGTTTTTTAAAATTATTTATTCATGAGAGACACAGAGAGAGGCAGAGACACAGGCAGAGGGGGAAGCAGGCCCCCTCACAGGGAGCCTGATGTGCTACTCAATCCCTGGACCATGGGATCACGCCCTGAGCCCAAGGCAGGCACTCAACCACTGAGCCACCCAGATGTCCCAGCTCAGTCCTATGTTGCTCTTGTGGTCTGCTGGCCCTGCCTTGTGCCAGGCCAGGTGGGAGAGTAAAGACAGAGCCCATGGTAGAACCATGAAATAGGATGGTTTCCACTGTTTGTTTTTAATAAGCTCCTTGTCTAGGGCAAAGATTTATTTAACTACAAGGGATCAGGTAACCCAGAACAAATGTGTCCCTTATTTTTATGTTGTCCTAAGAGCAAATTACAGGAGTAGAGCAGTTCAACGAGAGTGGGCAGTTGGAGCAGTTTGCCACTGAGTGGACAGTGATTGAGGATGCCTCCATTGCTTCAGTAGAGGTGTCTCTCATTCGGTGTTCTTGTATATTCTGAGTGAGTCTGGACCTCTCCGCTTTCTCTTGCTAAGTCCACTGCCTCTGGGCTTCACTCCTCCTTATCCTGATTTAACCCACATGATCACTTGAACTGCTCTCACCCTAGTCTCCTTTTTTACTTTGGTATGTTCATCCTAGAAACCCCTTCCTGGGTCACTCTTCGAGTCTGCCTTGTCTGCTTAAGCAGGTGGCCTACTGCAACCAGTGGGTGTAATCACAAAGACATGCAACCTGGGCCTGCCCCAGGATTGCTTGTATCTAGGTTCTCAGTGCTCCTTGTCCATGTTTCTTGGGTACTCCGAGATACCATTACTTTTCTCTTCCAACTCTGGTGCTTTCCCCTCGTTTTCAGCAAATCATTTTATCTTCATATTCCACATGTTCATTTTCAAGGTGAAATGGAAGAGCAAGAGCTTAGTGGACAGATGAAGCAGTATCTGCCTGTCACCTCTGTCCCTCAGCAGGTAAACGACCTTGGGTAAATCACCTAATATCTTGGCCTCAGTGGACTCATCGGTAAAATGGAGACAGTTCGGGTTTGTTTTTGGGATCAAGGATTTGGAACATAAATAGCCTGGAATTTAACATGATTAAAAAATGTTTGTTTCCCTCCTGTTCACCTCTTCTTTGTCCTCCCTACCAAGACCCTCCTCTTGCTTGACTCTACCCTTTTCCTTCTTGTGTTCAGCAGTTAGTAAATATTTTTGAAATGTTTGCTATGTCCCTAATAGGTGCTCTAATTGATCCTTGGAGTAGAGAAGTGACCTCAACAGCCTTTTTTCCTCCATTGGCTTTTTCTCTTCAGACCAGAAATAATCCTCTCTCCCATCTTCTCGGCCCTGCTCCCTCTACTTTCCTTGGTAGCTCAGCTTCTTAAATAACTGACCTTACTGTCATTCTGCCGCTCTCCCAAAGGTCACCATGATCTCCCAATCCAAGGAACACACTTCAGTCTTTATTTTTGCCTCTGTGGAATTTAATGCTGCCTTTTAAAACATTCTCTTCCCTTGGCTTCCCTCATGTATTTCTTTTCTCGGAAGGTTCTTCTCCTCTCTTACTGTGCCTTTGCAGGATCTTCCTTATGTTCAAGCCACCATTCTGCAGAGTAATATCTTCTAAACCTGTTTCGGGCCTAGACTCAACTATTGTGAGCCTCAAACCCATACATCTATTTACTGTCTAAACAGCTCTATATAGCCGTCTGTCAGGTACTACAACTTCATTGTCAAAACTTCTCTAGCTGCCCCTCCCCACCTAAATATTTCTATTTCAGTGGAAGTTTACTATCCACTAGTTACCAAAAAAAGACACTTCAGATTATCCTAGGGGCTCTTTTTCCTTCCTCTCCCACTTCCTACTGGTCACCTAATGATATCTAGATGGGCAATGCAAATGAAGGCCTGCTGGTATTTCAGATAGAGAAAAGTAGTGTGATATCTCATTAATCACACAGCCCACAGCAAAGTAAGGACACTAAGGGGATCCCTGGATGGCTCAGTGGTTCAGCACCTGCCTTTGGCCCAGGTCGCGATCCTGGAGTCCTGGGATCGAGTCCCACATCGGGCTCCCGGCATGGAGCCTGCTTCTCCCTCTGCCTGTGTCTCTGCCTCTCTCTCTCTCTCTCTCTCTCTCTCTGTCTATCATAAATAAATAAATCTTTGGGATCCCTGGGTGGCGCAGCGGTTTGGCGCCTGCCTTTGGCCCAGGGCGCGATCCTGGAGACCCGGGATCGAGTCCCACGTCGGGCTCCCGGTGCATGGAGCCTGCTTCTCCTTCTGCCTATGTCTCTGCCTCTCTCTCTCTCTCTCTCTCTCTCTCTCTCTCTGTGTGACTATCATAAATAAATAAAAAATTTTAAAAAAAAATAAATCTTTAAAAAAAAAAAAAAAGTAAGGACACTAAATGCAAGAGAACCTGAGGCAGATTTGTGTTGTACACAGGATATAATTTCAGCAGAATAATAAGACATTAAACTAAGATTAATTTGGATTTTATTGATGTTATTTTATTTCTACTTAATATATAGATTAATTTTGGTTTTTTAGTATATGGTTATAATAGTACTGCTGTTATATTTGTGCATGTTTTAGAATTGATATTTAAAATGATAAACTTTTGTGACAGCTGGAGGTCTACATGATTTTGTTCCCTTTAAAAATGATTACAATTGCCCCTTGAACGAGGAGGGAGGGGTAAGGGACACTGACTCCCGCAGTTGAAAACCCAAGTAGAACTTTTGACGTCCCAAAAACTTAAGTACAAGTAGCCTACTGTTGACCAGAAGCTTTGTCAACGACATAGACAGTTGATTAATGCATATATATATGTTTTTTCTTACAATAAAGTAAGCTAGAGAAAAGAAAATAGTGTTAAGATTATAAGGAAGAGAAAATACATTTACAGTACTGTATTTATTGGAAAAAATTCAGGTATACATGAGCCCATGTGTTTCAAACCCATGTTCAAGGGTCAGCTGTAATTTAAGATGCCATAGTTTAAGAGCCTTAACAAATTAGAATGAATTCTTGATGAGGGACCTAGAAATAAAGACATATAAGGAGATAATCAGAGATTTGAACGTTTAGTCAGAGAAGGAAAGATGTCTGTGCTAACAGTGATTTTCAAATATTTAAGGGACTCATATGAAAGAAGAAATAGGATGTTGGGGTAGCAGAAAGAGCATATACTTTGGAGTCAAGGTATAGGTTCAAATAGCTTTACCACTGAGAACTGTGTGATCTTGGGCAATTACCTAATTCTCCCTTAGCCTATTTCCTCTTTCCTAAAGCGAAGTTAGTATTACTACCCCCGCAAGGTTAATGAGAGAACTTAATACCTGACACATAGTTGAAGCTGATAAACAAATACTAGTTTCTTCCTTTCTTTTTTTTTAAAGGGTAGAACTAGAGTTAGGGGATAGAAATTTTGGGGGAACTGATTTAGAAGTAGGCTTATTGTAGGAAAGAACAATTAAGAGAGAGGAAGTATTCACATTAATTATTGAGAGCTTGTATGTCATTACTTCATTTGTCATCACGTAAGCCTGTGTTATTCAAGTTGATACCCCCTCTTTACAGGTAAAAACCTGAAGTTCAGAGAGATTTTAAGTATTTTCCCAAAGATTACCCAGTTTTACAGTAAGTGATTTCCTGGCTCCAAAGCTTGTACTCTGAACCACTGCAGTGCACTGTGTTTGATCTCTGGTGATGCACATTTATTCATCCATTCATTCAACAGCTGTTGATCGAACACCTACTCTACTCCAGGTGCTCCACAGCAGTTTCCAGTACAGAATGTGACAAAGAACCTACCTTCCAGTGACTTTTCTCTAAGATGAAAAATAGTTGAAGGGGACAGGGAGTGCTAGCAGTGGTACAGAGTAAAGAGGATCTTGCTGTGTTTTACATAGAATGTTCAGGGAAAGCCTCGAATAAGGTGGCCTTTGAGCAGAGACCTGAAGGAAAGGAGGGAGCCTCGTGGATATTCACTTTAGGCAGAAAAGAGCAAGTTTCTCATAATGAATGTTTTTATTAAGAATAATTATTCTTAACCATTTTCACTTATTTTTCTAGATGGACTTTAGAAACACCTTGAGTTTCAAGAGAAATCTCAATGGAATTTTAGTTTGAAGTGAGTTAAATTGTAAATTAATAGGAAAAAGGACCCGCCAGAAGCATGGAATGTTTCTATTTATTTTTCTGTCTCAGAGTTTTGTAGTTTTCTTCCTAAAGGATACACACACACACACACACACACACACACACACAAATTACTAGGTGTTGTTTCCTGTTCCTGGTGGAATTATACATGAAATTTTAGTAGCTCAGAACAAACACTTTGGTTTAACCCGACATCATAGCTTTTCTCCCACACCTAGTGTGCTGGCAAGTCCTGTTAATTCTAACTTCAAAGTATATGTACAATCCAAAAACTTTCATAGCCACCATCCTTATCTAAGTCCCCATTGCCTCTTAAAAATATTATTTGAGTCAATTTCTAGTGGTCTCCCTTTCCATTCTTGCCCTCTGAAAGTCTGTTCTTAGCAGTGTGGGCATGGCCACCTGGTAAAATGGAATGAACAAGCAGCCTCCCCTCTTCCTTACTCTAGTCCAGCCCAGGGCCTCCTCCCTGCTCCTTAAAGGGTGAGGCTTGCTACTGCCTCAGGGACTTTACTCAGGCCCTCCCCCTAGATCCCTCCCAGATCTCTTCCAATTCTCTATTCAGGTCACATTTTGAGAAATTTTACCATCCAGTTTTTTTTTTTGGGGGGGGGGTTCTTTTAAAAAATTATTTATGAGAGACACAGAGAGGCAGAGACATAGGCAGAGGGAGAAGCAGGCTCCATGCAAGGAGAGCCTGATGCAGGACTGGATCCTGGGATTACTCCTTGAGCCAAAGGCAGATGCTCAACCACTGAGTCACCTAGGTATCCCTACCATCCAGTTTAAAATCACAACCCCATCTTCATCCTTGGCTCTAATTTTGTATAGCTCTTTTTTTACATTCTTATGTACTAAATAATTTACTTATTTAATGAGTTATTTTCTATTTTATTTTGCCCCTTGTTTGTTGCTGTATCTTAACACCTATAACAGTGCCTGGCTCACAAAAAAAATAATATTTATTTAAAGACTGAATTCAGTCTTTTATATTTTCAACCTGGTCTCTGGCGATATATGCCAAAGCTTTTTATTTTTACTCACTTGTCATCCTGCTATACGTTGGTGTTTTGTGTGGTTTTTTAAAAATTAATTAATTTATTTATTTAGAGAGAGTGAGCGAGTGGGGAGAGGGGGGAAGGGGAGAGAGAATCCTAAAGCAAACTCCCTGCTGAGTGCAGAGCCTAATGCAGGGTTCAATAACAGGACCCTGAGATCATGGCCTGAGCTGAAATCAAGAGTTGGCTACTTAACTGACTGAGCCACCGAGGCACCCCATTCTGCTATACCTTAATTCTATTTTTCTAATTATATACTTTTTCCTAAATCATATACAAATAATCATTCTTTTTTCCTGTTTCAGTATTTGTTGGAAGGTGGGGTGGGAATTCTTTTAATATATTAACTAGAACTTTCAGAACAGTGTTAAGCACTGGAGGTAATTGACATCCTTGTCTCCTTGATTTTTAGGAATATGTCTTTATTACTCTATAATTTTGGGTATTTTCAGATAGATAGTCTTTATCATGTTGAAATATTCTCTTATTCCTGTTTTTCTAAGAATTCTTATTAAGTTAAATTTTGTCAAATGCCTGTTTGACCATCCATTGTAATAATTATATAAGCTTTCTCTTTTAACCTTTGTATTAATTATATAATTAGATGTTAAATGTTAAATTGTACTTGCATACCTGGAATTTACCTACGCTCTCTTGGTATATATATGTGTATGTTTCTTTCTTTGTTGAGATATAATTCAAATACCATAAAATTCACCCTTTTAGATTATGTAATTCAGTGGTTTTTATCACATTCGTAAGGTTGTACAACTATTATCACTAATTCCAGAACATCACATCACCCCACACGAAAACCCTATATTCATAAAGCAGTCACTCCCCACCCACTCATACCCTTGCCAGTCACAAATCTACTTTATCTCTATGAATTTACTTGTTCTGAACATTTCATTTAAATAGGCTCATAGAATATGTGGCCTTTTTTGTCTGGCTTCTTTCATTTAGCATCATGTTTATCCGTATTTCATCCATGTATAGCAAATATCAGTACTTCATTCCTTTTCATAACTGAATAACATTCCATTGTGTGGATATTCCACATTAAAGTCACTCACAAGCTTGTGGGTATTTGTGTTGTTTCCACTTTTGGCTGTTATGAATAATACTGCAATGAACATTCTTGGAACAGTTTGTTATGTGGATCTAATGTTTTCAGTCTCTTGAAGATATACCTAGAATGGAATTGCTGGGTCATATTTTTACTCTATGTTTAGCCCTTTGAAAAATTGCTGGACTTTTTTTTTTTTCCCCATTTCTGCTTACTATTTTACATTCCTAGTAGCCTAATTGACCTGGCTGAACCTCTAGTACAATGTTGACAAATGATGAGAATGAACATCCTCGTCTTGTTCCTGATCTGATGGGGATATTTTTTAGTCTTTCACCATTAAGTATGAGGTTAGTGGGTTGTTTTTTTTTTTTTTTTTTATAGATGCCTTTTATCAGCTTAAGGATATTTCCTTCTGTTCCCAGTTGGTCAAATGTTTTTTATCATGAAAGGTTGTTGGATCTTTTCAAATGTTTTTCCTGTGTCTCTTGAGATTATTGTGTGGTCTTTGTCTTTGGTTCTAGTAATACGGTATATTGTATTGATTGATTTTGATATGTTGAACCAACCTTGCATTCTTGGGATAAAGTCTCTTGGTCATGATACGTAATTATTTTAAAAAGACAAAAACCACTTTTATTAAAGAAGTCTAAGTCCTTTTTTTCCCTGTCATTCATGCTTTCCGAATCTGCAAGCACACATGGGTGGGTACCCATGAAATTAAATACAAATTGACCCTTATTATACATTGTTTCATGAATGAGAAACCTGATAACAGTCCTAACCCATTAATCTTAAAAATGTCCTCTTAGAAATCTTAAAAATTAATCTTAAAAATGTCAGTGAATCAGTGTCTACCTCATTCCCCTCTGTTCAATAGAATTAAATACTTTCTCTTCCAAATGATGTCTTTACAAATTGTCTTCTCTTTTGGTCTTTCTTCCTACAGGTGAATTTATTTCTTTCACTTCTTAAATGATTTGGTTTCATTTCTTTGCTTTATAATGTTCTGTTACATTGGAGCAGGTTCTAGTTTTAGCAATTTGATTATTTTCCTTACTGTCCCTTTTTATCTTGTGTTCTGAAATTCCTTCCATAAGTGGCATCTAAGTCCTTTGGTGCTTGGTGCTTTTTTGTTTTGTTTTGTTTTGTTTTGTTTTGTTTTTGAAGTATAGTTAGCACACAGTGTTTATATTAGTTTCAGAAGTATGACAGTGTTTCACCAGTACTATACATTATGCTGTGCTGACCATTATAAATGTAGTTACATCTGTCACTATACAGATGTATATGTTATTACAGTATTAATGACTCTGTTCTCCTATGCTATACTTTTCATCCCTGTGATTTATTTATTTTATAACTGGAAGTTTGTATTTCTTAATTCCCTTTACCTGTTTCATTTATCCTCCTAACCCATCCCTTCATGCAACAACCAGCTTGTTCTCTGTATTTAAGATGTTTCTGTTTGTTTTGGTTTTTAGATTCTACACATAAGTGAAATTATGGGATTTGTTTTTCTCTGTCTTATTTCACTTAGCAAAATACCCTCTAGGTCCATCCATGTTATTGCAAATAGCAAGATTTCATTCTTTTTTATGGCTGAGTTATTGTAAATAGCAAGATTTCATTCTTTTGTATATGGCTATGTATATACATATACACAGCTATACACACACACACACACACACACACACACACCCCACATCTTTATCCATTTGTCTACTGATGGACACCTAAGTTGCTTGCATAACTTGGCTATTGTAAATAATACTGCAGCAAATACAAGGGTGTATATATCTTATTGAATTCGTGTTTTCATTTTATTTGGGTAAATACCCAGTAGTATAATTATTGGAGTCATAGAGTATTTCTATTTTTAATTTTTTTTAGGAACCTCTACACTATTTTCCCACAGTGATTACACCAGTTTACATTCCCACTAACAGCACAGGAGGGTTCCCTTTTCTTGACATTCTTGCCAACACTTGTTATTTCTTGTCATTTTAACATTTTAACATCCTTGTCATTCTAACAGGTATGAGGTAGTATCTCATTGTGGTTTTGATTTGCATTTTCCCTAATGACTAGTGATGGTGAGCATCTTTTCACATGTCTGTTATCCATGTGTATGTCTTCTTTGGAAAAATGTCTATTTGTGTCCTCTGCTAACTTTTTAATCGGATTTTTTTTTGTTTGTTTTTTTTTGGTTGTGAGTTGTGTAAGTTCTTTATAAATTTTGGGTATTAACCCCTTATTACATATAAACAATACCTTCTCCCATTCAGTAGATTGCCTTCTTATTTTGCTGACAATTTCCTTCTCAGAAAGCTTTTGATTTTGGTGTAGTCTCAGTAGTTTATTTTTGCTTTGCCTAAGAAGACAAATCTAGAAAAATGTTGCTAAGGCCAGTGTTCAAAAGATGACTGCCTATGTTTTCTTTTAGGAGTTTTATGGCTTCAGGTCTCACATTTAAGTCTTCAATTCATTTTGAGTTTATTTTTGTGTATGGTATAAGAAAATGGTCCAGTTTCATTCTTTTGCATATAGCTGTCCAGTTTTCCCAGCACCATTTATTGAAGAGACTGTCTTTTACCCATCGTATACTCTTGCTTCCTTGGTCATAGATTAGTTGACCATATAAACGTGGGTTTATTTCTGGGCTCTCTGTTCTGTTTCATTGAACTGTGTGTCTGTTTCAGTCCCAGTGCCATGCTGTTTTGATTACTGTAGTTTTATAGTATATCTTGAAATCTGGGATTGTGTTACCTCTAGCTTTGTTTTTCTTTTTCAAGATTGCTTTGGCTCTTTGGGGTCTTTTGTAGTTCTACACAAATTTAAGGATTACTCTAGTTCTGTGAAAAATACCACTGGTATTTTAAAAGGGATTGATTGAATCTGTACATTGCTTTGTGCAGCGTGGATATTTTAACAATATTAATTCTTCCAGTCCATGGACACAGTATATCTTTCCATTTGTGTTGTCTTCAGTTTTTTCATCAATGTTTTATAGTTTTCACAGTACAGGTCTTTTCACTTCCTTAAATTTATTTCTAGGTATTTTTTTTTTTTGGTACAATTGTAAATAGGATTGTTAAACTCCCTTTCTGCTACGTCATTATTAGTATTTGAAAACACAACAGATATTTCTTTATATTAATTTTGTATCCTACAACTTTACTGAATTCATTTATTCTAGTAGTTTTTTGATGGAATCTTTTTTTTTTTAGAATTTTTAAAAATTTATTTATTAATAAGAGATACAGAGAGAGAGGGAAAGGGAGACAAAGACACAGGCAGAGGGAGAAGCAGGCTCCATGCTGGGAGCCTGACATGGGACTTGATCCTGGGTCTCCAGGATCAGGCCCTGGGCTGAAGGCGGCACTAAACTGCTGAGCCACTAGGGCTACACTTTGATGGAATCTTTACGGTTTTCTATAATATGTCATCTGTAGATAGTGACAGTTTTACTTATTCTTTGCCAATTTGGGTGCCTTTTATTCTTTTTCTTGTCTGATTACTGCTGCAGCATTCATTACTATGTTGACTAGAAGTGGTGAGCATGGATATCCTTTTTCTTTTTCCTGATATTAGAAGAAAAGCTCTGTTTTTCACCATTTTGTATTATGTTAGCTATAAGTTTGTCACATGTGGCCTTTATTATGTTGAAGTATATTCCCTCTAAAGCCACTTGGTTGACAGCTTTTATCATGAATGGATGTTGGATTTTGTCAAATGCTTTTTCTGTATCAAGATTATCATACAGTTTTATCCTTCATTTTGTTAATGTAATATATCACATTGCAGGTATTGAACCATCCTTGCATCCCTGGAATAAATCCCACTTAATTGTGGTGAATGATCCTTTTAAAGTATTGTTGAATTTAGTTTGCTGATATTTTGCTGGAGATTTTTGCATCTGTGTTCATCAGGGAAGTTCGCCTGTAGTGGGATTTTTTATGTTTGTACCTGTTTCTGTAATGTCTTTGTCTGGTTTTAGTATCATAGAGTGAATTTGAAAGCTTTCTCTTCTATTTTTTGGAATAGTTTGAGAGGAAAAAGTATATGTTCTTTAAATGTTTGGTAGAATTAAACTCTGAAGCCATCTGGTCATGAACTTGTGTGTATTGGCAGTTTATGATTACCAATTCAATTTAGTTACTACTAATTGCTCAGTTCAGATTGTATGTTTCTAGGAATTTGTCCATTTTTTCTAGGTTGTTCAGTTTGTTGGCATATAATTTTCATAGTAGATTCTTATAATCCTTTGTATTTCAGTGATGTTGGTTGGTGTTTTTCTTTCATTTCTGATTTTCTTTATATGAGTCCTCTCTTTTTTTCTTGGTGAGTCTGGCTAAAAGTTTATCAATTTTATCTTTTCAAAGAATCATCTTGTGGTTTCATTGATCTTTACTCCTGTTGTTATTGTCAGTCCCTATTTTGTTTATTTATGCTCTGATCTTTATTATATTCTTCTACTATGGGCTTTGTTCTTTCTATAATTCTTTAGGTGTGTGGTTAGTTGTTTGAGGTTTTTCTTGCTACTTGAGATAGGCCTGTATCACTTTTTTTTTTTAAGATTTTATTTATTTATTCACGAGAGACACAGAGAGAGGCAGAGACACAGGCAGAGGCAGAAGCAGTCTCCATGCAGGGAGCCTGAAGTAGGACTTGATCCTGGAACTCCAGGACCACACCCTGGTCCAGAGGCAGGCACTAAACTGCTGAGCCACCCAAGCATCCCCCGAGATAGGCCTGTATCACTTTAAATTTCCCTCTTAGAACTGCTTTTGCTGCTTCCCAAAGATTTTGAACTGTTGTGTTTCCATTTTTATCTGTCTCCTTGTATTTTTTTATTTCATCTTTAATTTCTTTATTGACCCATTGATTGTTTAGTAGCACATTGTTTAGACTACATGTATTTGTTTTTTCCATTTTTTTCACTTGTAATTGATACCTAGTTTTATACCATTGTGGTCCGAAAAGATGCTAATAGGATTTCCATTCTTAAATATATTAAGACTTGTTTTGTGGCCTGACATATGATCTGTCCTGGAGAATGTTCCATGTATACTGGAAAAGAATGTGTATTATGCTCTTTTGGGATGGAGTGTTCTATGTGTGTGTGTGTGTGTGTGTGTGTTAAGTCTATCAGGTCTAAAGTGTCATCCAAAGTGACTGCCCCTTACTGATTTTCTGTCTGGATGATCTGTTCATTGATGTTAGTGGGGCATAATTCTTTTTATATGTTGCTGGATTCAGTTTGCTAGTTAATATTTTGTTGAAGATTTTTGCATCTGTAATCATAAGTGATATTGACCTATAGTTTTGTTTTCTTGTGATGTCTTTGTCTGGTTTTGGTATCAAGAGTATTGACTCCCCAAAAAAATGAGTTGAGGAATATTTCTTCTCGTCTGTTTCTTGAAAGTTTATTTGTGTATTATTTGTGATAGGACTATATAGTTTTATTCATTAGAGAGAGATAACACTGCATCTTAAATGAACCTTACCTTACATTTTGTTCTATTGCTTCTTCACTCCCTGCAGACAATTGAAGTATTTAATGGAAAGTTAAATGATAGTACCTCCTGAGACAGGATTTAAGATGACTTCCAGTGTTGTTATTACATTGTTGTTATTTTGGGGGGATAGATAAGAAAACTAAAATGCGTTAATCTTTTTGATTAAGTGATTTGCTCAGGGTGACAGAGCTAATTAGTGGAAAGAACTGCACTAAAACCCATTGCCCCTTTATTCACCTTCATGGGATGAGAGGAAGAAGAAAAAGGATATAATGGAATTCACACTAACCATTTTGACAGAGAGAAACCTGATTTAATTTAGAAAATTAAAAGTTCAGGTAAGGAAAGGATCAAAACCAGACTTGGGATGAGCTATTTATATGTTTATCTTTTTTTTTTCCTTTTTAATTGTGGCAAAATACACATAGCATAAAATCTACCATCTTAACTATTTTTAAATGTGTAATTCAGTAGTATTAAGTATATTCCCACTGTTGTGCAACCATCACCAACCATCCCTCTAACACTTTTCATCTCACAGAAGTGAAACTCTGTACCCATTAGACAATAACTCCTAATTACCCACCCCAAACCCCTGGCAACCACAGTTCTACTTTCTGTCTCTATGTATTTGAGTGCTCAAAGTACCTCATATAAGTGGAATCACACAATACTTGTTTTTTAGTGATTGACTTATTTCACTTAGCATGATGGCCTCATGGTTCATCCACATCATAGCATTTGTCAGAATTTCTTCCTTTTTATTTTTTATGTATTTATTTTTTTAAAAATTTCCTTTTTAAAGCTAAATAATATTTCATTATATGTATATACCACATTCTGTTTATCCATTCATCCATTGATGAATATTTGGTTGCTTCCACTTTTTAGCTATTATAAATAATGTTGCTATAAACATGAAGGCATAGATATATCTCTGAGACCCAACCTTTAATTCTTTTGGGTACGTGTCCAGAAGTGGAATGATATATGATTATATGATTAGGTTATATGATAATTCTATTTTTAATTTTTTAAGGGAATGACATAGGGACTTTTTTCATAGGGACTATACCATTTTACATTCTCACCAGCAGTACACAAAATTTCCAATTTCTCCATATCTTTGCCAACATTTGTTATTTTCTGGATTTTTTTTTTTTAATAGTAGCCATCCTAATGGGTGTGAGGTGGTATATATCTCATTGTGGTTTTGATTTTCATATCCCTAGTGATTTGTGATTTTGAGCATCTTTTCATGTGCTTATTGGCCATTTGTATATCTTTGGAGAAATATCTGCTCAAGTTCTCTGCCCATTTTTTAATTGGTCATTTTCTGTTTTTGAGTGGTAGGAGTTCTTTATATACTCTGAATGTTAACTACTTATCAGTAACATGATTTGCAAATATTTCCTCCCATTGTGTGGATTGTCTTTACTCTGTGGATTGTCTTTTTTTCTGTGTTGATTGTTGTGCTCATTGTAATTTATTTAAATAAGCAAGCAAAGAACAGGACTCTGAAGAGATGTTTTCAAGACAGATTTTATGGGGATCCCTGGGTGGCGCAGCGGTTTGGCGCCTGCCTTTGGCCCAGGGCGCGATCCTGGAGATCCGGGATCGAATCCCGCGTCGGGCTCCCGGTGCATGGAGCCTGCTTCTCCCTCTGCCTGTGTCTCTGCCTCTCTCTCTCTCACTGTGTGCCTATCATGAATAAATAAAAATTAAAAAAAAAAAAAAAAAGACAGATTTTATGGTAGCATAGGTAGGGAAGGCCAGAGCTAAGGAATAAGGCATTGGGGTCATTGTGATCTGCGTTATCAAATACATAGACTGGAACAAGAGAGGAAGTTACAGATGAAAAGGTAAGACTGAAGACAAACATCCCTAGTTTGTCCAGTCTTAGTCTTAGATGAGGTAGTTGGATAGAATTGATAACAAGGGAAACAAGAAGTATTTAGAAAATAACTGTGGCTGATTATTTAAATGATCAAATGAGTTTTTGCACAGATATGGTGGTCAAGATGGTTCAGCTAAGCCACCACATTTATTTGTCAAAAACAAGCATAGTTCACAAATATGGTTTATGGAGCACCTGGCTGGCTCAGTTGGTAGAACATGTGACACCTGATCTCAGGGTTGTGAGTTCAAGCCCTATGTTAGATGTGGAGCCTACTTAATTAAAAAAGACTAAATATGGTTTAATTTTGTTTTATACCAAGAATTATTGAAATTTTCATGTGATGAATTTCATTCCGATGCAGAAACTGAAGGAAGGAGC
Source organism: Canis lupus familiaris (assembly GCF_011100685.1). NCBI lineage: Eukaryota > Metazoa > Chordata > Mammalia > Carnivora > Canidae > Canis > Canis lupus. Next base: position 55,442,095 of record NC_049224.1, on the reverse strand, counting down.
CTCTGAGAAAATTATACAAAAAGTGTTATATTTTCTGGATGCTATTGTGACAGGTACTAAGTCTTGTCCTCTACTTGTAGAACTATAACAGTTTGTTCTTTGTGTTTTGTTTTGTTCTTATTTTATGGACAATTACACTGAAACATCAAAAGTTAACATTAGTGACCGCATCAGAGTACTTGCCATTGTCTGCTCTTCACTGTGGCATATATTGCTGTTTTCTTCCTACAGCCTGCCTTCTATTACTAAATATTTGTTTAGCAACCCTGTCAGGAACACATGTCCATCGAAGTTTTTTTTGTTTTGTTCTTCGCTTTTGTTTTTTATTTTTACATTGGTGCTTTTGACAGAAAGACAAACTATCTTCACATTTTTATCCTTAAGAAGAGATAGATTACAGTAGGATGCATTTTTAACAGATGGTTCTAAACTCTATCATAATTCTACTATAGTTAAATTTTTCAGGCATTTGATAAATTATCATAGTTGTACTTTGATTAAATGATTTTTGCCTTTTGTCTGGTGTCAGCAGTCAAGAGAGCACAGATCCCTTTCCAAAGGTATTCAGAGTAATTGCTGCTATCCTAGCTTTGAAAGCACATGTTCTCTCCCTTTAGCCTTTCCACTGTTTCTTCCTTCTCCCCCAGGCTTTTATTTATTTTTCCCCCCAGGCTTTTAAAAGTCTTTTTGTGCAAAAAACAAAAAAAGTCTTTTTGTGCAATGCCTTATGATAGTCCAAAGCCCTTCTTTTCTGGTAGTCTACGACATCTGTGTTCCTCAAATGATTTTTCCGGTGAAGAAAAATAGTTATGTATATAGTGAGTCTGTCAAATAAGAAAGGCAAGAACTGAGAGTACACCCCAAACAGCAAGCAGAATCAGTGGTATAGAAAATAAATTGGCCAAATAGAAGACAGACTCTGCGGAACTTATCTAGAAAGCAAAAGAGGTGGTTAGAGACCAATATAAGGAAAGAGATGATAATTAGGCATCAAATATATCTCAGAGTCAGCTTGCAAATAACACGGACTCAAGAAGAAGACAGGGCAGATCAAAATGGATTATCAGAATTACAATGAAACTTTCTAGACTTTAATAGGAAAAAAAAACAGTCCTAACACTGGATATACATAAGGCCTGCCACATTTTGGATTCCAAGACATACTTTGGTCAGAGTCTTATATCTTATGCTAAACTTGTAATTCTCTATGCTTCTAATCAAGGAGTGGAGTGCAAACATCATATTAACTTGTTGAGATTCACAATAAAAAGTATGTTGAGATTTTGATTGCACTTGGATTATATCCATGGATTGATATGGGAAAATTGGTATCTTATAATACTGAGGTTTCTAATATTGTGAATGTGGTCTGTTTCTCCATTTATTTGGGCTTGCTTAAATGTTTTTAAATTGTTTTATAATTTTCTATATGCATCTGTTTTTAGATATATTCTTAGGTATCTTATACTTTCTACTGCTGTTATAAATGTGTGTATGTTTCTAAATGATGTTTTCTTTTTGTTTCTGCCCTTTAAAATGTATATGGATGAGTGGAGAGCCAAGACAAGATGTTTCTAAACAGGAATAACACAGTGGGACTTAGCCTACCAGATATCAAAATGTAGAATTCTTCAAATGGTAATTAATAGTAAATTAAGACAACATTTGTTTCAAGGAGAGATACATTGAACAGTAGAACAGAAAGATTACCTAGAAACTAGTCCACAGATTTATGGAACCATGATATGTGACAAGGGTGGCATTGCACATGGGGGAAGTCATGAGTTAAATATCTGTGTGGGTTAATGATACCGTTTCTGTATAAAATTAGATCTCTGGGCAGCCCCGGTGGCGCAGCGGTTTAGTGCCGCCTGCAGCCCAGGGCGTTATCCTGGAGACTCTGGATCAAGTCCCACGTCAAGCTCTCTGCATGGAGGCTGCTTCTCTCTCTGCCTCTCTCTCTCTCTCTCTCTGTTGTCTCTATGAATAAATAAATAAAATCTTAAAAAAAAAAAAAAGAAATTAGATCCCTATGTCACAGAGTATACAAAAATCATTTCTACATAGATGAAAGTGTTGAAAAGCTTTTAGGGCATATGGGAAATATGTCCCTGGAATAGGGAAGAATTTCCTGTCGAGATATAGAAAGGACTATCCATGAAAGTAAAGATTAATAAATTTGAGTATATTAAAATCAGGTGCTCTATTCCACAAAAAAAAAAAAGGCTCCTTAATGAACTGGAAAATAGAAGCCACATATCAGGAGAAGATGCTGCTACACACAGAACAAATAGAGCTTTAATATACAGAATGAATCAGTAAGAAAAAGACAAACAGCCTGATAGAAAAATGGGCAAAACCACATGAATAGCCATTTCATAGAAATACATTAAGGCCTATAATTTGTGAAAAGATGCTTGACTTGATTAGTGATTAGGGAAGTGCAAATTAATAATCATATTGAGATTACCAAAATTAAGAGATTTGCCAGTATCATATGTTGGAGAGGATGTGAATCAACAGGAACTCTTGTTACACCACTGAAGGAATATAAATTGGTCCAGCCACTTTGAAAAACAATTTCACTTTATGTTATAAAGTTGGAATTTTGTGTACTTTCTGACTCACCCTTTCTTTTCTTTCTTTTTCTTTCTTTATCTTGCTTTCTCTTGCTTTCTCTCCCTCCCACCTCCCTCCCTCACTCCCTTTCTCTGTCTCTCTGTCTCTCTGTCTCTGTCTCTCTCTCTCCCCCTCTTTCCCTCCTTTCCTCTCCCTGCCCAGCAGGGATCCCAACACAGGGCTTGAATTCATGATCCTGAGATCAAGGCCTGAGCTAAAAATCAGAAGTCTGGACCCTCAACCAACTGAGCCACCCAGGCACCCCACTGACTTAGGCATCTAACATCCTAGTTAGAAAGTTAAATTAGAAAAACATGTGCACTAGAAGGTATATACAAAAATATTCATACCAGCACGATTCATAATGGCAAAAAGAAACTTGTAAATAACCCAGATGTCCTTTGACAAAGAATGGAACATTAAGTTATGGTATATTGACATAAAAATATTATTATTATTATTATTCACCATTAAAAATGAATGACCTACAGCTATACATAGGTTGCTTTCAGTGTAGTCAGGCTAGCTTTACAATGATCAGTGTCAAAAAATAAATAATAAAACAACATTTACTCATTTGTTAAAAAAAAAAAAAGAAAAAGAAAAACACAAAACTTACTGAATTCCTGCTATGGATTTAGTAGTGAATAAGGTGGATAAATTTCCTATCCTCATGAAGCTTACATTTCAGTTTAGAAGGGGGACAGATTAATAAGCAAAGCAGTATGTAATTTAATGTAATTCATAAAAGCTGTAGAGAAAGATGAATCAATCAGGGTAAGAGGATAGCATATGATGGAGAGTGTGTGTGTGTGTGGCATGCATTTCTGCAGATTAAGGAAGGGTTTTTTTTGAAAACATAACAGTTGAAAGGAGTTAAATGTCCTATGGGAGAAGTGTTACTACTTTCTGGGGGGAAAGTAGGAATGAGCTTGGCATTTATACAAAGAAGAGATGAAGGCAAATGAATCTGGTATAGAATGAGACTGGACTAGGGGAAGAGGGTAGGAGAGGAGTTCAAGGGGATAGACAAAATTCTTTTTTTTTTTTTTTTTTTTTTTTTGCCAAAATTCATATCAGATAGGGTCTTACAGCTTTAGTAGTATAAGATTTTTTAAAATAGGGATAATCATCAGAGAATTTGGGGCAGAATGACATAATCTGATTTATATTTAAGGTCTGAAGAACTGATTGTTGGGAGCTAAATTGGGGAGTTGGGAGGTAGACACAAAAGACCTAGTTAGGAGGCTTTTGTTGAAGTGCAGGCATTAGGTGGTGGTAGCGTGGACCAGAGGGATCGACAACGGCTCCAGAAAGCAGCAGTTAGTTCAATGATATATTTGGGGGGTGTAATTGAAAGGACTCCATTATAGATGAATATATCTGTATGGGAGAGATATAAATCAATAAAGACTTCTAGCTTCCTACTGGGAGCAGATAGTTGGACAGTAATGCCATTTACTCACTTGGAGAATACTGAAATATAAGCAGATTGGGCCATAGGATTAAGAGTTTGTTCTTAAATCTCTGGAATTTGAAATGTCTGTGGGACACCCAGGTATGTGAGAGTGAAGCCCTCAGAAGGAAGGTCTGGAGTTCAGGGGTAGGAATATGAGATTCATTAACATACAGATGGCATTCATAACCTTGGTGTCCAAAAAGACCACTGAGGGGTAAGTGTAGAAGAGGAACTAGGAAAGGAGGCTACTGAGAAGTGGATGGGAGGGAAAGGGGAGAAGTGCCAGGAGATGTGGTGTCTGGGAACTCAAAAGAAGAAAATGTGTCAGTAGACATATTATGTAATGGAAAAATATATTTGCAATAGAAATTACAGATATCAGGTTACTGTATCACAAATGAATAGTAAAAAGACTTGTGTAGAGAAATGCAAAAATGATTTGAATAGGTAATTCACTGAAGGGTAAATCCTTATGGTCAGTCCACCTATGAAAAGATGCTTAACCTCACCATTAATCAGAGAAATGCAAATTTAAAAGAGCAGTAATACTTTAATGCTGTCAAAGTTTGGAAGGGAGGTCATCTTCATACCTTAGTAGAAATGTGAATTATTACAACCTTTTTTTGAAAGCAGCCTGGCAATATCTATTAAAGTGAAAAATATCTCTGATCTATGATCCAACAGTTTCACTCCTAGAAATCTGTCTCCTGGAAATAGAAGCACCAGTGCATAAAAATCTAAGTATGTTTACTGTAGCCTTTTTAAAGGGCACAAACAGTAAAAATAGGGTAAATGCCCATCTCTCAGGGAAAAGTTGAATAATTATAGGTTATCCAATTATTGGATTATTACACAATCAGTTGAAGTCAAGGACCTCTCATGATGCAGACAATTTTATAAAATATGGTTCACACGTGTGAAACACAGTAGTCTCCCTCTTTCCAGAAAAACATCTGCCTGTGTATACAACATTTATATATGATTATATATATGAAGTGGAGAAAAGCATAGTTCTAAGTAATGATTGCCTGGGGATAAGTAAATCTGAGGGAGATTGTGGAGGTAAGCCTCTACTCATTCACTCACTCAATAAACACACACATCTCTATTTAAAAGAAAAAGGATCCCCAGGATAAAACAGCTTCTGTGATACATTTATGTAAAATATATGTGCCTATATATAAAGACGTGAAAAGATAGTCACCAAAATTATAATTCTAAAGTAAAATTAACTTTTTAAAATAAAATGCTAAATTGGTATTCTTGTCACTTTTTTTTCCTCCTTTGAATGCCGGTTCAAATGGAGAATCTTGATATTAACCAGATAAATTTCATTTTCAAAAGAATTTTTATTTTTTATTTTAATTTTTATTTAAATAATTTTTAAGTTAATTTACAGGATTAGCACCATTTTATGCTCTTCATTAACTTCTATTTCAAGATCCATTTTCCTCTTGCTTTCTTTGCTTTCAGTCTTTAACCGGCAGTTTGTTTTGGGTATAAACTAAAATAAAAATTAGAATAGATTAGCAGTCAAACCCGCAAGTAGCTAGCTGTGTTCAATTGAGTGATAAACCTCACTGAATATCTGAATCATGAACACAGTTATCTAATATTTACTGTACATATTTGTTCATGAGGTAGAAAGACTCATACTGTTCAGTTTTAGAGAGAAAATATTTAAATTATACTTATTGATTTTTCAAATATTGTCTGCTTTTTTTTTTTTTTTTTTTTTTTTTTTACTTTGAGTATGGTTGACACACAGTGTTACATTAGTTTAAGGCATACAACAGGGATCCCTGGGTGGCGCAGCAGTTTGGCTCCTGCCTTTGGCCCAGGGCGCGATCCTGGAGACCCGGGATCGAATCCCACATCGGGCTCCCGGTGCATGGAGCCTGCTTCTCCCTCTGCCTATGTCTCTGCCTCTCTCTCTCTCTCTCTCTCTGTGACTATCATAAATAAATAAAAATTTTTAAAAAAGGCATACAACATAGTGATTTGACAACTCTATACCATATGCTGAGCTCACTGCAAGTATAGCTACCACCTGTCACCATACAGCTCTATTACAGTATCATTGACTATATTCCCTGTGCTGTACTTTTATTCCTGTGATTTACTCATCTCGTAACTGAAAACCTGGACCTCCCAACTCCCCTTCACTCTTTTTACCTGTCCCTTGATTCCCCTTCCTTCTGGCAATCTTCAGTTCTCTGTGTTTATCAGTCTGATTCTACTGTTTATTCATTGTTTTTTAGCTTTTACTTAGTATAATACCCTATAGTCCGTCTGTGTTGTCACAAGTGGCAAGATCTCATTCTTTTTATGGCTGAGTAATATTCCATTGTGCATATATACTATGTCTTTATCCATTCATCTATCAATAGACACTTGAGTTGCTTCCATATCTTGGCTATTGTAAGTAATGCTTGTCTATTTTAAGTAATAAACACAGGAGTGCATATATCTTTTCAAGTTAGTGTTTTCATTTCCTTTGGGTAAATAGCCAGTAGTGGAATTACTGGATCATATGGTAGCTCTATTTTTAATTTTTTTGAGGAAACCTCATAGTGTTTTCAACAGGGGCTGCACCAGTTTGCATTTTCACCAGCAGTGAACAAGGGTTCCTTTTCCTTCATATCCTAATACTTGTTATGTCTTGTCTTTTTTTATTCTGCCCATTCTGACAGGTGTAAGTGTATTTATTGATTTTTAAATTGAAATTAAAACAGACATCATGACTGTCATTAATTATGTGACTTCTCAGAGCACTGTGGGAGCCAGTGGGCTGGAAAACTACTATGTACAGAAGATTGGATCTAGCCTGGCTAATTTTCTCTGAAGTCTTATCTTTGTGCATTACTTGGTGTTAATCTTGACAGATCTCCCACCTTTGCTCTTTCTCTCTCTGATTTAGCTACTGTGTCTTTCCTCATTGTACTTATTTGAAGCTGTTTTGCCTCTACTCCGTGTTCAAAGCCATTTTGTGATGCTAGCAATGTTCCTGTCCCTTTGGATAAGGTCTTATAACTATTCTGGTCACTGTCTGCTAATGAAAAGCCCCCAAATCAGTTCTAGTCACAAGCAGACTAAATTCAATAATTAGTATGGTCAATTCTGTGTAATAATTTAAAAATTTAAACTTTATTTAAAGGCAAAAATTTTTCTCTCCCAAAGAAGCCTATAACTCCTTAAAACAGCCTACTTAGTGGGAAAGAGGGGTTAACTATTTTTTCTGCCTCTACCTAACATACTGACTGCTCTTCCAGCATTTTTCAGCCCTTTAGGGACACAGTGGGCTAGAAGGTGGCAGGAAAATTCTTACTCAGTTGTAACTGTTGTGAGCTGGTGTTGATTCTGTTTGGACTTGGCAGCTGTTTAGAGCTGATTGACTAATGAACTCTTTTGTAGTTTCTTCAGAGCTACCCAATATTATCTTTAGCCACATAACACATTTCTCCAAAATTTAGTGGCTTAAAATAACACACATTTTTTATTTCTGTGGATCAAGAATATAGGTAGGCATGGCTTACCAGAACCCTCTTCCTCTATGTCTCTACAAGATCAGAGTCATCTTAAGGCTTGACTAGGGTAGATTTGCTTCCAGACTCACTTCAGTAATTGTTCACAAGATTCAATTCCTCATGCGGTAATGGCCTCATGGCCTCATTTCTTCATGAGCTATGGGCTAGAGCCTTCCCTTGGTAACCTTACCACATAGGCTTCTCTATAGAGCAACTCACAATATGGCATCTGGCTTCATTAGAGCAAGAGGGGAAGAGTTAAAAACATGAAAATGACAGTCTTTTGTAACCTAGTCTTGGAAATTACATCCTATCACTTTTGCCATATTTCATTTATCTGAGGAAAGTAACTAGATCTAGTGCACACTCAAAAAGAGAGGAGTACACAGGCCATGAATACCAGGAAATAAATATCATTGGGAGCCATTTTAGAAGCAGCCTACCATTCTACCACCAGTATTCCTGGGATTATCTCATCTTCACTTCTTTGATACAGGGAATTATATCTCTCTTCTAAGTCACTTATAACTCCCTCCTCCTTGAACATCTTTCTGCTTGGTCCCCTCACCTCCAGATGGCCCTCTTGAACAGGATTAAGACAACGTCTATACTATTATCTATCCATAGCTAATGGTGCATGGAAAATTTGCATCCTCTTCTGTAAGAAAATTTGGGAGAGGGGATCCCTAGGTGGCTCAGCAGTTTAGCACCTGTCTTTGGCCCAGGGTGTGATCCTGGAGTCCCAGGATCAGGTCCCACATTGGGCTCCCTGCGTGGAGCCTGCTTCTCCCTCTGCCTGTATCTCTGCCTGCCTCTCTCTCTCTCTCTCTCTCTCTCTCTTTCTCATGAATAAATAAATAAAATCTTAAAAAAAAAATTGGGGGGAGTACAGGCCAATCCCAGTGTAATCATCACCCATTTCAGTCTGCCACTAGAGCAACTACCAAAAAATCGGTACTCTTTCTCAAGATTTCTCAGTCTTGAGTCAATCACTGGTCTTCTGTGACTCCCTAGCTCTACAGTCAAACTCTTCCAGTGGTCTTGTTGAAGATTCTTTCCCTAGGTCAAGGCTTTTGGGGTAGGAGGGCCTTTTCTGAACTCTTTACCTCCAACTTTTTTTTGCTAGAGCTAAAGTTTACAAGGAATTTTGACCACATTCTTGGATCTGCAGCTAAAACTGACATTCAAGTAGTTCCATATTGACATTGTTTCATCTGCTGTTTGCCTTCTTCCTAATCCTTTGAAAGCATTTGCTTTGGGTGGTTGCCTACAGTCATTGTAACAAGAAAAATGATTACCAATTTATTAAGTCAAACAGTGGAACATAATAGAGAAGAAATGGGAGAAAGATTAATAAATAATGAGAAAGGGAAGGGAAGAAGATAGGAGAAAGCACTAGATACCTTATTTGGTTTCAGATTAGAATAAATAGGTAAATATTGTCTTAATGTTATCGTATAATTACTATTGTTTTAATAGTGTTCTTGAAATATTTGAGGTACTTATAGAATTAAAATTGAGATATTTGAGTTTAATTCATAGAATAAAAGTAAACATGAAGAGAGAAAAGAGGCATAAAAAGCCAAACATTATACTGGAAGCATAAATATTCTTCATTTAGACCTATAAATAAAATCCAACAATATAATGTTTGTAAGAAACTGACCTAACAGAAAATAGAAGGTAAAAATTATTCCCAAATTGGAAAGGTCTATTTATCAGATTTGAATACAACAGAAAAATGACAGTAATTTATATCAGACAAAATAGAATTCAAGTGGGAGGAAAGCAGACAGTGCATATCATTTTATATTGACAACATAAAGTCTGATGAAATTGACACCAAAAATAAAAGATGTGCCCAAATTGGCACAAGTTTTATGAACTGGATTCACAAGTATCCAAATTTAGTTTTACATGATTTTCTTTAAGTTTTTTGGTAGAGGAAGCAAGGTTTGGAAGATCTGGGTGAAGCAGTAAACTCTGTTTCTATTAAAATGTACTACAGGGGCACTTGGGTGGCTTAGTGGTTGAGCGGCTGCGTTTGGCTCAGGTCATGATCCAGGGCGTTGGGATCAAGTCCTGCATCAGGCTCCCTATGGGGAGGCTGCTTCTCCCTCTGCCTATGTCTCTGCCTCTCTCGGTGTCTCTCATAAGTAAATAAAATCTTTATAAATAAATACTTGAATGAATGAATGAACTACATAAAATTTTGTGTATAGCTACAGAAGTTTTCCTGTTGGAGGACCAGCTAAGAATCCTTGCTGGGGAAATGGGAAAGGCAAGATTAAAGTTTTACAAATATAGTTTCCTAGGAATTCAAACCAGGTTTGGAACTGGAGGCTCGTGTCACACCCCCTTTACGTTGGGAAAAGATGCTCTTTCTATCCAATCAGACAAGGTTCTCATGGGCTTACGGAGAAGTCGTCCTCAACTGACATAGATAGAAGAGTCTGAGAAGTTTAATTGTCTAGCTGTTCTTTACCTAATAAAAATTCCATTCTGCAGGTTTTGTTTTTGTTTTAAGTCAGATTTTCTGAGGCAATCTCTAAGCATTTATATACTTTTATTGATTTACTTTTTAAAAATAGTTAATATTTTGGTTTGTTTTTAATTTTAGGAGAAATGTAGTTTTGTAACACTACCATTCCTACTACCCTGATGTAATTAGCATTGATAGTTGGCAATGTATCCTTATGCTTATATAAGCGTTTGTATATATAGAGATATATACACACTCATAATTTGATGTAGTTAACATTTTCTAATCTGCAACTTGCTATTTTCACTTGTCTTGATATACTGCTATCTTTCCAAGTCAATACATATAGATCTTGGCTATGGATGTGCCTAGTATGGCTGTGGCATAATTTAATTAATCATTTCTATACTGATGGCCCATTAGTCGTTTCTTCTTTTGGCAGGAGAACTTTGGTGAACATCTTGGATTGTTTATCTTTACGTGCTCATGCTCTTCTATAGAATAGGTTGGTTCCTAGAAGTAGAATTGTTAGGCATGTGGTATGTATGTTTTTAATTTTATAATATATGAAATCATACCCACTTCTTAGATGTTTGTAGCAGTTCACATTTTGTTTATATAATCGTTTATGTGGGTGCTGATTTCTCTACATTTACTGTTAAGCACATTTCTAGCTTAAGAAAATAATTCATTAAAACCACAAAAGTGATACAAGGGAAAATGTGAGAAAACTTTTTTATAGTCTTAGAATAGGAATGACCTTTTAAGCAAGATACAAGCCCATAAGCCTTAAAGACAAAGATTAATAACTTTCACTATATAAAAATTAAGAATTTCTGCTGGCCAAAAAAATATTGCAGATGAAATCAAGACAAGTGATAAATGGGTAAAAAAACATTTGTAGGGATCCCTGGGTGGCGCAGCGGTTTGGCGCCTGCCTTTGGCCCAGAGCGCGATCCTGGAGACCCGGGATCGAATCCCACGTCAGGCTCCCGGTGCATGGAGCCTGCTTCTCTCTCTGCCTCCCTCTCTCTCTCTCTCTCTCTCTGTGACTATCATAAATAAAAAAATAAAAAAAATAAAAAAAAATTTGTAAAAAAAGGTAAAAAAAAAAAACATTTGTAGCGTATGATAGAAAAAGGGTTGAGATATACACAAAATGAGCTTTTACAGATCAATAACAAAAGACCAACAACCCAATAGAAACATGACTATTGGATATGAAAAGCAGCTTATAAAAAACATAATACAAGTAACTCTGAACGTATGAAAAAATGCTCAACATCATCTGTAATTAAGAAAGTACAAATTAAAACACCATTTTCACATAGCATATTGAAATAAGATATACTGCTAATCCCCATTATTAGTGAAGCTACAGGGATATAGGAACCCATATTATAGGTGGAAGTGTAATTGTTACAGTCTTTCTAATTGGCAGTTTGGTGGTTTTAAAAAATTCTTTTTGAATTGTTTTTAGCTAAAGTGTTGTATGTAATTTTACAAATCTACCTTTGCTTATAATAAAGTACAACAGTCTCCTTTCTCGTCTTAATTTATTGACTAGACAGTGTCTGTTAACTTCCTATCATAAGACACAAGGGTGTAACCAACTTGCTCTGCTACCTCGTATTCTCTCCCTTCTCCTCCTAACCTATTTTTACCAAAATATGAACATTTTGAATGTAACAGAAATGCTTAAATATGAACACCATATACCCACCTCCTGGATTCTACAATTAATATTTTGCTAGCTTTGTTTTATCACACTTCTATCCTTCTGGCATTCTCCATCCATCAAGTCATTTTATTTTTTATGTGTTTAAATTAATTTGCATATATTATTTCATCCTATACACTTCAGCATGCATAAAATTAACTAGAATTTAACATTTATTTACATTTTTGAGGAAAGTTGATACACATTGAATGTGTAAATCTCGTGTTTTGTAAGGTGAGTTGTGACACCATTATACACCTGTGTAACCCAAACCCTGTCAATATATGTGGTATTACCATCACCCCAGAAAATTTTCTCATGGTTCTTCCCAATCACTCACCACCCCTAAGTCCTCCAAAGTTAACACTGTTGAAATTTTTTTCACCATAAAGTAGCTTTTCCTTTTCTAGAACTTTATATAAATGGAATCATGCAGTATTCCACTATTATTTTATGTAAGACTTCTATCATTTAGTGTATTTTTAAGATTCATCCATGTTACTGTATCATTATCACTACATTCTTTTTTATTGTTGAATATTATTCCCTTGTATGAGTATACTACCGTTTGTTTAGCCACTCTCATGCTGATGAATGCCTGGGCTGTTTTCAGACTTGAGCTACTGTGAAAAAAAACCTGCTGTTGTACATCCTTGTACAAATCTTTATATGGACACATACTTTAATTTCTTTGGGGTCAATGCATAGAGTATTGTGACAGTTTGGTATGTTAATCACATGATAATCACATGTTAATCACATGATAATGTTAATCACATGATAATCACATGATAATCACAATAGATTTCACTTCATACCTAATAGAATGGCTGAAATTAAAAGGGCTGGCCATACTAAATATTGGTTAGGATGTAGAGCAACCGGAGCTCTCATGTATTATTTGAGAGAACAATATGATAGAATAACCACTTTAGAAAATAGTCTAGCAGTTTCTCTCAGAATTAAACATTTACCTGTGCTTTACCCTGTAATCCTACTCCTGGGTATATTTATCCAAGAGAAGTGAAAGCATATGTCCAAAAAAAAAAAAGTGCAAGAATGTTTATAGCAGTTTCATTCACGATAGCCAAACCTGGACACAATACAAATGTCCATCAGTACATCCACAGGTGAACAGCTGCAGTGGAAGATTACCTGGCAGTATAGAAGAATAAACTACTTATATATATGTAATTTATTGAGCAAGTGCCTGGGTGGCACAGTCAGTTAAGTGGCAGACTCTTGGTTTTGGTTTAGATCATGATCTTGGGGTCATGGGTTCAAGCCCTGTGTTGGGCTCCAAGCTCCCTGTGGAGTCTGCTTGAGTTTCTCCCTCTCCCTTTTTGCCTCTCCCTCCTTGTGCTCTTTCTCTCACTCTCTCTCTCTAAAATAAATAGATAAATCTAAAACAAAACAAAACATACACTGAGCAAAAGAAGCCAATAACCAAAGACTTCTTCCTTATTTACTTTTTTTTTTTTTTTTAAGTTTGGGAACAGGCAAAACTAACCTGTGGTGATAGAAATCAGGAAAGTGGTTGCCTTTGGTGGGCAGGAAATTACTAGTAGGGAGTATGAGGAAACTTTCTGAAATGACTTAGATGTTATGTACTTGATTAGGTTTGGTTATATGGGTTTATGATGTATCAAATTATTATTATTAATTTAAAATGAGTATATTTCACTACATGTAAATTTTTACCTTGATAAAAGTGAACATAAACCCTAAGAATGAGTGTATTTTATACCTCTTCAAAATAGAATTCATGTGGACAGTTGCTTAGAAGACTGGGGACTGAGGGAGAGTTTAGGGAATATCCTTTATTTCTTACTATTCAACCTGAGTTTTTCCAATTGTCAGAGACTGGCTCTCCCTAAGGTATACTGAGGATGAAGGATGAGTCATAATACCCAACATATGCTCCTTCTCCAGAATCAGCAATACTAATGAGGGATGACAATAAATTATCTGCCCTATCCCTTCCATAGAGCCTACCACAATGTTAAAAACACTGCCTTTTAAGTATATCTCTACTTCTCAAAATTATTTATAATTCTTTTAAAGATAAAATTGTTGGGGTACCTGAGGCTTAGTTGGTAAAGTGTCTGCCCTTGGCTTAGGTCATGATCCCAGGGTCCTGTGATTGAGCCCCATGTCGGGCTCCTTGCTCAGTAAGGAGACTCCTTTTCCCCCTCTCTCTACTGCTCCCCCTTGCTTGTCTTGTGCTCCCTCTGTCAAATAAATAAAAAAAATTTTAAATGCTTTAAAGATAAAATTGTCAAAGTTTATGAAAGTTTTATGGAGTAAAAACCAAAATGTCTTTATAAAACTGCTCTTTCAGCTAATAGGTGGTGGTTTTTATATACTTAAAGATATTAGTGTCTAGTTTACTAGAGATTTTTTTGAATTGTTATTTTGGAAACTATTTCCATATAGTTATGTTTGTGATTCTTTAACAGAGTGTTACTTTCAAATATTAAATTGATGAATAACCTGTTTATTAAGCCAAATATAGTCACATTTTAAGAATTCTTTTCCCTTTATCTTGTGCACATTTCCTTTTTCCATAATGTGCTTTCCTCTTACCCTGCAGTAAATCTTTTGACTCCTTTGTAGTACTCTCTTTATCTAAAGCCATTTTTATTACAACATCACAAGTTTTTTTTTTCCCTCTGTAACTTCACTTTATACACTTTGATGCCTAAAATAGTCTTTTTTTCCCCTCTGTATTCTTTTCAATATTCTTTTCAGCTAGCCCCCCAAATCTTTCTTATTGGCATACTCAGACAAGTTTGCTTGTTATTCCTACTTTTTTTCTTAAGCATAGAGACTCCTTTATATTATAACTTCAGGGGATCCCTGGGTGGCTCAGCGGTTTGGTGCTGCCTTCGGCCCAGGGCATAATTCTAGAGTCCCGGGATCAAGTCCCACATCAGGCTCTCTGCATGGAGCCTGCTTCTCCCTCTGCCTGTGTCTCTACCTCTCTGTCTTTCTCTGTCTCTCACGAATAAATAAATAAAATATTTAAAAAAATATATATAGAGATTATAACTTCAGAACAATTTTTCTTAGTAATCTACTATTGATGCTTTCTCTTCTCTATCTTAGTTGGGATCTCTAATTCTCTCCCTTTGTGAGTGAGACTTCTTCAGGTCTTAAGAAACCTTGGTCCCCAAGGAATATTTATTATGTACCTCCCATGTAGCAGGCACTGCTTTAGGCAGTTGAGCAACTGCTGTGATGAAGAACACGTTTCCCCTGCATAGGGATTATATTCTAATGTGAAGAGGCAAACAAAATACTCAGTGTCAGGACAATTCTCAGAATAAAAATAAAGCAGAATAAGGAAATAGAGAATGACAGGGGAAGAGGTGCCATTTTTAATTGCGTTGTAAGGAAGTGTCTCCGATGAGGCACTCTTTAAGCAGAGTTGAACAAAGTAAGGGAATAGGCCTGGGGGCACTTCTGAGAGAAAAGGCGTTACTGGAGGAGAGAGCTTGGGTATCTTTGTTTACCCTTCTGGCTCTTAGGACTCCTCACCCTCCACTCTACCCTCACCTTCACCTACTGTGTGGACTACAATGAATGAAACCGTTAAGCTACCACACTTAGAAATTTGAGCCACAGTGTGGAACTCCTTGCCCCCAGTATCCTGATTAGATTCCCTGGTGTTGGTGCCTTTCTGTGTTCTCATCCCTTCTCATTCACCCTATTGCTGAGAGAAGGATCCCTACTGTATAGTTATGGGACTGCCTCAATGTGTATCTGGACAGATGAGACAGACCACAGCTTATTAATTACATACACTCACATCCCAGAGGAATAGGACACCACGTGCCACACAGGGCCATGCGGGAATGGCACTGACGAAGAAAGTGAACAACCAGCAGGTGGGCTTTGTAGTGTCTAGAGCAGGGCTCCCATAGAACAATGTGGGTGGCTTTTTCGAATAATGTGGTCGGCTTGCAATATTGAGCTTCAGACCTTACACCACAATCTGAGCCAAATAATTTGTTTCCCAGGGAGTACTCTGATCTCAGCAGCATCACAAGAGTTCTCAGAGAGGGTCACTTGATTATATTAGGACAGGAACTTAGAAATTTGAGAATAATGAATAATGGCTTCAAGTTATAATGTTTTAAATTAACACAGATGATAGTAACTCAACTTTTTTTTTTAAGAACCCTTAACTTTTTTTTTAACCCTTAACTATTTAGCGAGGAACTTTTGTTTGTTTAAAAACAAATTTAAGGATATGATAGCACAAAGTCTAGGAAGTTATTCTAGTGAAATATGATATCTGCTAACTATGCTGATTTTCTGAGAGTAAGGAGTACCTCCCCGTTTTTTTTAAACCATATCTTGTTAGCAATAGACAGGATACTCCAACACCAATTTGTAATTTAACAGAGAAAACCAAATTCTGGTTTTGTATTAATAAGTATTAGTGGATTTTTAAGCTCACCCTTTTTAATCTTTATGAGTAAGTCATAAAAACTGAGCCAGCTATATCAAAATGACAAAAATAACAAGTTTTGGCGAATATGTAGAAAAAAGGGAACGCTTATACCCTGTTGCGGGAATGTAAATGCAGACACTATGAAAAACAGTGAGGAGCTTCCTCAAAAAACTAATAGAAATATTGTACAAGCCAGCAATTCCACTGCTGGGTATTTATCCAAAGAAAATGAAAATACCAATTTGTAGAGATATATGCATCCCTGTTTATTGTAGCATCATTTATAAAGCCAAATATAAAAGTAATCTAAATATTTGTCAATAGATGATTTGATTAAGATTTGGTATATGTATACAGTGGAATATTGTTCACCCATAAAAAAGATGAAACCTTGTCATTTGTGACAACATGAATGGAGCTAGAAGGTATTAATAAGTGAAGTAAGCCAGAGAAAGACAAATACTATATGATTTCACTTGTTTTTTTTTTTAATTTTTTATTTTATTTTATTTTATTTATGATAGGCACACAGTGAGAGAGAGAGAGGCAGAGACACAGGCAGAGGGAGAAGCAGGCTCCATGCACCGGGAGCCCGATGTGGGACTCTATCCCGGGTCTCCAGGATCGCGCCCTGGGCCAAAGGCAGGCGCTAAACTGCTGCGCCACCCAGGGATCCCCTATGATTTCACTTGTATGTGGAATCTAAAAAGCAAATGGACAAATTCCAGAAACTTATAAAATTGAAAAACAAAACGGAGACTCATAGATAGAAGAAACTGTTGGTTACAAGACTAAGGAGGGGTAGAAGATGGGGCAGACAGAATAGATGAAGAGAACTGAAAGGTACAGATTTAGTGATAAGTCATGGGATGTAGAGTCCCTAATATTGTGGTGACTCTCTGTGGTGACAGATGGCAACAAACTGTGTGGATCATTTCATAATATATAAAAATGTTGACAGATATGATGTACACGAGAAACCAATAGGATATTGTATGTCAGTTGCAGTTCAATTAAAAAAAACTGAACCAACTTTGGCAACATTTTTAGACTATTTGCAGTTTTATAGTCCAAAGCAAATAAACTTTCCTTTCTACAAACCTACAGCTTTCAATATTCATCTGGGTTTTATCCTCCTTAATCCTTTCCCACATGCTGGAACAACCCAGGTGCTTGACTTCAAGTACAAAACTAATCTTTTCCCTTTAATAAGCACAAATACATCCCATTACCTTGCCTACCTGGTTATACTTCTGTGCCATTATTGTTAGTAGTCTCAATCTCCATATTTATCATTTTAACAAAGTAACCTCTGTTTCACAGAAAGTCAGTTATTTGAGGAATTATTGTCATAAACACTGTTTCAGCAAACCATCAAAGCTTATGGACAAATATAATGCACATATTCTTTCTCTGCCTTCTTAGAGTAGCAAAAATAGTCACTACATAACACATAAAAGTTAAAATTCTATGTATTTTTTTAATTCTATGTATTTTAAAACTACACATGGTTACCAATGTTTCCGTATTCTATTTTATTTAGAAATTATTCAAGGATGCAAAGATTATCCATTAATTAATTCAATTCAATACTAGTCCAACATCCTAAAGTTAATGATTGGAAATTAAGTTTATTTATTTATTTTTTTTTTGGAAATTAAGTTTAATCTAACATACCACAGAATCTAATTATTGTTGATATAGAAAAGTTTGTCAGAAATATAGTTCATTTACGTTTTCTTTAATCTTTAACATTATGTGGAAGTAATAGTAGCCTGTTAGTAAACCTGTTTAAGAAGTTCCAATGTAGGGATCCCTGGGTGGCGCAGCGGTTTGGCGCCTGCCTTTGGCCTAGGGCACGATCCTGGAGACCCGGGATCGATTCCCACGTCGGGCTCCCGGTGCATGGAGCCTGCTTCTCTCTGCCTGTGTCTCTGCCTCTCTTTCTCTCTCTGTGACTATCATAAATAGATAAAAATTAAAAAAAATATTTAAAAAAAAAAAGAAGTTCCAATGTAATAAGTCTCGTCATGAGAAAATAAACCCAAATTTTACTTAAAAAAATAAAACATTTGCTTATATTACATTCTACAATGATTAAATCCAGACAACATTGTTTTTTTTTTTCAAAGTTGTTTTTACACCAAAATTATCAACCAGTCTGATTTGTTCATTTTGATTACTGAAATTTGGATTTTTTTTTTTTTTTTATACAGATGCCTCTGACCTATTAGTTTCTGGGAGAAGGATGTTTTTCTTAGAAGGTCACCACACTTAATATAACACAATACTCTTTTAATAAAAAATAGAAATGTTGGGGCACCTGGGTGGCTCGGCCGGTTAAGCATCTATCTGCCTTTCGCTTGAGTCATGATCCCAGGGTCCTGGGATGGAGCCCTGTGTCAAGCTCCCTGCTCAGTGGGGTATCTGCTTCTCCCTCTCCCTCTTCCCCTTTGCCTCCCCCTGCTTGTGCTCTCCCTCTCTCTCAAATAAATACAATCTTTAAAAAAAAATGAAATGTTGATATTTTATACATTTTAAAACATTAGGAAAGCAATCCTGCATTGGTGCATTTTTGCAATCTCAGTGCAAAAATCCTACGATATGGTGGGACTTATATTAATCACAAGAAATGAAGGCAATCCACCCACAGGAACAACAGTAAGAGGATGAAAAGTCTTATAATGTATTTCGAAATCAGCTGGAGGCTTCTTAAAACACTTAACTCCCAAGGTGTCTAAGTCAGTTGGCCAGGGTTCTGCACTGAGAACTAGCATTTCTAATGAGTTCCAAGTAACACTAATGGTGAAGGTCCAGGGATGAAGCTCTGAGGTTTCCTAGGAAATAAGAGGTTACCTGCCTCCCTCCCATAGGGCTGTAGACTTGTAGACTCAAGGGATAGAAGCTTGGTTTCCATCTGACATCCTCTGAGTATCTCTGCAATGATCAAAGCAGACAAATAAATAAAGAACAATAAGGCTACCAAATTTAAAGTACTGTACATTCACTTTTCTTTCCCCCTGAGGATTCTTAGTTTATATTAGATTTTTATATTTCCTTATATTATATATTAATATAAGGAAACCTTATATATATATATAAATGTGCATATTTTTACATATTTTTCGTTTATATTAGATTTTTCTAAGTTGTATTAGTATCTCTAAATCAATAAAAAGAGCTCTTTTAAGAAAATTAGATCAAATTTATTAGGACCCTCTCCCAAAGTAGAAAAATGTTTCAAAATCACAGAAGGAGGGATAAAATATGCTATTTCAAGTACAAACAGAGAGAGCTTATGACTTCAGGTCTAAAACTTAACTACAGGTTAAAGGAAACAGAATACACACATTCACTGATCTAGGTCTCCAAAGGGCTTTTCTTCTAGTAGAAGCAAGACATTCTTCTACAAAGTAAAACACTAATATACCAGACTCTTTGTCATGTCATATTCAAAAGACAAGAGGTCACCATATCATCTTGTAATGGGGAATAACACATTGGCTGTGTGCAAACCAGAATCAAAACCAAAAATAGGGGCAGCCCAGGTGGCTCAGCAGTTTAGCACCGCCTTCAGCCCAGGGTGTGACCCTGGAGTCCTGGGATCGAGTCCCATGTTAGGCTCCTTGCATGGAGCCTGCTTCTCCCTCTGCCTGTGTCTCTGTGCCTCTCTCTGTGTGTGTCTCTCATGAATAAATTAATAAAATCTTTAAAAAAACCCAAAAAAACAAAAAACAAAAATAGCCAAAAACTAGAAACAAAAGTAAAAATACAAAGTACAAAATCAGGAAAACAGAAACAGTGAAAAAACAAAACCAAAAAAACCCCTGAAAATAAAGTTCTGTTGCCACTTGCTATCATTATAGGAGCCAAAAAACAGTGCCTGGGAGGAACACTTTCCTTTTTTTTTTTTTTTTTTTTTAAAGATTTTATTTATTTACTCAGACGCAGAGAGAGAGAGAGAGAGAGAGGCAGAGACACAGGCAGAGGGAGAAGCAGGCTCCATGCAGGGAGCCCAGTGTGGGACTCGACCCTGGGACTCCACCCAGGATCACACCCTGAGCCACCCAGGTGTCCTGAGAGGTACTTTTTAATTGGTTCAGGAAGGTGTATATACTTGAACAACTTGTTATTCCAAAATTGCCAAAGTATAAATTCGAAAGAGTTAAAAACAAGACTCTCAATAAAATGCAGTGAGTACATGTCAACACATTATTTAATACCTTTCTTGTGGAACCAGCATGGTGGTAAGGCCCATTCTACTATTTTTGACAGTATTTATTACAGGGGCACAAACTCACATATTCCAAGGGGCCAGGTAAGCAATATGAGTAAGGAACGCAGGCATTTACAACACCATCAAGAGAGTGGTGGGTATGTAACATACCGAGGGCACATATTTTGTGTAAAGGTGGCACATACTTTGTCTAAAGGGCACATACTATTGAAAATGTTGGCGAATTGTTGCCTTGTGGGAATGCTTGCTTATCTGTCTTTAAGTTTTTTTTTCGGAAACTATTAATCTGGATTTTAATGTGAATCTTCTCATTTTAAAGTGTTGGAACTAATTTACTTTAAAAAACAAAACACTGTATGAGCCAAACAGAACTTACCTTTAGGCCAGAAATTGCCCAAGGGCCATCACTCTGCAACCTCTGCACTAGATATTACTTATGTAACATTATAGTAAATGAAAAGTTTAACCAAAAGTTGTATTTCTTTTGGAAAGAAAATTTTAAAAGATGTCTTTTTGAACTGTTTACTTTTAGTTATTTTATAAGAGTGACAAAAACTTGATGTGGTGGTGTTTTGTCAGATGGTATGCTTACCACATACTTAACATGCATTGCCATTTTAAGTTCTATTTTTTCTCCATTAAAAATCTAGTTACCCGCTTTCTGGAGATCTGTTTCACAGTAATGTGAATATCATTACTACTGAACTATACATTTGAAAATGGCTAAATTAGAAAATTTTATGTCATGTTTTTCACCATATATTCTCTCACACACATTATTGGATGTTTAATGAATTGATTCAAATGAAATTAATTCATTTTAAATTGTTTTTGTTAGGGTAGTATTGAATGTAACACCCACAAGGTTTTCACAGAAGTTATATAGTAGGTAACAGGAAAAAGCTTGGAGACAAGGAAATACTTCTGAAGGCTACTATAGTGGCCATGTTGAAAGAGCATAAGAACTTGTTTAAGGAACGAAATTCACTAAGAGAATGGTGATCAATTTAAGAGACCTTTCTGGAGCTGAACTGGGAGAATTAGGTGAAAAACTGAATACGGGGCTTGAGGAAATAACTAACAAGATTAAGGTTTGTACCAGTAATTAAGATAGTAAACAAAAACAGGGGAAATTAATTTAGTTTTTGACAAGCCATGGTATTTTAGGACTTGAAGGAAATCTAGAAGTCACCAACTGCACCCACCACATTTGAGAGATGTGAAAGTCAAGGCCCCAAGATATGAGGTAATACCTTTGCTATCACAGTTTAAATCAGAAGCAGGACTTAACGTTTTCTAGACTTGAAGTTCATCTTTCCTCTGTACACAGAGTGTCTACTCTGACGTGAACGAGCGGTAGTGTAATCTGCAGGCTGCTGCCCTGTGTGAGGAAAGGAGGCCTATGGGTCTCCTCAGGAGACAAGCCCTGTTTCTTGCTCTCTCAACTGCAGGTGTGCCTCTCCTCCTCTTCGTAGCCTTTTCTTTGATTTTGGCAGCTTAAAGACCTGTAAATGCATGTGGTTTGTAGACATTGGCAGTTACCTGCCTGCAGTTCAACATAATCCTGTCAGAATTATAGGAGTTCAAAGGAAAGGCTGGAGCTGCAGATGGAGATTTGTGAGTCAAGGGCCATTTCCTGAAACACTGTAAGGAATTATGAATATGCCTGTATAATAGCTAAGGAATTTCAACTTTACCTTATTAGAGGTTCTCAACCCCAGCTATATATAAGAGTCAGTAGGTCTCTGGGGGAGCATGGAAGTGTATATTTCTTTAAGTTCCAGAGGTTTCATATGCATAGCTAAAAATGCTATAAGCAATAAGAAGCTATAGAAGGATATGAAGCAAGAAAGTGAGATAATCAAATGTGCATTTTAAAAGGTGATTCTAGAGGTGCCTGGCTGGTTCATTCGGTTGGGCATCAGACTCTTGATCTCAGCTCAGGTCTTAATCTGAGGGTTCTGAGTTTGACACCCATGTTGGGCTCCATACTGGAGTCAAGCCTATTTTTAAAAGAATTAAAAATTTTTAAAAAGGTAAATTCTAGCTTAAATGGGAGAGAGAGACTTGCGGTAGTCTAGGCAAGAGTTGATAATTTTTAATGACAATATATTCCATCAAGTTAATTTTCCATAATCTCTATGATGCAACACGTTTCTGGGTGTGTGTGTGTGTGTGTGTGTGTGTGTGTGTGTGTGTGTAAAAATTCACTATCTCCAAAGTGTATCTTTTTATGTTTTTTTGTTGATACTTTTTAAAATTTCACTAGGACAGACTCCCAGCAGTAATTTTATTAAGTCAAAAGAAATGAGTAGTTTTGGCTCCTGATTATAAATTACCATAATGGTTATAATCAATTTATAGTGTTACTCTCCATGTGATGGATCAAATATGAACTTTGGAATCATTTGTAAGGTTCAAAAAAAATATTGGAATTTTGATTAGAATAATTTTATTTTGAAATTATCAGAACAATGTTTATATCATGTTTATGCTATTTTTACATGATTTAGATGAATATTTAATAACTAAATTTGTCTTTCACAGATTGATGAACTCCCAGAGGGAGCTGTGAAGCCCCCAGCAAACAAGTATCCTATCTTCTTTTTTGGCACCCATGAAACGTAAGTCAACAAACAACTTAAAGCTTCAAGAGCTCTAATTTGGCTCTACCAGACTATATTGTTTATACCTGATCTATAACATTTTATATGTTCTTAAAAGGATCACAATTATATAAAATTACCGAGCTTAATAATGTATTTTTCTTAATGTGAAGATTTTTCATTCATTTTGCTTTTGAATGTTCTTTCTGTGTAAATGTTGGACATCACCCAGAATCTCCTTTAGGACACTTTTAAGTCCTAGAGTAGTCTCCTTACTACTCTCAGTGATTCCTTTCCCCGGTTTTGTATAGTTCCCATTTATATTTTGTACAATAAAGTTATGTTGTCTCAGGCTTTTTCAATTTGTTGAACCCTGAAGCAAACATACCAACTTAATAAGGTTCTAACATTTTATTGGTTAAAGTGCAGACTAAACTGTTAAGTAAAGGAACCTGAAAATACAGTGTCTCATATAATATAGAAATTTCTTTCTTTCTTTTGAAACAGTCCAGAAATGGGCAAGTAGATCAAGGAGGGTAGGCTACTCTGCTCTAGGGACCCAGGTTCCTTCTGGGTCAGTCACATAGTCCTGCCTTTCCCTGGAGTGTTGCCCTTGCCTGCTTATTTAAAAACAAACTGACAAAACAGGGCTTAGCAACATCTGTGCAGCTTCCAGGTAGAGGGAAGGGGGAAAGAGAAAACATGAAGAACAAGAAACTTCTTTTTTTTTTTTTTTAAGATTTTATTTATTTATTCATGAGAAACCCAGAGAGAGAGAGAGAGAGAGAGAGAGAGGCAGAGACACAGGCAGAGGAAGAAGCAGGCTCCATGCAGGGACCCCGATGTGGGACCCGATCCTGGGTCTCCAGGATCATGCCCTGGACTGAAGGCAGGCGCTAAACCGCTGAGCCACCCAGGCTGCGCAACAAGCAACTTCTTTGTAAGGAGATGACAAGGAAGGTGCACATATCACTTACACTTTCATTATTCTTTGCAGTGGCAAAAACTCAGTCATGCGACCACATGTTACTGTAAGGAATTGGGAAACCTAGTCTCTAGCTGGGCAACTTAAATAGGGAAAAAGCTGGAAATAGTAATCCATAAATAAAAGACAGAAGATGGTAGATCCTAGGAGATGGTTGGCAGTCTTGACACAATAAAAATGTGTATGGTCAGTCACAACAAGGACATAAATGGAATAGGAATTGCATATGTGCGGAAAGCTAAAAACTACTATGAAGTCTCACAAGTCTTCAAATTCAGGGTCATCCCATATGTTCATTTGAATATAGTAGAGCCAGGCACGAATTTTTTTCTTAGCTTGTTGTCTCTGCAACTCTGACCTTTTCGCCTGGGTGGCTCATTTGGTTGAGTGTCTGATGCTTAATTTTGACTCCAATCATGATCTCAGGGTCATGAGATTGAGCCCTGTGTTGGGCTCTATGCTCACCACAGAGTCTGCTAGAGAGTCTCTCTCTCCCTCCCCCAACTTGTGCTCTCTCTCTAAATAAAAATAAATCTTTTTTAAAAAAATAAAAATTTTTAAAAAGAGAGAAAAAGAGCTAACCAGGAGAGAGAGCCCTTAAGACATATTTATTTCTTGGCTTCATGTAAGAAATAGTTGTGTTTCTTTCAGAAAGTTGGTTTTATTTTCTTTTGTTTTTATTGAATAGACACTGTGTACATACTATGCACCTTACCATGTTTTCCTCCTTAGAGTGCTAGAGAGCTTAAAGATAAATGTTTTACCTATAAGGGTAAAGGGCTTTATGATACATATTTTTCTATTTGCCTCATTCCTTTTTCCATGTTAATCTGTACCATTATTTTGCTTTTTTCTCTAGGACCTGTTTCCAAATGATTTGAATGTATTTCTGGGACCAGGCAGGATTTAATAAACAAGATTATCACATTTCCACTATATAGGACAAATCAACCATTTACTAATATTATGTGGTCATTTTTATTTACTTAGTAAACATTTTCTAGGCATTCCTTAAAGCACTATAAATAACGAGCTTGCCACCTAGTGTATTGCTGGTGAATGTAACAGGATCATTTCAGTGAACAATGTGAAGGGTTTCACAGAGCTGTTTCTTATAGCATCCTTAATATAAGCCAATGGCAGTATTTCCAATGCTCAATTCACTAAGGGCAGTTCCACCACGGAGCAGTATAATATAGTCCATATGTGAGTTTTTTGCTGGTTTGATCATCCAAAAGTAGATTTTGAAACATCTGGAGGAAAATGAACTTCATAAAACCTGCCATAAGTTTGCTTCAGCAGAGCATTTATTAGGTACTGGGTGTCCCTGCCCCTAAGACTGTATGCCTTAGGAGGTACCTAGTGTTCAGCCTCTCTGGAGGCTGACTTGGGGGTGGGGCATGCTTGCTCCAGGGGACACACTGCTTAGCACAGTGCCTGGCCAATGGTAAATGTTCAAAATAATAGCTGTTGGATGAATTTAAGTTAAATTAAGTTGAAATGAAATATATGAAAGGGGGGAAAAGTATATGAAAGGTGAAGAACTTAACAAGAAAGCTGTGTGCAGGTCAGCCAGAGGAACACCCCCAAGCAGACAAGAATTTTCCTCAGACCATGGCCTTGAATTTATCCTAAAGCACAAATAGGTAATTGGAGCCCTCAAATTCTTCTGCTCTGTGTAACTTAACCCCAGCAGTTTTAGTCTGGACAATTTTCAAGGCAGTCTTGGCCAAGAAATAAATAAATAAATAAATAACATCCTTAGAGCATGAAGCTTTGAAAAATTTTATTTCCTGGCCTATGCTTTAAGATTTGTGAAACATGCAGGAAAGTTAACCAATTGATTGAGAGATTTGATCTGTGGAATTATCTTTCTATAATCTAGGAAAAAACAAGGTTGTGTATCAAAAATAAGTTGTTTTAGAACAGTTCATTCAGGGCTCTTGTTTCCGGCAGCAGCTAACATGCCCATCTGAACCACGAACCCTGTCTTCTGTGGCATCATGAGAGTACAGGCCAGCCCTGATTAGCAGCCAGAGCTATGTGAATTCCTACACACAGAGTCAAATGCTGGAGAAAGGTCAAAAACCTTAGTCTAATAATACATGACAAACTTCTCTAAAAGTAAAATGGACATACCGAAGTCCATTTCTTTCTCATGTTCTGTTTGTCAAGCAAGACAGTGATATGCCTTTGATTAAAATGTCCAGTAACCTAATAAATTATGCCTGGATTCAGAGAGATAGAATCCTGTCGAACAGGCAATTAAAGGTCAAGAGAGTTTTGGTGGTTGGGGTCAGAAAGCTTCCCCAGGTATTTTCATCAACTTGGAAGTTTTTTATTAGCTAGGCGATGAAGAGTCAGTACTAAGAACCAGTCAGAAAATGGAATTTATAAAGATCAAGAGTGAACTGTTAACTTACAGTCTCAGACCTTCCTCTGAGTTCCAGAATCACCTCTCCAAATGCCAACTTGACCTCCTCACTTGGATGTCAAACCAGGATCTCAACTTCACAGCTAAAGCCAAGCTTTTCACCTTCAAGTCTTATTCTCTCAAAAATCTTTCAATTCAGCAAATGCCAACTCCATTCTTTCAATTTCTCAGTCTGACACCCTGGAGACAGACTCACCTCCTCCCTTTCTCTCACGTGCCATCGCCAGCCCATTAACAGTCACATCGACTCTTTCTTGAGCATGAATTCAGAATCCAGCAGCTTCTCACCCACTATACCTCTTACAGCCTGGCCCAAGTCCTCATCCTTACTTCAGCAGTCTGGTTTGTCTCCTGCCTCTTTCTTTCTTTTTTCTTTTAAGGTTTTATTTATTTATTCATGAGAGACACACAGAGAGAGGCAGAGACATAGGCAGAGGGAGAAGCAGCCTCCATGCAGGGAGCCTGATGTGGGACTCAATCCCGGACTCCAGGATTACACTCTGGGCCAAGGGCAGGCACTAAACCGCGGAGGCACTCAGGCCTCTCCCTCTCCTGCTTCTTCCTATGGTGGTACCCACTTCAGTCTCTTTTCAGCACAGCAGCCAGGATGCACCTATGAAAACACAAATTGTCACTTCTCTTCTCAAACCTCTCATGGTTTCCAATCTGACTCTGAGCCTCAGTAGCAGCCTTCAAGGCCCACATGATCTGTGCTCCCACCAGGTCCCCACTCTGACCTCTCCTCCTGCTCTGCCCTCACTCCTCTCACTCTAGCCACCCCAGCCTCTTCCTTCTTAAACACAGCAAGCACTTCCACCTCAGGGCCTGTTGCACTTGCTCCTCCTGAAGTCTGCTCCCCTCTCCTGCTCTCCCCCTGGGGGACCGCAGGACTTAACTCCCTCCCTGCCTGTGCTTGGTGGATGCTCCCCTCTCTCAGGGAGGCCTTCCATGATCCATATATCTGAAATTATCAAATCCACTCTCAATCTTACCATCCCCTTTCTCTGCTTTATTTTAGCACAGGGTACTATGTTTTTTCTTTTGTTTGTCCAAGCCCTACTTGCACTCCTAGAACGTGTGCTCCATGAGGTTAGAGATCCTCATCTGTTGGTTCCCTGCGGAACCCACAACAGCTCAGCAGTGTCTGACACATTATAGATGTGTGTTCAGATTTGTCAAACAGAGTAATATAGGAATGTTTCAAATGTAAGCTTCTTGGGTGTCATTCACCAGGTTAATATATTATAGGTAATAATGCTGAAGACTCTAGTTTGAATGCTCAGATCTATTAGCTAGTCCCAGGATTTATTCAAACTCATTTTCTTTTTCTGGTTGTGGTTAAGTTAGGATAAAGTTTAAATTGTCTAACCTTCTGTCTGTTTGCTACTTCTGATTGTTTTCTTGTTTGTGCCTCATTAATCACTAATATGATTTTTTAATTTATAGAATAATGAATAAATGTACTAATGTGATACATAGAGTTAGTCATTTTTTTAATCCAGTATTTATATTTTTACTGTAAGTCTCACAAAACCCTAACCTATGGAAGATTAGCATAAATAAGTCTTAGTTTAAGATGATGATTTAAGTGATCAGCATTTGGACATCTTTAAAATTTTATGTGTAACTAAAAATCCATTTTAAAACAAAAAATAAATTGGTAATTTAAAAGTAAAATCAAAGTAGCACACTCCAGAGTTGCTGGCTTACATAGCCAGGTATCTGTTTTTTTATGCCTAGAAGCATATGTGTAAACTTTTTAAAAAGTTTTTATTTTATTTGAGAGAGAGCATGAACAGGAGGAGGGGCTGAGAGAGAGAGAGAAAGAGGGAGAAACAGGCTCCCCACTAAGCAGGGAGCCCACTTGGGCCTCCATTTTAGGACCCTGAGATCATGACCTGAGCAGAAGGCAGACACTTAACTGACCAAGCAACCCAGGCACCCCATTTACGTAAACTATTTTGTGATATGTGCCCAACTCAGAGGGTTTCTGTATACTTTGGTTTACTGAAATATGCTGTGACACCTTAGTTGATATTGATATTAAAAATAGCTTACATTTGAAGGTTAAAGTATCAATTCTATTTCTAATGTATCTCTGCAGTGCATTTTTAGGTCCGAAAGACCTTTTTCCATATAAGGAATACAAAGACAAGTTTGGAAAGTCAAACAAACGGAAAGGATTTAATGAAGGATTGTGGGAAATAGAGAATAACCCGGGAGTGAAGTTTACTGGGTACCAGGTAATGGTTTGCTTCATTGTTAGAATTCATTTCTTTGGTTTTAACTCTCTTTGGGGTCTTTCTTACATGTCCTTTGTACTAGTACTTGCCCTCCATCTATTTGAAATCAAAATTCTTTTTAGCTCCAGTAACATTTTGGATTAAATGTAATTCTGTTACCCAAGAAGGTTCAAGTCAAATGGTCACTGGAAAATTGAAGTTGACAGTCCTTTATTTTTAAAATCTTAAAAGTAAGCTGAACCCTTTCAGATTAAAATAGAATGATTCTTTTCACAGTCTGTGTTCTCTGCTATTTTTTCAAAAATATAATTAGCCAATATCTTGCTATTTCTTAGGCAATTCAGCAGCAGAGCTCCTCAGAAACTGAGGGAGAAGGCGGGAATACTGCAGATGCAAGCAGTGAGGAGGAAGGGGACAGAGTAGAAGAAGATGGAAAAGGCAAAAGAAAGAATGAAAAAGCAGGCTCAAAACGGAAAAAGTCCTACACTTCAAAGGTGACTAGAACCTTTTCCATTATTATTAATGTTATTTGCATATTCATTAAGGCTTTAGATTATTCTTTGATCATTCATTGGGCCCATAGAAGTATACTAGCTCTGGGGACCTCTGCCTTTAGAGACAGGAAGATAATAAGCAAGGGAACGGGGTGGATAACCTTAGATGTGAAGGCGATGCAGGGCTGGTCTGGCACCGAAGATACCACTTCTCAGTTGGAAAAGGACTGTTCTTTCGTTAAGGGTACAAGAGTAGTAGGTATGTCTCCTACAAGAACTTCCAAATGAGCTCTGAAGATTTTAGGAATATAGGAAATTCAGTACCATTCAGGACATGTATATGTAAATACATACATGCGAGGTCTGTCTTTCTGCTTTAAAGACCATGCAAATAATAAATATAAATTATGAGAGGGCTCTGAAGGAAATGAATGGAAAGAAAATGTGCTTCAGGTAGAGTGGCCAGGCTTTTCTGAAGATGCACAGTTTATATGGAGGCCTGAAGAAAGAGCAGAGGAAGAAGGCCAGGTGGGGCAGAGCAGCCACAATCTGAGGCAGAAAGGGTCTGGCATGTCCTGAATTGAAAGAAGACAATCATGGTTGGGGTGTCATGACAAAGAAGGAGAGGCAGGGAAAGGTTCAGTGATGGAGACTTGGGTGCCATGTTAAGGAATTTGGATTTATATGAATGATAATTTGAATGAATGATAATTTATTAAAGGCTTTAAACAGAGGAGTGACATGATCCTAGATTTACAAATTGAAAGTCTAGATTTTCATACCATAATTCAGATAAGATACGCAGTTGAACAAACTGAGATTGTAAAAATTGTTCACCTTTATAAACTGAAGCAAGACAAATAGATCTTTGAAGACCAGAGATTAGTACAGGTTTCACTATAATTGGTCTGTCACACGATTGAATACTTGGACAAATTACTTCCCTTTAGATTCTGGTATTTACTGGCTGGGCAGACTTGGCAACTCCTTAAAAACCAAGCACCAGGAGTTGATTAGATTATTGGCATTTTATTTTACGATCTATAAAATCCACCCAACTAGCATCCAGGTGAAATTGTATGAATACAGATTACTTCCTGTGCACCTAATGAAAAACCTGGTATCTGCCTTGGATGGGGATAAAGTTTGCAAATCACCAAAAAATAATTAGAATTTTCCTTTTGAGACTGTATCTTCCATTGCATTTTTTTTTAAGCTAAATTTTTTTTAGCATTTTGGATTTCACTTTACCCAGTTCAATTGATATTTTTAATTTAATGATCGCCTACTGAGCTATGTGATGTTTTGTACCCCTGTAAATTAACCAAGCTGCCTGAGCCATCTGAGGCATTTGATAGTGTGGATATCCGGCTTTTCAATGTCATTATTTCCTCCCTTGTTATGAAGACCAGAAATCATCAGGCTCATAGCTGATGTGGATATATAATTTAAAGCAGTGAAGAAGACATACTTTACTTACTAAGGTTTATCTATTTTAGTTTAAGGGATCATCTTTTTTTGCTTTTCCTTCAAGATCACAACTTCTATGATCACTTGAGAACCATGATTTTTAAATTTTTTTGAATTTACTATTTTGTCTGTTGTCAAGATAAATTATGCACAAAGACTTTGGAAGAGCACAAATGATTTTTAATTTTTAATATTGACTGAGAAAGTTAACACAGTGGTTCTTAAACTTGGACCTGCATCAGAATTAAAATATACATTATTAAAAGGGCTTGTTAAAACATATGTTGCTAAGCCTCACTGCCTGAATTTCTGTTTCAGTAGGTCTTGAGTGTGGGGTCTGAGAATTAAATTTTCAGGTAATGCTGATGCTAGTGACCTGAGAATCACACGTAGAGAAGCACTTACCTGACATAATCTCCTTTCTCCTTGGCTTCACAAATGTTTCCTTTTTGTTGAATAGTAGTGATTTTTTTTAACACCTGTTTCTTAAGGTTGAATAATCTTCCTTTGCCACTAAAACCACTGGTTCACAAACTTCTGACTACATCTCAGTCAAAAAGCAGATTTGAAGGGGATTATGTGTATATCTCTTTGGCAGTAACAGATACTGGAAAACTATAGGTCAAAATATTTTGCACATACATTATTTACCATATAAAGTAGGGCAAATCAGAGAGCTTCACAACATAGCAAACTGGTTATGATGTTAAACCACCAGTAATCTTAGTTAAAAAAAAAAGGTTGGCAACAATTGGACACACGACCAATTCAAGACTACAGTGCTGGAAAAGATGGAGGGTCCCTCCCCAGAATTACGAGAATTGCCATGATGTGGGTTTCCAGCACAGTAAGAGCTTTGCAGGGTTACCAAATCTAGCCAGGCAGCCAGATTTCTTTGAATACTGAGTGTGACTCTTCAGCAGAACTTTGGTATTTCCCTAGTTCTGGTCCTCGAGCAAGACTATAGTACTTATAAATTCACTGTGGGTTGCTCGTTAGGATCCTTAGTTAAGCATTGTGAACTTTAGGGATGTGTATTATTACCTCTAAGGACTGTAGGCCAGAGACTATTATTTGAGAATTACTACATAAAGTAGTTACTACATTTTAGTAATTATACTGACTTACTAGGAAAAGAAAAAGTAGTTTGCTTTTTGTATCATCATACTTGATCTTAGCATTCACTGTAGACATTCCACATTTGGATTATTAAATCTCTGCTTTCCTTCCTCCAAAAAGTAAAGATGACCTCACTTTAAACTGACATTTTGGGCTTGGTTGGTGGTTTCAGTTAAGTAAAATAGAAGCAATGTAATTATATATTCTGTCGCATAGCTAGAAGATACTTTCTCTTTGAGAGTTGTATTTAAAATGTTGATTGTCTGAGGAAGCTCCAATTTGCTAATTCATTTCTGGAAGACCAAAAGTGATGTGGCTAAATCAGTTTTGCCTCAGCTCTTATTTGCCGTGTGCTTAAAGATTCTTAAAATTCCTCAGAGAGGACATATTAGTGAAATGGTACATTTTACTTTCCTAAAGGTGCACAATGGGGCTGGCTTTTGATTTTAATGCTGCTTTGCAAAACAACTCTAGCTGTAAACTAGAACTGTATTTTCATCTTCCTTAGAGTTCATTTTGATTTCAAAAGCAAGGTGATAAGAAAAAGGGCTAGTTCCCCTGGGCTCTTCAATAACCATCCGTAATTTAAAGATTAGTTTCTATCACATGATGATAGAAGTGTCTTCTCTTAACCAAACAGCTTCAACAGGTGTCTTAACAGGAATATTTATATAACCTCTTAGAAAGTTCACCTCACCCTCTGGACCTGAGTTTCTCCTGTAAAACGATGAGGAAGGATAAGATGGCCTTATGATGCCCTGTAGCTCTACAGCTTCCTAAGTGGGTGTCGTGGTGTCCATTCAGCTATCATTTATCCATTAGCAGTGCTCTAGGTACATGAATCTTTATTTTCTGCTTTTAACATTGCACTGCTAGAAAGAACTAGGAGATCATCAAGCACCTCTACCTCCTTTTCCAGCTGGTTACACTGAGGCCCAGCCTCAAGACCCAGCACTGTTATGCTGCTCTGGCCTGTAGTGAGGCATATCAGCCACTTCTACACTTCTTACTTACCCTTGTGCATCGGAGTTGTACTTTTGACTATAATTTTTAACTTGTCCAAACGTTTAGAAATCCTCTAAACAGTCCCGGAAATCTCCAGGAGATGAAGATGACAAGGACTGCAAAGAAGAGGAAAACAAAAGCAGCTCTGAGGGTGGAGATGCTGGCAATGACACAAGGAACACGACTTCAGACTTGCAGAAAACCAGTGAAGGGGTAAGGAGGGCACGTGATCTCCCTCACCTTCTAGCCTAGACGCCACTGTGCTCCTGGGCATGAGACAGTACACCCTGTCCTCGTAGACGGAGAGACGGTCACAGCCTCACGGGAAGACCCACCACAGCTCCTGGTGAACAAGGAGCCACTTAGTGTCCAAGAACACCTGAGAGCCAGGGCGGGGATGCGGGGAGTATACCTCCCTCTCAGTTTGGAACTCTATGAACACGTTTATTCTTTTTTAAACTAACTTCAACTTGAGAGTCTTTTAAAAAGTAAGGTGTGAAATAGTGAAATTATGAAATGCCATCTCAGAAATCTACAGTTGCAGTTCCTTTATTATGAGATGAATGGCGTGTTCAAAATAGGGGATTTCATACAGCAGCTTCTTTACTTGAAGCAGTTTGTACTTTAATGTACCCATGGAGACTTTAAATATTTAAGTATTCCAGCAAAATGTGAAGACTGGTATTTAAAGTACAGAAGGGGAAGACTTGTCCACTGTGAATTTTGTTAACTCTATTTTAAAGTATAGTTGACAGTTGACATACAATATTGTATTAGTTTCAGGCATTCAGGCACACATCAGTGAATCCACATTTACAGACATTACTGAATATTCCCTGTGATTGTCTGGTTCCAGACCTTCATGATACAGTTACTGCCGTGTTCTTGACTCTGTTCCCTGCTCTGCACTTGACATCCTTGTGGCTCACATGTCGTATAACTGGGAGGCTTTGCCTCTCCATCCCCTGCCACTGGTTCCCCCATTTCGCCCACCCCTCAACCCCTCCCTCTGGTGGTAACCACAGTCTGTCTCCTATATCTGGGACTCAGTGTTTTGTTGTGTTTGTTTTGTTTTGTTTTGTTTTGTTTTGTTTTGTTTTGTTTTGTTTTGTTTTAGATCCCACATAAGAATGAAATCATGTGTTTTTTGTCTTCTCTGCCTGACTTCTCTCACTCAGTATAATGCCCTCTAGGTCCATCCATGTTATGACACATGGTGAGATCTCATTCTTTTTTACAGCTGAGTAATATTCCACTGTATATAGATACACCACATCTTTATCCATTCATCTATCGATGGACACTTGTGTGGTTTACATATCTTGGCTATTGTAAATAATGTTTCAGTGAACATAAGGATGAATCTATCTCTTTAAATTGGTGTTTTCATTTTCTTCAGATAAATACCCAGAAGTGGAAATGCTAACTTTTTAAGGAACCTCCATACTATTTTCCACAGTGGCTATACCAGTTTATATTCCCACCAATAGTGCCCAAGGGTTCCTTTTCTCCACATCCTCACCAGCACTTGTTACTTAACCTTTTTGATTCTAGCTATTCTGACAGATGCTAGATGATCTCTCATTGTGGTTTTGATTTGCATTTTTCCCTGATGATGAGGGGTGTTGAGCCTCTTTTCATGTGTCTATTGGCCATCTGGCTATCTTTGATCTTAACTTTTGTTAACCTCTATTAACTTAAAAGTGTTAGTGAAGGCACATTTTGCCCTTGGTCATTTCCTGTTAGTCTTTTCTAATTGGATAGTGGTAATCATTTTGAAACAGTAATCCACAAAATACATTATTACTGTTCTGTGAGATTCTGGTTTCAGCTGAGTTCTTAACTATGCTTGTCAGTACTGTTTACTTCTCAACTCCTCCTTCATGCAGTTATCCAAAATTACTCCCCAGTTGTTCTCTTATCCCTCTTAGCCACTCAGCTTTACTCCGTCCCCTGCATACCTTTCTTCTCTTGACCTCTTTGCAGTAAAGAGCCCTCTATCGTTACCTTTGCCAGTAGCCCTCCCAGGAACAGGCTTGCTAACAGTCACCAAAGCCTTGAGTACCTGACTGGTTTGAGTTTCTTTTTATCCCACCTGCTATCTTTATCCCAGGTGGCTTCAATATGGAGACAGCAAAACCCTCACAATTTGTCTCCCTTTATACTTCTATCTGTAATTTCTATGACAGAGGAAGAGATAGTCTACACCTGTACTGCTCAGCATGTGATCTGTGGGCAAGTAGCAGCAGTATCACCTGTGAGCTTGTTAGAGATGCAGAGTCCCAGGCCTGACCCCAGACCTTCTAAAACCTATTTTAGTTAAAATAGATTCATGCACAGGTCACTCGTGCACATTAAGGTCTGAGAAGCATTATTCTGCACTTTTCTGTTGCCAGGGTCCAGAGTACAGTCTCTTCCTCCTCTCCAAGGCCTCACCTTCTCTGTGGTTTCCTGTCATCCTGGACCTTTATCTTCTTTCTCCATCTGCCCAGAAACCGTGTTAGGCCTCCTTCCCTCATATATCCTACTCTTTTCACTTTTCTCTTCATCTCTCAACTTCCTTTTTTTTTTTTTTAAGATTTTATTTATTTATTTATTCATGAGAGACAGAGAGAAAGGGAGAGACACAGCAGAGGGAGAAGCAGGCTCCATACAGGGAGCCCAATGTGGGACTTGATCCACTTGATCCCGGAACTCCAGGATCATCATGCCCCGAGCCAAAGGCAGATGCTCAACCACTGAGCCACCCAGGTGTCCCATCTTTAAACTTCCTGAAGGAGTTCTCTTCCCTCCTGTGTCCACTCCCTCACCTACTCATGCCTTACTTAATCGCAATCATGTTGCTTCTTCACCATTTCATGGAAACTGCTCTTGTAAAGGTCCGTGGTGATCCTCTCATTGCCAAACCCAGGGTTGTCTGTCTTTATTTTACCTGTGGAGCATTTAATGCCATTAGCCAACTTCCCCTCCTGACTTTGCCTCCAGGTCACCAGTCACTTCTGCTTCTGCATCCATTTCCTTTTCATTCTATTTCTAGAGCTCCTTCCTTCAATCTGTCTTGGCATACTGCTATTCTAGAAGCTTCTCCTGTGTCCAGCTTATCCACTCTCATGGTTTCAACTATTATATATTATTGATGACTTACCATTCTGTATCGCCTGCATTGTAGACCCATTTTTCTAACAGTTAATGAAACCATTTCTACTTGAATATCTTGAAAGCACTTCAGAAAATACTTGCTGTTAGAAGTAGCAACAGTAGCAGACTCAGTAGTAATGGCTAACATCTTTACTCTGTGCCATATATTGGGCTAAATGTTGTCTGTGCACTATCTCATTTAATCCCCATACAAATTCCAGGATAGAGATGGAGGGATAATCTATATCTATTATAGATATATATCTATATTTATATATCTAAATTTATATTATCTATATTTATATATCTATAAAATAATACCTGGGGAAGCTGAGGATGGAAAGCTTGGCCCAGGGTCACATAGCTGGTAGGAGCCTGAATGTAAAGCAGGAGCCTGAGATCCATTCATTTATTCATTCAGTCATTCATTTAAATTAAAGTATAGCTGACACACAATGTTACCTTAGTTTGGAGTGTACAATACCATGATTTGACCAGTGTAGACTTATGCCGTGCTCACCACGAGTGTAACTACTACCTGTCACCACACAATGCTATTGCAACACTATTCACTATAGTCCCTCTGCTGTACCTTGTTCCATGACTTATTCATTCCATAACTGGAAGCCTGGGCCTCCCGTTCCCCTTTACTCATTTTGCCTATCTCCTAACCATCCTCCTTGAGTCAGCCATCAGTTCTCTGTGCTTATGGGTCTGACTTTGTTTTGTTTTGTTTTAAAGATTTTATTTATCTATTCATGAGAAACACAGAGAGAGAGGCAAAGACATAGGCAGAGAGAGGAGCAGGCTCCATGCAGGGAGCCCGATGGGACTCGATCCCAGGACTGTGGGATCACTCCCTGAGCCGAAGGCAGACACCCAACTGCTAAGCCACCCAGGCGTCCCAGATTTTGTTTAGATTCCACATATAAGTGAAATCATATGGTATTTGTCTTTCTCTGTCTGACTTAATTCACTCAGCAGAATAGGCACTAAGTCCATCCATGTTATCACAGATGGCAAGATCTCATTTTTTTATGGCTAGTAATATTCCATTGTGTATGTATATCCACTGTATCTTACTGAACTGTTCATCTATCAGTGGACTCTTAGTTTGCTTCCACAACTTGGCTATTGTAATGCTGCAGTATATACAAAAGTTCATATATCTGTTTTTTAAGATTTATTTGAGAGAGAGAGTGCATGAGCCAGGTTTGGGGGTACAGGAGAGAACAAAAGAATTTTCAAGCACACTCTCCCTGCTGAATGCAGAGCCTGATATGAGACTTGATCCTAGGACCCTGAGATCATGACCTGAGCCAAAATCAAGAGTCAGCTGTTTAACCATCTGAGCCACTCAGGCACTCCCATATATCTTTTTGACTATTCATTTTCTTTGGGTAAATGCCCAGTAGTAGAATTACTGGATCATCTAGCAGTTCTACTATTAATTTTGGGGGGAACTTCAGGGCTGCATCAATTTACATTCTCATCAGCAGTGCATGAGGGTTCTTTTTCCTCCACATTTTTTTGCCAATACCTATTGTTTCTTGTCCTTTTGATGTTAGTCATTCTGACCAGTCTGAGGTTATCTCATTTGCATTTCCCTGATGACTCATGATGCTGAACTTTTTTTCATGTGTCTGTTGACCACATGTCTGTCTCTTGCATGTCTTCCTTGGAAAAATGTCTATTCAGGTCCTCTGCCCCCTTTTTTTTTTTTTTTTTTTTTTTTTTTTTTATTCATGAGAGAAAGAGAGAGAGGCAGAGACAACAGGCAGAGGGAGAAGCAGGCTCCATGCAGGAAGCCCGACATGGGACCCGATCCCGGGACTCCAGGATCACACCCTGGGCCAAAGGCAGTGCTAAACCGCCAAGCCACCTGGGCTGCCCCTCTGCCCATTTTTTAATAGGAGTATTTGTTTTTTTGGTTTGAGTTGTAGGAGATACATATATAATATTAATCCCTGGGTTAATTAATATTAACACCTAGGTAGTTCAGCAGTTGAGCATCTGCCTTTGGCTCAGGGTGTGATCCTGGAGTCCCAGGATCGAGTCCCACATCAGGCTCCCTGCATGGAGCCTGCCTCTCCCTCAGCCTGTGTTTCTGCGCCTCTCTCTCTCTCTCTCTCTCTCTGTTTCTCATGAATAAATAAAATCTTTTTTAAAAAAGCATATTAACCCCTTATCAGATATATCATTTGCAGATACCTTCTCCCATTCTATAGGTTACCTTCTTACTTTGTTGATGGTTTCCTTTCCTGTACAAAAAGCTTTTTATTTTGGTGAAGTGTTAGTTTATTTTTGCTTTTGTTTCCTTCTCCTAAGGAGACACATCTAGAAAAATGTTGCTAAGCCTGATGTTCAAGATGACTGCTTATGTTTTCTTTTTAGAGTTTTATGGTTTCGGGGCAGCCCCAGTGGTGCAGCGGTTTAGCACCGCCTGCAGCCCAGGGCGTGATCCTGGAGACCCTGGATCGAGTCCCATGTCAGGCTCTCTGCATAGTGCCTGCTTCTCTCTCTGCCTGTGTCTGCGCCTCTCTCTCTCTCTCTCTCTCTCTCTCTCTCTCTCTCTGTGTCTTTATGAATAAATAAATAAAGTCTTTAAAAAAAATTTTTTTTAAAAGAGTTTTATGCTTTCGGGTCTCACATTTAGGTCTTTAATCCATTTTGAGTTTATTTTTGTGTACAGTGTAAGAATGTGGTCCACTTTCATTTTTGTGCATGTAGCCACTCAGTTTTCCCAGCAACATTTATTGAGACTGTCTTTTCCCTGTTGTATATTCATGCCTCCTTTGTCAAAGATTAACTGACTATATAAGTATGGGTTGATTTTTGGGCTTCCTATTCTGGTCCATTGATAGATTAGATAGAGATAGATAGATGATAGATAGATGATAGATAGATAGATAGATAGATAGATAGATAGATAGATAGATAGATAGAGTGTGTGCGCGTGTGCACGTACATGTGCGCTAGTACCATACTCTTTGATTACTGTAGCTTTGTAGTATGTCTTGAAGTCTGGGATTGTGATACCTCCAGCTTTGTTGTTCTTTCTCGAGATTACTTTGGCTGTGTGTTATCTTTTGTGGTTCTATACAAATTTTAGTATTTATTTGTTCTAGTTCTGTGAAAAATGCTTTGGTATTTTGATAGGAATTGCATTGCATTTGTGGATTGCTTTGGGTAGTGTGGATATTTTGAGAATATTTGTTCTTCCAGTCCATGAACACAGAATATCTTTCCATTTGTTTGTGTTATCTTCAGTTTCTTTCATCAGTGTTTCATTGTTTGCATAGTACAGGTCTGTCATGAACTTGGTTAAGTTTATTCTTAGCTATTTTATTCTTTCTGGTGTCTTTATAAAAGGGATTATTTTCTAAATTTCTTTCTGCTATTTTGTTATTAGTTTGTAGAAACAACAGATTTCTATATATTAATTTTGTATCTTACAACTCTACTGAACTCATTTATTCTACTAGTTTTTTGGTGGAATCTTTAGGGTTTTGTCTGTTGTATTATATCATCTGCAGATAGTGACACATTTACTTCTTACCAGTTTAGAAGGCTTTTTTTTTTTTTTTTTGTCCAATTGCTATGGCTAGGACATTAGTACCACATTAAGTAAAAGAGGCAAGAATGGACATCCTTGTCTCATTCCTGATCTTAGAGAAACATTATTATGTATTATATTAGCTATGAGTTTTTCATATGTGGCCTTCGTTATGTTGAGGTATGTTCCCTTTAGACCCACTCTGTTGAAAGTCTGATCTTTTATTTTTTTTTTTATCTTTTATTTTTAACCCATTTTTAATGGTATATTTGTCCTATACAAAAGAATATATATGTAATATAAATATAAAATAATAAACATTATTCTAATGAATACCAGTGACCCTACCACTCAACCTGAAAACTAAAGCAGAGTAACTTGTATCTAATTAGATATTCTTCTCTTGTCTCATCTTCCTCCTCCCCAGAAATAACCACTAGTATTGTTATTATTTCCTTTCATTTTCAAAATTTTAGCTCATATATAACATACAGTTATATAATACTTAAATAATATATTGTTTAGTTTTGCTTATTTTGAGCTTTTTAAACAATGGTTACATTCACTTACTAGTGTGCTTCCAGCAGTCTCTCACAGCTGTGCACAGAGTTGCTTGTTCGCTCTCCATTGCTGTGTAAGACCCAACCTTATGAATACACCACACTATTATTTAGTCTCCTCTTGATGGGCATGTTGCTTGTTTCCAGCTTTCTGCAATCATGAACTGCATTGTTGTGAACACCCTCCTGTGTGCCTCCTTATACACATATACAAGAGGTTCTCTAGGGATGTAAACGAGAAATGGACATGCCAACTTATGAGCTCATGGTTTTTAACTTTGTGAGATAATGCCAAATTAAATCCCTAGGTATCTGGGCCAGTTCACTCTCCCACCACCATCAAGGTATGGATTCCCTGTGGCTGACATGTCACTGTCAGACTTGAAATTTTTGCCTTTAATAGAGAGTAAGTTATAGTCTTAATTTGTAGTTCTTTGATTAATAGGGTGAGCTTCTTTTCACATGTTTATCGACCACCCATGTTTCTTCTTCTGTGTAGTGCTTGATTTTGTATTTTTGCCCATTTTCCTATTGGATTTTTGGGGTTACTGATTTGTAGGACTCCTTTACATATTCTGGATTCTAAGTAGAATGGTTGGTCATGTACATGGTACATGTCTTTTCCACATTTGTGGCTTGTCTGATTTTTTTTTTTTTTTATGATTCCTTTTGGTGAATGGACTTTCTCTATTGTCTCAAACTTTTCTTTTAATGGTTAGTATTCTTTTATCTATCCCTTTTCCAAGATCAGAAAGACACTCTCCTGTACTTCCTTTTTAAATCTCTGTTAACATTTTAGTGTTTGATCCATCTGGAATTGATTTTGGGGTATAGTATGAGGTAGAATCCTGTTGCCTTTTTTCCCCAGAGCACAACCATGGGAACCAGCACCATTTATTAAATTGCCCCTCCTTTCCTCTCTGACCTGCAGTGTCATCTGTCATAGCCATGGCTCACTCTCTGGGTTCTCTGTTATGTTCCCTTGGTCAGTACCATACTTTTCCTAGTTATAGAAGCTGTATAATGAGTCCCAGTGTCTTGTAGGGCTAGTAGACTAATCGTAAACTTCTTTTCAAATACTTAATCATCATGGGCCAAGATAGAAAGTCAGTGTGCTAGTAAGAATGATTCAAATGAGGAATGATCACAAAATGATAATGTAGGAAAGAATTGCCAGAGCAGTGCTCTTCAGAAGACAAGGAGGCATAAGATCCAGAGCACATCTAGAGGGATTACTGAAGCAGGAGAGAAGGCAGGTACGTGGGTACTCAGGGCGAGAGCTTGTAAAAGTTCTCATCTGATTGCTTCTGTTTTCTTTGGAAGCAAGATCAGCATTTGAGTGTGATAACGGGAAGAAGTGTTAGAAGTTTTGAGGGATAGGAAATGGGACAAAGTAGTCACTTAGAAGAAGAGAAGAGTGAATAGAGTTGGGGAATGAAGTGGAGTTGCCAAGCAACAGTGAGGGCTCACTTGAGGTTAGTGGTCATGATTTAGTGAAAACTGTCGAAGGAACAGGGGTGTGGTTCTCTCCAGGCTTATTCAACTGTGCAGCCTCAGAAAGGCAGAGAACTGAGTGTGACTAGAATTGGAGTTTGCCCAGAGAGTAGAGTGAAGGAGGAGAGAGGCACAAAATGGATTTTGTGCAAGGAAGAGAGCAGTGACCGTGATGGATCACTGAACTCGAAATATGTTTGGAAGGAAAAAGAAAGGCCTGAAGAAGGGAATGGGTCAACAGATTTTTAATATCAAAGAATGATTTAGAGGTTGAGTCCAAGCTAAACAGAGAGAGCTGGAGACCTAAGTGGTGGTGGAAGAGTGAAATGTTTAATCAAATTATGGAAGAGCTGTGGTGTCTGTTGCTGACCTTCAGGTAGGAT
The DNA here is from genome assembly GCF_011100685.1 of Canis lupus familiaris. Taxonomy (NCBI): domain Eukaryota; kingdom Metazoa; phylum Chordata; class Mammalia; order Carnivora; family Canidae; genus Canis; species Canis lupus. The sequence goes on along the minus strand of NC_049224.1, from coordinate 55,400,105 downwards.
GGTTCACTGTGTGAGCACCATTTAAGGCAAGTTCCCTGGATTCCTGCTTGTAAAATTCCAAACAGCCCCCTACCTAATTCTTAGGACAGCCTGACATGCTCCCATAATTTGCCCTCCAAAACAGTGACTTAAAAACCATGTTTGCAAATACAGTTGTTCCCCCCCCTTATCTGCAGGAGATGCATTCCCAGACTCCCAGAGTATGCCTGAAACCATGGATAGTACAAACCCCATATATGTGTTTTTATATGTACAGACCTATGATAAAGCTTAAGTTAGGCACAGTAAGAAGTTACCAATAGCTCATAATAAAACAGAACAGTTATAACAATATTCTGTAACAGAAGTTAAGTGAAGGTGACTCTCAAAATACCTTCCTGTGCAGTTCTCACCCTTCTTGCTGTGATTGATGAAGGGAGATGACAGAATGCCTACAGGTGAGATGAAGTGAGGGGGATGCGGTAGCCCTGTGACATAAGCTACTGTTGACCTTCTGATGGAAGGAAAGTCAGAAGGAAGAACATCTGCTTCCCAATCACAGTTGACCAAGAAAGTGAAATTGCGAGTCTGTGAAGGACTCCTGTACCCCAGGGGTTGGGAATCACTTGCCTAACAAATAACCATGGGAGGATGAGTGACTGAGGTAGTATGGAGGACAAGATCCGGGAGGAGAGAAAGTCAAGGGACTGAGAGGTCAGAGTTTTAGAAAGACAATTTACATGGAGAGACATCTCAGTGGTTATGATATTGAATGACAGTGGACCAGGGCTGAAATCTTTAAAGACTAAAGAGTAACTAACCCAGGGGATCTGGAAGTCACAGCACTTGGGGGCAGGGGGTAGCAACTCAAAGGTCTGAGGTTCAAAACTTGGGAGGATTGGGTGGTTGGGAGAGAGCACAGGAGAGAGGAGAAGCAGCTTAGAAACAGCAGTGAAGATCAGGAAGGACACTTTCCTCACCTCCAGGCCAGTAGATACAAGAGCTGTGGCAGAAGAAAGAGCATGTGAGGGTGGCAGGAGAACCAGCAGCACAGTCCCCAAGGAGAACCGGCTTTCCTTTAGAACAAATTAGGGGGCAGAATATATGAGAAATGCAAGTTGGGGATAGGGGAGATTTGCTAGTAGCTGACTGATTTCCAAAGGGTCTAGTGGAAGAGCTAAAGGAATCTGGGTGAGGAGAGTTTAAGAGATGAAGTCCTAAACCAGCATGTACAAAGCTGATTGGGGATGAGAGTCTAGGAAGTGACAGATGCTTAGAGCCCATATGTGGTAACTGAAATAAGTAGAAGGCCATAAGGATAAAAAGGCCATCTCGAGGCAAATGATATCAAAGTTATGAGTATTGGGAAGGGAAGGAGAAGAGAGGTTCTTACAAGGAACCCACAGAGTTCTGGGGCCCCCTTTACTTTCAGAGTCTCTCTGATGACATCCTCACTCCTAACCATGGAAGCATGAGGCAGAAAAGGACAGGCTTCAGAACATTGGAGCTTCCCTTCTCCATTCATGGGGCTATGAAGTAGAGGTTACTAATCTTTACAAGTATACCGTGCACTGTTGGCTTGAGCCTGCTGTGTTGTTTATTGCCATGTAACAAATTACCTCAAGACATAGTGGCTTAAAACAGCATTTATTATCTGGCATTTTCCATGGATCAAGAATCCAGACAGGCATAACTTGTTGAGTTCTCTATCTTTGCCTCTCCAAAACCTGCGATTACTGTGTTAGCAGGGGCTCCAATCATTTTGAGGTTCGGCTAGGGGCACTCTTCCAAGCTCACTCAGTAGTTGTTGGCAGGATTTAATTCATTAACTTTGGCCAGAGGCCCCATAGGTTCCTTGACACATTAACCTCTCCATAAGGCAGCTGATGGCATGGCAGCTAGCTTCATCAGCAAGAGATAAGAGTGCTAGCAAGACAAAAGCTAGTCCTTCATAATCTAATCTCAGAAGTGACATTCCCATCACTTTTTCCTCATCCTATTCATTAGAAGCAAGTCACAAGTCCTGCTCACCCTCCAGGGGAGGGCATTACACAAGGGTATGGATACCTGGAGGCAGGGATAGTTGGAGACCATGTCAGAAAGTTGCCCATCCCTGGGGCTGGACTCAAGTCCCCAAATCACAAGGCCACACATAATAACAGGGAGGAGCAGAGGAGAGAATAAAAACTGGGAGGACTGCCACTATGTTCGCTATAACTGCTAACCAGTGTCCGTGCTTTTATTCTTCTGATGCTGACCTATTTTCTTTCTGTAGAATGGGCTACATTCTTCTGTCTCCCCATCCTCAAGATCAAGTCCAGACTCCTTCCTTCAACATGCACAGCCTCACTTCTCACCACGTACTCATTCCTTCTAAGCCAGTGGTTCATCAGACTTCTTGGTCTCAGCACCCGTTTAATACTCTTATAATATTGAGGGCCCTAAAAAGCTTTTTTTAAACCTTTGGATATTTATTTAATTAGGAATAAAAACTAAAAAAAAAAAAAAAAAAAAAGGAATAAAAACTAATTTTAAAATATTTATTAATTTGTTGTAAAATAATATTCATTACCTAACATAACACATTTTTATGAAAAATAACTACATTTTTCAAAAAGTGCTTTGTTTTGGAAAAATTACATTGTTTTACATTTTACTTATTTTTTAAAGCTTTTATTTCATTTTTTTATCTCTACGCCCAACATGGGTCTCGAACTCACAACTCTGAGATCAAAGAGTCAAACACTACCGAAAGACAGCCAGGCGCCCCATATTGCTTTGCATTTTAAAAAATTTATTTCAAAAAAAAAAATTTTCTTTCAGAGCACCTGGGTGGCTTAGTGGTGAAGCATCTGCCTTTAGCTCAGGTCATGATCCCAGGGTCCTGGGTTCAGGCCCCCCCCTCCAGATCCCTGCTCACAGGAAGCCTGCTTCTCCCTCTCTTCCCCACTTGTGCTCTCTCTCTCTCTCAAATAAATAAAATCTTTAAAAATAAAAATAAAATAATTTCTTTTATCAGGGTTCTCATATCTGCTTCTTTATTCAGTCTCTTGCAATATGTGTTTTGGTTGAGGTATATGAAGAAAATGTGGCCTCAACACAGATATGTAATTGGGAAGTGAGAATAGTAGTATTTTAATAGTTTCTTCAGATCATCACAAATGTTCTTCTTTGATATTACACCAAATATATAAGTGGTAGTTTCTTAAAGGTTAGTTGCAATGTGGATTCTGAACTTTCTGTATTCTGTTAAAGTCCATTGAACTGTCTGGCACTTTGATTAGCTTTTACCCATTTGGAAAATATTGGTTCTCATTTGAATCTTCCAATTATTTCATTACAAAGTATTTTTAATCACATTTTTAAATATCAGGTGTATCTTGTCAGAAAAATCCTTATTGACAAGTTTTGATTACGTTTTCCAGAATTCTAAGTTTTATTTAAAAGCTCAAACTTTGTCATTGGCAGCAAATACTACCAGTTGTCTTCCTTGATATAATAGCCTCATTTCATTTATTTTTGAGAAAGTGTCTGAATAACCATAGTTTATCTGTCATTGTTTTTTCAAGTGGCAATGGCAGTCCATGAAAAGATCCTATGACTTACATGGTCTCAAAACTTCTGCTGCATTCTGGGTATCCTTCAGCTTTGCGTCCACCCACAGCCTCTTAATGTGCCTTGCATTCACATGCCTCAGAAGCGAATCTCATTGGATTAGTCCACCATTATCTGATAAGAGAGTGGCATGGGTGGTGTGGCTCAGAGCATGGCAGCCAGCACATAAAGAACCACTTCTGGTTGCTGACTTGGAGGAGACCTCGGGTCTAGTAAATACTTCAAGCCCCATGTCCAGGATATATATCATTATGAACTAGCAAGATATTTTTTGATGCAGGCATGCAAATAGAGTGATTATGGTATGACAAGTTAAAAAAATGGATTTATAATTTGCTTTTTATAAGCACCCACTTAACAAGTACCTTATTAAAAGACCAAAAAAAAAAACCCCACCCATGTCCTTAAAGTTGTCATCACATTCTAGTACCACCTTTACTTTATTTGGATCATTAATTATATTCTGAGGCTGCATGGGACGGTCTTCCCAAAAATATTCTTCAATACAGTTTGAGTAGTTGTTACTATGAATTTTCTACCAATGTAAATATAGATTTTATTGCCTTTCACATTGATATTAATAAAAAGACACTTAAATAAATTTCTTTGAATAACAATTTTTCATTGCTTTAAATGGCTATCTTCCTCCTTCACAGGGGAGGAGAATCCCCTAAGTCAGTGGGTATAATCATATCTAATAAATAATTAGGAGTCACTAGTCACTGCATGTTGTAGGTTCACAGATTTTAAACATGATTTTTATTTATTTTTTTAATTTACTTTCTCATTCTGGTAGGAACAGAGCACACTGTAAGAGAAATGTATTTCTGCTATCTTGAGGTTTCCTTGAGGTCCTGGAATTATTTATATATGGTAGAATATACACTATAGATTTTGGCTATGTTTGTGAGAACATACCCATGAGTGAGAACTGTTGTGCTCACAAGCGAGTTCATTCACTTAGTGAAGGAAAGAATGGAAGTGGTTTTAGGAAAAATATTGGGGCCCGAGTTCCCTCTTTTGTTCATCCCTTGGGAGTATTGGGGGCAGGGGAGTAATGTATTTGGGTTAATGACAAAGAAACCAAAAACAGCATCCCTATGAGGAAATGTAATCTGATACAATTTAAAGTAGGACCCAGACTGAAACATAATTCTTTTAGGAAATGGAAATATTTTGTCACACAGATGCCATCTAGATTTTAAAAGAAATCTAAACTTCCTTTCTTTTCGTACATCTTGATTTTGTTAACTTCTAATTTCTTCGAGCCATATGTCCCAAGTAATTAAGCTATAAATATTATACAGAATAATTTGCATACATTCCAAATGCTTTTTAAATTTTAAGCAGCTTACCTTTCCTTCTGACACCATAGTCCTCACAAAGATGGATTATCTCAATTTCTCCATTGACTTTATCCCAGCAATACACATTGTCCTGAGTTGTATAGAGTGCACACTATTGCACTCTGTGCCCTGCCAGACAGTAGACAAAGTTTATTGTTTTGTTCCCTTTTTTTTAACAGAACACTAAAAATGCCCTAGCACCTTCTTTAGCTTTTTGAAGTGATAAGTATTTTAAAGCCTCCTCACAGGCTATTCTTGCTTAGTATTTTTAATGCTGCAGTACAGATTAAAATCTCAGAAAATCCCAGCTATATACTTTATAGGTATGGATAGCTTTTATTGTTAATATCCTAAATCATCTAAAGGCTTGTTTTCTTTCTTTTTTTACAGACCTAACTACCATAATGAATGCTGCATATTAGGAGAAACCACAAGAAGGTTATACATTTGGTTGTCTAATAATCTTGGATTTGATATGAACCAACACATATTCCTTGTTGTCATTGACAGAACCCCAGTTTGTATGTACATTATTCACATTCCTCTCTGTTGTGTTTGGGGGAAAAAAGACATTTTAGCCTTTTTTAAGGTTATTGATTTGATTTCGTTATTTGGTTGCATGAAGTTGCCCTTAACCACTAAGGATTATCAAGATTTTTGCACAAACTTATACATGTCTAGGATCCTTTTATCAAGGCAGTTACGTTCATCATTCTCCTGCCTTTACTCCTCTATCACCAGACACTCCATTAAATATAAATTAGCATTTTTTAAAGATGACCACTCAACATAATGCTTAAGGGATTTCCTCTCTGTGACAGAACCCAGGAACCAGTTCCTAAACACATAATGTTGGCATATTAAAGATGAAATTAAAATTGTCCTTCAGTTTTGAGGCCATGTGTAAAGTTTAATCATACTGTAAGATATCTATTCCATATTAGAAATAGCTAGTCGACAGCTTATACTTCTCAAAACTCATATTGTTACGTACACAAACTCAGTTTTTATATGTGAAGTTAGTGAGTCTTTTGTGTTATTCCAAAATAAAGGCAATGATTTATTTTTTTCCCCAATGCCAATACAATTTGAGCTAATCACTCAAGGTGGATAATTTACATTTTAAAGCTGGAATCAGCAGTAGCCCTATGGGAAACCAGACAAAGCATTGACTTTTAAATGAACCATTGTTTTCTTTTGGAACTAGAATTAGTATAGTTATACTCATCCACAAACCATTATTATGTGTACATTATTGTTGCTATTGTGATAATAGAGAATTTTATTTATTTTTATGCCAGCTTATATTGTGAGGACACATTTAGTCAGTTTGGGTTTTATCAATCCTGTTATGCTTGTCCTTGGAACATCTTTCGCGTATTCAAGGTTTGTAGTTGAAAAGTTTACTGTAAAAAAAATCAAAAACAAAAAAATGTATTGTTTTTACAGAATAAATTTATTGGAATGTGTACTGGGAGTAAGATTTTGAGGTTGTAAACAACTAAGTTAGTGTAATTTGGCTTCATCTATGTAACGTGAGGTATTAATGTAATTCATATATTAAAGCAAAAATTGTTAACAGCAAGTTGACAATAGAATCAAGTGCAGGTGAGGGGTTTTCTTCTTTCTTTTTTTTTTTTTTTTTTTTTTTGAACACTGTGTGGGTTTTAGGTTTTTTGTACCCATGGGGGAGGGAGAGGAATGGCCACACGATTGCTTGCACAGCTCAGAGAAAATTTACCAGCTCTGTTGACTGTAAATTTGCATACTTAACATTATCCATGCATTGATTTGGACTCCCATTTTCTTTTTTGTTTCCTTATTTTGGTGAAGAGCTAATGAATAACATGAAGAGAAAGTGTGAGCTGTTCTAAAAGCCCAGGGCCATTGAGGATGAGGATGGTGATGGTGATGGTGGTGATGGTTATGGCAGCTGAGCATATGAAAGCACCAGCAGTCTACTTACCCCTCCAGGGCACTGAGAAGGCGGCTGTATTTTTAGTTTGTCTTTCTCACTTAACAAATACTAATTTTTCTCTATACTCATAATTCCAAATACAAAAAATTCATTAAAAGATAATAGGGATGCCAATCCAGTTCTTTTTCCTTGAAAAGTACTTTTTAATTTTGAGTGTTTTAATTTCAAATTAATGAAATTTAATTAATTCATCAAAAGTCCTCTTCATTGCTCACACTAAAACATAAGGAGAATGTAGATGACATTTAGAATTAGAACATGTAACTGACAGATTTTTAAAATAAAAATCCTAAAGACTACAAAATTGCTTCTGAAAAATACAAAATGTTTCAAATTTAATAAGATTTGTTTTCATAAAAGGCCCCAAAGATTTATTAAAAAATACACAGAAATACAATAGAAATATTTCCAGTCACCAATAAAACAAGTATTCATTAAGGGTAATGATAAAGTTACCAATCCCTCCTTAGCTATTTAGACTCACAAAAAAAGTTTTCTTAAAAGCAATTTTTAAAACAGCAGTAAATAATCATACTTTCCTTGGGAAAACATTTTTCAAATAACATTTTAAAATATTGTGATGATTTGCTTTTTATATTGAGGTTGATAATGATGCATATATATCTTATATGCAAAAAGTATCTCTCCAGTATGTATTTGCTGTTTTGAATTTTTTAATATGCATAGGCCATATTCACTTTTGGATAGGTTCATTCTCATGCTCACTATTGTAGGAGCTAAATTGTAATTGTTTACAGTTATATTTAATATGTGCAAACAGAATATTGAAATAGATGGTCAAGTTTATTCACAAATAATTTTGAATATATTTCTTTAAACAAACTGTTTCTCAACTTCACTCTTCCTTCAAAAAAAGAAATTTACCCACACAATACCATATGAGAGCTCACATATACAGTGCAGAGCAAGAATTTGTATATGCTGAAGTATCCCCGTTTCAGGAGGGAGTGAAATGGGACAAATTATCAGTACCAGGATAACAAGTCAGTAATCTAGAGAGGAGAAACATGAAATAATATTTTATTCGACTTTTTCATCTGCCTTTGTTTTTATAAAGAACTCTGGTTTGTAGATACAGCGATAGGCCAAGAGCTGAGGAAGAATTCCATATGCTATGTTTAATGCTAGAAAAAGGGTTTTCGCTTCTTCGGGGACTCTGTAGACATAAGCAGTTCTAGCATGAAGAGAAGCACCGATGTGAGCAAACTGAGCCTGTTGCATTTAAAAAACAAAAGGGGGAGGAGGTAAGCATGAATTCTGTGTTCTGGATGATTCATTCAGACCGTGTTTCCTGTGCCCCTCAAAACCAGTACTCTCAAACAATCCATAGTCTTCAGGATTTCACTGAATATAGGGCCAGTCTTAACATAACTGTTCAAATCAAGTATACCCTCCTTAGCGTGGCTTTATCATGCCAGCTGTCTATTCACCCATCCAGTACCCTTACCAAACATTAGGGGCTCAATTTAAAAGAAAAACTGAATAAAATCTCAGGGTTGTTTTTTTGTTTTATTTTTGTTTCTGATTTGCATCTGGAGATCTATACAGGCACTCACTTGTGGCTTACTAAATGTGTTCCAATAAAAATGAAGAAAGTACAGAGTTTAGAAAGTAAAAATATTTTTAATATAGCTATTTAAAGAGAAGCACTGAGGACCTCAGCTTCATTAGTCAGTCTTTTACCTATTCCTTGGAACAAGAGCTCAGAACCCTTCGTTATATATTTTTTTTATTTCTTCATGTATTTGTTTTTTACACAATTTTAAAAATACTAAGCATTGTTTTGTAAGTAAGGTCGTTACCAACTTGGGTGGGGGTAGGACTGTGGTTGCTCTTTATAAAATGGTAAATGTCCATTCAGGCAACCTTTTCAAATCAAATTCTAATTTGTCTAGAAGAATAGCTTGTCAGCATTACCTGAGGCAAGAGCTTCCCATTTGTACTAGTATACATAACGTACATTCAGAATGTATCTTTTTTGATACTTTTCATAAGCACAGGGGAAAACTGTATTAGAAAAGGCTTCTGTGTGAGGATTTCCTCAGGATTCTCATATTGTTACAAAATGCAACCCTGGAGTCTACGTTTTCATATCTTACTGAAATCTAAGCTATACATGAATAAAAGATTGGAAATCTAAATAAAACAAGTGATGAATTATTAGTTTATCAGGATCCAAGTGAAGAAAGAAGATATTATAACCTAAAGAAGTCACAGAGTAACAAGAATGAAAAATTTAGATAATTTGCTTTAAATACATATGTTACATTTCCTTCTGTATGAAATCAGTTTATTCTGCTCAATGCTTAGCAGATGAAAGTGTTCCTTAGCACTGGACTTGACCATGACAAGAAAAGGACAAGCTTTCATCAGCAGCGTGTGTGTGGATTTGTATCAGTAACACAGGTACTTTCAAAGGCTACATTTTTACATATTACTGATACATTCTAGGGACCTCTCCTTCAATGTGCTACTCTCTGGAGATAAGAAATTAGTGTGGTGTGTTACCAAGGACCAATACAGAAAGTGTACACATCTGCATTGTGATCCGTGAGGCTCCGTGAGGGCTCTATGAGGGCTCTGCTCTCAAACACATGTCCCTTACGCACACACCCAAACGGCGTTGGAGAGGCTGCCCTGCAGAGCTGCTCTTGTGCAGTTCTAGGAAAATGGACCAGGAGCTTGGCCTCTGTTGCTGTTTTTCCCTAGGGCCTCTTGAATAACAGTGTTTTTCTGAATAATATAACCAAACTTCTGGACTAGAGGCCAGATATGAACCTTGATCTTCAAAAATTTGGGTTTGGTGTCTTTGTCTTTATAGACACTTGTACATGTGACAAAAAAAAAAAAACACCAGGTGTGGGGAAATGCCAACCATACTTTGAGAGATGAAGTAATATGAGCAATCATGCCTACTTGCATAGGGAAACCTGCATAAAAAGCCAGTGATTCCATAGGCTCTTTTCCTGCACTCCCCAGTGCAGTTAATACCTCATTTTCAAAAACAGCAAAATCATGGCAACATTACAAAATGATCATGTCCTTAGATTAGATTGTAAGCCCACCGGGCAGGTACTGTGTCTAATGTTTTGTGTGGCGCCTCTCGCATTGTTAGAGCTCAATAAACATTAAACAATAACGTCTTGTGACTGTCAAAATACAAAAAGCTTCTACACAGCATTTCTCTATTTTTATACCTATTTTAGTAGGTCTTTCTTCACCAGAATTATTGGATGAGGGGTATAGATTGATGTTTCTAATGCAAAGAGGTGTCTGCACATGAGAGAAGCCTGAGGCCCGTGTTCTGCAGTTTCTTGCACTGCCTGTAGTTCTAACAGGTGTGTTTGTGGTGGCCATGAGTGAGCGTCCAACCATAGCTTCCTCCCAGACACCTAACGGTGTCCAGTTCCGAGAGTTCTGAAGTTTCGGAAGAACCTCCGTCTCCCCTGAGAACAGTGCCCGTCCCAAGCACATAGCTGCTAACAGCCTACACAGTGTCTCCTGGGTGATGTGCCCCCCAGCACATGAGGCCTCCCGATGGCAGCCTGTGTGCCAGGCTGGGATCTGGTGGCTCTGGGCTCAGTGCTGCTCAGTGACTTGTCACTCAGAATCATAGGGACAACTTTATAGAGCCCAGAAATTTCTGCAAAATTCAATGATGTGACACTGGCCCCTAATCATTTTTCTTACCTTTTTAAATTAGTTCTCACCTTAAGTAAATTTAAAAGATGTGCTTTGATTTTTTTTTTTTAATGGATGGTTAGAATGGAAAATGAGGGGGGAAAAAAAAAGCAAAGAATGGTTCAATTTTAATAGCTCCTTTTTCTTATATTTATAGAGATAGTCTGGAAAGCATACCTAAAAGTCATGGTCTCAGTTCCAGAAAGGAGCTGAAAGAGTATCATGTGTCCACATAAGTATTATAGGCCCAAACTAACATGAACACTGGCCGATACAATGTAAGTAGTTAATCCAGAACTGTGTCATTTTTTAGGGTTTTCTGAGCAGCACAGTTGAGTGGTTAAAAACACTGAATCTGGAGCCAGACCACCAGTGTCAGAACCCAGCTCCACCAGCAGTAGGACCTTTGATTAGGTACGTAACCTCTTTGGTTTCCTCATCTATAAAAGTAGGATAATAATGGAGCCTATCTCATAGGGATTCCTATGCCGGTTCAAGAAGTTGATCTTTGTGGAATAATCACGACAGTGCCAAGAGATCACCTGTTCGTGATCTGGCATTCTGCTTGGTTGAGAACTCAGGTGGGCTCTTTGTTTTTAGATCCCCTTGCCAGCCTTTGGACAATTTCAAGACTGTCTATCTCCACCAAAGGATAAACATGTGAAGACATTAAACCCAAAGTCTAGTCTTAATACTAAATCAAGATGTTTACTGATGAAAAAAACTAAAACAAAAAAAAAAAAGTTTACTGATGAATTACACTTGAAGCAAACTACTAAAACAGGATTTGCATTAGTATCCCAATTATCCATGTTCTTCCTAAATCTTTCCTTTCAGATATTTCCTAGAGGTTTCCATAAGGAAAGAACATAAAATTCACCTCCAGTAGAGTCAACTCTACAACCAAATTACCCACAGATAAGCTTCCAGACCCTTTTGTGAGAAAGTACATGGCACCCGCGTAGCCAGGGAGTGGGAGAGTCTGAGCAGCAAGAGGAAAGGGGTATTGCCCAACCAAAGTGGGACTGTTCCTGCTTCCAAAGCCGTGGTGTTACTGGATGGGCAACAGGCTCCCTGCCAAACCCACTGACTCTATCCCAGAGCTTTCTCCCACTCTCTCTGATTTTTAGGCAATACTATCTGTTACACATGGCTACAGATTAATGAATCTTCTGAGCAACACAAGGCATTTCTCCTCTAGACTCTTGTTGAGAATCTTCTACCTGTAACAAGAACAGCAACAGAGATCCAAGGCGTCTTCTGTGCCAGGCACTCTCTAAGCCCTTTACATATATTCCCTCATTTAATCCTCTTGTAGCAGCTTTATGAGAAAGCTCCTGTACCATCCTTTTACAGAAGAGGAATCCAAGGTGGCCAAGGTCACAAGCTCATCAGGGATAGGGTGATATATGAACCCATCTGTCTCCAGAGCTCCTGCTCTTAACCATATTGACTATATTGGCTCTGATTGTTTTCTTCTAATTTTCAGTGATAATTTAGCAGAGAAAAACTCTTCAGTTGCTACAAAGTACTAAAAATAACTGGATCTAACCAGCCTGGAATACTTTTCAAACTAGACTTGCAACTTTAATCCTACAGTAAGAATTTTATATGAAAAGATATTTGAGTTATGAAAAGTCCCCACTGGAAGGCTTTAGTGTAAAATGTCCTTGGCATATTCTATTTTATTTTATTTTATTTTATTTTATTTTATATTTTACTTTACTTTACTTTTTGATGTGCTTTACTTTTTGATGTTTTGATTTCTCAAGACAGCAGATTTGGCAGATTCCTGCATGATCTGAAATCAGGGACCCAGTAAGGACTTAAATTTTCTACCGACTTGTACTGATCTAGAAATTTTTCAGAGATTTTTTTTTTTTTAACTAAGTCACATAGAGTCTTGGGAGTTCACTAGGCCTTTCAAGAAATGCAGGTTTTGATAAAATTAGTGGGATCATGGTGCATAAAGCTTCTCAATGAAGAATGGCAGTTTTAGGAAATAAGGGATGCGAGTCAGGTTACAGAGGGTGTTTTCTGTGATAAATGTGTCACATGCCCTCCCAACACGAGAACTCATTTGATAAGCAAGTACTGGCTAGGTAGAAAACCAATCACATAACTGGAATTTAACATTTTCATCATGTACCCTGTTTCGTACATGTTTTGTGTGATCTGTTTTGTGTAATGTTTCCTTACGCTAAACACTCTGAGTAGGTAGATACGAACACCTGGCCCAGAGTCATGGGAACATCAGACACAGTTCTCAGATGACCCCACTCACCAGGTTGGGGTAGATTAGCAGGATCTTGTCTCACATTTGCAGGATCTAGTCTGTGGCCTCCGGTTACCTTGTCACACTGGGCACTGGTGGATGAACCCAGAGATTCCTGCTGCTGCCCTTAGCTCTGCTGTCCACCCTGCTCTTCCCAGAACCACCTGGCTGGAGCCACAGGGGCCCATCTTCAAGCCTAGCCCTCACCAGCAGGTAGAGTCTGGGGTTCGTTCACCTTAACTGCTATCAGGTCAAGTACCTGCTCACCCCCACACCTCCTGACGACTGACTGTCCGCTTGACCAGTTTCCAGCAGTGGCCTCACTCTTGTCAGCCTCCTCAACGATGACAGTCATGATGGCCAGTGTTCCCACAGTGGGGCCCGGTATAGGGCATATAGAGGGACCGTGATTGTGTCAGACTCTAAGAAAGGGACTGATAAGAGTGAGGCTAGTGGGAGGCCCCCTCTCCTGGGGAGCACAGGAGAGTAAGGCCAAGAAAACAGAAGCCCAGGCTTACTCTACCCTCTGAACTGCTGCATACTGCAACACTTAAATGCTTCCCCAGCCTAACTGCACACGGAGCCCCACTCACATGTCACCGCCTGCCACCCCCCAGGGGCTTTCCAACCCCCCACATTCATACAAAGTCTAGCTTTGTGCTGTAGGACTCTACCATAGCTAACTGTTTGCATGAGAAGACGGAAACCAGCAGAGAGGAACATGGGCATTGGGATCAGACAGGATTCCGTATCCCTGTCCTGCCATTTAGTAACTATGACCCTAGGCAAGTAACAAGCTGCCCTAAACCTCTGCTTTCTTACCTTTAAGTGAGGCTTTAAAAAAAAAAAAGAAGAAGAAGAAGGCACTGCCAGGATAATGCTATTTCATCAAACTTTCTCCTGGGTCACACAGAAAGACTACATTTACCTGCTTCCCTTGCAGTCGGGCTTGTGCCAGGCCGGACTCTTGAAAATATCCCACATAATCTTTGCACAACCAAGAAATAAGTCTTTACTGTGTTAAGCCACTGAGTATTTGCCTCTCCAGCAGAGCACACAACCTATCCTCACACAAATGGTAAGTAGAACACTTAGGCTGGCTTGCCTCCCATGACAGCTCGGACCACTGCAGGGCAATGAGCTGTCAGTGGTGGGATTGAGGATTACTCGGGAGAAAGACTACCTGGACCTGGTGACAGGCTAGATGTAGGGCTAAGGGAATGGGAAGGCTTAAGCACTGCATGTGTGACAAGCTGCCGGAAGCGGGCAAGAGCTGTTTGCAGGGATGAGGGAAGACGGGGATGAGGTGTAGGGAAGGTCAGGGGTCCTATCTTAGACACTGCAAGACAGCCAAGTGGAAACACTGAAATTGGGATTAGGCATAGGAGTCTGGGAACAGTTTGGGCTAAGATTAAAAAAAAAACTGGAAGCTTATAGTTGGTATTGACAGATATGGAAATAAAGACCCCAAACCAAAGCCTAAGGAACCAGCTATTCAGAGATCTGCAAAGAGGGTAAATACTAGTTCTCTCCCCCACTGATCCTTTAAGGGAAGAACAGGAACCCTTACTTCAGGTGCTGTACCAACTTTTTTGATAGTGATATTCAAATTCTGTAATTAAGAATTACCTTGGACTGCAAGGATTCAGCCCAAACTGTTAAACCATAAAGACTGTAGCTGTTTTTCCAGGAAATGCCAGAGTATGGTTTTGCCATCCTAGTTCCTACACCATGACTGTAATTAACTGTATTTGCTGACAGTTTCCAAATGAGCCTAATCCTTAGGCCTGCTCAAAGAGCAAGATGCAGAGAATGATGTTACAAGACATTTGTTTCTCTTTTATTTATAGCAAGGGGAGGGGATAAAATTACTTAATAATTTTCTTCTTTGTTGGTAAGATCAGTTTGTTTTGCTAGCTGTTAGCTTGTAAAAAATGTACTTTGTGTAAGAATACACTTGTATAGATCACTTTGTTTCCGGTCCAATGAAGTCAGCATTCACTGAACACCTACTTTAGGCCAGGGACTGGCTAAGTGGCAAGGGGGAAGGAATGGCATGACTGGCCCTGCTTCCCCAGGAGGAGAATGTCCTCAAACCCAGTTTCCCTGGCTCAGTGCAGTATAACCGAATTCTGACCTCTCATGTTGAGACGTCTTAAAGATAATGGCTCTCAATTCTTTTTTAGTAGCCATGGTGTTCAGAGACTGGGAAACAGCACACTAAAACAGCGGTGCCATTTGCTGGGTGTGTGACCTGAGACAGGTCTGTAACCTCACTGGGCCTCAGAAGCTCCCTCACCTGTACAGCTGGATGGCACACTCACCAAGTAGTTACTGTGAGATCTGAATAAAATGCATATGCAGAAATGTCTTTAAAGAATTGTAGAACAAAAGGGGATGTGTCTAGCACCTGTTTTCCACCCTTAAACACCAAGCAGAAATGTTGGTGTTACTCAACCCGGAGAGCCAGATCCCCAGTGGACGTTCTATTCAGAACGTACCTGAGCTAGACCTCCAGCATGTATCAGTGTTATGTCAGGCATCCAGGAGCAGCCAGGAACCACTAAGCCATAAAGCGCGATCACAAAGTAAGGGACAGAATAGAACAGATATGCCAGCATCTGTATTAACAGAGAAATAACCTTGTCAGCAACTTAACAGTTAACTTGGCCTGATGAAAAGCACAAAAGATTAACAATTTTATTTTGGAGAACACTAACTCCTATTTCCTACATGGGCCTACATGTTCCCATTCTTAAAGAGTGAAAATTAACTTTGGAAAAACCATAGGCGGGCAGCCCCAGTGGCCCAGCGGTTTAGCGCTGCCTTCAGCCCGGGGTGTGATCCTGGAGACCCAGGATCAAGTCCCACGTCAGGCTCCCTGCATGGAGCCTGCTTCTCCTTCTGCCTGCTTCTCCCTCTGCCTGCGTCTCTGCCTCTGTGTGTGTGTGTGTGTGTGTGTGTGTGTGTGTGTGTGTGTGTCTGTCATGAATAAATAAAATCTAAAAAAAATAAAAATGAATTTTAAACAATAAATATTTTTTTAAAAAAAGGAAATCCATAGGCTTCATAACTACTTGACCTGGATTTTAGGATAAGCAGCAGGATCCTTTAGGTAGGGCTCCTGAAATTGTGTATAAAATCGGCAGAGCTCAGCTGGGCAATCCAAAGCAATCTGAGAACAAAAAACGAATTCATTAAAGTTACAATCACATCTTATTCTCAGTGTTTACTGATAAGGCTAACTGTTCCAGGCTCAGCCACAAGCTGTTTTGCTATTTAACAAAAACTGTGTACTGTAGAAGAGGAAGAAAAGAAATATTCTACGGATCTGCTCAAAGGAGATGAAGAATAGTGGAGTAGGAAAGAACTAATGCTGTATTCTTGGGTATCTCTTAAGTATCTAGGTTTCAACCAGCTGAAGCACAGCTCCCACTAGATTACCAGTTTGACTTTTCCTGGGAACAACTAGCCAGCTGTTCCCTGCAGAAAGAAAAGGACATTCTTACACCAAATTCATCCTACTATGCTTTGCAGAATTTAAGAAACAGCCGCCTCCTCTCTCCAGTGCCTCACAGAGTACATGGCCTTTGGGGGCAGTGAAGGTTGATCTGAAAGCAGGGTCCTCTTGTGTGAAGCCAATCCTGTGTCCACTTTAAAAGGGAGCACAGCAGACTCTTCGCCACAGAAGAAACACAGTATCTTTGGCATATAACCAGGTCCCCTCTGAGTCACATCTCTCATGCATCACTTCTCATGTCCCTGGCCATAAATGTCCCTTCTAGATAACATCTATGAACACAGGCCAGTGGCAGAGTTGGTAAAAGTGGACCCAAACTGAAAAGCCCACCAAGCATGCAAATACCCACATGCACACCTTTTTCTCATGCACAGAGGAATGGATATGGCTGTGCAAGAATACAGCTGGGGCC
Organism: Canis lupus familiaris; assembly: GCF_011100685.1. Taxonomy (NCBI): domain Eukaryota; kingdom Metazoa; phylum Chordata; class Mammalia; order Carnivora; family Canidae; genus Canis; species Canis lupus. The sequence goes on along the minus strand of NC_049224.1, from coordinate 55,383,278 downwards.
CATTTTCATTGCTACTATTGTTCTTTTCGCTTTGAAAATTAGAGCAAACTAACCAAAGAACAGTTTTAAGGATGCCTGACCAGCTCAGTAGAGTGTGTGACTGTTGATCTCAGGGTCATGAGTTCAAGCCCTATGTTGGGGATGGAGCTTACTTAAGGAAAAAAAAAAAGTTTTACTGCTCTGTGGTCTGAACAAAGCCTACAGCTCTTTCTCCTTTACATCCCTTCTCTTTGCCATTCCTCCTACTAGCTAGCTCAACTCAGCAACAATGCCAGCAGACTTAGAACAGTGATTGTCACTAAAGCTGAATATAATTACCCATATGATTCTAGCTGCCCAAATTTGTTTCTGGGCATTGCGAAGAATGATCTATCAATGAAAATAGTAACACCCATGTATTGAACACTTACCACATATAAGGCCCTCCATAAGTGTTTGATGTTTATTCTCTTATTTCATCTTCAAACCAGTACCGAAAGATACGTACTGTTGTTTTATAGAAGAAACTGAGGTCAAAGAGGTTATATCATTTTCCCAAGGCTACACAGCTGGTAAATAGCTAGGATCCTAACTCCTTACTCTGGCCCCATCTTCAACCCCACCTCCCTACTCCTCTGAGAACACAACACACGCTCTGTGCCACAGTGGTCTTGGAGTCTTCTGTTACCACCCTTCCCAAAGACATTTACATTTAAGTCAGAAACATCAAAGAAACCAAAAGAATGAGACTCTACTAGCTAATTTTTCAGGCACCCTAAAATCAGGGAATGAGGAGACTTCTGGGTGGGCTTAATCCAAAGACCTGAAGGAGGGGGCATGCAGCGGCCCAGCTGGGCCGACCCCATGAGAGGGAAGCTGGGGATTGAGCCAGCAGGCAAAAGAGCCACAGCTGGCAGGGCCAGCTCTCCAGGCTCCAGCAGGAGGAATGTTTTGTTAGGGCATTAGGAAGTCTGATTCAATACATACTTTTTTTTTGTTTGTTATGTTACTTTGATCTGTTGTGCTTACCAAGCCTCTAAACAGACAAAATCCAGTTGCCAGGAGGAGACACACGACCAACATTAAATCAAATGGTCTTCTCAGCAGGTCCTTTGCTTGGACTTCTTGAACAACCTAAAACAGAGTTTGTAACCAATGAGCAGGTCCCAAAGTGCCAAAGAAGTCTCTGAGATCTACTGACGCATAAGTGCTATGGTGCTGGATGGCAAGAGAATTCTGCAGATGGGTGATTCACGTCATAAACCGCCAGCCACCTAACATAGAGATCATGTCCCTCACCTCCACTTCCAGTTTGCTCATCTGAGAAATGAGATTGGGCCAGGTCATCTTAAAGGGACCTTCGAGCTCTATGAGTCATATTTTTTTTTTTTTTTTTTGCAATAGCAGTGTTGTGATTATACATGTAAGATACACTCATTTTAAAAGTAAGGTAAACCATTAACCCAACATACTATTAAGAGTCTCTACAATTTTCTACATTTACTTTTTACAAAATTATGACTTTATATATAACCAATTTTGTATTCATTCTTTTGACACTCAACATCTACCTATATTATAAGTACTTTCCCTCATTATTAAAAGCTCTTCTAAAATGTAATGTCATGTGGAAGCACCATATTTCAGCCGTTCTCTCATTGTTGGACATTTAGGCATTTGCACTATTAATGTGATGATGAGCAATTCTATACATAAATATTTGATACCATCTCTCTGATGATCTGAGAATGGGTTTAGACGTGGAATTACTAGGTTAAGCGATTAAATTTGTTAAGGTTGATAACACTGCCAGACTGCAGAGTGAGTCTGAATTTATGTTCCCTACAGCACTGTATGACAATGTCCATTTCTCCCTGGCCATCACTGTGTTTTAACATTTAAAAAATGATAAACAGTTTTATGTGTCTTGCGGCATGAACACTTGACATACTGACAAGGAGAGTGTAAAAGCATTGGAGCCCAAGGCGATGGTTACTGCTTGCTTCTTTTGAAAAACCACCTCATTCCTCAGAAGGATGTAAGGGAGTACTGGCTGTCATTCTGTCAACCTGACTTTACACAGCAGGTGTCTAACTGTCTACAAATGAAGTGTTTGTAAATTACCACGTATTTTAATGAATTCTACTGTAAATATTATAGTAAAAATGAATAATCATGTTCTGATAATCTCTAGTAATTCAAATTTTCATATATCACTTTGCTGAAAGGATCTTGCTTAAGGATCTAATATCTATAAAAGGAAGAGAAACTTAGATGTTACTAGCTTAGAAATGAAGACCTTAACAGAGTACCTGCCCAGCCAGCATTGCTTCACCTCGACCACCTCTGCTGTGAATGGAAGGGAGGTGTCTCAGAAGATGTCCTTGTGCCTGGATCTCTTGGTAAATTACACCCTGAGGCTGTTGTGTGTTGCCTCAAACAGCAGTATCTCTCCAGCCTCCCCTTGGGGCAGTAAATGCACTGGTACCTCTGAATGAGGTGCCCAGATGCTCAAAACGCCAGGCCATTAACAGCCCCAGACAAACCATACTGGAGCTTCTGATGGGAACAGCCAGTGTGAAGTTCCAGAAAGCACAGCCAGGCCGATGGAAGCAGATATACTCAGCCAGAAACAGACCATCTCTGCCACTGTAACTGAGGCATGACCAGTGCACAGAATCAGCACGGTCATATGGGCTGCCCCAAGTGCTCCAGGACACAGAGGCATGGTGCCATTCAGTAGCCAGCAAATATGAGTGAGCCCTGTGAGTTTGGCAACAGGTTACAATTAACATAATAAAATCACCTTTGAGGGATAATTATAATTTTCTGATGGCTGATTATAGATTCTGAAACCAGCCCAGACAGGAAGACAAGTATATGGTATGCTTAAGAAAAAAGCAGGGCAAATACGAGTTCCATACTTCCCTATTTAAAAGAAAGAGAGAAAGAAAGTCAGAAGTTTGCCAAAAAGCATATCAAAACACCAGTAACATTTAGGACACCAACCTCAAATCATTTAACATTGTACTGTAGACCAGACAATATTCTTCACGAGGCCAAATAAAATAAGTCAATTTCAAAGTACAAGGTGCTTATGACCAGGCATGTCCTAGCTACTATAGAGTATATTTAACATAAAACCCTGATTTTTTGCATGCATAAATAATAACCTCTTTTACATTAGCTTTCGAGAGTCTTAATTCTCAAATACATTTATTGAATGTGTCAAGAGTTACATATGATACAAAAAGTTGTAAGAGGGATCCCTGGGTGGCGCAGCGGTTTGGTGCCTGCCTTTGGCCCAGGGCGCCATCCTGGAGACCCGGGATCGAATCCCACATCGGGCTCCCGGTGCATGGAGCCTGCTTCTCCCTCTGCCTGTGTCTCTACCTCTCTCTCTCTCTCTGTGACTATCATAAATAAATAAAAAATTTAAAAAAAAAAAAAAAAAAAAAAAAAAAAGTTGTAAGAAATATTTGCACACTGCATGTAGCCACAAATACCTCCTCTAGATCCTAAATGTCAGGAATCACTGGTTTTAGATTGTCTGATTGTTCAGTGTACACTTCTGAGAGTTGCTCAAAAGCATTTCTTAAGTGGTGAGATGACAGAGGAGAAAAGGAAGAATTCTGCATAACGGCTTCTTGGGAAGCTTGGAATAACAACCAAGATAACTTCTCTACTTACAAGTGCTCCCCCATTGTTTCAGAAGAGGAAAGTGAATTTTTTAAGATAAGGTTTCTTACCCACAATGTTTCCTGGCACAAAAACAACAATGCTCATAATAATAGATCCAACCCAGTAGAGGCCAATGGTTCTATAACTTTCCCTGCAACGAAAAAAAAAATCTTGGCTTGGTGCACTTATCCTCAATACTATTAGCAAAAGATGATCTAATTAGTGTTATCCTAACTAGTAAAGTATATGAATCGAAACTTACTGAATCAATAGTAATAAATCAACCCTAAGGAGCCCTAGTGCTCAAATTTCATTTCCATCTGTGATCTACTACAGAGCCCTCTTTGTGTCCTTCCAAATAGGAATTAATGCTTGCTGCCCTGATCATCTGTTAAACTATGGCAAGGTCAGTCACATTCAAAGGAGTCCTGCATTTCACTGGGTCACATGAAATTCATGGCAGAAAAGGAAAGAGAAGTTTCAAAAAAGAAAGGAAGTTGGACCCGTATTTTAAAGCACTGTAAGTATGAGTAACAGGATGTTAAATGGACTTTCCCTGGTGTCAGGATCATGGCCAGAGCCCTAAAGATGGAGATCCTGAGACCTTTCCCGTGTTCTAAAGGAGCTGCTAGACACAGACCCCTAATCTTAATAGGCTGTGTTGACAAAAAGCTCTTTCATCCAATAACCCTGATAACCCACGTCCGTAAGGGGCAGTGAGAGAGCAAAAAGAGATTCTCCCTGTCCAGAGGTGGACAATACTGCTTCTGCCCTGCCCCACCGCCCCAAGGCAAGTGCAGCAGATTCCCATGAGGCCAATTCACAAAGACTGGAATTGTGAGCAGGACAAAACAAGAATCTTCTCCCCAGCAGGATGCTAACTGAGCCAAAGAAACTACAGCCCACTCCTGGCAGCCTGCAAGCAGAGCCCAGGCATTCTCAGAAACACTTGATGTGTTCCCTGGAAGCTTAAGAACATTCACGAAGAGATAGGCTAGTACCTGGAAGAGTCTAAAACTCAGCTGGAGCTGTCCCTGAGCTCAAGATCGAGGTCAAGCTGAATTTCAAACTCTTATGGTGCAAAAATGCATCATTTTCTCTAACCTGGAGCCACGGGGAGGCCTGGGAAGCTGGCTGGGCTTGAAAGGACCCTGCCCCAAAAGGTTCGCGTTCTGGGTTTACAGGGACACCAGCAGGGAGCAGCTGTGGGTATAACCACCATGGACAGGGAGGTCCCACAAATTCAGCCAAAGAGAGCACTGCTCACTTCGGGGGTCTGTGCAACACAGTCTCCCGTGGCAGGGGTCTCCAAGGAGCCCACAGCGATGCTCCACATGGCAGACCTAGGGCACCAATCCCCAGAAACAGAAATGGTCATGTAAGACTCTGCTCCTCTATCTTTATCCCTGTGTGCATACACACACACTCCCTGAGAAGCCAGCTGCAAATAAGACTTCCTAGAGAACAGTCAGAAGCTGAAGGGGTGACAGCCCAAACTGTCACCACGGTGTGGGATCATCCAAAGGGACATGTCCAAAAGGCAGCTGTGCCAGGAAGAGAACCTGTGTTAACTATGTCTCACGTGTGTCCACAGAGCATGTGTTCACGTGCGTGTCCCATTTGTGTCTCTCCCTCTACACGCGTGGCTTCCTTACATACCCACGTATGGGCTGCCAAGGTGGCAAAGGCACACACCCAGCAGACTGACTCACTTACTCCCAGGCTATGGCTGCCACCATCACCAGATACATCAGATAATGAGCAGAGCCATCCCAGTAGCAGATCATGTGCCCGTACGCAGTGTTCAGATACGGCTCACCCTGGGGAAAGATGAAAAGAGGAGTCTGCTGTCAGTAGACCTCCACACAAAGCAGCAGACCTGGACTTCAAGGCACGTAAAACAGCAGAGCCGGCTGGAGTCAGCATGCCCAGACGTAGCTATGCTGAATCCCAGTGGTGAGCTGGAGCTGCCGCAACTAGTCCGCAGTGCAGGGCCCTGCAGAACACCTGGTTGTGAGCTGACCTGCTGGGTCAAGCACTTAGACCCGCTGGGTCAGACAAGGCAGGTGGCATTATGGGCAGCCCTGGTTGCTCGGCTAACTCACCGAGGCCAAGTCAAATCTGTCACTGAGGCCCTTGGCTCTGGCCAGAGGGGTGGCCGGGGAAGACCCTGCTTCCCACAGCCAGCAACTGACCATCATTCGCCTTTGTATGGACCCCCAGGAAGGCACATCTTTCCCACACCCAATGACAGACAGATGGGCACCCCAACTCCCTTATGGGACTCACACAACTGACTCGGCTCTACCAAAGAGGCAACAGAGCTCTGTTGTCTGTCCCCACGATCCAAGGGCATAAAGACTGGGGGGGGGCGGGTAGAAATAACACGGCATCTGGACTTCTGTGCCCATGCCTGGCCCAAGTCATTTCTCTCTAACACGCTCTGACTCAACAGTACAATCCAATGTTATGACTTGGTCGTTCATGTGCACACGTGGCCCCTGGAGCCAGGCCAGCCTCTCCTGCTGGCTTGATGGGTGTCTTTAACTGGACAGCCCATGGGCCCTTCAAACTCTCCTGGACTCCCTTCACCCCTCAGCTTCTGCCCCCCACTCGAGCCCTGCCCAGCCCTCTGGATGAACAGGATAGCAGTCAGCCTACCCGGCTCAACACCCCAGGACCATTTTGTCATCCCTCTCTCCTATGCAGTCTGCGGGCCAGTCCTGCCAATTCTGTCTCTCTGAGGTCACCCAGGCCACCCTCCCTTTCCACCCAGCCTGGTTCAAGCCCACAGTGCCCCTCACCGAGCCAGTCCCAAACAGTCTGTCTCCCTCCTCTTTCCAATCCACCTGCCAAATGAAGACTCATGAGGCCTAGCTCTTATATCGCTCTTCTGCTCAAAATGCTCCCAAAGCTGCTTGCCGACTGCAGGCCCGGGCCCCGCCTCCTCCATCTGACAGTTGGGCACCCAGAACCTGGCCCTGCAGACTTTTTCACACAACACCCCATCCTACCTTCTCAGCCCCTGTGTGCCTCACCGGTTGCCACCCTCACCAGCTCAACCACAGGCCTCCCAGCAGCCGAAAGCTCCTCAAAACCTCCCCACTCTGGACACAGGGGTCCCAGACTCTCCAGGTTTCCTCCTGTTTCTTGGCCTATCCCCCCACAGTGCATGGCAAGGGCTCTTCTTCTAGCCACGGCCTCCAAAGTTCTACTCACTCCACCCTCAGCCGTCTTCTCTCCTCCTTCTCATGAGCAAGCTCTTTCCAGACTTCAGGTACCATCTACACTGAGATGGCTCCCAAATCTCCCTATCAGGAACGTTCCTCTGAGCTCAAGACCTGCAAAGCCCTGCCAGCTGGAACATCTGCCAATATGTCCCTCAACCACCCACAACTCCACGTGTCCCCAGATGAACTTGGCATCATCCCTGCACACCTCCACCCCAGGCTGACCGTGAGGAGACACAGCTGTCCCTTCTCCTTGGAATGCCCTCCACGGCCCTTGTCTATCTAGAAAATGTTTATCATCCCATGTCATTGCCATTTTAAAAAATGCTAGAGCAGTGTCACTAATGCAATGAGGACTCCTCTGACTGCTTCCAGACTCAATTCTTCCCCTGCACAAGGGCAGACCTTGTTTTATTGTGTGTTGCAGACATTGTGTTTTTTTTGTTTTGTTTTGTTTTGTTTTTTTTACAAATTGAAGGTTTGTGGCAGCCCTGCATCAAGCAAGTCTGACGGGGCCATTTTTCCAACAGCATTTGCTCACTTTGTGTTTCTGTGTCACATCTGGGTAATTCTGGCAATATTTCAATCTGTGATCTGTGTTTTGGTTGATCTGTGACCTATGATCTCTGATGGACTACTGTGACTGTCTGGAGGCCCTATGAGCTGCACTCATATAAGATGGTGACTGTTGGGTGCGGTCTGACTGCCTCACCTGCCTATGTCTCACCATCACTCTCCTCGTCCTTGGCAAACTGCATTGTTGTCTTATTTTAAAAAGTTGTCACAGCCTGGGTGCCTGGGTGGCTCAATCAATTAAGCATCTGCCTTTGCTCAGGTCATGATCCTGGGGTCCTGGGATTGAGACCCATGTCAGGCTCCCTGTTCAGTGGAGAGTCTGCTTCTCACTCTGCCCTTCACCATGCCCTCCTGTTCATGCTCTCTATCTCAGATGAATGTTAAATATTTCCAAAAAAAAAAATACAAAGAAACTGTCACAGCCATCCCAAACTTCAGCAGCCACTGTCCTGATCAGTCAGCAGCCATCGACCTCACGGCAAAGACCCTGCACCAGCAAAAAGATGATGACTTGCTGAGAGCTCAGATAATGGTTAGCAAGTTTTGAGCAATAAACTGTTTTAATATTAAGGTATGTATGTTTTTAGACATAATGCTATGTACACGTCATAGAGTATAGTATAAATAATGCATTGGGAAGCTAAAAAATTCATGTGGCTCACTTTATTGTGATTGTTGCTTTATTGCAATGGATGGTCTGGGACACAACCCACAGTATCTCCAAGGAGTGCCCATACTCTGTGCCTCATGTGTGTCTCCATCACTGCTCCTAGGACTGTGCCATCTCCCTGCCAGGTCAGAGAGCTCCTGGGCCCCAGAGTCTATTCCAGCTACTGTCTACAGGACTGAATTCTTCTGCTTTAATAACACCAGCATTTTTCCAAAAGCAGGAAGCAGGATGTCTTCTTGGATCTTACCCTCCCCATCACCCCCAACCCATCCCTGAGTCCTACTTACTCCAACCACTCAAAGTCTCCAAAGTTCCTCCCTCCCCTTTACCTCCCATGCTTGGCTCTGCCAAGGCCATCCTCATGTGCTTGCTGGTCCTGCAAAAGCCTCCTGACTTGTGTCCCAGTTCACAGCACTGACACCCCGCTCTAAGCCCATCCTTCCTAGAGCTGACTGTATCATTCCCTGACTTAAAATCTTCCCTCAAAGGTGAGATAAAGTCCAAACTTCCTTTGCTTACATATGAAGTTCTCCATTATTTAAAGCACAGATTAAGACTGTGCTTTCCTGTGTGATCTTGAGCGAGTTACTTAACCTCTCTGGGGCTGGATTCATCACACAAAAAGATAGGGAAGGAGGACTAGCTCTCTCAAGGGCAGGTAGCACTATAATATGATGATAGTGAGGGAAGGATCATCACAATCAAATGGCTTCATTTAACGCCTCAGTGTTCTCTAGTTTATACACATAAGACTGACTTGGGCTTTCGGATATAGTAATGTTCTAATAATAAGACACCAAGTACTAAATTCACTTAGAACACTTCATGTATGTTAAATACAAGCAAAGGAGGAAGGTAGTGGACCAGGTGTGAGGGAGGAGATATAAAACCGAATGCTGGAAAAAGTACCTCCCATGATCTAATCCTAACTTTTTACTTTACTTTCCACATGAATCAACCACCTACGTATGCAACAGTAAAAGAAATACCATGGATCTCACCCCCTTACACTACATAAAGTGATTTCATCTGTGAGCAATGTGACTTGGGTGGCTGATCCTTTGGCGTAAGGCTCACATTCGCTAAATCATCCCATACCTCTCTCAAGTAGTGCGTCATGAACCCGTCAATGATTCCATCCTGTTCCAGTCCTATGATGAGGTTCACCACGCTGGTGAATCCGAAAACTGCATACACTAGAGCAAAGAAAGAAGTAGTTACTTGTTTACTTATTTTTATTTATTGGAAGTAATCTCTACACCCAACGTGGGGCTTGAACTCACAACTCCCAGGATCAAGACCCCCACGCTCCACCGGCACTCAGCCAGGCACCCCAATAAAGCAGTAGTTTAAAAAGGAGCAGCTCAGGAGGCAATGACTAAGACCTTGGCATTTACCAAAAACAATGACTTGTTTTTAATCTTTTCCAGAAGACACCGTGGGCCTTGTCAAGATGGAGTAACAGAAGGTCCCTCCTGCACAAAAGGACCTTCGTCTGTGTTATGGATCTCAGCAGCACTGCCCAAGTGCTCTCTCCAAGAGGACACCTGCCACGGGGACAGAATGACACACTTACCCAAAGGATCCCACCAGGCCACCCTATCCATCCTCCACAACCTATAAGCGGCCACCCCGGACCCCACCTGTGTCCCACCTGCACCTGCAGCCAGCTCACAGCATATCTGCTGTTCGCTCTACTCCACACTGCAGATCCTACAGATGGACAATAGTGGGTGTGCAAGTTTTTTGGTTTTTTTTTTAAGATTTTATTTATTTATTTATTCATGAGAGACACACAGAGAGAGAGAGAGGCAGAGACACAGGCAGAGGAAGAAGCAGGCTCCATGCAGGGAGCCTGACGTGGGACTCGATCCCAGGACTCCAGGATCACACCCTGGGCCAAAGGCAAGCGCTTAACCTCTGACCCACCCAGGTGTCCCAGGTGTGCAAGTTTTTTTTTTTGTTTTTATTTATTTATTTATTTATTGGTGTGCACGTTTTTTTGTTTTGTTTTGTTTATGATAGTCACAGAGAGAGAGAGAGAGAGAGAGAGAGAGGCAGAGACATAGGCAGAGGGAGAAGCAGGCTCCATGCACCGGGAGCCCGATGTGGGATTCGATCCCGGGTCTCCAGGATCGCACCCTAGGCCAAAGGCAGGCACCAAACCGCTGCGCCACCCAGGGATCCCCTTGGTGTGCAAGTTTTAAAAAGAAAGGCCAGTGATGTTTAAAATGGGTAGAGATGGCATAGTTGAGTATGAAAGAAGCAAAGCCACATTGTCTCCAAGAATCTCACTCAGGTGGTGAGAATCTCCTAAACAGGCTTAAAACCACCAGCAACAGACAGCTAAGGAATTAGACTTTTTACAAGGCAAGGGATCAAACTTGTGCCTGTCAGTTTATCAGCAAGGCTACCTTTTCAAACTGTAACAAACCAGAAGCCATGTGGTGGGCATGGGGAGTACAAGAATTCAAAGGTGGACATAAGAGCAGCCACGATAAAATAAATGGAGAGGTGACGTCCCAGAGAAGGGAAGCCAACCCTTCCGAGTCTGCAGCCAGGGCCTCAGTGTTCACACCCTCCACAGGAGTGCAAGGCCCCCATGTGCCCTGCCCTGTAGGCCCTGCCTCCCTGTGCCTCCCAGGCCTGTGAACCAGATCTTGCAGTTGAGATCAGCCAGCAGGCAGTCAGCCACCATATGTCTCCCGGGAAAGAAAGCGTTCAGCATCTGATCACTGAGGCTGACGGGAGTGTCAGAGCTGGGTCAGAGGTGACAGGCCCTGGTTCTGAGGCCACAGTGTGCTCACGCTAGGGCACAGGACTAAGGGTGTTGGAGCAAAGGTGCCCAACCCTGGGGAGCTGGGAGAGACAGAAGGCAGCTAAGTGTGGACTCCATGGGGTGGGGTGGAAAGACAGTGGCAGGAGACCACTCTAGAAAGGTAGTCTAGGGTCAGACAAAGGCAGGTGGTGTGAGCCCGGAAGTCAGATAGGTCCAGCTCATCTACCCACTGGCTATCCAACCTTGGGCAAGTTACATCATTGACCTAAGGGCCAGGGTTTTTATACGCAAGTTGGGAAATCAGTTACTTAGAATTCTTCTTCCCTCCCCATCTTTGCCAAGATCCACTGTGGGCAGAGAATATTCCCCATGGCACTAATGATGGACTCAGCCACATGACTTGATTTGGCCAATGGAATGGCCAACTCTAAGTCTCCTCTGCCATGAGAAGGGGACATCTTGGGGAGCTACTGGCCCAGGAACAAGGAGAAACATGGTACAGCTTTGAACATGCCCCAGAGCCCGAAGCACAGCAGTCTCAGCCAACCTGCAGACCCATGAGCAAAGAAAATAAATGTTTGTAGCCAAGACATGGAAACAGCCTAAGCATCCATGGATGGATGAATGGATAAGGAAGATATGCATAAACATAATGGAATATTACTCAGCCATAAAAAAAAAAGAAAATCCTGCCATCCATCACAACATAAATGGATCTCAAGGGCATTATCTTAAGTGAAATAAGACATTCAGAGAAAGACAAAGACTATATGATCTCACTTATCTGTGGAATCTAAACAAGTTGAGCTCAGAGACTGGAACAGTGGTTGCCGAGGCTGACAACTGGAGGAAATAGGGAGATGCTGGTCAAAGGGTACAAACTTCCAGTTCAAAGATGAGTAAGTCATAGGGATCTACTTTACAGTGTGGTGACTATGGTTAACGACACCTCATTGCATACTTACTGTTCTCAACACACACCAAAAAAAGGTCATTATGTGAGGCGAGGGACCCTATGGTGAACAACCTTGTTGTGGTCACCACCTCACAGTGTAGATGCCTATCACATCATCACAGTGTAGACCTCATGCCTGTACAGTGTGAGATGTCAATTATATCTCAGTAAAGCTGGCAGGGGGGTGGGGGGAGATAACAGAAAATGTCTGTTTCTGCTCCAGGACACCGCGATCTGGAGGCATCTGATATGCAGCATTCCTGAAGCAGAAACTGAACGAGGAAATGTCGGGTCAAGTTTCCGGCAAGGGAAGCACTTGAAGACAGGGGCAGCTTAGCCTGAGGCAGTGTGGCCCAAAGCAGAGTGTGGGTTCTGGGTTCTGGGGTCAATGATGTTCTTAGTGAAAACCTTGACCACAATTCTCAGTGTCTCTGAGACAGCTTCTTCATCTGTAAGTGGAGGGTATTTGTTATGCCAACTGAATAAGCTGATATGGCTACAGTGCTCAGGGCCAGGCCAGGTGCTTGGTTGGTGGAGTTTTTATTTATGCAATGCACATGTGTATTTTTCAGGCACTGTTGGAGTATTTTATAAATATTATTGAATGTTTGTAGCAACCGTCCATGGCGAGCAATATTATTTTCCTCACTATACAAACGTGTAGACCAAGACACTGTGCAGCAAAGCTCCAGGCCAGGTGGAGGGGGCGGCAAGAAGCAAAGCACAGGCAGGAAGCACAGTAAGATGTTGCAAGAGTGGAGGTCAGAGGTCAGAGCACGGCTGGGGAGTAGGGGGTGGGGGGAGGCACGGAGGGGCATCCTGCCTAGCCCTGCCAAAGACTTTCCTCCATGATCCCCACTGGGAAGGGGCGGGGTCTGTGGCCTGGAGGCCCTGTTGGTCTGGAGCGGAGGACTGTGTTGTCCTGAATTACTCCTCCACTTCCTGCCACTTCACCAGGGAACTCAGGGAATTGGAGACCGACTTCATGGAGGCACAAGCCAGTGAAGGCAAAGGCCCAAGAGCTGTGCCGTTTGGTGGACACCAACAGTTCCCTTCCAAGGGAGACGTACCATAGAACAGGGGGTCCCGGGGTGGTTTTCTTTTGACGAGGACACGAGCCAGCAGGGCGACCAGGAGCAAGATGAGGGCAGCAACCCCTACAATCGTCCAGGAACTGCAACGACCAGAACAGGGAGGTGGTCACTTATCGAAATAAACATGTTGGTGTGTGGAATTTCCTGGCTATTGAATGCATTCGCTCCCACCTCTGCCTCTGCCCACACAGTTCAAGAGCTGTGGGGTTAGTGAGGTTTGGCTTTGCTGCAGCACTTTGCCCCTGCCCCCCCAGGCCACCCATGTGACTTTCAGAAACTGGAACCACCAGGTCCTCAATCTTCCCATCCTGTGCACCTGCACAGACCTGCATCCTCCACACCATCCCACCCCACCCTGAAGATGGCCACTAGCCCCCTGCCTCTACCTACCTGCTCGTCCAAATCCTGTTCCCCAGTGGCTGATGGGTCTAACCACTGAATCTGCCCCCTCCCTCAGTGTTAGCCAGAAACCTTCAGACTGAGCTCCAGGAAATCCAGAGGAGTCCTGACTACACATATCTTCCAGGAGGACAAGGAGGGAGGGCCACGGGTCATGTATATAATCAAAGGAGCCAAAGGATGAACAAGGAAAAGTTTGGGCCAGACCTGCGGCCACAATGAAGCCAGCTGCCCACACCCAGGACCGGCAAGCCAGCATCTAACCCCTCACCCAGACAGTAAGGTGAGGCAAGGATGGGCATAGGGAAAAGACACCATACCGAGAAGACCGGGGGCCAAGGCCCCTCCCTAGTGGGGCAGCACTAGGGCACGAGGCTTGGTTGAGTTTGCAGTCAAGACACCTGGATTCAGCACCTACTATGCTACCGCCTAACTCTGCAACCTTAGCAAAGTCATGTCATTTCATCATCTGCTTATTAATTAATCTTAAAACATAGTAAGGAGGGGATCCCTGGGTGGCGCAGCGGTATGGCGCCTGCCTTTGGCCCAGGGTGTGATCCTGGAGACCTGGGATCGAATCCCACGTCGGGCTCCCGGTGCATGGAGCCTGCTTCTCCCTCTGCCTGTGTCTCTGCCTCTCTCTCCCTCTCTCTGTGTGACTATCATAAATAAATAAAAATTAAAAAAAAAAAAAACATAGTAAGGAAAAAAAACATAGTAAGGATAAAATTTATGATGCACTCCTATCTGCCAGGCACTGAGGATGAATGGAGGATGTCCCTGTCTATGTGGAGGGTCCTACTTCAATGGACTCTGAGCTCTCTCACCCAGGATGTCACCTCTGGTCCTACAGGGATACTCTCTTACAGCTCCATTACCAAACAGGGCTTTCAGTTCTAGACAAAGGATCCTGTGGCCCTCTCCAATGGCCTGCACACCACAGCCTCTTCAAAGCCTTTGAGGGCTGCCACAAGCACCACTCCTCAGCTGAAACCCCTGCACAGCACCACAGTTTGACAAGAGAACTTCTGGATAACCTTTGCCATATGCCCCTGATGTCACCTCTGGTCCTACAGGGATACTCTCTTACAGCTCCATTACCAAACAGGGCTTTCAGTTCTAGACAAAGGATCCTGTGGCCCTCTCCAATGGCCTGCACACCACAGCCTCTTCAAAGCCTTTGAGGGCTGCCACAAGCACCACTCCTCAGCTGAAACCCCTGCACAGCACCACAGTTTGACAAGAGAACTTCTGGATAACCTTTGCCATATGCCCCTGGAACTTCTGAAAGTACCTTTCTCAGTCATGGGTTCTACAACCTAACAGTACCTACCAACAGCTGAGGGACACACTCATGCTAGATTTCACTCCACACCCTGCAGCTGTAATGGGTGTTAAAAACCTGCCCTCAGCATAAGAGAGGTCAGTCAGGAGGTGGGAAGCGATCCATCCAACCTGCAGAGAGATGGGCCCCCAGGAGACTGGTCACAGGTGCAGGAAAGCTGTATCCCTGGCCCCTGGCCCCTGGCCGCAGGCCCCAAGAGTTGGGGGGAAAAAAGGATTTGGACATCAGGAGCACCCAGATTTCCAAATGCCACTCTCCACCTACAAAATACTTTGGAGTGGGGCATGGGAACATGCAACTTTTTTCAGGATACCTGGATGAGTATGACAAAGAAAGTCTGTCTGGGGACTTCTATGAGGGTATATAAGAATTGATGAATGCATGAGGGAGGGAAGGAGGGGGAGAAGAAGCCAGGAAGGAGAAATGGATGGATGGATGGATGGTAGATAATGAATGAATGGACACTGGAAAATGGATGGGGGATAGTGGATGGATGGTGGATGGTGGATGATGGATGGATAGATGGACAGATGGATGACAGATGGTGGATGAATGGATAGATAAATGGATGGTGCATGGAAGAATGATGCATAGTAGATGGGTGAATGAATTGATAGATGATGGATGTTGGATGAATGGATGGATGATGGATGGATGATTGATGGTGGGAATGGGTGGTGGATGGCAATTGACTGGATGGTGGATGAATGGATGGATGGATGATGGACAGATACATGAATAGATGACAAATGATGGATGGTGGATGGTGAATGAATGGGTGATGGATAGATGGATGGTGGATGGTGAATGAATGGATAATGGATGGATAGCAGAAGGAATGGATGACAGATGGTGGATGGATGACACACTTCTATGATAAGGATGAGAATGACTGTGTCAATGTCCAGGTAAGATGTTGAAATAGGAAATTTCTAGTGGTGCACATTAGTGCCTGCTCTAGGCTCCTCCAGTAGGGGAAAACCAAAGGAGCAGAGGATGGAAAAGGAAGCTGATTGGGATCAGGAACATGATACTGGACTGAAGCATCCCATGAAAAGGGAAGAGGTTAGGTGTGCTGTGTAAGCTGACAAGCATTTTAATCACAGCCCAAGGCAGGTGGTGGCCAGGGAATAACCCCATCCCTGCTCCTACTAAGGGCCTACACTTACACCAGCACCACCACGCAGCTAGCACTCTTCTGAAGTATGCGAGAGCAGTGTAAACTGTTTCACCTGTCCTCTCACATTCGCCACCTGGGGGAGGAGCACAGAATGAAGAGAAACTGGGGCAGCAGATCCTGTATGCATCCCAGTGACTACCAAGTACAGAACCTCCTAGAACAGGGAGAAATGGATCCAGCAGGGACTTGGGGGGGGGGGGGGGCAGGGGGGGAGTGAGGTGTGGGGAAGGGCTGAGACAAACCCAAGGGTGAAAAAGTTGCTAGTCTGGGAATGAGGGGGATTACTGACGTCCTTCCATGAAGGGACACCCACTCAGAGGGGATATTTATGGGTGAGCATGAGTAGAGGGAGAGAAAGTGTGTGTGTGTGTGAGAGAGAAACAGAAACAGAGACAGAGAGCCCAATCTTTTCTGACTCCTTACCCTGCCTTGCTTCTTGTTTTTTAGACTTTTGTAAAAGGTGTGGTGGGAAGAAAGCTTCGACTAATCCAACTAATTCAGACCTAAGCGAATGCCCGGGGTGCACAAGGCCCTGAGCAGAGCCAAATGATACTAAGATGAGCTGTGGCCTGGTAAGGTACGTTCTGACCACAGGAAAGTAACTCCCGTGGGAAAAGTACAATCCAAGAGGGCTAGGTGGAGGGAGAACACACATGTGCTTAGGGGGAGGGTCTGGAAAAGAAAGACATTGCATTTTACCCCAGGCCATGAAGTCCAGGAATGGCTTCAACCGTCAGGTCAGATCTCAGGTCAAGTCCTGAGGGAACAGCGTGAGCAAGGGCAAGGGAGCAGGAAGTTAAGAAGCATCCCAGGGCCAGGGCAAGGAAGCTCCTGGGGAGGCTGTGCCATGGCCCCGGGGCAGAGAGTGCCAGCGCCAGGGGGAACCGCAGGGAGGAAACATGCTAGTCCAGGCCTGGGGCCAATGTGTAAGGGGACTTGGGAGAGGGGAGTGGAGGAAGAAGACAGAGGAGCCAGAGCCACTGCGATTTTAACCTGCAAGGGGAGGAGAAGAATGACTGGAACCAATTATTCAAAACTCTGCAGGGTTAGCAATGTGCTCAATAATATACGGCAATACATAATTCAGTGTGTGCTCAGTAAATGCCATCACCATCCTGCCAGCGGCTGAGGCCAAAATCTCAGAGTCATCCTCAAACTGGCCCTGCTGCCCCTCCAAAATACCCCTTTGCCCAACCACCGTGCCCATCTCCTCTTACTGCTCCCCGTTCCCCTATCTAGAAGGTTCTGTCTCCACAACTTCCTGTGTGTCACCTCCTACACCTCAAGTCACCTCCTCCAAGAAGCCTCCCCTGACCACCATTCCCCTTCTCAGTCACTCATGTTGCCACATTTTAGTGATGTCTGTCTCAACACCTGCTTTCCCCCTTTCCTGGCTTGTCCATAGCTATATCCCCAACACTTGGAACAGTGTCAAGCACAGAATATGTATTCAATAAATATTTGCTGAGCTGCCTATAATGCCATTGTAGAAATGCAGGGCACTATATTCACAGCCATGTGACATCTGCTGCCCAGAGCTGTGTCTTCCAGGAGTTGCACCCCGAGACTGGGACAGACCACGAGCAGTCACTGCCAGTGCCTCGGAGTGCTCACTATGGATGGGGCCCATCTGGATAAGGCTGTCCCCAAGTGGTGGTCCCCGCAGAGAGGGAAGGGGAGAAAGAAGTCCCTGCCCTATAGGCAGACACTTATCTGCAGCCTGAAGGTCTGGAGAGGGTTTGCTGCATGCAGACTGATGCAATTTCCTTAGCACCAAC
Organism: Canis lupus familiaris; assembly: GCF_011100685.1. Taxonomy (NCBI): domain Eukaryota; kingdom Metazoa; phylum Chordata; class Mammalia; order Carnivora; family Canidae; genus Canis; species Canis lupus. Next base: position 55,365,612 of record NC_049224.1, on the reverse strand, counting down.
TGCTGTGGGAAACATAACAGGTTAACTTCCTCGTCCCCACAGACAACAAGGAGCACCAGCAGGCACGGAGGCCTGGCACCTTTCCCCGCTGCCTGGGCAGGCCTGCAGCTGCCTGGTGCAGGGTGGCTTAGCCAGGGATCCCTCACACAAGACTGAGGCACTGCTTTGAACTAAACCCAAAAGCCAGCCCCACCCATTTCCTTGGCCTTGAACCGCTCTGCCTCGCTTCCTTGCTCTGTCCTACACGCCCCCCCCCCCCCCCCCCCGCGCCCGCCCCACCTCCGCCCCTCCACAAACAGGTCTCTTTGGATCCGGACAACACAATACAAATACGGGCCATTTGACAGACCAGAAAACTGAGGTCAGGCCACCCGGGTAGTGCCAAAGCCACGCCCCGAACCCAGGTCTCTGCCTGCTGGTCCACGGCTATTTCTGCTAGTCATTCACAACAGTTTCTAAAATTAATAAGAAATGAGAAGTATGTGTGTGTCCATACATGGAAAGGTCCCTGGGAAATGGCAAAGGCGCACGGCATGACCCGAGAGAACCTGGCCACACTGGTCGCTGGTGGGGTCTGCACCCCCACAGCCCTGCCCCAGAGCTGCTCAAGGGCAGGGGCATGGCCTCGTTGACCTCCGTCACCCGGACCCCCAGCATCGCGCGGGCAGGGGCGCGCCCCAGCCTCGGCTCCTGCACCGTTGCCGCAGGTCCAGGACGCCGCCCCGGCCAGGCCCCCCGCCCCGACCCCTGCCCCCGGGCCCCGCGCCCCCCGCGCCCCCCGCGCGCCTCCCCTCCCCTCCCCTTGCCTGCCCCTGCCCCTGCCCCTGCCCCTGCCCCTGCCCCGCCGTGTGCGGCTCCAGCCCCAGCGGAAAAGTTGCTGGGGCGCGCGCGGCGCGGAGGCCACTTGGCCGCCACCCCCCGCCCCGGCGCGACCCCCGCCGCGCGCGCCCCACTCACTCGTGCTGGGCCGCCAGGTGGTTGAAGACATAGGTGACCGGGATGGCCGAGAGGGACAGCACGAAGACCCCGGTGGCCGCAGACGCACTCATCGCCGCCGCCGCGCCGCTCGCCCTTCAGCGCATCCCGCGCCGCGCCCCGCCCCAGCTTCCGGCAGCGCCCGCGCCCCTCGGCCGTGCCCTTCGGGGCGTCCCGCGCCGCGCCCTCAGCAGCGCCCCCTCGACGCGCCGGCCCGCAGCCGCCCGGGAGCTCCCTGCAGCCGAGCGGGCCCGGGGCCGGGGGGAGGGGCAGACAGACCCTGCCGGGACAGGTGTCCCCCGAGGCGCGCGCCCTGGGGGGCGGGGGCGCCCGGCCGGGAGCCGGTCGTGGACCACCTGGGGGGCTCTGGGGTCGAGCCAGACCCGGGGTGTCCGAGCGGGAAGGGCCGCGGGATCGTCCGCGTGGGGAGCCCTAGGCCCAGGGACAGGAGGCACGGAGGATCCTGAAACCTTGGATCTTCTCTGAGAGCAGCCAACAGCGGGCAGCAGGCACAATCGGTGCAGAGTCCGAATCCCCGGTTCAAACCCTGGTGCTCGCTCACTTGCTGTTGACCTTGGTCAAGTTACTTAACTCACGGCTCTTTTCCCTTCTGTGTCCAATGGGCGTGACCCAGGTCAGGGTAGGGTGGGATTAGCTGAGCTGGTAGGCACCAAGTGCTCACCCTGCGCTGCTCGGAACGCCGCTGTCTCCTGCAATTCCCACTTTTTGGACTGAAACTGACACTGGGAGAAATGCGGATTTAATGAGACCAGAGCGTGGGGAATTCGTTTCTATTCCAGGCAGGGTTCCTGGAGGCCAGGTTGCCACAGGACAAGCTGCGGGAGACCCTACGTAGGGAACAGGACTGGAAGGCAAAGGCTCTGCCCTCAGACCACAGTCCCACAGAAGCCCCATGCTTGTAGAGAGGAAGGGTGCCAAGTATCGCCCTGGCTGCTTGACCATGTTGGTGACTAGGTCTCAGCAAGCCCCCTGGGACTGAGCCTGGATTGGTCTACTGTCCCCGAAGGGAAGGACCGAGAGTTTCAGACAGAATGCAGCTCAAGCGACCCAGAGAGGTGACATGTACTTAGTGTGCTAAGCGTGCAGCTGCCAGGGAGCTGACGACATCATTCGGCTCATTTTAGAGATGAGGAAAATGAGCCACAAAGAGGCTGTGACCTACCTGCTCCTGGGCCACTCAACTTTTCCAAAGCCAGTTCTCCTAATCCCCTCTCCTGGTACTTCTGGGAGGCTTACGTCCAACTGAGGACATAATGATAAAATCTTGGCCCAGGGGCAGCCTGGGTGGCTCAGCCGTTTAGCACCGCCTTCAGCCCCAGGGTGTGACCCTAGAGACCCCGGATGGAGTCCCACATCCGGCTCCCTGCATGCAGCCTGCTTCTCCCTCTGCCTATGTCTGCCTCTCTGTCTCTCATGAATTAAAAAAAAAAAAAAAAAAAAGCTTGGCCCAAATTGTGATATATCCAAGTTTTCTAGAGAGATGTCCTTACCTCTGACCTGGATATCACCCTCTTCCACAACTACTCCTTTGTCACTATCCTTAAACTCCCTCTTCCTCTAGACAACAAATACCTCCTCTGAGCCCCCTTGTCTCCTCCCAGCCAATCCCTGAGGCCAATGCAGCCCCTCTACCAACACCCACCCAAACCTGGCTGTGTGAGTTTTACCTTCTCTCTCATATCTTTTTTTTTTTTTTTTTTTTTTATGATAGTCACACACAGAGAGAGAGAGGCAGAGACACAGGCAGAGGGAGAAGCAGGCTCCATGCACCGGGAGCCCGACGTGGGACTCGATCCCAGGTCTCCAGGATCGCACCCTGGGCCAAAGGCAGGCACTAAACCACTGCACCACCCAGGGATCCCCTTCTCTCTCATATCTTGAACTCCCTGGCTGCCTTGTGACTTCCCCTCAATGTAGGCACATGCACAAACATGTTCCCATGTGCTCCCTGGGCCAGAGGCTCCTCTCCGTTTGCCACCTTTTCTCTCTGCTTTCTCATCCACACTTGGTTTTGGTGCCCATGCTTATGCTGAGAGATCCCAGATTAACGGTCCCTAGCACCAGCCTCCTCCCTCAGCCCTGCCACATGGGCATCCTACAGACACCTCACATTCAACATGGCCAAAATGGAGTTCCTCATCTGCCACAAGACCATGCCAGCTTTCTCACATATTGTGGCACCACCACTCACTTGGCTGTCCTAGCCAGACACCTGGGAATCTAACCTCAGTTCTGGCCAATCCCAAATTCCTCTGATTACAATAGTCCTATGAGTTTTCCTGTCCAAATACCTTTTAAGTTTGCATCCAAACTGTCCATTCAGATTTGTACCATATCCCATGTCCTACACCCTCCCTCGTCTCTCTGGTTCTGATCCCACCAACTCAAGAAGACCTCACATGACCGCCCTCCTGAACCTCCCTCACTCTCTCCTTCAAGTTTTGCTTTCTTCATAGCACTTATACTATCCAAAATCATCTTGTTTACATGTCTGTTTCCTGTTCTGTGTCTCTCTCTCTCCATTATGATGTAAGCTCCTTGAGGTCAGGTACTGATCCATCTTTTTTTTTTTTTAAGATTTTATTTATTTATTCATGAGACACAGAGAGAGAGAGAGAGAGAGAGAGAGAGAGGCAGAGACACAGGCAGAGGGAGAAGCTGGGTCCATGCATGGAGCCCGACGTGGGACTCGATCCTGGGTCTCCAGAATCAGGCCCTGGGCCAAAGGCAGCACTAAACCACTGAGCCACCTGGGCTGCCCTGGTCCATCTTTTTTATAGTTCTGTTCCTATCATTTAGATTAGCAGAGGAGGTGCAAAGGAGGTGCTCAAGAAATCTTCGTTCAATGAATGAATGCTCAGATCATTATTGTCCAATGGAAATATAATGTGAGCCACATGTGTAATCTTAATTTTTTTTTTAGGTAAACTCTATACTCAACATGGGGCCTGAATTTAAGACCCCGAGATTAAGAGTCACACACTCTACCAACTGAGTAAGTCAGGTGCCCCTATACTCTTAAATTTTATAGCAGCCACATTAAAACATAAAAGAACACAGGTGAAATTAATTTTAATGATACATTCTATTTAAGCCAATATGTCCAAAAGATTCTTGTTTTAACAAGCCATCAATATCAAAGATATTGAGATATTTTACTTCTTTTTCATACTAAGTCTTTGAAATTTTATGTCTTTTACACTCACAGTTATCCTGTTTCAGACTAGTCACATTTCAAGCACTCAACAGCCACACGTGGCAAGTGGCATCTGTACTGGACTCATGGTTCTAGACTTACTCCTCCTACCATACTGACCTGACTCCAGCTGTGCTATTAGCTACTGTTAATAATGGGTGTGATGTTAAATCACTAATAAGCTTATTCAAATATCCTTAGAGAGTCTACCATGTTTCTAGCATTGTTCTAAGAAGTGGTCACACAAAGATGAATTACAAACACATCTTGCCCAAGAAGACCACAATCCAGTGTGAGAAAGAGATATGTAAAATATTACTATAAAAAGTGTAAAAGATATATGTACAGATTGCTATAGGAACCACCAGTTCTGTCTGATGGAGTCAAGAAAAGCTTCAGAGAGGAAGTGAGGCTTAAGCCCAGACTTGAAGAGCAAGCAGAAGCTAGCTGAGTAGATGAGGAATAGGTGGGGCTTCCTAGGCAGTGGAGACAACACATGTTAAAGGCAGAAATGAGTGGGAGCATGACACTTGGTGAACTTCAAGTCATTTTCTCTGGTTGAAAATATCGGGATGCCATGCATGAAGGGGCTGGCAGGAAATGAAGATAGACAGGTGACCAGGGCCTTGACCTCAGAAGACCTCAAGTGCAGGGAGCATTTAAGATTTATGAGTGGAAGAGAGTACCATCTTTAAAGCCCTGCCTGGCAGCTGGTGTGGACCACAGTTTAGAAAGAGGCAGGAAGGTCAATTAGGAAGCTATGACAATTGTCCAGCAAGAGATGATGAGAACCAGAATCAAAGCAATGTGAGGGAAGAAAAGGGGCAGAAAGTTCTAGATAGGGATTTTAAGGGGAGAAAGTCAGGAGGCAGGGACTGAGCACATGTTTGGGTTTGAACATGTTGGGTTGCCAGTGCCCATGGGGTTCCCAGGAGGAACAGTCTCATAAGCAATTGGGGATACTAGCCCATAGCACCAAGAGAGGTACAAACTGTGGATACAGATTTGGGGAGCCATGAGCCTAGAGGTGTGTTTGAATATCAAGACAATGAATTCACTGTCCCTGAAAGAAGGCAGAGTCAAAGATAATAGTAACAGACACCACTAGAGAGGGGTTGGTGAGCACCGCTGCCAGCAGAGCAGCCCAAGGTCATCTGAATACAATGCCAGAAGCATCCAATATCTCAAACCCAAGAGCTGTTCCCTCAGAGTCTGAAAGAGACCCAAAGGCCACAGCAAAGCTTTGGATACTGTGATATACATATTGGAGATTATGATTTTCTTGATAACAATTTTTCTTACTGCTGAAAATATGAGTGGTCAGAATACTTGTGGTTGAGGACCCTGTATGATAGGAACCCTCCCCAGAAAACCTGTACAAACCTAGTGAATATAATCTCATTCTGCAATAGTAATATACTCTATAGACTCCAAAGTGCAGTTGACCCTTGAAAAATGTGTGTGTGAGGGTGCTTAGAGGCACCCCACCCCATCCCGCATAGTCAAAATTTGCATATAACTTCTCACTCCCCAAAAACATAATACCAATAGCCTACTGTTGACTAGAAACCTTACCAATAACATAAATAGTTGACCAATGTATATTTTGTATGTTATATGTCTTATACACTGTTTTCTTACAATAAAGTAAGCTAGAGAAAAGAAAATGTTAAAATCATAAGGAAGAGAAAATACATTTACAGGACTAGTCTGTATTTATCAAAAAAGAAATTCACATATAAGTGCATGCAATTCAAACCCATGTTGTTCAAGGGTCAAGTGTATTGCCATTAATATTACCTCTTTTAATCTTTACAGCAGCTCTCTGAAGAATATAGAAAGCCCTTTATGGATGGACAAACTGAGGCTCAAAGAGGCAAGATGACTTGCACAAGCTCAAAAAGCTAAGAGAGGTGGTGAACCTGAATTCAATCACTATATCCATGAATATATACCCAATAACTGAATCTAAGTCACTATCCCCACGATGCCATGGCTAACCAAGCACCACATTGGATGCCTTAAAAATAGCAGATGGACACACTACAGATTTAGCCAGTGGACTCGTTGCTCAGGAAGCTGAGGTCTGGAGTTCTACTCCATGCTGATCAGTAAGTATTAAATTCCCCTCTTGAAAAAGGGTTGGATATGACTTAAAAGGTGTTCAGACAATAGAGTTGTTTTTTTATTTTGTTGTAGGTTTGTATGTGTGTATGTTTTTTTTAAGGAGCATCAACCTTGCAAGCCATGAAGACTAATACTGTAGCTGTGAAATTTGACTCCAGGCTTCCTGCAAGCAAAAATAGACCCGTGGAGGTACACACACTGACTTTCTCTGGTGAGAAAGACACAGGTTTTTGTTACATTGATTCAAAACACTTGACAAATCAGGAATTAAATTGAAGCACCCCTGATGCCCATTTCTGCCACAGAGGGGAAGTGAAAGCAGAACATGAGGTAACCTGGTCACTAGGAACTAAGAATGAATGTCACAGGTGGGGGCTGAGGGTAGCACAGAATAATTCTTCTAAAAGAGTAAAGTAGAAGTCAGCCCACAGGTTGCTCTGGCCCCCAACTCCAGAGCTCTCACTCTGCACATGCTTCAGTTCCACCCTTTTTAATCCTTCCCATAGAAGTTGTGTTTGTGTTTTTAAGAAAGGCTGCACACTCTAGATGAATGTGCAAGGGGTAATCAAACAACCTGAAAGTGACCAGGGTAAAGCTGGTATAGCCTACCCTACCTACCCTAGTGAGTAGATCACTAGGATCCTGTCCTGAGAAGGCACCAGACAGTGATGAGTCCCCTCAGAGAAACACTAAGTTACTCTAAACACTTAGTCACGCTAAAGAGTAGGTTTCTCTTTGGTAACCATGAGTGCCCTGATAAGGGCTGCAGCTAGTAACGTGGATATTATGGGGTGATGACTGCTGTCTGTCCAGCATGTAACACAGTGCCAAGAATAGAGCAGATGCCCAATAAATGTTAGCTGAAGAGAAAAAAAGGGAAGAGGAAGAAGGGAAGGTGGAGATTTTTTTTTAAAAAAAAAAAAGGAGGTTAAGAGATGGGGAAGGAAGGACATAAGTCTGTAGGAAAGTGATAAGAAAACAAGTTGAAAGGAGAGATAAAGTTAGGATATAAAATGTTTTGTCAAAAGGTCTAGTGCAGTTGCCAGATGAGGTTTGTACCATGGCCCTGGGTTTCCTAGCAACCAAAGCAAAGAGGGAAACATAATATAACATTCACAGTATCCATAGGATAAAAACAGATCAGTTGTTCAGAAGAGCTCTTCCATGGCTCCTCTTAAAGGGAACACCGTGTCATACAGTATGTCCTTAGCAACATTCCTACAATAAATATAGAATCAAATTCTGCACAGTTGTCTCTCAGTACACCCTCAGTGCAGGTGATCGGCATGGTGCCAAGACCCACTCAATATACTCAAGGAGCCAAAAGAATTTCATACAGATAAGCAACTCTCTGAAGGTTTGGTGTGCTGCAGTGATAACATTTTATAATATCTGGGGGAAAAGCTGGAAAATACCTTCCTGACAGGCACACCATCATTTCCCAGGGCAGACATCACCAGTGATCACTGAACTCTCCCACAGAGGTTGAGCGTCACCCCATAGACCTTCTCAATGGGGCACACCAGTAGGGTTCTTCTCACCTGCCAACCTGAATCCATCTGCCAGCTCTGATCAAAGGGTATTCGGGAATATCCTTCAGGCAATGTTCTAGGAATATTGCTTCATATAATAATGTTTCACAAATGAGGCAATAGGGAGTTTGAAATTATAGGAGCTGGCAAGAAAGAAGAAATCATCTGCATTGATAAGGAAGGACAGAACATTATGGTTAGACAGGCAAACAAATGGAGGGCAACTTGACATTCTTGCATGAAAGGGCTGAGCATTGGACAAGGACTAAATCCAAACCCAAGGTTGCTGCAGGATTCAGACTTTTCCTGAGGGATAACAAAAAGACCTCATATGCTAGGGTGTGGGTTAGACAGCACTGATTGGAGAGGAGGTTGAGGGGCTTCCTTGACAGTTACTTCCCTACTCTAGATGCTTTTTGAACCTCTGATTCAAGAGGTGGCATGATAGGTAACATAGAATAATTAACATAATTAACTGGCCGATAAATATATATATATGGGGGCAGGGACACTTGGTGGCTTGGTTGGTTAAGCATCTACCTTTGGCTCAGGTCAGCCCCTGGTTGGACTCCCTGCTCAGTGGGGAACCTACTTCTCCCTCTCCCTCTGCCCCTCCCCCCTGCTCATGTGTGCATACTCTCTCTCTCTCAAATAAATAAGTAAAATTTTAAAAAATTTATTTAATTAATTAATTGATTTGAGAGAGAAAGAAAGCATGTGTATGTGTATGCAGTGGAGAGGGACAGAAGGAAAGTCAATCTCAGGCAAATGCCTTGCTGAGTGCAGACCTCGATGCAGGGCTCAATTTCATGACCCTGAGATCAGGACCTGAGTCAAAACCAAGAATTGGATGCTCAGCTGACTGTGCTACCCAGGTGCTCCCAATAAATATATTTTTTCAAAAAAGAAGAAATAATCCAATGCTTAAAACAGGAGAGGATGCTCCTGGTAGACCAGAAATTTGACAGATACCTAGAAGGTTGTGGTGGCTTTTACTCTGGTGGTCCCATGACCCGCATTTCCCATTATTTGTGCCCTATGTTAGATCCCTTCTGCATTGACTCTGGACTTGGTGTGTGGCTGGCTTGCTTTGGCCAATGGGACCTTAGAAAGCATAATTGAAATAGAAGTTTATAAGGGCTTGCATGTTAGAGCTTGTCCTCTTGGGATACTTTCTTGGAGTCCAGCCACCATGCAGTGAGGAGGCCCAAGCAGCCACATGGAAAGGCAGACATAGAAAAAAAACAAGGGGCCTTGCTGACAGCCTGAGCTGAGATTCCAGCCAGTAGCCAGCATCCATATGGGAGAAGGTTGGTTCAAAATTTTTTACCATCTCAATGTCAACACCCCATGAAGGAAAACAAGTGCATTATCAACCCACAGAATCATTAAAAAATAACATGTTTTTGGTGTTTGAAGCACTGAAGTTTGGGGTGGTTTGTCATGCCGCAGGCAACTGAGAAACAGAAAGCAGTGATGGAGGAAAAGCAGAGGAAATGTAAGCCTCACACACCAAAACTCCTCCCAAGAGAGACAGGGAGCAGGTCCCAGTTCAGAGTATAATAGATGCAAAGTAGAGGAGGCTTTGGACAAGCACTCAGGGAGGTACAGCATGGAGGCGGTTGGCCCTTCTCTATCTCCAGGCAATAACATGGAATAGGCAGAACCATGGGCATTAGTCAGGTAGACTTCTCTCTGCAGAAGGTGGGCAGTCTGCTAAATATATCAGGAAAATCCATAGCAAGGAAGAGAAGACTCAAGTTAAAACAATAGAAAAACTGACCTTGGAGTTAACAGAGCAATTTAGGAAAGAAGAGAGGACTTTATAAAAATTGCAATGAATATCCTTAGAGAAACTTGAGATGTGTCAACCAAGAAAGTGGAAGGAGTGGCCATCAGAAGGGAACAGAGAACAAGAGAAAGTTCTTGGAAATTAAGAATGGGAATGCATAATCATAGTGATCCAAAGGGGCAGGTGCACGCCGATGTTTATAGCAGCAATGTCCAAATGAGCCAGACTGTGGGGAAAGCCCAGGTGTCCATCCACAGATGAAAGGATAAAGAAGATGTAATGTATATACACAATGGAATACTACTCAGCCATCAGAAAGGATGAAATCTTGCCATTTGCAACAACATGGATGGAACTAGAAGGTATGATGCTAAGTGAAGTAAGTCAGTCAGAGAAAGACAATTATCATATGATCTCACTCATATGTATAATTTAAGAAACAAAACAGATAAACATAAGGGAAGGGAGGAAAACCATAGAGAGGGAGGCAAACCATAAGAGACACTGAACTCTAGGAAACAAACTGAGTGTTGCTGGAGTGGAGGGGGATGGGGAGGATGGGGTCACTGGGTGATGGGCATTAAGGAAGGCACTTCATGAAAAAAAAAAAAGGAAGGCACTTCATGTAATGAACACTGGTGTTATATGCAACTGATCCATCACTAAATTCCACCTCTGGACAGCCCGGTGGTTCAGTGGTTTAGTGCCGCCTTCAGCCCAGGGCATATCCTGGAGACCCGGGATCGAGTCCCACGTTGTACTCCCTGCATGGAGCCTGCTTCTCCCTCTGCCTGTGTGTGTCTCTCTCTCTGTGTGTCTCTCAGGAACAAATAAATAAAATCTTAAAAGTAAATAAATAAATAAATAAATTCCACCTCTGAAACTCATAATACAGTGTATGTTAACTAAAATGAATTTAAATACTTTTTAAAATAAAAATAAAAAATAAAAATGGGATTGCAACACGACAGGAAAAATTCAATTAATGAGCTGAATAATAATTTAGGCACAGCTAAAGAGCAGTTAATCTAGAATCATGGAATCTTAAAGAATATAGAGCAAGAAAAGTAAAGAGGCAGAAAATATAAGAGAATAGAGAAGAACCAAGAGGTCCAGCATCTGACTGATTAGGAAAGAATAGAGAAAGTGGAGAGAAACTAACCAGAGAAGAAACAACAATATTTTCTTAGGCTCAAGAAATACATGAGTATTCAAGACTGAGAAGGCCCACTGAACAAGATTAAAGAAAAGACTAAACTCTTCCCACTAAGCTCTCCCAACCTCCCTTACCCTAATTTACTCATCCCCCTTTCCCAGAGCACTTTCCACCTGCTAGCATGCTATACAACTTTCTTATCCATTATGCATATAATCTATGGCCTATCTCTTCCTGCTAAATTGTAAGCTCCAAGAGGACAGGAATCTTTCCTGATTTATTCATTGTTTGGTGAAGCCTGCCACCTGACATCTAGTAGGCATAAGTAAATATTTGTGTTGATTTAAAATCTAGATAGAGGGGATCCCTGGGTGGCTCAGTGGTTCAGTGCCTGCCTTTGGCCCAGGGCCTGCTCCTGGAGTCCCGGGATCGAGTACTGTGTTGGGCTCCCGGCTTGGAGCCTGCTTCTCCCTCTGCCTGTGTATCTGCCTCTCTCTCTCTCTCTCTCTCTCTCTCTCTCTGTCTATCATGAATAAATAAATAAAATCTAAAAAAATAAAAAAATAAATAAAATCTAGATAGACACATCATGGTAAAATTTCATAACTCCAAATATAAATAGGAAATTCTAGAATTTGGGGGATTTCCTGCAAAAGGATGAGAAACAGAACTGTCATCTAACAGTAACAACATCAGAGCCTGGAAAACAAATTGCTCCAATCTGTACTCTAAGAAACTGTCCTAATCCATGGCTAGAGACAGACAACACCTTCAAACCTAAATCAGACATCGGGAAAAGGTACGACTGATCATCAGAGGAACCCGATGGGAAAGGTCAGTCATTTTCCCCAGAACATGCTAGTAGCAGAAATTCAGATCTCAAACAGCGGTATTGAATGGCTATAGTTTTACAAGGGAGAGTTTTCCCCCTACTCTGAATTCAAGTCATGACATAAAAGCTTCATTTTTAACTCTTATGTGATGGGAAATGTTTTACTGGTTCACTCTTTTAACACAGGTATATATCTCCTTAGAGGTCCCAACTGTCTTCAGGGACAGCAGCTTCAACCTTCTTCACCTGGTGAACTCAAAGCCAGGTCTTCCAGCCTAGTATAGACATAAAAATCAAGTTTCCAGGTTATTGAAATGACAACCTCCCTTAGAGTGCATGTACCTCATCACTCACAGACCCCAGGCCCCTGAATTTGGTTTCCTCTTAGCCTCTGTGGGCTTCACTTAGGTTTGTGCAAGTTCTGGTCATGTGCTTAAGTGGTTCTGTTATATGAATCGTATATGAGTTTTTTCAGGTGTATTTTAGTGGGAGAGTTTAAAGACAATTTAATCTGGATAGCTCAGGACTTTTACTCTCTCTTTTTTTAAAGATTTTATTTATTTATTCATGCAGAGAGGCAGAGACACAGGCAGAGGGAGAAGCAGGCTCCCTGCAGGGGACCCCAATGCTGGACTCCATCCCAAGACCCCGGGATCACGACCTGAGCCAAAGGCAGATGCTCAACCACTGAGCCACCCAGGAGCCCAGAACTTTAACTCTCAAGTTAAAATTAAACTATCAAGTAACGGGTGCCCCTAAAAAGGACATTTTCAGAAATGCAAGTTCTCAAAAAATCAACCTCCCCTTGAGCCTTTTCTCAGAAAGCTACTGGAGAACATGGTATATCCAAACAAGGAAGTATCCAACACAGAGGAGGATGTGAGATTCAGAAGCAGGAGCTCCAGCTCGTGAATGAGGCCAAGGGGTCCCCAGGATGAGGAGTAACAGCTGTGTCACTGAGAGAATGAGCAGCTCAGCTTAGGGCAGGAGGAAGGCAACTCCAAGAGAGCTGTGTCTAGAAAAAGATGGAATTGTTAGGTGGCTGAGTGTGTGTGAAGGTACTTAGAGAAGAGAAACAGCAGAGTTTAAGGCTGAAGTAGTGAGAGGAAGTCGAAACCAAGCATGCCATCTCATTTCCCCATAGGAGAAAGTAAAAAAATAACATCAAAACCTGAAAAAATCATGAAATAGCAGTGTCAGTGTGTTACTTGGAAATATGGGGGCAAAAGCAAGCATTGGAAGATATTACCTTGGAGGCAGAAATCAGGGGTGGGCAAAGGAGGGCAAGGTATTCCTGCCTTTGTATCCAGCCTTCTAAATCTACTTTCATTAAATACACGTATAACTTTGATAAAAACAAATACGTAAATAGAATGGGTATGATGGCATAAGACCCAACATTCATTTCATTTTTGAGTTTTGCAGCAAGATTCTATACAAGATCCAATTCAGGTGTAAGTGTTCAAGAGATTAGTTGATTTTCCAAAGGCCGCTCTTAATCCTTTGATGTTTGAATCACCATCTTGGAGGCACACACCACGTCTTTATCTTTGCGACTTTGTTCTTCATTTGTTAGTTTTATTAGTTTTATTCACATCTCATTTGTGAAAAGCCCTTCCCCAACATTGCTTTAATCAACTTTATGAAATTTTGCAACCCAACAATCCAAGAGAGGCAGACTGACCACTAGAAAAAAAAATAGCCATTGACTCAATGGGCAGGCGTGGACTCTGAGGCTAATCCAGTGGGGATCATATTCATACTGGACCAGTTCATTAGTGAACAGGCTAGAAGGTTGATGACATTTGGCACTTTATATACACTCAAACTGTGGAGTCTTGAAAAATGAATACTCCATAAGAATTCTGTTTGTGGTAAAATTGGCTGACCTCATGGTCACAGTCACAGCTTGCACATTGGTTCACCACCAGCTTGACACACAGGATTGGAAGAAATTAACATAAAAGCAGGCAGCCAACAGGCACCTGGGTGGCTCAGTGGTTAAGCGTCTGCCTTTGGCTCAGGTCAGGATTCTAGGGTCCTGGAATCGAGTCCCACATTAAGCTCCTGCAGGGAGCCTACTTCTCCCTCTGCCTATGTCTCTGCCTCTCTCTGTGTCTCTCATGAATAAATAAATAAATATTTAAAAAATAAATTAAATTAAATTTTTAAAAAACCACATGCATTAGAAAGGAGAAATAGGAAGGAAAGATAGGTAAGGGCTACACAAGCTCTACAGTTTACAACCAGCTCCAGGCACTTGGAGAGCTAGCTTAATGCCCATGCAAATGACCACATTTAAAACTCATCATCCAGGGCAGCCTGGGTGGCTCAGTGGTTGAGCATCTGCCTTTGGCTCAGGTCGTGATCCCAGGGTCCTGGGATCGAGTCCCGCATTGGGCTCCCTACATGGAGCCTGCTTCTCCCTCTGCCTATGTCTCTGCCTCTCTCTCGGTGTCTCCCATGAATAAAGAAATAAAATCTTAAAAAAAAAAAACTCACCCACCCAATACATGTTTGTTTATTGAACGCATATAGTGTGCTATACCCTGTAGCAGGCACTGTAGTTCTAAAAATGGAAAGTCTGAACTGAGTTACCAATCCATTCACAATGTACAGGTGACTCAGCCCTGTAAACAAATTATCACAAAGTTGTACCTGGGAAGGACAAAAAGAATAAGGTTCAAAGGCACACAGGGAGGGAGGGAGTGATTAATTTAGCCAGGTTGGCCGGCAAGTCAGAGAAGAGAGGAAAGTGATTCCGGAAGGACCAGGGCAGAGACAGCATCTCAGAAAGAAGTTTCCTAGAATATATGGAACAGAGACTAAAACACTGCAGCACAATGTGGAAACTACCAGCCACCCCCACCCCACCCCTGGGGGGTAGGGGACCTAGTGAGGGTTTTAAGCTGGAGAGGGACATGTTCACTTGGGCCATTTTAGAAGTTTACCCTGCTAGATGTGCAGAGATGGAGAGGAGAGGATGAAATGGGAAGCAGAGCGGAGAGAGGAGCAGCTATCTAAGCCAAAAATCAAAGGGGATCTGGGACCAGGACAGATACAGTGACGGTAGAAAGGAGAAACTAATTAGGACTGGTCTCCTCAGAGCTTGAGGCTTGGATGTGAGGGACACAGGCCAGAGAGGAATGTAGAGATGGCAGCTGGTGGCAGGAAGGAGAGAGTCAGGGAACCAAGGGCCAAAGAGATATTCAGACCTACTGTGGTTCCTCTCTAAGGCTGGAAGACAGTCCTCTCTCCTCCCTTATGCTTGCTGCTGCCCAAATAAACCAAGTTTTATAAACTGAGAAAGGAAGAACTGTTGGGCAGCAGGTGTAGGAAATATTGGCTCTGTGATGGGCTTGACGCGTCCTTGCCGGTGTCTCTCTTGATCCTCAAGCAACCCGACCGCCTTGCAGCACTGGGAGGAGTACTTAGACCTGCAAGTAGCAGAATGTGTGAGTCACACTGGCCTTAAGCCATGAAGACATTTGAAAATCTGACATAACAAGAGTCCTGGAGAAAGGAGGTGCCCCTGTTAGCTGCGGTAGCTCAAGGATGTCAACTAAGGATCCAGTTGTTTTGTGGCTTCCTAATCCCCATCCTCGGCCCAGTGGCTTTTCACCCTTAAGCTGGTCAGTGCACAGTGCTTTCCTCTCTTGGCTTTTATTTTTTACTTTTTTATATTTATTTTTTAATTTTTATTTATTTATTTGAGAGAGAGAATGAATGGGGTGCGGGGAGGCACAGAGAGAGAGGGAGCTCTCCGCTGAGCAAGAAGCCTGATGGTAGACTGGATCCCAGGACCCTGAGATCATGACCTGAGCTTAACCAACCAAGTCACCCAGATGCCCCTAGATTTATTTTTTTATTTTTAAGTCATCTCTACACACAACCTGGGGCTCGAACTCACAACCTCAAGATCAAGAGTCGCCTACTCCACTGACTGAGCCACCCAGGGGCCCCATCTTGGCTTTTGTCTTTAACTGGGCTGCAAAGTCCTTCCCAAGAGCCTGCTCCCAGACTTATTCCATGCCAAACTGGTTGCGTGCTCATTTTAGAACCAAATACGGTTTTTCTCTGAGGCTCTGTCCCTTCCTTGTAGTTGTTGCTGCCCAAATAAAATCAGGTCTTACAGAGAAGAAAGAAGAGGTAAGAGGTAGATAGTGGTCTTAAGTCATATTTCCTGCCTTCAAGACACAGGCAGAGAGGATGGGGGCAAAAAAAAAAAAAAAAAAAAAAAAGAAATGACCCAAGTCAGCTTCCTCCTAAATAGCTCTTGATATCGTTTACCATGAGAAAGAAAACAAAAAGGCCTTATCTATGCAAGGCACTTGCCAGGATATAACTGGTCTGTTTAAGTTCCTTATGGAAAACCTGCTGGGAATGGATCCCTTCGTGGGGCTTTGGCCTACGGGTCGAGTATCAGCTGTGTCATTACCGGAGTATAAAATGAAGCTGTTTCCTGACCCCTTTGTGTAAGCACAGCCCCACGTGCAGCCCTCAGAGAGCACTGATGTTCATTGTGGGCCAGGGTGCAGCTTTATGTGATGAGGAAGGATCTGGAGCTACCTGGGGCATCCCAGACTTCTTCATGTCTCAAGTCTCAAAGTCTCACATATCTTTGGAATTACTAGGAAAGGACAACATTGGACAAGATCTCTGATTTCTTGGGAGTCTGATGGAAGAATCCTGATTTTTGTGTTATCTCAGGTGGGTAAACTGCAATGCGATTATCTTTATTTGACAGATGAAGAAGTGGCAGCTTGCCCACACTCACCTAGTGAGCAATGAGCCCACCAGGCCAGGAAACAGGGCTCAGGGACTTGCGGCCAGAGCATGCTGCTGACTGGTTGGCATTACCCATTACCCAAGATAGGGGTGTCAGCACATGGCCTCCCTCGTCTCTGAACAGTTTTATGACATACAGAACATAATTCTGTTGCATTCTGGTATCAATCTATCTATTGAGGCCAAAGGCTAATATCAAACAGCAGAACATTCTTTCTACTTAATTGCCAGGATTTCAGCTGGATTTTCTTTCTTTTTTTTTTTTTTAACCAAGCAGCAGCAATATACCATAAATATCCAGTTGAAGATATCTTTTCTGTTGGGGAGCATACTTAAATATTTGTGGGGACCAGGAAAAAGTGTCAGTAGCAATGGGGACATTGAAGTCACCAGAGAGAAAAGAGATACCACAATGAGATTGGGACGGGATGGGGACGCCTGGGTGGCTCAGCAGTTGAGTGTCTGCCTTCAGCCCAGGGCGTGATCCTGGAGTTCCGGGATCGAGTCCCGCGTAGGGCTCCCTGCATGGAGCCTGCTTCTCCCTCTGCCTGTGTCTCTGCCTCTCTCCTTCTGTGTGTCTCATGAATAAGTAAATAAAATCTTAAAAAAAAAAAAAAAAAAAAAAAGATTGGGAGGGAATGAACGTGAGAGCAAAGGGAAAAATCAGCCTCATAAAGTTTAGTTTCAGAGGCAGAAGGGAAAATAAGAAGCAGACCTACTTAGAACTGGATTAATCCAGTTTCTGTTGCTGGGAAATGAGTAGAGATGGGCAAAGTTAAATGAAATGTGTTCACATCAGCAGCCTGGTCTATATTTACTTTCCTGTAACCAGAGAGGCAGCATGTCCTAGGGATGTGGACTCTGAAACCCAGCCTGCTGTTTTGAATCACATTTCTAGACATGACATGCTTTTTCGTGGAAGGTCATATTTAGATCCCTGCAGCAGAGTTGCAGCAACTGCTCAGTCTCAGTGGCTTCTTTCAGAGGCTCCGAACATGTGGGGCAGATCATTCCAGCTCCTGACTATCCTTGGATCCCTAATACTATTTTTATGAACATGACAACAGCCTTGATAATGGGGTGTAAACTAGACTAATTTTGGTTATTTGTCTTATTCCTGATTGCATCAGAATAGGATGTGAGCCAGCTAATAATGAGAGTACAACTGGACGGTTAAAATAGAGTGAAAAGGGGAAAAAGTCGCAAATGTGGCAAAAATCTAAAAACTGTTTAACTTCCTCAGCATCCAGGGATGGAGACTTGAGGAGGTTCGCTGCTCTGCCAGGAGTCGTCTCCTCCCTCTCCCTCTGCCCCTACCACTACTGAGCTCGACATGTCTTTCTCTCCTCTCTATCAAATAGGTAAACAAAAACTTTTTAAAAAAGTGAATAAAAATAAAAACTGTTTAAGCTCCACCGTAATTATAGGAATGTAAATCTAATTTGAAAAATGAGGCACCATTTATTAAATAATCAAAAGTGAAGTCAAATTATCAAATTTATGAGAGGTAGACTTCAGGAAAATAGCAATACAGAAAGTGCCAGTAAATATTTAAGTTGGTTCAGTTCTCTGAGTAATTGCTAACATTTACTGAGCATTTGCTCCGTATCAGGCACTGTTTCGATGAGTATTCATCTAATCTTCACTTAACTCTCGGAGGTAGATTATGTCCCTATTGGCATCTCGATTTTCCAGATAAGGAAACTTTGTCCCAATAAACAAATGGAAGAGTTCAGCAAATTGTCCAAGGTCTTGAAACAAGGAAGTGACCAAGCTGTGATTCAAACCAGGCAGATGGATTTCAAAGGCCCTGTTCTTAACTAATACTCTCTACCAGCAGGACTCCTTTACATTCTTTCAGATTAGTGAGCCTTTCATGATAAAAACACTCAACAAACCCAAAGCTAATATGCTCAACAATAAGAGAGGAAAAACTTTACCCCTAAAATCAGGAACAAGGTAAGGATGCCTACTTTCACCACTTGTTAGTCAACAACACTGTATAGGAAGTCCTAGCCAGAGCAATTATGGAAGAAAAAGAAGCAAAGGGGGATCCCTGGGTGGCGCAGCGGTTTGGCGCCTGCCTTTGGCCCAGGGCACGATCCTGGAGACCCGGGATCGAATCCCACGTCGGGCTCCCGGTGCATGGAGCCTGCTTCTCCCTCTGCCTGTGTCTCTGCTCTGCCTCTCTCTCTCTCTCTGTGACTATCATAAATTAAAAAAAAAAAAAAAAAAAAAAAGAAGCAAAGGCATCCAAATTAGAAAAGAGGAAGGAAAAAAAAAAAAGGAATAAAAGCAAAAGAGGAAGTAAATTATATATATATTTTAAGATTTATTTATTTATTTATTTTAGAGAGAAACAGACAGAGTGTGTGCAAGGGGGTGAGGGGCAGAGGGAGAGAGATTCTCAGGCAGACTCCATGCTGAGCACGGAGCCTGACGCAGGGCTCCATCTCACAACCTTGAGATCACTACCCTGAGCCAAAACCAAGAGTCAGACGCTAAACTGGACTGTGCAGCCCAGGTGCCCCAGTGAAATTATCTTTATTAACAGATAGCATCATATATAGAATATCCCAAAGAAGACACACACAAAAACCTATTAGAGCTAATTAATGGATTTAGCAAAATCATCATATAGAAGATCAACACGTAGAAATCAGTTGTATTTCTATGTATTGGCGATGAACAATCTGAAAATAAAATTTTTCAAAAAAACAATTCCAGTAATAACAGCACCAGAAAGAATAAAATACTTGGGAATAAATTCAGCCAAGTTGGTGTAATACTTATGCACCGAACACCACAAAATGTTGCTGAAAGAAAATTAAGATCTAAATATATGGAAAAGACATTCTGGGTTCATGGATTACAAGACTTAATACTGTTAAAATGGTAAGGCTGCCCATTGTAATCTACAGATTCATTGCAAGCTCTGGGAAAATCCTAATGCTCTTTTCTGCAGAAATTGACCAGGTGATTGTAAAATTGATACAGAATTGCAAGGGGCTCTGAATAGCCAAAACAATCTTGAAAAGGAAAAACAAAGCTGGAGGACTCCTATTTCCCAATTTCAAAGCTATGGGAATCAAGACAGTGTGGTACTGGAATAAGGACAGATATATATATAGAGAGAGAGATCATTGGAATAGTACTGAGAGAGTCCAGAAAGAAGTCCAAAGATCTCTGGTCAATTGACTTTCAACAAAGTGCCAAGACCATTCAGTGGAGAAAAGAAGTTTCTTTTACAAATGGTGCTGGTAGAACTGGGTATCCACATGCAAAAGGGTGAAGTTAGACCCCTACCTCACACAATATACAAAAAGTAACTCAAAATGGCTAATAGATCTAAATATGAAAGCTAAAACTAAAAACTCTCAGAAGAAAACATAGGGGCAAATCTTCATAAGTTTGGATTTGGCAAGATATTCCTAGAAATGATACCAAAAACACAAGTGACAAAAGAGAAACCAAACCAATGGACTTAATCAAAATTAAAACTTCTGTACATCAAAAAACACTACCAGGGACACCTGGGTGGCTCAGCTGTTGAGCGTCTGCTTTTGGCTCAGGGTGTGATCCCGGGATCTGGGATCAAGTCCCACATCGGGCTCCCTGCATGGAGCCTGCTTCTCCTGCTTGTGTCTCTGCCTCTCTCTTTCTGTCTTTCATGAATAAATAAATAAATAAAATATTAAAAGAAAGACTATCAAGAAAGATGACAACCTACAAAATTGGAGAAAATATTTGTAAATCATCTATCTATCTGATAAAGGTCTGGTATCTGGAATATAGAAAACTATTAAAACTCTGTAACAAAAAGATAATCCAACTCTGAAATGAAAGGCAACCCAATTTAAAAATGAGCAGAGAATTTGAATAGACATTTCTGGAAAGAAGACATACAAATGGCCAGTAAGCACATAAAAAGATGCTCATCACTAATCAGTAGGGAAATGCAAATCAAAACCACAAATGAGATGCCACTTCACACCCAGTAGAATGACAATAATAAAAAAAAAAAAGGGAAAAAAAAAAAGGGAGACAACCAGTGTGGAAGACAAGGAGAAATTGGAACCATCCTACATTACAGGTAAGAATGTTAGATGATGCAGCTGCTCTGGAAAAGTTTGTCAGTTCCCTCCAAAATTAAACATAAAGGGGCACCTGGGTGGCTTGATTTAAGCTCAAGTCAAGATCTCAGGGTCCTGAGATGGAGCCCTGCATCCAGCTCCACCCTGGGTGTGAAGCTTGCTTAAGATTTTCTCACTCTCCCTCTCTTCTGCACCCCACCTCCAGCTCATATATGCAGTCTCTCTCTAAACAAACAAACAAACAAAAAAATTAAATGTAGAATTATCATATGATCCACTAATTCTAGGTTTCATAGTCCAAAGAACTCAAAACACACATTCCAACAAATCCTTGCATACAAATGTTCATAACATTACTATTCACAGGGATGGAAAAAACCCCAATCCATCTACTGATGAATGGATAAACAAAATGTGGTATATTGGTCGTACAACAGAATATAAAAAGGAATGAAGTACTGATTCATGCTACCTTGTGGGTAAACCCCAAAAACATTGTGCTAAGTGAAAGAAGGCAGATGCTTTTTTTTTTTTAAGAATTTATTTATTCATGAGAGACACATTAAGAGAGGCAGAGACACAGGTAGAGGGACAAGCAGGCTCCTTGCGGGAGCCTGATGTGAGACTCCTTCCCAGGACCCCGGGATAATGACCTGAGCCGAAGACAGTCGCTCAACTGCTGAACCACCCAGACGTCCTCCTTAACCTCAATTTTTAAAATGTGTTCATTTAAGGAAGTATTGAGGATGCGCATCAGCTCTTATTTACACGGATTATATCTATCAATTTTTGTTGTGTTAGGAATCAAAACTGGGAAATGTAAAATATCTTTAGGTATTCATTTTAAAATAAGAACGAAAACAAAAACAAAACAAAGCAAAAAACAAAAACGAATATGTAGAAATAAATATGGAAAAATTTAAAATAACAGCAAAATGATTTTATGGAAAATAACTACATTTTCCACAACAGAGATTAGTGAAAAGAGTAATATTGCTTTACATTTTTAAAAACCTCTTGAATGCCTGGCTTAATGGAAGACAGCAGGATTCTCTCTTCTGCTTTCAACCTATTAAAATACCCCACTGTGGTCGATGATGAGCTGGCATGTATTCTGAATCTGAAGTTGATGATTACTCCTTCAGCTCTAGAATTACTCTGAGACCTGAGAAATACCCGAATCTTTACAGGAGCTTCAGGGCTTACGTTCCTTCGAGGCAGATAAAGTGGCGACTTTTAAACAGAAAGTTGGTGTGTGGCAAGATGGGATCCGAGTGAAAAAAGTTCAGATGTATATGGGGATGTGCACCGGGGCCAAACATTAAAAGAGGAAAAGTTAAAAAAATAAAATAAATTAAAATACTCCACTGTCAGGCAACTTTATATTTTTTTTTCTTTTTAAGAATATTTTATTTACTTATTCATGAGAGATACACAGAGAGAGGCAGAAGGAGAAGCAGGCTCCAAGCAGGGAGTCTGATCCTGGGATGGCGGGATTATGACCTGAGCCAAAGGCAGAAGCTCAACTGCTGAGCCACTCAGGCGTCCCAGACATTATCCTAACTTCTGTTCTACTGCCGTGCCAGCCTGGCAAACCTGAGTCTAGATCGACCCAAGGATACCTCTTTTCCAAGCCTTCCTTGGGTTAGCTGCACTCTTTCCTTTGCAGACATCACATTTCTAATGATGACCCATCTCTCCTATACCTCTCCTTTGTCAGGCAACTTTAGAAGAACCTCAGCGTGTGCTCCTGAGGCAATGAATAATAAATGTGAAGAAGGTAAATTATGTCTTTGCCTTACTGTGAAAGTAGTTTTGACCTCACAGAACCCCTGGAAGGGTCCCCCAAGAACCCCAGGGGCCCCAATCATATTTTAAAACCTGCCGCTGAATGCTGTATAGGAAGGGACAACTTCACAGGCATGGGACCAGCACAATCACACAGGGACCTTATGCTTGGACCAATCACACAGCCCTAAATTTGGGGTTTTATGTTCTACGATCCTCATCTTTAAATTCCTAAGAATTTTTTTTTAAGATTTTATTTATTTATTCATGAGAGACACAGAGAGAGAGAGGCAGAGACACAGGCAGAGGGAGAACCAGGCTCCATGCAGGGAGCCCAACTTGGGACTCAATCCCAGGTCTCTAGGATCACGCCCTGGGCTGAAGGCAGCACTAAACCACTGAGCTACCCAGGCTGCCCAAATTCCTAAGAATTTTATCTTTGATTTATGTTTTGTAGGTGAAGACCAATGGGACAATGGGGCATTGCACTGAGATTCAGAGCCTTGGCTCATGCACTGCCCCACCTCCTGCTGCCTCCCTGCTTCCCAGGGACCAACTCAAGCCACCTGTTCCTCACCCCCTGATGCCCCGGGCTTTACCTGGCCTCCCCTCCCTGCTTCTGCCCAGCAACCACTGTCACCCTCATCCATGGTGGGGGCCTTGGCTTAGAATGGAAAGGATCCCAGTCAGGCACATACACCCTATGGTGATTCAGGGGAAGGCCTGGTGGCAGCTGACCCCACCCAAGAGTGGAAATGCTGTGTTGCATTAAGCAGACAATTCACAAGGCAAATCCCTCACCCATCCCCAGACGTATTACCTACCAAGTCCTGGCATGAAGGCTGCAGTGCCTTTGAGTGCCCATCTCTGTGGCTTGGGGAGCAGATCTATGGGAGGGGAACATCCCTGGCATCACTCAGGGGCCTGGCTGGAAGGAAAATGCCAGCAGCTGGTATGGTCCTTATATATTGCCAGGGGATGGGCCCTGGGGGCACCGGGAGGGGGGCACTCAGCCTGTTCGTATCCCTGTGTCTAGAGGATAGGCAAATTAAATAGTAAATAGAAAACAGCAGGACAGGTGGAGAGGGGATAAAAGGGAAAGACAAGAAAAATTTTTAAAGTTTTTAATATTAGTAACTTAGTGGTTTTTGGACCAGGGCCTGCATTTTCATTTTTTAGGGGGCTATAAATCATGCAGCTGGTCCTGTATAGAGTCTCTGAGGAAATAATTAAGAAGACACCTGAGTGTTCCTGTCCATGTCCTAATAAACCTACAAAAGTAAATCATCCTAAGCAAATTCATTGAGAGGGAGAAAAAAACTACAAATAAAGGTATGTAGATATATTTCTTATTATAATAAAAAATACCATCTAAATGATTAGTAATAGACAAATCACTGAGAAAAGTTAGTTTTTCCTTTACCTTCCAAAATCTGCTCCTCTCCTGAGTTTCTTTCTTTCATCTCTGTCCACTGAGGGGAACTAGAAATAGTAACCAACCCAGAATAAATGAGCTTCCTTAGAGGACAGATTCTGGTTTCTAAATATATTTCTCCTAAAGGGAACTGAGGTTCCTTAGAGAAAAGGCTGATTCCAGTTCTGGGACAGCAGATGTACATCTTGACATACTACAAAGCAAGGAAGCTCTCAAAGACTACTGCCCTTGTGTCCTACGATTCAGAAACCCAGTGCTTTGAGCAATGACTGACAATGAAAATGCCTAGACACCAAAACCAAAAACAAGTCCATGGAGATAGATGGAAAGGTGACCATGGAGCAGTGTTCATTGTCTGCATACTTTCTGTACTTGAAACTTGATGGCAAGGACTGTGATTCATCTTCTAAAATTTATTTATTTATTTTAGAGAGAGAGAGTAGGGAGGAGGAGCAGAGGGAGAGTCTTTTTTTTTTTTTTTCAGAGGGAGAGTCTTAAGCAGACTCTGAGCTAAGCATGGAGCCCAATGTGGGGCTCTATCTCACAACCTTGAGATACGACCTGAGCTAAAACCAAGAGTTGAACACTTAATCGAATGTGTCACCCAGGCCCCCCAAGACTACTATTCATCTTCTAGATCGAAACCTTGTGGAACACCTGGGTGGCTCGGCGGTTGGGCGTCTGCCTTCGGCTCGGCATTATCCCGGGATCCAGGATTGAGTCCCACATTGGTTTCCTTGCAGGGAGCCTGCTTCTCCTTCTGCCTGTGTCTCTGCCTCTCTCTGTGTGTCTCTCGTGAATAAATAAATAAGATCTTTAAAAACAAACAAACAAACAAACAAACAAAACTTGCACATGATTATTGATGGCTGGATGATGAATAAATTGACAAAGTAAGAGAAACAATTAAATTGTTATACTCATGAATAAAGGGATGATGGTGGGGAGTTGCAATGTCAGGAGGTTTCTTCTCAAATTCTATTCAAATACTTAGAAAAATTCCTAAAACTAACTCTTTTCAGCAGCGATGAAAGCTTACAAGTTGGAAAAAGTGAAGAAAAATAAACAAAAGAGAGGAAGAGAGCTGCAAATTTATTCATACTATCATCAGAAGTGCTGAAGAAATACAGCTCCTTTATTTATTTTTAAGTGATTTGGTCTTTCCAGATCCCACTGATCAGATGACAAGGAAACAAATGTGTTCTAGTCTCTTCCAGGACAATTAGTCCAAGCCAGGAATGTGACCAATCCCCCTAAGTCAGGCTGCCTCAGAGGCAAAATGACTCAGTTCATCACCCACCCACCTCTCCAGATTATGTCTAGTAGCATTTGGGTTCAAGGAAGGGGCCCCATGTAACCTCAAGGTATTGTTGCCTCATACTGGCCCTTCAATATGTGTGAGCCGGTGACCACTGAAGTGCAACTAGCCTGGGCCCTGGCTTCTGGTGCCCATAGCTGAACCCTGTGCTTGTTGTAACCTAGAGTCCAGTCTTACTTCTCTTGGTTAGAGCCTGAGGGTTGCTCTCCAGCTGGCTCCGCCTCGTCTTGGTTTTCACTGACCTGTGGGCTCCACTGAATCACTACCACATTGTCCACCTGGCCCCTGACCAGGAGATCTAGGCAGTGGGGTCACCTTACCCTCATCCCTTTAGATCCATGGCAGGGCTGCTGGCTCTCAATCTTGCATTCCTGGGGGCTAAAAGAAGCTCGGGAGTGAACACCACATCTTCTCCCTAGCCACACTAATTTTAAATCATTCACCTTGATAAAGAGGCCAAACATTCACCCTTTCCTGCTCTGGGAAGATAAGCTTCCTGTTTTAGAGAGAGAAGGCTTGTAGCCATTATGTAAGAGGGAAATAAAACACCACCATTTATTGTGTGCAAAACCTTGTCACCAATACTCAGGCAAACAAAAACTAATCTAAGAAAAATGACAGTGAAAAGCAGGAAGAGCCTGAGGAAAATTTCTTGACAAAACCATCCTGAAGAAATGCAAGAATTTGGAGAATAAATATCCAATATTTTTTGGAAAATTCTAATGGAGTCCAGTCGTCACTGGAACCTGCACAAATCCTAAGTATATTGTTCAGTGAATTTTCTTTTTTTTTTTTAAAGATTTTATTTATTTTATTCATGACAGAGAGAGAGAGAGAGAGAGAGGCAGAGACACAGGCAGAGGGAAAAGCAGGCTCTGTGCAGGAAGCCGGACGTGGGACTTGATCCCAGGTCTCCAGGATCACACCCTGGGCCAAAGGCGGCACTAAAACACTGACACCCCCCCCCAGGCTGTCCCAGTGAATTTTCAAAATGGGTTCTACACCCCTTTAGTTACACCTAGACCTAGAAACAGAATAACAACAGCCCCCAGAAGCCCACCCCATATCATTTCCATTGTTTGGCTTCTCACACCAAAGATTCATTTCTTGGTTCTGATCTTTACATATGCAGGATTATACATCACATACTCTCCGGGGTCTGGCTCTTTTTATTCATATTATGTTTGTGAAATGCATCTATTCTGTAACATGTATTGATTTATTTTGTGTATATTTTCATTGTATTAATATGCCATAATTCATATTTCTGTTCTACTGAAGATGAACACTAGCCTCTAGCTTTTATTACAAATAATACTCCTCTGAATATTTTTGGGCATGTCTTTTGGTAAACGTGTACATATCTCCATTGGAATTATCCCTAGGAGTCAAATCTCTAGGTCATAGATTATAGGTGTGTTCATCTTTGAGAAATAATGTCAAACTCTTTTCCAAAATGATTGCATCAGGGATCCCTGGGTGGCGCAGCGGTTTAGTGCCTGCCTTTGGTCCAGGGCAAGATCCTGGAGACCTGAGATCGAATCCCACATCGGGATCCCGGTGCATGGAGCCTGCTTCTCCATCTGCCTATGTCTCTGCCCCTCTCTCTCTCTCTCTCTGTGACTATCATAAATAAATAAAAATTAAAAAAAAAACAAAAAAACAAAATGATTGCATCAATTTACATTCCCATCAGGACAGTATGAGCATTCTAATTGTTCTACGTCCTTGCCAACACTTGTTATCAGCCATTTAATTTTTTGCCACTATGGTCCCGGTGTAGTTTTAGTTTACATTTGTAGTTTTAATTTACATTTCTCTAGTTATGGTGATGTTGAAAAACTTTGCATGCGTTTTTGACATTTTGCATTACCTTATTAATGAAGTGCCTATTCAAATATGTTGCCCATTTTGTATTCATTTGGCCCTTTCTCTTATCAATTTACACATTTGGGTTGGTAGTCCTTTGTCAGATATACATAGTGTAAATATATTTTCCTAATCTATGGCTTACTTTTTTATTCTCTTTATTGCCATCTTTGATAAACAGGGTTTCTTCATTTTAATATAATCCAATTTATTAATTTTTCTTTGGTGAGTGAAATGCTCTTTATTTCCTTTTTGCAACATTTTTGTCTGTTCCAGTATGTACTCCTATGTTGTTGGTTTTTTTAAAGATTTTATTTATTTATTTGACAGATAGAGAGCACAAGCAGGAGGAGCAGCAGACCAAGGGAAAGGGAGAAGCAGGTTCCCCACTCGCTGAGCAGGGAGCCCAATGCAGGGCTTGATCCCAGGATCCCAAGATCATGACCTAATCCAGAGGCAGACACATCACCAACTGAGTCACCCAGGCACTCCTCCTATGTTTTTGACTTAGGATTTTTTGGAGGGAGCCTTTTACACTTATATCTGGAATAGATTTTTTGTATCATGTGAGGGCCACCATTTGTAAAAGAAAAAAGAGGACTTGTATCTAAGAACAATAGCCCAGGGTTTAAAAAAAAATTATAAAAAGTTCATAGGGGCGCCCAGTTGGCTCAATTGGTTAAGCATCTGCCATCAGCTAGAGTCATGGCCTCAGGTCCTGGGATCAAGCCCCACGTCAGTCTCCTTGCTCAGTGGGGTGTCTGCTTTCCCTCTCCCTCTGTTCCTCCTGCCCCCTGCTCCTGCTCTCTTTCTGTCAAATAAATAAATAAATCTTTTTTTAAAAAATGAAAAGTTCCTAATAGATGTATGAAGTCTTCATCAGAAAAATTATTACAGCATATAAATAAGCTGTCCTCAGAATGCCCTGACTTGGATTTCTACTTGATTAACAACTCTAGCTTCCCTGTACGCTCCTCTTTATTGAACAAGCCCCTGTGCATTAGTCAACTAAAAACTTAATTTGGTTCTGTTCTACTGGCCCAGGATAATGCGTGCTCTAATGGGGTCAGAGAAAGGGGGTGACATTTTGACATAAGATGATGGACTCAGGGAGTCCATGAGAGTTTTGCAGGATCTGGGGTTCCTAAAAAAAATGGTGGGAGGGACTCCTAGGTGGCTCAGGGGTTTAGTGCCTGCCTTTGGCCCAGGATGTGATCCTGGGGTCCCTGGATCACGTCCCATATCGGCCTCCCTTCATGGAGCCTGCTTCTCCCTCTGTGTCTCTGCCTCTCTCTGTGTGTGTCTCTCATGAATAAATACATAAAATCTTTAAAAGAAAAGAAAAGAAAAATGGTGGGAAAGCAATAAAGATAAACCATGTGTTGGGCCCTGAAGACAGATGTTGAAATTAAGAAACCAGGGCTATTTGAAGTTACACCCATCAGCTTTCCCGTTATTCATCTCCCAGAAACCTGGATTAAGGGAATGTTCCTGCCTGTGGGGACCTACGAGACAGGAGAGGTCCACAGGTAAGGGGCAGACATCATCTCCTATTCTCACCCAGGAGCCAGAAACGTCAGTGCCAGGAATCTGCTCAGGAGCGAGTGGACCCAGGTAGGGACACATTAACAGTGTGTATGGGTCATTCAGCAATCAATGAGGTCCAGAAGAATGGCTGGGAGGCCACGTAGGGAAGAAAACTTTCCTTCTACAAGAAAACGAGGCGTGTCTGAGGAAGAGCTGTGGTCTCTCTCTCCTCTTCCCCAAGAGGGTTTGGCCTCCAGGGACGGAGCACAGATGTAGAGGAAAGGGCATGGATCCATGGAGCCTCCAGGTGGCCCATCACCGCTCGGAGCCTCAGACCCAGGTGCCCAGGGAAACATCCTGTTGGATGGAGTCTGAGACCCAGGAGCGGAAGGGACAGAGGGGGAGGATGGGAGCTGAGCAGCCCTGGTCTGTGCGGAAAGCAGAACGTGGCAGATCTGGGACAGAGGAGGTCAGCATGGTGAGGGCCCAGGTGTGGAAAGATGGTAGAAAAAAGCCAGCTGCTTGGGGCCGGGGGGGTCCCTCTCTCTCTCTCTCTGCTCCCTAATTCCTGGAGGCATGCCTCCAGGAACACCTCAGAAGCCAGCAACCCTAAATGGGGAGGGCGACCTCCTGTAGGTTTTTAGGGCCTGGGCCAAGCACGCCTCTGAAATGTGTTGATATGCAATTGGAAACAGGTGAAGTGTAGGAAGAAAGTCACTGGGTCATCTCAGAGATCTTCAAACTGATTCTCTGCTCTGTGTTCGGGCTATTGTGAAGTTTGGTGAAGGTTGGAACCGGTTTGAAATTTGCAAGAGGGACAACTTCCGGTCCTTCTGACTCTTACCCACCCCGCTTCTTCCCTGGAGCTCAAACTCTGGTCACAGGCATAGTTACAGCCTTCTGAGCCCAGGGTATGATTTCACATGCTTATCAGCCTCTGCAGGACACGTGAATCTTTTTCTGCCTTTAGCTTCTTGACCTTAGCTTCTATTTATACCTATAATGCTCATCCTTTCAAATAGAGGGTAATCCAATAGCAGCTACGTTTTTGTGCTCTCCTGGAATATAAAAATGCAAAGGACATAATAATTGCCTTTTATATTTTTTAAATGTCTTCTTTTTCTTGGCATTAAATTAATCTCCAAAATAGATCTCTTCCTCCTTCTTTCTCCTGCCTGCCTTTCTAGAGTTTTACTATTTTTTTTTTTTTTTTTTGCCAATAGGTCTTTTTCTTATAAGTCCTCACATTTGTTCTAATTATAAACTAGCACACATGGTGACATATATTACTTTCCTAGGCTGAATTCCAGAAAGCAATGACAAGCAAAGAAAGAAGAGCTCCATAAGTAAGCTGAATTTAGTCTTGGGCATGGCAAATTGCCTTTGCTGCTGCATTTTTTTTTTTAATCCAAAAAAGAAATGTTGTTTCTAGCTGAGCAGGTCCTAGTGGGTTTCCCCCTCCTACTAAATTATTAGCTTCTTTGGGGCAAGTAAAACATTCTAATCATCTTTACAATCTCATGTTTAGTGCCTTACACCTAGGGGCATGTCCTGAGTGTGGAAGTGAATTGAGTTACATTTAGTCGAATAAATGGTGATACCTAATAGCAGCTCAGAAAAAATCAAAGAAATAAACCACCTTATGGTATGGACAGGCTATTGTCCTTGCCATAGCTTACTGGTTAGCTAACTCAAAAATCGTATGTAGTCAAATCTCATATTTTTGCTTAAAAAACAACAACAACAAATGACACTTTCTTACTCTCAAATAAAAAGGTAAGGCACCCACTTGGGTGCCTCAGTGGATGAGTGTCTGCCTTTGCCTCAGGTCGTGATCCTGGGGTCCTGGGATTGAGTCCTACATCGGGCTCCCCATAGGGAACCTGCTTCTCTCTCTGCCTATGTCTCTGCTTCTCTCTGTGTCTCTCATGAATAAATAAATTAAATGTTTTGTTTTGTTTTTTTTTAAGTAGGGAGAAAAATCACTCACACTGAAAAATACCACATTAATAACAGTGTTTTGTAAACTTTTGGTCTTTTAAATACATAATGCTGAAATTTAAACAAGATGGTACACTCTGAGCTCATAGGGCAAGATGGGATGCTACACACCTTGTTCTGGAACCTGCTTTGGCACTCAGCATTACGGGTTGAGAACATTCTCTCATATCAGTAAATACTCTTCAATAGGCATTTATTACTCCATTACATGATTGATTGTTCAGTAATTTACCTAACCAATTATCCATCTAGGTTGTTTTCATTTTTTACAAGTATAATGTTTTGATATCCTTGTTGTTGATTTAAATTCTGTTACCCGGCTCTTCTTTCTTCAGGATATGTTACCATATGTAAAATTGCTAAAACAAGAGATACGGAGATTTTAAACTGTAGACACACATTTCTGAATCACTCTTTTTTTTTAAGTTTATTTTTTTTTATTTGAGAGAGAGCATGAGTGGGGGGTGGAGGGGAAACAGAGAGACTCACTGAGGAGTCTGCTTGTGGGGCTCAATCCCAGGACCTTGAGCTGAGGACCAGATATAAAGGGTTCTTTATATCTGAAGGATACTTCCCTTTTCATAAAATCATAAATTATACAATCATTTTTCTTTGTCTTTTTACTTCTATGGATACTATGTTTTATTTGTAGATGAACAGAACTTTAACATTATTATGCCAGTGTTTTTATTTTATGGATTTAGTCTTTGGTGTTCTATTTGGAAAGGCATTCCCCACCTCAAAACCAGATCATTTCACTTGTGCTTTATCTGTTCTTTTATGTCTTACTGTTGTTCTTTCTCTTCTTTGTTATTGTCATCTTTTATGCAGAGATTTATTCTTTTCAGGTACAAAGTGAAATACAATCTAGCTCCAATAGGATATATCTATATCTATATCTATATCTATATCTATATCTATAATTGGGCCTGTTTCTGGACTTCTTAGTGTGCTGTATTTTTTATTTCTGTATCAGTGATGTATACTAGATAATATTTATTGAGCACTTACCTTCTTACCAGGCTGTTCTAAATGTTTTCCATATATTAATTCAGTTAACTGTCACGTTGAGTCCACGCAGAGGCAGATTTATCATGAAACTAATGAAGTTTAAGCTTTAGGGCCCTTCAATTGCACCAACCTCTTCCAAGACCCCAGGAGGGGCTCTAGCAAAATATTCACACAATGTTGTATTTTTATAAAATTTGCAGAGTAATATATTGCAATGACAATTGGTTAAGACTGCTGTTTCTGACAAATCTTCCATCAGAATTCCCCTGTATTGCTAGGAAGCACTGGAGTGGCCTCTGGCATTAAGGAGAAGCTGAGTCAGGAATACATTCAGTTAGGTTTAGTAGGATTTCCTCATATGGTTACCAGTCACTTTTGCTTGGTGCCCATTATGGAAATAACTTCCACAAATACTCCTCCTGCCTGTTGTGCTAACTTACCCAGCATCACGATACAAAAGTATAGAGCCAGAACTCTTGTTCTTTTTTTTTTTTTTAAGATTTTATTTTTGGGGCACCTGGGTGGTTCAGGGGTTGAGTGTCTGCCTTTGCCTCAGGTCGTGATCCTGGGGTCCTGGGATTGAGTCCTGCATCTGGCTCCTTCTCCCTCTGCCTGTGTCTCTGCCTCTCTCTTTGTGTCTCTCATGAATAAATAAATAAAACATTAAAAAAAAAAAGACTTTATTTTTAAGTAATCTCTACACCCAACGTGGTGCTATTACAATATAAATGGATCCCACTAGGACCCATCTCCAGAAGTATATGGGTAGTGGAGGGAAACAAGGTTAAAAATATATAGTGATAGAAACTAGTGTGTGCAATATTTTCTAGTCCATCAAAGTGTAAAATTTGGTTCCTATGAACACCTGGTCAAAAAAAGAAGTCCTCTCCTCAAAAATAGTCTTGATAATTCATCATTACACTTACAGATAATCATACTCTTTTGAAACAGGAATCACACAAAATAACATTTATTGGAATGCCTGTGTTTGTGGGGCACAACACTGTTGCAATACTATTTAAGGGTGGATTGTAGCTTGTACAGAAAAGCAACACCACAGAGAGTTAAAAGGGTTTCCCACATTTCACAATAACCCTGAAAATGTGCATATTTTCATCAATAAGTTCTGAAAATCAAGAAACTTTGCTAAACAGCCAATAATAGATTTTTTTGCTCCTGCTGGGGGGAAAAAACACAAGTAGTTTTTCTGTTTTTTCTCTAGAAAATGACATACCAAAATCATTCTCATGTGAAGAGATCATCAAAGAGTATGAAGCCATAATGAGGGGGGTAGTATTATAGAAATATTTTAGCAGTTACCTGATTTAAAAAAAAAAGATTATGTTATTTTCTGGGTTTGTGCTGTTTGTGATATTTTTCAGCTTTTATTTATTTATTTATTTGTTTGTTTATTTTTAAAGATTTTATTTATTTATTCATGAGAGACACACAGAGAGAGAGAGAGAGAGAGAGAGAGAGAGAAAGGCAGAGACACAGGCAGAGTGAGAAGCAGGCTCCATGCAGGGAGCCTGATGTGGGAATTGATCCTGGGACTCCAGAATCAGGCCCTGGGCCGAAGGCAGGTGCTCAACCACTGAGCCACCTCATCATCTGCCCTGCTGTAATTTGCTATTAAACACAAATTATTTAGCTATTAATTTGTTCATAGTATTTTTTCAGGTCAAGAACCTCCATTTGTCCCCTTTTCATGGATTCTGATTCTCTGGTGAGATTCTCCATCTTCTATTTTCCTCATCAATATCAAGCATGGTTTGTTTGCTTTTTAAGATTATATATATATATATATATATATATATATATATATATATATATCTCATAACTTTTATTTTTTCCCTAACATTGTAGAAGAAAAAACTTGTTGAGTCTCTGGATGATATATCTTGATTAATATGACTTAGTCTTCTTATGGTGCTTGTACAGAGCACCTTAAACATGTCAAAGGTTGGTTGTAGTTAATTCATTTTTCTTTTTTTTCAAAGGTTTTATTTATTTATTCATGAGAGACACAGAGAGAGAGAGGCAGAGACACAGGCAGATAGAGAAGCAGGCTCCCTGCAGGGAGCCTGAGGTGGGACTCTATCTCGGATCCCGGGACTACGCCCTGAGCCAAAGGCAGATACTCAACCACTGAGCCACCCAGGCATCCTGCTAATTCATTTTTCTCTTACTAACTACTGTGTCATCCTTACTTCTAGGGCATGGCCCTTTGAGATCTCAACCAAAAGTCCCTTGTGTTTACTAAGGCTCCTCCCTCTTGGTGGCACTTGAACTACAAGCTCAGATCTCCTGACGATGTGCAGCCTATGTGAAGCCTCTAGGTCTCTCTTAGCATCCTGATGTGGTTGTTTCTCTGTGTACATGTCCCACTTAGAAGCTATCCAATAGCATGACATTCATTTGTAGGAAGATTTGGAGGTTCACTTCTCTGTAGTTCTCTTCTTTTTTTTTTTTTTTTAAGATTTTATTTATTTATTTGATGAGGAGAGAGAGGACAAGCAGGGGGAGGGCAGAGGGAGAGGAAAAGGGAGAAGCAGGCTCCCTGTGGAGCAGGGAGCCTGACGTGGGGCTAAATCATAGGATCCCGGGTATCATGACCAGAGCCAAAGGAAGATGCTTCACCAATGGAACCACACAGGCACCCCTCTGTGGTTCCCTTCTTTCCAGGACTTTGCCCAACTACTTCTGGCAGCTTCCTACTCCATCACCCAGGGTTGTTTCTGATTGAGAACAAGCAATGAATCAGAGATTGTCCTCAGGGACATAGCAGGAGTCAATCTCACGAGTTTCCCTGAAGGAAGATATTTTCAGGTTTTGCCTGTGTTATTTTTTAATGCTGACAAAGACTGCCCTTGCCCAAACCTTAGGCTTTCTTCTGAGTGTTCTTCTCGACTGGGCCTCGGCTTGGGCTCCAGGCCTTTCTTGGGTTTGCCTGACTCATCTCAGCAAGAATCTTGTGAAGTTAGATTAGTGACAATACCCTCACCCTTTTTCTGCTTACTCTCCATATCTGATCATGTTCCTTCTCCCCCACCCTTGGTATCTGAACATGTTGGCTTGCCTTCATCAAGAATCCTGAATTTGGGGGACACCCGGGTGGCTCAGTGGTTGAGTGGCTGCCTTCAGCTCAGGTCGAGATCCTGGGGTCCTGGGATAGAATCCCACATCAGGCTCCCTATAGGGAGCCTGCTTCTCTCTCTGCTTATGTCTCTGCCTCTCTCTGTGTGTCTCTCATGAATAAATAAATAACATAGTTTTTAAAAAAAATCCTGAATTCGCTGAACATGAATGCCCCCACCGTGATGTCTCCTCTTGGCCACTTCCCATCTACTGCTCCTCCTGCCTACCACCCGCTGCACTTTGCTGGTTGGTTGCAAATCCCCAGCTGTTATTGGCACCCTGGGTGTGGAGCCTGATTACTCTCCCCTATTGCAACAGACTTGAATGAAGTCTAACCATTTTATACAAGTGTTAAAAAAAAAAAAAGTTTTTGTTCTGTATTTCTAAGAATTTCCCATTTCATTTAGGTAATCCAATTTTGGGGCCATATGATTGTTCATATTACTATTTTTTTATATACCATAATTTATTTTTTACTTTTTAAAATTTAAATTGAATTAATTAACATATAGTATATTACTAGGTTCAGAGGTAGAATTCAGTGTTGATTCTTCAGTTGCCTGTAACACCCAGTGCTCATCACATCATGTGCCCTCCTGAACGCCCATCCTTCCACCCTCCTCTCCTCCAGCGACCCTCAGTTTCCTATAGTTCAGACTGTCTTAGGGTTTGTCCATAGTACTCTCTTTAACCCTTTTATAACTTCTGTAACATGGGTAGTAACATCCCTGCTTTCATTTCTGATTTAGTAATTCAAACCTTCTCTCTTTTAGTCCCTCTAGCTAAAGGTTTATCAATTTTGTTGATCTTTTCAAAGAACCAACCTTTGGTTTTATTGATTTTCCGTACTGTTTTCCTATTCTCTGTTTCATTTTTTTTTTCTCTTTTCTCTGTTTCATTTATCAGTGCTCCAACTTTAGTATTTCCTTCCTTCTGCTAGCTTTAAGCTTAGTTTCTTCTTCTAGTTCTGTAATTGTAAAGTTGGGTTGTTGATTTGAAGTTGCTCATTTTTTTTTAACTGTACCCATTTATGGCTGTAAATTTCTCCCTTAGCACTTGTTTTCACCGTGTCCCATAAGTTTTGTCATATTGTGTTTTCATCTTCATTTGTCTCTAAGTATTTTCTAATTTCCCTGGTGATTTTTCCTTTGACCCATTGGTTGTTTAAAAGTATGTTGTTTCATTTCCACAATTTTGAGGGTCTTCCAGTTTTCCTTTTTTTCCTTTTGATTTCTAACTTCATCGCGTTGGGGCCCCAGAAGATGTTTTATATAACATCTATTTAAATCTCCTGGGACTTAATCTCTGTTCTAACCTATGGTCTATCCTGGAAAATGTCCCATGTGCCCTTGGTAAGAATGTGTATGCTATTGTCGCGTAGAGAGTGCTATTATGTTTGTAGGACCTTGGTGGTCTGTTGCATTAAGTCCTCTAGTTCCTTATTTATCTTCTGTTTGTCCTATCCATTATTATGCATAGGATATTTAAATCTTCAACCATTGTTGTAGAACTATTTCCCCCTTCATTTCCATCAGTTTTTGGTTTGTAAGTTTTCAGCTATTATTTCTTCAAATATTCTCTCTGCTGCTTTCTCTCTTTCATCTTCCAGGGCCCCCACAATGTGTAGGTTGGTCTGTTTTAGGGTGTCTGGTATCTCCTTTAGGCTCTGTTTGCTTTTCCTCTCTTTCTTCATTCTGTTCTCTACCTCAATAATTTCTATGGTCTCATCTTCAAGTTTGCAGATTCTTTCTTCCTTCTGCTCAAATTTGCCTTTGAATACCTCTAGGGCATTTTTCACGTAGTTATTGTACTTTTCAGCTCCAGAAATTGTGGGGTGTTTTTTGTTTGTTTCTTTTTAGGTTTTCTATCTTTTCATTGACATTTCCATTCTGTTCATACATCATTTTCTTGGTCTCTTCCATATTTTCCTTAAATTCTCTGAGCAACTGTCAGACAGTTATTTTAGGGGCACCTGGGTGGCTCAGTGGGTTATCATAATACCAGGGTCCTGGCATGGAGCCCCAACATTGGCATGGGCATTGGCATTGGGGAGCCTGCTTCTCCCTCTCCCTCTGCCCCTCCCTCTACTTGTGGTCCCTGTCAAATAAATAAAATCTTAAAAAAAGTGGGGGGGACAGTTATTTTAAAGTTTGCCTTGTATATCTGCTGATGAAGTTTTGGAATATAGGTGAAGTCTGGAGCTGATGGCCAAGAATTCTTGAGACGTCTTTGGTGCAAAATGGTGGCTTTATTAAAGCACAGGGACAGGATCTATGGACAGACAGATCAATCAAGAGTTGCCACCCCAGGTCTATGAGGGGTGATTGATTATATACCTGGAAGTTGGGAGGGTTTTGGGGATAGCGTACTAAGGAATTTTGGAAGCAAGTTTTCCAGGACCTTGAGGAGGTTAGCTATTGTTGGGGGAAAGGTCACTTATTACTGGCTAATAAGACCTGAGTCATGAGACCCTTCAGATGTGTATCGGGGTGCGCTATGTGCTTGGGGGATGATCACCAACACATATCCTGGTGGGTAGAGATAAAGGAAATTTCTAAAGGAATTTTTATATGTTAAAGTAGACTTACAGGCTCCTGGGGGTTGGGCTAAGATTGCCTTCTGCCCTTAGCAGAGTATGAACATCGAGGCAGTTGAGTCCGTTGAGGGATGTCCCTTGCCTAAATTGTCAAGGAATTGTCAATGTGCTGCCCCGTGCTGCCCCAAGCTAAATAAAGCCTTGTCCTCAGCTTGCCCTGTGTTCCCCTATCATCTGCCACTAGATCTTCTTCAAGGACTGTTTCTGCTTATTTTTTCCCTTTGAATGGACCATACTTTCCTGTTTCTTTGTATGCCTTGCAACTTTTTGTTGAACATGGGACATTTAAATCTAGTAATATGGTAACTCTGGAAATCAGATTCTCCTGCTTCCCTGGGGTTTGCTGCTTTTTTGTTATTGTTTTGTTTTTTTTTATTGCTGTAGGATTATTTTCTCTATGCCAAGGATCAGCCTGAGGTGTAAATTTAAGGTCTTCACTCAGCCTTTCCTTGGGTATGGATGATCATTTTCTAATTTGCCCCAATATGCAGCTTTTTTTAAAAAAAATATTTTATTTATTTATTCACAAGAGACACAGAGGAGAGGCAGAGACATAAACAGAGGGAGAGGCGGGCTCCCGGCATGGAGCCCAATGTGGGACTTGATCCCGGGACCAGGGGACCACAATCACACCCTGAGCCAAAAACAGATGCTCAACTGCTGAGCCACCCAAGCGTCTGCAGTTGTTTTTCTATTGCAGTAGTTTTTAATGTCTGACTCCCAAAAGGGGAAAACGTAAGAAAATGGAGGGTGAATTGGGTGCTGGTCCTTTAAATACAGTGGAAGTCATTTCTGCTGAAGGAAGGAAGTGCTTGCAACAAAGGAAGAAATGCAAAGACCTGCTGCCTGCCTCTTTGGATTGTGATTGCAAGCAAGAATCCACGCCCAGAGCCCGGATATTCTGAGAACAGGTTCCTTTTGCCCACTGTGGCTCCTCCAGACGGTGTGCTTGGTGCTCCATGAACATGGGTGCAGCTGCCTGCCTTCCATGTGGCTGGGGATGAGGGATGGGTAGCTGCTTCTGTGCAAAGATCTGAAATTGACAGAAATTGACAGTGACGTACTGTCCAAATCTTCCCCTAGAAGTTACTGCTTTCAACAGGCTCCAGGCCTCCAAAATAGCCCCACCACACAGATCCCGCCAGCAGCTGCTATCTAGGAGGGGAGCTAGATTCCCGGGTGCTTCCTCCTCTGCCACCTTCCCAGAATCCTCTACTTCATTTAATTTTTACTATTTCCAGTTGCGCAGAAAGAGTGGCTTGGGCTATACTTTAGCCTTGAACTCAGCTTTCG
This sequence comes from Canis lupus familiaris, assembly GCF_011100685.1. Lineage (NCBI taxonomy): Eukaryota > Metazoa > Chordata > Mammalia > Carnivora > Canidae > Canis > Canis lupus. The sequence goes on along the minus strand of NC_049224.1, from coordinate 55,327,123 downwards.
TTGCATTCCGCAAGTTTTGAAACGCCGTGTCCTCAGATTTCCTGCGATTAAATTATGATCATTGCTCAGTACTAGATAATATAGCCTCTATTTTTGCTCTGGTACACTTGAGTGGTTGTGGGTTTTTTTGTTGTTGTTGTTTTGTTTTTAGATTTAAGATACTGTTAATTTTTAGCAATGGATTATAAGACATTTTAAAAAAGATTCCATGAGTCCACAGTGATACAGAGACAACAGAGAGGAAGAATGGGGGCTGCTGAGCAGAGAGGAGTCCAAGCTCTGCTACCCTGCGGAGGAGGGGACATTATAAGGGAAGGGGGGGGAAATCCTGTCGTCCCCTCCCCCGTGCTCCTGTGGCCAAGTCCTCGGCGCCCCCGCCCGTTTGCAGGCGGGGAAAGTCCTGGAGGGACAGCCTAGGGACCTGCCCCTGGGACACGTGGGAGGCACTGCAGCTGATGAGGGCAGGCTGTGGGTCGGGGTGCGCAGGGGCGTGCACAGGGCCTCGGGAACCCCCGCCCACCGCTCAGGGCTTCGAGCTTCGGGGGCTCGGCTCCGGCGGTCGCGCGCGCGCCGGGCAGCCGTGGGCGGGGCGGAGCGGAGCGGGGCGGGGCCAGAGAGGCGCGCGCCGGGCAGCCGTGGGCGGGGCGGGGCGGGGCAGCCGTGGGCGGGGCGGGGCGGGGCGGGGCGGGGCGCGGCCGCCGGAAGCGCCTTTCCCGGAAGGCACCCAGGCGGCGCCGGCCTCCGGGGCGGCCTCGGTGATGGCTGCTGGGCGGCGGGAGCTCTCTGCCTAGCCCGAGTTGCCGCGCCGCTGGAGGATGGCCTCGCTCGGGCCGGCCGCTGCGGGCGAGCAGGTCCCGGGGGCCGAGGCGGAACCGGGCGCCGCGGGGCCTCCGCCGCCGCCGCCGCCGCCGCCGTCCTCTCTGGGGCCCCTGCTCCCCCTGCAGCGGGAGCCGCTGTACAACTGGCAGGCGACCAAGGCGTCGCTGAAGGAGCGCTTCGCCTTCCTCTTCAACTCGGAGCTGCTGAGCGATGTGCGCTTCGTGCTGGGCAAGGGCCGCGGCGCGGCGGCGGCCGGGGGCCCGCAGCGCATCCCCGCGCACCGCTTCGTGCTGGCGGCCGGCAGCGCCGTCTTCGACGCCATGTTCAACGGCGGCATGGCCACCACGTCGGCCGAGATCGAGCTGCCCGACGTGGAGCCCGCCGCCTTCCTGGCGCTGCTGAGGTGAGCGGCCCCCCGCGGCCCTCTCCCGCGGGTCCGGGCCTCAGTTTCCTCCCGGCGGCCGGGCACCGTCCCGTGTCCGCGTCCGCTGGGCGAGCGCCCTCCTGGTCGGGTCCGGCCCCCGACTGTCGCCGACCTTCGGGATCGGAGCACCGGTGGGCTGCGGTGTGGACCAGCTTGTCCCGAGGGCCCATTCGCCAAGTTTTACTTGTCCTTTTCTTGGGGACCGGCGGGGGGTGGGGGTCGGGGAGCGGAGAACTCTCGTAGGACCCATTTTTTGCGTTATAAATTCCGACTCCTTTTTCGTTAGCCTCTGCCTCGGTTGTCAGGACCCAGGGAGGCAGGACCAAAACAGGTAGGTGTGGCCTTTCTGCAGACAAGGTCACATCTGCTTAAAAACAAACCCAGCCGCCAGTGTTGAGGAGTTTGCTTTTGGCTCATCGGAGAATGCTACACGGGCTTCTGATTCATTCTAGTTCACGGAAGGGAGCTAATCGTTTGGCATTATTAGCTTGCATTCACAGAAGTCCGGTTGGGGAAGTGTAGGTATTGTTTTTTTATACTTCCCCATTTGGGATTGGGGTCCAGAAAAGTCAAGCGACTGGCCAAGGTAACAGCAGCCTCGGAAGGAAGACCGTGAGTGCTTCATTCCATCTAGAGGGTGCCTGACAACAGTGTCTTCCTAAACTAGCAGAGTCTTGGGTGGTGCTGAGCCAAAAAAACAGGTCGTGAACAGATACCTAGTCCGTCCACAGCTCGATCAGGAAGATTAGTGGGAAACAATACAAAGATAAAAGAAGTAGAAAAGGAATACTAAAGTCCCATAAGGGATCCCTGGGTGGCGCAGCGGTTTGGCGCCTGCCTTTGGCCCAGGGCGCGATCCTGGAGACCCGGGATCGAATCCCACGTCGGGCTCCTGGTGCATGGAGCCTGCTTCTCCCTCTGCCTATGTCTCTGCCTCTCTCTCTCTCTCTCTCTCTGTGACTACCATAAATAAATAAAAAATATTAAAAAAAAAAGTTTAAAGTCCCATAAAAAGTGGGCAAAAGGCAGGGTAGATAACTCACTTAAAGAAAAGATAGAGCTGGGCAGCCCGGGTGGCTCAGCGGTTTAGCGGCCCAGGGCTTGATCCTGGAGACCCTGGATCGAGTCGCACGTCGGGCTCCCTGCATGGAGCTTGCTTCTCCCTCTGCCTGTGTCTCTGCCTCTCTCTCTGTGTCTCATGAATAAAAAAAAAAAAGATACAGCCGATTAACAAAGAATGTTTAACCTCAGTGAGTAAAGAAATAGAAATTAAAAGCAAACCCTTTCCTCCCAGTATTTTAAAGATAATATTGGAAAAGCTAAGATAATATTGGAAAAGCCTTCTCTGATAAAGGTGGTGGCAGAACAGTTTGGCACTATAGATGCCCTGCCTCCCCCCCCCCCCCCCCCCCCCCCCCCCCCGTGTTCAGGTACTGAAAAAAATGTGTATAAAAATATTTACAGCTGGGTTATTTATAGTAGTAAGGAAGCAGTTAGCTGGAGGGAATGGTTAGATAAACAATGATAGTACTTTAGATGCAGTATAATGCTACTGAGCAGGAGACTGATGAGGACGAGGTAATATTAACATGGGAAATGTGTATAATAGCCCTGGAAACTGTGCTGTGGATAAAATTGTGAAGAGTAAGGGAACAAACATATACCTAGAGATGTGGATAGGAGAAAGTATACCAAAATGCTAACCAGAGCTTTATTGGAGTGGTGAGATGATACTGCCTTTTTCTTCCTCTTTTCTCTTTGTTTCCCATAATCTATGCAATTTAGTTAAATTACATTTATAAAGAGAGAGGGAAAAAAAAGGCTCAAAAGCTAGGATCGAGGTCATTCTCATTTTGGTTTGAGGTCATTGACAGGAGGATTGGTTATAGCTTGTTTAGATTTTCTAGACTGTATTTTAAAGCGATTGTTGGTGTACCTGCATTGTAATATCCTTGAGTGCTTGTTAAATTTATAGATCCCTTCCTCCCTCTTTGAAATATTGTAATGTTTGGAGATGGGACCTTGAGAGCGTTTTTAATACTCTCTGTAAATACTAGTACCGACTAAATATGAGAGCCACTGATCTAAAAATACTGTCCAGTTTTTTCCTTTAAAATTAGGGATTGGGGGATCCCTGGGTGGCACAGCGGTTTGGCGCCTGCCTTTGGCCCAGAGCGCGATCCTGGAGACCCGGGATCGAATCCCACGTCGGGCTCCCAGTGCATGGAGCCTGCTTCTCCCTCTGCCTATGTCTCTGCCTCTCTCTCTCTCTGTGACTATCATAAATAAATTTAAAAAAATTAAAAAAAAATAAAATTAGGGATTGGGGACACCAGGTTGTGATCTCTGGGTCCTGGGATCAAGCCCTACATGGGGCTCCCTGCTCGGGGGGAGGGGGGGGACTGCTTCTCCCTCTGCCTCCCACTTGTGCTCTCTCGCTCACTGTCTCTCAAAAAAAAAATCTTAAAAAAAATAAAAACAGATTGGTAGAATAAGAATGCAGAGGGAAAAATGCTTAGTAGATATTTTTACTGAAGCTGTTAATCAGTCAATGCTTTCTATCAATAGAAAATAAGTAGGTTAATTTTAAAGTCTTTGAAATTTTTCTATGTTCAGTGTGGTCATTGTATTTGTCCTTCCTCAGATTCCAGTCATTGTTCTGTTCTGAAATGATATCTGGACTGATTGTTACATGATATCTGGACCAAAAGGTATTGGTGGCCGGGAAAGCATAGATGCTGTCCTTACTTATTCTTGTGTGACAAACAGATGTCTCATAGTTAGTACTTGCTGAGTGGGGAAAACTGGTTAGCTTGGGCCTATTTTCATTATGTTTACAAATCGAGTCAGTTAGCGTTATAAAAAAATGCTTGTTTTGATCTGCCTGACCTTAAAGTGATGTTCTTCAGTTCATTTGAGAAACACCGTGCATGCCTTCCTTGTGCCAGCCACTGTTTTAGATGTTGGATACAGCAGTGAAGAAGAAAAAGTCCCTGCCCTCATGTAGTTTAAAATCTAGTAAGGAAAAACAAAGATATAATGTCAAGTATTGATAAGTATTTTATTTATTTATTTATTTTTATTTATTTTAAAAAAGATTTTATTTACTGATTCATGAGAGACACAGAGAGAGGCAGAGACACAGCAGAGGGAGAAGCAGGCTCCCTGTGGGGATCCCGATGTGGGACTCAATCCCAGGACCCCGGGATCTTGACCTGAATCAAAGGCAGATGGTCAACCTCTGAGCCACTCAGGTGTCTCTGATAAGTATTTTAAAGAAAAATGATCACGCTGTGAGGGAAGGAGCATTCTCACCAAGGCAAAGCGTGTCTAAGGTCCTTAATTTCTCCTGTTGAATGAACTGCAAGAGTAAAGCAGTGTGATTTGAGCAGAATGAATAAGGGGGGAAGTGGTGGAAGAGGTCAGAAAGACAGGCTGGACAAGGTTGTACAGGGCTGGATAGCCTGTGGAGAGACTGATATATGGTGGGAAGCATTTGGAAAGTTTTCAGTGGGGAGGTGATAGGATCTGATTTACATTTTTAAAAACTCATTCTGGCAGTTTGGAGATTAGACTGCAGAGGAAGTAAAAGGAGGAGCAGCAAGTTGAATTAACAGGCTTTTGCAGTAGTCCAGGCAAGAAAAATGATAGTGGGTTATATATACCAGAATGGGAGTGACTGGGATAAAAGGTGATCACATTGTGAATATATGATTGACCTTTGAACGACATGAGTTTGAACCACATGGGCACACATACATGTGGATTTTTTCCAACAAGTACAGTACAGTAAATATTTTCCTTTATGATTTTCTTAATAACATTTTCTTTTTTCTAGCTCACTCAATTGTAAGAATACAGTATATAATAATACAACATACAAAATAATGTATTAATTGACTATGTTATCAGTATGTCTTCTGGTCAACAGTAGGCTATTAGTAAAGTTTTTGGGGAGTCAAAAGTTATATGCAGGTTTTCACCTTTGTGGAGGGAGGGGGATAGGGAGTGGAGGCCATGTCCCTAATCCCTGTGCTATTCAAAGGTCAACTGTATTTTGTAAAGGTAGAACCAAGATGTCTAAGATGTTCAAGGAGGGCTGTAGAGTACAGCCATAAATATGAACCCGGAGTTTAGGGAAGAGAACATAGATTTGAGAGCTAAAAGTGGATGATTTTTAAAGCATGAGACCAAATGAGATTATCTGGGGAGGGAATGCAGATTGTGAACAGAGGCACCAGGATGAGCCCTGGGGGCCTCCACCAAGGGGAGATGTAGAAGGGGAACAGAATAAAATGAGACTGAGACACAGCTGGCAGTGCAATTAATAGAAGCAAGGAGACTGGGATCTTGAAAGTCAAGGTGAAGAAAGTGTTTCAACCGAGGGGGAGCTGTCAGCTGTGTTAAATGCTGCTGAGAGTTGGGTGAAATGAGGCTATTGGTAACCCTGGCAAGAGTGGCAAATGGATTGGAGTAGATTGGGGATGGAATAGGACGTGAGGCGGGGAGGGGGGGGGGGGCAGCTAGTGTAAACAATCATCTCTGCAGCAGATGTATTGCAGAAAGGAAGAGAAATGGAGTGGTGGCTGGAAGGGACATGATTAACTGTTCCTCAGGATTCTGTCTTCAGCTGCCTTCTTCCTTTCTCCTATTAACTCATGGCCTTACATACTTCCCTAGCTATATTGCCAGACTTCCACTCAGTTTTGTCTTATTTTTTAAAAAACATTATTTGAGAGAGAGACAACACGCAGTGATGGAGCGGGCAAGGGAGAGGGAGAAGCAGACTCCCTGCTAAGCAGGGAGCCTGACGGGGGGTGAAGGTGGGGGTGGTGGTGCTCCAATCCAGGACCCTGGGATCATGATGTGAACTGAAGGCAGACCCTCAACCATCTGAGCCACTCAGGTGCTCCTCTACTCAGTTTTAGAACCCTACTTCCAATCTGACATTCACAAAATGAAAGTCTAATATCCATACACATGAACATATAAATAAAAATAAGGTGACATTTAACAGGTATTTACTGTTCCTAAGTACCTTCTGTGCTCTTAAATTCCCACAGTCTCAGGGACGCCTGGGTGGGTCAAAGGTTGCGAATCTGCCTTCAACCCAGGGTGTGATGCTGGAGTCCTGGGATCGAGTCCCACATCAGGCTCCCTGCATGGAGCCTGCTTCTCCCTCTGCCTCTCTCTGTGTCTCTCATGAATAAATAAATAAAATCTTAAAAAAAAAAAAAATTCCCACAGTCTCTGAGCAGGTACTCATTTATTTATTTATTTAAATTTTATTTTTAAGTCATCTCTATACCAAAGTGGGGCTCAAATTCATAATCCTGGGATCAAGAGTCCCCTGCTCCACCGACTCAGCCAGCCAAGCATCCTGAACAGGCACTCTTATTATTACACTCATTTTCAATCAGCTTTTGCCACAGTAATGCTATAAAGTGCCCCAAAATTTGGGGACTTAGGAAACAATCATTTATTCTTGCTAGTGACTATTCTTAGTGCATCAGTTGGGTGACTGACAAGCTGTGACTCCAAGCTGTAGTGTCCTTCCTGTCCTGTTCTGTGTGTTTCTTATCCTTCGTGGGCTATTTGTGAGGGTTCTCCCTCTTCTTAATTTGCTTTCCTGCATGGCTTCAACCAAACTGTGCCTTTACTCTCAGCTCTCCTCATTTTACACTTTGCTAGCCAGTTCTCTTTCTGATGGTGTCCCTTCTGCCACGTTCTTTGAGTTAGAGGGAGTCACACAGGGCCAACCCAGTTGATTATGGGGCAGGTTTCTATAAGGCCATGGACAGGGATCCCTGGGTGGCGCAGCGGTTTGGCGCCTGCCTTTGGCCCAGGGCACGATCCTGGAGACCCAGGATCGAATCCCACATCAGGCTCCCGGTGCATGGAGCCTGCTTCTCCCTCTGCCTGTGTCTCTGCCTCTCTCTCTTTCTCTCTGTGACTATCATAAATAAATAAAAAATTAAAAAAAAAAAAAAAAAGGCCATGGACAATAGAAGGCATGATTTACTGGGGCCATCTTCAGAGATGAGTTATCATACTGTGCCTGATATATAATTCTGTTATAATTGTAACATTTTAATCATTTCATTGCTAACCCTGTGGGCAGAGCTATCTTACCCATGTTTGTATTTCTCAGACCTGTCACAGTGCCCGGTATTTTTTTTTTTTTTTAAGGATTTTATTTATTTATTCATGAGAGAGACAGAGAGGAAGAGGCAAAGACACAGGCAGAGGGAGAAACAGGGCCCACGCAGGGAGCCTGATGTGGGACTTGATCCTGGGACTCTGGGATCACGTCCTGAGCCGAAGGCAGATGCTCAACCGCTGAGCCACCCAGGCATCCCAGTGCCCGGTATTATATAGTTGCTCAGTACATGTTTTTGAGTAAAATGAATGAGTCAGTAGTGATAAAAAGGTTCTTATGTGTGATCTTGTGGCTTTTCTTATTTAAAGTGAAGTTTTCACCATAGCTTTTTAAAATTTTTGCTTAATTATAATCTAAATTTTATCTTTTAGAAAACCATTAGTCTTTGGTGTGAGGGGAATAGGAATAGTTTAATGGCATAATTTCTCTTGTGCTCCTGTCCTTAAATGTAGTAAATGAAGGCTGAAATGTGCATTTTAAAATGCAAAGAATTGGGGTGCCTGGGTGGCTCAGTTGGTTAAGCACCTGCCTCTTGATTTTAGCTCAGGTTGTGTGATCTCAGGGTCTTGGGATCAGCTCGTGCTTTGGGCTCCACGCTCGGTGGGGAGTCTGCTTGGGGTTCTCTATCTCCATCTTCCTCTGCTTCTCCAGGCCACACACACTCTCTCTCCCCCTCTCTTAAATTAATGCATAAACCTTAAAAAAAAAAAGAATTATGGTAATATGATTGATTTTTAGTTATATTTTGTAAACTTTGGCTTATTTTTTATTCTAGAAATTTTAATAGAATGTAAGAAAACATATAAGTAAAATATGAACCAAGATGGTTCCTGGATTTTTAAGTAGTCTATTTCCACATTAAAAGTGAATGTGGGGGGCACCTGGGTGGCTCAGTCAGTTAAGTCTTTGCCTCTGGCTCAGGTCATGATCCCAGGGTCCTGGGATCGAGTCCTGTATCGGGCTCCCTGCGGGGTACCTACTTCTCCCTCTGCCTATGTCTCTGCCTTTCTCTGCCACTCATGAATAAATAAATAAAATCTTTAGAAAAATCCCTTGATATAAACCAAAGGTATATTACCAAAGTGTAGCTTAATAACAGCAGTTTGAATGGGGGTGTGTGTGTGTGTGTGTCTATCTCAAATATAATAATCTAAAAACCCATTCTCTCTTGTTCCTGGCATTTTCTTCCCACTCTCTTGTCATTGTTTAGTCGTATTTTAAGAAGAAATTTCTCTAGGACGTTTTTGCAGATCTCTCTGACAAACCTCCCAGATACTTGTAGAACCACATACTTCAACTTTGTGGTGCTTGCCTTCTCGTCTACTCACGTACAAAGGCAAATGGTGATAAAGGCCCCACATTTCTGCTCTTTATTTTATAACTCTAGTGATTTTTACCTGAAAAAAAATGAAGGCAGATATAAAGATTCTTCCTACTTTGCCCTTTAAATGAAGATGTCACAGGTTTCTAATTCAAGAAGGGACCTGAGCATGCAGTAAGCCTTCTTTCCCAATTTAAGTGACTAAGAAAATACAAAAGAATAAATCCAAAAGAATGAAGGGGGAAAGGGAGATGGGCACAAAGCCAGCAGTGTGAAAGAGGGATAGAGTCCCTGAGAGTGTTGATGATGGGAGGGAGGGGATGATGGCAGGGGTGGGTGGGGGGGTGAGAGGGACAGAATCCAGGGCTCCGTGAACATGAACCGTGAACCGTAGTGGAGGTGGGAGCTGTCTTCCCTGGAAGAAACCCCTGCCCCTCAGGTTCTAGGCCAGGCTTGTAGGGAGGTGGGTGAGATGAGAAGGTGGAGCTAAAACGTGGGAATTAAAAGCTTGCTTTTAGATTGCATCCTCACCCAGCTCTTGCAGACTAACTCTCATGACTTCCTCCTGACAGGCTCCTCTTTGAATAAGCTGAACAAACTGTCTGGGAGAGCTTAGGGACTATAGTGTCATGGCATTAAGGGTCCCTAACCTAGAGGGTGGTTTCCTATTCTCACCCTAGGTACCAGTCAGCAAGCCTCCCACATACACAGAGCTCCCAGCCAGCCTGTCCATTTTAGGGATGGTTTAGCTGGAAAACAGGCCCATCTACACAGCGGCAAAGAAAACCAAGACCAGCTACTGGAATAATGAACTGGAGACAACCATTGATCATTTAGCATATGAGGGGAATGGGAACTTGAAGACAAAGACCAAGAGTAGCTGGTCCTGGAGGAAACAGATAATTCAGGGAAAAGAAAGGAACCTTAAAAACTTGGTTAATATCATCTTGGAGACTTGAGAACATTTTTTTGCACCCATGAAACTGAGACATGGTGCTGCGGAGAAAAAAAAGGAATGACTAAGAAAGCAACAAGAATTCTTAGAAATGTGCGCATGTGTTGCTGGGGGGGGGGGGGCGGGGTGGGAATAGAAGGCCAGAAGATGACAGCACAGACATCTGAAACATAGAGGAAAATAGGAAAAAATGAAGCAATATAAAAATAAGCAGCTAACACTTGCTGAGGCTAAGTATTTGTCAGGCGCTATTTCAGTTTATGCTAATCTCCAAGAGAGCATGATGGAGATACTGTTACTGTCGTTTCAGAAAGGAATATAAGGATGATAGCTTGTTTAAAGTCACAGAGCTGGCAGTGAGGGGACAGACTCAAACTTGAGCCATCTTTTCCTGAGACCACAGAGGTGAAAACAGCTCTCACCTGGCTGGCTTGCCAGGCTAGCCCTGGAGGCAGGCCCAGGCCCAGAAATGGTGTGTTCCATGGTAGTCAGCTTTGTGTCTTTCCCACCACCTTCATGCAGGTAACAGCATCTGCCTTCCTCATGGGAAGATTAAATGGATTGGCGTCTCACAGGGTATGCACTCAACAAACGCTGATTTTTCTCTCTCTCCTTTTTGTTCATCTCCCTCCCCCTGACTACAAGTGACTGTGCCTTACTTGGTTTTTAATTCCCTGTACTCATCACAAAGTGTGGCATATAACTTTAGGGTAAATATTGTGAGGGCAATACAGATGGTTGACTTAGGTTTCTAAAAGGTTTTGGGGAAAAAAAAGTTTTAAAACGGTGTGATCCTGAAAATCAGCAAGCCTCACGTCAAAGGCTAAGCTAAAGAGGAGAATGATAATGAGCATTCTCCACTAGAGAGAGTTGTAAGCTCGGTGATGTTATTCGAGGAGCACAGGCTTCTGGTTAGGGCAACAGGTTGGGGGATGTAATGGGCCAGGGTTTCTTGTGTGGTGATAATGAACACAGGAATGAGAGAAGAGGAAGTTGAAAGGTAGAGGGTAGCAACAGGAAATAGAACTTCTTTCTTCACTCCCTTCAGTGTAAAAAAGGATTTGAAAGATGTTAATGGGTTTTCTTATTTTATGACTTGGGTCCTAGGAATATACATATAATAAGTAGTGTTTTTAGTATCACAAAAACGCCATTTTTAGAAAGATTTATTTATTTTAGAGAGTGTGTGCATTAGCAGAGGGAGGGGCAGACAGAGAGCCAGAATCCCAAGCAGACTCCCTTCTGAGCACAGAGCCCAGTGCAGGGCTGGATCTCACGACCCTGAGATCAGGATCTGAGCTGAAATCAGAGAGGGATGCTCAACCAACTGAGCCACCTAGGTGCCAAGCAGAATGCGATTCATGTTCTTCATGCCATTCACCCCCCTTGGCTTTCCTGCATATAGTTGAGAACTGAGCAGTACACACAGGGTCTCTGAAGAGCCACAAAAAAGGCCTAAAATTGATATGCAGAAGCTCCAGGATAATTCAACTAGAACTGCCCAGGCTTTCCCTGAAGCATCTTATACCTCATTTGCAGTAGAACTGCAATCAGATAGAACTGCTATCAGATAGAACTGCTGATCTATCTAGTGATCCACAGTTAGAAGCAGCTCACTGGGAGGAGGCAGTATTGGATGGGTTCTGAGGGAAAATTGGACCGAAATACCCAAAAAGCACAAAACCTAAATACCCAAAAAGCACATGGGTCATTTAAGATATTATTAAATTGTTTTATTCCTCCAAAGACCCAGTTTGCTAGTCTTTGGGTATTATGCTAATTTGAGAATAACAATGAAAGGTTAAAAGATGCCCAGAATACCATTATCAGCAAATAATGACTGTTTTGACATCTAGAAATGGAAACTTCAGCTCTCTGTAGATTTGTTTAAATGAACATTCTTTGAAGGAGAAGTAAGTGAATCACTGCTGTCCTAAGCTGCTGTTGGGTGCCGAAAGACCTCTGAAAATTTTGCTTAAGAGAGATGGGTCTGTCTTGTGGTCTTCAGTTCTGTCGGTAAAATGGGGACACTACCCATCTCTCAGGATTGAGTAAGCATAAATATGAAATGATATATATGTGCAAATGCCCTGTAGCCCTGCAAAGTCTGATATCAATTTCAGGTGGTTTTTCAGTTTGCTCATTATCTTTTAAAATATTTCTCAGAGGTTTCACTCTGATGGATTGCTTATCTAAATTATTAACGGCTATTTCTATACTTTCCCATTTGCTTTCCAGATTTCTATATTCTGATGAAGTTCAAATTGGCCCAGAGACCGTTATGACCACTCTTTACACTGCTAAAAAATATGCAGTCCCAGCCCTGGAAGCACATTGTGTGGAATTTCTCACGAAACATCTTAGGGCAGATAATGCCTTTATGTTACTTACTCAGGTAAGTAAATATAGCTAAGGTGTGTATCATCGTAGTTTTAAAAATTGCATATAACTACATATGAGTATTAACATATTCCCTGGAGAATTGTACATCATTAAAGTGTGTGTAATTATTTTTATAGTACCATTCAGGGAAATATATTAGATTCATATGCTTTTAGAACAGAAAAGCAAATTAGAGTTAATACATTACCATATAGGTGAAAAAAGTGAAGCCTTATGTAAGTAGGCTGTTCTGACACAGAGCTATACAGTTGTGTACAATTGGAGTTGGAATTAGGATCCAGTGTTGTGCCTGGTAGGATTTGAGAGTATGATAGCATGAGATTTTCTAGACATCTTTGATCTCAATTTTTGTTGGGTCTGGAATAAAGATTGAGGTTTCAAGTCCAGAAGAGTTGTAACATATACTATCTTTGGAAGCTTGGAGGAGTGAGAATTTAAGGTTTATATGGAATGTTCTTTCTCTAATATTTAAAAGTTTTCACTAAATACAGTGTATGTATAGAGAAGTACACATTATCGTAAGTACACAATCTGATGGATTTTTACAAACTGAACACATCTATGGAACCATTAGGCAGTCTTTACCATATTACTTGGCATTTATTAAATGCCTGTAATCTGAGCTTTGTACTTTGGATATAAATAAATCACTATTTTTCTTTTTAGACAAAGTTATAATGCCCTTATACGAATTGTTTTAAAAATTCTAAGCTAGGGCAGCCCCAGTGGGGTAGTGGGATGTGATCCTGGGGTGTGATCCTGGAGTCCCAGGATCGAGTCCCACATCAGGCTCCCTGCATGGAGCCTGCTTCTCCCTCTGCCTGTGTCTCTGCCTCTCTCTCTCTCTCTCTCTCTCTCTCTCTCTCTCTCTCTCTGTGTCTCTATGAATAAATAAATAAAATCTTAAAAAAAAAATTTCTAAGCTAGCCTATAGCCATGTGTTAAGGGTTGAATTGTGTCTCCAAAATGTATGTGTTAAAATCCTAATTCCCAGTACGTCAGACTGTGATCTTATTTGGAGATAGGGTCTATACAGAGGTAAGCAAGTTAAAATGAGGAGAAGAAAAAGTTCTAAGGCTGATAATGTGGAATCCTATTGACTGTTTGTTCTGGAACCAGTCACAGATGTCCCCTAGCTCAACCCTTTCATTTTCCAAGTGGTAAGACTAAAACCTGGGCTGACGAACTACCTGCATAAAGGCTTACAACAGGCTAGCTGGGGCCAGAGCCCAGAGCTCAGGTTTTCCGCCCTGCGTCTGTTCTGTCAGACGGAGAATGTCTGATGGCACTTTGTGTTGTTGAGGTTTTTTTCCCCCATCTTTTGCCATCATCCATCTTTTGCCATTTGTAGTAATGGGAGAAAAACATGCTAATGTCACCTCTTGGACATAATCACAGAACCCCATGTCTGCATATAGTATGCCTGACGCTAAGCTAGTCGCTTTGCATGTATTACCAACATTTACTCTGCATTACAACTCTGGGATGTTATTTACTGTTATACCTGTTTTAAAGATGAGGAAATGGAAGCTTAGGGAAATACCTTACTTAATGTTAGACAGCAAGTGGTAAAACTAAGATCCCAATGTTCAACCAGTTGTTGTTAAGGTGTGGTGCTACTGATGGTGGTGATAATAGCAGAATGTACTGAGTGATGATTATGTGCCAGCACTTTGTGTTTATTCGTTCATTTAATCTTCTGTAGTAACTTTGGGAGGCATAAGTGTTCTGGGTGAAAGTTTTCTTATTGTCCCCATTTTATAGATAAGGAGATAGAAGTAGAGAAACGTGAAATAATTTGACCAAGGTCCTAGAACTATTTAGGCAGTGTCTTTCTGCATTTTTTCCTCTTTTGAATTTGTGATGAAAATCTAATATGGAAATTGATATTAAAAGATTCTTTATTGTCCAACAGTTTTAAGGTATGTGGAGAGGATCACTTAATTACTTTAATTTAAAAGTTTATTGAAAAATTTGGAAACCAATAAATTAAACTATGATAAAGTACAAACAGTTCAGCAGGTCCAAGGTGTGGCCTGAAAGTGTACATTTCTCATGGGCTTTCAGATGATGCCAGTGCTTCTGGACCACACTTTGAGTAGTAAGGGTTAACAGATGTCACCATGAGAACAAAAAGGAACCTTTTAGTGCCTTGTTGGTCAGGGAACCCAGTATTATTTTACATTTTTCCATTGGTGGGGTCATGTGAATCAGCCCACAGATTGTCATGTGAACCACTTATTCCTGCCAAGTGAGTCATTTGAACTGAACATGTTCATTTACTTGAGAGGACCGATGCCAGCCTCACACTAAAACAAAAGGCTAGTATGCTGTACCATCATGAATTATACAGGGAAAAAACACATTTTATGAAGTAATACAATCATGGTGATATTTTTTCAGAGATAATGCCAGACTCAAACTAAATTTTGAGAAAAATGTATTTTATTTTACTCTAAGTAGCAGCAATAGATTTCATAGGAAACTTGATATTGCCTGTGTAATCTGAGGAGGAGTACCTGAGATATTGTATTCTGAATAATTAACAATTTTTATAAAAACTGTTTTTCCTGGAATGAAAAAATACAGTTTTGTGTGAACACTAAAAATATAATTGAGTTGGCCCATTAAAATACTTACTGATATTAGAATTTCACTTGATGAAAGTGTACTTTTCATATTTTAAAAATGCATGAACTATGATCCTAGATTGGATCCTGTTCCAAAAGGAAATGTGTTACAAAAAACACCGAGTCCACGGTTGCCTGGGTGGTGCAGTTAGTTAAGTGACTGACTCTTGGTTTTTGGCTCAGGTCATGATCTCAGGGTCATGAAATTGAGTGCCAGGTCAGCTCTGCTCTCAGCGTGGAATCTGCTTAGGTTTGTTTCTCTCTCTCCCTTTACCCCACCTCCCTGTTTGTGTGCACGTGCATGTTTGTTCACTCTCTCTTTTTATTTTTTATTTTTTAAAATATTTTATTTATTCGAGAGAGAGAGAGAGAGAAAGAGAGAGAGAGAGGCACAGGCACAGGCAGAGGGAGAAGCAGGCTCCATGCAGGGAGCCCGATGTGGGACTTGATCCCGGGTCTCCAGGGTCAGGCCCTGGGCTGAAGGCGGCACCAACCCACTGAGCCACCTGGGCTGCCCTCACTCTTTTTAAAGATTTTTAAATTTTTATTTATTCATGAGAGACACAGAGAGGCAGAGACATAGGCAGAGGGAGAAGCAGACTCCCCATGGGAAGCGTGATGTAGGACTTGATCCCGGGACTCAGGGATCACTCCCTGAGCCGAAAGTAGATGCTCAACCACTTAGCCACCCAGGCGTCCCTATTTCTGCCTCAAACAACGTTGGGTCAGTTGGCAAAATTGAAATATAGTAGATTAGATAAAAATATTATATGGTTATTTAATAAAGTTAATTACTGTGGGTTATAAGAATATTCTGATTCTTAGGAAATACATACTGAGGTATTTAAGAGTAAGGACAACGATGTGTGTAATATATTACTGAATAGTTTACTTCAAATACACAGACACTATACGTTACCTATTTTCTTACATGTCATTATCCCTTTCATAAATATATATATAAAAAACGTGTGTGTGTGCCTCTATTATGTATATAGAGAGAGTGCACATGATAAAATAGAGGCAAAATATTAGATAAATAATATTTAGGTGGGTAAATCTGGGTAAAGGAGATATGGGTGTTCTTTTCACTTGCAGCTTTTCTGTAAATTTGAAATTCTTTTTTTTTGAAATTATTTCTCAATTTTAAAAATTTAAAATTACAAGGAATAGAGTTAATTTTAGCCTACTAAATACAGGTGATATATTTTTTGTGGAAAAATTTGACTAAACAAATTAATATAAGCCCAATGTATAGAGATTCCTGGGTGGCTCAGCGGTTTAGCGCCTGCCTTTGGCCCAGGGCGTGATCCTGGAGACCCGGGATCGAATCCCACATCGGGCTCCCGGTGCATGGAGCCTGCTTCTCCCTCTGCCTGTGTCTCTGCCTCTCTCTCTCTCTCTCTCTCTGTGACTATCATAAATAAATAAATTAAAAAAAAAAAAAAAGCCCAATGTATAATCTAAGAAGAGCATTTTCAAACATAATTTTAAGAAATACTGACTTAAAATACATATTTTATGTATGTAAGTATATATCATGTATAATATATATCTTTTATTTATTATTTAAAAGATTATTTGAGAGAGAGCAGAGTTAGCTAGAGAGAGAACATGAGTGGGGAGGGGAGGGAAGAGGGAGAAGCAGACTCTCAGTTGAGCAGGGAGCCTGATGTAGGACTCAATCCCAGAACCCATGACCTGAGCTGAAGGCAGACACTTCACCGACTGAGCCAGCCAGGCATTCCTATTTTATTTTTTTTATAAAGATTTTATTTATTTATTTTAGAGGGACAGAGCAAGCAGGAGGGTGGTGGCAGAGGAAGATGAATCTCAGGCAGACTCCCCACTGAGTGTGGAGCTTGATGTGGGGCATGATCTCACAATCTTGAGATCATGACCTGAGCCAAAGTCAAGTCAGATATTTAACTGACCGAATCACCCAGGTGCCCCTATATATATCTGTTTTAAATTTAATCTGGTGTGTTTATTGCCCTCATCTCTCCCCCATAATACACAAGATAACTGTATAGTTTAGGGACATTTATTATTTGTTCAGTAGCATCTGAGTTACTGAATCCCTTGCAAATGAATTTTACTTCACAAGTAAATGAAGAGTCATCAGCCAGGCCAAGTAATGGTTAATTAATTGATAGTATTCTCAGCAGGTTTCTGTATGACGTAGTGTGAATACTTTGTGCATTTTGTCTTTGTCCATACTATTAAATGGAAATAGACCTGATCCTAGGCCAGTGTGAAAGCTTGGTCATTGGCATACCTATCATTGCATGTTTTTTCAGCGTGTTACAGGTATTTATTTATTTATTTATTTATTTATTTATCTATCTATCTATCTATCTATCTATCTATCTATCTATCTATCTTTCTATCAAGGTTTTATTTACTTCTTTGATAGAGAGCACAAGCAGGGGGAACAGCAGAGGGAAAGGGAGGAGCAGACCTCCTTGAGCAAAGAGCCTGAAAAAGGGCACCATCCCAAAACACTGGGATCGTGACTTGAGCTGAAGACAGACACTCAACTGACTAAGCCACCCAGGCACCCCCAGTGTTATGGTTTTTTAAATCTCATTTGAAGTTGGGTTCTCTACCCCTTTCCTCCATGCCTGGGTTTAAACTTGTTTTTGTTTATTTTGAAGAATGAGTGAACCAGGGCACTGGTTCATTGATTGGGCAGTGGGATAGGGAGAGAGAGAATCTTAAGCAGGCTCCATGCCCAGCATGGAGTGCACTGTGGGACTCAGTCTCACAACCCTGATAACATGTCTTATGCCAGAATCAAGAGTCAGACACTTAACTGACTGAGCCACCCAGTTGCCCCTAAACTTTTTTTTAAAAAAAATTATAGTATGCATCCTAATTAATCACATATTATAAGCTTACTTCTGACTTCTTAAAGCCTAGATTAGCTTTATTGCAATCCTACGGTATATTTTTGCTCAATTTCTACTATGGTTTTTGCTTATCACGTGAGATTCATTCATATTATTGTGTATGGTTGTAGATCACTCTCATTGTAGAATATTCTGTCCTGTGACTATTTGCTTTTCTAGTTTTTACTAGAAATTGGGCCTAGTTTTTACTTAGGTACTCAGAACTTTCATACTCTAAAATTCTTTTTTTTTTTTTTTAATTTTTATTTATTTATGATAGTCACACAGAGAGAGAGAGAGGCAGAGACACAGGCAGAGGGAGAAGCAGGCTCCATGCACCGGGAGCCCGACGTGGGATTTGATCCCGGGTCTCCAGGATCACGCCCTGGGCCAAAGGCAGGCGCCAAACTGCTGCGCCACCCAGGGATCCCCATACTCTAAAATTCTTGTACATCATTCTCTCCCTCTAGTCAAGACAGAAAATGGAAAAAAAAAATCTAATGTTTGTACTGGTATGTTTGACAATTGATATCGTTTAGTGAAAATATCCTAAAACTTGCATTTAAGTAATGGCTTCACAACACAACTAGTTAGATCACGTTAGGCAAGTCAGCACACCTTTCTGGAAAATGGGATAATAATGTCTGCCTTATCTAACCTAGAGTGTTTGTTAAGGATCAAAATAATGTATAAGAAACCAGGCTCTGTGTGTGTGTGTGTGTGTATGAGCATATGGTAAGAAAAATAACAAAGTTATCAGTGGTAATGTGAATTTGTTGTTAGCAGGACATCTGTGCTTTTACCTTTTCATTTCTGATGTGGAATGGAGAATATATACACATTAAAATGGTTAAGTAGGTGTTTTTACATGATTAGCAATTATAACTCTTTACAGTATTAACTTTGAATATGTATAGTCTGAAAGTAAAATAACTATGAAAGTAAAATAACTGTCTTTTTGTATGTTTAGGCTCGATTGTTTGATGAACCTCAGCTTGCTAGTCTTTGTCTAGACACAATAGACAAAAGCACAATGGATGCAATAAGCGCAGAGGGCTTTACCGACATTGATATAGGTAAGTCCACCATTGTTCAGGTCATGCCACCTAAGTGCAGTAATGCCTTACTAGTCAGCCTTTCTGCTGGACAGGCTGTTATTATAAAGTGGTGGCTTTTCCAAATTTGGTAAGTCTATCTCTAAGAGTTTTGCTTTCTTTATTTTGGTGACATATTCCTAAAAGTCATAACTACTTTATCACCTTTTAAAAAATGTCAAATCAAATTCATTGATTATATACCATGTGCATGGATAGGAGGGTCTTTTAAGAAATACAGAGAGTAAGATGTGATTTTTCTTTTTTTTTTTTTTTTAAACATTTTATTTAATTTTTATTTATTTATGATAGTCACAGAGAGAGAGAGAGGCAGAGACATAGGCAGAGTGAGAAGGAGGTTCCATGCACCAAGAGCCCGACGTGGGATTCGATCCTGGGTCTCCAGTATCGCGCCCTGGGCCAAAGGCAGGCGCCAAACTGCTGCGCCATCCAGGGATCCCAGATGTGATTTTTCTTAAGGAAACTATAATCTTATTAGAGAATCAAGGAACACATATTGAAAGTTAAATGTTAAGACACTAATAGAAAATTCTGGATAGCATACAGCAAAATGTGATTTTGCTTTTTTTGAGCTAAATATATAGAAAATAATTACTATGCAAATCCAAAACATGGAAATATTACCTCAGATTGAGTAGCATTAAGAAAGTCTTGACAGGGCAGCCCGGGTGGCTCAGCGGTTTAGTGCCGCCTTCGGCCCAGGGTGTGATCCTGGAGACCCGGGATCGAGTCCCACATCAGGCTTCCTGCATGAAGCCTGCTTCTCCCTCTGCCTGTGTCTCTGCCTCTCTCTCTCTCTCTCTCTCTCTCTGTGTGTGTGTGTGTGTGTGTGTCTCTCTCATGAATAAATAAAGTCTTTAAAAAAAAAAAAGTCTTGACAAGGGAGATTCTGATCTGGGCTGTAAAGAATGGGTAGTATTTGGATAACGAAGAGGGGAGGGCATGAGAAGCAGGTGGATCCCAGGAAGAAGTGGGTGTAAGAGGTGGGGGTGTGCGCAGGTTAAAGCCTGGCTGCACAGGACCGGCTGAGGACAGGCTGAGGAGTCTGACTTTTATTATTGGAGGAGAGTAGGGAGAGCTGACCTAGGCCTGTGACCTTAAGTATCTCTTCGTCATGATGAACACAAAATGTATATTAGATATCTATGATTATTTCTTATCATCTCTCTTGCTGGCAGACAGGAAAGAGTATGGCAGGGAAAACACCCCCATTTTGAGAGCTTTGGCCTTGAAGTGGCACCCGCTTTTCGCTCTTTACTGTCTTGAATTCAGTCACATGATCCCACGTACCTTCAGAGGAGTACCTTCAGAGGATGGTCATGAGGAAGAAAAGCAGCACTCACTGCGTCCTCTGTCTATACCTGACCTAGTCCCCTGCCCTCCTCCTTGTCAATCCCTGCTCTTCACACACACTGGCCAGGGTTATTTATCTTTAAGCCTTTGTGTTTACTGTTCCCCTGAATCTGCATGTGTCTTCCTCCTCTTAATTATTCTGATACCAAGTTAAATGAGACTTGAGACAGGCCATCTCGGACCTTAAAAGTAGATACCATAAAAGTAGATACCATGTTCCCCTAAATAGCCCTGTGCTGTTACTCTGATTTCCTCATAATACCTTTCACTATTTGAAATTCCTTTTTTTTTTTTTTAATTTTTATTTATGATAGGCACACAGTGAGAGAGAGAGAGGCAGAGACAGAGGCAGAGGGAGAAGCAGGCTCTATGCACCGGGAGCCTGACGTGGGATTTGATCCCGGGTCTCCAGGATCGCACCCTGGGCCAAAGGCAGGCGCTAAACCGCTGCGCCACCCAGGGATCCCTATTTGAAATTCTTTTTTTTTTTTTTTTTTGAAATTCTTAAATAGGTGTTTGTCTATGTGTGTTTATGATGATTGTCTACCTCCCCCACCTAGACTGTAAAATTTTTTTAAGACTTTATTTCTCAGTAATCTCTACACCCATCATGGGGCTTGAACTACAACCCCAAGATCCAGAGTCCTGTGATTACTAACGGAGCCAGCCAGGCACTCCTGATTGTAAATTCTTTGAAGGCAGGGACTTTGTCTTGTTTACCACTGTATCTCTAGCACTGAAGACAATAGAACCTAGTACCTGTTCAGTTAATATTTGCTGACCAACTGGACTGTGTCTAGAATGTTGCCTTTCCTTTCCACCTTGGCTAGTTCTCCTTCAGTCTTAACATCTTGGCTCAAATTATACTTCTGCAGTGACTCCTTTCTTAAGAACTGACGTCCCACCCTCTTCCTTGATGTTTAGCATTTTCTGTCATAACATCTCATAGTGTGCCTGTCTGTTGCACAGTATGTGGGGAAGGATTTATACTCATTCTGCATTAATGATCCTGAAGGGCAGGGGCTGGATTCCTCCCCAGTGTACATAACAGGCCATTGACTGGATGTTTGAGAGCCCAAGCACTGCCCACATTGCTAAGGAAACAGTACTTAATCCTAATTTTCTCCCCCTTAAGGGGTTACCAGGTACTCCATTTGTGCTTCAGTTTGTGTTTGAAATACTGCTTGTAGGTAGATGACTTTCTCCTGGAAACTGTTTTGTAAATGGCCCCCAGGTCAGGCATGGTGCCTTTGGAACCTGGGATTCTTGAGGTAGGTGCCTAGTACAGGGTCAGTGCTCTCCAAATATTTGTTGATTTGACTCACAGTTACTTATGTTAAAATCTTCACAAAACATAATCTTAGAGGTTTTTATGATCTTTATTGAGCTCTCAGCTGCCAATAGGAGACCTATGTGTGTTTTCCACATCACAGTCTAGTTTGCCTCAAATGCACTTGTTGGGGTGCTTGGGTGCCTCAGCGGTTGAGCGTCTGCCTTCAGTTCAGGACGTGATCCTGGGTCCAGGGATTGAGTTCTGCATCAGGTTTCCTATAAGGAGCCTGCTTCTCCCTCCATATCTCTGTGTCTCTGTGCCTCTTATGAATAAATAAAAACATTTTTTTTATGTGCTTATTAAAAATTGGGGTTGAGGGGGATCCCTGGGTGGCTCGGCGGTTTGGCGCCTGCCTTCGGCCCAGGGCATGATCCTGGAGTCCTGGAATCGAGTCCGACGCCGGGCTCCCTGCAGGGAGCCTGCTTCTCCTCTGTCTGTGTCTCTGCCTCTCTCTCTCTGTCTCTCATGGATAAATAAATAAAATCTTAACAAAAAAAAATTGGGGTTGAAAGAGAAGTCCAAGAGTTGAGAGAAAGCTGGGCCAGGCTTCAGGAGCCCTTACAGATTTATAGTTTTAGATTTTGGGGAAGTTTTTTTCTCCTCTGGGATTTGAATATATGTTCTGGATGGATGTGCTTACTATTCTTCCAAGCAGAAATACACAGTTTCTCTCTCAGAGCTTTTTTGCTAAAGGAAGAAGATAATATGTCATGATGATAGGAAAACGAATTTACATTATGCCAAAGGTAGTATAATAAGCTTTTTATATCCCCTGCTGATATTTTAAGTTTGTGTTTATCTTTAGCAAAGTTTATTAGCATATAGAATAGAGATGTGTAGATCCAAGGTTGTCTGTTTTTCCATTGAATGATTAATTTTGGTCAGTGGATAGTCCTAATCCTCCTACAAGTATTAAGGCATATTGGTTTACATTCATTTACCTATGAAAAAGTTTTCGGAGCCTTAGTTTATATTCATTTGCTCAGCTACAAGAGAAGGAAGAAAGTGATTTAAAAAATCATGTATAATATTTCATTTTTAACATATTGTTGAGCCTCTACTGTGTTCTGAGGACTGAGACATCTTTGCTGGAATGATAGCTGTGGTTTGATATTGTCCAAATATTTGGCTGTAGTATGAATGTATAGACCATTATGGAATACAAATTTTTTTAAATAAAATTTTCTTAGGGGCACCTGAGTGTCTCAGTGGTTGACTGTCTGCCTTTGACTCAGGTCATGATCCCGGGATTCTGGGATTGAGTCCTGCATTGGGCTGTCTGCAAGTAGTCTGCTTCTATCTCTGCCTGGGTCTCTGTCTCTATCTCTCATGAATAAATAAAATCTTAAGTAAATAAATAAAATTTTCTTAGATGTGTAATACTGGGTAATTTAAGTATATTTAATGTCTTCATTGATTTCTGCTGTATATAAGTATGGCATCCTTATTTTTATTTGAATCTTAGAATTATTAGTGCTCATTATTATGACTATCAGTTATGGTATAGTGAAGCCCTCAGGCCTCTAAAGTGGTTTTTTTTGTATGGTTTTTTGTTTTGTTTTTAAAGATTGATTTATTTTGGATGGAGGTGGGAGGCAAGAGCAGAGAGGAGGGGTAGAGGGAGACCGGGGTTGGGGGGTTCCTCAGGCTGACTCCCTCCTGAGTGCAGAGCCTGACTCAGTGCTGGATCCCTTGAACCTGAGATCATGACTTGAGCTGAAACCAAGGGTCGGAACTCAACTGACTGAGCCACCCAGGCACCCCTGTGTGTTTATTTTTTAATCTTCCTCTTTGTGTAAAAGACTCTTGACTATAGTGCTTTTCAGGCATCTCCATCTACTTTTCACAGATTTCCTCTCTTCTCTGCTTCTGTTTGGTTGCAGCCTGTCTTTTTATTCTAGTCTGTTCGCCTATAAGGCCACCTCTCTGGACTTCTGGTTCTGGTCTACTATAGAAGCTGAGCTGATTTTAATTTTGCCTTCTGGTAAAAGAAGGACTCTGAGTGAGGGCCTGAGTTTCGGGCATGACATTTATACTTGGGATGTCAGAGAGTTCAAACTTAAGATGTCCCAAATTTAACTCCAGATCTCACCTCTCACCATCCCCCAGAACCTCCTCCGTAGGCTTTCCTGTCTCAGTTGATTGACACCACTGTCATCCATCCATTGCTTAGACTAGAAGCCCAGGAATTACCCTTGACCCGCAACACCCCCCTTCTGCCCCCGTCACCCTCTATATTCAGTCTCTGAGGACATCAGAGTGAGTCATCCTTTAGAACGTATCCTGAAGCTGAGTGTTTATCACCTCATCCTTCTGGTCCCAGCCATCTTCACCTCTGACTTGGATCAGAGCAGGAGCCTGCTCAGTCTCCTCTCTACTCTTACCTCTGGTAGGCTCTCTTCTCAACACAGCTGCCAGTGTGATCGTTTTACAACATAAAATGTCACAGCCCCACATCTTCCACAGGTTTGTTCCCCTTTCCACTCAGAGTAGAAGGCAAATGATCTATAGGGTACTATAGGATTATATGCCGTTTCCCCAACCATTTCTGGCCTCATCACCTACCACTTTCCCTCTTGCTCACTGCACTCTAGCCATACTGGCCTCCCTCTTGCACACTGCACTGTAGCCACACTGGCTGGTCCTCAGAGTTGCCAGGCACACTTTCGTGTGAGGGCCTTCACATGGTCGGTCCTGGAGCACTGCCTCTCGCGAGGCCTCTGTTTGGCTGATGGCCCCCCACCCCCACCCCAAACAAGTCTTAGCTCAGATGAGCCACCAAAACTGCATTTATGACTCCTTATCCTGCTATTTGTTCTATACTTATTTTCTAACGTACTAAATTTATTTATGTTTAATGTTCTCCCCCCATTAGAATATAAGCTCCATGAAGGCAAGGAATTTTTAACTTTTTGTTCAGTGATATATCTTCAGCATCTAAAATGGTGACTGACCCATAAAGAGTGCTTAATGAAGGGGGCATCTGAGTGTCTGCCTTTGGCTCAGGTCATGATCCTGGGATTGAGTCCTGCATTGGACTCCCCGCAGGAAGTCTGGTTCTTCCTCTGCCTATGTCTCTCTTTCTCTGTGTCTCTCATGAATAAATGAATAAAATCTTTATTTTTAAAAAAGTACTTAATAAGGAATATTTAGGGAATGAATGCATGGTTATCTGTAGACTTTATACATTTATATTACTAATTTGAAGCCGCTTTCTCTGACAGTTACTATTAATCTTACTCTGGATATTTGAGTTTGCTTAATAAATGGCATGAATATACAAGGAGATGCTATACCTAAGTTTCCATGTATAATAAGGAATAAGTTGAATGTTAACCTTATAGCAATTTTTTTAAATAAAACTGCCATTTAATTCTTTTCATTCTTTAATATTTTTAAGTATAGAGTTTTAAGTATCTAGCCTGTTTTTTGTTGAAATTTGAAAACTTAATATAAACTTGTTTGTGTTTTTTGTTAAAGAGCAAAATATTCCTAATTTGATTTATTTTTGTATTTTACTTGTAGACACACTCTGTGCGGTTCTAGAAAGAGACACACTTAGTATTAGAGAAAGTCGACTTTTTGGAGCTGTTGTACGATGGGCAGAAGCAGAATGTCAAAGACAACAATTACCTGTGACTTTTGGAAACAAACAGAAAGTTCTGGGAAAAGCACTGTCCTTGATCCGGTTTCCACTGATGACTATTGAGGAGTTTGCAGCAGGTAAGGCTATAACCTGACCAAAATCTGTGTAAAACAAATAGGCAGTCAGCTAGCCTCCCTGTGCAGGAGGAGAAGCAGCTGGTATTCATTGCGTTCTAGTTACACAATATATGAATGTGGGTATGTGCATGTAATTTCATTTATGTCTCCTGGTAGCCCTTCAGGATAACATTATAGGATATTTATTTCGATATGTGTATTAGGTTCTTTTTGTTGGTTTGTTTGAGTAGAGGCACACACAGGTTACATTAGTTTCAGGTGTACAACATGGTGATTCTGTTCTATAAGGTTATGTGCTCACCACCAGTGTAGCCACCACCTGTCACCATACAAGGCTGTTACAGTATCATTGACTGTATTCCCTGTGCTGTGCCTTTTTATTCCTGTGAATTAACTCATCCCTGGAAGTCTGGACCTCCCACACCCCTTCACCCATTTTGCCTATCCTCCCCTCTGGCAACCACCAGTTTCTGTGTTTGTGGGTCTGATCCTACCTTTTGTTTGTTTATTCTTTTGTTTTTATTTTGTTTTTTTAGATTTCCACACATATGAGTGAACATAGGTTATATTTTTAAAATACCATGTATATTTTGTATAGTTTGTATAACTATACAAAAATCATGTATTTTGGGACATCTGGCTAGTTCAGCAATTGAGTGCCTGCCTTCGGTCCAGGGTGTGATCCTGGAGTCCCAGGATGGAGTCCCACATCAAGCTCCCTGCATGGAGCCTGCTTCTCCCTCTGCCTGTGTCTCTGCCTCTCTCTCTGTGTCTCTCATGAATAAATAAATAAAATCTTTAAAAATCTTTTAGCCATTTTGACAGATGTGAGTGATGTTGAGCATCTTTTCATGTGTCTGTTGGCCATCTGGATGTCATTTTTGGAGAAATGTTCATGTCTTCTGTTTTTGAACGTATATAAAGGAAATTATATGTACAGTATGTGTTCTTTTGTGTATGGCTTTTTTCTCTTAACATGTCTTAGATTCATCCCAGTGGTTGTGTGTGACAGTAGCTCATTCTTTTTCATTGTTGTATAATCTGTTGTATGAATGTGCCATGATTCATTTATGCATTTAACTCTTGCTGAACATCTGGGTTATTTCTGTTTGGGGGCCATTAAGAACATTCTTATACATGTCACTTAGGGTGCATATGTAAACATTTCTGTTGAGTATTATACAAGTGGAATCGTTATGTCATAGAGTGTGCATGTAGTCAACATTAGATCTTACCAAATAGTTACCCAAAGTGATTATATCAGTTCATGCTCAACTGCCAAGTTAAGAGAGTTAAGAGTACATTCTAGTTGTCCCACATCCTCTGCAAAACTTGGTATTGTCAGTTTTTGTAGTTTTAGTCATATAGTAGGATGAGGACATACTTTATTGTGGTTTTAATTTTTTGTGTTTCTGACAATTAATGATGCTGATTGTGCCAATAACTGGATATCCTCCTTCATGAGATAATTTTTCTTTTAAAAAAATTATTATGGAAGTATAGTAGATATACAGTGCTATCCTAGTTTGAGGTGTATGACATAGTGTTTCAACTATTCTGTAAAAGTATAGTCACCATCTATCACCAATTAATGTTGTTATAATATTATTGGGTATATTCTCTATGCCGTTCTTCTCATCTCCATGACTTATTTTATAACTGAAAGTTTGTACTTCTTAATCCCCTCTACCTACTTTGCTCATCCCCCTCAACGACTTCCCCTCTGGCAACAGTTTGTTCTCTGTATTTAAGAGCTTGTTTATTTTGTTTGTTTGTTCATTAGTTTTTTAGTTTCCACATATATATGAAACCATATGGTATATGTCTTTCACTGTTTGACTTCACTTTAACATAATATCCTCTAGCTCTATCCATGTTGTTTCAAATGGCAAGATCTCATTCTTTTTTATGAATAATATT
This sequence comes from Canis lupus familiaris, assembly GCF_011100685.1. NCBI lineage: Eukaryota > Metazoa > Chordata > Mammalia > Carnivora > Canidae > Canis > Canis lupus. The sequence continues at coordinate 55,300,076 of NC_049224.1, read as the reverse complement.
CCATTGTAATGTGTACCACATTTTCTTTATCTTTTTGTGTATTGATGGACACTTGGGTTGCTTCTATATCTTGGCTTTTGATAAAAAGAAAATCTTAATTTTAATGAAGTTACTTTTTTTTATTTTTATTTTTTTTTATTTTATTTATTTTTTTTTTTATTGGTGTTCAATTTACTAACATACAGAATAACACCCAGTGCCCGTCACCCATTCACTCCCACCCCCCGCCCTCCTCCCCTTCTACCACCCCTAGTTCGTTTCCCAGAGTTAGCAGTCTTTATGTTCTGTCTCCCTTTCTGATATTTCCCACCCATTTCTTCTCCCTTCCCTTATTTTCCCTTTCACTATTATTTATATTCCCCAAATGAATGAGAACATATAATGTTTGTCCTTCTCCGACTGACTTACTTCACTCAGCATAATACCCTCCAGTTCCATCCACGTTGAAGCAAATGGTGGGTATTTGTCATTTCTAATAGCTGAGTAATATTCCATTGTATACATAAACCACATCTTCTTTATCCATTCATCTTTCGTTGGACACCGAGGCTCCTTCCACAGTTTGGCTATAGTGGCCATTGCTGCTAGAAACATCGGGGTGCAGGTGTCCCGGCGTTTCATTGCATTTGTATCTTTGGGGTAAATCCCCAACAGTGCAATTGCTGGGTCGTAGGGCAGGTCTATTTTTAACTGTTTGAGGAACCTCCACACAGTTTTCCAGAGTGGCTGCACCAGTTCACATTCCCACCAACAGTGTAAGAGGGTTCCCTTTTCTCCGCATCCTCTCCAACATTTGTTGTTTCCTGCCTTGTTAATTTTCCCCATTCTCACTGGTGTGAGGTAGTATCTCATTGTAGTTTTGATTTGTATTTCCCTGATGGCAAGTGATGCAGAGCATTTTCTCATATGCATGTTGGCCATGTCTATGTCTTCCTCTGTGAGATTTCTGTTCATGTCTTTTGCCCATTTCATGATTGGATTGTTTGTTTCTTTGGTGTTGAGTTTAATAAGTTCTTTATAGATCTTGGAAACTAGCCCTTTATCTGATATGTCATTTGCAAATATCTTCTCCCATTCTGTAGGTTGTCTTTGAGTTTTGTTGACTGTATCCTTTGCTGTGCAAAAGCTTCTTATCTTGATGAAGTCCCAATAGTTCATTTTTGCTTTTGTTTCTTTTGCCTTCGTGGATGTATCTTGCAAGAAGTTACTATGGCCGAGTTCAAAAAGGGTGTTGCCTGTGTTCTTCTCTAGGATTTTGATGGAATCTTGTCTCACATTTAGATCTTTCATCCATTTTGAGTTTATCTTTGTGTATGGTGAAAGAGAGTGGTCTAGTTTCATTCTTCTGCATGTGGATGTCCAATTTTCCCAGCACCATTTATTGAAGAGACTGTCTTTCTTCCAATGGATAGTCTTTCCTCCTTTATCGAATATTAGTTGCCCATAAAGTTCAGGGTCCACTTCTGGATTCTCTATTCTGTTCCACTGATCTATGTGTCTGTTTTTGTGCCAGTACCACACTGCCTTGATGACCACAGCTTTGTAGTACAACCTGAAATCTGGCATTGTGATGCCCCCAGATATGGTTTTCTTTTTTAAAATTCCCCTGGCTATTCGGGGTCTTTTCTGATTCCACACAAATCTTAAAATAATTTGTTCTGACTCTCTGAAGAAAGTCCATGGTATTTTGATAGGGATTGCATTAAACGTGTATATTGCCCTGGGTAACATTGACATTTTCACAATATTAATTCTGCCAATCCATGAGCATGGAATATTTTTCCATCTCTTTGTGTCTTCCTCAATTTCTTTCAGAAGTGTTCTATAGTTTTGAGGGTATAGATCCTTTACATCTTTGGTGAGGTTTATTCCTAGGTATCTTATGCTTTTGGGTGCAATTGTAAATGGGATTGACTCCTTAATTTCTCTTTCTTCAGTCTCATTGTTTGTGTATAGAAATGCCACTGACTTCTGGGCATTGATTTTGTATCCTGCCACGCTACCGAATTGCTGTATGAGTTCTAGCAATCTTGGGGTGGAGACTTTTGGGTTTTCTATGTAGAGTATCATGTCATCGGCGAAGAGGGTGAAGTTACTTTATCAATCTTTTTCTTTAGTAAGGCGAAGGCTTTCTGTGCCCCCCCCTTTTTTTTCTCTTTCTGTGTCCTCTTTAAGAAGCTTGACATCCTCAAAATGATTAAGATATTGTCTTAGGTTCTCTTCAAGGAGTTTTATTGATTTACATTTAATGTTTAGATCTATAAACCAACTGTATTTTTGTTTTCTATATTGTTTTCTCACACATATATATGGTGTGAGGTAGAGGTTAAGGTTCATTTTTTTTTCCCCATATAGCTACATATTAAAAAACTATCCTTGCCCTGTACATTGCTGGACAAATTTTTTGTAAATCAGGTCATTTTGTTTGAATGAATATGTTTCTGGAGTTCTGTTCTATTCCAATGTTATATTTATTTATTCTTTTACCAATTCTGCATAACTTCACACTAAATCTTGGTATCTGGTAGTAAAAATTCTCCAGCTTTGTTCTTCTTCAAAATTATGTAGGCTAATTTTGGTCTTTTTGCATTTTTCGTATAAATAAAATTTGTATTCAGCTTCTCAGTTTTTACCTTCCAAAATCATGAGATTTTGATAGGGATTGCATTGAATCTATAGATTGGTGAGGAGATAATTGACATTTTGATGGTATTGAGTCTTCCAAACCATGAAACACTTATTTAAGTCCTTTAAAATTTCTCTCAGTAATATTTTGAGTTTTCTGGTAGCAGTCTTGTATGCTTCTTAGTAGGTTTATTGCCTAGGTATTTGATTTTTAAATGCTACTATAAGTTATTGGTTTTTTATCTTTGTTTTTTAAAAGATTTTATTTATTTGAGAGAGATAGAGAGAACACAAGTAGGGGGAGAGGGAGAAGCAGACTCCCCACTGAGCAGGGAGCCTGATGTGGGGCTCCATCCCAGGACCGTGGGATCATGACCTAAGCCAAAGGCAGACATTTAACTGGCTGAGCCATCCAGGCACCCCATGATTGTTTTTTTTTTTTTATTTTTTATTTATTTATGATAGTCACAGAGAGAGAGAGAGAGAGAGGCAGAGACATAGGCAGAGGGATAAGCAGGCTCCATGCACCGGGAGCCTGATGTGGGATTCGATCCTGGGTCTCCAGGATCGCGCCCTGGGCCAAAGGCAGGCGCCAAACCGCTGCGCCACCCAGGGATCCCCCATGATTGTTTTTTTAAATGTCTGTGTTGGAACTGGTGGTGGATAAAAATACAGTTGATTTTCCTATATTGACCTTGTATCTAGTGACCTTGCTAAATTCACTAATTCTAATAATTTATTTGTAGATCACTGTACATAGTACACATGTACAATCATGCCATCTGCAAACAATAATAATTGTACTTCCTTTCTAATCTTTAGACATTTTATTTCTTTTTCTTGCCTTATTATATGGTCTAGGACCTCTGGCATATTGGTGAATAGAAGTACTGATAGTGAACATCTTTGTTTCATTCCAGTCTTACACAGAAACAGAAAGCTCTAAGTATTTCCTCACAGAGTATGTTTGCTGTGAATATTTTGTAGATACCTTTTATTAGATTAAGGATGCTTCCTTCTATTACTAGTCTGATGAGGGTTTTATCATTAACTTTATCAATTACTTCTCTTATTTTCAGATAGTGATACAGTATTTTCCCCTTTATTTTCTTTTTTAAAATATGTAATTGATTTTATTAAGGAATGCATGAATTGGGCAGCATCCCATCTAGCAAGTAGAGAGATGCTCTTTGTTTTGTTTTCCTAATATGGTGAACAACACTGATTTTCCAAATTAAACCTATTTTGGATTCCTTATATAAGCCAGACTTAGTTGTCTTGCTTTATCCTATGTAACCAAATCCAATTTGCTGAATTTATAAAAATATTTTTATGACTACTACATGAGAGAAATTAGCCTATAATTTTTCCTTTCTTGTAATGAAATTGTGAGATTTTGATTACCAAGTTTATGCTGGTCTCATACAAAAGTTAATGTTTCTTTTTTTAGCGTTCAAGAGTTTAAGATTGGTGTTGTTTTTTCCTGAAATGTTTAGGAAAATTAACCAGCGAGGTTATCTGAATCTGAAGTTTTCTTTGTTGAGGATTTTGTTCGTTTGTGGTTGTTTTTTAAAGATTGATTGATTTGAGAGAGAGCACTATTAACACTTACGTTCTGTTAGATTAACATCAAATGGATTTAGAAATCTTTAAAATTAAATACATACTAAAATTTTTCTGCCTCATTGTTACTTTACATTTTCTGGATTTGAATTCACATGATTATGTGGAGTATTACCAAATGTTGTATTGAAATCAAGGTGCTTTTCCTAGGTTATATTTTTATTTCTGCAGGTCCCGCTCAGTCTGGAATTTTGTCCGATCGTGAGGTGGTAAATCTCTTTCTTCATTTTACTGTCAACCCTAAACCACGAGTTGAATATATCGATCGGCCCCGATGCTGCCTGCGGGGGAAAGAGTGCTGCATCAACAGGTTCCAGCAGGTGGAGAGCCGCTGGGGTTACAGTGGCACAAGCGACCGCATCAGGTAGCTTCTTCACCACAAGTGCGGGCTCCCTTCTCTGTATGTTGCAGAAGATCTTTGACCACATTTTAGTTTCAACTTTGTTTAATACATCTCTGAGTTACTACAACAGTCAAGAGTCAGGGAGGTACAGCTATCTCCTCACTGGACCATGAGTGAGAGGACCTCTCAGGAAACAAGTGAAGGTAGAAGGGCTGGGGGGGTGGTTTCCTACGGCCTGGGTTCTGTTTGGACTGCCACCGCTGGCCAGTGGGCTCTGCACCTTGAATCAAACACTTGCTATTATAGCGTTTAACTTGAGCTTTTTCTTTGCATGGGATACTGCACAGGGGATATAGCTCCATGTATGCTACGAAAGCTGAAATGGCTAAAAAAAAAATCCAAGAATTTTGAAAGATGCATGGATATAATCCTGTTGAGCAATTTATCTTTGCTCTACTGTGTTTTCTTTAGGTTAAATGTAAAAATAAAATAAGTACCAGTTTTCATAAAATAGACCTTTTGGATTTTTACTTACTTAATGGCACTTTAGCATCAAACTAGGAACTTAATAAAACAAATTTGTTAAAAAAAACAATTCTGAGGGGGAGGACTTATAAATGACTGGGTGAAAATGGAAATAAATGCATTTGTGGACTATTTGATAATCAGTCACAATGAGAATGTTTTATATGTAAACTTATGAGATGAGGCCAAAGTATCACACAAAAGAACAGTAATAATCTAGTTTTAATAGAGTAGAAATAAATGATTTAAGCATTGAACTCAAATAGCTGGAAAATGAATAGCGAAAGAACAATAGAAATGAGAAGAAAAATTAGATAAATGTAGGAATTAATGAATTTAAAACAGTAGAATTAAACGCATAAGCTGTTTCCTTAAAATAATCAACAAAATAAATAAACCTCAAAGATAGTAAAGGAAAAAAACATACATTTAGAAATAATAATTGGAATAAATCATTCACTAAGGCAATTTTTTTTTAATTCTGAGCTTACCCTGTGCTAATAAATTGAACATCTTGATGGAATGGATCATTTTATAGGCAAATATAAATTATCAAAATTGACTGAAGAAGAAAGCCTGAATAGACCAATGGAAGGAATTAAAAGTTATCAAAGAACTGTCCCTTCACAAGGTGGTTTTTACAGGTGAGTTTTATCAAAACTTCAAGGAACAAGTCATTTCCTTGAGCATTAAAAGAAGAAAATACTTTTGGTTAATTATTGAAAGAAGCATAACCCTTATACAGCAGTCTGATGAGACCAAAACTTTTCTAGGTCTGTCTCTTTGATCCAGAAGAACTTCGACATAAGATATCAGTGTCTTGAATCTAGCAGTACCTCAGAAAAATAGTACTATGTGAGCAAACTGGGTTTATTTGAAGATTGAAAAAAAATGACTTAGTTTTAGGAAATGTATTAATATCTATTCATCACAGTAGCAGATCAAAGAAGAAAAGGAATTTGATTGGTTCAATAGTTGTCAGGAAGACTTGATAAAAATTTCACTTTCATTCCAGATATAACTGTTAATAGATGGGGTCTAGAAAAATTCTTTCACGTGATAGACTATCAAAACCTCAAATAATGAGGCTGGCCAACCTTGCTGTGTTTCAGGAGTATTCTTATGATTCTGGGTGATGTGATTTGTTTATGTTTGTCATAAAAGATAAGGAAATTCGAGCCTTGAATACTGGAAAGGAAGATGTCTTTCATTATTTTTGCAGATAACATTATCTACATTAGTACCAGTTTTCTCTTTTTTATAATAAAATATTTTGTATTCCCTCTTTACCTGATGAAATTCATAGATCATATACTTCACACATTATTTTTAATCAACATGATGACCTAGTTGTAATGTAATGAAGCAGTGTTACTGAGATAAAATACATACTTCAAATGTAGGCACTTGGGCAGGACCACACTAGAAGATAGTCTGTGTACACACCAGCATGCTGAGACAGCCATCGTGGCAGGGGACAGGTGTATCATATTAATGTGTCAAAAACCAGGAGCATTGGTGCTGCCAATCGTGTCATTTTTTTAAAGGTTTCAAATAAAACAAAGTACAGTCATATTTATTATTTTCCAGATTTGCGACTCACCTATTCACTAAAATTTATTTGTACTCTCAAAATCGATACTTGCAGGGCTTTCTTAAGTCATAGGAAAGATTATAGTTGCCTGGGAAGTATTTTCCGACTTGAGATCACAAGAAGATACTCTCTGCCTTATTTCAGCTTTCCTGTAGAAATGGGGACAGTTGAGGGCCATGCAATATAGGGCAGGACACTGGCCCTGGGGTCATTTGGGCAATGTGAATCCTAACTCTCCACCATTGGTGGGGGGCCTCAGGCAAAGTCACTTAACACTTCTGAACCTTTGTTTTCTCTTTTGTAAAATAAAGATAATGGAATTTACTAGGATAGAGTTGTTTTTAGGATTTAAGATTATAATCTCTGTGAGGTTGTGCGTGTGTGTGTGTGTGTGTGTGTGTGTGTGTGTGTGTGTGAGAGAGAGAGAGAGAGAGAGAGAGATTGAGAGAGAGAGATAATACACACATGTTCCCCCCCTAGGAGCAGTGGTTTAGTATTTGTGGCAACTTTATAGAATATAATTGCTACAAATAACAAGAATTCACTATAAAATACTTTCTATTTATATGGTAATCACCTCTTGTAAAGGTCAGTGAATATTAAAATTGCCTTAAAAAATCTTTGGTTTATGCTGAAACAGTGTGTGATGTTTGAGATTTGAAGAACCCCCTGCTCTGCAGAGAACAGAGTTGGATCTAATCCCCTGATTTCTTTCTGTGCAGAGACATAAGATACATCCTCTGTAGAAGTAATCTTGCTTTATAACAACAACAAAAATCTTTGGTTTGTACATAAAGTAGAATTAGGTTGAACTCTTGTAGTTTTTCACCTATGTGAATTCTGATAGGATATTTGAAAGTTGCTTTGGATCCTTTGTTTTGGGAGACTGTCATAATCATTGCAGTAAATCTGGTGCCCCTGGCTCCCTGCCAGTAGTGCCCCTAAACCTTTGTGAAAACAGAGCATGGTCTTCTTTTTTTTTTTTTTTTAATTTTTTATTTATTTATGATAGTCACAGAGAGAGAGAGGCGCAGAGACACAGGCAGAGGGAGAAACAGGCTCCATGCACCGGGAGCCCGACGTGGGATTCGATCCCGGGTCTCCAGGATCACGCTCTGGGCCAAAGGCAGGCGCCAAACCGCTGCGCCACCCAAGGATCCCGAGCATGGTCTTCTTGAGGATAGAATTCCTTTTGAGAACAATGGATTCATCTGGATAACCTCAGGATTAATAAAAATCTGTTAGAACCAATAAAAGAGAATAGTGGCCACTTGTGAAATGTATATGCAAAGACCAGTTATGTTCCCATGTGTCATCAGAATTCAGTTATAGGAACACCTGGGTGACTCAGTGGTTGAGTGTCTGCCTTTGGCTCAGGGCATGATCCCAGTCCCGGGATCAAGTTCCAATCAGGCTCCTTTGGGGAGCCTCCTTCTCCCTCTGCCTGTGTCTCTGCCTCTCTCTGTGTGTCTCTCATGAACAAATGGATGAAATCTTAAAAAAAGAATTTAGTTACAGAGATGGATGATGGCGAGGGTTGAAAGTCCTCAATTCCACTGAACTGCACACTTAATAATGATTAAGTTGGTTGTACATTTTGTTGTATATTTTGCCACAATAAAAAGATAAAATTTTAAAATGTTTAGATTTTCAGTTATAATATTAAATAAAAAAGATCCCATTTATTGTTGTGACAATGTAAAGGAGCAGGAATAAATCCAGTAAGAAACACAGACTTAGGGCATCCCAGGTGGCTCAGTGGTTTAGCACCGCCTTCAGCACAGTGCGTGATCTTGGAGATCCAGGATCGAGTCCCGTGTCGGGCTTCTTACATGGAGCCTGCTTCTCCCTCTGCCTCTGCCTCTGCCTCTCTCTGTGTCTTATCATGAATAAATAAATAAAATCTTAAAAAAAAAAAGAAAGAAAGAAAAGAAACACAGACTCATACCTTTATGAAGAACTAGAGAACTTTGGAATCAATCTTTCCAGGCTAACTGGGTATGTTATGCAGTTCCTTTCCAAAGTCACTTGTGTTTGGTACGGAGGAGCGGCTTGGGAAAATTATTCTAAAATTAATCTGGAAGACTAAATGTTTCTCTTTTTAGAAGAGCAGTATGGGGGCGCCTGGGTGGCTCAGTCAGTTGAGCATCTGCCTTCACATTCAGGTCATGACCTGATCCCCAGGTCCTGGGATTGAGCCCTGAGTCGGGGCTCCCTGCTCAGCGGGGAGCCTGGTTCTTTCTCCCCTGTGTATATTCTCTCTCTCTCTCTGTGTCAAATAAATAAAATCTTTAAAAAAAAAAAAAAGTATGGATTGAATGTGAAAAGTATTATAAAGTTAAAATAAGTGTTGCATGGAACATGCTACAGAGTTCAGAAACCAGTCTAACATAAATGAGCATTTAAAATATAAGGGAAGGAATTTAGAAGGCGAAAAAAGGATTAACTGCTGGGAAAATAAGGTTAGATCCTTTTTTATCCCATCTACCAATATTTGTATAAAGTTAAATTTTAACATTAAAAAAATGAAATCATGAGAATGCTAGAGGAGGTGAATGTTACGATGTGGGTGAGATAGGTCTCTTTAAATTTTGCAGAGATCATAATTTGACTGTAGATAATCCAAAATTTTTATTTGCAAAGCCACCATAAAGTTGATAAATAAATGACAAACAGGATGCTTTCTGTAGTGAATATTTAATGACAAAGCACAGCTGTATAACATGGCCTTTCAAATCCACATGAAAAAGACATCAGCAGAGAAAAATGGGAAAAGAACATGAGTATTTCTTATTAAAGAGAAAATCCAGTAGACAGTAAGCATATGAGCAAATGTTTTAACTCCCTGGTAATCAAAGAAACGTAAATAGAATTTGTCAGTCATCAGTTTCTTGGTGGCACAAAGAAATGAAAATACTCAGGATTACTGAGTGTGACATAGAGTCGATCTTTGTTTCCTGTGGGATGGAAAGTGTGCTAGTCTTTGCGGAAAGCAATTTGATAATGTTTATCTAAAGCCTTAAGAACATGCCTTTCATTTTTCTCAGCAATTGTACTTCTAGGAATTTATTCTAAGGACATAATTGAGGCCCTACAAGATTGTTCATATGGCAATATTGTATAACAAAAACTGCAAATAACCTAGATTATCCAACAACGAGGAATTAAATACAGTAATTGTTTACCTTTTAAAATTAAAAGGAAGTTGCAAATATATATATACATTTTTTGAGATGATTTTTAAAATAACATGGTCATAGAAAATAACTCTTCTTTTCCCATTGTTAAAAAGAAGAACTAAAAGTCTGAAAAGAGAATGCACCAAAAGATAAATGGGGGCTATCTTTGGATTTAGAAATGCTTTAAAATTACTTTGTTTGCTTAGCTGCATTTTCTAAATTTTTTTTTACAGAGAATATATTAACTTTTTAAAATAAACTGTAAATGATATATTTTAAAAATTTTAAGGTGGTCCTTGGACTGTACTGAGAGGTTGACATAGTATTAAGAGCATTGGCTTTTTGATCCAAGCAGTCCTGTACTTGTGTCCCAGACTTTTTGATATAGGCAAGTTTATTTCTCTTAAACCTCAGTTTCTTTTTTTTTTTTTTAAAACCTCGGTTTCTTGAACTATAACTGAAGATAATAAACACAATACTGTTACTTAGTTTATAGAGCTGTTATGATGATTAAAGGAAATAATTCACTTAAAAACCCAAAGCCCAGCACCCGGGACAGGAAGTAACTGGTGTGGTAGTGAGAACAATGATCACTCAAGTTGCTACAGAAGACGATTAGAGTCCCTGCTTTACGTTCACAGATCATCTCTGATCAGTCTCCCAGGGCTGTTTGTACTTACTGTCAGTTTTATACATTCATAAAATGGAGTGAGGTGGGTCTGTTTCTTGACTTGCCCATTGTTTTTGTGCGAAACCTCATCCTGATCCACCTGCATAAATTAGGTCCTGGCCACAGCACTGCACCACCAGTGTTCTGTGTGGCAGCCTGCTTTCTTCCCTGCTCCAATCACTGCCCGTAATTACTGATGGAGTCCTTTGCTCACTTGCCTGTTACTAGTGTCCTCCATTAGGCTATGGGTGCAGTGTGGGCAGACTGGCCTGTTGACCATTATTTCCCTGGTGCCAGGCCCACTACCTGAACCTGACAGGCTCTGAGTTAGGTATGCCTCAAGCTGTTAAGTTGTAGTTTGGGCTGTTGGGCTTTGGGCCTAATGATGGACACGTTTGTGTTCATGAAGATATGCAAACATATTTAGACTAATATACCATTAAAATTACCAATATAACAAAAATGGGTATTTAGGTTAAATTTTCTTTGACTCTCAAGAATTATAGTAGAGAAAAATTCTATTTAAAAGTGTTAGCATTAAGTTAAATTTACTAGAGTTTTGGTAAACAGAGGACACCTCCAAGGATGTCACATTTATGACAGTTCTCCTTTTTATGGGCAAAATTAGATATTCCAGGTAACACTTAAAAAAGTTTTATAAGCCTTCAGACTATGAATACTTACTGAATTATGTGTATTATTTTGTATTTGGCTTCATTCTCTCAGGTTCACAGTTAATAGAAGAATCTCTATAGTCGGATTTGGTTTATATGGATCTATTCATGGTCCCACGGATTATCAAGTGAATATACAGGTACACTTTCTTCCTCACTATATATCATCTCGAAATATAACCAATGTGATATTACAATAAGATCTCATTTTAACAAAATCCAGGTTTCAGTAGAATTATCAAAGCCATCAGAAAGCCAGAACATTTTTGTTTTATAGCCGATCAAAGAGGAGTTTTAAGGGAATTGGGGTCCTTCACAGAAGCATTAGCATATAAAGAGCTCTCCTTTCTCCAGGAATACTTCTGCCGGGCATTCCTGTTGTGCATTGGCTGTCTTAAAACATCCACCTGCTGTTTTTCACAGCACTTGGAACTTTAGCCCTTGAAACTGTCTAATTTCTCAAAACTAAACACCTTCTGATTTCTGGTTGTTGGACTCTGCCCTGCCTCATTCTTGAGATGTGTTCCACCTCAGTTAGGTACCTCTCATTCCCTTCCAGTAAACCAGTGTTCTTCCACTATCGTGATTACACACCCAATTAGTAAAATCGTATTTGAAACACATCTATGAAGTGGACTTGTATTTACAAACTATGCACATGCAATGCAATACTGAATTTTGATAATTTTGCATAAGAAAACAATAGAAATGAGAAGAGGAAGTAAACAGTGTTTGAAAACTTTTATTAAAATAACTGCCTGGGATCCCTGGGTGGCGCAGCGGTTTGGCACCTGCCTTTGGCCCAGGGCGCGGTCCTGGAGACCCGGGATCGAATCCCACGTCGGGCTCCCGGTGCATGGAGCCTGCTTCTCCCTCTGCCTGTGTCTCTGCCCCTCTCTCTGTGTGTATGACTATCATAAATAAATAAAAATTAAAAAAAAATAACTGCCTTCCCTAAAATGTTATTAATACATTAGTTTTAATAGTGAAAACCTTGGTGACCTTTGTGTTCAGAATGCATCATTAGTTTTCCAAATATGGAACGATTCAGAGGTCTGATTGGATGATAGCTGAAAAAGATTCCTCACCACCTCACAAAGACACCTTGCTACGAATGTAAGAACCACATTATTGGCTTTGCTCGTGACATGCTCATAGTCTAATCCTGTTTGCTACAGTTATAGCGGAACTCGGTTGGGGTACCTGGGAGGTGCAGTCAGACCCCCAACTCTTGGTTTTGGCTCGGGTCGTGACATGGAGTCCATCCCATGTTGGGCTCAGTGCAGAGTCTGCTTGAGAGTCTTCCTCTCTGCCCTTGCCGCTCAGGCTCTCAAATAAATCTTAAAAAAAATTCAGCTGATGGGTGCCTATCTGGCTCTGTCAGAAGAGTATGCAACTCTCGATCTCGAGGTTGTGACTTTGAGCCCCTCCTTGGGCATAGAGATTATTTGAATAAATATTTTTTGAATAAGAAATCAGCTGATAAATTTACATCACTGATGTAAATTTGTTACTCTTACAAACCAGTTAATGACATTTTAAATATTTTTAACAAATTGAGGTTCAAAACCCACTGAAATTATTTATTTGAAAGATTACAATGGTTAGAAAATTTTATTTTTCTTGTGTTAAGTACAGTAAAGCCATAGCAAACCTCTGAGGGGTATAAAGGCTTTTCATGAGCACTCCCCATTTCACTTTATAAGTAGTGTTAAGATCCTATCCCAGGAGGATCCGTGAACCCACTTAAGCAGGCTGTATAATCTGCAGACCCAAGAGAGGGCATCAGGGATATAGGTATATTGAAATGGTAGAATAATAAAAACTGAGTAAAATGAGTAGAAATAGGACTTGTGTTTATTTTCTTCCCCCAGTGGCTAGCGTCACGCCCCCTCCAGATCCACCACCAGGCAGATCCTCCTCGGTTTGAGTCTCAGCTCCACCACCTCGAGCTGCGATCGTGGGCAAATAATGTAGTGTGTCTCAGCCTCAGTTTCCTTGTCTGCTGTGGCAGCCGTGGTGCCCACCGTATAGCTTTGTGATGGGATGCACTTGAAGTGTTTGCAACATGATCTGCCACTGGTGTTGCTGGAGTTTCTAATAGGTGCTCAATTGGGCAGCAAAATTGGAGTTTCTAATGGGATTCCTACAGCCGCCTTAGGAGGAAGGCAAAGCAGGGTTTCCACCAAATGAAACAACTGGGGCTCAGGGAAGTGTGGCAGTTTGCTGTGGATTATACTGCCACAGCCAGAACCTGGGGCTTACTACTTTACCCCAGGACACCAGCATGCTGGGTCTTTAAGTTTTTTATGGATCTGTGATCTATGTATAGAAAAGTGCACGTATTTCTAAGCAGTACGTGTGTTTCACTTTTCACAAACTGAACACACTTGTGCAGCCAGCAGCCAGATCAAGGAACAAGATGTTTGAGCGCCCTGGGAGTCTCCCTGTGATCTCTTCTGGTCACTATCCCTGCAGAGATGACCACTGTCCTCACCTCACACAGCATCTACTGGTTTGGTCTTTTTTACCATTCCTGTTTTTATCTGATGTATGCAAAAAAGGCAGGTCTGTGAGCCTCCGCCTCTGCACCTGCTGCCCCCTCAAATGGACCTTTGTAACCCGGGGTGGGCTCTAACTGGAGCTTTTAAAGCTCTCCTCTGTGCGGCCTAACCCCTTCCTGACAAGATAAAATTCTCCTCCACTGAACTGCTTGACCTTATGCATAGCCCTTACTACAAATGCTGTACTGAGTTGTCACTGTACATAGGTCTAGTGGCTGGAAGTTCCTTGAGGGTGAGTCCTTCAGTGCCTGGCACAGATGATGGAACAAAATTGAAAACACAAGGTTTTCACATTTTTGATATATGCATACTTGAATACTGCATTTCAGGTCATTTTAATTCAGTAAATAACATTTAGACATAGGAAATGGCTCTGCAAATTTTCTAGCGGCAAGACTAGCAAGGCGCAAAGGCCCATTTTCCACAGTATCTAAAATCCAAGCGTTCTAAAACCAGTTCCCCGAACTGTGTGTCTTCCGCCGAGCTCATGAGCTAGCATCCTCCCCACCCCTGACTGCCTGTTAGAGCTGTCTCTGGGGGTGAGAAGAATTACACGGCAGAGACACAGCCGCTGTTTTAAGGGCTCTGTATTTTCTGAAACTTTAGTTACATCAACTGAAGTGTATCTTCTCTTTGAAACATTTCAGATCATCGAATATGAAAAAAAACAGACCCTGGGACAAAACGATACTGGATTCAGTTGCGATGGAACTGCTAACACATTCAGGGTGATGTTCAAAGAACCTATAGAGATCCTGCCCAACGTGTGCTACACAGCATGCGCAACACTCAAAGTAAGGGTCTTCCAGGATGTTCCAGGGGGTGAACTGGTGGGTTTCTTCTTGCATGTCACAGCAATTTTCCACAGAAGCTGAGAGTCACTGACAGTAAAACCTTTAGGATGAGGAGAAAGACGGAAGCTGGGAGCTAAGACATAGCCCTTTGAGCAGGAGATTAATGTTTGACAGGAGATAATTATTAAAACCATTTCACAGGATGCCTGGGTGGCTCAGCAGTTAACCGTCTGCCTTTGGCTCAGGGTGTGATCCTGGAATCCCAGGATCAAATCCCACATCAGGCTCCCTGCATGGAGCCTGCTTCTCCCTCTGCCTGCGTCTCTGCCTCTCTCTGTGTCTCTCATGAATAGGTAAATAAAATCTTTAAAAAAATAAAACCATTTCACTCTTGTCTAAAAGCTGACCTCTACAGTCAGTATTTTTAATCATTAACTGGCTTTAATGATTTTAAATGATTTAAAATTTAATGATTTAATGATTTTCTGCTACTTTAAAGTAGCAGAAACTTTATTTTCCATTAAATGGCTTAACATAAAATTTCATATAAGAACTATAATGAAATATAATAGATCATTAATCTAATTAAAACACATTAAATTGCTTATTAAGTGAAAATGACTAATGAACCTTTTGTTCTCATTTAGGGTCCAGATTCCCACTATGGCACAAAAGGATTGAAGAAAGTCGTGCATGAGACACCTGCTGCTAGCAAGACTGTTTTTTTCTTTTTCAGCTCCCCTGGCAATAATAATGGCACTTCAATAGAAGATGGACAAATACCAGAAATAATATTTTATACATAATTTAGCATTCTCATACATCTTGGCTAAATAGTACCATACTGTCTAATCTCAAAGGCATAAAAAACTGGCCACAAAAAAATAGTTTGAGCGTCATGAATATTTATAATTGTAAGATAAGAAACATTTTAGTTTCTTAGAGGAGATGAAGAATGTTGATTTAAATCTCTGCATGGTTTAAAAGCAGAATTTCCATTTTCTTATAACCTTAAGGGAAAAGAGAACTGGATTCTCTTTTTAAAGAGAACTTAAAAAAAAAAACCATGCGGTTCTTTCAGCTTTATCTTGTATAATTTTGTAGATAGCTGACTCACGGTCTTTCAACAGTTTATAGAAAGATCCTTGTTTCAGACAGCTGGTAGTGTTGTTGCCTTAACTGTTGTGAAGATCAGAGGAGTTGGACTTACCGGCTTATGTATTCTGAAGGTTACATGAGCTGAGATGGGTCAGTGTTCCTGCAGAATTCTCATTAATTCCCATAACTAATTTCAGAAAATTAAGAAAATTGACTTTATATTTGGAGTTTTGAAGTAATCAGTTGTTAGCATTTGGAATATTGCTAAAGTTGGCCTAATAAAATGCCCAAGAAAATTTTCCATGTATTTACAAAAAAGGATATTTTATAATAGTATATAGTCATGTGTTACATAGTACGGTTTTAAAATATAAATGGAGTTTGTATAGATTCACAATAATATGGCATAAACAGAGAATATAAAGGTATAGTCTAGACTGGATTCTGTATCACTAAAGTGCAGCACTGTACTTGTATATCTGTATGGGGGATGCTCCTGAGAATGCCCAAGATTGAGATGGCGCTGGTGGTGGTGGCCAGGCGATAATATTACAGAACAAGAAACAATAAAATACTGACCTTTCTAACAGCTACTTTGAAATTTTAAAGATATCCAACAGAATCACTCCTGCTGAAAGTATACTTTCTGTCACCTACACAGTTCTACCTGAGGGAAGATGAGTTTCATATTTATGGCCTCTCGTGTCACAGGTGCAGCTGTATTAGGAGGGGATAGGAAGTATGCCTGGTAGAATAACATTTACGTACTTTTTTATAAAGCAGAATTTTTATATAAATACTTTTTTCCCTTGAAAGTGATTATCTTGTAAAAAAATAAAACTTATGTGTAATGAAGTTGTATCAAATAGTTTGGTGAGATTGTTAAAAATCACAGTTCTTTTAAGTAACAATGTAAAAAGAATTGAGGTTTTCTAAATAATAGTAATTAGGACAAAAAAATTCTCATCCAAAATCGTACTTCCTTTTATATTTTCAAGAAGGTAGTGAGGTGTGTTGGTGGCAGAGGTCTCAGAATAGCTGAAGAAGGGGCATTTTTCTCTGGTAACATCGTCTTAGGGCTCTAAACCTCAGTTAACTGGAACATCTATGGGGTGTGTGGCTCTGGTTAACTAAAGATTAACCAGCAAACACTCTGTAGTAACTTATGGGAAGTACTCGTACCTTACAAAGTATGGTGTGCCCTGGGTCAGTTCATGTGTTTTTGACATTCGAAGCCTTTTGGATGCTTCTCATGTGTGTTGTACTGAAGGATGATTGTAACTGAAGGTAGCTGTAGAGGGTGTAAGGACTGGAACTGTTGACTGATGTGGACATCCCCTGGAATTTGAAAAAAAATAAATACCTATTATCCTTTTATTTTATTATTATTATTTTTTGTCATTGTCTTTTCTTCTGAAAGCTGAGTGTAAGACACCGTTTTGGAATAAGGGTTCTAGTTAAGTGAGGTTTAATTTTACATTTAGGAAGTACTGCCACACAAATGATGCCTGGCTGCTGCCTTAGGGCCATAGAGCAGGAACCTCTGCTGCTTGATCTCTTTTGGGGCCTCAGGTTTTCCCCCTTGTGCTGCCCTCAGGAGGGCGAAGGGAGACTACTCCGGTCTTGACTCTGCGACCAGTGTTCCTAACAGCCTGAGTGTCGCCGCGTGAGGCGCCGACGCGGCCGGGATGAGGTACGTGGTTAGGAGGCCCACCTCCCAGGCAGATTCCGTGGTCGAGAAGGTGCGTCGGGGGGAGCAGGGCTGAGCCCCGGGCTCGCTCCCCGGCTGCACTCCCGAAGGTCCCGGAGATGATGGCTCTGGCCCCCGCCCTCATGCCCCACGTCGGCGGCGGGCGCCCACCTCCGGCCCCACCGGCCGCGCCGCAACACACGGGGCTGCCCGCCTCCAGCTTCGTCTCCTGCCGTTCCGCACGTCAGAATGGCACTTCCTGTCCTGGACAGCGGGCGGCCCTCGGCGCCGGCACCGGGCGGGGGCTCCTGGCCCTGGGCTAGCCGCGCCGCTCACTGCGACCCTTTACTCGCGAGAGCAGAGAAGACCAGCGGTAGCACGGCCTTCCTCCCGGCTGGGTGCGGCGAGGGGTGCGGTAGGGGTAGGGCCGTCCTGCCCGGACGGATCCCGGCCCAGCTCTCCAGCCTTCCGGGACGAGCCGCCACGCTCCCGCCGGCCGCGGGGTCGCCCTCGAGCCGGAGCGGGGGCGCGAGGCTGCCAGGCCGCTCCCGCCCGCCGCGTGCGCAGGCGCAGAGGGCTCTTCCGGCGCCGCTCCGCCGCCGCCCGGCTCCCCCGCGGGGATGCTGCGGCTGGGCCGCGGGCTGAGGCGGCTCCTGTCGGCACGCGGGGCGCGAGCCTCCGCGGGGCTCCCCCTGGGCGCCGAGATGCCCAAGAAGGCTGGTGCGACGAACAAGGCCAGTGCGAGCCCCGTGGCAGGGGGAGGGGGGGAGGCGCGCGGGAGAGAGGCGGGGCGCGGGGGCTGCTGCGGCCTTCCGCCGCCCTCTGGCCGGTGACTGGAGCCGGCGGCTGTGGCACGGCTCCCGTCCCCTCCGCTCCCCCGGACGCACACCTCCGGCCCGGTGGCTCGCGGCGTTGGTCAGCGCGTGCTGCGGAGGTGCGAGGACGGGGAGCCCGGGCCGATCGGGCGGATCGGAGGGCTTCGTGGAGAACTGATTCCCAACGCTTGGGAAACCTCTCCCGGTGGCCAGAAATCCCCGCGCGCGACTGGCTCGTCTTGGTTAACGCGAAAGGGAGCCACACGTGTGGGAAGGTATCCTCTAGCCCGTCAAGTTGTCGAGTGGTGGTTGTCGTTCTAGGGGAAGAGCCAGGAGCCAGAGAGACCACCTCCTTCCTTAGGCCCTGTGACGGTGGATCCCAGAGGTAGTGTCACCATAGCCATCCGCGCCAAGCCAGGGTCCAAACAAAACGCTGTGACAGGTATATGTGGACATGAGGTGGGAGTCACGGGGGCCCCCTCCATCCTCCCTCTGCCTGGGGTAGCTCAGAGTTGATCCGTCCAGTTGGTCTACTTCTCGCACGTGGGATTAGACGCTTCCCCATTTTAAAATTCTAGATTCTAATGTAAAGGTGTAAATCCAGTGTCAAAAGTGAACATACGATGCTGAAAGCATACCAAGTATGCTTCCTAAAATACGGTATTTTAGAAAGAGCACATGTAGACAGATGGGTAGCCTAGAATTAACTAGTTTGTCCTATTTCAGAGCTAGAGGCATTGGCCAGAGAAAGAGAGAAGAGACAATTGGTTGAGTTTAATGACCATCGACCCAAGGAGGAAGGGAAAACCTGGTATCTGAGAGCTCTGGTCTGGGCCCAGTTCTCTCTGTGGGGTGGGGTACTGGACTAAGAGGCTTTCAGTCCGTTCCCTGGAGCCCAAAGGTGCCTCAGAGATCTCTTAGGTGGGACGCCGGTCGGTCAACAGGCAGGGCTCCAGAGGAGCTGTGTTTCCATCTATTGTACATGTTGGGAGTCCAAGGGAACTTGTGTGGGGGTGGGGTTGGGGATGGTATTCTAGGTGGGGAAAGAAGTTTGAGGACCATTGATCTGAATTGTTGTGAGGGTCTTTCTCTTTTCTCTTTTTATACTTTGAAAACAAGACCTGAGAATTCTCAGGATTGCGGTGTTGGGCCTCATTTGTGCTAGTGGCCATATTAGCTTGGCTGTGTGTGGGCTGCACCCACCGTGGCCAGCGTTTTCTGAGGAGTCCCAGTGAACAGTCTGCTTTCGGCATATGTCATGTGTCATTAAATCCCAGGTGCCATCAGCCAGGAGGTACACAAGTATTTTGTGTACTGGCAAGACAATCCACATGAATGCTTTCTTCCCACCTATTGAGAGACACAGTAGGTGCATTTGAAAGGTACTGAAGTGTGGAAAATGGGGACATCTTAGAACTGGAATTGGTGACAGGACAGGAGGTAGGCTGTTGTGCCACCTAGTGCTTGTGTATTCTGTGGCCGCGTCATTCAGGTGGACAGGGTGTAAGTTTGTGAAAATGGCTGTGTGACCCCACATGGGGACCAGCTTATGCTCACTTGCAAGCTCCTTTGAGTACATATTTCTCTTTCTCCAGAATAACCATGGAGAACTAGAACTAGGTTGTGCCAAGTGCTATGTAAATGTTTAAATGCTGTATTATAAAAGCATTAAGAAGCATTCCACATAAGCTCAATCTAGCTCAGTACTCCTTTTCCTGATGACAGAACCTGTGAATTTGCCCATTCACACCCAGCTCCTGGTCCTGCCTTGGGGCTCTCTCTTCCTATCAATTGGGCAATTTCTAGTTGCCTAAGGCACGGGACACTAGGCCTGTCTTGGTCCACAGGGCAGGGTAAATGTCGGTTTTCTCTGGCTTTGTTTCCTGAAATGGTGGAGGCATATTTATCATGTTTATGTTCCCTCAAGTGGGAGTAGTTTACTTGCTCATTTCTTCATGCAGTAGTTATCAGTGAAAAACCCACTCTGTGCCAGGCAACTGCAAACCCTTTTACAAAATATCCTTGCTCCTTAAGGATACAGTCCTCACTGATTTCATTCCAGACGTGACAGCAGAAGCCGTGAGCGTGGCCATCGCAGCTCCCCCATCAGAAGGAGAGGCTAATGCCGAGCTCTGTCGGTACCTTTCCAAGGTCCTGGAGCTCAGGAAGAGTGATGTGGTTTTGGATAAGGTAGGTCTCTCTCTCTGGAAACAGCTTCGATAATTACACATTAGCCATTCTTTTATAAAAATGGATTCTTTTCCAAGTAGTTGAAAAATTAGGTTTTTTTTTAAACTCTCATTTAATCACTAAAATGTGTGAGTTTTGTGTAGTCTTCATTCCTGATGCCCTGATCCTTACTTGGACTGACCATGTTCTGTACGTGTTCTTTAGCTACCGTTTCGAGCATTTTCTTTCTACATGTATCCCTGTACCTGCTGTCAGATTGATCTTGCTTGTCTCTTCCTTCAAGTCATCACTATACTGACAAATCTGAAAGGGTTCCTTTAGGAAGAGAGAAAGCCAGATGAAATCATTAGTATTACGAATTTTCTGTAAGTGTGGGTATCAGAATCACCTGGGAATGATGTCTGAAACACACATTCCTGGGCATCACTCTAGACTTACTGAAACATTATTTGCAGGAGTGAGATCCAACTATGCTTCTAGAGATACACTCTTTAGATCAGGTTCCAGTGGGCATTCAGAGTCTTTGGTTAAAAGGCTGCATCTAAAAATTTCTCCCATTGGGCCACTTCCCTCAATATATCTCCCACCTGTGGCAGGTCATTTCTGATTCTCTGTCGGTGCACACACTCTGACATTTGCCTGAAAGGCACTTCCCACTCTTCTACCCCTATAGATAATCCTTGCTCAGATCTTACCTCCTTTAAAGGATGTTTTAAAATGAAACCCTAGGCTCAGTTGGTTGTGGAATTACAGCATTTGTGCTTTTTTTTTTTTTTTTTTTTGGAGTTTTCAGAAATATGTAACAGAACAGCAATTTGTTCTATATTTGGAATTATTTTTATACAAAGTTTATATAAAACCCCAGTGTTTGGTAATTTACAAATAATTTTTCACTTTTAATTTAAACAAAGAAGTACTTAAAAATACAATATTCTACATCTGGACTCTCTTCATTTTGAAATTTTAATGCCAGTTTTTATTACAGAAATCTATGTATGAAGGTAAAAACCCTGCAGAGTTGTACACATTAGTAGTAAGGTGGAATCTAAGAGAATCTTCAGTTAGACCAGAAATCCAGAAATGACCGAGAGAAAGCAATAGCTTAGTCCACCTGTGGCAGCCCCCTAAAGACACAGCTGTGATGGATGCAGCTGAGCTCTGCTGTCTCTAATAGCACTAAAATGTTCAGTGGGTCATCCTGACACCATTTTTTCCTTTTGGTCCAGGGTGGTAAATCTCGTGAAAAAGTGGTGAAGCTATTAGCATCCACAACTGCTGAAGAGATCTTGGAGAAATTAAAGCAACAAGTCGAGAAGAAATAAAAGCAAGTTATGAGAAATACATTCTTGAGAAGCTTTTTAAATTGCTATTAGTGAAGAGGCTGTTAAGTAGGAAAATATATTTCAGTGCATGGAAGAATATGAAAAAAAATTAAGAATAGGACTCAAAAAAGAAGCAGGAATTTTAAAAGTACTTCTGTTCAATTCAGGTTCTAACATCCCTGACCCCAGAGAGGTTGGAACATTAGTCCAATCTCATCGCGCTACACAGGAACAGCTGGAAGGGATCTTTAAGCCCCTTTCATCCTGTGGTGGGGCTTCCAGAAGTTGAGAGACTTGTTCAGGATCACATCGTACAGGATGGCAGCTAGAACCAAGACCCTTTGACTCCTGGCTGAATGCAGTTTATCCTGATTGTAAATGAAGATTATTTCCACAGCACTTCCAGTGTTCTGAGGATTCCCTTCTCTAGAGTTTACAAGTGACAGAAGAAAACCCGTCACACTGTTTTGTGGTCTTACTTTATATTTTAAAAGGCTTATCTAAATACAAAAATGCTTTTTTTGTCTTTTTAAAACTCTATGGAGCATTTTGTGAAAAAGTAAATAGTAATCAGGACTTATAATTTAATGTTAAGTATTTTGGGGAAGTCACTGAATTTTCATCCTCATTGGATTGTAACTTACAGTCTTCAAACTGGTAGTTCTTATGAATCTCCAAAGATCCTTAAAAGAAGCAGGCCTGGAAGCTACTTTCAGTATTTGTAAAGGCCTATCAGAAATCATATCTACAAAAAAAAATTTTTTTAAATCATATCTACATTAAAGCTTCAGAAGCTAATAATAAATACTTTGTTTTTAAATATCCAATGCAAATTATAGTGACTTGGGCAGATAAATAAGTTCATTATCTTTGCTGATCAGAATCAAAGCTGATGTGTGCTTTTGTCTAAGTATGTGAGAAAATGTACTGGTAGACAAAATGTTTAAAAATACAAAATCTCAAAAAAATAAAAATACAAAATCTCCAAGAAGGACCAATAATAAAAACTACTGATGGTGAAAGAGCTGGGAAACAGTCATCTAGTACAAGTCTTACTCTGTTGATAGGAACCAAGGACAAGAGTCACCTGGATTACCCAAGATCACAGCCAACACTAACGACAGAACATGAGTTATGCTCACTGCCTTCTTTTCTAACCATCAAGCCATACCGCCTCCAAATGTGCTTCTGTAGTACCTGGTCTTGGCTTCAAAACTTTTCCTACTCTTTCCCTATACATTCCAATGTGTTAGCTCTAAAGGCATTTTACTTATGTTTTTTGGATCACGGTTAAGATGCTTTCCTTGACAAGAGAAACCCAGCTCTATCTGGCTTATACAATAAAGGAATTTGCCCAATACCTGGCAAGTTCAGAGGTAGGGTTTACTTAGGGATTAGTCTGATGCAGCAGCTCAGTAATGTCATAAAGGATCCCTTTCTTTCCTTCCCCTGACTCACTAGCTTGCAATGCCAGTTTCATCCTTAGGTCCCACTTCCTTCACAGAGGCAAAAAGGCAACAGCTCTAGGCTTCATGTCCACGTTACCCCCTCCAGCAGGAAAAGAGGCCACTCAGAAAAGCTCTGCTATTTTCCAAAAGCTCTCAGCTTCTCCCCACTCCTTTGGTGTCTAGGGGGTGGGGAGAAGCAGATGTAGGTGGCAACTTTGCAATGTTTAAAGTTCCAACAGCTAAAAACTTAGACTTCAGGAGGCAGTTCTCTGGGCTGTGGGCTGCCAGCATACCCTCCCTCCCCCTTTTATAGATTCCAGGGATTTGGTTAAGTAGTTTCCTGAGCTGTAATACAGAATATAAATTTAAAAACCCATTGTGACCCCAACTACAGATTTTTATTTTTTTGATTTTATTTTTTAAAGATTTTGTTTACCTATTCATGAAAGATACAGAGAGGCAGAGACAAAGGCAGAGGGAGAAGCAGGCTCCCTGTGGGGAGCTGGACGTGGGACTCATTCCCAAGACCCTGGGATCACAACATGAGCCGAAGGCAGATGCTCAACCACTGAGACACCCAGATGTCCCCCAACTATAGGTTTTTAAAATGTAACTAGAGACTAAAATTTTTAAGAAGCTAGATTTTCAATTTACATCCAAGAGGTGGCACCATAACGCAACAGCAGAAAGCCACACAATTTGAAGGGACTAACCAGTTCCTTTTGAAGTGAGTAGTACTAGTAGGAAATGTCTTCTGTAGTACCTACCAGTGTCACAGATCCTTCTTGTCTGGTCTTGGAGACATTTCTTAGGCTTATCCCCTCATTCCTTGAGTTCAGTGTGGGCCAGTGAGGTGGTAAACACCCTGGGTACTTGGAGGTCCCAGCTCAGTACCTCAGTGGAGTCAGCATGGCCCCGAATGTCTCCTTTCATTCTGCAGCTTTCAGAAATCCCATTTAGTTGGTGTTTTTGAAAATGCAATCAGGCTGAAAAATTGGCAAGGGATTTATTTCTAAACACAATGCCAGGTTATTAATTCGAGTGAAGGACACACCTGCCAAATAGACTGTATAGTGGGATCCTCTAGTGAGTACATTCTGTTGCTTTGGGAAATCTCTTCAAGAAGCCAGTCATCATTTGAAGATGCTTGGATTCAGAACCCAGGAAATTAGGGGGTGGGGCAGAGGAGCTATGACCATCTGAGATAGACTCTATCTCATCATCCCTTCTCCTGGGATAACACTGGATGTGGACACTTCCTGGCACAGGAGCTCCCCTTCTCTAGGCTTGGGAAAGACCACCAACTTCTGCCCACACATGTGTTCCTCTGACAGTCTTTCTTATTCAATTGATAGTTTTCAGCATTTTGTAATCCTTTTCTAGCTGTGTGCCCCAGGGCCCAGCCAATCCCCTTGTATGGGCAAACAGTCTGGGCACACTTGGCAGCACAGTTTATAAACTCAGTGGTCATTTCTACATGAAACTCCTCCAGAAGTGGTTTTACTATCACATTGGCTTTCCGATTGTTTCAGAGCCTTCCGTTTCCCTAGAGATACGTTGGGGGGTTGGAGAACTGTGGAGAATAAGGGAGTCAAGTCAACAGAACTCCAGGCCTTTAGTCCTCTTCCCAAACTGTGCTGTCATTATGGTAGCTGCTAGGCACATGTGGTTACTGAGCACTTGAAATGTGGCTACTCAAACTTTTAAAAAAATAAAAAGCATAATGGAAATAAAGGCCATGTTGCAAACAACAAAGAAGAAGCTGAAAATATGACAATCTGGAGGCCAGGATAGAGAAAGGTGAGCAAAGAAAGAAAATGACAAGGCTAAGTCAGGCAAAGGGAAGTCAACACAGACATAATTGAGATTCTGAAAAAGAACCCCCAAAACTGAACAAAGATTACAAGATATAATCAAGAAAATACTGAAAAAAAAAAAAAAAAAAAGATTTTAAAGAATAAGAAGTGCAGTGTCCCGGGGCGGGGGTGGGGGGGAACACTGACAAAGAATGATTGACAAGGAGATAAAACCTAGTAAAGGTCTCTGATTTCAAAAGCAAAAAAGCCCATGGCCATCTAGACAAACAGCTGACGTCCTAGGAAGGAAGAGGGGAGACAGGTACATGTACATTCGTATGTTACTAATGGGAATGTGAATTACTAAGTGTTAGTTAGAAAATATGACAATAAAAATACAGGGTTTTTGTGTGTGTGTGTGTTTAAAGATTTTATTTATGAGAGAGAGAGAGGGCAAGTAGTGGGCAGGGGCAGAGGGAGAGAGAGAGAAGCAGACTCCCTGAGGAGCAAGAAGCTTGATGCTGGAGCTTGAACCCAAGATCCCAGGATCATGACCAGAGCCAAAGGCAGTCACTTAATTGACTGAGCTACCCAGTGGCCCCAAAATACAGATGTTTTAACCTAATACTACTTTGGAGAATACCTCATAGAACACATAAAAATGTGAAAAAGGCAAAAAAGGGAACACTAATTGTCTACCTATAGAAGAACAGAAAATCCATTCTATAGAGTATTAGGCTGTTAATTTTTCATCTATAGTTACTGACCTGGAGTGATGTCTATTATATTATGAGCAAAAAATAATATATGTGTGTGTATATATTTATATATACAATCTCACTTTAGTAAAAAAGGAAAAATACAAATGTATATAAAGTTTACAGTTCTTTGTGTTGGCATGGTAAAAGAGAAGCATGCACAACAGGCTATAATTGCAGGGTGAGTGCAGATTCTTCCTACTGGTGGTGCTTCACTTTTATAATGTTCATTATTTTGTATGCACACCAAACATACATTTTAAAATGAGCAAACACTCAAGTGAAAAAGCTCTGGGCTTTAGCAATTAGAGCAGCTTTATTTATGTAATTCAGACAAAGGCTGGAGATCCTTTAGGGAGTTAAAGGCACTGGCAGTGGAAAAAAACCATGAGATCATCATCACATCATCCCCTGAAGCTGTCTCAGGAGAAGTCACTGAAACCCAGAGAAACTGGTTTTTAATACATGGTTTTAATACTGGTTTTTCTAACTGGTAATTAATACATGGGGCTTTGTGTGTCCCTTAGGGACAGGAATGAAAACACCAACTAACCCATCAGCCCATGGAGACACTGGGGAAGGACCTGTGAGCTGCATTTCTTGTACCCAAGTCAGCCCAGAGGTCCCCCCACATCCCACTCTACTTCTGGAGGCACAGCTGATACCCATGATGCATACTTTCTGTAAATGCTTTCACTTAATTCTGCAAGGGGCAGTCAGATTAGATGTTAGCAGTTTTGGCGGAAAACCTGTCCTCTTCATTAACCTGTTCTCCCATACCATCCTATAAATCTTAAAATATGGGGGGTATTACCCACAGCTTATCTTCACTTTCCCAGTCTGAGGGCATTGGTAACCAATTCCTCAGATAAGAATGTTTCTCAGGCACCTGGCAGCCTCAGCAGTGGTACAGGAATTGAAGCTATGTAGCCCTACTGATGAGCCCAGCTAGCCAGCAGGACCCAGGCCATTCTTTCCCAGAAAGACCATGGGTTCAGGGATCTCTGCTACTGTCCTTATTTTCCTCAAAAGCTGGTCCTAGTAGAGGTCTAGACTTCTGGAAAGGAGGAGATGCTTGCTCAAGGCTACCTTGGAGTCCAGTGGTATAATCTATTTGAATCTACTTGTTGGGGATACAAAAACTAGAAGGCAAAGGCCAGGGGCATAGGTTTCCTTAACAGCCAAAACTGTGTTTGGGTTGAATGAATCAAACAGGATAGGTCTAGGAAAAATTTTTAAGGAGTTAAAATAACGGTCTTCAGAAACAGTGTGGTGCTTTTATTAGAATCCAGAATTAATGTTATCAGTAGTATTCAGGGCAGAAGATCATTTCCTTCCATTTTAGTATTCTAAACTAAAAGCTGATATTTCATAACTCTTAATTCTATCATCAAGTTCTAGATTTTCCTTTAGGCACCAATTAGCAAAGGGAAAATTACATCCTGTCTGTTGAGCATTATAAGGAATGCAAATTTGAAAACCAAAATCATTCTAGAAATCTCACAAGATGTCTTTTTCCTGTCTGGTTTCAAGAGTTCAAACTATCCTTAGAGCTGTGACCCATGGTTATGAATACTTTAGATAACCTCAAATCCTTCTAGCACTCAAGAAAGAAAAAAAACAAACCCTTCTATCTTAAGTCTCAAAAGGATATTAACCTGGCTATTAACATCATCAGCATTTGACATTTTTAAATCAGTGCCAATTTCCAAACAGCAAATGCTACTAATTTTAGCTCAATATTTACATAAATTTTCTTTGATATTTGAAATGTTATATTTTGAAGGATATAGTTTCTTCTTTTGCTAATTCATATACTAATTCATGTAAGAATCACAAATCTTTACTCTCAAAGTCTCCTGCCCTACCTTATCTTCTATCAGTTACTCGACATCCTTTAGATCTACACTGTGCTTTACAATTTAGAAATTCCCTCTCATTGGTCAACAGATGTTTATATGGTACCAGTTATGTGCCACTGGGGGGTTAATAGTCAGAAACTCTAGTTTCTATCGTAAGCACTTGTATGTTTGGTCACTTACGTTTATCAGGACCCTGTGAAGACTGGCAGGGTGAGTATTAGCCTCATTTTTACAGGAGAGCAAATAAGCTCCTGTTTAACTAATTTTTCTCAAGGTCATACACTTAGTAAGGACAGGAGTGGAAGCCAGGACTCCTTATGCTTAATGCTTTAGGCTATTACAACAGACTATTTGAGGTTAGTTACATTTGACACTATTTTAACTTTCTTTTAAATTATCCTTAATTTTTTAAAAATGTTACTTTGTCTTTCCCACATAAAGCAGAAACCATGACTTTTACTTCCTCTCAGTTTTTAGCATATAGGGGTGAGTCTAATGGTGACTTTTTTTTTTTTTTTTTTTTTTTATGATAGTCACACAGAGAGAGAGAGAGGCAGAGACACAGGCAGAGGGAGAAGCAGGCTCCATGCACCGGGAGCCTGACGTGGGATTTGATCCTGGGTCTCCAGGATCACGCCCTGGGCCAAAGGCAGGCACCAAACCGCTGCGCCACCCAGGGATCCCAATGGTGACTATTTAAAAACCAACAAAAAACCACCACCACAGAGGCTACTCATGCAGAATGCAGAAATAATTCATACTCAAAGGACTCTTATATTTTCAAGTAGGGCTGATACTCAAGCCATCTGTGATCATACTGTATCAGGATTAAAATATTTAAATACTGCAGGAAAATAACCTTTCCTTGAGGCTTCCTGAGACCCATCCCTCACTCCAACCCTGCCCCATGTACCCATGGGTCCCCCTAATTAGTGCGAGTAGCTGGCACAGCAGAGGACCTTCAGGATCCTGTTCTGAAGCTGTGGCCAGCTACTATCCCAGCAAGTCAGTACTGTGCTTTATTGGTTGACAAGATATTTTTAAGATCTTGGGGTACAGTGAAGCCATTCTTAATTCTCTAGGCTATCTATAGTATCAAGATAAAGATGTAACAGCACTATGCCTACTGATGTAATTAGAGGGGTACAGGGAAAACCCTTATCTTACTGTTAAAATTTTTTTTTTTTTTTGTTTTTTTGTTTTTTTTTTTTACTGTTAAAATTTTATGTACCTCTTAGTGTGAAGACCTGATTTATTAGATCCTTTCCAATCAAACAACTACCTGAAAGGATTGCTCTTCAGGAAGGGGAGTGGAGAGGAGAGCTGGATCCCAAGCATGGAAAAGTAGTGCCTGGAGAAGTCAACCTCAAGGCTTAGAGTGGAGTGCTAAGAGAGAAGGCAGCAGAAGGCAGATTTAGGAAGTTGCCTTTATATTCTTTTTCCCTATGATGACATTTCTACTCTTAATACTACTCTTAAGCCAAATAAGCCTTTTCAACAGATTTGAAGGAAAAGTGCAAAAAAAAAAAAAAAAAAAAAAAGCCAGAAGGTTCATCATATTAATGGATGCTCTAACTGCCAAAACTCGAGAAATTGCTTAATCTTGTATTTTATTTGAATTACACCATTATAATGGCCATTAAAGTGATCTGGAATAAAATGATCAGTCTAAAAGGAAGTTATAGCATCACTATACTTATACAAGAGGAAGCAGCAAAAGTGCACATTTGGAAGTGAATATAATACCGTACAATCAAGTCATTGGTACATTAAATACCAGAAAAATCAGTAGTCAGAATGCAGCATTATATACATACTACAGGAAAGGAAGGGGCAACATTTACACAGACTTTTGTATAACATGTGAATTCTGATCTGCTTCGTTTAAGTTAGCAAAAGCCTTACAGTTTGCAATGAAATGACTGTGTGCCCCAATCTCACCACCACTAGACACTGAAACTGAGGAGGGTCCCTTCCTCAGTTTACCGCTTTGTTCTTGATATCCCTCTAAAAAAGAGAACAAAGCGATTGTGGAGCTGACTCATACCTGGAATAAGTAATGATAAAGTACCATGGTCATGACAACAAAAGCCAAAAGAAGCATCTACAACTGTTTTACCTTTAACTGCTGATGTTACGTACAATACAAGTAAGCATAGTTGTACATTCATGAGTTGACTGTACCAACCTCTGTAAAAATTTAGGAATGAGCACATCTGAGTATATGGATACTTCCTTACCTTACAAAGTAGAATCAAGCATTTTCTACTTCAAAGTTTTTATTTCTGTGTAAAACAAAGAACTCCTGGAGGTCAAACAAGGAAAACAGACACCAAATTCAAAGCACTATTAAGCCAGGAAACAGAAGAATCTGAGGTAGAAGTCAGGCAATATAATCCACAACCTTTTAGGGGCATACTGAACCATCACATCTCCGGTAAGATTTCATTTTTTTTTTTTAAAGTCACAAGTCCCAAAAAGTTAATAATCCATTCTCTGAAATCATGTAAAACTATGACCAACAGAAGATACAAACTTTTGTCATGTTAACAGAGGAAATGGTTTTACTAAGAGCGGCTGACATTCCATCAATAGTAACCATAGGGAGGCCGCTGGTTGTAACCATAGTGTCCATACTGGTGGGGGTAGTAAGGTTCTTGTCTGTGCTGTGGGTAATTGCTACCCCAGGATCGTCCATGCCACTGATTGGATCGATTGTCACTTGGCCACCCCCGTCTGCTATCCCTACCTCGAAACTGTCTGTTATCTTGCAACCTATAACAAAAAACAAAGAGATTTTTATACTTCTTCTTTAAGTAACACAAATGACAAATCTATTCCAGTGCATTTTATTTCTCAGTCTAATACTCTGTAAATAAGAGAGTAAAAAACATTTTTCTCTGCAGAATGTTATATACAGCCCCAGTTGTTCAAAACTTCCCTAAGATTTAAATCATTCTTCCAGTATTATACTGGATACACTTTGCAGAGAAATAGGAAGATCACAACACAAAACTCACAAAATGATAGTTTTGAATCAAACAATTCTATTGGATTATACAAAAACAGTATGGTCATTTATTCCTTTTATCTACTTTGAATTATTAAGTAGATGAAATTTCCGTTGTATAACTTTCTAAAGTAAAACCAAAGATAATGCCTTCTTTATGGAATCCAGCACAAGTTTTGTAGAAGATTCTAGGTTTGTATAGCATATTTGCAGAGAAAATAAAATGTTAGTCCACAGAAGGAACATTTTAAGAAAGAACATTAAAACACATACACAATTGAACAAGGGAAAAAATAAACAGTGCTGACAAAATATTAAAGCAAAATGTATCAGCCACTCACTGTGTGTAGGCAGGTACCAGGCACGAGGTATACTATACTTAACAGAAACACTGGTCCCTGCCCTCACTGGCCTTATGGGCTCACAGATTAAAGCTGTCCTCTCCCACATCAGGTATCTGCATGTCTCCTGAAGTAATACATACCGATTGCCTCTGTTTCTCTGGTTCCCACCAGCTCTGCTATTCCATTCCTCAATGATTGGAGGGGACTCAGGAGGGCGTTTCAGGTATTCCTGGTACTCTTTGTCATCTTCTGTGAATCTACTGGCAAACATCTCTTCAAAATTGGGAACAGCTTCAGAAGTGTCTGTCATTCTGAAATTCTGTACAGTTTTTAATGTTTTTGTGAGAATTCTTAAAAAAAAAAAAAAAAAAAAAGACTGTGTCACCAGACAGTGAAAAACTAAGAAATGACTAATTTTAGGCAAGGTATTCATAAAAGTCTTTGTATACTTTTAAACCATTTTAAGTTTTAAACATTCAATTCTGTAATATATGCATTGTGCTAACTGGTGCCTGAGATACAAAGATGAACAATAGGTCATGGTCTCAAAAAAAAAAAAAAAAAAAAAAAGGTCATGGTCTCTATCCCCAAAGAGCTCTCAGTCTAGTCTGAGACAGATGCGGTATAAATACGAAGAGAGAAACAGTGAATGTCAAGAAACAAAGCTGGAGGGCAGCCCGGGTGGCTTAGCGGTTTAGCGCTGCCTTCCGCCCAGGGCGTGATCCTGGAGACCCGGGATTGAGTCCCGTCTCCCTGCGTGGAGCCTGCTTCTCCCTCTGCCTGTATCTCTGCCTCTCTCTTTCTATCTCTCTTTCTCTGTGTGTCTTATGAATGCATAAATAAAATCTTAAAAAAAAATAAACAAAGCTGGAAAAATAGGCAGGGACTGAACTGTGAAAAACTGTGTTCAATGTAAACAACTCTGCACTTATCCTGGTAGGAAAGGGGGAGTCCTAAACCTAAGTGGTTTAAGCAGAGAAACCTAAAGAGCAAACTATCAGGAAGGACCACTTTTCTAACAGGTAGAGAAGAGATTAGTGAGGACAGACCAAAGGCAGATTACTGTGGTACTGGAGGGCTCAATCTGCGGCAATAACCCTGAGCACAGTTTTCTAAGAACTCCAGGAAACATTAATTCGATATTGGGAGAAGAGAGGAGAATAAAGGATAACTTCCAGGCTTCTAGCCAAATAACTGGATGTGCTGCGGTGCCATAGGTACCACAGAAAGAAGCGTGGGTGAGGATACTGTCTGAAGTTAGTTATGGTCTGTCCATCCACATGGAGAGCCAACTCCAAGTTACCTATCTGGAACTGAGGACTCAGGTGATGATAAATGTGGGCGACATCGGCAATTTGTTGGTGGCTAATGCTATAAGAATGGATGAGATTCCTCAGGAAGAATGTGGAATGAGAAGAGTATGAAGGAACAGAATCCTCAACACGGACCTATGAGGAAGCTGGAGATAAAGAAGGGGGAAAACAACACACACAAATAAGAACCAGGAGAGCTCCCCACAGAAGGCAAGAGGATAGTATGGTCCTCTGTGTTAAATGGCACAATGATAGAACCAAGAAGAGAAAATTAGAGTTAGCCATTAGGAGGTGATTATTTTAGAGTACTAGGGATTGAAGCAGGACTGTAGTTCATTAAGAAGTAACTGGAAGGTAAGAAGTAGAAATCTACAGATTACAGACTAGGCTTTCAAGAAGCTTTGCTGAACATGAGGGAAAAAAAAGGGCAGGAGCCAAGGGGTTGCTGGGAGATTATCTCCAGTTTTTCCCAGGACAGTGTACCTGAGGTTGTTTATAGAAAAAGAAAACCAGTAAAAAAGACTGAAAATACAGGAGAGACATGAAAATGGAAAGGCAAATAGACATTTAAATGAACAGCTACTAGCTACTGAAGTTGAGGGTACTTTAAAGGCATCCAGTGTACTCTGCTCTGTAACAAAATGAAAAATATATAACTATATAACTATAGATACTGTCTAAGGGCCAAAAACACCCTGAAACCTGTTCTCAGCTGGGTTCCCCAGGCCAAGTATGGATTCATTCAGGTAGTATTTCTGCACCCACATCCTGAGAGAGAAATATGTGGCTTAGGCTACAAGAGGGCTCATCCTTGAGAAGCCAGGGAACAGAGAGTTCACTCACTTCGTCTTTATCTAGGACCTGGAAGCCCGCTCAACCAGGACTCTGTAGGCAGGCCCCCCCACCCCCTTGTCTGCCCTGGCCAAGCAGCCGTCAGTGCTCCCATCCCTGCCTCTCCTAACTCAAACTTCATCTTTCTGCTCTCTGCCTCAAGACTCCTAAAGCCTATGTTCTGATTTGGGACATATGTATCATCACACTAAAACTTTAAAACCAAATCTTTCCCTCCTGTCTGACATCCTAAAATCATTTTTCTTCCCATATTACTTCAATTTACAGTAAAAGCCTTTGACAAAGACACATGATGGCCAAAGACAGCTTCTTCATTAGTTTTTCCTCCAAATTCCTCAAAACATAGGCCAATATTTATACTCTTGCCCTCGTCCCAACAAAACTAAACCAGGAGTATTGTGTGGATGCAAGAAGCACTACCCAGAAATTTTCTCCTTGAGGCTACTGCCCTCAGGCTTTCAGGATGTCCAGGATCGGCAAACTGATGTCAAACCCTCAAAGCCAAGAGATGATGGGTCATAAATTCAGCTAAGGAAGATCATGCCAGGATCTAGAAGAATCCCAGGAATCTGCACAAGGACGACCCATATCCTCCCACCCCCGACGGGGAACGAAGAGTATAAGGCACACAACAATGCTCCTCTGTTGTTACATGTTCTCCGCGATGCCGTCCCGCAAGTGGACAGACACCTTCATCAGCTCATCAGTGAGAATGAGATTTAAACAGAATTCTGGCGCATCTGAGCTTTACTCACCCCAGCAATCTGAGGCAGCTGCAACGTGTAATGTTTATGTTGTTTCGATCTGTGGGAGAGAAAAAAAACCCACTTGATTCCCTTGAAGAAAACCCTCAATAGGTGTGTGTGTGGGGGGGGGGGGGGGGCGGTGGCTGGATCTCGGTGCCCCGCGGGGCCTCCCAAACCAGCACGCCCCTCGGAGCGCGGAGGGGAACCGGGCACGTTCTCTCTGTGGAAGGGGAGGAGGAAGGGCTCAGCCCTCCGGACTCGTCCCGCAGCACTTCTAGTTTATAAGTTATATCGCACGCAACTCCGGTGCGGGGGACCGACGCCGGACACCGCTGCTCTGGAGACGCCCCAGGCCGCCCCCAGGGCCCGGCCCGGCTGCTCCCTCCCGGAGCGCCTCCGCGCCCCAGACGCCAGGGCAGGCGCAGGCCGAGGGGTCCCCTCTCCGTGCGGCCCTTCGGCTCCTCGCTCCCCGAGGCCCCCCTCGGGCAGCAGGCCCGCCGCACACGCAGGAGCACCCACCTCTGGCCCACACCGCGGCCAAAGGATCCGCCACTACTTCAGCTCTCCAAGGAAACGGAGCCACCCCGGCGGCAGGCCGACATTCGCCCGACTTCCGCTTCCGGCGGGCAAGCGCGGGGGCGGGCCTGCCGGGTCTCGCGAGATGACGGGCGCGCAGTGCGAGTCCCTCCGCGTCTTTGGAGGGCCGGAGGGGGCTGCGTGCGGAGTGTGGCTGGCGGCTCGCGGCTCGCGGCTCGCGGCTCGCGGGACGGGCGATGCCCTGTGTGCGCCCTCAGCCCGCGCGCCCCGGGCGGGACACGGCGTCGGGGTGTGTGTGTATGTGTGTGTGTGTGCGCGGTGCCCCCTGGCTGGGCGCCGGGGACCGGTGGGGACGAGTGGGGAGCGTTCAGGAAGAGGGCGGCGGTGGCGGCGGGCACGAGCGCGGGGCTTCCAGCCCGGCCGGCCGCGGAGGAGCGTGTCGGAGGGAGCGGTCGGCGCTCAGCTGCCCCTGGGCGGGCGCACCGCGCGGGATCCCCAAACGGTGCGCCCCCTCTTGTTGGCACGCCCGCCAGCACCCCTGGAAGCCGGAGGCCCGTAATTGATGCCATTCCACCCCTCTCCGTTTACTGCCCACCCCCCCCACCCCCCACCCGTGGTCAAGTTCTGTCGAGTCCGCCTGTGCGGGAATCTGGCGTCCGTGCCCTCTGCGTACCCGCTGCCCGCACCTCCCCCAGGCGGTTCTCAGCATCCCCTGAACAGAGCAGGCGCGCTGCTTTCCGCTCAGATGTCCTTCCTGCAGCATCCCCGGCTTGCCAGCTGCCAGCGCAGCAGTGATCAGAAATCTGCACCTGTAGGCTCACGGCCACATTGATAACTTGGATTCAAAACTCTTTTTTTTCTGCTGTCCCCCTTCCTCCCTTCCCGTGGGGTGGCCAGACCGTGTGAAGCACCTCCTGCACGAGTTACCGTTACCTTCCTAGAGCGTGCTCCTCCTTTCTCTTTGGAGTTGCCTTCCCGCCCCATCTTCTTAAGATGTTAAAAATCTGTCCTTTAAAGTCAGATCAAGTGGCCTCTCCATCTAGAAATAAGTTGTCTTTCCTACCGAATGTCCATTATACTTTTCTGGGCCATTCTTCATGCATTCATTCATTCGGTTAGTACTGCTTTCTATTTTTGAACTAAAATTGTGTACAACTCTTCCCCCAATAGACTGTAAGCAGACCTTCATCATTTCTGCATCCTAGAATGTGTCACATCATGCTTTCCACAAAGGGAGAACTCGGTGAATATGGAATCGATGTGGAGCTGTGGACATTCCAAGCCATGTTTTAGAAACACTGACCCAGCCAAGGCGAATAGGACAGTAGGGAGGAGGAGCTCTGGTAGTCTCCATGTTGGATAGTAAAGGTGAGAAGGTAAACAGCAAGGTTACAATAACTGAGTAGCACACTCCTTAGTAACAGAGTGGATGGTGGGGGGAAAAGGATTAGAAGGAATCAGGGAAGACTGCAGCCCTGTAAGCCTGGGAAATTGGAACTGAGATGGGATAGCCATAGCGTGAGTTGGTTTTATTTATTTAAAGTTTTTTTTAAAGATTTTATTTATTCATTCATGAGAGACACACACACACACACACAGAGGAAGAGACACAGGCAGAGGGAGAAGCAGACTCCATGCAGGGAGCCTGATGTGGGACCCGTCCCGGGTCTCCAGGATCACACCCTGGGCTGAAGGCAGCACTAAACCGCTGAGCCACCCAGGCTGCCCTAAAGATTTATTTATTTGGGCACCTGGGTGGCTCAGTAGTCGAACATTTGCCTTTGGCTCAGGTGGTGATCCTGGAGTCCTGGGATTGAGTCCCTGCATCCCTCTGCCTATGTCTCTGCCTCTCTTGAATAAATAAATAAAATCTTTTAAAAAATTTATTTACTTGGGAGAGAGAAAGTGCAAATGGGGGAGGGGCAGAGAGAGAGAGACAGAGACAGAGAATCCCAAGCCAACTCCGTCAAGCACGGAGCTGACAGCTGGATCCAACAACCCTGAGATCAGGACCTGAGCAGAAACCAAGAGTAGGAGGCTTAAACCACTGAGCCACCCGTGCGCCCCCTAGGGCGAATTGATTTTGAAGCAGAAATGAACTCCATGCTCCAAAAGATCTGTAGAATTTGAAAGGGTATATTAGGAATACAGGACTAAAGCTGGAGAAAAGAGAGGTTATGCCTAAATATGTAAATGTATGAGTCATCCGTGAAGAAACAACAGTTGAAACCATCAGTGTATATGATCTATCCAAAGGAGAAAGTATTTATAGAGAAGAGCAGAAGGCCAAGGCCTACGCCTCAGGAAATACCCATATTTAGGAGGCAGGAATAGGAAATACAAACTTGAAGAGATTAAATACATGGCAGCAGTGTAACACTTGAAAAACTCATAAGACTGCTTCCCCACCTGGTATGAGGAGTCAGGGGGGATAGCTGGAAAAGAGGATGGTTGAAGACCAGTTTGCTGGCTTCCTTATGAGTTTCTTATGGCTTTATTTCCAGGTGATGAGGAATTGCATAGGAAAGAGTTTATTTCTTTAATATCATAAGTACTTAGGAGCTCCTATGCTTCTGAGAGTTTCTGTGAACTCTAGGTATTTGGGTTTTTTGTGGGTTTTTTTTTTTAAGATTTATTTATTTATGATAAACCTAGAGAAAGAGAGAGAGAGAGGCAGAGACACAGGAGGAGGGAGAAGCAGGCTCCATGCCAGGAGCCCGACGTGGGACTCGATCCCGGGACTCCAGGATCGTGCCCCCGGCCAAAGGCAGGCGCCAAACTGCTGAGCCACCCAGGGATCCCCAACTCTAGGTATTTGAACCAATTTTCAAATGAAACTTTCTGCCCATTAGCTTTTTTATATTCTTTTTTTTGTCTTTTTTTTTTTTTTTTTTAAGATTTATTGGGGCACCTGAGTGGCTCAGTTGGTGATGTGTCCAGTTGGTGAAGTGTCTGCCTTTGGCTCAGGTCATGATCTCAGGGTTCTGGGCTACAGTCCCATGTTGGGCTCCCTGCTCAGTGGGGAGTCTGCTTCTCCTTCTTACTACCATGCCCCAGCTTGTGCTTTTTCTCTTGCTATCTCTCTCAAATAAAATCTTTAAAAAAATTATTTTTTAAAAGATTTATTTACCCTCCCTAGAGAAAGAGAGAGAGTGGATGGGTTGGGTGGGGAGACGGAGAGAATCTCAAGCAGACTCCCCACTGAGCACAGAGCCTAATGCAGGGCTACTAGATCCCACCACCAGGATATCACAACCTGAGTTGAAACCAAGAATCAGCTGAATAGTAATGTCCTTGGGCCTGTGGATACGTCTGGAAAAGATTGCCTTGTGTTAGTTGACTTTTTTTCTCTTACTGGTGTTATATCTCAGTGTTTTATCTTCAACCAACTCTGTAAATTAAACTAATTTTACCCATAATTTCAAGGCTCACATCAACCAAGTGATCTAGAGGCAAAACATAGCAACAGACGTCCCGGGCTAATCCTAGAAGCTAAAGACTCCTACTTTCAGCAGCTGTGAGTGACCTTGGATAAAGACCACTTTCAAGATGGTGAAACTGGGGTTCAAGAGGTTATGCAATTGTTTCAAGGGCCCAGCTGGTAAGTGGCAGCAGGGTTTGGATCAAGGCTGTGATATTCACAAAGCCTCGCTCTTCTCCACAGTGGAACACATTTTCCTCTTTCCCTTCCATACTCCACAAATCCTGCCGCACAACACAGACTCCCCACATCTGGGGACTCCGCTCCTGCAGCCTCCCCACCAAAAAATGCAACCAGGACAACATACCTATTGCCTCACATTCCTTGCCGTTTAAAGAATTTCTTGAAGGTGTATCTCACAGGCAGGACCTGCATCTTAGGGCTGGTTCCCAACTGAAAGGAAGGCTGGGTAAGTGAGCTTTTAGTTTCCTTTTGATAGAGACAGGACTCAAGATGGTAAATCCTCTAAACAGAAGAAGGATATTCAAAAGATGCTGGCAGACAAGGAATAGTGAGTTATCCACTGCACTCTGATTTATGACATCCCATTTTGCCTTGTGTTATGGCTCCTAGCACACATAAAATCAATATTGATGTACTGAAAAGGATTATCTGGTTGAATGCTTTTTTACTTTATTTTTTTATTTTTATTATTTTTTAAAGATTTTGTTTTTTTATTTGAGAGACAGATAGAGCGTGAGTAGGGGGAGAGGGGCAAAGGGAGAAGCAAACTCCTGCTGAGCAGGGAGCCCAATGCAGGGACTCCATCCCAGGAACCTGGGATCACGACCTGAGCTGAAGGCAGACGCCTCATTGACTGAGCCACCCAGGTAGGTGCCCCTACTTTTTTTTTTTTTTCTTTAAACTAATGCTGTGGGAGAGGAAATGACTTCTCTAAGATCACAGAATTGGTCAATGGCAGAACTGGAACTAGAACCTTCAGACACACTTCACTGATTTAACCGATGTCTTTTGAAAAACCTCTTAGGTGCCAGGCACTGTTTTAAACCCTGAAAACATCAGGGAATAAGGATGAAAGCTCCTGGCCTCTTCCTCAGCCATGCAGCATTCATCCTGTCCACCATTCCCACGGCCTAAGCTGCTCTCAGGGACGCAGCCTGCAGACAGGGAGACCTGGAGATCATCTGCCCTGAATGTGTGACTGAACCCCACTGAAGCCTTCAGCAAACTTCTGAGAGCCGGCAGGCAGTGTGCAAATCCACTTGTCTTGTGGCCTCCCAGGACCAGCCTCAGATGGAAGCTCCCATGTATATTAAATGTGCCCCCCAGCCATGATATGGAGCAGCCCCCCTCTTCCGTTGGTCCCTCCCTGCCTTCAGTGCTAGGGGGCTGGGGGCGGGGCAGTTTGTGAACCAGTGGTCGTCCTGCAAGTCACCATGTCCCCAGGCGTACTTTCCTTGCCTTGTTCTCTGTTCCACTGATGAAGCTGACACTTGGGCCTCCATTCCCTGGACTTCTCACTCCCAGACCTACAGTGTGCCTGTGCCCCCACTTCCCCCTTGGGTATTCCAGGGTCTTAGGGCCATTGTATCTTTGGTCAGCGCACACCCTGCTCTTCTGGCCTGTGCTCCTGCCGTCATTCCTTGCATCTCCTCCATTTGCAAACTCACCCCCACCCCTGCCACGGAAACTTGCTCAAGTTTCTCAGTTTCAGAACAAAACTGATACCTTGCCCTCTGGCCTGTGTCCTCTGAACACCTCAGATCTGCTGTCCCCACCCAGTGGACCGTTCACCCATGTGAGACTGCACGGCCCCATCTTCTGCCCCCAGACAGGCCGCTGAACCCCTGTCTGGCTCAGACTCAACCCCCACTGGCTGAAACTGCCCTGGCAGAGTTTGACCTGGGGCCAAATGCCTAAGACCTTTGGTGATTTATTCTATATCCATGCAGTGTTTGACGCTGTTGTCTCCTTGCTCCTCCTTTGTTTCTAGGTTTCTCATGATGCTCTTGGCCCCAGGTCACTGTCTCTCCTCTACTCCATCTCCTTGGCCAACTCCTCTGTCTCCTGCTCGTCCCTAAATGTTAGGGTCCAGTGGCCCCGTCTGTACCCTCCTAGTGCCACTCACGCACTCTGTTACTCTATGGCTCCAGCTCTGTGCTGATGACTCAGAGGTGGGTATCTCTAGCCAGCCTTCCTATCTAAGCTCGAGACTCATGAATACCCCTGCCTATTAGAAATTTCTATCTGCTGGTCTGGCCGACATCTCCAGCACATGTCCCCAGGTGCATTCATCTTCCTTTCTGCGCCCATTCATCTGCTCTGTCTCTGTTTTAGAGAATGCGTCCTCCCAGTTACCCACACAGAAGCTGGTGGTCATCCTGGACTCCTCTCCCTCTCTCACCCCACCCACGTCCCGTGGACCCAGCTCCTGCCTATCTCTTCAAACAGAGAGCCTCCTCTTCCCTTCTGCCATGATTCTGACCTTCATCCCTTCCCAGGCAGCCCAGGTGACAGCCTCTAACTGGTCCCCCCAGACACTTCTCCACCCTACTAGTAAGTGTTCTTCTTTGTTATGAAACATACAGAAAAGAATTGATGATAATATAACCAATTCTTGTGAGCCAGTCAGCTCAGAGTAGATTCTTTCTAAAACCCAAGCCTGATTATACCTGTCCCTTGGTGGATCCACCTTTCAGGGGTTCCTAATTACTTCTAGCATACACTCTAGGAATTGCTGCCTTGGCAAGACTTAGTTCTGTCCTACCTGTCCAGCCCCATCTCCTGCCAGTCTCTCTAAGAGAACTAAACACCCGGCCATATCAAACTACTTCAAGTTCCCAAAGACTTTGTGTTGTGTTGTACACATGCTGTTCCTTGTGTTTGCAGTGCCCTCCCTTCTTTGGTCTACTTGGTAAACCTAAGCCTATTATGTCACCTTCGGGTGGCCTTTCAGTGATACACCTCCTCTCTTTCTCTGCCTCCAAGGACAACTGATGACTTCTCCCTGTATATCTCTAAAATATAGAGCCACGTCTGCCTAAATTATAAATTCCTTGAGGGCAAGGCTTTCTCTGTCACATCTTTGGCAATTGACTCTGGTGACCTGATATAATAGTGCTCAGTAAATGTTTACTGATCTGACCCCTACCTTCCTCTTCTGTTTTCTATTTGAGTAATCTTTTCCCACTTACTTTCTCCCCTGATCCATAAACCCAGACTCCTCCTGCCCCACTCTTGTGCACAGCATGTGGGTTCCTCGGACACACCTTTATCCTGGTACTCACCTCACTTGGTAGAACCTACCCATTTTCCCTGCTAGAGTGTGGGTGCTGGGAGCCCCGGGACCCTCTGTGTTAACTCTGCCTCCTGAATACCTAAGCACCAGAGCCAATGCTCAAGGCAAGGAAGGAGACGTTTGTGAACCCACAAGTAAAGGAATGAGGCTTGCTGGCTTCTATCTAAGTCCTCCAACTCCAAAACCGTATGACTTGAGCTTCCGAAAATGGTGACATAATCTGGACGTCTCCTCCCAGCAGATGGTCAGAACAGTTGAAACACCAATTCAAACAGCTGACAGATAGAAAGGTAAACATTTAAGATAGTGGGTAAGAACGAAGGTGAATTCTCCAGCAGGATCGGGAACATTGGCCAAACAGTGTCTCCGTGGGGTCACAGGCACCCCTTCGCACCCGGTGGTGAGCTTCATATGTTCTGTCCAGTGATCCACGTGCCTCAAGAGCTTCTCAGAAAGGTGTTTGACAGCTTTGCTATGACTCAACCCCCACTGGCTAGAAATGAGCTAGAAGGCACATTATTTCTAGGGAGCATTTGGTTTGCTTTCACTTTGGTTTGCTCATTTTTGTGAACTCTAACACAAAGTTTTAGTTATTTAACATTTTATTTCTGTTCAGTTAGAACTCTAGGAAAAAAAACCCTCTACTTTCTTAGGGCTCGTAACCTTGCTTAATTTTCCCCCTCCATAAGCATTTATCCTTATGCAGCACATTTCTAGCCTAAATGTTGGGGGGAATGGACAGAAGTGAAAAAATGCGGAACACAAATCTTAGGATCTAAGCAAAGAGTCAAGCAGATGATAGTCAGGATGTGGCATATGCATTATGTAGAACAGCACAAGGTAATCCTGTGGAGTGCAGGGAAAGGTCATTCCAGCTAGATTACCTAAGGGTAGACAGACTCTAGGGTGAGGAAAAAACTCAGAGCAAAGTGAGCTTAACCAGAATAAATTTAGGGGAAGGTGTGCGTGCTCACATGCACATACCCCATGTATGGATTGCCAGATGTGAGACCCTGTGAGGGATCTGGTTTTGGGTGTGGAGGGTGGAGACTGGCCACTCTAGGTTGAATACTTTTCAGAGAAAGACTCCAAGACTGTTCTGCTTCCCTTCCACTCCCCAAATCACAGAGCTCTTTACTACTCTCTTTCCCAAGACTCCTGAGACTGCTGCATAACGTCACTCCTGTTATATTTGGGATGTGAGTTGTGATCTCTGCTGACTTGGGACAATGCTTGTCTCTCTTTGACTTCAGCATATTCCAATTAGATGTTGTTGACTCTGTTCTCCCTCCTGGCAGGTAAGAGTCTGAGCCCTCCCATGGGTGGGTGGAGAGCTGTTGCTCTATGGGGATCTTGAGCATTTTTAGGTAGAAAGAGCATTGGCTTTCCGTGTAGGCCAGCCAGAGTGCCGTTAGCCAATAATGAGGCTTGGTTTCCTTATTTCTAAAATGAGACGATAATGATTATTATCCTCCACTGCCAAGATTACAAGGATGGAGAAATGTTAGCTGGTCTCTCCTCTCCTTCCCCACTGTTTTCCAAACCAAAGCGAGACATTCTGACTTGGCTGGTTTGAGCAGGGAGAGGTTCTGATGCAAACATTTTGCAATAGCCCTGTGAAAACAGTCATGTCAAAATCATGTCAAAATACTATCGCTGTCAACTGAGCACTGGCTACACGCCGGGAACCATGCTTTCTATCTACATTATCTCATTTATGCTCATGATAACCCACCTTGGTACATAACCCCCTTGTATAAACAAGCCTTGG
Source organism: Canis lupus familiaris (assembly GCF_011100685.1). Lineage (NCBI taxonomy): Eukaryota > Metazoa > Chordata > Mammalia > Carnivora > Canidae > Canis > Canis lupus. Next base: position 55,257,193 of record NC_049224.1, on the reverse strand, counting down.
ATATGAGAGACAACTTGCCCAAGGTTACATAAGCAAGCAGAAGTGAGATCTGAATCCACTTTCTCCTCCCAGAGACCTGAAGGACAACACATCTGAGCTGGAGTTTTGAGAAATAGCTATATGACAGGCCAGTTGTGATGGCCCTCTGTGGTTGAGAAATGAGAATCCAGATGTTTGTGGCATTGGCGAAGCAAGCACTATTTGCTTTCACATGAAATATTGCTTGAGCCAGAACGTGGAGTCTGTCGAGTATCAAGGGGCAGCTGAGATTCAATTCATAGTTACTTTTACTGTGGTTTATCTCTGAAGCAGGGATAAAGCAATGCCAGAGACATAGATGAGGCAAGGAGTCCAGGGGGCTTCCTGATGCTTGCCTCTTCTGTATCCCATGGAGATGTGCCCACACATGGTGAGGTGTCCACCAGGTCCAAAGCATATAGAACTGTGTGTACTGCTTATCACCTAGGAACAACCTGTGCCTGCACATAAAGCCAACAGTCTGCTGCTCAGAAGCCCACATCACCTGGGCCTGAGAGCCACATCCCAGGCTGTGAACTTCCACGGTGCTTCCATGGTGCTAGAACGTACCATCTCCCTTTCCCTGCAAGACCTAACAATTTTCCGTTTATGTCTACTGAGGTTCTTTCTGTGGGCAGGCCTGGCCATGACCTACTGCAGACACACAAATACGGTTTCATTCTGTTGTAAAATCTGAAGAATCCAATTTGTATTCTTACCTAGAGGACCACCCCATCTTTAGGTAGAAGTGCAAGAATCTGGGGATGCCTACACCCAAAATCATGTCCAACAAAGAGGCTCGGATAGAGACAGAGAGCAAACCCGTGATTGCTGGGGTTTGGGTGGGAGAGAGGGACAGATTATAAATAACCACGAAGGAGCTTTTGGAGGCCAGGGGCAACAGAAATGTCCTAAACTCAGTTAGTGGTGGTGATGGCTACACAACTCCATAACTTGGCTAAAAATCATGAGCCATTTGTGGACAATGGGTGCATTTTAGGTTATGCAAGTTATACAAGAGAGAGAGGTTGAAAGAGAGAACAAACAGCAGCTCTATCTGCTTGAATAGACAGCAAGCACTTCAGTGAAACCCCAGTATTTTGGACCACAGACCATAGAAGAGAAGATTCTGACCTAGAAAGAGTTAAGGGCAGGAGTAAATCATTAGAATCTTTGTGTCAAACATCCGACCTTGAGTAGTCTGCTTACTAATGTGTCCTCTTGGAAAGATGACAATTGTAATGTATTTTTAAAACAATTTATTTATTTTAGAGAGAGAGCAGGAGAGCATGAACAGGGGAGGGGCAGAGGGAGATGGAGAGGGAGGGTCTCAAGCAGACTCCCCACTGATGTAGAGCCCGATGGGCTCAATCCCATGACCCTGAGATCATGCCCTGAGCCAAAATGAAGATGCGGACGCTTAACTGACTGAGCCACCCAGGCGCCCCAACAATCATAATATTAATAATGCCTCTGGCAGAAATGGCTGGTTCCCTCCCGTCCCCCCCCCCCCCCCCCCCCCCCGCCCTCAGCTCTCTCCTTCCACAGAGAAGGGAGGGTTTTGAGGCCCTGGTCCAGAAGCAAACTGACCTTAGCAGAGTCAGAGATTAATAGCAAGAGCCACAGTTTCTTGCTTCCAGGAATCATTTAAAAGCCATTTGAGTTTTGAAATAAATTCTCCATGGTAAGAGCTGTTGCATCTGAAGAGAAATGTCAGAGTGCGACATTCTAAGTGCCACAATCACTAAAATTTGAGAAGGGTGTCAAAGCAAAAAAAAAAAAAAAAAAAAAAAAAATATATATATATATATATATATATATATATATATCGTTAGTGGCTCTGCCTCCCCAACAGCATCTGTCCATCTCCTTCTGTGTGTCTGTCCAGCTCTCTCCACCTCTACTCACCCCTCCATCCCATGCCTTTGACCTCCACCTGTTCCCCCATCTGGTGCAGATCTGAGAAAAGAGCTGGAGTCTCAGGGTTGGGGAGAAGCACTGGCCAGTGCACGCTGGAGAGCTGGGGCTACAGAAGGAGTGCATCAGCATCCCCTACATGAGCCTCCTCTACCCACCCCCGACCCCCTAATCCCCATGATCTTAATTATGCACACCTGTGGCATGATCCAGAGCCCAGGCCTCAGCTGAAAATATCCAGAAATCAGAGTTGCTTTGTTACTGAGAACTGGCTTATGCCAACCAAGCTTGTATGATCACACTAGCATGCCGATTTCTCAGTAAACCAAATGTCAGTTTATTGTTTTTTTAAGATTTTGTTTATTTATTCATGAGAGACACACACACACACACACAGAGAAACATAGGCAGAAAGAGAAGCAGGCTCCCTTTGGGGAGCCTGATGCAGGACTCCATACCAGGACCCTGGCTGGGATTACCACCTGAGCCAACGGCAGATGCTCAACCACTGAGCCACCCAGGTGTCCCCAGATGTCAGTTTATTAATTTACAATGAGAAATACATCTTCTTTCTGAATGGACCACTTCTTTCCCGTTGATTACTTAGAGCACCTGGTGCTTTTTCCTGGTGTCCGGGGATCTGAGTGCAGCTAGAGGGCCATGGGTGGTGGCCATCCACCTCTGCATCCCTGGAACACAGCTGGTACTTGATAAATATTTGCCAAACTGAGCTGAACTTTGCCAGGGGTAAGAGTTGTTCATCTTTAGCCATTTTTGGTCAAACAGGAGCTGGACCTGTTTTATTTAACTATTTTTCTGAGTCCAGTCCAGTTTGTAACCCATGAGGATCCTTGCCAATGCTGTATGGCCAGATTTACGAAGTGGCCGTTTGTTCGGGTTTGTCCTTCCACACAGCTGACTTCATTATAAAGCAAATTCATCTCAGAGGACTTACCTAGCCAGATAGCACTCTACTTCCCTCTGTGTTTTCTCTTTTCCTTTAAGTTGGAAATGAATACTGTGAAAGGAGTAGGTAATAATAGCACAGACGGCTATGAACTGTGCACTGCCCATCCCTGAAATAGATTCTTCTGTAAAAGAACAACAGTGTTGTCATTTACTGAGTTGGATGGAAAGCAGAGTTCGGAACTGAAGGCATAAAAAGACTTATGAGTCACTGGAGTCCAATTTAGCCTTGGTAGTAGTGTGAGGCCTATTATTAGGTCCATTTTCAGGGAAAACTATTGTTAGGGAAGGAAGAGTCCTGTCCATTTGTCAGAGCTCTTCTCGGGCCCTAAAACAGTTCTCCTCTCTGCCCCCCTCTCCCCTGTCAAATCCCCTGCGGATCTAGACCCCCAGAAAGGTCCCTAAGCCCTCCTGACAGCTCTGTCCACCACTCCTGCCACCTCCCCACCCCCCCGCCGGGCGAAGTGGGAAGGGTTTCTGGTGTGGGGTCTTGCTCAGAGCTCTGGGCTGCTGGAACATTCACTACTCTCTCCGCAGCCTGGGGCTCTATCCTTGACCTCCATTCATCCTCCAAGCCCTTCACAGGAATTGTGTCTATTCCTGTGGCTTCCACTACCACTTCTATGCCGGAGCCTTTGCCCGTCCAGTTATGGTGTGGGGCCCTGATGTGTGGGCTGGACATGAGTGCTCTCCCTCGAATTGCAAGTGCTATGCCCTTCTGCTGCAGGCTCCGTCCAACCCAGCAAACACTTATCTTGTATGCTCCCACACTTCTTCTGTAGTTCCTGAGGATACAGAGTTCTATTCTATTTAAATAAATGTGCAGGGTTTAATTTGTAGGGTTTTTAGTTTTATTTCACTATCCAGTGACTGTTGGAGTCCTGTTCACTGTCAGCATCTTTTCTCCTCTTCCTACCCCTGTGTTCTCCCTGAGAGGATTCATTAGTATGGTTTCTGTTTCACAGAGATAATTTTCAAATATACATATCTGGTTCCAACTGTATTACCTGTTTCATTTGGTGTATGAACTTAGACATTTCTCTGTCTCCTTAAAATAAACAGCTGTTAAGGCTTTGGTTCCTGCATCTTTATAAAGCAGAAGTGGATGCAGAGATAATTTAGTAAGTTATGGTGTATCAATGCAATGCATTTTTTTAAAAGATTTTATTTATTTATACATGAGAGACACACAGAGAGAGGCAGAGACAGACAGAGGGAGAAGGAGTCTCCCTGCAGGGAGCCCAGTGTGGGACTTGATCCTAGGATCCTGGGATCACGCTGTGAGCTGAAGGCAGATGTTCAACCACTGAGCCACTCAGGTCCCCCAATCCTGTTGAATGTTTTAATGATAAAAAAATAAAATTTAAATTAAAATCTATGTTGAATTTATTGAAAATATCCAGAATAAGTAAATTTGTAGAAACAGAAAGCAGATTAGTAGTAGCCAGGGGCTAAGAGTAAGAGGGAATAGGGGGAGTAACTGTTTAATAGGCTTTGGAGTTTCCTTTCAGGGTGATAGAAATATCCTGAAACTGGATGGTGGTGATAGTCACACAAGATTGTGAATGTACAAAATGCCACTGGGTTGTACGCTTCATTTTTTATTGAGGTATAATTGACATAATGCACTCTTGAAAGTAGTTAGGATGGTGAATTTTGTGTTATATGAATTTTACCATAATTATACATATATAATTTTACATATTATACATGATTGTATTTTGGAGTGAGTAAATGAGTGAATGAATAAAATGCCTATTTTATTTACAGACTTACATTAGATGGCCTCTCTGCATAATGAGATGTCTCCACTTTGTAGAGTTCTTTTTTTTAATTAAAAACTTTTTTAAGTCGTCTCTACTTGTAAGGCTCAAACTCATGACCTCAAGATTAGGAGTCTCAAGCTCTACCAACTGAACCAGCCAGGTGCCCCTGCTTTGTTTTAATGGGAAATTCCAAACACACACAATAGTAGAACAGTGTAGTGAGCCCCACTTACCTCTCAGCTTCAAAAATTAGCAATTCATGTCCAATCCAACTCCACTTATACACTGATCCTCTTCTCCTCTATACCTACTAGATTACTTTGAAGCAAAATATAGCTCCTGCAGTGTGGATCTCTAATAGCTAAGGACTCTATTTTAAAAATGTATTTATAATGCATTATTATCTCTAAAAAATTGGGTCATTCCTTAATATCATCAAAGGGCAGTATTCAAATACCCCAGATTGCCTCAGAGATGGCCTTTTTAGAGTTGGATTCATTGCTTTGTGGTTTTAGAGAGACCAAACTGCTTTTCCCAGAACTGACCTGGTAAGTTCATTCTCAGCCATAATGAAATCTTAAGGAAGTTAAAGTTTCTTATCTGAGGATGGCTAAAGTTGGACAGGATGCTCTTATTTTTTTAAAAGATTTTATTTATTTATTTATTCATGAGAGACACACACACACAGGGAGAGAGAGAGACAGAGAGACAGAGAGACAGAGACACAGCCAGAGGGAGAAGCAGCAGGCTCCATGCAGGGACCCCGATGCGGGACTCGATCCCGGGACCCCAGGATCACGCCCAGGGCCAAAGGCAGTTGCTAAACCACTGAGCACCCAGGGATCCCCGACAGGATGCTCTTAAAGTTCCACTTCTGCTCAGATGTTTTCTGAGGAACCCCTTTGCCTGCTGTGGCCCATGTTGCTGTATGGTGATGGATGTCAATCCTGAAATGCCAGTGAAATGATTGAAATCCTAATTTGAGAGGCCACAGTTTATCACTGGAACTCACCAGCAAGAGCGTCCCCATTCTCCCTCTTGGTTATTAGCAGAGTAGCCATGCCTCTTTGTCCAACGGGGGCATGTTCCGAGCCCCCCTGTGAATGTCTAGAACTACACAGAGCACCCAACCCCATGCATACAATGTTTTTTCCAGCACATGCATACCTGTGATCATGCACACCTGTGATCATGTATACCTGTGATCATGCATATCTATGATCATACCTATCTATGTATAAGTTAGACACAGCAGGAGATTAACAATAGCTCAGTAAAATAGAAGAATTATGACAATGTACTATAACAAAAGTTACATGAGTAACTGTCCTTCTGTCAAAATACCTTATTGTGATATTTCTTCTTTCTGCAAGGATGTGAGATGGTGAAGTGCCTACGGGAGGAGATGACATGAGGTGGGTGACATGGGCATGTGTCTGTGACCTCCTGTTAAGCTGCTGGTGACCTGGGGATGTGTCAGGAGGAGGATCATCTGCCTCTGGACCTCGAGTTGACCACAGATAACTGAAACCCCAGAAAGTGAATTGTGGGAGGGTGGGGGGGAAAGTACTGTATCTTAACCTCTCCTCATCTTTGCTTACCATGGTTCTGCATGACCATCTTCCTGACTCTGGGGCCTCCTCAGTGGCACTCGCTGACCCAAGTTGCCCACCAAGGTTGACTTGTTCTTTCCTGTTCCTCGTTCTGCACGTTTTAGTGGCCCTTCCCTTCATCCTGGGCCTGTGGCCCTGGCCAGCACCTCCGTATTGCTTCCAGATGCTCTGAGTTTTAGCACGACAGCCCTCTTGGATTCATTTTCACCCCCTCACTTACCCCTCAATTCTACTCTTCTCCCACATGTGTGGTGCCTTCCAAAGTGACTGCTAGCTTATCTGCGGGACCATCAAGCCCAGCAATGCGTGGAAGACCTCCTCCTTCAGGAGACAACACCTCTATAGCTGGATGGCAATGGCTCAGGGCATGGCTTTGTCTGTTCCTCCCCACCGCATTCTCCAGATGACAAAGCTGAGGCATCAGAGGTCAGATAACACTCCTGAGCCTAATAAGTGGGGGAGCCCAGGTAAGAATCCAGATAGCCTGCTTACTTATCTACCATTCTCTGTTGCTTAAATCTAAAAAGTGATTTTTGTGGTTACAGAAGAGGGTACATCAGAGGGAGGAGGTGTTCATCTGAGAGCAAACACAGTAGCAACTGCTTATTTCTTATACGTCAAGTTGGCTCTGGGCGATAGTATCCTTTGTTTCAGCATTTCCCAAAACATGTCCTCTGGAAAACTTAAGGTTTTGTTGTTAATAAATTAATTCAATTTAGAAAAGATAGTACATCGCATTCACTTCTTGGAGTTTCCTATCTATACTGACATAGTACTGGTGTTAGAGAGAGACAGAGGGAGAAGCCAGTAAAGAAACCTATTTCCCTGAGTTTTGTCCAAACCTATGGAGGACAGAGACTTTTCCCTTTGCTTAACACCTGTTGACATACCACGGAAACACTGCTTTATGTAAACTTTCTGGAGTGAAGATAAACACGGAGCTGTTTCAGAAATTTTGTTGTCATTTCTCTAATTTGTTTGAAAACAAAGCCTTCCTGGCATTATTAAAAGGAAGACACTCCTGAATTTCCAGCTTGCTTTGCCATAACCCACTCTGACCCATTGTACCCTGGAATGGTTGTGGGAGAGGGCGGTCATGTTTCTGTGGTGCTCAGAGGTGTGGGGGCCCCACTGGAACAACCTGAATGCAGATCAGTCTCCCGGGCCATTCAGTTGGCTTGTATCAGAAGGGCCCCAGAGTGAAATTTCAGCTGTGATGATATGGTTGGTGTCCAGTGTCTCCTCCTGTAAACAGTGACCTCAGATTTGGTAGCTATAAGCTTCCAGACTTATTTCCATGTAACGACCCAGCTGGATCTAAAGGTAGGGTATGATGTCACCAACTATCTGTAGTCATTCCCTAATTAATACCTGGCCATGACTACCTGGCTCTTTTGTTCTAAATTAAGACTATATCTCATTGTCATCCCTCAACTACGGGGAGCCAAGCCAGGGGATAGGGCTGCCAGAATTTGGGTTCATCCAGGGCCTTCGGCACAGAGGAAGAATGAGAGGCAACGTATGGGCCCTGAGGGCAGGATGGCGGATGAGGAAGGGCCAAGTGTGCGGGAGGCAGCAGGCCTGAGGGAGTCTTGGGGCCCAGGAGGCTGGGGAGGGTTTGGGAAAGTAGCCCACAGGTCTGAGTCACTCTTGGGAACATAAAGTAAGTCGGCCTGTGAGCCTTTATCTTCAAAACCCTAGGCGGCTAGGTTGGCCCCACCTTGCTGATGGAACGTTCTAGTTCATTCTTTCCCAAATTTGTCTTTCATAAGAATCACTCCAGGTGCTTATTAATATGCAGAATCCCATACCCCACCCCAGAATATACTGATTCCATCTGTTTAATGAATGCTCTCAGAGATCTGTGTGATGAGCCAAGTTTGGGGAAATATTCCTCTAGTTGTTCAAGGGATCTTACTCAGGAGTAATGGGCTTGGTCCATTCCTCCAAGTGCTTTTGTGTGTTGTCAGCTCCAGTTGTTTGGCTGGAGTTGGAACTCTCACAGAAGAGAGGACAGGGCTTCATCCTCCTCATCCTCGTCTTCTTCCAGGGTCTTAGACACCTAGCCCCTCTGGCCAGGGCCAGCTGATAGCCAGATATCAGGCCCCATCTAGAATAAGTTTCTGTTTTCTCTCTCTTTGGGGGTCAGTCTTCTCCCTCTTGTTTTATTTATTTATTTATTTATTTGTTTGTTTATTTTTTATATATTTTTAAAGATTTTATTTATTTATTCATGAGAGACACAGAGAGAGGCAGAGACATAGGCAGAGGGAGAAGCAGGCTCCCTGTGGGGAGCCTGATGCAGGACTCCATCCCAGGACCCCATCCCAGGACCCCAGGATCACACCCTGAGCCAAAGGCAGACACTCAACCACTGAGCCACCCAGGTGTCCCCTCCCCTTTGGTTTAATAAGAAGTAATTTTAGAAGAGGTGATTTGATGAGCTATTGGTGCCTGTTTGGTATCTTTTTTATTACATGTCTTGTCTGCTTTAGATAGTCAAGAGTATTTATAGGGCACATATTATGTGTAGAACAAGGAATAAAGAATAGGTTAAACATGTCCCTTTTCTCTGGGCATTAAAAGATTTGTTTGGATTTGGAATAATGAAAAAGTTCTGGAGATGGCATGACACTTGAATGTACTTAATTTCATGGAAACTGTACACTTAAAAATGATTAAAATGATAAATTTCATCTTACATATATTTTGCCACAATTAGGAAACAAACCAAAACCAACTTGTTTAGGAGGCGATATACCCAAGTAACCACCAAAGAGGACATTTCCAAAGTGATACACCAGCAAATGTAAAGAAGCGTGTGAATTTAGAGAGATCCTTGAGTAAAGAAAACCAAACACTCAGGCAGCTTCTGTGTTGGTTTTGAAGGAGGTGAGATTGGGGGATGTTTGCAAGTGAAAGAGGTCACACAGAAAAAAGCAGAATTTCTATAAGGGAGGCTTGTCAAGGAGGCAGCCAGCACCCTAACCACTAGTCTGGGGCCGGGAAGTGTTTGCTGAGTGAATGAGAGGATAATGGATGGCAGAGGAAACCATGGCAGGGAGGTCTCCTTGGCTGGGTGGCCTCTTGCTTCAAGGGAGTAGAGAGGTATTATCTTGATTTTTTATTTTCTAAAAAAATAAAGATAAAAATAAAATAAAGGGACTTTCTGCTATCTGGGATTGTAATGCTGATGTTAGGAGAAAGGAATTGGAGACCCCCGCCCCCCATCACCCCACTCCTAGGGGTGAGTTGTCCGAGAGATGGTTAGAAATGGCCAGAAAAGGTGAACTCATTTCTGGACCAACCCACCTGATCATGCATCTCTGCTCAGCATGGAAAAGAGCTTGGAGCAGAAGCCAGCTCTTGCTGGGAGCCCAGCACAGACAAGGGCTTTGTGAAACTCACAGAGCCAAACCCCACTGGGCAGCAACGTGAGACAGGAGGTTTTTAGGAAAGCTGTGACTTATCACAAGGACCCTGGATTTGCAGGGGGACCTCACTTAGAACAATTGGTGGATGAGCTGAGCTTTATTAGAGGCAACAGCCCCCCAGATGGGACTGGGGTAGGGACTAGGAGTGGGGCTGTGTGTCTGATCAGCTACCCATGCCAGCCGAGCCATCTGTGGCTAGTCTGGTATGTAGTAGGTGTTCAGTGACTGTTTGCTACTGATATGAATTGAAAACCCACTCGTTTCTATTTTGTAGGATTTGCTTTTTATTTGTTTTCATTTTCTAGTAAAGAGTTGTTTCTCTCTCTCTCTCTCTCTGTCTCTCTCTCTCTCTCTCTCTCTCTGTCTCATCTAAGGTATTTGATTCAGCTAAATCAAGCCCATGGGGCTTGACCCACATCTAGAACAGCTGGCCCCTGGGTGCTGAGGGCCACTCTTTCATTGTCCAGGCTGCCCTCCCTGCCCTGTTGATTCTATGTCCTCCATAGCCCCACCTCTGCTCCATCGGCGCCAGTCTGCTCCTCCTGGAGTCCTGTCTCGGGGATGGCCCCAAGTCCCCCTTCTGTGTCCCATCCCCACAGTCTCTGAGCTTACTGAACATCTTTCACTCGTCCCTGGTATCTAGCATTTCAGCAAGTCCAAGATCACACCCACCATCTCTCCTCTCTGCTCTGTGGCTGCCCTCCTTCCGGGCTTCCATGTACCCTGGAGAGGCATCACCATCTACACCATGTCTCTAGTTAGAAACCTTCTTAACCATCCTCAATTGAGTTTGCCTCAGACATGGCTCTGGAGCCTCACCTCACCTGTCTGAGCCTGCCCCATTCGAGCTATTCTAGATGTGCAAACGGGTGCCTCTCGGTTCTGGGGCTGCTGCCAGTCAGAGACAACTAACCATGTGAGCCCAGCCTCTCCGGAGAGAGCTGGTGAGCTTTTGGATGAATTCCTTCCACCCCATATTAGAGGAGGCACCATACCTCCTCACCCCACCATTTCCTTGGGTTTCTTAGTTCCTCTCTGGAGCCCTAAGTCTCAAGAAAGCCCAAGCAACAAGCTAGGGTGTGTTCTTTTCTGTCCCTTCCTGTGCCCAAAGTCCTGGGGCTCCGTGCCTTGCCGTACTGCTCTTTTGGCATCACGAGCCTTAGAGCAGTGGTTCATAACCTTGGCTGCACATAGGGATCACCTGGGGAGTTTACAGGATTGCTGATGCTCGGGCACCACCCAGGCCAATTAAGTTGTCCTCTCTGTAGGTGGAGTGCTGGCACTGGCATTTTGTCAAGGCTCTCTAGGTGATTTTGATCTTCAGCCAAGGTTGGGAACGGCTGGTTTACAGCATGTTTTTCTACTCTTTCTGTCTTGGGGTCTCAGAATTGTGCATTCTCCAGCTCCCCAGGCTGGGTCTTTCAAGTTCTTCTCCAGGAGTAGCTTAATTGGAATGGTTCGATCATATCTTTGATTTTCATCTAACAATTCATCCATCTACTCTGTGCCGGGCACTGGGAAACAAATATAATTGTGTGTGTTCATGGGGGGGCATCTATTATCTTTGGCCACTCCCCCCACATCTGTTTAGTTTGATCGTCCCAACTCTTGATTTTCCTATGGCTGTCTCCTCCAGTCCTGACCCCAGTCCATGATCCTATGTGAGGAGCTGCCTCCACACCTCACTTGGGGCTGCATGTGACCCCTAACTAAGCCTGTCAGGGCACATCATCCCTTTGGCCACAGGTATGCGCTCAGGGATGAGCTCGAGCCCCCAGGCAGGGCACTCAGACTAAGTACAGCTCAATTCTGGGACTGTGGCTTAAATCATTGGGGAATTTACTTATTTCTTGGTACATATGAATGTGGGACCAGAGCTGGGAAGAGAGGCTACCTAAGAACAGAGCCTAGACAGAGCCAAAAGACCAAGGGAGGGACCAAGGGGTCCTCCTTGTGGTGCCTGCCCCCAAAGATCACTGTCTTACAGGGAGACTCACCTGCTGAATCATCCCAAAGGCACAAGAAAGGTGATAGGGTGCTAGCTCAGGGCAACCTGAGGTGCTTGCAGTTAGTTAGGCTGCCCATCTAGTCATTTCCAGTTTTGCCTGTCGTAGCTGAACATCATAGCTGAACGTTACTGAGAGATGGCCAGGGAGGTCCAGCCTCTCTTCTGGTTTGTTGGATTGTTGACAGACCCCTCTGCCCAGAAGCCACAAGAACTCCCTGTCCTCCCTTATTTCAGGCTCCCATCCCTTACTGGAGGCTAATCAAGCCACCTCCTCTCCCTTCCCAGCCTTGGCTGAAACCTATCCTAACAAAACTCAGCCCGCAGTCTCTACCTCTCTAGGCCACTCTCCCTACTGGTGCCAGAGGATCTAAGATACTAATCTGATCATGCTTCAAAACTTGTACTTACTCCCTGTGGCCCTCAGAGTCAGGTCCACACTTCTTAACATGCCCCAAGATCTTTTGGTGTGGTCCTACCTTACCTCTCAGGCCTGGCCACTTCCTACGACACAGTATTGAGCCAACCACATGGACATATCCCCATGGTCCCATATCCATCTGGTGTCATCTTAAAGAGATGGCCCCTCATCTTCTCTGACCCTCAGATGACCTGCAGAGAAATCCTGATGCTATGGAGAGTTTGGGACAGAGTTTGCCAAGTGTTACCATGAGCTGTTTCATACAGTTTCAGATTCCTCATGCTGACTCTACTAAATGTTAATATGTTGACTATATAAACAGGATTTAACAGTCTTCATTTAGTTATAGTAAAGAATGAAAATTTCACCCCAGTTCCATCATGAGAGCCAGTAATAATAATAGTATTTATCATGTACTAAGAAAGTACTATTCCGGGCAGCCTGGGTGGCTCAGCGATTTAGCACTGCCTTCGGCCCAGGGCGTGATCCTGGAGACCCGGGATTGAGTACCACGTCGGGCTCCCTTCATGGAGCCTGCTTCTCCCTCTGTCTGTGTCTCTGCCTCTCTCTCTCTGTCTCTCTGTCTCTCAAGAATAAATAAATAAAATCTTAAAAAAAAAAAAAAGAAAAAGTACTATTCCGGGGACTGAGCTAAGCACTTTCCATGTATCATCTCATTTAAGCTTTCAAAAGACTTGATTGTGAGGATCACAGGGAGCAAGCTCATGTTCTAGTGAGGTCTCCTCTCTCGACAGGTGAGCAAACAGAGAGGTTGGAAAGCTTGCCCACCATCACCGAGATGGTCCATGGCACAGCAGCTTACAGCCCAGCTCTCTCTGTCTCTAGCCTTGATGCTCCATATTCCTTCTGCTTGCTGTGCCGGGAGCTAGAACTTTCATGTTCTGAGCATCCAGGCCTTGTCCACGCGCAGAAATTGTTTTAGCTAACCAGAGTCCTGACGCCATGAGAATGGCAACCTGGATTTACTGTCCGAACTTAACTTTATATCAAAACACACACCTGGTCCCTCACCTAGTCCTGTGGAGTCTACCTCTGAACACATGTCTGCTCCGTAGTCCACTTTCCTTCAGCTCCACCCTTGTCTTCTGTCTGGACTTCTGCTGAGCCTCTTAAACAGTTTTTACTCCTACCCCCTTCTTATCTCTCCTCCCAGTAACCAGAGTGATCTTTAAAAAAGACAAACCAGGCTCATGGTCCATTGACAGATGAATGGATAAAGAAGATGTGGCATATTTATACACCAGAATACTACTCAGCCATCAAAAAATGAAATCTTGCCATTTGCAATGATGTGGATGGAACTAAAGGGTATTATGCTAAGTAAAATAAGTCAATCAGAGAAAGACAAGTATCATATGTTCTCACTTATGTGGAATTTAAGAAACAAAACAGTGGAACATAGGGGAAGAGAGGAAAAAATAAAACAAGATGAAATCAGAGAGGAAGACAAACCATAAGAGACTCCTAATCATAGGAAACAAACTGAAGGTTGCTGGAAGGGAGAGGAGTGGGGGGATGGGGTCACTGGGGGATGGACATTAAGGAGGGCATGTGATGTGATGAACACTGGGTGTTACATTCAACTGATGAATCACTGAACTCTGCCTCTGAAACCAATAATACATTATATATTAATCATTAAATGTAAATTTTAAAAAGACATTTAATTAATCATAAAAAAAAAAGGTAAAAAGGTAAACCAGATCCTAGCATTCCCCACCTGCCAGTGCACTTGAACAAATCCCAATCCTTAGCCAGACCTGGGGCCCCTGGATTCCCCCCTTCTCATCTCGTGCCTCATGAAACTCACCACATTTGAACCATCCTGACCTTCCAGTTCTTCTGACCTTCCCACTTCTCCCTCATGGCAGTGTCTCTGACATCCCCTCTGCCCAGGACCTCTTTCTTCTGCACCATCCCTGGCCAGGGCCTCTTTAGAGGCCATTCCTGCCCACCTTTCTCAACCTAAATTAGGACTCTTTCATTCACATACATCACAGTTTATGTATTGTGTGATTATTTGATTAACAGTTTCCACCCAACATTATAATTCTGTGCTGGAAGGATTGTGTCTTTTTTGCTGAGCACTTTATCTCTCATGCCCAGCACAGCATCAGACACATAATAGGTGATCGATATTTGCCAAAAGAATAAATATTTTTCTATGTCACTACGTAGTCTTCACAAATATAACCTAGTAGCTGCACAACACCTGATAGTTATTCATTGCATTATGGCTTTAAAGAGGCATTTGTTTCATACGTCAAGGACTGATCTTGTATGGTCAGAAGAAAAAAGGTGGTTGAAGTCCCTGGATCAGCAGTATCAGAAATATGAACACACTAATAGTAATACCATACATGTACATGTTAAGCCTCATCTTGCTGTTGAGAAAAAAAATAGAGATTACAGGTTTTGAAATCAATGTAGTGGGTTGTGAGCAGCACTGCTTTTAAAAATAGAACAGAAGGGAAAATGTTGAATGCTTTGCAGGTGAGAGGAAAAGAATTGTTCTGTATAACTTTTATATATATATATATATATATATATATATATATATATATATATATATAACTTTTGTTTCCATTTTATATAGATAGGTATCTGCAGAGCAAGTTGAAGCAGGACCTGGGTTGTGGTGTCAGATGTATTTCTCACTGCAAGTTGCAGCTGCGTTGAAAAGCACGGATACTAACCCATGGCTTACTCTGGGAGTCGTGCACACCATTTCAGGCCCCAGGTATCACCAGATCAGTTACTTGTTCAGAGCTCTGCAAGCTCACCTTCCTAACATGGCCAATGGTGAGATGGAGTGCAGAATTTGGTTTATAGGAGACACTCAGGGTACCTTTCTTTTTCAATAAACTTCTTATTTCAGACCAATTTTAGATTTGCAGAAAAGTGCCAAAGATACTGCCCAGAGCTCTCACATACCCCTCACCAAGCATCCCCCATTGTCAGCGTCTGATGTTACCACAGGACACCACACAAGAAGCCGGTACTAGTGCATTGCTAGTAACTGAACCCCAGACTTTATTTGGACCTCAACGGGTTTTCCTTTTTCTCTTCCAGGACTGAGTCCAGGATTTCATGTGCACTCAGTCATCATATCTCCTGGGTCTCCTCTGGTCTGTGACAATTTCTTGGTCTTTCTTTTTCGTGAACTTGGTGGAGGAGTACTGGTCAGGTATTTTGTAGAATGTTCCTGAATGTGGATTTGTCTGGTGTGTTTCTCGTGATTCGACTGGGGTTATGGGGTTGGGGGAAGAAAACATCACACAGGTCAAGTTCACGGCTCATCACACCGTATCAGAGGTGCGTGGCACCAACATGGCTCATCACTGGTGATGTTAACCTGATTGGTCAGTGCAGGGTCTGCCAGGTTCCTCCACTGTGGAGTTGTCATTTTTTCCTGTCCATACTCTATTCTTTTTTTTTTTTAGATTTATTTATTTATTTATTTATTCATAGACACAGAGGGAGAGAGGCAGAGACACAGGGAGAGGGAGACGCAGGCTCCATGCAGGGAGCCCGATGTGGGACTCGATCCTGGGTCTCCAGGATCACACCCCAGGCTGCAGGCAGCGCCAAGCCGCTGCGCCACCGGGGCTGCCCCCATACTCTATTCTTTAGAAGCAAATCACTAGGACCCTGAGACCTCCTCTCAAGGCAGTGGGGGAGTGGGGGCGTGTCACACTCTACCTCCTGGGTTGGGGAGCAACTACACATCTTATTTGGAATTCTTCGGTTGGGAAGATTTGCCTCTTCTCCACTTACTTAATACCTAAAGTACGGACTGATGTGTATTTACTTCTTTTTTTTACAATAAATTTATTTTTTATTGGTGTTCAATTTGCCAACATGCAGAATAACACCCAGTGCTCATCCCGTCAAGTGCCCCCCTCAGTGCCCGTCACCCATTCACCTCCACCCCCCGCCCTCCTCCCCTTCCCCCACCCCTAGTTCGTTTCCCAGAGTTAGAGGAGTCTTTATGTTCTGTCTCCCTTTCTGATATTTTCCACACATTTCTTCTCCCTTCCCTTATATTCCCTTTCACTATTATTTATATTCCCCAAATGAATGAGAACATATATGTTTGTCTTTCTCCGATTGACTTATTTCACTCAGCATAATACCCTCCAGTTCCATCCATGTTGAAGCAAATGGTTGGTATTTGTCATTTCTAATGGCTGAGTAATATTTCTTATGTTGCATCATGATCCTAATCAGTGTCATTTATCTCATTGCTCAAACTTCTCCAGCTTTGGCCATCAGGAGCTCCTGCAGTGAGCGCCTGTGTCCCCATCCTTTTGTTTTTTTCGGGCACTTTCTTACTTTCTGGGAACACCAACATGCTTTAGTTCATCCCCCTGCACCTCCGGAGAGGCAGCATCCAATCTGGGCCTTGAGTTGGGGTTGGAAGAGGAAGGAAGCCCCTCTCCACAGCTCCCCCAAAGCTGATGGAAAGGAGGGGAATCTGTTTCCAAATCTTGTCTGGCCCATGCTTTTCCTTTTCTTTCCCTTCACCCTGTAGGGAGGGCCTTTGTCCAGAGGGACAGCCACTTTACTCACGGAATGTCGAGCCTTACGTGGGCTCATACCTCCAGCATCGCTTTGCTTCCCACATACTGTGGGAAGCAGCCCAAGTGATTCACCAGCTCCACCTGTCTCGCCTCACTGCTTCCTCCCAAGGTAAATGGGTGTGCCTTCCCACCAGTGGAACAGAAATAAATTCTTGTTCAGGATTTGGGAGACTGCTTGGCCGTGCTGCACCGTGAATCTGTCTGATACCCCCACTCCAGCTGAGCTGACTGCTGCCTTGGACACTGCTGAGGACAACCCCCACCCCCACCCCTGGTCTTTGGAATTCAGTTTATGATAGATAGGTTTCCTCCAGCACCAAGCACCAGCCCTGCCTCTGAACAGACTCATTTGTGCTTACAGACCCTGGCCAATTTTGTGTGTCTGTGGCCTGGCTTCTGCTAGTTCATTCATTCAACAGGTATTTATGGAGGGCTTTAGGCACAGTTTCAGGCACTGGAGATACAATGATGAGCGAAAATATAGGGCTTCACAGAGTTTGCAGATGTGCCTGGGAGACATATTAAACTAATAATTTTGCAAATATATATTGCAAACAATAAGTGTGATGAAGTATGGGAGCTCTCAGTTTGTCTAGGGCATTAAGTAAAGGTTCCACAAGGAAGTGATGGTTTAGCTGAGATCTGAAGAATGAGTAGGAATTGACTAGGGGTGATACAGATAGGAGAGGAGAAAATCTTCCCAGAGGGAGAGACTCACATGTGCAAAGGTCCTGGGGCTGATAGGAGGATGGTCAGTTGGCTAAGGGCAGGAAGAGAAGGAGAGAGAAAAGGCCAGAGAAGGCAGTGGAAGAGTGATGGGGTAGGGTCTTGAGGCATGTTTAGTATGTTGGTCTTTATCCTAAGGATGGTGGGAAGGAAGCCACTGAAGGATTTTAAGAAGAGTGGCATGGTCAGGTTTGTAATTGAGAGAATTACCACAGTGTGAAGTACAGGGGGTGGGTGCTCCTCCCCACCCCAGGAGACCTTGCTGGTTAATAGATAAACCTATGGTCTCAGAAGAGAGGACAGTAGGTTCAAGATGGTGGCCCTACTTCGTATGCTTGTTCCTTTACTTCTTCTTTCTTCTTTCTTCTTTCTTCTTTCTTCTTCTTTTTTAAATGTCCTGAAGTGGCAGGTTTATGTGGGCAGTGTGTTCTCAGCAGAAGATGATCTGGTTGGTGGGAGGCCCTCAGGGGCAGATTAGCTTCGTCCCAGTGCCAGCCTTTGGTAGGGAATCAGAACATGATGTGTGGACGGGGAATTCAGGGATGCTCTTTAGTTTTTCTTTTTGCCATCTCTGTTTCCCTTGCTCTAAGAATAAAACCAAGCTTAATTAAGCCTCCTTAGAAGCTATTAGTCTCTAATCGGGAGCCCAGTCCCATCTTCACGGGGGAAGAGCCCAGAACACCTGCCGCAGGTGCAGGATCCTTCCTGCCACGTTGGCTTTCTGGAATCTCCTGGCGGCGGGTACCCTGAGCCACCGAGCCTGGCAATGGGCAGCAAAAGGAGGGTGGGCTTCGGGGGAGGGGCATGGCCGTGCCCATCTCAGGTCCTGGAGGCCTGACCTCGGGTCCGCAAGCGTGACCTTGGGCTCCTCACTCCCCCTGCCGGGGCCTCAGTTCCTCATCTGCGACCGCAGGGCGGCCCCCAAAGTCCCTCCCGCTGCGAGCGCGACTCGGGTCCAGCGGGCGGGACGCTCGCCCCCGGCGGCCAGGAGCGGGGGCGCGCCCACACCGCCCGCCGCGGGAAGGGGCGGCGGGGGGCGGGCGCCGCGGCCGGAGGCCCCCCGAGGTTACGTAAGGAGCGGGCGCGGGGCGGGGCGGGGCGGGGCCGGAGCGCGGCCGCCCAGCCCCCGCCGCCCAGCCCCCGCCCAGCCCCCGCCCGCCCGCGCCTGGCGGCGGCGGCACCGCGTACCCCGCGCAATGGAGCGGCGCCGGGGCTGAGCCGGGCGCGCACGGGCCGCCGCATGTGCGGCGCGGGGAGCGGCTGCGGAGCGCTCTGGGAGCAAGCGCCGGGGGGCCCGTCGGAGCGGCGGCCGGAGCAGCGCCCGAGATGGGGTGAGTGAGCCAGCGCCCGCCGGAGGGGCCGCCAGGCGGCCCCGGCTCCGAGCCTCGGGGGCCGGCGCCCTCCGCGCGCGCCCTCCCGCCGCACGGGGGCCGGGGCCGGGGCCGGGGCCGGGGCCGGGGGCGAGCGCGGGGCGGCGCCTGCCAGCCCGGGGGGGCCCGACCCCGCGCCCTCCGCCCCCGGCACGGGCGGCCCGGCCTGGGCGCGGACTTTCGGCCCCCCTCCTCCGAGCTGGCCCCCGGGGCGCGGCGGGGACGGGGACGGGGACCCTGGCCGGGCTCCCGCGGTCCCCGGGCGCGACCAACTCCGGGGCCTGTGTTTGTGAGTGTGAGAAGCAGCTTGTCGTCCTCCACGACAGAATGGAAATAGAAGTTTTCCTGGAAAGGAAGCAGACCAAATAATCGTGCCCCCCCCCCCCCCCCCCCCGAGCGTAGGAATAGTGGACTTTGACTCTGCTTCCAGACGGAGGAGGGTGAGGAGTCTGGAAGGAGCCGGGTGAGGAGTAAGATGCTCAGGGGACAAGTTAAAACACTCTGTGCAAGTGACTAATGCTCCAGTCTATAAAGTAATTTAAAAAGCAGGATAGATTTCTCTTTGGCGTCTCCGCGAGCAGCAGGCGCTGTGAGTCAGGGAGCCACTGTACTAACACGGTTAACTCCTTACACCTGCTCACCCGCCGGGAGCACGTGGTGACGATTTCCTGGAACAGTTCATTATGCCCATTTTACAGATGAGGAAACTGATGCTTTAAGTGGTTCGGTGACTATCCCCAGGTTGGGCAGCTGATGAGCGTTCGTAGAAGGACATTTGTGCCTCAGCAGAGGGGAAGCCCCAGCCTGACAGGGACCCTGGGGTGGTGGGGGTGTGGGCCCTGAACCAGAGTTCCTGAATTGTCCCCTGCTGCTGTGCTTAGCGGCCTTCAAATGGCCCTCCTCCTGACCCTAAGACTTCTGCTGGGTGGGTCTAGAGGTCGTTCTTTTCTCTATGGGGTTGGGGAGGAGTGGAAAGGGGTGAGATTGTCCTGGTGGCCTGACCTAGCTCCCATGGTCAGTGGCTCTCTTGTACCTCACTCCACATAAATTTCTGGAGTCATCTTCTCCAGCGAATATTGTCTGTGGGGTCTGCAAGTGTCAGAAGGAACCAGAGGCAGGTGGAGAGGAATTTCGCTGAAGGAAAGTGTGAGGGCTCCACACCTCCATGAGTAGAGCAGAGGGACCGAGAGATTGGCTTAAGACATTGGTGCCAGTCCAGGAGATTTCACACATAGAGCAACTATGGGTGATTTTTACCAGAGGCACACTGGTTGGAAAGCAGGTTTTCTGTAACATTTCCAGTGACCTCTGCAGGAGGAACCTTTGTGCAGTGGGAACCTTTGAGATTCTCAGATTTCATACTTAAAAAAATGTACGAGGTGGGGGCAGTGGGAAGGAGTTGGCTAATGTAGGTCTCAATATGGAAGATCAAAGGGATCTGGTAATTTTAACTCTGTGCCCCCCCCCCCCCCCACAGACAGCACAAACACACTTGCGTGATCAAAAACGAATATTGAAACTCTGTGGTTGAGATCAAATAGTTCTGTGGAAATGAAAATGTTTACTAGTAAAAGCTTGAAGAAAATGTCAGAAGGTAATGTTTGTTTGTGGAGCATCAGGGAGGAGTAGCTCAGGGAGCTTGTTGAAAGGGAATGTGGCTTTCCTGTCGTTTTAGCATCACTCGGTACATGTGTGTTACTCCCTTCTTGTAGGTGAGGGCTGGTTTGTAACTCCTGCCTGCTTCTGCCAGCTTCACTGTACCCACGTCTTCTGTGATTCATGTGAACATACAAACCATGGCTGTAAATTGAGATGGAGCCGGGGCTGGATGAGCAGTTGAGACAGAGGGTGGAGGGAGCCATCTCAACCTAAAATAGTACCAATGTCATCCTCCCCGAGAGTTGAGTAGGATGAGGGGGAAGAACAGAAGGGCAGCCAGGAGGGATCCTCACTGTGGTCCTGTAGCCCTGTTACGGCTCGACTGTGCAGACATGGCTGAGACTTAAGGGGGGGGAAAACCCCTGAGTTTACTTCTTCCTCACTTAAGATGCTTATCCTCTCTCACACATTCACTTTCTGCTTCTCTTCTGTGAAGTGTTTTTGCATTAAGCCTGTGGTTTCCCCAGTAAGTTTGTTTTCTCTGCCTGAGGAAGAGGCCGCTGGTGCAGACCTTCTCACATCTCAGACCTCTCGTCTCCTCACATATACCTGCCTCCCTTTGCTGACAGAACAGGTCCCTCCACAGACTGAGGAAAGCCTCGTCTTCCTACCACCTGCACTACCCTGGTGGCTTTCTTCCCACCTGGCTCAGTGGCTGGCCAGGCCTTCGTCTTGTCACCCGGCCAGGACCATCCATCCCACCCCTCTCACCTCATCAGGCACCATCTCTCTCTCCTCCTTCCACCTCCTGGGTTTTCCCAGCAGTGTACACTAGGGCTTGGCTCAGTGCCGTCCAGGAGACCTTTCCTCACCCATGAGACCGTCTGTGTCTGCGTGGCCCCATATGGCTGCCACCTGCCACGAGTGGCTGTTGGGCACCTGAAATGTGGCTCGTGTGACCAAGGACCTGAATTTTTAATTTAATTGGAATGGAAAAGCCACATGTGGGTGGTGGCTGCCATATTGGAGAGCAGAGCTCTAGCTTCTGTCACTTTATGGCTCTCTGCTGCTTCTCTGCTCCTTTTCACCTGAAGATGACTCAGAAGATCCACCCCAAACCCACCGTCCCCGTTGGCTCTCTTCTCCTGCCATTCGTTAACCCCCATGCTCTGCTGTCCCACCCCAAGTGCAGGTCCCTGGGAACCTGCATGGGGCCAGATGGCTGTCCTTGTGTTAATCCCTCGGCTGTGTTCCTATCCACTGGCCACCCTCTCTTCCCACTGCCCTCCAGCTTCTAACTACCACACTCCCCCTGCTTCTCTGCTCCCCTTCCTGATGGTTCCTCTCCAGTCTCCCTGCTCTTGCTCCTCTGACCACTGCATCATGGGGCCACTCAGGGACTAGACTGGCTTCCTTCGTGTGGTTGACACTCTCTTCCCAGGTAATATGATCCACCCCCCCCCCCCCCCCCCCCCCCCCCCGCCCCGCTGGTGATTCCCATGGTTTTATTTCCAACACGGCGCTTCTGGGGGCTTCCAATTCTTGTTCATGAACGGAGCTCTTGATAACCCTTCCAGCTCTTCCCTTCCCTCCGTCTTCTCTGTCCCAGTCAGTGGCCCCACTACCCACCCTCTTGCTAGGAGTGGTCCTTGCTTCTCCTCTTCCTCACCCTCCATGTCCAGGCTGTCCTAGGGTTCTACCTCTAGGTGTCCATGTGTCCTGAGGATCTTGGGTCCCACTCTGGTCCTGGCCACCCTTGCCTCCTTCCTGGACCAACTTCCTCAGCTTCTGCCCTGGGTATCTCCAGTCCATTCCCTACCCGGGAGCCCGAGTGCCTGGCTTTCAAAATTGCAGATCAGAATCATATCATCCTCTTCCTTGAACACCCATCAGCACCAGGGGCTGGCCTATACCTCATCTCCCAACTTCCCTTGTCACTCCGGCCATCCCTCACTGCCTTCTGCTAACGTGAGCCTCATTGCTATTCTTGTTCTGCCTGAGGATCTTTGAACTTGCCCTTCCCTTTGCCTGGGATGCTCTTGCCTTGGCTCTGCAAATACCTTCCTCCTGCTTTGGATTCCGGCATCAGGGTCACCTGCAGAGTCTTTCCTGACCCCCACCTTTACTTGCTAGCATAGCCACAGCTTTTTTTCTACAGTTGCTCACTGCAGCACACATGTAATCATTTGGGCTTTGTTTACTTAATTATAATCCGTCTTCCCCAATAGCATCCCACAAAGATAGGGTCTTACCTCTTTCTCCAGTGTTTCTCAACACTTAGCACAGTGACAGGCACCAAATAGGCCCCCAGTATTTTTTGATTGAGTTAATGCTTGACTGTGGTGGGTGGCCTTGCTTGGATGCCGGCCTGGAAGTTGTGATAATTTTTGGATTACCTTTTATATAGCTTGCTTAATTGAGGGTTGCAAGGGCCAAGAGAGAAAGAAATCACATTTGGATGCAATTTTCTTTTAACGCTAAAGCAAGCCACTTAGCTTTTAGTAGGACTTGGGTTAATTCTCAAGCTGTCAGCTGTCATCCGAGTACTGGGGTTGTAAATTATCTTTTTACCCGCCTGCAAAAGGTAACAAAAGCCGGCTTGCCTGCTGTTGTGACTTTTAGCTGATTTTGTCAGTGTTTACAAACAAGATCTACTGTAGTTCTGCTTGGCTTCGGTTTACACCCCTTGATTTTGTCCAGCCAAGATTACGTTGCAGGGTGTGGTGGGCACAGTTGAAGTTATCTGACACCCAGGGCATTCTTTCGGTAATCTAGACTGGTTAGCTTTCTCTTGCTGTTCATTACTTCCTCTCTAACTTTCCATTCCTCCTGCAAAGGACTTTGCTCTGGGGTTCATGTTGACTAAAACAGGTAACATTTCTCAGATGCCTTGAGGGAACTTGTCTTTCTGGGTCCTGCCTTGGGTTTTCTAAACTTCACTTCCTAAGGTTCCTTCGATCTGTTCATCTCTAAGGCATTTGGAGGGTCTTTTGGGAACACAGGATGAGCAGACCTTCTAGGTCACTCCTGCCTTTACAGAGTTTGTGTTTTAGAATCAGAGATAAGCCACATATAGAAGTTCCAGTTTTAGTATGAGTTGAAACAAAATGTTGCCCTTCAAAAATGTTAGAGGCAGTGCCGGCCTATTTGGGGCACTTAGGACAGATGCCCTGGTATGCCATAGGGAGTGCCAGGGGGCTGTTAGCATTTAGGATCACCCTCATTATGTAGGCAGCCTTAGCATCTCCCTTTGTGCAAGAGTTGGAAAAAAAAAAAAAACCCACCATAGTATTTGGAATGGGGTAGGCACTGAATAGATATGTATGGAATGAATGAATGAATGAATGAATGAATAGGAATGAGTGAAGACTCTTTGGGTTGACTTTCACTTTGGGGAGAGGCCATCATTCTTGTAGGCTACAGCACCGAAACCCCTCGCCCTTGAGAGTTTTCTGATGGGGTCAAGGGCACATTTGCTGCTCCTACACGGTCCTTTAGAGGAAAACTCAGAGCAGAGCAGGTGGTTTGTTTTTGTCAAGTGGGTGTTGTGATTTGTGTAAATCACTAGCTTTCTTTTCTGCAGTGGCTCCTGGGGAACTTAGAGTTAAATATGTGTTCAGTCTTAGCAAAATTTATCAGACCTCATCCATCACCTTTATTCTTTGCTCCATCTTACAGCCCTCCCTTGTTCGCCTTTTCTCTTGCTCATCTACCACTTATTTTTTTTAAACAAAATGAAAATAGCTTTGCTTTTTTCTAATTATAAAAATGCTACATGTTCATACAAAAACATAGCAGCATAGAGAAGGAAGTGAAAATTACTTGTTATCCCATGTCTCAGGGATGACCTCCCTCAGTAATCAAGTGTCTGTCTGCAGACTTCTTGTCTATGTATGTCCCGGTGTCTAGATGTAGGTCTACCTGGAACAAATGTATTTTTAACAAAATGGAATCATACCCTACATCTGTTTTGAAATGTAAGTTTTGTAACTTAAAATACCTTGAGTGGACATCTTTTCATGCCAGTAACTATAAATACACATCAGTATTTAAATCCACACCTACTTCTGATTCTTCATTTTGCTAAATTTTATGCATCTTTGAAAGCTTGCTTGAATCCCCTCTAGAATAAGGCAGGGTATTTGGGGGGAAAAAAGACATTTTGACAATTCCTTAAAGCAATTGGTTGCTCTAAATGAATTACCGAAGGAAAGAAATGGTAGAGAAACCAGGATCACAATTAACATTGGGTAATTTGTGGCAACTGTGTAATTTTGGGTGAGTCACTGCTTCTTAGTGAATCTTGGTAGGAACATCAAGGATTCATCACTGTTGCTAAGGGTGGTTGGTGGACTAGGACCCAGCTGCTCAGATTGTTTCTCCTCGTTTGGAAATATCGGGGCAGAGTGATTCTCCTTTCAGACCAGGACAAGAATGTTCTCTGCAAGCAGAAAGCACCCATGCCCACCCCTGAGTGCCCTTTCTGCTTCAAAGCCCTTTGTCTGGTGGGTACCATAGCCCCTCCTTCAGAGAATCGCCTTGGCAAGAGGGTTGGCAAGGACGTATATATGGGAAGGACATTGTATTCCCTGCCTTAGTTATGAGGCAATTAAAACGCACACACACAAAACCTGGATAAATCCTGTGACATGTCACCTCTGCCAGCATAGGCATCTAAAATCTTTGGAAAAATCTACCTTTGGTACATGGAGTGGGGATGCGAAGCACTTGAAAAACTTTACATTTCTCCAAAAAAGCAGTGAACACAAAACTAATATAACATTGTATGTCAATTGTACTTCAATAATTTTTATAACAGTGTAAAAAAGGTGAACAGCAGTCCAGAAACTGGCTTACGATAGACGAGAAAGCATTTTATCAGAAATCTCAGATGCCAAATCCTGACCTTATAGATCTTGAGAGTTAGACTGTTTTTTTCCCCAGTGTGTCTGCATTTCTAGATATTGTACAGTGCTTATGGGCCAGGAGGTGAACACTGGTGTCATGAGCCAGTTTCCTAGTGGGGTGTGCTTGTGTGGGAAGCACCGGGTTGGGAGCCTCTGCTAAACTACGATGAAGTCTCCAGTAGTTCTGCCACCGGGTGCTGTTAGTCATATGGTATCATTCTGGTAGAATTTATTTAAATTATATTTCAAATTAGCTTGTTAGAATAAAAATATGCTTGTGGGGAACACATTTAGACATTTGTCAACGATTCGAGAGATTTAAGGAAAAAAAAAACATTTTTATTCACAAGCCTGGTTGATAGTCATATTATTATTCCTCTGGGGAACTGGGGACTGTGGCATCGCCACCAGCCAAAGCGGTTAGCCTGAGAGGTGTGCAGTGTGCAGGTGTCTCCCAGCCGAATGGAAGCTGGATCCCAGCTAAGGGAGCGGCTCTTGCAGACCCCTTTCTCTTGACCTTGCCCCAGGGAGGTCACAAGTAAGGGCAGCAGAGGCTCTTTGTCCTCTGGCTCTGGGGGGGAGCTCTCATCTGTGGATTATTGGGCTGGGGGTGTCCACAGGGGCCCAATTAGTGAGGAATATCCCAGATCCTGCTGCCTGGGTATCGGATTCCTTCTGGGATCTTTAATTGGGAAAGCTTTTAGTGGAGTTGTTCAGATATATGGAGAGAAGGAGAGTTGCTTTGACTTCTGTTGCCTTGGGGGAGGAGGGGACCAGAAGGTCCTCATGGGGAAAAGGAATGGAGCCTGATCTGGGAGGCTCCAAGGGGCTGGAAGAGGAGCTCTAGCAGAGCCAGCTTCCTTGCCTATTTCGCTCGTGCAGATTGAGGAAGAACTGTCTGACGCCCCTAGAGACTAGAGGTAGAACTGGCCGTCTCACCTGGTGGCCAGTTTACGGACGTGGATGGAGGAGGATGGTTAAGTACAGTTGAACCCAGCCCCCTCAGCTGTGTGAGCTTGAAGCAGTCCTTTTCTCTCTGACTTCACTGTCTTCATCTGTTAAATACACAGTGAGGTAACTGAGCAGGGAATGTGTGTAAAGTGTTTAGCACAATGCCTGGCACAGAAGTAATGTGTGAATGGTGGCCAGGTTTATCACCATTGTCATTGTCATCACCATCCTCTCTGCTTTGGGTGGGGTTTGGAGGGAGACCCCTGAAGGACCTTCTGGAATATGCTGTCAGGGATGTTCCATTCCCTTGTCTTGGATCCTCTCGGGTACCCCACCCCTACCCCTGCCTTGGTCCTCTGCTGCTTGCTGCCACTCCTGAGCAGCACCAGAGTCAGTTCCCTGTCATCAGACAACCCTGACAATATGAAGCCTTGCTCACACCACAAAACCTGTCAGGTGATGTGGGTGGACGGTCACTGGCCAGAGGTGGAAGGTGAGGAGAGCCGACTGACCCACGTTTGTCAACAAGACCAGTCTTCTGTCCCAACCTGTTGTTGACACAGGGAGGTATTAGTAGAGATTTCTCCCCGATCTGGGCATCAGACTAAGAATTTATGTTGCTGGTCAGAGAACCCTTCATTCACTCGATTTTTGATCTATTTATTCACTCATTCATTCAAGAAATGCGAGAGACCATCTGCTGTGTGTCCAGCGCTGGTTTGGGTGCCAGAAACACAGTGATAAAAGTCTGGGGCCCCACGAACGAGGCTTAAAGTCCAGTGGGTGAAGGTGGACATCAGACAGACATTGCCTAATGGATTCACTTGGGGAATATGGGGCCAGGGACTTTGTGGACTGTGCATCAGTAGGTTTCAGGACCTCACATTCATTTCACGGCCCTCACCCGTTCCTAGGGGTCTGAACTCCTTTCTCATCACCCCAATCGCTTCATCAGTTCTTGTACCTTTCTTGAGCATCTGACCAGTGACCACCACCGAGCCATTGAGTGCCATCTCTGGGCTAGGCACCAGGAAGACAGGTTATATAACAGGATCCCTGCCCTCCTGAGGGAAAAGGAGGGTGGGAGGTCAAGAGGGCAGTGAGAGAAACGCTGTTGTTGAAATATGAACAAGGATAAAGTGCTTCTTTCTGCAAGAGGTGTGAGGAGGCTTCTTGAAGGAGGTGACCTTTTAACTGGGTCTTGAAGGATGGGCAGGAGTTTCCCGGGCAGATGAGGAAGAGTTTGGATGGGGTGGGTGGAAGATATTTAGAGCTGCCCATGCCCATGGGAAGTGGTGAAGCATGGAGGTTGAGCCCAGAGACCCTGGACTCAGTCCTGGCTTCCCGTGCACCTGGCTGTATGACCTGGAGCAAGACACTGACCTCCTTTGAACTTCAGTTTCCTCATCTGTGAAATGTGAATGATAACAGTACTGACATCATAGGGTCATCATGAGGAGTCGAGGAAACGCATGTTTTGATGTACCTTAGCTATCTAGTGGGCAGGGAGGTGAGGGAGAGTGTGAAGGTCATGGACAGCTCAGGAGCACAGAAGGTGGGAAAAATATAGCCTCTGTGCCTCGGTGCTGGGACTCAATCCTGTGGGTGGCTGGGAGCCTGCCAGAGGTGAGGCCACGGTGAGGGGAGCAGTTGGTCCTGGTACCAAAGAAAGAGGCCTGGAGGAGGCAGTGCTAGGCAGTGAGCTCGGGGAGCAGGAAAAGATGGGGTGCTGTATACCAGGGAATTTGGACTCCAGTCTGTAGACTATGAGAGAGCACTTTCAGGCCTAAGGACGAGAGTAATACTTGGAGCCAGATGGTTATTCTGGAGGCAGTAGCAAAGGGGGCAGCGTGGAGAGTTAATGGACCATGCTGGGAGCAGAGGGGTGGAGGGGAGAGGACATGGCACAGGTCTAAACCTGGCCCTGTTCAGTAAGGGATCCGACGTGGTCTCCAGGAATCCTCGAAATACAAGAAAACGGATGATATATAAAAGGCACCTCGCTGGTGCCTCCCACCCCACCAGGAGGGCTGGGGAGTCTTTCCTATAGCATCACTAAATTGAGCCACAAAGAAACTATCACTTCATTAGGCGTTAGCAGGTTGGAGTTACTGTGTCTGTACAATATCACACTGACTCTCACAGCACCCACTTTCTTGGTTGGGAGACTGGCCTGGAGAGATTCAGGGATACGTTTGGATTCCCTCAGGAAGGCAGAGTTTGGGAATACAGCTTGAGTCTGTTTGGGAGCAAAACCCCTGTTCTTCAGATGCACTGTACAAGTCATGTGGTCAGTGGACGCACAGCTCTTGACTGCTGGGATGAGACCAAGGAAGAACCTGGGTTGCCAACAGTTCAGATGTTTCTCAGCTGTGTGACTGATGCCATGGGATGAGGTTGGGATTACAAGGGAGGTGCAGTTTTTGGGGAGACAATTGTGAGAGCTTAGTTTTAGGTGAATATGCTGAATGTCCACCCCATGTCTTCCATGGGGTGGCCTCTGTTAGTAGGAATTCGGCTCTGGCACTCAGCAGTCAGGATGGAACCAGAAGTATGGGTTTAGGAGCCATCACCTTTGGATTTGGTCTCCCATGGAGAGGACAGGCCTGGAAGATGACAGTGCAGCTCTGGATAAGGGTGGCAGTTGAAGGAATTGAGAAGAAGCCTGTGGATGGGACAGAGGCCAGAAGAGTCTGAGGAGAGCAGAGGTGAAAGGTGTCTCGGGAGCCAGAGGAGAGGAGTTGAGCTGGGTGGCTGCTCTTGGGATCAAAGCCTCAGAAAGCTTGGAGAAAGGTGAGGACCCAAGTACCGCAGTGTGTGTGTGTTTGGGGGGGGGGGTGTCAGGGCATGGATGGGTGGATTTTTTTTTTTTTTTTTTATGATAGTCACAGAGAGAGAGAGAGAGAGGCAGACACAGGCAGAGGGAGAAGCAGGCTCCAGGCACCGGGAGCCCGATGTGGGATTCGATCCCGGGTCTCCAGGATCGCGCCCCGGGCCAAAGACAGGGGCCAAACCACTGCGCCACCCAGGGATCCCTGGATGGATGGATTTTAAGGGGAGCTCGGTGTAAGGCTCCAGTCCATTTTAGGCCTTTCAAGGAAGGGGGTATATGGGGAGGAGTAGACACACTGGCTGAAGACGAAGGGGAGCTTGTGAGTCAATCAGGGTCTGACTTTGTCTCGTAAGTTGAGCATGTTGGGAACTGAGGGCAAAGAAAAGAGATTGAAGATTACCAGAGAAGGTGAGAGGCAGTGAGCTGGAGGCTGGAGGGAACTGGAGCAAGAGCCTCAGGGGAGGAGGAAGCCTCCAGAGGGGCCCGGGGAGTTGTCCTCCAAGAAGGTGAGTTGCAGGAATAGAGGCTTTCTGAGGCTGTGGCGGGAAGGGGAATGAGGAGCTGGATAAGGTGGCTTTTCCTTCTCAGTGTGAGCTAAAGAACTGCTCTGAGGACCAGAGGTATATCAGGAAGAAATAAATGGTTTGGTGCATCTGGTTGTGGAGGTCGGGGCAGGGAGTTAGCTGGGGGCAGGCACACACTTGTGAGTGACCTTGGGGGCCCAGTTGGAGTCTGAAGGTGCCAGTCGCCACAGCTAAAAACTCACCAAGTGACTGGGGAGCAGGAGCAGAGGCAAGTGGTCCCAGACCCAGGTGGGGGGCATTCAGAGCCGGCTGCCCTGGCTGGGCTCTGAGTGTCCTGCCGTCCACAGCAGAGGGAGGTACGCTGTGTGGGAGGAGGGGGAGCCTGCTCAGTCACCTTTCTGCCCTCACTCCTACGGGCAGCCAGTCATTGTTCTGTTTTTGATAATTCTTCCAGACCCTTTCTAAAAAATACATTAAAATTCTTGCCAGCATGACCCCTTTGAGTAATGAGATCTGTAAGTTTATTAACCTCTGTGAGAAGTGGATTTCCTTGCTCCACGGGAGCAGATAATCTCTGGGAGGGATGGACATTAATGTGCTGACCTGGAGGGTGAGCGCGACGCCTGAGGGCAGAGGCAGGGTGGTGGTGGCAGCTCATTGGTGCTCCCCGCCCCCGCCTGGCTTACCAGGTGGCTGGTTGCTGCTGCACTTCACTCCCCAGTCAGCCCTGCTCAGGGAGTCTCCCCGGGGCCCAAAGTCGAGGTGCTCAGAGAAATCCTGTCTCTTTGGATGAGTCTAATTCTTTAAGTGGGGGAGAGGAGGAGATGGGAGCATTGAATCTTGTGCAGACGAGAATACCTAGACTGTGTGTTCATTCACAAAGGCCTGAGAACCCACTAGAGTTGGCACGGGTGTTGGGATACTTGTTCTCCGACCATGTTGAAACATGTCCTCTCTCATCCCAGTGTTGGTCTTCACGTGTGCACACGTACTGAACAGTTGACATAAGCTACTTGCGAGGCATCCAGCTTAGTTGCAATGTTCTGTGACTTCAGCCTCATCAGTTTGGCATTTCAAGCCTGCTGTAACCTAGCCCGACCTGCCTGTCTTCTGGGTACCCTGAGTACTTGGCCTGTGCCCCTGTGTATCATTTATCACATAATACATTTCATTATAATGCAGTGTTCTGTCCAACATGTCATAATCTGCGTCTCCCCGCTTCCTTGTCAACCAGACCAGTGCAGCCCAGTAGAAATATCACTGCCACATATGGGATTTTTCGTGTTCTAAGGTCCACATTGAAAAAGCAAAAAAGAAACAGGTGAAATAAGTTTTAATGTGTTTTAAGCCAGCATATCCCAAATATCATCGTTTCAACGTGTGATTGATAGTGAGTAAACCAGACACCTCCCTCTTACTGTGGCATTTACATTTTAGTGAAGAAGACAGATGCCATGCGTCCCCTCGCGACATCCAGTTGCCAGTAGCTTCACAAAATGACCTGCAGGTCATGCTCCATGGGGATGATGCAAGCGCTGAGGCGGACTCTAGAATGCGTGGCTCAGAGGAGGTGCCTCTCTGAAGACGTGACATTTAAGCTGCTGCCTTATGTGACGAACGGGAACAGAGCATTCCCGGTGGAGGGAAGGGCAGGTGTTCAGAGTGGACAGAAGCTGCCGGGAGTGTGAGGAGTTGCCATCAGTGGGATGGAATGGTTTTTCCAGGGATGTGACACAGTCCTCCTGAAGTTTTGGGAAGATTACCCTGGGCTCCGTAGAGACTGGATAGGAAGGGGGCAAGAAATGGAGCAGGTGTGAGGCTCCTGGGCTCTAGATGACAGAGATTGCTGTCTGAGGCCCAGAAGGTCACAGGAGTGGAGGAGAGGGAGTGGAGCGGGCAGATTCCATGGAGCTTGGAGATGGCTTTGCCAGGACTTTCCACGGGACCAGATGTAGGGTAAGGGATGAGGGAGAGGGAGGAAGCAGGAGGACTCCTTTGGTGTCTGGTTTAAGCACCCAATCGATTTGGGGAAGCCTGGAGGAGGAGCAGGTCAGGAGCGAGGGTGGGGAGTCAAGGTCAAGAAGAATCCACATGTCAAGCTTGAGGCAATGAGTGGAGTGGGGAAGAAAGCAATTAACTCTGTGTGTAGGGCTCAGCAGAAGTCAGGATAGGGCAGGGTCATGACGAAGAGAGGGTAGGCAGAGGAGGACAGGGCTGGGGGTGGAGCCTGGAATCCCACACATCTCCACCTCCATGGTGGTACAGGATGGGAGCCAGCCAAGAAGAGGGGAGCCAGCCAAGAAGACAGGGGAGCAGTGGTGGGGAGGGAGGAGGAACCGGGCTGGTGGCATCAGGATGGTTGATGAAGTGTCTTAGGTGGAGGGCTTGGGTGTCCACTGTTGCTCTGCTGGGAAGTGACCTCTGACCTCTGGCTAGGAACTGGGTCAGTGGTAGGTGGAGCCAGGAGCCACCTGGTTGGTCAGGAAGGGAGGCTGGGAAGTGGGGAGGAAGCAGGGAGTAGGACAAGGACACGAGAAGCTGCTGGAGAAGGGAAGATGTGTTTAAGAGAGGAGGAGCCCAGGGATCCCTGGGTGGCGCAGCGGTTTGGCGCCTGCCTTTGGCCCAGGGCACGATCCTGGAGACCCGGGATCGAATCCCACGTCGGGCTCCCGGTGCATGGAGCCTGCTTCTCCCTCTGCCTGTGTCTCTGCCTCTCTCTCTCTCTCTCTCTCTCTCTCTGTGACTATCATAAATAAATAAAAATTAAAAAAAAAAAAAAAAAAAAGAAGAGAGGAGGAGCCCAGCACAGGTGGATGCTGACAGGGATGCTGCCTGAGAGAAGGCGAGTGACCGAGGAGATGGCAGAGGTGGGGTTCAACACCAGGGGAAGGGCTGTCCCTTGTTGGGGGAGACACCCTGTCATGGGAAGGAGGCCACCATAGGGGCAGACATAGGCAGGTTTGGATGTGGTGGAAGATGCATGAGCTCGGGTCGCGGCTGCTGTTGTCCCCACAAAGTATGGGGCAGGAGCAGGGTCGTGAGCTGAGAGCAGGGTGGAGGGAGGGGTGTGGGAAGCTTGAGGAGAAGGTGTGGATCCTCTGGGAGTGGGTGGCAAGCCTTCTAGAGAACCCTAAGCTTGTGGGCCACTGCAGAGTGACAGTTTGAGGTCAGAGAACATGAATTTAAATGAAACTTGTCCACCCACCTTTGTGGTGTCACCTAGTGGCTTGGGTGTGGGTCTGGAGGGGATGGATGGCAGGGGCCCCAGGTTGGGGGTTCGCCAGGCTGGGGAGGTAGGGTGTTCACGCAGAGTGGGAAGCAGTGACAGACCCAGGGGATTGGGTAGGGTCCGTGGAGGAAGAGAGGGAAGCCAAGAAGTGGCTGGTGGAGAGCGAGTGGAGGTGTCTGAGGTGGGCCATCCATCAGCAAGGGAGCTGGAAGGATGGGCCATGGGGGTGGGCAGGCAGCCAGGGACTGGAGAGTCACATTGGAGGGAGTGCTTTCTTGGAGTTGAAGGATTCCGTGGATGGCCGTGGGAGAGCGCCACTGAAGGGGTGCAGGGTAGAAGGCATTGCAGCAGAGGACGAGGACTGAGTCCAGGGCACTGGGAGTTGTCCAGGTGCATGGCGACAGTGACAGGAGGTAGGCAGAGAGCGAAGCTTGGCCTGGAGCTGAAGCCCCTGAGTCGTGGCAGGAACGGACTTGGAGGCTGGTGAACACGGGTGGAAGGCAGCTGGCTGGGATGGCCTAGCCTCCAAGGGTGCGGTGAGAACCACCTCCTGGTGCCACAGGCACCCCATCACCCTGTCTCCCTGTGTTCTGCCTTCATGGGAGCCGAGAAGGGTAGGGCTGCGTATGTGGCAGGCCCTGCAGGCCTCAGGACCCGCCTGGTTTCAGGGAAGGCGTGAAGGTGAAGGGAACACCTGGTTGGGCTGCTGGTGCCTGCGGATCTAAGCACAGATTTCAGCGAGTCCCTGGAGGCGTGGACAGGGCAGGGAAGAACCTGGAGCCCAGGTGAAGCCCAGCGGCCAGGAAGGTGTGGTCTCTCGGCTCTCCCGAGAAGAGGTGGGGAACTTTCATGTCTTGGGGTGTGGTGATGGAGCACATCTCTCCAAGTATGTGAGACTCAGGGCCTCCCAGTTGCAGGTGAGCTCTGTGAGTCAGCCCTGGTGATGTGTCCATCCCAAATGCCACCAGAAACTTGGAAGACCTTCATTGAAGCATGTGATAGCTGTAATAAAATAAAGGAGGCGATGGGTCTGCTTTGCTGTGCAGCTAGAATATTTGATTCTGGCACAGAATGCATCCAAATTGAGGTGTGTGGAAGGCTGTCTGGAGGAGGGACCATCAGGGCGGGAGGGACCTGGACACATTCTGCGAGGGACGTTTCCAGTTTTGTTTTTATATTTTACTGTTTATTTATTTAAGTAATCTCTACCTCCAACATGGGGCTCAAACTCACAACCCTGAGATCAAGAGTCACATGCTCCACCGACTGAGCCAGCCAGGCGCCTCCCCACCCCCAGCAACTCCATGAGGATGGTTTGAAGGAGGGTGTCTTAAGGAGTGGCTTCTCCGAGCAGTTCAAGGGTCTGTGAACACGCCTCCCCCAAACTGCACAGAGAATCCTGTGCATATGCTTTTCTGGGGGCAATATCCATAGTTTTTATCAGATTTTCAAAAGGGTCTTTAACCTGAAAGAGATTAGAACCACTGTTGAAAATACTTGGGGTGCATTTAGCTGGAGAGGAAAAGCCGGGCCCAGGAGGTGAGGGTGTGGGGAGAAGAGAGAGCGGTTTCCATTCACATGACCAGCTATTTGATGTTGGGCTCACTCTGTGTGGACTCAACTGCTGGAACCAGAGTTAGGGAGAAGGAGGCATAGGGAGCCTGGTTTTGGCTCTGTTGGTACCTGAGGGAACTTGCAAGCACCTGTCCCAGGTGGGATATGCACAGGTGTCAAGTGACAGAAGGGGGGCCCCCCCGGTGAGGCCAGCAGGAACTCTGTCCAGATCTTCTTGTTCTGAGGAGTAAACAACTTGGGGTATTGCTGGGTTTTCTCTGTCCTTGGGGAGAGCATCTCATAGGCTGAGCTTTGCTGAGGAAATGGAACCCTCCAGATACTCAGGTGTGTGGCTCTGGGCTGCAGGGGCCCTGGAAAACCTGCCTGGCTTTGCCGAGACTGAGAATTAAATATCACCTTGGAGAGTGGGCCCTCTGTCTGCTGCAGGGCCTCGACTGACTCCTCTGTGATGTGAGAAGTATGTTCCTTACGGTGTTGCCAAAGTATGTTCCTTATGGTGTTAGGTCCTCCCTGCATGTCATTCGGGGTGGTGAGCCTGCCTCATGGGCCATCTGTCCCCCACCTGCATGGTCTATGGGTCTGTGGCACTGGGTTCCCTTCTACCATGTGGAGTTGGGTGGCTCGTGGGTTGAACACAGTTTTCTCTCTTAGGGGGGCCTCGTATGCCCCCGCACCCAATGCGTTCCAAGGGATGGCTGGGGCTCCTACCTTACTTTGGCACCAACAGAATCAGATCTGCTAAATTTAAAAGTGGCTCCCATGAGACAAAAGTGATGATTAATCGAGTTTAGCTTTGTCAGAGCTTCCTCTTTTTTTTTTTTTTTTTAATGTTTTGTTTTCTACTCTCAATCTTTTTTTCTAAAAGCAGGCATGCCTCACCAAGGTTGGAATATTCTGGAAAACTGGAATTGGAATCCCACAGTCTGATTGAAAGCCATATCACTTGCTTTAAGGGAGGAAGCTAAAAAAAAACCACTCCTTGGCTTCTCCCATGAATTTTAAATGTTCTGAAAACGTTGCCCATAAAGGAAACAATGTCTCATTCCTTAAATAATTAAGTAGAGTATACTGAGAAAGGGGTATCACCCAGGTCAGGTCACACTGTAGCCTCTGGGGGCCTCTTTCTCAAGGGGAGAGCTTGAGTGGGTGCCTGAAGAGGTTATCTTCAGGAAAATTGATGCAGCTTCAGACAGCCGCCTCTCAGGCATTTGGTGAAATTGGCGCAACCCTGGAAATGTCATGAAGGAAGGTGAAGATGGCATGCATCTTCCTCTGGGAGGCTACATCCATCAGTTGTTTGCTTTTGCCTGGTGAACTCTCTGTCACGTGACTGTCCATGAGTGAGGACAGTGGCCTCGGGCCAAATCCGTATCCTCGCAACCGCTATAGTATTGGCACTGGTTTCTGGATGTACTTGGTAGAAATTTCTGGAGAATGTGTGTAGGGAAGAGAAGGCTACTTTATCTTCTGGCAGAAAACCCTCTTGCCGGGAGCAATGGTGGTATCTCGGTACTGGCTGATCATTTCTCAGCCACCTGCCCGTTCTGGGATGAGGTGGGACCCTCCTCACTGCGGTCGCAGAATGGTATGTGCTGGACAGACATAGGGTCATGCCAGACCGGCGTTATGGTGTCTTCCTCTGCTTCTGTAGAAGAGTGAGTTTGGCCAGGGCAAGGGAACTGAATGTATTGATTATTGACACGTATTATTTCATTGATTACTGATATATATTATTTCATGTAAGCTTTATGACTTGCGGTTGAGGAAACGGGTGTTCAGAGAGCGTCAGTTCTTGGCTTGGCTGATACCTCCGGGACACGGGCTGGCAGCCGATCTCCGTGTTGTCTGGCTCTGAGGTCCACGCTCCGTAGGACTTGCGCGGTTCCATGAGAAAAACGATGCTTGTTTCAGAAGAGCAACTTGCAGTCTGATCTTTCACTTAGAAAGACGTGCCTCAGGGAAGTTCTGTCAGTACACCTTTAAAAGGGAAGGGTTCATAGCAGGGATTTGCTCTGATGGGCACACACGGCTATTCGAACGTCTGTCTGAACGGTCCACAGATTTCTTCCGCCCGGGATCTCCTGAGCCGTTCTCTAGTTTTTCCTTCCTCATCCTTCCACCGCCCAGCTTTGCCCGGGTCCTTTCCCTCAGGTTTCAGTAGAGGCTCTCAGAACGACAGGATTCTTCAGTCTCGTTGAACTGTACATTGTGATCATATCTACTGAGACATTTTCCAGATCATGCAATGGGAATCTAAATCTTTGAAAAGTAAACTTGTTAGTCCCTGGGTCTGTGTCTGATCAGTTATATAGTTATTAATCTTGACAGGAGCAGGGCTGGTAAGCTCTCCAAAGCCCACGTTGCTCACCCTCTTCTTGGCGATGACTCAGAATCTCTCATATTTGTCACTGGTTCACACTTTAGGTGGTTGCCTGCATTGTTTGCCTCAAAGATGCATGAGTACCCACTTTTCCTTTTCCTTTTCCTTTTCCCTTTCCCTTTCCTTTTCCTTCTAGTGTTCTAGCTGCATTGTTGTAGCTGGGGTGCTCCTGGCTGTAACAGGACTTGCCCCTTAGGAACCTAAGTGGACAGGTGGGAAGGTGCCTTAGTGATGTGGTTTTCAGGACTGGTTTTCCAGTCAAACAGCACTTTATCTCCTGTAGCAGTTGAGGGTTTCAAGCCCCTTCATCCTAGGGAAGCGGTTGGACTGAATCTAAAGTAGTGAAATTTGGTGCTCTCCATGCATCTTATTATAAACATTGTTTGGTTTACATATGTGTGTCTTTCCCTGGAGCAAATGTCTTGCTCATTGATGGTTAAACTAACCTGGTGAATGGTGAGTGCAGCTTGAAGAGGAAGTCACAGGCTGGAATGATGATCTGAAGCCTGGATGGGGTCTTGTCATGTGTGTTTTGCTGGAAGAAGTTCATGGTTGAGGGTCTTCTAGGTCACCTGTTTTTAGAATGAAAAATTTCAAGTGGTCTCTGGAGCTGTTCTTGGTAACAGGTAATAC
The DNA here is from genome assembly GCF_011100685.1 of Canis lupus familiaris. NCBI lineage: Eukaryota > Metazoa > Chordata > Mammalia > Carnivora > Canidae > Canis > Canis lupus. The sequence continues at coordinate 55,219,722 of NC_049224.1, read as the reverse complement.
CAGTGTCCCCTTATCTATAGGATCACGTTTGCACGGCAGAAGCAGAAACCACTGCATGTTCTCCTGTCTCTGTGTCCAGGGGCTTCAAGTTGTGTGCTTGGGCTTATCAGAGTCAATAGCTTAATATAGGTTACCTGTGTCAAGGTGGCAGCCAGCAGAGTGGGGGTGGGGGGGAGCTGAATTCTGAATAGATGTTACTTTTTTTTTTTTAATTTTTATTTATTTATGATAGAGAGAGAGAGAGAGAGAGGCAGAGACATAGGCAGAGGGAGAAGCAGGCTCCATGCACCGGGAGCCCGACGTGGGATTCGATCCCGGGTCTCCAGGATCACACCCTGGGCCAAAGGCAGGCGCCAAACCGCTGCGCCACCCAGGGATCCCTAGATGTTACTTTCTACCTCTGTTTCTCCACTCGCCTATTTAAGCCATATTTACTGAGTACCTCCAGGGGTGATGAAGACGGGTGTGCCCCGTCCTTGTAGAGCTTATAGTACAGCAGGGAAAATGGATGTTGGTTATCATTCATTCATTCATTCATTCATCCAACAAGGATTTGTTGAGTGTCTGTTGCACTGGGAGCTGTTCATGTATTGAAGATATCTGTAACCAGACAAGAACTTGCCTTCACGAAGCTTACATTCAAATGACACAGACAACAAATTAAAATATAACAAGTAAGTAAGTTTTATCATGTAAGGGAGGAAAACTTTCCCCCTCCTCCCTTTTTGGTTCTTTGGCTGGTCTAATAATTAAATGTACACAGAACAGATTAACGAGAGAAAAATGTAATTACATGTGGGAGCCCTGAGGATCTGAGGCTCAGGGAAGTGACTAAAGCAAGCAACTCTTTTCCCTTTTAGACAAAGAAACAATAAATTCATGAAGAATTAGAGAGACAGGTTTAGGCTCAGTATGCTCAATTAGTGAGGAAGTAACAGGGTTTGGTGATACAACTTTCTCAGCCTTGAATTCCCTGTCTCTGGTGATGAGGAAGACCTCTGCCCTCTTGGTCCCAGGAGGATACCTTTCTATGGAAGATTTACCTCCTGCTTTCAGGGGGACAAAGGAGAGTCAAATTATTCCTCTTGTACCTGCCATTTTTAAAGTAACTTTAATTCAAAATAGTATGCCAAAATGTTGTATTTTGGGGTGACATTTTGTGTTCCCCCTCCTTGGCATGCCGGGAGGTGGTAAGTGCTGTGGGAAACAGGAAAAGGTGTTTGGAAGTATGTGCTGGGGCGGGGGTCAGTTGCAAAGGGGGAAGCAGGATGTGAAGACTATGGATAGGTTGGAGTTACAAATAAATGACAGGTTATGATAGAGGGTTGAGGGGAGGAAGAAGTATGAGCACCTGGGGATGGGGGGAGGATCATCCATGTGTGTATTGAAGTGATTGAGACTCAAGACAGGAGTCGTGTAGGAGGGAGGGACTGTGGCCTGGGAGCTAAAATCATCAAGAAATGAAGGGGAGTGATACGGGGGTTGCTGGTTGACAGCAGCGGAGATGGGGTAGTGAATGATGGTCTGATGACAAGAGATTGAAAGCTGGGGAGTTTTAGCAGAGAGGGAAGAGAGTTGTCTGGAGGGGCGGTGAGGAACCGGTAGTCCAGGGATGTGAAGTGCTCCAAAGGGGAGTTACAGTGGGGGTACTGGCCCAGGTTGGACAGGCTGGGATACTGTATTATATGATGAGTATGTATTTGGTCTTCATCCCATTCCTGGCACAGAGCTCATAAAACCTTTGGAATTTCTCGAGAGCCAGGAAGGTGTCTTTTGTTATGTTAATGAGGTGGCTTTTGGAAAGCACCTGAGGGAGGGGACCAGTTGACAGGGGAGCCAGCCCTGTGACTAGAGGCTTGGAACGTGCAGTCCCAGCTTCCTCTGTGGAGGGGAGAGGGGCTGGAGTTTGAATCAGTTGCCAGTCGTCGATGATTTAATCATTCATGCCTACATAATGAAGCCTCCATAAAACTCCAAAAGGACAGGGTTCGGAGAGCTTCTACGTTGGTAGACACGTGGAGATCCTGGGAGAATGGCTCACTCAGAGGCTGCAGAAGCTCCTCATCCCGTACCCATGGCTCACCCCGTGCATCTCTTCTATCCGCTGGTCCTGAGTTCCGTCCTTTCATAATAAACTGAGGCTCTTATAAGTACAGTGTTTCTCTGAGTTTGTGAGCCGCTCTAGCAGGTTAATGGAACCCAAGGAGGAAACTTCAGATGTAGAACTGGTAAGTCAGAAGCTCAGGGGACAGTTGTCTCAGGGAATTGCTTGGTGGTATGAGGGGGAAACCACACATTAGAATTGGGTGTAACACCTTAGCTCCCTGAAGAGGCATCCCTGAGAGGGTGGCAGGTGGGTGGGTGTGGTCCAAAGGCCATCAAGAAGGAACAGGAACTTTCTAGGGCTATACTCAGGAGGAGGCCTACTTCATGTGGGTGGAGGGCAGGGGGGACATGGAGTTTGGGAGAAGAAGGGAGCTTCCCAAGGTGTTTGTTTACTGCTATGGGAAGAAGAGACCCATTTTGGTAGTTGGAGGCTGCAGAGAGATCGTGGGGCCATGGGGAGGTGTTCTGTGGCCACCTAGGAGGCAGGTGGTTGAAACACCAGGAGAGCCTCATCTTACTGATCTAGTGGTTCGTTGGTCAGCACAGTCCAAACAGGCCTGAGAGGTACCATTCAGGGTTGTGAGTCCTTGGATAGGAATTTGAAGGTCTGAGGAACTCAGGTTGAATTTTTTGGACTCTGCTGACTGTTGGGATGTTGGGAAGGGCTGTGGGGATGCTGAAGGAAGATAGCCTACGTGAGAGATAGGTAAGGATGAGCCTGTTTGCTCAGAGACCCGTCAAGCTCCTCAAGAGAGCCTTGACCTGACCGTGGTGATCAGAGAAGGAAGAGTGGCCGAAGTGGTCTAGGGAGCACAGATGGAGGACATCTCTGGGGACCAGCGTGAAGGGCACCTGAAGCACTCACTGTGTGTTGGGCTCAGGCAGCTTCGGTGATTGTCACTTAATGGCTGTGACCTTGGGCAAGTTCCTTTATCTTTTTCCCTTTTCTGTTTTCCTCTGTGAAATGAAGACTCGGATGCTGATTTCTCAAGGTTGGTGAGAAAATCAGGTGAGATTCAGATGTCAGTGCCCAGCAGGATGGCAGCACACAGCTGCTGACCCACACATGCTAAAACCTCCAGGAAGCACCTTTTCAGAGGTACAGCTGGGAATGGGTGGGGAATGGTGACTTTACTGTAGGACTATGGAAAGGCATTTCCTATGGAGAAAACAGATACGGGGTGGGGGGTGGGGCATGAATTTCACTGGAGATGTAAATGTGCACAGAAACCTGCAAATCTTGGAGAAGATAAAAATGAAGTAGGGAGAAGTGTACACACAGCCATCTGGCCCTTTGGAGGGGACAGGCGATGTGTCTTTGGTACAGGGGAACAAGCACAGGCTGTTCTGGGGCCAGACTCTGGGCCGCACACATGGGCCCCAGCTGTCTGACACCTGCTGGCTGCCTCATTCTGCTAAAAGTCAAGCATCAGACCTTTTTCTGGAAGAGAGAAGAAACCGTGGAAGATCCAGTACTGCAGTCCCCCACTTGATGCATTATAACCTGTAGCCCACACAGCAACCAGAGAGTGATAGGAAAACACGTCACTCTTCTGTAAGGCTTTTATTTCTAGCTGTTGCAGGCCTGCTGGTACTCTACATTTTTCTTCCAAACCTGAAGAAGGATAAAGTATTTGCTAGGTGTTTGCTCCCACCCCTATTGTTATCTTTCCATGCACCCTGCTCTTTCACTCCTTTGTTGAGAACTGTTTATGAGGTGCCAGGCTCTGGCTGTCACATGGCACAGAAGGCGTAGTCCATGGCCCTCAAGCTCGCCGTGGCAGAGTTGCGCTTTCAGGCCAGGCAGGGCACATTGGGAAAGGTCATTCATGCAGCACGCTGGCATAAAGGGAGGAGGTGCTGGTTGGGGAGCCATAAACTGGGCTTCTGATTATCCTGCTGCAGCCTGAGCTCGGAGGGTCAGTAGATCTGAGTAGGACTGCGCGCGCCTGTATGTACGTGTGTACATGTGGGGAGAAAGCATTACCTGGCAGCTCTGCTGTTGAGTTTCCACTGCTGGCTGACAGGGATCTGCTTGCTTACACCATGGAACTGCTAGGATCCCACTAGCTGGCAGCTTGTCACCCTGGGCCCTCGGCTACTTAAGTTCAACTCAGAGCTTCTGGCTTCAACTTTGAGCACTTCTCTCTCGAGGTTGTGTGGGAACTCTGGAGATGAAGACTGATCCTTGCCCAAGGGGGCTTACCCCAGCTTGGGGGTGACAGCTCACCAATAGGTGCCCAAAGACAAGACAGGATAGAAGGGCCCCAGAGGAAGTACAGAGAGCTGGGCTCCCAGGAGAGAATGCAGTCCGGTGGTGGAACTGGGTGCCTGACGAAAGGGCTGAGGAGTTTGCACTTTGCCTTGAAGGGTGTGGGATTCTGACCAGGGAGGGGGTGGATCTGAGCAAGAAGCATGCTGGGAGGAGGGCACAGCTTTCCTGAAAGCACCGATAGGGGCTGAACAGGGACTTCTGTTTTTGTGAAGCCTGGAGGTTGGGTCTAGGGATTGTTGAGGAGGAGACCACAAAGTCAGGTGGAAACAAAGGCTGGGTGAGGCCTCAAATCTCAACCCCCAGGGGGCCACCTTCAGACCCCATTTGTGAATAGCTGGACAGGGTGGACGCCTGTGGTTGGTTTGAATGGGGTGGGGTCAACAAGGGGATCGGGTGCAAAAAAGGCTCCCTTCAACTCGTGTCACTCGTTTGAGGTGTGCGAGGGCTAACTTTCCATGGACCGTGGCCTCTCGCTCCTTCCGAGCCAGCATATGCCTAGTGTTGTAAGGCTCTGTAGCGCTGTGGGCACAGACTATTTTTGTGCTCCTTTAAATGCCTGTGTTTATTTTTAAACTTGAGCCTTTGTAAAGCAGGGATGTATCATGCAGGCTTTGCTTTTGAGTAAAAAGGTTCTCTCGGACTGATGGAATCAGCGAAAGATGTTCTCGACATAAAGTTGCCCATGCTTTTCATTGAATGCCTCAGCGCATGTATTCAGCGTTATGGGGAAGGCCACAGAAGTACTTTGCTTTTCTAAAAAATCCTGGAAAGAGGAAACCTGCATGGAGTTTGCCAGTTCCTTCACACGTACTGGCGGATCTGTGTCTTGAGCAGCGGTGCTCAGACCAGGAGGGTCTGCACGTGTCAGAGGTGGGACAAGGTGGGATGTAAGTCTGAATCCTGCCCAACTACCCACCCCAACTCCCACCAAGAGGAGCCATGGACAGGGGGCTTAGAATAGAATGTTTGCTGTCTCTTAAGCATATGCAAGTTGTAACTGAAAAATTAATGAGAGTAACCGAGAGTCCAAGATGGAAGATTCAGCACATGTGCTTATTTATGCCTTCCCTCCCCGGAACCCATTAAAATGTTAATAAAGCCATTACTAAGAGCATAATCCTACAACAGCAAGGTGAACGGTGGGAATTATCAGCAGCTGAGAGATTGCAGCAAATTTCCAGATGATAGAAAGCAGGCAGGGGAAATGGTGATGCCAACAATGTGTCAGAGGAGCCCAGAGTGCAGCGTTGGGACTCTGGGGTAGCAGTGGGGCCAGTCTGCCCTGCAGCACTCCGGAGAGCCTCTGGACCAAGCCCACAGGTCCACCTAGGGTGGGACAGAAGGGGTACTAACAGTTGGAACTTCAACTGAAGCTCCTAGAGGCAGGGGCGAGGCTGGGAGGAGGGTGCCAGTATTGCAGAATAAAGTCTACACTGGTCTGGCCACCCAGTGTGGGTGGTTGGTGTTTGGAGCTGTGGTATGAGTATGATCAGCCAGGGCGAGAATATGGAGTGCTGGAGCATTGAGGAGTCAGCAAGAGGAAGAGCCAGCAAAATGAACTTCTCATCAGATAAAGTGGTTGCAGGACAGTAGCAGTAAAGCAATGCTCTGAGGGAAAATAATTTGTTAACTATTGAAAAAAAATTTCATATCCAGTGTGGTCAACTGAAAAATGCCCCCCTTAGATATTTGGTCCCAAATCTCTGCAAACCTGCAAATGTGACCGTGTATGGTAAAAGGGTCTTTGCAGATGGGATTAGATTACAGTAAGGGTCTTAAATTGGGGTGATCCCTGTGAGCCCTAAATGCAATTACAGGTGCCCTTGTGAGGCAGAAGCAGAAGACGGAAGGGGATGTCAGGACTTCAGCAGAGAGTGGTTTGAAGATGCTAAGCTGTGGTTTCCAGATGAGGAGGCTGGAGACGGATCCTTCCCCAGAGCCTTGGGAGAGAGCACAGCTCTCCTGGCACAGTTGTTTAAAACCACCAAGTTAGTGTGGATCCTTTGCAGCAGCTCTAGGAAACTGGCGGAGCTTGCCAAACCAATTGAGCATAAAGGCAGTTACAGATGTGCAGGTTCTTAGGGGTTACTTCCTACTCATTTTGAGGGTCCACACCAGTAAGACGAGGATGTCTCTGAAGGAGACAGTTGGGGGTATGGGTGCCTTCCAGGAGTCCAGAGACAAGAACTCTCAGACAGATGGCTGTGAGCGGGCCACCCAGTGTATTTTGGAACTGGAGAGTCACTGGCTCCAAGAATAATATCTTTGGGACAGACTAGAATGGATTCCAGACGATGGACAGAACAAACAAGATGATGGAAGACACTAGGGTGATAGGATGGACTCTTTCTTTTACTCAATAGGAAAAAGAAGGCAATATAAAAACTCCACAAAAAAATAAAAACAATCACAAGCACATAATATTCAAAATAGGAGGCACACTAAGGTAACACTTGCTTTTATTTTTTAATTTTAAAAAAAAATTAAACTCTATGCCCAACATGGAGCTTGGACTCATCGCTCGAAGGTCAAGAGTTGCATGCTCTACCACCCACTGAGCCAGCCAGGTACCCCTATACTGCTGCTTTTTTAAACAGTTGAGGGAGCATTCATGAAAAGCTTCTCTCTGACCTTGATGCCAGGAGCTTTTTCTTTGAGGAGCACCTGGCTCTGGACATTGAAACTGTCCGGAAAGAAATATGATCCCGGCACATTTCTTGGGTCCTCAAGGAACAGTATTTGTGTAATCCTAATAACGTGCTTTTTCTTAGGTGGATACACAGTACTCTTGTGTTCAGTTACTGACTTAACTCCTCCTGGTAGTGGACGTTCCATTATATTTCTGGTTCACCTTTTTGTAAGTAATGCTGGAATCTGCAGTCTGGGTGATCCGTGAAGCCTCTTTGTTGAAGAGCTGGAGAACTGAATCGTTCCCCTAGTAATGTATAATTATGTACGGAGGGGGCCGGGACCTCACATGTGAGAGTGATGACCTAGTTCGGAAGGGGGGTGGCTCATCTAGACCAACCCCGTTACGGTTTCGGGCACCAGGCCAGCCTGACCTGGGGTCCCCAGGTCTTGTACCGCTGAGCGGCCTGGTGCTGCTGTCCTGGGCAGGGGCCTGTAGGCAGGAGGGCGTGTTGGGTGGTTGACTTGCAGGTCCAGGGCACATAGGAGAAACCCGAGCTTGTTTATGTACTGACAGAAAGGATCTAGACACAGCAAGAGGCTATTCTAATCAAATTGGCGTTTCCTAATCTTTTTCTAATGTCACAACACATAGCACATATTAGTATGGTATGCAGGTAGATGGACGAGACCACTCATGGTCCGAGTGACCCACAGGCCACTCCAATTGCCCCAGGCTTAGCTCTGTACACAGAAGCTTGGGGAGAACCTCTTGCTCCCAGCCCAGAGCTGTCTGTGCAATTGAGAAAAAGACACTCCTTTCCCTAGATACCTTCCGGATATCTGCCATGTGCCAGGTATTGGACAGGAGTATGCAGATCTTTTAGGAACACCCAGAGCTGGACACCCTCAGACTGTGTGTGATATAGCCATTTGCAGGCGGGCTCAGCCCACCTGTGGCCCATTTGAGGAGGATGCATGCAAGGAAGCTGGGAGATGCATGAGCCCAGGCTGTGAAGTGCATGAGCTCCCTGGTTTCTGGTTTGCTCATGGAGCCGATAGTGGGAGTCCATAAACTAGGGCTGCTAGGGAGCCTGCAAGCAGGTGAGGTGCAGGTGCTGAGTTTAGCAGAGGCACCTGGACTGCAGGTGCACTCAGGGGGTCCTCACATACAGATGCGAGTGTGTAGGAACTTGACACTACAGATGCGAGTGTGTAGGAATAGTTCTTGATGAAGAGGCAGGAACAAGTGAGCTCCCTGCTTTTGTGGGGCCTGGGACTCAAGTGGAATGGAAATGAGACCCTGGTAGGAGGGGCATCTGTGCACATGGTGTCCTGTCCCAACAAGATCTTGCTGCCCTAGATGATCCCTGGCAGAGACCTCTGGCTGCCTTCCCTGAGCCCCAGGACGTGCCAGCTCTGTGCTCAGCGCTCACCTGCTGTTCCCGACAGAGAGTGCAGTCTGGGAGTGTGGTACTGCATTCATCCTTCTGCTCCTGGGGCCAAGCGTTGGATTTTTCAAGGACTCTTATGAGTGCAGACAGAGGGCCAGAGTCCGATGTGTGAGTGGTGTGAGGCTCCAGCAGCCCTGCCAGCTCCTGGCCCCAGCTTTCCTGCAGGGACTCTCCAGGATGCCCACCCTATACTGTTCCACAGTGTCTGGTCCACCTGGGACCCAGCTGGCCCTGTCCTGCAGGGCTCAGGCCTCACCCACTGGCCCAGGGCTGCCCCCAGGGGCTGAAGGCGGCCTGTGTTGGGGCCCCACCCCTGTCCCTTTGAACTAGATGAGTGCTTGACAGTTGTGGGAAATAACAGGAGTTTTTCCTTGCTGGGCACAGGTGATAGAATTGCCACATTACATCAAAGCCAAATAATTTTGTTTAGCAAATATTTTGGACCTACTGTGTGCATGAGACTGCAGTGAATAAAGGGCTGGAGGGAGGTGCACAGTTTCCCTGTGTCCCAGTAAATGCACACGGCTCTAGAACAATGGGCTTACCTTTATGTACTAGGTTTCCTCCTTGAGACTTCCAGTGCTTCGGCCTGGTAATGTTAAATTTTGAACGTGTCACTTCTCCCTTATGCATGTACTACTGGTCCTTGTTCCTGCCCCCACTGGACAGATTCCCCTCCCTCCCTCCCTCCCCCGCCCCAACCCTCCAGTGCTTGTACCTCTTGGGCACAAAGGGAAATGGCAGTCCAGCTGTTCCCACCCAGGGGCCTGGGAAAGCGGGGACAGGTGTCCTCGCTGTTTCATTCTTTCCCCAAGACAAAGGGCAGTTGTTCTGCTCTCAGACTACTCGAGCTGGCAGCTAATGTACCCCTCTGCCTTTGGCTGGAATCCTATCAGTTCTTAAGGCCACCTTGGTAAAATCCTGCTGATTAGAAAGCTAGTTGGCAGTTATAGGTGACTTTGATCAATAAAGAAAAGAGAAAACAAATTATTCTTTCATAAATACCACCTGGAAGGCCAAAGTCTTTCAATAAATGGGGTCTACAGGGAAGATACAAATAATAAATTACTACCTGGTCACGAGGTTGGAAACCAGTGGCTTAACTGTGAGGTAGAATCAAACCCAAATAATAACTCATACTGAGGGCTCTGGCTTTTTCTAGATCAGCCCATGGTTTGGAGATCTCCAGCCAAGCACCTGAGTGCTCAGGGCCAGGGACAGGGGGACCTTGTGAGTTCAGTTCCTTTGATGCCAAGTCCCCATCTGGTTCCTGTCATGTCTGTCCCCTTGCTATCTAAACTTTTTTTTTTTAATCACTTAAAAGTGATTTAAGTACAAGAAACTGTACATATACAAATAATCTTATTTCTCCACCACCAGTAGCATGCAAAAGTGTACATATTTTGATTACCAAGAGTTGGAAATAAAAGACCTGGAGTCTATACTAGGAAGCTGAGATATTTTGGTATTACTTGTTTTTTATGGTAACTAGACTTTGCATGCAATTTAAAGATGCTTATTTCTGGCTCTAGGGCTTCCCTTAGTTAATGGTTATATAAACCTAATAATTCATCTGTTTTAATCATTAAACCTGTTTTGTTTAAAAAAACACATACAACTTAATGAATTTGGAGATAAGTACACACCCATGAAACGGTCACCACAATCTCTGCCATAAACATTTCTATTCCCCCTGAAAGCTTCCTCCTGCCCTCTGCATCATTATCTGCATGTGCGTGTGCATGGAGAAACACCATAAGATCTACCCTCTGCAAATTTCTACATATATAGTGTCACATTGTTAAGTATAGGCACTATGCTGTAGAAAGTTCTCGAGAGGACCTGCCTCTCCCTCTGTCCGCTGTGGTGTCGGGGCCCTCTCAGACCTGTCTTATTTGGTCCATGTGATTGTACATTATTTGACCTTTAACTTGGGAAGCAAGAGACATGGGCCACTCCCTTGTCCAGATACCATTCCGTGTTGCATGCATTCCATAAACCTGTTCTCTTTCCTGCCAGACAAACCCCCAGCTGCAAGGTCACCATTGCATACTCATCCCATGCACACAGGTAGGGAGCACCCTGGAGCCTCAGGCAGTGGCGGTGGCTTGTTTGCTGGGATATTCTTAGTGCTTAGCTCAGCCCTCTTAGTGTAGTAGAAGTTTGTTAAGTAAGTATGTATCTATATTAGTGTACATGTTTATAAGAATAAGAGCAGGGCAGCCCAGGTGGCTCAGCGGTTTGGCACTGCTTTCAGCCCAGGGTGTGATCCTGGACTCCGGGGATCGAATCCCACATCAGGCTCCCTGCATGGAGCCTGCTTCTCCCTCTGTCTGTGTCTCTGCCTCTCTCTCTCTCTCTGTGTGTGTGTGTCTCTCATGAATAAATAAATAAAATTAAAAAAAATAGCATAGCATGATGCTATTTCGTAACCTTATCTTTTCTCTTAATACCATGTCCTTAACATCCACAGTCCTAGTGTTGGCTAGCTTTTGTGGGAATTCTGGAACTTAAGAGGTTCCCCCCCCCTTTTTTTTGTTGTTTGCTTTGTTTTTGCTGAAGCAAGAGATTTTGGGTGACATCCAAGTCCTCCAGGGTCTAGCTAGTTCTGTTTAGAGAATCTGGGACTCTGACACTCTTGGTGGTCCCTTATTTTGTCACTTCTGGGTATAAATCATTGAACTGAAATGAAGCAGAGAATAAATCATAACAGATAAAGAAGAAACACCTTTCCACATTAGTAAGTATGCATTTATAGTTTTTAAAGGCTGAATGGTATTTACTGCATGTATATATGGTGCTTTATTTAGCAAGTGCCTCACTCTGGAGCCGTTAGATTATTTACAAGATTTTTGTGTATATGTGTGTTTCTTTCCATTTTCCAAAAATCACTCTTCAGTGGCTGTTCTTTTGCCTAACTATCTTTGTGCACCCTTGTCTTAGCCCCTGAGTAGATTCCTAGAGGCAGAATTGTTGGCTTCAGGAGTGGACAGTTTTAAAGCTCTGGCTACGTGGTGATAAATTACGTCCCAGAGAATTCCATCAAATTTTACCCATTTGTAGCGTACAAGAGAGCAATGTATTCCACTCTAGCAGACTGGATTTCTTAAAATATTTTTGTTCTGGTAAAACATACATAAGATGTACTATCTTAACCATTTTCAGGTGTGCAGTTCAGAGGCCTTCATTATGCTCACATTGTTAACACGACCATTACCACACCCCATGGCAAGCAATTCATTTTTTTCCATCCTTTCCAATTTGATGCTGAAAGGCTCTCTCATTGATTTAGTTCACAGTGTCCCTTTTACTGAGAAGGTATAACTTTAATCCTCGTCCGTAGTCCTGTGGAACCATTAAATGCTGTGGACCATCCCGCCTGGAAACTGTGCTCCCAGGCTTCAGTGTTAGCCCTCTTCTCTGTTCTTCTCTCATCCCCCTCTGCTTGCCCAGCCTCCCCACCTCCTGTGCTTCACCTGCCTGCTCAGTGTGTGCCCTTTGCAGTTTCTTCTGTGCCTTTCAGCTGTTCTCTAGATTGAGATGCTCTTCCCGCCACGTCCTCCTGAGGTCATCATTTCCTCCTTGCCCCCCAGGAGCTGTGCCTAGCCCTCTGCTGTTGTGGTAAAATATTCTCAACATAAAGTTCTCCATTTTAACTGTTTCTAAATGTATTCACAATTCAGTGGCATCCAGAACATTCACACTGCTGTGCACCTGTCACCACCCTCCACCTCCAGATCCTTTTCATCTTCCCAAACAGAATCTCTGTCCTCACTAAGCAGTAACACCCCGTTCCCCACGCCCCCAGCTCTGGATAATCACCATTCTACTTTCCGTCTCTATGAATTTGACTGTTCGATTCACGGAAGTGGAATCATACAGTTTTTATCCTTGTGTGTCTGGCTTATTTCATTTAGCGTATTTTCAGGGTTCATCTGTGTTGTAGCACATATCAAAATTTCATCCCTTTTATCTCTAAATGCTGTTCCATTATATGTCTAGCCACGTCTGTTGGTGGACACTTAGGTTGTTTCAGCCTTTTGGCAATGGTGAACCATGCTGCTGTGAACAGTAGTGTACAAGTATCTGTTTGAGTTCCTGCTCTCAACTCTTTGGGGTATGTGCCTTGACATGGGGTTGCTGGTCCTCTGATAATTCTATGTTTAACTTTTGAGGGACCAACAAACTTTTTTCCACAAGCCCTGCATACTTTCTGAATAAATGACAAAAGAGAGATAGTACCTGAGACCTCCCAGAACACGAGGCTGAGGGACTGTGCTGTGTACAGTCCCTATACCTGGGAGTCTGGACAAAGGGTCCAGGCAGGGGACTGGGGCAAGAACTATTTCCTAAGGCTTGGAGAGCTGGACTGTGTGGTTGCTTGTCTGCCTATCCATAGATGACTCTTCTGAGCATGGCTTCTGTGGCTGTAAGGAAGGTGGCCTCACAGTGCTACTTGGGATGAGATACCAAAAGTGAGGGCAGTGGCAGAGATATGAGGACCAGGAGGGCCTTGGGCTCTGGGCTGGGGTTATCAGGTCAGGCTGTCGGACCCTGCTGGCAGGCACCACAGGCCAGGAGCAGCCAGGGAGTTTCCAGTTGCACAAAAGAGGTATTAAAAGGATCTGGAGCTCTCCTCTCCTTATAGTTCAGGCTTCTGCAGGATGGTCAAAGTAACTTAGAGACAAAGTAAGAAAAGTGGGATGCCCTGTGGGCATTGGGGGCCTCTCTAAGCACCCCCCCCCCCCAGGGCACAGAGATGCAGAGTTGTCACTGTCCAGGCCACTCCAGACAAGCTGAGAATGGCAGAACCCAGGAGGACATCTTCCTAGCCTTGAAATGTGGCCCACCCAACAGTCTGTAGGTTTGCTTGTGTCTTCCAAGATTGCCTTATGTAAAAACCATTGGCTGCGTTATTTACCGAATTCCTTTCTTGCCTCTCCCTAAACTCCATCTCTCTGTGTTTTTCTGTGTTTTTAAAAGCATGAAAAAAAATTCTCCTGTTAATAAAAGATTTTGAAATAAGCGGTCTGGTTCCTCCTCCTTGGCAGCAGCAACCAAGGAAGGTAGTGGAAACACAGAGTAGGCACACATTTGTCAATTTGGGGTGTGGGTCACCTTCAGTTAGGTCCTAGAGTATGCTAAGTACCTAGGGAGGATGTGGACAGATCGGAACCCTCCTGCACTACCGGTGGGAATGCAGAGTCGCGCAGCCTTTTGGAAATCAGTCTGGCAGATTTTCAGCAAACCTACCCTGTGACCCAGCAATTCCACTCCTAGGTATGTACCCAAGAGCCAAGAAAACACATGTTCACATTACGGTAATACACAAATGATTCATAGCAGTATTATTTATAATAGCCAAAAGGTGGAAACCATACAAATGTTTGTCCCTTGATGAATGGAGAAACAAAATGTAGTGTATCCATACCATGGACTAATGTTCAGCCACAAAAACCAATGGAACATCAAGACACGCTGTAACATAGAGGAAGCCAGAAAATGCTGTGCTCAGTGAAAAAAGCCAGACCCAGAATGCCACATAGTATATGATTGCATTGATGTCACATGTCCAGAACAGGCAAATCCATGGAGACAGAACACGTATCAGTGGTTACCTGGAGCTGGTGGAGGAGAAATGGGAGTGAGTGCTGAGGAGTATGGGATTTGAAGGGTGATGAAAATGCTCTGAAATTAAATAGTGGTGGTGCTGCACAATTCTGTGAATAAACTAAAACTCACAGAATTGTGTGCTTTACAAGACGGAGTTTTATGTGTCTGAATTATAACTCAATAACGTAAAAACTGTCCATTGTTTATGTGAAGTTTAAGTTGAGCCAGAAATTCTGTAGTGTGGATGTGTGTGTGTGTGTGTGAGAGAGAGAGAGAGTGCACACGCACATGTGCATGCCAAATCTGGCAACTCTATACTTGCCACCTGTTTTTGTAAATAAAGTTTTTTTGTAATGCATAAAAAGATCAAATAACCCAAGAGACCAATTTTTAGTATAAATGAAAACATCACTGGTGCTCTTGTGAGGTATGTCTGCACCTTTGGTTTTCTTTTACACCTTTTGCAATTGAGTTGGCAAGTTACCAGCCTCTTCCCAACATGCGTTTTTAATTTTGAACAAAAGTCCTAGGAAAAGAAGAATAGCTTTTCTCCCGCAAAACCCGAATTCAGAGTGTTAGCCATACACTTAAATGGGGGTTGGCTTCCTGAACCTGTACTAGAATCCCCTGGCTGCCACCTGGGAACCTAAAGGGAAGAATGAGCCACGAAACCAATTTGCCAGTAGAGGAGAAAACAAATCTCAGACTATTGAATTTTTTAGACTTTGAAACAAAAATTTAAATTATGACTGTGCATAGTTATTCTTTTTGAAGATTTTTTGTTTTAATTTGATGATCTTAGGAGAGGCAGCTAGATCCTGTCTGGGCAAGTTGAGCTAAGATGGAAAAGGAATTGTCTTCCCTGCAGTGGCATCTCTGTCTATAATTAGTGTATTATAACATTCCTTTAACAGGTTGCTGTTAATAACCAGCATTTTGCACACATTACCACGTGGACTCTTCACAGTTGCCTGGGCTGGTTATTTTCAGAGTGAAGTGACCTGCTCCTAGGTCACACAGGTGGGGCGAGCATCCCTAACTCCAGGGTCAGGACGTGGTTCCTCCCTGACTCGTAAAGATGAGAGACAGCCCCATTTGAAGGAGTTCTTCCACTAATTCAGCTTTGTCCCTGCCAGGAAGAAAGCGCCCAGAAAGAAGCAGAAGGTAAAATCAAACCCCATTGTGTCTCTGAGACAAGCAAGGACTCAAATCTTTTTTTTTTTTTTAAGATTTTATTTATTCATGAGAGAGAAAGAGAGGCACAGAGACCTAGGCAGAGAAAGGAGGAGGCTCCCCGTGGGGAGGCCGATGTGGGGACTCGATCCCAGGACCTAGAGATCACTACCTGACCCAAAGGCAGACGCTCAGGCACTGAGCCACCCAGGTGCCCCTACTCTTAAATCTTTTTAGGGCATCATTCAGACATCTGTCCCAGAAAAGGTAGAGGAGCAACATGGTAGCTTTCAATAGGATATGAAGCCAAATGATTTTCAGCCGTAGTGATTCTGAGGACTTTCTTGAGTTTCAAGACTCTTTCCTGGCTCCTCTTCCCGTCATGGTGCTGGGCGCCTCCCTGCGTTCAGGTATCCATCTTCTGCTTTCTCCCCTGGTCTCTCTGAGTAGTGTCATCCACCCAGCGGACTCCCCAAGGAAGTCTAACCTCACAGAGTTACCTCGAGAAGTGATCCCATCTGCCTTCCAGCACCTCCGCTAGATGGTCTGTAGGCAGGGCTTGCTTAGCATGATGCAGACTTCTCAACAGCCGCAGTGGGGAAACTTAGTCACTGGGTCTTTTTTTCTCCCTGTTCTCGTCCACATTTGATCTTTAAACAAAAACCAAAGTCGTTTTATTGCAATTTAACTCAGGTAGGCACGGTGCAACTCAGTTTTATGAAATATACAATTCATTGATTTTTTTTTTAATCAGAACTTGTGCAACCATCAACACAGTCTAATTTTAGAACATTTTTATCCCTCCTCAAAGAAACCCAGAACCCATTAGCAGTCACCCTGCATTCTCCTCATTTTGCTATAGATGAATACAAAAGCCCTCAGCATTTAAAATTGAGAACATTATTTTTCCAGTCCTTTAAGAAAAATCACATCTGTTGTGATTGGGCATAATGTTGCCAAGTCATAGCCTCATATCAGGTGTGGCATAAAGTCTTCTATATTTTGTTTTCATTGCAGTGTAACATGAAACTCTGTGCACAGATGTATTATAGCAAGAAGAAGAGCACAAACTGCTCCTTTGGCAATATTTTGTGCTCTCCTGAATTAGCTGTCCCAGGATTCATTAATCGTTATGACTTGGGCAGCTTGCCACCTGGCTTTTTAGAAATCGTCACTTGGGATGTATTCTGATTCTTGGCTTGGTGTTCACAGTACACGAATCATAGAACTCTGCTTTTTTGTTTAAAACTCCTTTTTTTAAAATCATAGGTTCAGATAGAAGGAGTTTTGATAGCGTAAATGCTCAATATGCTACATATGGAATAAAATTATGAATACATGTGAAAATCCTAAGACAGTATATCTTCCACAGGCACAACGTGAACAGAAGGTGCCATCGAGGTGATGGCCAGTTTGCAAGTGGAGATCATACGCTCCTGTGCAGCTCCAATGACAAGAGCTGGTGCATTTCACAGCTCCCAGGTGATTTCCAGCAGTCTTGGATAGAGAATACCATTTCTTTTTCTTTTTAAAAAAAGATTTTATTTATTCATTAGAGAGAGATTTATTCATTAGAGAGAATGAATTTATCCATTCATCTTTATTTATTCATCAAGTGGAGGGAGGAGTAGAAGGAGAGGGAGAAGCAGACTCCATCGCTGAGCAGGGAGCCTGACACGGGTCTGCATCCCAGGACCCTGAGATCATGACCTGAGCCAAAGTCAGATGTGTAACTGACTCAGCCACCCAGGTGCTCTGAAAATAGCCTTAAAAATTTTTTTTTTCACCTATTCATGAAAGACACACAGAGGCAGAGACATAGGCAGAGGGAGAAGCAGGCTCCCTCTGGGAGCCCAAGGTGGGACTCGATCCCAGGATCCTGGGATCATGACCTGAGCCAGAGGCAGAGGCTCAACCACTGAACCACTCAGGTGCCCTGAAAATACTAAGAGACAGAGAGAGATGGCAGAGACACAGGCAGAGAGAGAAGTAGGCTCCATGCAGGGAGCCCGATGTGTGGGACTCAGTCTGGGGATTTCAAGATCATGCCCTGGGCCAAAGGCAGGAGCTCAACCACTGAGCCACCCTGGCATCCCTTAAAATACCATTTCTTAAAGATGATGTTACATAATTAAGAAAACAACTATCCAAATGCATTTAACATTATTTCCTACAATGTGTGTTTCTTGGAATGTATTTGAAGAGAAAATAGCTTTGACATAAACTTTCCATGGAGCACAGTTGGGAGATAGTGGCCCCCAAGGTAGAGACTGGTTTCCTTAGTGTGGCATCCTGAGTCCGTGGGTATCTAGCTTGGGCCTACCTTCTGGCTTCATCTCTTGTCCCCTCTCCCATAGCTACGTTAGCTGGCTTGTCTCCGAGCACATCTTCTGCATCTGGAGAGCCACTTCCCCCTCACCTACCAAGCCCAGAAGATTGGTTGGGCAAAGGAAAGATAGATGTATGTGTGGAGGAGGGAGAGAGGGTCTAGATAGGAATAGAGGGGTGCTGTATGAATATGGGGTGACATTGCAGTATTACTGGTGAGGTGGGTTTTTTAAAAAAGTTTTTATTTAAATTCCAGTTAAAAATAAAAAATAAAAATAAAATAAAATAAAATAAAACAAATTCCAGTTAACATGCAGTGTAATATTAGTTTCAGGTATACAATATAGTGATTCAACACTTCCATACATCCCCAGGTGCTCATCACAACAGGTGCTTCCTTCATCCCCATCACCTGTTTCCCCCATCCTCCCCTTCTGCTGACCAGCAGTGTGTTCTCTAGAGTTAGGAATATGTTTTTTGGTTCATCTCTTTTTTTGTTAGTTTTCTTAAATTCCACACGAGTGAAATCATATGGTATTTATCTTTCTTGTACTGATTTATTTCATTTAGACCATAATACTCTCTAGTTCCATCCATGTCATTGCAAATGGCAAGATTTTATTCCTTTTTTATAAATTCCTTTTTTATTTATTATAAAATAAAAAGTATAAATTTCATTCCTTTTTATAGCTGAATAATATTCCATTGTGTATATGTACCACATCTTCATCTATTCATCTATCGATGGACACGGGCTATTTCCATAATTTGGCTAATGTGAATAAAGCTGCTATAAATATCAGAGTGCATGTATCCCTTTGAATTAGTGTTTTTGTATACATTGAGTAAATACCCAGTAGTATGATTGTTGGATCATAGGGTAGTTCTATTTTTAATTTTTGGAGGAACTCCTGTACTGTTTTCCAGAATGGCTGCTCCAGTTTGCATTCCCACCAACAGTGCAAGAGGGCTCCCCTTTCTCTGCATCCTCACCATCACCTGTTGTTTCCTGTGTTGATTTTAGCCATTCTGACAGGTGTGAGGTGGTATTTCTTTGTGATTTGATTTACATTTCCCTGATGATGAGTCATGTTGACTATCTGATGTCTTCTTTGGAAGAATGTCTGTTCATTTCTTCTGCCCATTTTAAAATCAGATTCATTTTTGGAGTGTTGAATTTTAGGAGTTCTTAATATATTTTGGATTCTAACCCTTTATCAGATATGTCATGTACAAATATCTTCTCCAATTCTGGAGGTTGCCTTTTAGCATTGATAGTTTCCTTTGTTGTGCAGAAAGAAACTTTTAAAATTTTGGTGTAGTACCAATAGTTCATTTTTACTTTTGTTTCCCTTCCCTCAGGGGACAAATCTAGAAAAATATTGCTACAGCTGATGTCAGAGAACTTACTGCCTTTGCTCTTTAGGATTTTTATGGTTTCAGATCTCATATTTAGGTCTTTAATCCATTTTCAGTTTATTTTTGTATATGGTAAAAAAGAATGATGGTTCAGTTTCATTCTTTTGCATGTTGCTATCCAGTTTTTCCAGCACCATTTGTGGAGGAGACGGTCTTTTTCCCATTGGATATTCTTTCCTGCTTTGTCAAAGATTAATTGACTATATATAATTGTGGGTTCATTTCTAGGTTCTCTGTTTCCGTTGATCTGTGTATCTGTTTTTTTAAATCTTTTTTTTTTTTTAAGATTTTATTTATTCACGATAGAGAGAGAGAGGCAGAGACACAGGCAGGGGGAGAAGCAGGCTCCACGCCGGGAGCCTGACGCGAGACTCAATCCCGGGACCCCAGGATCGTGCCCTGGGCCAAAGGCAGGCGCCAAACCGCTGAGCCACCCAGGGATCCCCTGTGTATCTGTTTTTATGCCAGTACCGGACTGTTTCGATGACTACAGCTTTGTGACATAGCTGCAAATCAGGAATTGTGATGCCTCCAGCTCCACTTTTCTTTTTAAACATTGCTTTGGCTATTCAGGGTCTTTTGTGGTTCCATACAGATTTTAGGATTGTTTGTCCTAGCTCTGTGAAAAATGCTGTTGATATTTTGATAGAAATTGCATTAAATGTGTAGATGGCTTTGGACAATATAGGTGTTTTAACAAGATTTGTTCTTCTACTCCATGAGCGTGGAATGTCTTTCCATTTCTTTGTAATTTCAATTTCTTTCATCAGTGTTATATAGTTTTCAGAGAGGTGGGTTTGTTTTTTAATCAGTTCTTTAACCAGATTCATTTCTGGTGTATCATCATTTTTGTCAATTTTGCGTAAAACTGCAAGATTTTATTTATTCATGAGAGAGACAGAGAGAGAGAGAGAGAGAGAGAGAGAGGCAGAGATACAGGCAGAGGGAGAAGCAGGCTCCATGCAGGGAGCCCGACGTGGGACTCGATCCCGGGTCCCCAGGATCAGGCCCCAGGCCGAAGGCGGCGCTAAACCGCTGAGCCACCCGGGCTGCCCACATATGATATATTTTTAAAGTTATGTATATGCAGGAAAGTGCATACATAAATTACAAGTGTACACCTCAGTGAGTTTTCACAAAGTGAACACAACCGAGTAAGCATCACTCAGATGAAGATATTGAATATTACGCCAGAAGTTTCCCTCATGTCTCTCAGTTATCACCCTGGTGAGTTTGTTTTATTCTCTCTCTCTCTGTCTCTCTTTTTATTTTTTTTTTCTTTTTTTTTTTCTTTTTTTTTTTTCTTTTTTTTAATTTTTATTTATTTATGATAGTCACAGAGAGAGAGAGAGAGGCAGAGACATAGGCAGAGGGAGAAGCAGGCTCCATGCACCGGGAGCCTGATGTGGGACTCGATCCTGGGTCTTCAGGATCGCGCCCTGGGCCAAAGGCAGGCGCCAAACCGCTGCGCCACCCAGGGATCCCTGTCTCTCTTTTTAAAAGTTAGTATCTTTTATTCATGAGAGACACAGAGAGAGGGGCAGAGACACGGGCAGAGGGAGAAGCAGGCTCCTTCAGGGAGCCCGATATGGGACTGCATCCCAGGACCTGCCCTAAGCTGAAAGCAGACGCTCAACCATTGAGCCACCTAGGCGTCCATTATTTTCTCTCGGTCCTGCCCTTGGTCTTGTCCTCCCATAACCTGTTTTCTTATTCTGCGTCCTCAGAGAAGCTCCCACCGTACCCCTTGCTAGTCTTTACCCTTCATATCAGATTTGCTTCTCAGAAACCCTGTCTCTTGCCCTCCTCACCGTTGGGATCCCCCCCACTGCTCGGGACCACCACCCCACTTGGAGACTCCTGACCCTTTCCCAGAGCACAGGGGACTGGATCAGATGGCCCCTCTGGGGCAGCCCACAGCTGTGAATCAGTCCTGGAACTTCATCAACCCTGCATCATAGGGGGACCCACGGCAAATGAGTGTACGGAGAGCTCCTGAGAAACTGTCAAGCCCTCTGGGATATGAGGCAGCGTCATTAAGAAAGGCCATCAGCATTCATCAGAGTCACTTGTCTCCTTCCATTCTCTGATGTTAGTGTGACCCAAAACAGAGAATCCCGTTAGTGGAGGAGGAGAGTTTGTGACAAATATGACTTATATGAGGTCTCTCGTTTATCAGTTGTGTTAACCTAGGCAGTTTTGGGGCAGGCAGAAGTAACTTTAATAGAATGGGCCTGCTGTGACCCACTTGGCTGTGCTCAGACCAGGCGAGGAGACAGGCTTCTGGCTAAGGACCAGAGGGGCAGGTCCCCCCACCCCAGGAGTTGCTAATCCCTTGTTGTAATGGGGTATGTGGACCTACTCCCGTGCCCCCTGCTGATCAGTACCACCTGCATTGTGCACTTAATTCCTCTGGCTTCTATTTCTAACTGTTCTGTTCCATTAATTTACTTCTTCGCTCAATACTTCCTCGTTTCATGTGCTATAACTCTACAGTTATGTATTTCAGCATCTGACAGGGCTAAATCTTTTTTTTTAATAATAAATTTATTTTTTATTGGTGTTCAATATACCAACATACAGAATAACACCCAGTGCTCATCCCGTCAAGTGACCCCCTCAGTGCCCGTCACCCATTCACCCCCACCCCCGGCCCTCCTCCCCTTCCATCACCTCTAGTTCGTTTCCCAGAGTTAGGAGTCTTTATGTTCTGTCTCCCTTTCTGATATTTTCCACACATTTCTTCTCCCTTACCTTCTATTCCCTTTCACTATTATTTATATTCCCCAAATGAATGAGAACATACAATGTTTGTCCTTCTCCAATTGACTTATTTCACTCAGCATGATACCTTCCAGTTCCATCCACATTGAAGCAAGTGGTGGGTATTTGTTGTTTCTAATGGCTGAGGAATATTCCATTGTATACATAGACCACATCTTCTTTATCCATTCATCTTTCGATGGACACTGAGGCTCCTTCCACAGTTTGGCTATTGTGGACATTGCTGCTAGAAACATCGGGGTGCAGGTGTCCCGGCGTTTCATTGCATCTGAATCTTTGGGGTAAATCCCCAGCAGTGCAATTGCTGGGTCGTAGGGCAGGTCTATTTTTAACTCTTTGAGGAACCTCCACACAGTTTTCCAGAGTGGCTGCACCAGTTCACATTCCCACCAACAGTGTAATAGGGTTCCCTTTTCTCCACATCCTCTCCAACATTTGTGGCTTCCTGCTTTGTTAATTTCCTTATTTATTTATTTATTTATTTATTTATTTATTTTAATTTTTTTTTCTTTGTTAATTTTCTGACAGGGCTAAATCTGATTGCTCTTCATTTTCAGAATTTTCTTAGTTATCTTCATAGGGTGAGTTTCCCACGTGAATAATCCTGTCTAATTCTAAACATATTCTTGTTGATATTGTGATAAATGTATGCATTAACATAGGGGTTCTCGACATCTTTATATGGACTTTTCTTATTTAAGAACAGAATGTGTGTTATTTATTAAAGTTTGTTTTTCTGTGCCTTTAGAAATTCTTACCTTAATATTCTTAATATATATCTTGCACACTTCAACAGATTTCTAGAAATGGTATCTTTTTGGTTGCTGCTGTTAATGGGATCTTTAAAAATCCATTATATCAACTATGAGGTTGTTTGTGTATATAGGAAGGCTGTTGATTTTATTTTTTGTTAATTTTATAACTAGTCATCTTACTGAATGTAATTATTCATAATTGCTTTTTCAGTTGATTTTCCTGGGTGTTTTAGGTGTGCCATTGTATTATCTTTAACAACTTTATTATGTTCTATTTATTATATATATTATAATATGTTATATTTATTATATAACATAATAAGAGATTGGTATGAAAGTAGAACCACAATACACTCATAGGTTAGATCCTTTGCATGGAAGAATGTACTAGAAGAACCTTTTACCCATTATCTCCTTTTTTACCCACTCTGTGTCTAGGCTTTGGAGATTTGACCCTGATAGCTGAGGGCCTTATTAACCATCTAGAACAAGGGCTAGGAGCCAGGTGAGCCCATACTGCTGGTCCCTGTGCCAGACACAAGGGCCTGTGTTTTAGGGGCACAGATGAGACATCTCAGGATGCTGTGACTGGACTTGAAGGACAAATAGGAGCTCTTCTGGCCAGCGAAGGGGGAGGACATTTAGGCTCAAGGCAGGGCATGTGCATGGACATTTGGGAATGTAAGTGATTTGGAAGTGCTGGCAGGAGAACAGCAGGGCCCTCTGGTGAGGAGCAAGGCCAGGTGGTCAGGGCTGGTGGGCCATTCTAACACACCTGGGGGCTAGAGCCAGGGAAGGCCTTTGCAATGGGTGGGCTGTGCCTTATCATCTATCTAGTTTGAGAGCAAGCATTTCTCTTGGTGCTGTGTGATTGATGTTTGGAGGCTTTCAAGACTCAAGGTAGATAAACTAGTTAGGGCATCCTATGAGACTCTGAAACACTTCTTAAATAGCTCTAAAATAATATCTGGATGGTTTGTGTTCATTCAAGTCAGAAGTAGGAATAATAATTGTGAGGTTTTACAGATTCATATCAGAAAAAGCCTGGAGCTGAGCATTGCAATTGCAAGTGAAGGATTATGATAAATTAAAACATCATTTTTCTCTTTTTTTTTTTTCTTGCAAAAAGTAGTCATGCCAGTTCTTTGCAGAATTATCTTTCACGGAGCCAGGAATCGTTCAGAGCAGGAGTGGTGTCTCTGCTGAGTGGGTTTCATATTCCAAACATACATATGTTGCACAGAGTGTCTAATTATTCTTGGAGACAATTACTGTCAGGTTCCAAAATGTGTTCAATGAGCAGCAATTGGTGTTTATTCAGCTCTAAAAAGGCTATGCGAGGGAACAGTAGGTTATATTGTCTGCCTAAAGAAACGTTTTGCCATCCGGAAACATCTGCTTTCTATTTAAAGCACTGGAGAAGGATTGGGAGTATTTTTGAAATACACTCCCTAAGCATCAAACACCAAAGAAAGGAGAATAAAATTGGGTATGAAGGTAGTTTCTGTTCTCTGATACAGACTGGCTTCAGCTTTTCCCTGCTGGGCGGGAAAGGCGGCCTCCTGGGTTGGAAAGTTCTGCTTCTCTTGAATTTTTCTATTTATACTGATTTGCACACTTATAGGAACTGACTTCTGGTGTCCTAGTTCTAGCATTTTTGCTTTTTTCAGGTGAGACAAGATGATCTCCCAGAGCTAGGGTCTGCATTTCTGAATTTTGTGGTGAGGTTTGTAGACTTCTCTGATTTTGCCCATCAAGATGTAAGGATCTGGGGTACACAGTAAACTTTCTATGAAGGTCAATGTATCAGTTATCTTTTGCTGGGTAAATTGCCACAAACTTCCCAGCTTAAAACCCTTTCTCTGGGTCAAGAGTCTAGCGTGGCTTAGCTGGGTCCTCTGCTTTTGGGTCTTTTATGAAGTGTCATTAAGGTATAAACGAGGGCTGGGATCTCATCTGAGGTCTCAACTGTGGAAAGATCTGACCTCCAAGTTTCCAAGTGGTTGTTGGAGGAATTTCAGTTCCCCAGGGGGTGTTGAACAGAGGGCCTCAGTTTCCCTCTGGCTGTTGGCTGAAGGCCACTCTCAGTTCCTGCAAATGTGGGTCTCCCAGCATGGCAACATGCCTCACCAAAGCTGTGAAGAGAGTCAAGAGAATCTGCTAGCAAGACAGACATTAATGTTCCGTGGAACTTACTTGCACGATGACATCCTATCACCTTTGCTGTATTCTTTCAGTTAAAAGCAAGTCACAGGTCCCCCCAACCACTACCACCATACTCAAGGGGAGGGGATTATGTAAGGGCATAATTACCGGGAGGTGGGGATCATTGGAAACCACATCAAAAACTGCCTCTTACAGACAGCTATTATTTTAGAAAGAGAGCATAGCATAATGATTAAGAGGGAGGGTGACCATGTCACTTAGAACTGATTTCACATGTCAGATCTGCCACTTACTGTGTAAGCCACAGCAGGTCCTTGGGCTCTCTGAGCCCCCATTTCCCCACCTGTACACCTCTCCCAAAGGATCATTATGATCCTAAAGGAGAGGTCACGTGTAAAGCCTGGCAGATGGGAAGTAGTCAGTAAATATTAACTACTGGCTTTTTAAAAATCCTTTTTTCCTCTCTTCTTTAAATACCATTAGATTTTTGAAGTTTAGAAGAATTAATTAGAATTCCCCACTGGCCTCAGATGTGGTTATTCACATGGAAATCTCAGTACTCTGAGTAGTTTCCTGGGCACAGAGCTGCTATCAGACCGGCCCTGCGTTGGCCAGGACCAAGGAATGCAGGTCCTTGGTCTTCCGTGGTGCTCGTCCTCAGAAGGGGTGGGACTCCCCGCAGCTCCCCTTCCAGGGCTCGGGGCCTCTCTCCACACTGGAGCAGCCACTTGGCCTGCGAGACCTGACCATGGTACCCCAGGGCTGCTGCCACGGAAGGTCCACTGTGTTCTTCCGACATCCTTCATTTCTGGATAGGGCCCCCAGGGCGACTCACCATCACTTGGGTCCATTCCCATAGCAGAGCAGACAGATTAGCAGATGGGGTGTCTTCATGTCTATATGTTCACCTTGACCTGAATCGAGCCACGCAGATGACTCTTGGCTTTTGCTTAGCCCTGGTCAGGAACCTCCACCCTCTCGTCTCCTGGTCCTTCCTGCCATGTCTCCGTTCATTCCACTTTCCTTACTTTCTTTGTCCTGCAGGCCTCAGGGACACAGGGTGCTTGCAGTAGGTCATTGCTTGGCCACACAAGCTTCCCACCCCCCAGTCTCTACCCAGAGTGCTCTCTTCTGCCTCACCGTGTACCTACCCACTCTTTGCACCCCAAAATCATGTTCTTGGCCACAGACATAGTCCCCTTTGGGCTATGGAAGGAAGTTCTGGAGTTATTCAAAGTTAGCTGTGTCTTTCTAGAGGAAAGATGCTGGCTGTAGGGTCACTTCTTCCACCTTTTTTCTAGATCATCTGATCATGTCTACTGTGGGTATCTCCCTTGCTTCTTTGAAGATAAAATCACCTGGAACTCTTGTTAAAAACAGAGCTACCCAGGCCCCTCCCTGGACAGCCAAGTTCCTGGGGGGAGAGGGAGGTTGGGGCCCAGGAACTTGTATTTTTATTGAGTGCCCCAGCTAATTTCTATCAGAGGTTTAGAGAGCACTGGGCTAAGGGCACTAAATCCCAGACCCAGTTCCTCTTCCTCAGTGTGGAGTACATAAGGGAAGGTGTGAAAGCCAGGCCCCTTCCCCAGCGAGGGCTCCTGCCTGATCCATGGGCCCCTGCCCTGCTTGTCCATGCTCTGGGCAAGGGAGGCAGAGAGACTAAGTGCCATGCAATTATTATTATTTGTTTTATTGAGGCATAATTGGCCTGTAACATTGCGTTAGTTTTAGGTACACACCATGATTTGCTATTTGTTTACATTGCAGAATTTCTTTAAAAATCTTTTCCGCAGTTACTGTCCTTTCAATCAGCCTCTCCTCTTGCATATGCAGGAGAATTCCATGTGAGCAAGTGTTTTCCTTTATGGTGTTGTACTTAGATGATTAGCAAAATATGGTGCCTGGGCTGGCAGTGGCACAGCTGGGGGATCCAGATGTCCGACTTCCCCATGTGGACTTGTTGAGGACAGCTTGCAGCCATGTGCACACAGGCTCCCCCTTGGGCTGGTCCCTCTGGACAACAGATGCAGGGAATTACATCCAGGGTGTTCCTGTTGTTTCTACATCCTGTCACCCTGCTGCTGGAAGGGTGTCAATTTAGGATTGGGTGGGTGGGTGAACCTAATCATGGTTCAGGAAAGATAAACGTCCTGGTAATCACATCCCCAGAGGCACTTGTCCTGCCTGGGATCTAGAAGGAAAGTTTCGGGGGAGCAAGGAATGCTTCTGTTGGTTCTTCTGGAAAGCTGGCCTCTTGAATCTGCTGCATTGAGGGAGCACAAATGGCATGCCCTTGGCTTGTATTCTTCTGGAAGAGTAGTCATGAAAAAGTTTCTGCACTTGTCTTGTGGCCACAGTTGAAGGTTGATGCTGATATTTGTGGCGATACTCAGTATTCTTTGCATGAGGGTCAAATAATAAATTGCTTTTCTAGGAAGAAGTTTCTCTCCTAAGAAAGCACTTTCTTTCCAGTAATGAGCCTTTTCTAGGCAGAACAGGCTCAAAGACTGCTCCATCTAGAGACCACAACACTTAAAATTCACCTTCTCCTATTGATTTTTTTTTTTTTTTATCCACTTGGTGTTTTTTCGTCACTCCTTTTGATGTCGTAAGGATTTTAAAACTTAATTTGAGTTACTGTTTGGTTTTGTTTTTATCTCTAATAAATGCATATTAAATCTGTAGCGTTTTGTGAGTAATGGGGCTACTTTTACATCCTGGTGGTTCCATTTCCCTCATGTTATCTTATCTGGAACACTTAAAGGATTTTTGAGCCAGTTTGTCCGAAGACACTCTTTAAAATTAAGTATGTTTCTTAATGAGTTTGTGTTTCATTTTATGTTACTTTATGAAGTAGATACCTTAAAATATGAAATCCAGTGTAATCCATTACAATTTTTTAATCCATCTTCCTTATTTCTTGACACTTATTGTCACGATCAAAATAATTCCCTGCTTGCCAGGAAGAAACCTGAATAGTGTGCCCATTTGGTTGACGATCACATTAAGAATTGACAGGCATGCAGAACAAAAGAGCAACAACCGTACAGAGGCAAGAATAGCAAAAGAGATGGATTTCCTGAATTAAACTCCTAAACCTCAAAAGATTTTTAAGTGGAAACATAAAACTTGAAGGCTCAGTCAATTATGAATGAACACATCATTGTAAAAGGCTGTGAATTTGAGAAATACTTCCTAGAAATATAATACAAAGTTGCAAATGGATTGCAAAATCCTAAAATTGTGGCAGAGTCCTCCAAAAATAAATGTATCACAAAGTCCCAAGAATGCCCACAGGATGTCAGAACAGGACCAGGACACTGGACAGGAAGCAAGACTGCTGGACAAAGCAGCATTTACAGCAGATCGATTGTTCGGCCAGTTGCCCCCAGCTTGCGTGTGTTGGGTTTCTGTAACTCCTGTGCTGGCATCTCTTTGCTCCCTTTTCTTATTTTAATTATCCTCATGCATATGTATCTCTCCCCAGGAGCTATTAAGATCTTTGGGGGCAGCAGGGGGTGCTGGAAATCATAAATGATGCATGAAGTCACGTTCAGTCAGCTCACGCGCCCTCTCTCCTCCTGCAGAGAACAGCCCATCTTCACCACGCGGGCGCACGTCTTCCAGATCGACCCCAGCACCAAAAAGAACTGGGTGCCTGCGAGCAAGCAGGCAGTCACCGTTTCCTACTTCTACGATGTCACCAGGAATAGCTATCGCATCATCAGTGTGGATGGAGCCAAGGTACCACCCCAGGGGCTAATGTTAACATTCCCAGACACTTCCTTCTCGTTAAAAACAGTACAATCCGGGGGCACCTGGGTGGTTCAGTCCATTAAGCATCCAACTCTTGGTTTTGGCTCAGGTCATGATCTCATGGGTTGTGGGACCGAGCCCCACATCAGGCTCCAAGCTCAGTGCAGAGTCTACTTCAGATTCTTTTTACCTCTCTCTCCTGCTCACATATACACAAACACTCTCTCTCTCTCAAATAAAATAAAATCTTTTTTCTTTTTTAAGATTTTTATTTATTCATGAGGGACAGAGAGAGAGAGAGAGAGAGAGAGAGGCAGAGACACAGGCAGAGGGAGAAGTAGGCTCCATGCAGAGAGCCCGGCGTGGGACTCGATCCTTGGTCTCCAGGATCATCAGGCCCTGGGCTGAAGGCGGCACTAAACCGCTGAGCCACCCGGGCTGCCCCAAATAAATGAAATCTTTTTTTTTTTTTTTTAAATAAATGAAATCTTAACAAAAAAGCTGTACAATATGTTTGAAAGTGGAGGGGAAGAGATGCACCCGAATCCTGCCGCCTTAACACAGATCTTACTGTTGTGATCATGATGCTGGTATAATCATACACTCTGCCTTTTTTTTTTTTTTTTTTCATTTAAACTTATTGTAAATGGAAAAAAAAATTTCCCTGTTACCATATTGTCTTTGTAACTAGCATTTTAATGCCTGTGTAGTAGTTCTACCAAGGCCTATAATGTTCTTAATCTCTCCCCTTATGGTCGCATATGTCAGTGGCTTCCGTTTTTTTTTTTTTTTTTTTACTGTATAGATAATGAGCATCTTTATACAACAAATACTCTCATTCATTCATCACATAACTAATTGCTTTCTTTGGGCTATTTCCTTAGGATAGATTCCTGGAAGGAATACTGTTGGTCGAGATATTAACTATTTATTCATGGCATATGGTGGATGTGACCAAATTGCTTTCCCAAGAGTCTGTTCTTCCAGCATGCATGAGAATGCCAGCGTATTGCACCCTTACCAGCACTGGCTGTTATATCTAATCTGGTTTTGGTGTTAATTATTCCTGGAAGTCAAATTTTTTTAAAAAGATTTTAGAGAATTTCTTGAAATAAAATTTTTTTCAGGTACTTGTATTATTCCACTGTCTTCCTTGATATTTTTGCCACATTGCTATGGGGGTAGAATAAAGAAGGATGTCAACAGAAGTATCACCAAGTTAACAAAAAAAAAGTTAGACTTGATGCTTTATAATTTCTTTTCTGTCTTTAATCTGTGTTCATCCCACTGGACAGTTTACGATTTACATTATATGCTGTCACCAGGAATTCAGCGTATCTGTGTCACCTGACTGGCTCAGTCGGTGGAGCATGCAACTCTTGATCTTGGGATTGTGAGTTCAAGCCCCATTTTGGAGATAGTTTACTTTAGATAGATAAATAAACAAAGTCACTTATGAAAAAATAAAATGAAATTTAGTGTATCTGAAGCTGAATTCCCCGATTTTCCCTCTAAACCACCTCCCCAGTTTTTATTCCCAATCAATCTGGGCTAAAAAAAAAAAAAAAAAAGGAAAGAAAAAGCACAAATTCATCCTTTTTTTTTTTAAGTTGGTCAAATGAGCTTGCTTTTGAAGTGCCTCACAGTTATGCCTAATATTTTGTTTTAAGGCCATAACTTGTCTTGAAAGTCTTTTTTTTATTGAAGTATAATTAACATATAGTAGTGTTATATTAGTTTTAGGTGTTATATTAGTTTCAGTGTTATATTAGTTTCCAACGTCTTGATTCAGCAACTCCATATATTACTCCTGCTTATCACGAGAAGTGTAGCCACCATCTGTCACCAAATATTTTTACAGTATTATTGACAACATCCCCTATGCTGTGCTTTTCATCCCTATGACTTATTTATTTTACAGCTGGAAGTTTGTACCTCTTAATTGCCCATATATATCTCATCCATTCCTCCTGCCTGCTTCCTGTCTGACAACCATTGGTTTTTCCCTTTTTTTGTTTGTTTTGTTTTCAGATTCCACATACGAGTGAAATCATATAGTGTTTGTCTTTGTCTGACTTCTTTCACTCAGCATAATACCCTCTAGGTCCATCCATGTTGTCACCAATGGTGAGATCTCATTCTTTCATATGCCTGAGTTATATTCCATTGTGCATATATGCCACATGCTCTTTATCCATCCATCTATGGATAGACACTTGGGTTGCTTCCCATACATATCTTGGCTATTGTAAATAATGCTCAGTAAACGTAGGGGTACATATCTTTTTGAATTAGTGTTTCTATTTTCTTTGGGTAAATACCCTGTAGTGGATTACTGGATTGTATGGTAATTTTATTTTTAATTTTTTGAGGAACTTCCATACTGTTTTCCACAGTGGCTGCACTAATTTACGTTCATACCAACAGTACATGAGGGTCCCCTTTTCTCATATCCTTGCCAACACCTGTTATTTCTTGGCTTTTTTCCCCCAAAGATTGATTGATTAGAGAGAGAGAGAGCATTCATGTGTGTGCATGCGAGTGGGGGTGGGGGGCAAAGGGAGAGAATCCCAAGCAGACTCTCCACTGAGCTTGGAGCCAGATGCAGGGCTTAATCCCACGACCCTGAGATCATGACCTGAGCTGAAATCAAGAGTGGGACGCTTAATGGACTGAACCACCCACACACCCCTCTTGTCTTTTTAAAGATTTTATTTAAAATCAGAGAGAGAAGGAGAGGGAGAAGCAGGCTCCCTGTGGAGAGCCTGAAATGGGACTCCATCCCAGGAGCCCAGGATCACACCCTGAGCCAAAGGCAGACCCTCAACCACCCAGGCATCCCTCTCTTTTTAATGCTAACCATTCTGACAGGTGTGATGTGCTATCTCACCATGGTTTTAATTTGCATTTTGCCCACTGAGGAGGGATGTTAAGCACCTTTTCACTGACTTGAAGTTCTTAGTAGTCTTGTGACCGGCCTCCCCCTCCTGCCTATAGTCTGTCCCCCCTCCTGGCTCTGCCTGTAGTCCACATCCTGAAGGGTGAGAAGCAGGGGATGGGGGTTGGGCAGTATAATGGGGCCTGATTGGAGGCTCCCTGCTCCTCTGGAGCCACAGAGCAGAAGGCACAGAGATGCCTCCATCAGAAGGTCCTCTGAGAAAGCTGTGAGAGCCTGTCGGTGCCTTCTGATCTCCTGACGAGGCTCCTTGTCCTAAGACAAAATTCCCCTTTGCGGCCGTGTTCTCTCAGCCTCATAGAAACTGCAGATGAGATTGGCTGGGCCCCGACGTCCTCTGTGACTTCCACCTAGTTGCCACAACCCTTCCCCCTACTCAAGAAGGGAGCCCCAAAGTTCTCACTTCACAGTTGAGATCAAGGACAGGCAGTTACCCGGCCACATTCACACTGCCAGTAGGCTTGGCAGGCTGGCACTGTGGCTAGTTCCTAGGACACCAGTTTCCTAGCGCTTGGGTTGGAGCAGGCCGTTCCCTGGCTGGTAGAGGAGCGTGTCCTGACATGGTGCCTTGCAGGCAGGGTGTCATCTTCTGTGTTCAGATGGCAATAGCTGGTCTGGCAAATATGTCTAAAGGGAGGCAGAGGCTGGTTTTCTCCTCTAAACAAGCAGGATAAGACATTGGCAGGATTCTGGTGAGTGCTGAGGAAGTGTGAACATGCCTGGGACTTGGTAGGTAGGCAGCTCATGTTTGCTGAGTGAATATTGGAAAGGTGCCTTTATTATTATTATTATTATTGTTACTGTTTTTCTTCTGGGAGATGTGGTGATACCACAGGTATCTCTGGGCTTGGACTGAAATCACGTACTTCTTCCAGGATGTTCTGACAGGGGTGGTGAATCCAACTGACCTGCTTCCTCTTATCTGTAGATGCTATCAGTTCATCTGCCCTCAAGCTGGGTTTGCACGTTTGTGAGTTGAGTTATTCAAGGTTATATTGGGCTTAAATACAGATAAAATGACTTTCTTTCTTTCTTTCTTTCTTTCTTCCTTTCTTCCTTTCTTCCTTTCTTCCTTTCTTCCTTTCTTCCTTCTTCTTTCTTTCTTTTTTTTTTTTCAAAGATTTATTCATTTATGATAGACCGAGAGAGAGAGAGGCAGAGACACAGGCAGAGGGAGAAGCAGGCTCCATGCCAGGAGCCCGATGCGGGACTCAATCCCGGGACTCCAGGATCGTGCCCTATGCCAAAGGCAGGTGCCGAACCGCTGAGCCACCCAGGGATCCCCAATAAAATGACTTTCTTTGAGAAAGTGCTTTATTCCTATTAGCTGGACTTTTAATAATTTGTCATAGTGTCAGCCACTGTATCACGCCACTCTGCATAAAGACTGCGACAGTGTGGCAGGGTGTGAGCCAAGCAAGCCAGCTACGAGAGGTCAGATGGGTATGGGGTGGGGGTTGCTGACCCCCTCACCACAGAATAGAACCAATTCACAGTCAGTGTGTGGGGGACCCATTGAGTTATGGACTCACAGAGTGGGAACCTGGCAGTGGGGCACCCTGGAATTCAGAATTGGAGCCAAGGATCTTGTGCATCCCTCCTGGTATTCCTGAAATCTGCCCAGGATTCCCATTTTACTGTGGCGGCATAGGAGCTGTGACAGGTCCTAGCTGTACAAAAGGAGGTGCCCTGGGGGAGTAGGAGGGCCAGTGTGGTGGGGACATAGGAACTTTAGTCATTGAATCACCGGGACTGGTACTCAGGGCAGGGATGGGGGGGGGCAGATTTCCCGCCAGGAGAGCTGTAGCACGGGACACCAGATAGTGGTCATCACATTGTTTTAAACCTTTGATCCCAAATGTGGATCTGAACTGAGGTGGCCAATGGTCAGGCATTTTTAGCCTTTGGAACTATGTCTTGGCCACATGGGTTGCAACTCTGACCTTGGGCAGGTCCAGAGCCTGGATCCTGCCCCTCTCTTTTGGCCTGGCCAAGTCAAGTGCATGACCTTGAATGTCGTCTTAATGCTGCTCAGCCAGCTATCCCTCCTGGGGCAGGAGGCCGGCATGGGCCGAGATGGGAAGCCCTGCTCTGCCCCTCCCAGATGAAGGAGTAGATAGGCTTCATGATAAGTTGCTGGTGTAGAAGGGATTTGGAGGTCACTGTGAGGAGAGGCCATAGCAGACTGAGCCGCTGAGTCAACTGCAGGCAGTCCACAGCACACAGGCTCCCCATAAAGGGAGAGGCACAGCCAGCAGCTCCAGCAGCTGTCGTCCCACACCAGGGCCCAGCAAGTTCCTAGGCCCTGTCCAAGCATTTGTCATGCTGTACTTGGGTAAAGATGCAGAAGGCCTGTCCTTCCCCTAAGAGCAGTTGGCGCTGTTCATCACAGAAGAAACCTGTGCCCAGACCTGTTCTTTTTTCTGAAACACTAGGCATTTTCTTCTTCCCCAGGAAAAGACTTCATGTCTCAGCCCCACCTACAACTAAAGGCAGGGCTGGGCGGGAATCCTGTGGTCATTGTCTCAGCATTGCTTGAACTTCAGGGGGGCTGTGTGGATCCTTTTCTGTGCATGGGGCACCAGGGCACTGCCCTCTCTGAGGGCTGGGGACTGGGCCCAGCTCACCTTTGGAGTTCCAGCAGAAAGCCAGACGGGGCTGCAGCACAGAGGCAGGTGACATAGTCAGTGGGTGACAAGGCCAGACCTGGCCACATCCTCTCCAGCCTGTGGCAGGTGCGCTGTGTCCACAGAACAGCGGGCATGGGTGGGGTCAGTGTCAGGAGGGAACCAGGACTGAAACCTCAGACTAACCCCACCCCGCCGTATGTGGACAGGTGAGAGCCATGTGAGGGCATCTCCCAGCTTCCTAGAGCACCTACCTAAGCCATTCTATCGCCACCAGCTAAATGCCAGCAGTCGGATGATTTGTGGTGAGTCTTTGGGCAGAACAGCCAACTCTACCATATATGAACATTCCCTTCCTTGAGCATTTATTAACTGAGCTGCCAGGGCACTTGGTTTCATTGTGCGATTGGCACTCTTTACAGACCCATCTCAGACCCACCTCTTTGGGTGGTAGTGCCTTGCCAGTGGGCGCGACTTGTTGGGAGCAGGTGTTTCTCCCCTGTGCTCTGGAAGGCTCTGCCGCCCTTGGGTCTGTTATTTATAGGATCACAGATTTATAGGATCCTCCCTCTTTGTGGGAAGAACCCTCCGAGGTCATCCATTCTACAAATACTTAGCAGCCCCATGGTGTAGCCAGGACCACCTGATCGTGACTGGGGGATGCAAGCATTTCAGACCCTGACTGGGTGTTTTCTTCTGGGAATGTGAAATTGTTCTTAAGAGCGCAGCCGGGTCCCTTCTTCCCGTCATTGTGGTTTCTTTTTTTGGATCAAATAGAGCACCTTATGTTAAGGGAACCAGCATATGGAAGGGTCTCGGCACACAGTAGGTTTTCAATGGATATTTGGTTTCTTTTCTTCCCTCGTTATGGTTTAAAAGAAAAGGGGGAAAAAAGCATCTATTAATTGCTACTCTAGAAGTAGGCAGCATGTCTGTCAACTGCTGTCACTCAATCCCAGCCTCTTGTAGAAAACATTTAGATCCTTCCAACTTCCATCTCCTGGGATCTGGGAATGGCTTTCCCTAGAGAGAAACCAGGGCTGTCTCCCATTTTGTATGCCACGCAGTGCCCTCTGGAGTCCAGAGCAAGGCTGGAGACTGGAGGGGCCAAGCTGTCGCTTCTTCTAAGTAACTCTTGCTGATTGTGTGCATTTTCTGAGAACTTGGTCCCAGCCATCCACAGGAGCTGGGGCTTTTATTAGGGAGGCTTTTTCATTTTTTTCTATGCAAGTGGCAGAAATAGGTCACAAAAGAGGAAAGGGGTGTGTATAGGAGACAGGAGCTCCCGTTGCAGCCTATTCCCCAGGATGCATTATGTGAAGCATCCTTCTGGGCTTCTGGCCTTCAGCTCCCCCTAGACTCGCCATCATTGCCCCCCTCCCATGGAGGCACTGCTGACTCATCTGCAGCATTTACCACCCACAGAACACCCTCCATCTCATCACCCAGGACCTCATTAGTCTTGTTCTGTCTGGATTGTCCTCACTGCCCCCTGCACTCCTTCCCCTGCTCTTCCTTGGTGCTGCCTCTCCTCTTGTTCCTCTGTTACCTCCTGCTGGGGACACCCTCCGCTCCTGCCACCCCATAGTCTGCTAAGCCCTCCATGTCCCCTGGGGCCAGAACCTATAGGCCCAGCCCCCTCCTCTGTCCCCAACAAATTTTCCAGTGTCCCTGAGTGCAGGGCTCCCCACCTTGTATTTTCAGAAACCTCTGCTCACAGAGATTAGCCTCCCTGACAACTTTGTCATACTTACTACCAACTGTCTGTTACTAAAGTGAACATTCCTGTACCTGCCCGCCCGGTTGAGGAATCTCCTTCAGAAGTCCCTTAATGGGCCTGTCTCTAATTATATGCCCCTCAAAAGGTTACCACTCTCTCGAAGTTTGTATTAAGTGATCCTTTAATTTTCTTTATGGTTTTGCCATCTGAGTGTATCCCTAAACCAGAGGTTGGCAAAATTTTTCTCTAAAGGGCCTTATGGTAATTTTTTTTTTAATGAACTGCACAGTCCTTGTTGAGCTATTCAGCGTTTCTCTTCAGGCAAGAAAACAGCTGTAGACTAATATATAAATGAATGGATGTGGATGTGTGCAATAAAAGTTTGTTTACAAAAACAGATAAGGCCACAGGCTGGATTTGGTTTGCGGGCTATAGTTTCTTGACTCTGGCCCTAAATAATACATGATTTAGTTTTGCCTATTTCGAACCTTATATAAATACAATCCCACTGGTGACCCATACTGTGTATCTCCTTTTGTGACTTCCTTTTTAATTTTTTTGCTTAATGTTGGATTCTCCCCTAGTTTTATTCAGGAATAATTGATATATATCACTGTACAAGCTTATGGCATACAGCATGATAGTTTGATTTATATACATTGTGAAATGAATTCCACAGTAGGTTCAGCTAACATCCATCATCTCCTATGGATTCCATGAAGAGAAAACAAGTTTTTCCTTGTGATGAGAACTCTTAGGATCTACTCTCTTGACTTTCCTGTGTAGCGCACGGCAGTGTTAGCTGTAGCCCTCGTGTTATATATTCCATCCTCAGTATTTATCTATCTTACAGCAGGAAGTTTGTACCTTGGGCCACCTGCCAGCATTGTGTTTAGGATTCATCCCTCTTGGGCAGCCCTGGTGGCTCAGCGGTTTAGCGTGGCCTACAGCCCAGGGAGTGATCCTGGAGAACCGGGATCGAGTCCCACGTCAGGCTCCCTGCATGGAGCCTGCTTCTCCCTCTGCCTTTGTCTCTGCCTCTCTCTCTCTCTCTCTCTCTCTCTCCCCCCCCCCCCCGTGTATTCTCATGAATAAATAAATAAAATATTTAAAAAAAAAAAGGATTCATCCCTCTTGATGCCTATAGCCTTGGTTCATTTTCACTGTGGGATAGTATTTTGTTAGATGAATAGACCAGTATATACATTCTGCTGGTGGTGGACATTTGTGTTTGCAAACACTGCCACTGAAAACGTTCTTGTTTATTTCTCCTGATACACCTGTGCAAAGATTTCTCTCGTGTGTGTACTTAGTGGTGGATTTGCTGGGTTGATAGGGAATGTGCATTTCTTACTTTATCAGGGAAAGCCACACTGTTTTTCAAAACGACTTTACCAATCTCTGAGGGTTCCCCTTGTCCCGTATCCTTGCCCCAATTGGTATCACCAGACCTATTGTGAGTTTGGTGAGTATATAATGCTGATGGCAGTGCACTTTCCATATTGCCAGTGAAATTGAGGTGGAACTTATGTCCATCAGGCTCCTGAGAGAGGGCTCCATTCATCGGCCCAGCGCTGAGCCCCTCTTGGGTGCCACGTCCTCTGCACACCCCAGGAGGTCTCTCCTACCCTACAGCTGCACCAGGCACTCCCACCGCAGACCCGAGCACACGGAACTTTTCATGGATATCCACCTTCTTTCACTCCCTCACACAGGCTGAGGAGCATGAAAGACTCTCATGAGAAACAGAAGTACAAGAGCAGGTAGCCAGAAATGATCTGGGCGCCTGAGAGGAACACACCCGGAAGGAGCTTGCCCTTGGAAGCCTCTGTCTGCCCAGGAGACTGGTCAGCACAGGATGAGCTTCCCATATTAGTGGGAAGTGCAGGATGGGGGCTTTGGGATTGGTCATGTTTGACAGCTTGATTGCTCTCACTGTCAGTCTTGCTGCTTCTGATAAGGTCAGTGCCCTGGATGTCCTGGGAGAATAGCCAGCTGCTTGTCTCTCTCATAGAAATGGGCTTACCAGTATGGCCTGGAAATGGTTTAGACCTGCCATATCCGGTGAATTTTAGCAACATAATAGGTAACATAGAAGTGAATGATGGCTTTCCTTCCCCTATCTTCCTCTGTTCTGAATTCAGAAAGTTCTGGAAGTCCCAGAGCCTTGGGTAAGCTGTCAGGAGACAACTGGGACATTGCACAGTACAGGGAACCAGCCTGATTGCAAGAGTGGCACATTGAGGGGAGAGGGCTTTCCTCTTTCTCCCTCCCGGCTGACTCCCAGCTTGGGGGATGCTCTAGGCCATGTTTGTTAAATGCCAGATACCTTGATGCTGGTGACAGAGTGAGGGTCACTGTGCTGAACCAGAAGTAGGGCAGTCCTGTGGCAGAGCAGGCCTGTCAGTAGGGAATGAGGGGACATTACCTCCCACTGTAATGTCCTTATGGAGAGTTCCTGGAGGAGCAGAAATTTGTGCTGTAAGAGTGAATGGACCTTCTGTTTGTCCTTGGTCTGTGGTGGTGAGTGCCCAGTGCAGGTGGGTGGGTAAGAGGAACACCTGAGGTGGGGGTGAGGAAGGGACCCAGGGGACGGGGGTGGTTTAATTTGGGGCAGGTGAATGGAGAGAATAAGGTGGGGGGGGCAGTTTCAGGAACTAAATTACAGGCTGGGTGTTCTGATACCTCCCCACTGACATACTTGAGCATGGGCAACAGAAGGGGAGGGATGAACTGGGCAGTTGGTTAGAGGTCTGGGATCTTTGCTCCAGGTGGGTACTGGGGGATCTGAGGAATATCTGCAGCTGATTGGAGCCAGCCCCTGGAAGTCCTGCTAATAAGCCAGATTGGTACCTCAAAGTAGTTTTGCTTCTTGGTATAAACAGCAACCCATGAAAGGTTGCATGCTTCCCACAGCAGAAAGTGTCATGTACTACTGAGACATGTAGTACATTACATCTCTTGGAACGTTCCCAGAGTCAGCACTTCCGCTTTTGAGTAAATTATCTACATGCCGGCAGGCAGCGGTCCTTCTGGTGGCCAAACACAGAACCCAGGTGATGACAATTGAAAGGCATCGGAGAGGGGTGCCTGGGTGGCTTAGTGGGTGAAACATCTGTACTAGGCTCCGGTCATGATCTCGGGGTTCTTGGGATTGAGCTTAGCAGGGAGTCTACTTCTCCCTCCGCCCCTTCCCCTGCTCATGCTGTTTCCCTCTCTCAAATAAATAAAATAGAGAGAGAAGAAGGGAAGGAAGGAGAAGGAAAGAAGAAAGAGAAAGGGAAGGAAGGAAAGAAAGACTGGCATGCATGCATCAGAAGACCATAGAAACACCATGGACATGAGGGACTGAAATTCCAGAGAGACAAGGACCACTCAGAGATGACAGTGACAGTGGGATTTGGCAGCTCTTTTCTGTGTTGGGCCTGGCTGCCAGCCAGGGCTGCTGGGGGAAGAAGGAAGCTGCTGAGCAGGCGGCCGTGCCCATGGCCAGAGGGGCAGCCCTGGAGGCTGGGGGACCTTCAGACCACACCTGGACTCTCCACAAGACAGTGGCTGACTTGCAGGTGCATGCCCATCTGAAGAGGTAGACTGGATGCTTCTGTAAGATTGAGTAAAATTTCCCTCCTATTTGCAGTGCTTAGAAAGCAAAGACCTGCCAAAGGGTCTGGTAAGAACAGCAAAGGCACGAAAATGCCAGAGGGCACAGGGAATTGATGCTGGGCATCCATGTGCCACCCTCTCTGGGGGGGGGAGGGGCACTCGCTGATGTGAAGAGGAGCTGGAAGCTGAAACTCCGTGCTTGGCCCCTGGGAAGAGACAGACCAGCAGAGATTTTGGAGCTCGAGTGACAGAATTGGGGATGAATGGCCCCAGACACATGGCCAGTTTCTCCTTCAGGGCTTGCCAAATTTGAAGGTTAAAATTTGGAAAGCGGGGATCCCTGGGTGGCGCAGCGGTTTGGCGCCTGCCTTTGGCCCGGGGCGCGATTCTGGAGACCCGGGATCGAATCCCACATCGGGCTCCCGGTGCATGGAGCCTGCTTCTCTCTCTGCCTGTGTCTCTGCCTCTCTCTCTCTCTCTCTGTGACTATCATAAATAAATAAAAATTTTAAAAAAAATTAAAAAAAAAATAAATAAAATAAAATAAAATTTGGAAAGCTATGGGGGTGCGCCTGGGTGGCTCAGTGGTTGAGTGTCTGCCTTCAGCTCAGGGAGTGATCCTGAGGTCCTGGGATCGAGTCCCACATCAGGCTCCCTGCAGGGAGCCTGCTTCTCCCTCTGCCTATGTCTCTGCCTCTCTCTGTGTCTCTCATGAATAAATAAATAAAATCTTATAAAAAATTTGGAAAGCTACAGAGCAAAGCTGAGGAACTCTGATAAATAGAACTGACTCTCCTAAAGTCTTTTGGGGAAGAGGACATAAAGACCTGTCAGGCTCGCAGTTGAAAGCCCTAGAAAACAGTGTGAAGCAGAGGTGAGCTGAGCCTTACCAGCTCTGACACTGGGCCCTGACCCAGCTCCATCCTTGAATGCACTAGGGATTTCCTGAATTCCCTACCTGCCCAAAGGACAAAGGGGAAAAGTTTCTTCTGTAGGTAGTAATGTCATATGGAACCCTCACAAGTTCTTTCATACCCATTTGCCACCATACAGTGAAAAATGACTAGACACCCAGAAAGACAAAACCAAATGCTTAGAGTCACGAGAAGCAAAACCCAGATGAGGAGAAGCAGATTCCAGCATAATCCAGACATTAGGGTCAGCATCAAGGATTTTTAAAGAGCTATGATTAATATATCCAAGTAAATAGAGAGGAAAATGGACAAAGTAGATGACAAGGAGGATAGCTCCCAAAGGCTTAGAATTTTTTTAAAGAATCAAAGGGACATTCTAGAACTAAATATATATATATATATATAGAGAGAGAGATTAATATAATATATAATATACATAATACTATATATAATATAAATATATATTAATATAATTATATTAATAAATTATAATATATATGTATATATACACACAACGTCTAAAATTAGGAGTTCAGGGGCACCTGGGTGGCTCAGTCAGTAAAGCATCTGCCTTTGGCTCAGGTCATGATCCTGAGGTCCTGGGATCAAGTCCTGCATTGGGCTCCCTATTCAGCGGGGAGCCTGCTTCTCCTTCTCCCTCTACTGCTCTCCCCACTCATGCGTGCTCTCTCTCTCTCTCTGTCTCAAATACATAAATAAAATCTAAAAAAAAAAAAAGAGTCAATGACTAGGTTTAGCAGCAGATTGGATGTATCAGTAGCCAGGATGTGAACTGGAGGATAGACCAATAGAAAATATCCAGATTAGAAACAGAGAGAACCAAGAATCAGGGAGTGAAAAGCTGGTAAAAATGTAAGCCATGTTGGATGCACTCTGGTCTAGCATATGTGTACTTGGAGTCTCAGAAGAGAGGAGACAGCAGAAGCGATACTCATAGAATGGTTGAGAAATTTTTTTTCCTTCTTTAAAGATTTAATTTATTTATTCATTAGAGACACACAGAGGTAGAGACACAGGCAGAGGGAGAATCAGACTCTCTGTGGGGAGCCCAATGTGAGACTGGAGCCCAGGACCCCGGGATCACTCCCTGAGCCAAAGGCAGACACTGAACCACGGAGCCACCCAGGCGCCCTGATTGAGAATTTTTCAAAAAAAAAAAAAAAAAAAAAAAAGATAAGAAAATTGAGTCAACAGATTTGAGAAGCTCATGAACTGTTACAGATTTAGCTCTTGAGACCAGTTACTCATTGCCTTGTAAGTAGTACATACACTATATTCCTTTTAGCCACACTAGTTGTGTGGCCTTGAATGTGTCATTTCACTTTGTTGAACCTCAGTTTTTCCATCTATGAAAATGGGAATGAGATAGAAGACTATGAAAAAGTGCCTTAGGAACTATTACATCCTAAAGGAATACCAGGGGTCCTCACCTTTGGTGTTCCAGCCTGCCAGACTCCGGGACAGTGTGTTTGGGGTCAGCTTCACAGGTGTGTTCTATACTCAGTCTCTCCCTCTCAATAGGGCTTTGGGGAAGGGATGTGGAGGCTAACTAGAGGCATAGGTCTGCTGTGAAGGAGCATGAAGACTTCCATCCCAGGATCCTGGTAATTCAGAGGTGACGGGGGTTGGCTTTCTGGGATCATGTGATCCACTGTGATCCAGTGCCCAGCCACACACCTGCCCTAGGCCTGCCTTGATTCCACCTTAACCCATCCCGCATGGGGCTGAGCCAGCCCCTGCCAGCCTCCAAGGTCCGAGAAACATTCTACACTTGCCCCTGGTTTAGGTCTGCATTTCACACACCCTGCTCCTCTGCCCCCATCTCTGAGAGTGTTAGGTGACAACAGGCAGAGCTCTTGACCGACCAACCATGCTTGCATCCAGCTATCTAAAAAATGCTTGATAACGTGTCTTAACTCCTGTGGACTTTGTTATTATAGGAGTTATCATAGTCAAAGGGAAAGAACCCAGTGTGCAGTGGAGGCATCTGTACTTTCCAGATGGGCAAGAAGAAGGGAGGTCATCTTGCACAAAATGAGAAGCACATTATATACAAGTTCCACAAGCAGGTTTCTGGTCAGACAACCTGAGTTTTATCTCTAGGCCCTGCTCCTTACCAGGTCATTGTCTCCTTCTGTGAAGTGGAGGGGCAAGGGGTAGCCCCTCCTTGAAGGCTTCTGTGGGCTGATAGAAGGAAAGTTCTCAAGATGTGCTAGATAAATAGTAATTACTGCTGTTAGTATTAACATCCAGAAATTATTTTGCCAAGTAAACAGGGTTTATACTTGAGCTAATGCTAATTTTCTAAGGAGAAAATTCAGTAGGCATGTTCACTTATACGTGGCAATGATACCTCTGTTTCTAGAGGCACCTCTAACTTCCTGCCTGGCAAAGATAAGAATCTGTGTCCAGAAGACTGTCCAGAATCTGTCCAGCAAAATAATTAAAGTTCCTACCAAGGAGGGCAGCCCGGGTGACTCAGCTGTTTAGCACCACCTTCAGCCCAGGGCCTGAACATGGAGACCCAGGATCGAGACCCACATCAGGCTCCCTGCATGGGAGAGCCTGCTTCTCCCTCTGCCTGTGTCTCTGCCTCTTTCTCTCTCTCTCTCTCTCTCTCTCTCATGAATACATAAATAAAATCTTTAAAAAAAAAAGTTCCTACCAAGGAAACAGAGGCCATGCCAGTTAGTGTCTTTTCTTCCCTGCTTTATCAGAAGTGTTCAGAGTTGACTTTTGAGAATGAGCATTTCCTTAATAAAACCGCCAGTAGATTCATCCTTGAGAATATTTACAGGCACACTTCAGTGATACTATGGCTTCGGTTCCAGACCACTACAATAAAGTAAATGTCACAGTGAACCGCATCAAGGGAGTGTTTTGGTTTCCTAAGTATATATAATAGTTACATTTATACCATGCTGTAGTCTGTTGAGTGTGCAATAGCATTAGTTTGAAAAAAGTACGTCTTAATTAAAAAATGCTTTATTGCTAAAAATGCTATTATCTGAGCTCTCCGTGAGTTGCAGTCAGTGATCACAGATCACCATCACAAATAGAGTAACTGAAAACGTTTGAAATATTACAAGAATAATCCAAACGTGATACTGAGACACAAACTGAGCAAAAAATGCTGTTGGGAAAATGGTGCCGATAGACTTGCTTGACAGCAGGGTTGCC
Organism: Canis lupus familiaris; assembly: GCF_011100685.1. Lineage (NCBI taxonomy): Eukaryota > Metazoa > Chordata > Mammalia > Carnivora > Canidae > Canis > Canis lupus. The sequence goes on along the minus strand of NC_049224.1, from coordinate 55,176,244 downwards.
ACAAACCTTCAATTTGTAAAAAACAAACAAACAAAAAACCGAATTATCGAAACACCTGGATGGCTTAGTGGTTGAGCATCTGCCTTCGGCTCAGGGCATGATCCCATTCCAGGGGATCGAGTCCCACATTGGGTTCCCTGCAGGGAGCCTGCTTCTCCCTCTGCCTATGTCCCTGCCTCTCTGTCTCTCTGTCTCTCATGAATAAATAAAATCTTTTAAAAAAAACCTAAAACAGCGAATTCTCAGTGGCGTGTGATAAAGTGAAGTGCGACAGAGTGAGCTGTGCCCAAGCTTAGAATGCTACTGCTTCTGCTCAGAGCATCACACATGGTTTGATGGGGAAGTAAGCCACTCTTGCCTGTTAGCAAACATCCCTTTTTTTCCAGGGGCATTTTTCATGAGTATTTCTCAGAGTCTTAGGGCTTTGAAGGATTTCTGCCAGAATGAGCCTGTCATTGATATTTACTAATGCTTATCATTTATTTGGTGATTTATTTACATGTCTCTACCCTCTTCCTGCAACTGCAACAAGAAGATCGGGAATCCTGACTTGTTCATCTCTTGTCTTTGGTTAACAGAATGCCTGACAAGTAAATGTTCTCTGTAAATGTTGAATGCATGAACATGCCATGTGCTGGATATCTCTTCCAACTTCTTTCTCCATCCTTCCTACCATGCTGTGGTCTCCGAGAGGCTGACCTGCAGAGTCCAGCACTTGGTCCATGGGGCCTCTGGCTTCTGATTGGGTCTGGCCAGGGGCAGGAGACCACAGGGGAGGAGTGAGGGTCTCTGTTCCCCACGCTCCCCTCCTGGGGAAAGCCATGCATGTACCCATATATCAAGGCAGTCTGCTGTCTGTGACTCTGGTCCTCCATAATCTGTAACCTCTTCCTCCCCTCATCCTTTTAGGCCAAGGAGGGGGTAACATTAAGCGCCAAGTTCCTATACCATCACTTATGGCTTCTCTACAACCAGCTCATACATGTACCATTACTTTCTTTGTAAATTAACCCTTCACAAATGATCCTGATTGGAATATACCTTTTCTTTTGTTTTTAAGATTTTATTTATTTATTCATGAGAGACACACAGAGAGAGGCAGAGACACAGGCAGCAGGAGAAGCAGGCTCTCTGAGGGGAGCCTGATGTGGGACTGGATTCCAGGACCCCGGGATCACAACTTGAGCCAAAGGCAGATGCTCAACCGCTGAGCCACCCAGGTGCCCCATACCTTTTCCTTCTTGTCAGGAAACAGCAAATCCCAATTGCTGGTGGAGATTTTAAGTTGTTTGAGCTGGACACGGTGGCTCCAGGTGCTTAGAAGAGTGCATAGCACAGTGTCTCAGAGAGTGTGGGGCAGGGCTAAATGGCCATGAAGGGCCGTTGGAGGTACGGAGAGCTTTGAGGAAATAAATAGCAGTTTGGGAAACTATTCTCTCCTTAGGGCATGCTTTCTCCCACTAGCTGTAAGGTCTATTTTAGAATGACTGTCTGTTTTTAACTCAATTACACCTTATCGTGGTCATGTATTGGACTCAGCATAGGATGTGCCAGGAGGTCCCAGGGGCAAGTGTAGCAGTGCCAGGATGCACATGATAGGTGCTTGCTGTGCCAAGCTTGTAAGGAGCTCCATGGGTGGCACATTCAGGGTTTCACTTTCTGTTCTTTGGCTCTTTCCTGCAGGTGATTATAAACAGCACCATCACACCCAACATGACCTTCACCAAAACGTCACAGAAGTTTGGGCAGTGGGCTGACAGCAGAGCCAACACGGTGTTTGGCCTGGGGTTTTCCTCGGAGCAGCACCTGACCAAGGTAATGAGGGTCTCTCATCGGATGCTCTGTCCCTCGGTGCCTGGATGCCAAGGGCCTGAGTGGTGCCACTGGTGAGCAGGATTCCTCTCCAGCCCTTCTGGTGCCGTAGGGCTGCCCAGCCAGGTGACCCCTTAGAAAGCCCAGGTCCCTTGAAATGGTGGTGTCGTTGGGGAAGGAAGGCTTATGTGACACCTGCTCCTGCAGAGCCTAAGACCGCAGCCCCAGCAAACCACCCTGCCGGTGGTTCCTTTCCTGTGTGTGTCACCCTGAGCCCAGTGTGCACCTGCCAGCCCTTGGCATCAGTGACCCTCTGACTGGAGCCTGTAAGCAGAGGGAGGTGCTGCTGCATACTTACAGCAAGCACTTCCTGCCCTGGAGTCCCTGCACCCCTTAAAATGTCACACAGCATTTGCTGTGCATGTTGCTTTTCTTTTTTCTGGGGAAGGTATTCATAACTTTGATTCTCTCAAGGGCTTAACACACACACTCTGTATACAGTCAGAAAGGTGTTAAGAGTGGATCAGGACTGACCACAGGCTTGGAGAGCCCCAAGGTCTGCGGGGACAAACTGACCATCTCTGAGAGGCCTCGCCTCGTCCAGCTGATTAACAGACCCAGAGCTTGTTTGAGTGAGTAGGTTTCCTCATAGGATGCTGGAAGAGCTCCAAGACTGGCTGGTTTACATGACACAGGAACTTACTGGAAGGATGTCAGAGGGTCCCAGAGAATCCTAGGGAGAATTGAAAGGGAAGGCCCAGAGCCAGTCTGGCTCAGGAAACTTGGCTTAAGGAGTGTTTCTCTCTAGACCATGGCCCTGAACATATTTATTGAGCTCTCGCTGGGCCAACGGTATGCTAGGTGCTAAGGATGCAGGGCCGTGGTCCATTCTGAGAGGCATTTACGAAATTCCAGACTCCTGGGGACTTGACAGGGTCACTTACGATGGACTTGACTGCTTGGGTTCCCTGTGTATACAGATGACAGCTTGCAAAGAGGGGCCATTAAGACAAGTCAGGACGCCACCCTGCAGGGGCCTGCGGATCTGCACCTCACATCTGTCCAGAGTGCGTGGATGTGCTGTGTGCGTACACACACATACACACTTTGGCACGCACGCACATACAAGCTCGGACATGTATGCACACAGTTACATGCTTGGGTACACATACACGCTTAGACACACATGTTTGGGCACACAGGCACCTACACAGGCACATACATGCTTGGGCTCAAAGGCCTGCAGTCCATGGATCCAGCCATCCTACCTCCACAGAAATGAGCCCCTGATGGAGGACACCCCACAGACTCTTCTCTTTCTCAGGTACTTCCATGTGGACATCACCTCCTAAGAAGCCCCAGAGACCCAAAATGGCCTGGTGGCACTCTAAGCATCCTTCTCATGCCACTTGCTCACAGAAGTATCCTTTTCTAGAGACTAACCCCCCCCCCCCCCCCCCCAGGGGCACATGGGTGGCTCAGTTGGTGAAGCATCTACCTTCAGCTCAGGTCATGATCTAAGGGTCCTGGGATCAAGCCCCATGTCCCGTCTCCCTGCTCAGTGGCGAGCCTGCTTTTCCCTCTCCTGCTCCTCTCCCAACTTGTGCTCTTGCTCTCAAATAAAATCTTTAAAAAAATAATACATAAAACCTTCCCTTCAGTTCACCAGGGCCCTGAAACAGGGAAGGTAACAGGATTCTTGACTCCGGGCCATTGGGTATAATTGTGGGAAACGATGTCCCTTGGTCCCCAGACTTGTGCGCTGTACCCCTGAGGGGAAGCACCACATCCCACCAGCCTGGAGAGTGTGTGTTCCAGCAGCAGCACAGCAGAGTTCTATAAGGTGGGAAGACCGAGAATCCCAGGGTTATTAGACCCTTGCTTCCTTTCATTTGTGGAGAAGTGAGTCTGCTGGCTTGAGGCTGTGCTACGTGGCACAAAGGACGTTAAGCAAGTCTCTGAGTGGTGGGGCTGGCACAGCCATGACAGACCATGGAGCCTATCAAGGGAGGATGAGTCCCATTTGCTCTGGATGAAGGTGCCCAATGCAGTTATCTTTGTACCAAGCCGGTAATCACTTAGGGGTATGATGCAGAATTGGGGCTCACTCACTCTTGTTTGTGGTTGGCACTCAGCGGGTCAGAGATCCAGTGGCCATGGAGAGCAGGAGCAAGGATGGTCAAGGTCACACGGTACCTTTCTCCCTGACCCCCAGACCGGTGTGTCCTGGAAGGCTTTGGAACAGGCACTGTGCTGCCCGTGGGAGAAGGACCCGGTGTCCATAGGGCAGCCCTTCCTGCCCTGGTTTGAAGGATTCTCTTTGGTGCCAAGATGAGGGGTTCAGAGGAACATTGTCTAGTCCATTCAGGCTGTTATGACAAAATACCACACACTGGGTGGCTTATACACAACAAAGTTGGTTTCTCAGGGCTCTGGAAGCTGGAAGTCTGAGATCAGGGTGCCAGCATGGCTAGCATCAGAGGAAGGCCCACTTTCCAGTTATATGCTGGCAGTTTCTCACTGTGCCCTTATGTGGTGGATGGAGAGCCCTCGGGTCTCTTATGAGGCCACCAGTCCCATTTCTAAGGGCTCCACCCGCGTGACCTTATCCCCTCTCAGTGGCCCCACCTCCTAATGCATCACATTGGGGGTTAGGATTTCAACATATGAATTTGAGGGGGATGCGGACTTTCAGCCAGTTGCAAGCATTCACATGGAATGTGAGTATTTTCAGACTTCGGTTCCTCTGGCCCCCCTGTGTTCCGCTGATGCAGCTCTTCCCAAATCTCTTTGTCACTAACCTTCTGACTCTGCTGTTTCCTGATCCCTACCCAGGCAGCTGGGCCCCTGACCATTTCCTCAGGGCTCAGAGTGGACCCTGCCACCAGGCTACCTGCGCCATGCATGCTGGACAAGGAGATGTTCCAGGTCATGCCCACGGGGAGGACTTCCCTTTTCTGTCATCCTCCACGTAGCAGGAACCGCACGAGCAAACCCATGGCACCTTGTCATGAGAGAGACTGTTCTGTTAATGGGGTCTGTGGGCTCTGGGGTGGGCAAGGCTATGGCCAGAGGCCAGCCCTGGACTTGAGACTGTGGCCTGTGGAGGACCTTTTTTTTTAAGATTTTATTTTTATTTATTCATGAGAGATGCAGAGGGAGAAGCAGGCCCCCTGCAAGGAGCTTGATGCCGGACTCAATCCCAGGATCCCGGGATCATGACCTGAGCTGAAGGCAGATGCTCAACACTGAGCCACCCAGGTGCCCTCTGTGGAGGATTTTAAGCCAAGAAAGAGAACGATCACATTTGCATTGTAGCTTGATTTGTCCAACCTCAAGGCAGACTGGGCTGTTCTGGGACCAGGGATGCCTAAGTCAGAGCTGGAGGCCCTCGGGAACCGCCATGGGGCTGAACTGGCAGGACTCAGTATGTGGATGTGAGACACAGGAACTCTAGGGTGAGGCGGGCTGGAGGGTGGACAGCTGGAGCTGCTGTTCTGTGAAATGAGGAAGAACAAGGGCTGTGAGAATCAGAATTGATGTGAAGTGGAAGCAGGTATGATGGTGGTTTGTTGAACCAATGATACCAGCACCACTGTCCGAAGCGAGCAGCAGGGATTGGGCACCTTTTCCCTCTGAAGCAGTGCCTGGTGGGGACAAGGATGGGGAGGGGTCCTCCTGAGCCCCTCCATGGTTCCTCCCCATGGCGGAGGAGGCAGGGGTGTCCTCCTCACACCTCCAGGGAAGCCCCATGGATATGCAGAGGCTCCATCAGAGGCAAGGCCCTGCGGCCGTGAGGTCACTTCCTCCCATGCAGCCCAAGGCTCCAGGCCTTCCAGAAGCCCCAGCCATTCGACAGAATCAGCTCTCAGCTGCCTGGAACAATTTCTCCAACCTCGGGAGGAATCAGAGGAGCTAGGAAGGATAAACAGGAAACGTTTTGATGAAAAGAACCGAAAGAAGGGAGAACTGAACACAAAAATCATGGTTAGAGGTCACTTCCTTCCAGCTCCAAGAACTGAGGAGACCTCAGGCCTTGCTGTGTGCATGGGCAGCCTCTCCTGGTTCTCTCCAGCGGAAGGGAATGTTCTGTTGTTCGGGAGGAGTGCCCTCCTTCGTGAGTCACCCAGGCTCCTCTGGCAGCGCTGGAGTCTCCACTGTATGGCCATGACCTGCCGTTGTCACAAAGACTCATCAAATAAGCCCTTAGATGTCGCCTTTGTTCAAAGTGTTTCAAGTCAACTTTCCCCTTCTCTGTGACAGGGACGATTAGCCACACACTGATGAATTACCCTGAAGTGAGGCTGGCAGCCTCGACAAGTGGCAATTAGCTGGCAGAGAGGAGCTCAAGCCCGAAGCCTCCCAGGGCATGTGGCTGAGGGGATGGCTGGGGCTACGTGTTCCGGACACCACCAAACAGCCACCCACGGTCCCAAAAGAGGGATCAGTAATCACAGCCTGTAAGGAGGCTAGAAAAGGAACGCCAGTGTGGCTATTTTCATTTAAGAATGCTTTATATACACATCTCTCCCTACCTTCCAGAAGGGAAAATAGATACCTTGGTCTTCACTGCTCCTATTACGAGGACCACCCCACACCACCAGCCCAGACGTAGTATGGGGACTGTCCGCCCGCTGGCAGGGACATGGTGCCTCGGTGAAGGAGCTTGCATTCTGAGAAGAGGAAGAACTTCTGAAAAGAGATGAAAGGAAGGAGATCCAAATGTTAAGAGTGAGCCAGTTGTTAAATGGAGGTTCTTTCTGGCAGCTGACCTTGGGGTGTCACTGTTTCAAGTTTGGCTCCCTGTCATTTATCACAGACAGAAGGAAGTACATCCTGCCACAAAGGGGATGATCATGTTGCTAGTGCTCTGTGATCAGTTCTTCTAAATCCTCTCTCTCAGACACACAGATACACATGGCATTGGCTGTTGACCCATTTTAATTATTTCATCTGTAATCCAAATTTACATCCTGAAGTTCACCTCATCAAGTCTGTGTAGTTGTAACAACATTGCTCTGTCTTCCACCTTTCTGATTTAAGGGCCATTGTTTTTAAGTGGGGGATATTAATCATTCTTTTGATATGTTTCAGTGAGAATGCTTTGGGCTGCAGGTAATGGAACTAATCACAGTGCTGAGGCAAATAGACTTATTCTTTTCATACACAAAAGAAATCCAAAGGAAGGCCGCTGCCAGCATTGATAATGGTGGCCCCATGATGTTGGGTGTGAGGGCTCTGCATGTTTGTTTCTTTTATTGGCCTGTTCCTCATGTTGCTAAGATGGCTTCTCAAGCTCTGTCCATCACGTCTGCATTCATGGCAAGAGGGAGAGGGCAGAAGCTACCTCCTTGTGAGCTCCCTTGGCAGACTTCTCCTTCCAACAGTCAGTCTTGGGTCCCTGGGCCACCTTCCAATGAGGGGTAGGGGGTGGGGCAGAGAGAATTAGGTTGCCATGACCGGTTTACACTAGTTCTTATTTTCTCCCAGCTAGGATATTTCCTGCTTCAGTCAAATTTGAAATTTTGTTAAGCCAGGAGAAAATAAATGGATTTTGAATAAGCAAATCGTGTCTGCCACGGGGTCTTCAATACACAAGACCAAAAAAATCCACAAATATAACAATAGTCTTTCATTTTCTAGCAGGATAATGGTGAAAAAGATGATGATTTTAATTTTTTTATAGATTATTACTCCAAGTTTAAAAATTGCAGAAAATGATCCTAATAAGTAAAAACATCAGAATTTGGCATACATTTCAGAAACCTTTATGCTTTGAATATCCTTTGATCTGTTGGTCTCATTTATTGGCATCTATTCTTAGGAAATAATTATAACTGAGCACAGAGATTTAACTGTAAGAATTTTCCTTGCAGCATCATTTGTAATAGCAAAAGCAAAAATCCAAGAACACCAGCCAAATGCCCAGCAGTAAGCAATTAGGTGAAATAAACTCCAGTATATCCTTTAGGGTACTATACTACAAGGCAATTCAGATGCTATAGTAGAAGGTCATATAATTGCATGGAAATATTAATGTCACACTGTTAATTTCAAAAGTGACTATAAAATAAAGTGTACCATATCATTCTACTTTGAAAAGAAGTATGTGTCATGGGGCACCTGGGTGGCTCAGTCAGTTGAGTGTCTGACTCTTGATTTCAGCTCAGGTCATGAGATCGAGCCCTGTCTCTGGCTCCGCATTGAGTTTGGAGTCTGTTTGGGATTCTTTCTCTCACTCTGCACCTCCCCCTGCTTTCTCTCTCTCTCTCTGAATTAATAAAATCTTTTAAAAAAATGTGTGATGAACGCATATACACAGATAGAAAACTATTCAAAATTTATGTGGTCAGTGCGTATCACTGGGTGATAGGACTACAGGTTTAAGAACTATTTTTTTCCAAGCTACAATGTCTAAATTCACAAGCATATGTGCTTTTTTTTATATATATAACGGGAAGATTTTAAAACTAAAGACTTGGAGTCAGGGGATTTTTCATCAAAGGACAATCCTCTGGTACTTCTTGGTTGCTGCTGGGTTTCCATTGTTATAGATAAAGCTAGGATTAGCATTTTTGTATTGAAGCCTTTTTTCTTTTTTTTCATGTTCTCCATTTTTTTCATAGAATTGTTTCCCAGAAGTGATATCACTAGGTCAGTGGGTATGAATGCTTTTTTTCACTGATGATCCACATTTCCAAATTGCTTCTCTGTGGGGCTGCACCGCCACACAATGTGCCTGGAAATATCTTGCCCACATTGGGTATTATAATTGTATTTAATGTTTGCTAATTTAGCAAGCAAAGAATAGTACCTCATTATTTTGATTTGCATTTCCAGCGGGACTGAGCAATCGTTTTTATCAGTTGCTTGCTTACTGTGTTTTTTTTATTTGTGAATTTTGCCATGTATTTGTTGGGTTTTTTCATATTTTCCTTTTCTGTGTGCACAAACTCTTCCTCTACTAAAGATAATGGCCCTTTTTCTATGATACCAGCCTATCTATGCATAGTCCTCCCCAGGTGGTTGTTTCCCTTCTGATTTAGTGGGGTTTTTTCCCTGTTGTGTGATCAAGTCTGTCATTCCTATGATTTTTCTTTTATTTCTTCCAAGTTTAGAATATTACCCTCTCACCCTTCAAGCAGAAGTTAAATAAATGTTCAATTCTGTTTGCATCCATATTTTTAAAAAACACACTTACCCCTTTACCTCATTGAAAACTGATCATGAAAAAAAAAAAAGAAAACTGATCATGCTGCATGTTTGCAGTAAAGATTTAAACTCCTTTGCCTCTTCTTACTAAGGTTGTGTCAGTCATCTTCCCCACCAGTGTAAGATTCCTCCTTTATCACAGGCTAATGTTGACATAAACAGTAGGACCTCTTTCTATTGTGCATCTACTGGTACCACATGTTTTAGGGGATTTTTTTAATTTAAAATTTATCTGATAGGGCGTATCCTACCTACTTCATTACATTTTAAGCTTATTTTTTGAAATTTTCTTTTTTATTCTTACCCATTTGAAGGCAAAACCAAATCCTCTACAAACTCAGAATTTCTCTGAAGACAGAAGCCAAATCTTCCTTAATTATTTCGGGGTCCCCAGCTCAGTCACTGGCGCATAGCGATAACTAGTTCATGTTTCTGAATGGATGAATTCACCCTTTGATATGTCTCTTTTACTAAACATTGTGGTTTCCAGGCTTTAGCTTTTATTTTACTTGCAGAAGGCCAGAGATGCTACAGTTCTCTCTCTTGACCCCTTGCCACCAACCCAGCAAAGCCCCATGTTTTCTCCTCCAGTGGCCCACAGAGGCAGCATTGTTACCACATCGTATAGATGAGGCCGAGGCTCAGAGTGGTTCACTTGCCTGCACTTGAAAGGCTGGTAAGGGTCAGAGTTGGGCCACTTACCTAAGCTGGCCGCTAAGCAGGTAGGTCTTAAGACACTATCATCCAGTGCTGGTGTCAGATGTCCTGTGTTCTATCCCAGTGTAACATTGGCGGTTACAAAAGCCACCTGTCCCCATTTGTGTACCAAGCACCCAGGGGTTGCTGTGAGTGTGTATGTAGTGAGATGAGACACCTCAGCCACTCTGCTCTGCTCATCCCTGGGAGCCAAGGAGACGTGTCCTTTCCCCTTTTCTGGGCTATTCTAGGCTGTTATTACTGATATGGCACCATCACCTTGCAGTCCTATAGGGATGTGTGTTCAGGTGTGTGTATGACAGCTGCTCCTGGTCTTCTTATAACTCTCGAGAAGGACAGTTACTCAGTGGAACTGAGGAGAGCTGTACAATCAGAACGAGTCGAGCCCCCCACTCCACATCTGATATTTTGTGTCTCAGGCCTTGTCTTTGCCTAAAAGATCCCCATGGCCTGTTTTGAGCTGAAACTTGTGTAAGTAATTTTCATTTAAAGAGGGAGTGAATACAGTTCCAGTTTAATTTTAAGGTCATGGGACTTCTCTTTGCAACTGGAAAATCTAATCCGTAAAGACTTAGCAACTGCTATGGGCAAGACTCTAGGCATCCTTGTTGGCACAAGAGGGTAACTGGGTGTGTGGAAGACAGATCTGGGCACAAGTTCGAGTTTACCCTTTATTTTTTATTTATTTGTTTATTTTTATTATTTATTTATTTATTTATTTATTTATTTATTTATTTATTTATTTATTTTTTATGATAGAGAGGCAGAGACATAGGCAGAGGGAGGAGAAGCAGGCTTCATGCACCAGGAGCCCAACGTGGGATTCGATCCCGGGTCTCCAGGATCGCGCCCTGGGCCAAAGGCAGGCGCTAAACCGCTGTGCCACCCAGGGATCCCAAGTTTACCCTTTATTAGCTGTGTGATCATGGGTACTTTCTCATCTGGAAACCAGAGATGAGAATCCCCATCCTACAGGATGCTGGTGAGAAGCCAAAGAGAGAAGGTGCGTCAAGAAGTCATTAAACTGGGCAGCCCTGGTGGCGCAGCGGTTTAGTGCTGCCTGCAGCCTGGGGTGTGATCCTGGAGACCTGGGATCGAGTCCCATGTCGGGCTCCTGCATGGAGCCTGCTTCTCCCTCTGCCTGTGTCTCTGCTTCTCTCTCTCTCTCTCTCTCTCTCTCTCTGTCTCTCATGAATAAATAAATAAAATCTTAAAAAAAAGAAAAGAAGTCATTAAACTCCTTAGCATATAGATCTGGTTGTCCTGAGGGTCCAGGGGGAAGAGGGTGGTAAGTATGCCTACCAGGGCCAGGACTGTAGGGCCACCAGGGAGCCATCATGAGGGGTGTCCAGAGACAAGCAAGAAGCCATTGGAGTTGAAAGCTTATGCCCTAGGCTGAGAGTCTCCAAGAGTAGAACCAAGATCTTCACCAGTTAGGGATGTTCAGGGTGAGGTACAAGACAGAGGGAACAGAGGCCCAAGCTCTGTCCAGAAGTGACTTGTTCTGTCAGAGCCGGGCAGAATTTTAGGTACTGACTTGCTTGCCAGTGTCCTCTGTTGCTCAACTCGTGGCCTTCTGGGGGGCAGAGCAGCCTGCGATAGCTGCACAGTGTACATGGCCCAGCCCAGGATGGTGGGAATATGTGTTCACTGAAGGAACAACTGGTGCTTGGACCATGTTTGTTGACTGAATGAGTGTGACACTGGCTAATGACATTTCCAGTCTAGTTGAAAAGCAACTTCAAACAAGACCCATGAGAGAAAGGAATCCTGACAGGGACATGAAGGACCCGTGAAGAAGAGAGCACTTCTGGTTTGGGTGGCCTGACAAACATGGAGACGCTTGCAGGGAGAGAGGCATCCCTGATCTTACAGAGTATGGTGTGGGTGAGGCTGTTAGCAAGGGTGTCTGCTACAGTTTTCTGCAAATCGTATTTGACTTTTCATTGGTACTGGGCCCAAAAACATTTATTTCTTTTTCTTTTTTCTTTTTTTCCCAAAAACATTTAAACTAAGACCTTTAGAAATCAAATCTTTTAATGTCTTAGTAAGATTGAAAGGCCTCTATGTGCCTGCCCAGAATCTCTTCTGGGATAATGTTCATGTTCTGGGAGTTGCCCTGCCTAGTTCCTAGGTAGAGCCGGTCAGGTGAGCTTAGGAAGCAGAGGGTTGGGGCTGTGAATACTCCCAGACACTTAACCACAGTTCCTCCCAGAGTGCATTCTCACTTGTCTAGCAGAAGAAGAGCTGCCCCACTCTTAGACTAGACCTGTGCCTTTGACATGGTTTGTTTCCAAGTGGCTGAGGGGGGTGGGGGGAGCTATGGGTCTGGAACCCAGAGTTCATTCATTCACCGAACAAACTTATTTGTGCCTGCTTTCTGCCGGTATTGGGTAGGATGCCAAGAGGAAAGGCGTGGACCATGCTGTAAAGGAGTTTCTGACATGATGTGTTTACTTTCAGGGCCCCCTCAAAGGAAGCAGGGTGGGGAGGGGCTTTGTGCATCCCTGCTGGACTGCACGTGTTTCAAACAAGTACTGTGATTTTCCTCTGACAGCTGTGGGATGTTTAAATATGAAGCCCCGTGGCTGTGGCTTTATTTATGGTCCTGCAGGAGCAACACAGGCCAGAATGGAAGGGCTGACCTTTTCTGCTTCTGCCAGATGCTTTGTTCACCGGTGTCTGTCATCTGGCAAGGTTTTCCAAAGCGGACCACTGTTGCCTGTGTCATGGAGATACTCAGGGGGTAGCCCATGCCCAGAAATTAATGCATTCTCAGCAAAAGCCATAGAACTGTCGGTAGCCTTGCAACTTGCTGGCTCTTTGTGTTTCTCAGCAACCACATTTAGCTCTCTCTTGCTTTGTAATGCCAGCATTATCTATCACAGAATGTTCTCTGCTCGAACAATGTATTTGCTAATTAAAAATCAGTTGCCTTGTCAGTGACTATAAGGCAGTGATTGATTTGATTACCTCTGGCATTTGAAGAGTGTTTTATAATGAAAATATTAAAACGTTTCTTTAAAGTAGAAAGCATCATATAATAAACACCCTTATACATATCACCAGATTTAACCCTCATTAACATTTGCTACATTTCTTCATCTATTTTATTGTTGTTGAAGTGCTTCCAGGTACATTGCAGACATCAAGACATTTCAGTATCTATCTCTAAAAAAATAATGACATTTCCCTCATGACCATAACATCATTGGCATTTCTTTTTAAAAAAAATATTTTATTCATTTTGGAGAGTGAGCACGTGCAGGGAGGGGCAGAGGGAGAGAGAATCTGAAGCAAACTGAGCACAGAGCCAGATGTGGGGCTTGATCCCATGACCCTGAGATCTTGACCTAAACTGAAAAACCAAGAGCCAGATGATCAACCAATTGAAGCCACCCAGGTGCCCTAGTTGCTCCTCAAGGAGTCTTTTACAGATGGTCTTTTCAGCACAGAATATAGTCATAGGCTCCATGTTCCCTTTTGCTGTTTTGCATTTTGCTATTTTATATCTTAAGCTTTCATTAAAATAATTTTTTAAAGATTTTATGTATTTATTTGACAGAGCCAGAGAGCACAAGTGGGGGTGGGAAGCAGAGGGAGAGGGAGAAGCAGGCTCCCCGCTGAGCAGGGAGCCTGACCTGAGGCTCCCAGGACCCTGGGATCATGACCTGAGCTGAAGGCAGATGCTTAACTGACTGAGCACCCAGGTACCCCTATAGCTTAAGCCTTTAAAATCAAGAACAGTTCCTTCTCCCCAGCTCTTCAGATCTTGTTTTTTTTTTTTTTTAAGATTTTATTTATTTATTCATGCGAGACACAGCAAGAGAGGCAGAGACGTAGACAGAGGGAGAAGCAGGCTCCCTGCAGGGAGTGCAACGTGGGACTCATCCCAGGACCCCAGGATCACACCCTGAGCCAAAGGCAGATGCTCAACCACTGAGCCACCCAGGCATCCCTTGTTGGTTTCCATCATATTGTATGAGTTCTTGGATCCTTTGTAGAGATGATCAAGTTTTTCATGGATCCCTTCTGTGGTACAGCTACATTGATGTTCTTACATTTGTATGAGTTACCGTTCACTGGAGGTACTTGCTTTTAGTACTTGCTTTAGCATTATTAAACTAGCTTCAGCAACTTAAAAAATGATTCAGGAAAAAAAAATGATTCAGATCTGGGGCACGTGGGTGGCACATGGGTGGTTAAGCATCCGACTCTTAGTTTCAGCTCAGGTGATGATCTCAGGGTCCTGGGATCAATACCTGTGTCAGGTTCCATGCTCAAGGGGGAATCTGCTTGAGATTCTCTCCCTCGCTCTGCCCCTCTCCCAGGCACATGTCTCTCAAATCTTAAAAGAGCTTCAGATATGATCTGGGCTGGTAGTATCCTGGAAGAAGTATTCCTTATGTTCCTTTCTTTTCAATCTCAAATAAAATTATTCTTCTGGATTTATACAGAGTTTGTTGACTTAAAATGAATGCAAAGCAATGAAGGTGAGCTCTGAGGACCAGCAGTGTGTAACAGTGAGAACAACCTCAATAACTCTTGTTCATCATCTTCAGTTTGCAGAGAAATTCCAGGAGGTGAAAGAAGCTGCCAAACTAGCCAGAGACAAGTCCCAGGAGAAAATCGAGACCTCAAGCAATCATTCCCAAGTAAGTAATTTGTTCACAAAACTGAGCGTGATCAGTAATTGGGACTCTTCATTCCTTGTCACTTTTTTAAAAAATTTTTATTTATTTATGAGAGAGAGAGAGAGAGAGAGAGAGGCAGAGACACAGGCAGAGGGAGAAGCAGGCTCCATGCCCTGGGAGCCCGAAGTGGGACTCGATCCCAGGTCTCCAGGATTGCGCCCTGGGCCAAAGGCAGGCGCTAAACCGCTGTGCCACCCAGGGATCCCGCCTTGTCACTTTTGACAAGAAATAGGGACTACCCGCAGAAGGGCATTCTGAAGGCTTTTTTTGACTGTTAGCCTGCCCCCACTGAGGTGGATCTGACATGTTTTTATGAGACTCTTGAGTTTTCCAGATGTGCTCATGTATTTTTGACAGAAAGCAGTTGATGAGATTAGAATTGCTACATGCCTAAGAGCAATGGCTGCTAAGAGGCATTCTTTGTTGCTGTGTTTCAATACCAGAGACGAGGCAATGTGTTTCCTTTCTGTGCTGGCAGGTGAGTCTACAGGACAAATACAGGTGCCTCGTGGCCACAAGACAAAAAACTTGGTAATTATAGAGAGCCCTTGTCTCTGTCTCCCTGTTTTAACAAAGTCAGGTGGGAGATAGTATTCTAACAGCTCTGGTTTAGCAAAGGAGATACGGCTTTGTCAGAAATTGAGCATTTTGCCTATTTAAAAGTGTGATGATTGACTAAAAGGAATCTATTTTAGCCCAAAGTAAAAATACCTGCATTCTTGATGTCTAGTTTGATAGGTGTAGTGGGAGGTGGAAGGCTTAACCGGGCAGCGAGGTTCTGTGCAGAGAGACAAGCAAAAGGAGACATAGAGGGAAAGATTTGGGGTGAGGAATAAGCACCGTGCAGCAGCCAGACAACCCAGATGGCTGGGAGCGAGGTGCACTATGGGAGGAATGAGAGATGCCCTTGGAGATCCTGCAGAAGACTTGGAAATCTTCATTACTGGTTTATTATTTAGTATTCATTTATTCAATTATTATTGGGTAGTTTGGGCAGACATTGGAGGCGCTGCATGATTGTTTCTCTGGAATTGACATGAGGGTTGCATGCAGGTGGTGAGGAAGTCAGGGAGCAGCCAACAGGGAGTAGATTGGCAAGGACGCAGCCACAGGACTTAATAAAGAGTAAGGGATGGATGCCGGGGACAGCCTGTAGGCAGAGAACCAGGAAGCTGGGCATCTTGAGCTGTCAAGACTGACATTCTCGACTTGACCAGCAGCCTGGAAGAAGTAAGAGCTGAAGCGTTGGCTGTCCCAAAAAGCAGTGGGGAGAGGAGGGCAAAGCTAGAGCCTTGGGAAATGCACCAGCTATGGGAAAGGAGCCAGTGAAGAGCAGAGAAGAAGAACCTTCCCCATTGCTGAACCCAATGAGGTTCGTGTCCATGCTGCAGAGCAGAGGGCTCTGGGTTTGTCCGCTGCTGTGGCTGACCCTGAGGACCAGAGATTTCCCAGCGCCTGTCCTGGCTCATCCTATAGAAGATGCCCCATGTGAATTCATGGAAGTGAATTCGACTTAAGGTGGACAGGAGGAGCTTTCCTGAATCTTTCTAAGGAATCTTTAAGAGATACTGTTAATTTCATGTACTAATAATTACCATACCGAGTAATTGCTGAGAACCTATAAAATTGGACACTGGAAATAATCTGAAGAGTTTCTAATACAAAATCTTCTTCTGAATACCACATTTTATAGCAATACCTTTAAACTTTAATCAGAAGTTCTTTATATAAGGTTTTTGTTTTTGTTTTTTTAAGATTTTTAAAATTTATTTATTCATGAGAGACACAGAGAGAGAGGCAGAGACATAGGTAAAGGGAGAAGCAGGCTCCATGCAGGGAGCCCGATGTGGGACTCAATCCAGGAACTCCAGGATCATGCCCTGGGCTGAAGGCAAATGCTAAACCACTGAGCCACCCCGGGCGTTCCAGGTTTTTGTTTTAATGTTTATTTCTCCCAAAAAAGTTTTTTATTTTTTTATTTTTTTAAAGAGGTATTTGTACATTTGAAATAAAGATCATGTGCATGGAAGGAGGGGCAGAGGGAGAGGGAGAATCTTAAGCAGGCTCAGAGCCCAACCTGGGACTTGGTCTCATGATCCTGAGATCATGACCTCAGCCAGAATTAAGATTCAGATGCTCAACCAACCCAGGCACCCCCTCCCAAAAGTATTTTAAACCCTAAAAAAAATCAACTATACCCATAAGGTGCTATTTTATATATGTGTATTAATTATATATCAATTTTCTCTAATCTTTAGTTTTTATTTTATTTTTTAAAAGATTTTATATATTTATTCACGAGAGACACAGAAATAGAGGCAGAGACACAGGCAGAGGGAGAAGCAGACCCCTCGTGGGGAGCCTGATGCGGGACTCGATCCCGGAACCCCGGGACCAGGCTCTGAGCCTAAGGCAGACACCCAACTACTGAGCCACCCAGGCAGCCCTAATCTTTAGTTTTTATTTTCCTGATGTCTCCCCAGATGTAGAGATCACTGTACATTTTTCTTTTAATTTTTATTAGAAATCATATGATTGCTTGCTTTCCTGAATCTCTTAGGGAGTGAACACTTTGCCAGTTTTTCCAACTATTTGAAGACCTTAAACATTTTATATGGGTCTTACCCTGAACGCAAAAGCAATATGTATTTATGGCAGAAATCAAAACTATGCCATACTTTAAAGAAGAGAGTAAGAACCTCCTGCTTTCTTACCACACACAGATATTTTGCTATTGTTCTGGTGTGTATCTTCCTGATAGAGTTTTCTAGTATAGTTTTATATTTCTCTTTTTAACTTTTTCGTTAATATGTCATGACCATTTCCCTGTGTTTTCAAATATCCCTTTTCAAAACTTTTTTTTTAAGATTTTATTTATTTATTCAGGAGAGACACAGAGAGAGGCAGAGACATAGAGGGAGAAGCAGGCTCCCTAAGGGGAGCCCAATGTGTGGGACTCAATCCCCAGACCGAGGATCATGCCCTGAGCCAAAGGTAGACGCTCAACCGCTAAGCCACCCAGGCGTCCCTCAAAACTGTCTTAATGTCTAGACAGTATTCTAGTATTTGTCTGCATCACAACTTATCCCATTAACCTATACTTTGGGACATTGACGTGGTTTCTCATTTTCACTCATAAGTGACACCGTGATGAACATCCTTGTACCTCTTTGTGCATTTGGTAATTTCTACAGGATAAGTTCTTGAAGTGGAAGTATTGAGTTAAAAGGCAGGGACATATTAAAAGCTTTTGATAAATACTGCAGATGTAGCCTACAGGAATGTATGATCATAACTCCCACCAGCAGGACTGAGGGCGATATTTCCTCCCACACTCTTACCAGCAAAGCTTTGTTGACTTGACAGAAGAAAAATGTATTCTGTTGCTTTTTTCATTTTGTCTCTTTACCAGTGAGATTAAATATTTTTTGTGTCTACTGATTCTTCTATAAATGTCAATTTTGTATTTTTCCCCTTTAAAAAAAATTAAGTGGTAATCTTTTTGCATTGATTTTTTATATTTGAGAGAAAGCATGAGCACAAGCAGGGGGAGGGGCAGAGGGAGAAGCAGGTTCACCACTGAAGCAGGAAGCCTGATGTGGGACTCTGTCCCAGGACCGCTTTTCGTGTTCATTTCTAAGAATTTTATTTTTTAATTTTTTTTAAGATTTTATTTTTATTTATTAATGAGAGACAGAGAGAGAGAGAGGCAGGGACACAGGCAGAGGGAGAAGCAGGCTCCATGCAGGGAGCCCGACATTGGACTGGATCTGGGGTCTCCAAGGATCAGGTCCCGGGCTGAAGGTGGTGCTAAATCGCTGAGCCACCCGGGCTGCCCCTCCCCCTCAATTTTAAAGCAAATCCCAGACATCTTATCATTTCATTGGTAGATATGTCAGTGTGTGGCTCTAATAGATAAGGCCTGGAGGGTTTTTCAGTACTGGAAAGGTATTAACACCTTGTTTTTCATATATGCAAATATTCAGCAGCAGATACTTTCCCCAAGTTTCTGTGTGCATTTTTAATTTTATTTATGGCATCTGTGGTTTGTTTGTTTTTTACAGTGCAGAAATTTAAAGTTAGTCAAATGTATGCATCATTCCCTTCCTGTTTTTTCCTTTGCCTTTATGTTTACTGGAAGCTAAATAAGATCTAAGATCTTACCTGAGAGCAGATGAGATTTCACCTCCCTGTGGCATGACATATTACAGAAAATATTTCAGAATATTCATAATAATGCTAAGTAGCAGTGGAGGCCGCACACATCCACATCTGATTCCTGTTTACTTAATGAGCATTGCTCTCTCTGTGGCCCCGGGGTTTGGAGTTGTTCCAGCTGCTAATACTTTTTCCTCGTTCACTCTCTCTTGCTCCCTGTTGTAAATCCTCCTCCCCCTTTAATCCGTGGCTTCTGTGTTAAGTAAGAGAGACCAGGTATCCAAGCTTGTCAGGTTTATCTCTAAAGTTGAGTAAAAAAAGACAAAACCAGGGCCCCAGGTGTGCTCTTGTCAGTAAAATACACAGACTTTTCTGAGCTTCCTGTGGACTCCTCTGGGTCTTTTCCTTTGTTTTTTGTTTTTTTTTTTTTGTTTGTTTGGTTTTTGTTTTGTTTTTTATACTAAGTTTCAGAGGCAGAACTAGGTGATTAATAGTCTGGCCATGCTAGTCTTTACAGCACTCAGGTCTGATGAGTTGGTCCTCCCCCACTCCCGCACATGCTCCTTCCTCATGCCTGGTTTGCTGCTCCTGTGAGCAATAATGTGTGAAGGTGATTCACTTTGGCCAGGAATCTGGGTGTGAAACCCCATCTCCTACTCAGGCATCCAGTGTCAACGGGACGGACGATGAAAAGGCCTCTCATGTGGGTCCTGCTGACACACACCTCAAGTCTGAGAACGACAAGCTGAAGATTGCCCTGACACAGAGGTAAGTGTGTTTAAACTCCAGATGGTATTCGCTCTGAGTGTAGTGCCTCCCTCGGCCTTTCCCGCCAGGCGGGGTTTCACAAGGAGACTGGGTCTTGCTCCAAGTGTCCAGTCCTGTCTCCGGGCCAAAGAAGGCCAGCTGGTTTTGTGGAGGTTCTGTCTGGCCGACCAGACCAGGGGTGTGTGTGAGACTACAGGGTACATGAAGGAGGTGTGTTTGTACATGGATAAGTGTGAGAGAGATGCGTCCCCATGCTTGTGTTTTGGTTCGGTTTTTTGAGGAGCCAAATGTCTTATTTATAGATAATAAGATTGAATCTTGAATATCCAAGAAAAACCTGTAAAACCCTAACAAACTATTAAAAAGAATATAACCTCTCACAAAAATCAACAGCTTTTCTTTTTTTTTTTTAATAAAGATTTTATTTATTTGTTCATGAGACATGGGGGGGGGGCGGGGGCAGAGACACAGGCAGAGGAGAAGCAGGCTCCATGCAGGGAGCCCGACATGGGACTCGATCCCGGGTCTCCAGGATCACACCCTGGGCTGAAGGCAGCACTAAACCACTGAGCCACCCGGGCTGCCCCCAACAGTTTTTCTGTGTACCAACACACATCCCATAGAATATGTGTTTGAAGAAGAGATTTCATTACGATATGAACTAGAACCATAAAATACAGAAAACTTAAGAAGGGCATGGTATCTCTGTGAAGAAAGCTTTAAAATGTTCTCGAGGACCATAAATAACTAATTTAACAAACAGAAAGATACATTCTATTGGGAGGTGGTAAGAATGCCTTCATATTTTAAAAAGAGTCTCTCCTAAATTGACATATAAATTTAACATCCTTGTAATGACATCAACACAATTTAGTTTTTAATGACCCGCACAGGCCATGCTTATGTTTTCTTCCCCTGAGACTGTGGCCCATTTCCTGATGGTGGGGCTGGCCCTGTGACGGTGCTCATTGCTGCTGTCCTTGGGAATCATCCTGGTCCCCCCGGACAGGGGTTTGGCCAGCTTTCCCCCAGCCATTCTGTGGCTGAGAAGCTGCTCTCCCCAACTTGCCCCATTAAAGAGCTGGATCATATTAACTCCATTTTACAGATGAGGAAACTGAGTCCCGGATGGTAGAGTGAGTCTATGCCTAAGGTCACATGGCTAGTCAGTTTCTCCACCATATTGCCTGCTTTTCACTCTTCTGTTGTTTAAGCCACAAGATGTTGCCTGGATAAAAACATTTCACCCCTAAAAATAAATGTTTTTAAATCCCAACTTAATGAACAAGTGAATTATAGGAACGAGCGTGAAGTCATTTCCCTAAATCAGTTTAAATTCTCCATCAACAGCTCTGAAATTAATCAGATTACATTTTACTTTTTTTTTTTTGCTTGTGGTGTTTGAAACTGAAAGCTTATATTTCTAGTCACGTTCCTACATCTTTGAGGCTGTGGGGATGGAAGGAAGATAACACAGATAATCGAGATGCAGTTCTATTTACTTACCCCACCCTCACCCCCAAAACAGCCTGCCGAGACAGAAGTGACTTCAGCCAGGCAGGATCAATTAGAAGCAGGACACTGCACAGGGCATATCCTGCGTGTCCTGCACAGTTCTGCCCACGGCCACCTGCAGCTCCCTGCTTGCGTGGGCTGCAAAGCCAGGAGACAGCGGCATGTGAAAGCCAAGCCCCTGAGGGGACCCTGATTCCAGTTTGTTTCTGGAAACTTCTTTGTGGAGCACATAGGATGGAAGGCAGACTCGAGGTTGTTTTTGTCCAGGGGAGGTGTCCAGTAGACCTGTGGTCCTTCCTTGCCCCTGAGGAGATGGAGGTTCAGCCAGGGCACCCTCGCATGCTGTCGCTGTCCCCTCTGCCCTCTGATCTCCAGCTCTGGATTCCTCCACAGGCTTGGGAGGTGCCCACTGTCACCTGGAGCCAGGCTGTCTCTCACACCTGGGGTCTTGGGGTGTCCGGGATGGCCAAAAGGGCCTATAGCTTTCATGAGATCCTTGGAGTCCCACTGCAGAGCATGTGTCCTGGGGGCTTGTGTCAGGAAGGGACACAACAGAGGGTTCTGGGGCAGGGACCAGTAGGAAGGAAGGGGGTCCTCTCCACATCCTGTGTCTTTGCTCTTAGCTTCAGGGCTCCTCCTTCTCCATGAGTTTGGTTCTTTCCTAAAGCAATTCTTTAAGAAAATAGCCTGGCAAGGTGACACATGGGCACTAGAGAGGCACCAGCCCTTCTTGGCATTTGATCTTAGTAGCTGGCCTCTCGGGGTGAGGGATGGGGGGACAGGCATGTGGCCCCCCCAGAGGCAGGTGGGTGGGGTGGGATGGCACTTAGGGGTTGCGCTGGGGGGTGGCAGGTGGGCGTTGGTCGGGAGGGGGTGGCAGGTGGGTGTCGGGCGGGGGTGTGGCAGGTGGGGGTAGAGCCGGGTGGACGGCACCCACCCACCGGGTGACCACCTGGGCCACCCCATAGTGCTGCCAATGTGAAGAAATGGGAGATTGAGCTGCAGACCCTGCGAGAGAGCAATGCCCGGCTGAGCACAGCGCTGCAGGAGTCGGCCGCCAGCGTGGAGCAGTGGAAGAGGCAGTTCTCCATCTGCCGTGATGAAAACGACCGGCTCCGGAACAAGGTGGGTGTCAGGGTGGGCCTGGGTCCGGGGTCCCTGTTGGGCTTCTCCCTCCCTGTGATGGGAGGAAGCCTCGCTGCTACTCCCCTTGCAGCCCTCCGCCTACCTCCCCACTTTCTCTGTGGGAGCACAGCCAAGGGAGCCACGTCTTGGAGTTGCTATTGCAAAGGGGAAGGTGAGCACATGGGAGAGTCAGCCTCATCCCTCTGATGCTAGCTGTGGGGGGCCCTTCCTGGATGGTGGCCTCCTTTGGCCTTTTCTGTGGTTCCCAGATCCTCTGTTGAAAAAGGGGGATCCAGAGGGTGAGCAAGGAAAACGGATTGAGAACATGGTGAGGAGCGTTCACGTGGAAACCCTGCTAGCATGCATATCCCAATGTCTGAGAATCTGCATTCAGGGGCTGGACGGGGAATGTGGCCTCTGAGTATGAGCCGCATGGGTGCTCACTGCCATCCCGTGCCCTCTGCTCTCTGACCGCCACATCCAGGCAGTTCATCAACAGCCTTCCCGGTAGTTAGTCTCTCACGCTGTCTGTGGTCAGGCTGAGTTGATGAGGTCATTGTGGGGTGGCCACAGAATCCCCAGCTGAGACCCTGGGGGTCTCTGTGTGGCCGGGTGTGGATGGGCAGCACATTTATCCAGCAGGCCGTGGACAGCGGCCGCCGCATGAGTGCAGGATTTCAGGGAGACACATCACCCTGAGATGGGCGTGCACTCTCTCTTGCCCCCCCCCCCCCATTTGTAACCTGCCCACTCGGCCTGAATGGAGCCATGGGAGACCACTCTCCCATTTCCCCACCTTGCTTTGGTACAGATGGCACATAAAAGTGCCTCTTGTCCTTTTTTCATTTCAGTGCCTTAAGTGCTGACAGCGAGGGCACCAGGCCAGGTGCTGACTGTGCATTCCCTCCCGAGGGCTGGCCGATCTGTCTGCCAGAGGGATCGATTGCCCTATCCTCTTTCCAAGCAGAGAGCTGGGTTTCTCACTTTGCGTGAACGTGATGGGGTGGGGGGATTGGGGGAGAGGAAGCACACCCCATAGAGTTCGCCACCTGAGGGGAGCATCTGCTTCCCTGTCCAGGAAGCATTGGGAGCTTGATTTCCAGGGCACAAGGTAGAAGCTGGTGGACTCCCCAGGAGTTCCCATGGCTGGGGGGGTCCAAGTCCTGAGGGCTGGTGCACAGCCACCCCTGAAAGTGACCTTATCGTGACCAGCCAGCACCCTTCAGCTCGAGGACTGCTGCTTGCCTGTGGGACCCCATCAGTGTGCTGCTTTTGTGTTCCTGTGGGTCCTATTCCACTCTGCACACATGTGCTGGCCGCTGGGAAACACTGTCACACAGCAAGGCCCTTCTGAGGTCTCAGGCTTGGGAAGGGGAGAAGAAGGCACTCTGGGGACTTGCCAGTACAGTCTGCCACTCTCTTCTCTCCGGGAGAAGGCTCACAGGCCAGGCCCTTCCTGCGTGCATCAGTCAAGAAAGGTCACCCTGATTTAAAGCGTTTGAAATGTCATTGCATCTCATTTGGTGGCCACTGTCCCACAGAGTTGATTGGTTCCCTTCCCTGCTATCTTAAACCTTTGAGATGAAATAGAATAATTCAGGACATGACCAAATGATGTAAAAAAAAAAAATCATTATGGGGAGAAGCAGATAGATTCATGGGACAGCTGGCCCCTACTCGTGATGAATCCTTTAAAGCAAACCTGAAGTTCCTGTCCCGAGGTGGTGAGAGAAAATCCGAAGCCCAGCATGTCCTGCAGCCAGATTTTGTGACTGCCGGGGCTCTGCTGCTGTGAAGCAGGGTCTCTCGTGCCAGCAGGGCGGGCAGCCCCACGGGGGGGCCACATGGAGTTTGTTCACAGCCCCAAGGAACAACGTGTGAGTGGGTTAGTTCATGGTTTATCTTAAAAGACAGCGTCAACAGGCGGGCTGATCTTTTGTTTAATGACCAAAGTAAACCAGCATCCCTGCTTCAGCGTGTGGTGTCTGTTAAAGATTGACGAGCTGGAAGAGCAGTGCAGCGAGATCAACAGAGAGAAAGAGAGGAACACCCAGCTGAAGAGGAGAATCGAGGACCTGGAGTCCGAACTGCGGGAGAAGGAGACGGTGAGTAGAGGCGCCTGCAGGCCTCATGCACCCAGGACATGGCAGGTGTCTGAGGGGCAGGTGACCGGACCTGGGGGCAGCTGCCTGGACATCAGCACCGGCCCAGCCGAGAGCTGTACTGAGCTCAAAGCTGAGGGGGAGCTGGATATATATGAAACGCTCAGAAACTTCTATAGGTGCTCTATCGTCAGAAGAGGAGTTGTGCTGTCCTGCTCATGCAGCCAGAGCCCCGGCCAGGCAGACATTTGTTTTCTGGCAAGGATGGGTGGCAGGACAGCTAAGTGCACAGATGCTGGAGACCGTGGGCAAAGCACCAAATGTCCCTGCCTCAGTTTCCCTACCTAGAAGTTGGGGATCATAAGAATCCCTGTCTCTTTGTGGTGGTGTGGTGATGTATAAACTTCACATGGCAATGCCCGTAACACAGCCCGTAGAATTACCTGTGTGCTGATTATTAACTCCACCACTTTTGTTATTATTGAGGAGGGTACAGACACCAAGAGCTGGTGTGCACACAGATTGTTTCAAGAAGGCATTTTATCGCCTTTTATCGACTCCTTTTCACATTCTTTTTTGAATTTCTGTCCCCTGTAGGAGTTGAAAGACCTCCGCAAACAAAGTGAAATCATACCTCAGCTCATGTCAGAGTGTGAATACGTCTCAGAGAAGTTAGAGGTAAGGGTGGGGGGCACACCTGCCTTGGCTCCGACCTGGAGGCATCCATGGTGTTACTCGTTTCTCTGGGGCTTCCCCCTTTCACACCTCTGCTGGTAAAGAAGAGCGACTTTCTAGTCATGAAAAACCAGCAGTAACCGCACACCAGATGCCGTCTCTGCCTCCTGGGTGCACACTCAGCTGTGTTTGTCTAATGGTTTTTCCACTTCTACAAAGGTGTCCTGTGCATAGTGATAGTGCAGGGACTATGTCCCGCCCACAGAAGTCTCCACAGAGCCTTGGGGCGGTGAGGAGCCGGGCAGAGGGGAGGGTAGAGAGCATAAGACCCCGGAGCTAGTCCATCTTGCCACTCCACAGCCACTGACTTTGAACATGACCTTGGGCAGTGCCCCTTCCTGGCCTCAGATTCTCAGAGAAGAGTTTCCACGTCCTCTTTCACTTCCTCCTCCTTCAGGAGCGTTTTTTTCAGGTGTGTGAACCTAGTACTAGTCACTGGTTCCTGGACGGCTGTTCAGAACAGTCTGATCATCATGTCCAGAAAGTGAGGCTCTCACTGAAGAGCACGGGCTTGCACCTCATTTATGAACTCACAGCCACCTTAGGATGCCTGAGGAGGAGCTTGAGGGTCTCCCTGGTCACACCATGTGATCCTGGGGCCTAGACTACTGTCCCTGAGGCTGGCGCAGCCTGTCCCTCCTCACTGAGCCAGAGGCTGGCCTGGGGCCAGGGAGGCCTTGGCCTCTATGTGGAACCAGGGAGACAAGTCACTGCCCCATTTGTCCTGTTTCTGTCTCCTGGAATGAACTAACACGTGGCCTCAGCTGACTGTTCTGGGCCTGAGGCCGAAAAACCCCTTGTGCTGGGTCTATAGACTTTCTCTGCCCGGGGCTTTGCGAGAGGGCCCAGTTGCATCAGGCTCCCCTGGGCAGAACCCGAGCTCTGCATTCTCTGCAGGGCGGTCCTTCATCAGGCCAGACCCTGGTCACGTGCCCTGCCTGTTAGCACCTCTGCTGGGGAATGGGCAGGAGGGGGGACACCCCAGAAGGCTCTGAACTCTGTGCTGCCACCCGGGGTGGCAGGCTTGGGCACTGGGAGGTGCAGGTCTGGGAGAGAGGCCAGCTGGGGCGTGGCTGGTCTCCATGGATGCCCCCCACCCCAGCCCCAGACCCTTCTCCATTTCTCCATTTCTCCATTTGTCTCCCTCCAGGCGGCAGAGAGAGACAATCAGAACCTGGAGGACAAAGTGCGTTCCCTAAAGACGGACATTGAGGAGAGTAAGTACCGCCAGCGCCACCTGAAGGTGGAGCTGAAGAGCTTCCTGGAGGTGCTGGACGGGAAGATCGATGACCTGCACGACTTCCGCCGCGGCCTCTCCAAGCTGGGGGCCGACAGCTAGGGCCACGGGGCAGAGGGCGGGAGCGTCCGTCTGTCCGTCCGCGCAGGTGCGGGTCGTCGTGTGTGCACCCCGGTGGCGCTGTCCCCTCTCACCTCCCCGGCCTGGCCAGGCTGCCGAGCCCGGGACGATGCTGACTCAGGAACCTTGCGCTCGGTCTCCCTTCGACTTTTACGCGGTCAGGGCAGGGACGTTTGTATCTCTCTCAAGGGCTGTTGCAACCATACCAACTGAACAGAGCATTTTCTAATCCAAATACAAACACCCTTTACACCTCCTTTTTTTTGAAAGAGCGTTCAGAGTGTTTGAACGTTCAGGGGGCACCAGCACGTGGGACACGGTAGCAGCTTCCCTCCCGTAAGAACCAAGATGTTTGCAAGTGCCACGTAGCAGAAGCTCGTCCAGAGAAAGAAGACAAGTCTCTGGTGGGCACACAGGGATCGCCTGTGTCCACTCTGCCCCCCTTCCTCCCGCCTCCAGTTTGTAGGGTTGCGACAATGTTCCTTTCCTGGGTTTTAATTTCTAAGCGGATGATTGTGCTGTGGGAACAGCGTGCAGTGAGGGTGCTTAGCACAGTGCCTGGCACAAAGTAGGTGCTTAATAAATATTTGTTCAATTCAACATATAAACAGCACTTAGTGTGTTAATCAACCCCCCACCCCCAGCAGCCTCTATCGGACTCTGTTTAATAATCCATCATCTTGCCGTGTTAGGTGATTATCAGACAGGCGTTCATTGTGTGTGGTCAAGGTACCGGATGGGCTCGGGTGGCCCCAGGGCAGGGCAGGTGGCAGTGGAAGCAGCAGGAGCTGGTCTGAGGTCCCTCACTAGCCCATCCATGGTGCTGTGCCCCTGGGTGCCTTCAAACCGGGACCACTCTTCTCCAGGCTGGGGATCTAGGATAGGACCCTGTGTTGGGACTGGATGACTAAGGAATCACACAAGCCCGTGAGGGAGAGTTTGCTCAAACTGGCTGAGCCATGGCCTTAGTGACGTAGGAGCTCTGCCTCTGTCTTTCTCCGTTCCTGCTAAGGTAAGGGCCAGAGCCATAACGCTCCCTTCTCTTACTGAGTTTCTCAGTGGGTGCCCTGCATGGGGCAAAATGGCTTGAATCGCCGGTCATAGGCATTTCTAAATGCCTTTTGGGGTGGTGGAGGCTTTGGTGCCTCCTTCTTACCCCCTCTTACCTGCTTTGAGAAACCACCAAGAGAACATCCCTTTCTAGAAAGAGTTTCTAGAATTCCCCCCTGGTGAATTTGGATGAACAATAAAACAGCCTGACGAGGCAGGTGGGACACACAGATGCCTCCCAGGCCCCAGGATGAATCCTGCCGTTGAGACCACATCTCTGAGCAGAGAGGTCTCATTGAAATGAGAGAAGGCCAGTCATCCAGAGCAGCAAGGCAGCTCAGGGGTGGGGGGGACCCACAGGCTGAGTGCGTCGGCTTTGCCTGAGCATACTGGGCCCGTGGCTGACAAAGTGGAGAGCATGGTCACCTCTCGGTGACTTGAGATAGGGTGCTGCTGGCCTGCCTTTTCCCCAGAGCTCCAGATGGGCCTCAGGACAGTTGGTAGCAGCTCCCTACTGGTCCAGAGAGCCAGGCTGGCCGTGGTCCGGCCCCGTGGCCCAGCAATGGCTATAGGGGGTTCTTCTCAGGCCAGATCAGACCACCCATCAGCAGACCAGGCCTAGGGCTGTCTGGGAGCAGTGCTCACTGGGATCTCAAAACTTGAGCTTGAGTCTTATGGTGTCTGCCACCTGTCTGTTGGGTGACTTACTGATCTGGAAGGAACTATCTTGACTGACCAGAGCACACTCAGGTGGCATATTCATAGGATAATAGAGTTGCCAAAGCCCTTCATACACTCCATAGCAGTGATGGTGAGAAACATTGGCAGAAGTAGCTCCATGACCATGGTGGGCTGCTGTGTCCCTCTGTGGTTGAGACCCATGATATCTACTCACCTGTCCCTGGGGAGTTTGGAAGCACCTTGCGGGTAGTAGGTGAGGATGCATGATGTGGCCTCGTGGGTTGCAGCCCAGGAGCTAAGAGCGGGGTGGGCTCCTCTAAGGGAGCTTGGGTTCAGCAGGGAAAGCACCACAGCTGTACAAAACCACTGGCCTTTCACTTCTGCTTTTCTCTGAAGATCTTAATGCTTTTTCATTGACTTTATTTAAAAAAGATAGCCCTGGGGGCAACCTGGAGGGTCCATGGAGAGACTACCCATCTGACAGCTCCTGGCACCGTGAAGGTGGGCTCCACAGAATGAAAATGACCCACTAAATTCACCCCGTGTTTCGCCTGAGCCAGGTTGACATGCCCTCACCTACCGGGACATGTAGCTCCACCACTGGAGCCGAGCATGGGCAGCAGGTGTGCCTCTCACTTGTGAACCTGCCAGCCGTGCTTCTGGAGGATCTAGAGCCAGGACTGCATTTCCTTTCCAGGTCATGTCTCCTGATTTTGACATGCACAGGGCTGGCCGCCCGGACCTGGATTAGCTTTTGTCCTACATCTGTGAAACCTGGGGCCAAAGGGGGGTGACATGAAAGAAACATGGAACCCCTTCATAACAGGCCCTAAAAATAACTACTCCTGGGGCGCCTGGGTAGTTCCATCAGTGAGGTGGCCACCTCTTGATTTCGGCTCAGGTTATGGTCTCGGTCCTGGGATCGAGCCCCGTGATGGGCTCCCTGCTCAGCATGCTTCAGGATTGTCTCTGTCCCTCTGTGCCTCCCCCCACTCACCACTCTCTCTTTCTCCCTCTAAAATAAATAAAGATTTTCTAAGTAAAGACTCAGCTGGGTGCATCACAAAATCGAGAGGTGAGTGGAGAAATCTTCCTAGCGCCCAGGGAATGTAGACCCCAAGTGACAGGTTGGGACAGTGTGGTCATGCCTCAGAGGGAGAGCAAGCCAGTGTCCACGCAAGACCTGGAGCTTGGGTGGCACGTAGTCCCACACTTTCCTGTGTGCTCTCACAATAAACTTCAGGTGGGTGAGAGGGCTGGTCAGAGTTATTCCCCATTTTGCAGATGGGAAGCAGAGACAGACGGTGACACACCGTCACCCAGCTAGCGAGCAGCCTTGTCGGCTGTGCATCTGGCTCTCCTGGCTGTTGGTCTGGTGTCTTTCTGTGGGCCATGCCACCGTTCTCCCTTTGTGACCTTTAGATGCCAGGAAAAGAATTCTCTGATGTCCTGATGAGAGCACATTGCAGCTATATTCTTTTAATATATGTCCACAGCAAGTGATGATTTGTAAGCAAGCGACCTAGAATTACATTTACATTCATTATAGACAAGAGGTTCCATTTTTGAGTGGCTCTGGCTTTGCAAGGATCTTTCCAAGAGTGTTGGTTAAAACCGTGTTCTGAGAGACCAGCTTTGTGAAACACAAACACTTCAAGTTCTTTACTGGTGGCTTTAGCAGAAGTAGAGCGGTTTGTCCAAAACAAGCGGGAAGGCCCGAGATGGCAGGGCGGTGAGCAGAGTTGTGGCTGGGAGGTTGTCCAGCCGCTCCACATCCCCTTCCCAGACAGGAGCCAGCCCTGGGGGAGGAGCAGGCCAGCCCAGTACTTAGAGTGGGTTGAGCAGGACCTGACTTGACCCCCAGAGGACTGTCCGGGTGGGCGTTTGGTCTCCAGCTTGCAGGCTCCCTGTGGACTTTCCAGACTTGGGCAGCTCATGAGCATCACCCTGAGGATGGTGCTGCCTGGCTGGTTTGTACTGCATTGGACGTGAAGCTTGAGTCAGAGGTAGAACAGAGTGTATGGTTCAGGCACTCCCTGGAGGTACTGCCATCTGCCCATTTTAAAGGACTGCTTTTCTGTAGAAGTGAGGGGCAGTGTTGGATGAGAGCCAGCCACAGGGCATGCCGGGGACCATCCTGGGGCACCCCACATGTGGCCAGGCACACCCTTGGAAGGAAAGCAGCCATGAGATGACTTAGCAAAGGCGTTTGAAAAGGCTGCCCTATAAGAAGGAGCTGGCCATGCTCTTTGCTAATCACTGAAAGTGGGTCGTTTGTATTGCTGGTCCTTCTGGAAGTTATGACTCTTTTATTTCTTTGAGATAGTCACTGGATTTTGAAGCGCTGACAATTTAAACTAGAAGCTTGCAAATCCGTGTCTGTATACCTTTTTAAATGATATGCATGGTTTAAAAGGAGCCTAATTCTGAGTACGTGGTTTCTCCAAAAGAAATATTACATATTCTGGGGTTGGTGGGGGTGGCATCACGGAGAGGGAATCCTGTACAGAAATGTATGTTCTTCACATGTCTTTGTCTTTTCCATACACCTGTCTCAAGGATGTGGGCTTTTCTGGTTCCTCTTTAAACATAAGCCAGGCAAGAAGGCGACTTTGGTAATGATTTGGCAGCTGGGTGGAATGTTCTGGTGAACTCAGGAGTTGCGAGTGCGTGCGTGTGTGTTTGAAAAAGTGGGAGAAACTATAAGGAACGGTTTTAAATTAAAAAAAAATCTATATACCTAAGAACAGTCCTTAATAATCCTGGTGGTGACGTTACGTGTTCTGGAATCCGCTGAGGAGAAGATGAGTTTGCGAGTCTTTTGTTTCAAGTGGAATTGTACAGTGCCCTACTCTCTTTGATGATGCAGAGCCTTGTGAAAAGTGGTCCCCCAGGCCACACAGACCCCTGGCGCCCCTGGCAGGAGCCCAGAGAAACCACAGTGGAGGCCAGACTGTGGGACGTTTTAGCAGATGATTGACAGATCTGATGATCTGCAGCTGTTATGGGGAACGTGTTACTGTTTTTACCCTGCTGTACCACTTTTAATATAAAGTCCTGATTTTAAATAAATTGGTGTATCAAGGTCTTGTGATAGAACAGCCCATTAGGCATTTCTTATATCAAATGTAAGAATTTAATGATTAGTATGAGGTGGTCAAGTGGGACTCTCCCAGGGTACTAGGGTGTGTTTTTTTTTCCTTTTTAAATGCATTTTTGGTACGTAAATAATATATACATTTTTTAAAAAAGAAACTACAGATGAGTGAAAAGGAAAAAATTACCTGCTATTAGACCATCTGATTATAACCACTGTTAACATACTGATATATAGCTTTTCGGACTTTTTTCTATGCATCTGTATTTATTTTATTACTTTTTTCATGAAATTATGAAATTATAACAATTCTGTTATACACAGTTTTATAACTTTTTTCCCTTGTGATAGCATATTTGTGACTATGTTTCTGTATCACTGAAGATGTAATTTCATCATTTTTAGTATCTGCGTAGATTTGTCCCTTGGGTACGTGGGCGGTTCCTGATTTTTTTACTGTCACAGTCAAGGATATGATGAAATCCTTCATTCTAATGTCTTTATAAACTTTTCAGAAAATTTATAATTATCTACGTAGGATAATTTCTAAAATTGGACTTGCTGGCTCAGAAGTTTAGTAGGCAGTACACCTGCTGCTCTGTGTCTCCTCCTGGGCACACAGGAGCCTCCTTGACATTCTGGCCGATGAAACATGGGCAGAAGTGACCTGAGAAACTCCCAGGCCGAGATCGTGAGATGCTCGTGACCAGTTTTCCAGGTTCTGCGCCCTTGCCTCCATGCGGGGCGTCCTAGCCATGGAGACTTTGTCAGCCTGGGTCCTTGAGTGGCTGCAGAAGAACCTCCTTCTCCCTTCACAACACCCGCCCGCCTGCCCACACAGACATGGAGTGTGGATAAGCAAGAAACCTCCGGTGGCACGCCATTGGGGTTTCAGGGTTAATTTGTCACTGCAGCGTGACATGTTCTATTCTAATGAGGGTACACATATTTTTAGGACTTTTAATATATATTGCCTCAAATTGCCTTCCAGAAGACCGATACCAAATTCTACTCCCACCAGCAATGTGTAAGAATGTCCTCCTTACCCTGTAATTACTGGTGTTACCCGGGGGTTTGGGGGCTAGTTTTGATACGCATTTTTTTGATTAAAGTGTGACCTTCACTAGCAAAAATACTTATTGGACTATATTCTTTTGTACTTTACCTATTCATCTCCTCTGGTCACTTTTCTCATAAGATGTGTAGCTGTCTTGATGATTTCTAAGAACCTCCTTTCCCTATAAATACCGTAAAAAAAAAAAAAAGTGTGTATGGCTTTTTTAAATGTTTAGACATTTAAACAGTTTTTTCTTTTTATTCAAACCTATCTTTTCCTTCATGCCTGCTACCTTTGCACTCAGGCTTATGAAGATCTTTCGGATTCCAATTGCAAGATTGTATAGTCACCAGGATTTATTCTTATACTTTCATTGTTTTTAAACAGTTAAGTCTGTGGTGGTGGGGGGGTGAAATAGGCAAAGGGGATGAAGAGCACACATATGGTGATGAGCACTGGGGGATATTTAGAATTGTTTGATTCCTGTGTTGTACACCTGAAACTAATAGAACACTGTATCAACTATACTGGAATTTAAAAAATAAAGAGACCAATGAATAAATAATAAAAATGAAAAAAAATGTTATCTATGATCCATCTGAAATTTTTTTCGGAATTGGGAAATCTTTCTCTACTGATAGGAAATTCCATTTTTATTATATACCGAATCTTTTTTTTTTAATTTTATTTTTTTGAGAGAGAGTACACAAGCAAGGGGGAGGGGCAGAGGGAGAAGCAGACTCCCCACTGAGCAGGGAGCCCAAAGCAGGACTCAATCCTGTGATCCTGTGATCATGACCCGAGGTGAAGACAGACACTTTACCAACTGAGCCACCCAGGTGCCCTGCACCCAGTCCTTCTATATCATTAAGTGTGCTTCTGAGCATTCTCTTGTGTATGTTCTGACGCTGGTCCCACTCTGTTGGCCATCACACATTTAGACAAAATGTCTCCATTAGTTAAACTTTTTCAAAAAAATGTTAGTACTTTTTATATTACTATTTCTAAAAGAAATTTGGGATCATTTTGTAATGTTTAGAGGAATCAGAAATTGGATCATGTAAAAATTGATGGCTTACTCTAACTTTTCAGAGAGAAGTAACATCTTTATGATATTAACTTTGATTGCAGTACATTAATAAAGTATTATGTTCCTCCATATATTTTTTTCTAGTATCAGTAATTTTTGTAGTTGTGCTCACTAGTGTAAATGAGCCCCCTTGTTCATTATAGTTTCCAACTGCTTATTGTCCATATAAAATATTACTTTTTTTAAGTATTACTTTTTTTAATGAAAATCAGACTCACTGATTTTTATTTAAAGTATTATATGAGTTATATAAATGTACACATTAGTGGAAAACAGACCAAAAGTGCCCCATAATGAAAATACCCTCTGCCCTGAGATAGTCAACAATTGGTGCAAATTCTTCAAATTTTTTTTTTCTAAAAATGTTTTTCTCTTTTATCATTTTGACCACCTGCTACAACTCTTCCACTACTTGTATTTTTTACTTGGCAATAGGGCTTGGGCATCTTTCTGTGTCAGGACATATCAATCTACCTCATCCTTAACTCTACATAGTGGTGTATACTGGTTTATTTAATGGAGCAACTGGTGGTTTATTTTGTACCTAGACAATTACTGAGTATTCTGTTGTTCTGGTGGTTTTGCTATTGTTCATTCTTTTGCCTGTCTCAGGTAGCTAATAGTTCTGGGTGGTGATGATAGTTTTACCTCCACATTTTCTTCCTTATCACATTGACCAGCACTTTTGGAAGAACGTTAAGTAACACATATATCATTGTGCCGGCGTTGTACAATCTTTACGTATATATAAAAAAAAGATTTTTTTTTTTACTTAGCAAAAATACTACTAGTGTTTTACTAAAAGTACAGATTTGACTTAGTGTAAGATATTCTTAATATTTTAATTTCTATATTAAAATTCTGTCTTTCTAGTTTGCTGAAAGCTTTATCAGTAGTGGATGTTGAAATTTATTAAATTCCTTTTTTTTCACATCTGTCAAGATGATTAAATGGTTTTTTTTTTTTTTGAGGTGATTGAATGGTTTTTATCATAACCTAAGATGAATCATTTTCATAGACGTGCTAATGTCTAAACCCTTTCTGCATTTCTAAAAACTACTGGCTTAGTAATGGTATATTATTCTTTTCATATAGATCTCTACTCAATGTTAATAGTGGTTATTTATGGTGGGTTAGTTTAGGGTAGATTTTTATTTTGTGTTCTTACCGAATTTTCTGATTTTTCCAGAAGTCTCACATATTACTTGTATAATAAAAAGAGCTTTAAAATAAAAAAAATTCTGAATTTGGTTTGCTCCTATCTTGGGAATTTTTCATATGTTAGGGTGGATAGTTGTGTAATTTTTTTCTCTGCTTTGTCAGGTACTGGTGTTGGGTTTATGTTAACTTCTTTAAAAAAAAACAACAACAAGAACTTGGGGAGCTCTTGCTCTCTCTTTTCTATGCCCTAGAAACAGTTTAAATAATATTTAGAATTTTTTGTTCCTTCAAGTTTTTATAACCTGTGTAAAACTGTCCACGTCTAGTGCCTTTTTAGGAAATAATTCCCTGACACTTTTTTTTTTATTAACTCTCTTTTGTTTTTAATTTTAACTCTATTCTGTGAGTTTTGGCCCATTTAAGTTTGCTAAATAATGATTCCGTTAAGATTTTCAGATTTACCAGCATGGAGTATTCTCCTTTCTCATTTATAATATTATATGTCTGTGTTTTCCTTTTATCCTGATTAGTTTTTCCAGAATTAGTCTATTTTATCAGTCTTTTCAAAGAACCTAAACCCAAATTTACCCTTTCACAATTTTATTATTTTGTTATTGTTATTTCCTTAATTTTTTCACCTTCTCAAGTTGACTGCCATTTTAGCTTTGTCTTGTTGTTGTTGTTGTTTTTAAGATTTTATTTATTCATGAGAGACACAGAGAGAGAGGCAGAGACATAGGCAGAGGGAGAAACAGGCTCCCTGTGGGGAGCTTGATGCAGGGCTCAATCCCAGGACCCCCGGGATCACGACCAGAGGTGAAGGCAGATGCCCAACCACTGAGCCACCCAGGCTTCCCAAGCTTTGTCTTGTTTAATGATGGACACAGTTACTAGCAGTTGTAAGGCCGTGACTTCTCTTCTGAATATTTCTTTATCCATTTCCCTTGCATTTTTAAGTAGAGTGTTTTAAGTTATAAATAATTTGTAATTTCAGATCTAACTTAATTTTTCACTGGAAAGTTATGTGAAATTATGTTCTTAACTTTCCAGATAGTTTATTTGCTACTATTGTTTTTAATATTTGTTAATCATTTTGAGTTTAACCGCTTTGCTGTCCAAGAGGGTATGGCCTGTACAATTTCTGCATTTTGGAGTTTATTGCTCTCTTCTTGGGACTGAACAACACTTGTCAATTTTAATAAATATTCCCAGGAAACTGGAAAAGAAGGTGTATGTCTGAAGGGAACAAAATTCAGTCTATCTGTATTAATTTGACCTTATTAATTATATTATAGACTGTTAATTTTTACTCGATCCATTAAAGACTAAGGAAAGTGTGTGTCTCCCACTACTGTTGAATTTCTGTCTATTTCTCTTGTGTATCTAATGATTTTTTCTTTATGGTTTGAGTATGATGTTATTTGGCAAATTATCTTTTTATATTTAAGGGGAAGAAAATGTCCGTTTGAAGACTTGTATATCTTTGTGAATTTTACCTGATTTTGTTGTAACAGAGTTGTTTATGTAGAAATACACAATTCAGTAAAATGTTTGTGTCTGTTTTTAAGTCCACAAAAATCTTTCAGGATTTCAAAAATCCTTTGTGTCTTAAGGTATTTTAGAAGCTCTTCATCACCCCAAGGGTAAGTTGATGTTCTCTGGGGTCACTTCCTGAGCTAAAGCAAGGCTGGCAGTGTGGGTTGAGGCCCATACACTTTTGGTGGAACAGCATAAGAGTTTTCGAGTATACCAACATTTCCAGTTTCTGCTTT
Source organism: Canis lupus familiaris (assembly GCF_011100685.1). Lineage (NCBI taxonomy): Eukaryota > Metazoa > Chordata > Mammalia > Carnivora > Canidae > Canis > Canis lupus. The sequence continues at coordinate 55,140,141 of NC_049224.1, read as the reverse complement.
GGGGCAACCCAACCTGTGGTTGGGTATGCTTAAGGGACACCTGCCCTTTAGGTGGTGACATTTTGTCAATACCAGACCTGTTCTCAACCCAACCAGTTTCTTCTGCAGGCCTAGCCTTCTGAGCAGAAGGCAGCAGGGTGTATGCTTGCATTCCTGGCTGTTGGGGGAAAGTTAATCCCAGAGACTTATTCTACTGGAAAAGATTTTTCCAGAGCTGTTTGAACAGATATTCACATGACAAAGTCTGCATCAGGCAGACAGCAACTTCTCCCAAACACATGTAGGAGGTGTGAATCTCAGCCCACCGCTCAGGAGTGGAGAAAGTAAGACCATCTCTCTTTTCCCTTCATTCAAGTTCATTTCTGTTTTGAGTCCGCATTTTTCCGGGCCCAGGCAATTTGGTCTTGGTCAGTTCTGGGACTCCCCTCTTTACTCCAGTGTGAGTCTTCAGAGGTTCTGGGGGTGGGGGTGGGGCTCATGTATCTTTCAAGGTTTTTGGAGGAGGGGGTAGTGCCTACCAAGGGATCCTCTGTGCCTGCCCCTGCCCTGCTGTCTCTCACTCTGCTACTTCTGTGTGGCGCTTGCAGCTTGGGAGTACAAGAACTACCCAGATGTTCCCATGCTACAGAACTCTCCCTGAGGCTGTCCTAGGCCCTCTCTGCAGAACATCCCGTTTGACAGCCAAGGTTTCTGGTGGAGGGTGATTTAACTTGCAGGGACTGCTGGATAGGCCAGATGCGTTTGCATGGGAGCTCCCTGCTGAGTGGAAGTGGTTCTGTGGCCACCAGTACCTGCTTGTTTGCTGATGGCCGCAGGCCCTCACAGCTGCCTTGTGGGTTAGCCTGTGACCCTGACCACTGCGACAGCCACCTTCCCGGGGGCCTCCTTAACACTACTACCTCCCCGGGGGCCTCCTTACACTACCTCAGGTCCTGCGTTTTACCTCTAGGACATTTGGCCAGGTTGACCTGGGTCTTGAAATAATCCTCCCACAATTCTGAAGTTTTTCTTCCCAATCCTGTCTTAGCTCTGACTATCCCTCCTCCTTCCACTCATCCTCCTGCTTTGGAGTGTTGAGGTCTCTGAGGATCTGGCCTGGGGCCACTTTCCCTTGACGTTCTCTCCCCTGGCCACACAATTGAGTTCCCATCTTTGCTGCCTGTGCAGTGACTCGTGATCTTGGGGACCTCCCCTCGGGCTGTCTGACCTCTTCACCCCTGCCACGGTCTGCAGACAGAACACCCCTGCCTCCTCCTGGCCTTCATCATCCCGGAGCTCCTCCACCCTCTGGTTCCTCTTATGTGAAGCTGCCCAGGGCCTCTTCCTAAGGCTGGAGGCATCGGGTCCAGCCCCACCTCCCCACCTCCTCAAGGCCTCCCAGGGCACCTCCCCACCTGCCCAGCCTTGCCGTGCTCCTCCTGCTTCTCCTCTGCCACTTGGAACCCTTTCACTGGGCCAGCCCTGCTCTTCTTCCCACAGCCAGCCTGGGCATGCAAAGGTGAGATTCCCAAGAGTTTCTGCATGTGGGTACCTCCAGGGCTGAGATAAGAGGGTATGTTTTGGTACTAATGGAACCCAGCTGATGGGAGATCTGTGGGGCCAAGAACAGGGGTCAGAGCACAGCCGGCTTCTCCAGAACTGGGGGACCCCAGGCCACTCTGAAGATCCTCAGCCTGTGAGACGTCAGGCTTCGAGGCCCTGCCCTTGGAAGGAGCCCACTGTGACTCTCAGCATACCTGCTCCACACTTCCCTCACCACAGCCCCCAGTTTGCGGTCTCCCTGTGTGTGCTGGCATCTTCCAAGGGTGGTCCACAGACCAGATGCTTCGGGGCCACCTGGGGTTTCCAGGCCATCCCAGAAAAACTTCCTGGATTAGTACCTTTGCAGCTTGTCCTGGCAGTATACATTCTAGCGAGCTCCTTGTGCTGGACAAGACGATGGCTCCCCAAAGATGTTCACATCCCAGTCCCTGGGACCTGAGAATATGTGACCTTACGTGGCAGCAGGGACCTTGCAGATATGATGCAAGTTATGGAACTCCAGGTGGGGAGGTTATCCTGGATTATCTGGGTAAGCCCAGGCTAATTGCTGAGTTCTTAAAAACAGCACTTTCCTGGCTGGGGTCAGAAGGAGCCTTGATGGCGGAGGAGAGTCTGAGAGATGAGACCCTGCTGGCTTCGAAGATGAATGAAGGCCACAGCCAGTGAACGCCGGTGGCCTCTAAAAATGGGAACAGACAAGGAAACAGCCTCTCCTCTGGAGCCTTCGGAAAGGAACACGGCCCTGCTGACACCTTGACATCAGCCCAGTGGGTCCCATGTTGGACTTAGATCTACAGAATGGTAAGATGATGCATTTGTGTAGTCTCCAGGTTTGTGGTGGTTCATTACAGCAGCAGGAGGAAACCAGTGCGCTCCTCACAGAGTTTACATAGCTAAATATTGAGAAGTTCTGCTGCATAAATTCATTCACCTGCATGGTTTCACGTGGTGAGTGGTCATGAATAGAAAAGTACCTGCTACTACATGCTGCATTCCCCTACTCAAATTCTGGAGTGGAAACGAGTGGATGCATGAACAGGTAAATCCAATTAGCCCAGCTCCTCCTCTTTCACTGCAGGACACCCCAGGGATGCTGCCAATATGGACTGGCTATTCTAGGACCGGCTTGGGCCAGAGGGCTCCGAGGGAGAAAACGTGGCCTGGGTGGGCTGCGTTTGTAGCTGGGCTGTGGGTGGGGAGGCAGCACGAGTGGTGTCTGGGACCAGGTGCAGTGGCCATAGAGGAGAGAGAGGGGCAGGAGGATTTCAGGGAGGAAGGTATGTGGGGCTGATGCTGAAAGATGGCTGGGGCTATGCCAGGACCTGGAGCCGGGGGCAGCCAGGCACTTAGGCTTCAGGTGGGGCACCATGGTGCCAGACTACAAGCTGTGGGAGGGATGAGGCTGCCCGGGGGACAGCAGCTAGGTCCCGAAGGATTCAGTACCTGTGGGCGGCTGCAAGGCTGGGAGCTGGGAGGGCGGGCGGAGAGTGAGGGGCACTTAGAGACTGGGAGACTGGATGTTAGCAAAGGAGGTAACACGTGTCCCTCTCCATGGCTCTGAAGTCCCTGAGGCCAGAGTCTGGCCAGAGTCTGCCATCAAGGCGTGGCTGGAAGAAGGGGGCAAAGGGAGGAATGAGGGAGAGGAGGCTCTGAGGAAAGGGAGGTTTTGGTGCCCGGAGAGCTGTTGGGTGAGGAGGAGCTTTAACCGGGAGGACTCTGTTTTGAAAAGGGTCCTATTTCTGAGGGCTTCTTGTCTTTGGCAGCCCTTACAAAGCACATTCAGAATTTATCCAAGCCTGAGTCAGTCTCAAAATAACGAAATTACAATAATTAGAATAAAAACAATTCCAAACTGCAGAGTAAGCTTAGGAAAGTCCAGCAAAGCTCTGACTTTGCCATTTTTTAAAATATCAAATTCTTTGCAGAGAAACGTTTTGGTGCTAAGCTTGGCCTGTCTGTGTTGGGGCAGGAGGCCTGAGGCACAGGCACTTGACTTACCTCTGGTTTGGGACCAAAGGCCAGCGGGCGTCCTTCTGTGTAGCACCCTGGGAACCTGTGTGGGGGCCAGGGCAGGCAGGAGCAGGGCCAGGCCATCCAAGCCTGGGTTCTACTTGCAGAGCGTACCTGTTCACGCACAGGAACCAGATTCGGGCTGGCACCTCCTGAGGTTGGGGAAGGCAGGATGCAGGCCAGACCTGTGGGCACCTGACCATGGCCACCCACGAGGCCCAGGCCCTGGTGTGGAAGAAGGTTCCAGATTCCTCCCGGCTGAGGCCCCTCCCAGCCAAGGCCTCTCAGGCCTCAGTTTATCAGGATGGAGTTAGTCAAGAAGAAATCGGAAGTAGGAGGGGTTTTGACTTTTCTGTGGAAACAAGGGAAGGCCAGTACATCTTGTTCTGCATCTTGTAGAAACCCAGATGGCTAGGGCAAGGGTGGGGATGCTCTGGACAGTCTGAAGGCAGGAGCAGACTGCCTAGTGTGGGTCCCTCCCTCTTCTTGATTTTAACACAAAGCAAGGAGGAAAGGTCCCAGCATGAGACTTTAGTTCCTGAGGGGGACATTATCCCTCACGCTTGGTATTTGTTTAAACAAATGTTTATCTGAAATCTCGTTAAAACCTTTAAACCACCCCTGCCCCCCACGCCCCACCAGGCAGGGACAGCTATGTTCAGATATTACGTTTCATGTTCTCATGAGTGACACTGGTGCATTATAAATAGTTCTTTATTATGAGTTTATATAGTGCTCAATACATAAAATAGATTTCATTTAAAATATTTAAAATATTTCCTGGCTATGAGCAGTTTATTCTGATTCTTGCTAAAATCATTTTCACATTCGAAGCCTTCTGTGCAAGGAGACCCCCGCTCCACCCAAACAGGGAGACGCGGTCCGTAGCTCAACAGCGCTGCTGAGCACAGTGGTTATCAACTTTTTTCAGAACGAGGGAATGATTCCAGATAATCCTTGGTGGAAAATAAATACTGTTCTCTTACGCCGGTAATACAGTGGGTTCTTAGATCCCAACTACCTTTTGGTGTGTGGAAGTCACCAGCCCTCGACTTCCTGCCCTGATGTTAAGAGCCTCGGCATTCCAGAAAAGCTGCAACATCACACGGAGCCCTGCTCACCAACCAGGCTGTCACGTGGCTGATGGACCTGCTCATGTGCTTTTCCAGAACAGACCCTGGGCCTGCGTCCCCTTGTTCAGCCACCCGGTGTGGAGCCTGCGGCAGGGACAGAGCTCAGCGGTCCCACTCACCGCCACCACCGCAGCCACCAGGGCTCTGCTCATCACCGTCCTCCCCCTCCCCCTCCCCCTCCTCCTCCTCCGAGTCAGCAGACACTCTCTTGATTCTCTGGAGCGCTGCCTTGATACTTCTCTCCAGGTCGCTGGCTGGTTTGTTGCTGGGGCTCAGGCCTGGGCCAGAGTGAACTTTCTTCAGTTTGACCCCCTGCCTGATGGCAGCCAGAAGCTGCTCGTTGAACGAGGCACGGGGAGGGCTCAAAGTGGGCGCTTCCACTCTCCGCAGAGGGGTGCTGCTGCTCCGCAGGGAGGCCAGCACTTCATCCATGGATCCTGAAATTGGCAAACAGCAGGTGCCATCAGCAAACCGCATCTCTCCCCCCAAGATGCCAGCGCACTTTTGTATAGCTCTGTGTCAAGTCGCACGCTGGATACTGACATGATTGGAACAAACCATCTTCCATTAAACAAACGCCTTGATTACCTGTGAGAAAGGCCAACCACAGGCTCCCTGGGTGAATACGGGCGAGTTTAGTCACTAACATGTCCCCTGACCACTCACTGTCCGCCACTTCCTCAAAGCCACAGCCACTCGGAGGCCCAGTCATGCGCACCTGCTGTCACAACAGCTGTCTTTCAAGACACGGGGTTATCTTTTTGTGTGATTCTGAGGGACAGGGAATCCTGGGGCTGTAAATAATTTGCCCTAATGTGCATGACAGCTGCACACAAGTTCGGGAAATTGTATTTGCTTCCCACTTCAAGAAGATATTTTTCTACAATGTACCCGCCGTGTTTCTCTAACTTCACCCTGCAGTATGTCAGTGGTGACATGTTCTGTGATGGTGACGTGAGGAGGTTTGCACACACAGGAAAAGGCTGAAGGTAAACTTTCATCAGCGACAGTGAACCTGGGGGTGGCACTGGTAGGTCGCTGCATGCTGTGTTAATTCCACCTACAAATGTTACCTGAGCCAACGCACAGCTTCCACCTGGGATGGTACAAGATGCTGTCACAACACAGATCACATCAGACTTTCAAGGCCTGGGTGAGGAGAAGCTATTCTTCACTCAGGTGCCTTGAGACAGTGCCCCCCCCAGGGGGTAAAATCTGTAACCGCCCTCCAGAGGTGGGGGGTGGGGGCGAGGGGGACTGTGGCCACCACCGTGGAGGTCTCTAGGGAGGCTTCAAGACAGAGTCCTTCCTGGTTCGGGACTGAGGCCATGCTCTACCAACCAGCTAATTTTGGATTTAAACTCACAGTAGTCCCCTTCCAGGAGTAAGAAGATAGTTTCACACTGATTTTCAGGTACTGACTCACACCTTATTCTTTGCAGTGAGAGGAGGTGGGGTGGGGTGCTGAGTAGGGCCTCCTGACACTGTGCGCACTAACCCTAACTGGGATGACCCCCACATGCAAACTGCTGGCCCAGGCAGGCATGCTCTTGCTCTTCATTCACACTGTGTTATTGCAGATCCCAAGTGGAAATGGGCCACTTGGCCTCCACCTAAGAGCATGGACGTTTTCACCTGTACCTGGTTCTGGGTAGAGGGAAACTGTGAACTCCAAGTAACTGGAAAAATCAATTAACCAGAACTGCACTTTGGAACTGTTGTGTTTATAGGATTCCTGTTGCCTACTCCAGCGGCCCTGCCTGTGCTCAGGGGAGCTGCTCAGGCACAGTCTTTGTAACACAGGTACATAGAGTTTTTCTGGGGTTTATCTAAACCCTTCCTCCACCACCAAGCAGCAGGCTCCGAGTCTGGGCAGATGGATTTCAGCCAGTCGCCTCAACAGTCAATGTATCAGCCATCACCAGAACTATGAGTCAGAACGACAGCCCTCGTTCAAGAATATTCGTGTGTATTCAGTGTATTGTACTTGCAGAGTTAGAACGGGGTCTGCTGTTCTTTTGACCACTTCCGTTTAGAAAGATCTCCCAATATATGGTTTCCCAGTCCAGCAGTCTGTAAGAACACCCTTCTATATTCTAATATTCCTCTCCAGTAATTCCCAACCAATATTCTCCTTAAGCTGCAACAGTTAAATTCTGTAAATGACTCACAGATGCTTAATTCAAAGCAACACTGGCAGAAATCAAACGCACACTCAAGTCCTAAGGACCTGAAACAGGCAAGTCTTTAATAGTGATCCCACATCATGGGACCATTAAATGTATAGAGATCATTTCTTCAAGATGAGTTAGTGTTTATCGAACTCAGATTCTGGCTGTGCTAACTTTGCAGTAATGATAACTTAAGGCAGCAAATGCTGGAGAATTTCAAGATCGTAGAGAATTCTGCAAAAGGTTTTGATGTGAGCGTAATTGCTTCTACAGCAAGAATGCTTCAGCCCACCACTCAATGACCCTTGCTGAGCAGAGACAGAACTGCAGCGGTTACCTGGGCCTCCGAGAGCAGCTGAGGAATAGTGTGGTCTCCCAGCAGATGGTTCGCACATCAGGGGCAGTGGCTGATCCTCGGCTACTGGAGTTCTCAAGTGTGAGTTCTGGCGATTCGTTGATTGAGAATAAGAAAAGGGCCGAGCAGGGAAGGGTGGTGGAGGCGGCGGTGGAGGGGGCGGCAGTGGGGGTGGCAGTGGAGGGGGCGGCGGTGACAGTTCCTCACTGGATCTGCAATGTGTCTGGTCACCAACTAGAACAGAACTCTGGGCGGTATTTCCAGGGTCGTGCAGATCCTCAGAAGTTTTAGCGTTATTGACTTCAGAGGGGGGAGCCCTTCTGGTCTCCCCAGAGGACAGATGGCTTGCAGCAGCCGCGGGAGAGGTCTGCAGGGAAAGCCCACCTGGCAGGTGTGGAGCTGCAGGCTCTGAGCAAGAGGTCTTTAGTACAGACCCACCTGGACATCTCTGAAAATGAAACACTGCTGTGAGAAACTTGCCACAAGTGCAAACCATCAGAATGCTGAAACTTGCTGTAAATAAGTATACACTCAAGGGCCTCTGTCCGTGGATTGTTCTCGTTTGCAGTGGCTCCTTCTCACTTTGGATAGCTGCCCTTGCTACTAAATCTATTACTAAGGAATAAGCATTTATTCCTTTGATATGTAATACTTTCTCTATAATAAATATATGAAAGTATAAGCATAAATGAAAACATGCATATTTTTGTATGAAAATAAAAATAGGAAGTTAGCTGAGAAAATTATGGTGAATTTAAAATATTACGCAGCAATGAAAAATCATAATAAGCAGTATACACAAAGTTTGTAAAACATCCTAAAAAAATACAGGTGACATACAGCTGTATGAAAAAAATTCTACCAGCATCAACCTCAAAGTGACAGTTGTAACATGTCTCTTCTCTAATTTGTAGGCTTACAATAAATTTTATACTTTAAAAATGTAAATTTAAAACATTCTGGTTTCTCGGGTGTTGGTTTGATAAAGAAAAACATACCCTATAAAAAAACGAATCTTGAGTGGTGGGAGGCCTCCCTAATGAAGGCACTGACTGGCCAGTAAAACACATAAAATGTTAATACTATGTGGCCATTAAAATGAACTAGATTGGGCAACCCCAGTGGCTCAGTGGTTTAGCGCTGCCCTCAGCCCGGGGTGTGATCCTGGAGACCCGGGATTGAGTCCTATGTCAGGCTCCATGCATGGAGCCTGCTTCTCCCTCTGCCTGTGCCTGTCCCTCTCTCTGTCTGTCTGTCTCTCATGATTAAATAAATAAAATCTTAAAAAAAATGAACTAGATCTATATATATAAACATGAACACATCCCAAAAATATAACTTGAGTGGGGGGGAAAAAACTGGCCAAGGATGTATGTAATGTGATAATACTATGTAAACTTAGTAGTAATATACCAAAATTGCAATTCATGATAAAACAAAGAGTACAGATTACCTCGTCTTTTTGCAATTGCTTTATTTAATTTTCAAATATTGCATTTTTTTATAAATTAAAGGTTTGTGGCAACCATGCATCAAACACGTTTCGGGTTCGCTTTTCCAATAGCATTTGCTCACTTGGTGTCTCTGTGTCACATTTTGGCAATTCTTGCAATATTTCAAATTCAATTCTTGCAATATTTTCATCATTACATTTGTTACAGGTGATCTGTGATCAGTGATATTTGATGTTACTATTACAAATGTTTTGAGAGGGGCACCTGGCAGGCTCAGTCAGTGAAGCGTCTGCCTTCGGCTTAGGTCATGATCCTGGGGTCCTAGGATCGAGCCCCCTGTTGGGCTCCCTGCTCAAGGGGCAGCCTGCGTCTGTTTGCTTGCTCTCTCTCTCAAATAAATAAATCTTTAAAAACAAACAGTTGTTTTGGGGTGCCCAAACTGTGCCCTTATGACAGTAAACTTCATTGTCTTATTCTAGGAAACCCACCTTCAGCAGCCACCACCCTGACTAGTCAGCCGCCATCAATGTGGAGGCAGGACCCTCCACCAGTGGAAAGAGTACAACTAGCTGAAGGCTCAGACAATCGCATTTTTAGAAGTAAAGTAATTAAGATATGTACTTTTCTGTAGCCATCTTGCTATTACACACTCAACAGACTACAGTACAGTATAAATATCGCTTTTAACATTGCACTGGGAAACCAGACAATTCACTTGCCTCGCTTTACTGCTTTAGTCTGGCACCGAACGTGCCCTGTCTCCCTCCCAGGTTCCTCTGCCTTTCCTGAGCGCTAGGACAGCCTGGTGCCAGACCCCAGACCTCAGCCATGCAGTCACTAGGCCTGCAGCTGCCAGTCACGTGTTGTCCTGGTAGAACTTGAGCCCCAGAAACTCCAGGCGAGACTCCGGGGTCATCCGACCATCCCCTGATGGCAGGGATGATGCTCCTGCCCCAGCACTCCGGTGGCTGCACTTCGCTGTGACTCTGGCCTGTTGAGTTCTGCCTTATGTTGCTGGGAGTCCCCAGGGCTCACCTAAGACAAATTCAATCTTTTGCCTCCCAGCGGCCCCTCAGATATTTAAAAGCCTGCCTGGGCCCACCAGCTAGCATGCATCACATGACCCACTTCCCATCCTCTCCTGCTCCTACTTCCTTCCTTCAAAATGTGCTCAGATTGGCTTTGTCCCCTTCGAGGGAGCACTTCTGGGCCAACACAGGGTCCCCTCATTCTACAGAGGCTGCTTCTGTTCACACACCTTAAAAACACACTGGCTTTTCTGGAGCTTCCTCACAAGTGGTGGCAGGAGGCTGAAGAAAGTTCTTTCCCCTGCACTCAGACTGCATGCATGCCTTCCTCCCACCCTCTGGAGAAGCGTACCCCTCCGAGGACCACAAAACCCGCACCTTAAGCCAACGTGAGGTCAGCGTGTTGGATTTTCACACCCCCTGCTCAGTCTGAGAGCGTTGGTGGCCTAGTTCCGCCACATCCATCAGTTACCCCTCTCATCTCCACAGTTGAAAAACTGATCACTGATCAGCCTGTTCAAGGCTTAAGAGCCAGACTTGCACGCCTCGATCCTTCCTCCATCCTGACTGCACTCTGTTAACCAGTGCCCTCCAGTGAGAGCCCACCAACCTGTCGTCCTGTGCACATTCACTCTGCCTTCACGTGGGTCTCACATGATATACCCGCAACTCAGTCTCCCATTTTTGGAGGGGGGGCGGGTCTGGGCATCCGTGACTTTCAGAAGCCCCCTGGCTGGTTCAGGTGTGCTGCCTGGGCCGGAGAAGGCCTGTGCAGCTCCAGAGTTACAGACAAGTGGCTGCACGCAGCATGAGCTAAGGTGGGTCACCACGCGGGCTGCAGCCTTAAGTAAAGGAGAATGAATGCAGGTGTTTAGCACTGGGCTGGTATGCAGCAGGTGCTCATTAATGATCAGAGTAGCAAGTGTACCAAAAAGTGAGCTGAAGTCAGTGTGTCCTGATTTACCACTCCAGGGCCCCTTTTCTGGTTGATATCACAGCACACCTTCAATACCTTATTCCAGAACTTTGGGAATGGATAGTCTTTCTTTTGGGGGGGCAGCTACCAACTTGGGTCTTTGTGAGGGTATGTGATGAAAACAGATTTATGTTTTATATTCAACTAGTTTAACATTATTTTTAAGTAAGTAGCTATTTACTTTCTTTTTAAGCCTACTCACTTTTTTTTTTTTTTTTAAGATTTTATTGATTTATTCACAAGAGACACACAGAGAAAGAGAAGCAGAGACACAGGCAGAGGAATAAGCAGGCTCCATGCAGGGAGCCTGACGTGGGACTCGATCCCAGGACTCCAGGATCACACCCTGCGCCAAAGGTGGGCTCTAAACCACTGCGCCACCCAGGGATCCCCAGCCTATTCACTTTTAACAGAGCCCTTAACTATCTACTTGTCACAACGCTGCCTTGACTGCTTTGAGAGACTTATTACAAGTAAGGAAGAACTGAGCTAAAGTCGAGGTCAGTTTAACTGTTTTTCAGTTGTCCTCGCTGGGCAACAGCATGGCAGGCAGAGTCAGCATCAGAACCCTGGTGTACAGCAATGTCAAAAATTTCTTAATATTCTATTATTTTGGGGGTGCCTGGGTGGCTCGGTAAGTTAAGTATCTGCCTTCAGCTCAGATATGATCCTGGGATCAAGCCCCAGGTCAGGCTCCCTGCTCAGAGGGGAGCCTGCTCCTCCTCCTCCTCCCTCTTCCCACCACTCCATTGGTGTACACTCCCTCTCAAATAAATAAAATCTTTTAAAAAATATTCTAATATTTTCATTTTTTATTTCTACACTAAAAATAATGGCGTTTGGAGAACATTTTGTGTTTCAAGTGATCTGTTCATAATATTCAACACTTTTCTCCTAGGATGGGTGACCTTCATTTATTTCTCCAGAAAATACAAGTGAGGCCACTATTTCTAGAACTTACCTCTTTAAATGCTCTCAACCGCTGGAGTGTTTTTTTGCGTTCTTGGTTTATCCATTCTTTTTTCTTTTTCTCCTCTTCTTTCATCTTGTCTCTTTTCTATATTTAAAGGAACATATGTTTGTACATTTCTCAAAAGAGAGGTCTTGAGAAAAGAAAGCCCAAGCTGCAGGGCTGGACTGCAGGCTCCCTAGGATTAAGGCTCGCAGCTGCCCGTCGAGGGCAGGGGGTTCTACTCTTTACAGATTGAAGCCAGTATGTCATGTTATGCAAACATAGAACATTTCTTCGACCACTTACCACCTGGATACTATGATGCTGATGAAAATGTTTCATCCTTTCTTCAGCCAACTGCAGTCGCAGCCGATGATTCTCTTTGCATTGATCCTGGTGGAATAATACAGGTCACTTGTACAGTTTTTACTATCATAGTAGGCTCTAGCAGAGAAGTTTAGCAGAAGAAAGCACCACTGTGTTTGTGCTGTCCTATGAGGCATTTGTTCTCATAGTTTCTGGTGTGGCTCCAGGGTCCTGCCTCCCCTTGGTTACATGCTGACTGGCTACTTCAAGGAATCGACCACACCCAGTCATAAGGGCAAGGCTGGGATTTAGTGCTGTGAAAGATGGAAATGAGGGGATAACACAGGCAGCCCTCCATGCTTACATGGCATGTGTCCAAAGAATCTATTTCCATGCAAGTGTTTTAAACACCTCTCCCCATACATAATATTACAATAGTAATTATATTTCCAAACATACCTACATAACCATATACAACCCACAAATACATTTACATTAAAAACTGTATTTTAACTGTACTAGTTATTCTTATATATTACCTTTTATGTGATTGTGGAATTTATAAAAATTAAGAAAAAAGTCACCAAATATAAGGGTTGAAATGAGCTGAATGTTCTTCTTATAGATTTTTTTTTTTTAATTTTAAGTCTTCTCTGCACCCAGTATAGGGTTCAAACTCAACCCCCAAGATCAAGGGTCGCACACTCCACTGACTGAGCCAGTCAGACACCTCGTTATTTTTGACAAATATTCTATAATCAATAATTTACAATAAAATAAACTTTAGAATGTACTGAAGATGATTACTTGAATTTTCTACCTACCATGATTTTTTAAATACCTGGGCATGTAACAGGCATTCAACAAACAGTTGTTGAATGGATCAACTAAAATCTAGAGATTATGGTAAATGCTTAGACCCCCAAAAGAAAGGGAATCCTTTTCAAAAAAAAAATAAATAAATTGTAGCCACTGATACCTGTATAAACACCCAAGAAGAAGTTAATCACTGTGTTGGTAAAAAGCCTTCCTTTCAGGACCTCTTCATCTTTCATAAAAGGAGCCTTGGCAGGAAGAGAGCTGCCCTGCATGGTACTCCTACCTTTCTGTTCCTGAGACAGGCTCTCCGGGCACAGATCGTGCCCCGCTGAGTCTCCAGGCGCTGGCGCTGCCGGCTCAGCTCCCGTACCTCTACACTCTTGTCATTTGGCAGCCCTGTCACACAGTCAAGGGCTCCAAGCTCCTCGGGACTTTCACATGGGTCGTAATAGACAACTTCATCCTCTTTATCTAGAAATGTATTGATGATGTTTTTAAAACATATTTTGGTATAAAAAAATAACACACAAATATACTTTAAATTTTAGAAAGTGAAGATGACTTGTAACCCCACCACCCTGGGAAAGCCACTATTAACATGGGTATACACATACACAGCTACAGACACATACACCTGTACCTACACACACAGCTACACACACTTATGGACATACACACAGACCCTACACACACACACAGCTACACATAATCAATAACACATAGCTAAGAGGACATCTTCCATGTGATGGAAATAGAATTTTAATGGCAACACAGTATTCTCTAATTTGAGCATTCTGTATTGTTAGAATATTCCAGGGTTCCATTATTATTAATTTCACCGTGATGAACATCTGAACATAAAATCTTTGCGTACATTTTTATTACTTATTTAGAAGATGAACAGTCAGGGCTCTTGATAATTAGCATTCAGTTTCCCTCCAGAAGGGCAACCTACATTCTACCAGCAGTGTGTCATTAAGGTGACTTAAAGATACTTAATTTTGGTTACATATGTATTTTTTTTAAATACATGCTAGTTGTAACAAATCAAGTCCTACAAAACTAGAAAGTGAAATTTTCTTTTTCTCCCAAACCTTTGGGATCCCATTCCCAGAGGAAAATATTATGAACAATTTGGCATACATCTTTCCGGGAATAGCTTTTTAAATAGGATTTTCCCTTAAATATGTATAGTGCTTATAACCTGAAATTACTATAAAGTTTTTTGAATACCTAGGATTAAATTAAATGTTTAGATTCAGTATGAAGAAAAGTATTATGCTTGGAGGAACTTGAGGGGAAAAAAGAGATGTAAGTAAAAGGAAAGACATACCATGTCCTTGGATGGGAAGATTCAAAATTGCAAAGATGACAATTCTCCCCAAATTAATCTCTAATTTTAAGCACAATCCCAATAAAAATTCCAAGGAGGTTTTTTGGTTTTTGTTTGGAACTTGCCAAAGTGATTCTAAAGTTCGTCTGAAAGAATAAAGGAGTGGAAAAAATCAGGAAACCTGAGGAAAAGCAGAGTACTATGGAAGGCGCTTGCTGAACCAGACACTAAAATGTACACCCAAGTACAGTAATAGGAACATACGGGACCAGCACCAGAAGCCATTCACAAACTAGTGAAAGAAAATGACAATTCATTATTAGGTAAAAATAACTATAATAATTCTGGACATGAGACAGGAAGCCAGTCAAAGTACTTAGGGAAAACGTTTTCAAAATCAGTGACTGAGATTACCTAACAATTTGGGGGAGGGGGGGAGTTAGATTCCCACCACACGTCAAGATTAATTTAACCTGATTAAAGAGCAAAATTTTTTTTAATCAGAAATATACTAAAAGAAAACTTAAGTAAAATTTTGATATAGTTTGGGGATGAGGAGCACTTTGACAGATGCAGAAAGACTTTACCAAAAGCAGATATGACTTCATAAAAATGAAGTATTTCTACAAGGTAAGAAAAAGCAAATGGTGGAGAGAAATTCTTTGCAACATAGGACAGATAACAGAGTAATAGTCTTAGTGTGGAAAGGGAATGTTCCAAGGGAAAGTGGGCAAAGACCAATGATAGACAGTTAATAAAAGAAATGCAGCCAGTCAACCGCAAAATCATGCCCATTACACTTGTAATTAAATAAATGAAAAGTACAAGAGACCATTGTCTTCTATCAAGTAGGCAAGAACTTAAAATAATGGTGTAAGTGTGGAACAGCTATTTTCATAATCAGCTCTTTTCACGACCTCAATCTGGAAGGCCATTATGTAGTATGGAATTCAGAAATCAAAAGATAACAAAGATGAGGGGAAAATGTGCATCGAATGATTATTGCAGGGTTAGCAGGTGTGTGTCAACATGTAAAATCTGCACTGTCCTTGACCCAACGATTCCCCCTTTGGAAATTTATTACAAGGAAATAATCTCGGGGCACTAGGTGGCTCAGTTGGTAAAGCATCTGCCTTCAGCACAGGTCATGATCCCGGAGTCCTAGGATCAAGCCCAGAATCAGGTTCCTGGATTAGGCAGCAGTCTGCTTCTCCCTCTCCCCCTTCCCTTCTCCCTGCTCCTCACTTTCACTCACTCTCAAATAAATAAATTTAATAAGAAAAGAAAAGAAAAGAAAAGAAAAGAAAAGAAAAGGAAAGGAAAGGAAAAAGAAAGAAAGAAAGAAAGAAAGAAAGAAAGAAAGAAAGAAAGAAAGAAAGAAAGAAAGAAAGAAAGAAAGAAAGAAAGAAAAAAGAAAGAAAAAGAAAGAATCTCTTCTACACACAAGGATGTGTCAAAGAGGGTTCTTTGCCAAATTGCTGTTTGCAATAGTTTAAGACTAGAAATCACGGTATATCCGTATAACCAAATACTGTGCTGCCATTAAAATGTCTCATGTTTTTGTTACTTACCGAAACGGAAAGGTGCTTATTATGTATTAAATGAAAGGAAGTTATTAAACAAGATATACATTTTGGGTTTAAAAATTGGTATTTACTTGTATACATCAGTATACAAACAAGACTTTCCAGCATATTATTCTCACTTGGTATCTGTGATGATGGACTGGGGGGTGGGTAAGTTTTCCTTTGTTTTGCCTTGTGTTTAACAATGAATATATTACTGGAATAACAGAAATGCTAAAAGGAGACTTTTTTTTAGGAAATTTAGTAGATGTTTTAGCCAATTTATAAGAAGTAATAACATGGCCTGTATTTCCTTGGAGGTGTGATTTAAACATTTTAACATACACATTTAAATATATACCTTACCTTTTATAAGCCTTTTAATTGAGTCCAACTGTGTTATAAGCAGTATTTCTTCATATTTTAATATCTCAAATTTAACCTCATACAGTTCTAACTGGACTTCATAATACTGTATTTCTAATTCGTCTACAACATCTACATTTTTTTCTTGTTCTGGAAGATCTTCCATCTTGTTTTCATGAAAAAAAAATAACAGCAAGTTAAAATGATTAGTACGTTAAAAGCTATGTTAGGGGCACGTGGGTGGCTCAGTTGGTTGAACATTCCCTTCGGCTGGGGCCGTGGTTTCAGAGTCCTGGGATTGAGCCCCATGTTGGGCTCTCTGCTCGGCAGGGAGTCTGCTTCTCCCTCTGCCCCTCCTCTGGCTGTGCACGCACGCTCTCTCTCTCTCTTTCTCTAATAAATAAATAACTCTCTCTTAAAAAAAAAAAAAAAGCTAATGTTAAGTGCATTTGAACAATTTTCTATTTTTTGCTTAGGACCAAATAGAGAACAAAGTGAAAAAACATTTTTCCAATTTCAAGTAACAAAACAAAAATGCTTTATTCAATGTTTGTTACAAATACTTTAACTTACCCTGAAACAAATGAAAACAGTTAGGTTTAGAGAAAAATCGAGGCAGTGAGCCATTTGCAGTGTTTACTGCTTCAAACTCTTAATATTACAGGAAGAAATTTAAGGGGCTGTGATCCTAGGCTGAAAGACCTTTGCATTACTCTCGAGTTGTGCTGAGATACTGCTTGATTGACTTAAGTATATTACCCACTTCAGTACTGAGCTCAGTGTTACTACCAGGAGCATCCTACAACAGAATATTTCAAAAGCATCTTAATCAAAAGGAAGCTTTAAGGCCAACCTTCCACAGTCTAAATTCTCAGCTAGTAAATGTTGGAATGAAGCAAGGAAGCTCTTAATGGTGCCTGGAAAGAAAGGTGCTACCTAAAAGTGTGGGGTTTCTTTCTTTAGAGAGAGAGTGAGCATGCACACATGCGTGTGCATGAGGTGGGGGTGGGGAGAGAGGGAGAGGGAATTGTAAGCAGGCTGTACCACCAGCATGGAGCCTGATGCGGGGCTTGATCTCATGACCCTGAGATCATGACCTGAGCCTAAATCAAGAGTCAGACACTTAACCAACTGAGCCACTCAGGTGCCCTAAAAGTGTGGGTTTTTTCCAACCAAGTTTCATTTATCTTTATCTTACCTTCCTCTGAATTTCAGCTCTTTTGTGATTTAAACACAACTCTTTGGCTCTCATAAGCTGTAGAGTCTCTCGGGCTAACATCAGCTT
This sequence comes from Canis lupus familiaris, assembly GCF_011100685.1. NCBI lineage: Eukaryota > Metazoa > Chordata > Mammalia > Carnivora > Canidae > Canis > Canis lupus. The sequence goes on along the minus strand of NC_049224.1, from coordinate 55,122,846 downwards.
GAGTTCTTCTAACCTGGGAGTTGCTGTGGCCCAGGCAGCCTGGCCAAATCTCTTCTTGTCCTGTTCCATTTGTTTCTGCATTTCTGTTGGATTGGAATAAAAATAAAACATAATTACAACTCATTGAAAAGGGAAAAATGTATTCTGAGCTGATTCTTTACTGCCTCCCACCTTACTTGCAAAACATCCTTTTTTAAAAGAAAAAAATGTTTTAATTACCTTTTATTGTCACAAAAATTATACATGAACATCAGTATAAACATTTTAGATACTTTGGGGAACCTGGCTGGCTCAGTTAGTAGAGCACAGGACTCTTGATCTCAGGATTGTGAGTTTGAGCCCCATGTTGGGTGTAGATATTACTTAAAAATAAAATCTTTAAAAAAATTTTTTTAGATACTTCATTAAAAAAAAAAAAAACAAAGAAATCATGAATCTCACCTACTTGAGGCGATGTTTCTTACATTTTGGTGCATACACTTCCAGACTGTTTCTAGGTCAAGCTAGATAGGCAGTTTGAACCAAAGACAAAAAATAAACAAAAAAACCCCACAAGATCATCGTTCTTCTTTGTAGTTCATTTATTTCACTTAATGTATCATGCAACTCCCAACAGTCATAAAAACAGATATAGAGAATTGGGCTTCACAGCCACAGGACATTTCACTTTATGAATGAAATGTAACAAGCTGGCAGACACTAGGTTTCCTGTTTGGGGCCGCCATCTATAATGACATCCTCTATGAGAAGTCTTCCGCACCCCCCTCCCCTCCCCACCCCTGCCTGTCTGCTGAATTTGCTCACACCTCTCTCCCTTCCCCCTTCCTCTCTGCTCCAGCCCCTCACACTTGCCAAGTTCCTTCCAGTCAGAGGGCCTCTGTGAGTGCCATTTCTTCTGTCTGGAACACTCTCCCCTCACTCTGATGGTCTCTCAACTCCCACTGACCTTCAGGTATTGGGGCAGGTGCCATTCCCCAGAGGCCTTCACTGACCTAGTGAAGGAGCCTCCTGCCTCTTGGCAGCTCTCAGAACCCCCTGCTTCTCTTCAGGAGGCCGGCTGCTACTGCCATTTCCCATGTGTTTGAATGTATACATAAATAAGATCTCTCTCCCCTCACCAGACTGTACCATGTCTGTTTATGCTTACCCTTATACTGAATCCTCAGCTCCTAGGAAACGCAGTGCCTCGTGTGCAAGAGGTACTCAAATGTTTGTTGAATAAAATGAAAATCACATACACCTTAATGTAGAATTTTACACTGTTACCTGCTAATGCTTTTACTGTTTCTTTAAAATAATTCACTGTAATGTCCTGAATAGAGACTACAGCTTCTTCAGCCTGTCTGGTCCATTCTTTGGCTTCTTTCTGCAAGGCAACTATCCTCTTAGGACCCAAATCATCCTCATTCAAGGATTTCTACAAATGAAAGGAAAATTGTATTCACAAGAGAGAATAGTAATGCAGAGACACAGGAAATTGGTTACATGGATTATTTCAACTACTTTTATTACTACTAGTTAATTAAGTTTCATTCATTCAGCAATTCCTTACTGAGTATGAATGAGGCTCTAAGCCAGGCAACACTTGGGAGACAAGGGATACTCTGGGGCATACATAAAATAAAAACCTACTTTCACTTTGCAATATTAGAATAACATTTTCTAGACAGGAATTCTCTCAAGTTATGTTCTTCTATTAATACACAATTGTTTAGGGGCACCTGGCTACCTCAGTTGGTGGAGCGTGCAACTCTTGATATTGGGGTTGGGAGCTCGAGCCCCATGCTGGGTACAGAGATTAGGTAAAAAATTTAAAAAAAATTAAACCCATAATTGTTTAAATGACACCTGTTTTGTTAAACATTCAGCACAAGGCCCAGTACACAGCATTCAAGTGTTAGCTGTTGCTACAGGTCCTTTCAGGGACATGGCAGGAAGATTTTCAATATAATAATTCTTCTCTGAAGGGCAAAAATAATACAGTAACCTAAAAGATCATAAAATCTAAAAATTCATAATTATGATATGTACTAGTAGTCATTCGGCATCCAGTTCTTCTACAAAACTAATAATATAAGAAATATATACAGGTTAGCCATCAGGGAAATGTAAATCAAAACCACAGGATAGGGGCACCTGGGTGACTCAGTGGTTGACCATCTGCCTTTGGCTCAGTTCATGATCATGAGGTCCTGAGATCGAGTCCTGCCATCAGGCTCCCTACTGGGAGCCTGCTTCTCTCTCTGCCTCTCTCTCTCTCTCTCTCTCTCTCTCTCATGAATGAATAAATAAATAAATAACCTTAAAAAAAAAACACAGGATACAACTTCACATCCACTAGGGTGGATAAAACCAAAAAGACAGACAATAACAAGTGTTGGCGATAATGTGGACAAACTGGAACCTTCACTTACTGCTGGTAGGAATGTAAAATGGTACATTCTGCATTGGAAAACAGTCTGATGGTTCTTTGGAAAGGCTATATATAGTTACCATAGGACCCAGCAATTCCACATTTTTCCAAGAAAAAAGAAAACATAGGTCCACATAGAAACTTGTACATAGATGTTCATAGCAGCATTATTCCTAATAGTTAAAAAGTGGAAACAACCTAAATGTCCATCAAACAACCCAAATGCCCATCAACTGCTAAATGGATAAGTGAAATGTACTATAGTGAATACTAAAGGATCATAGAAAGAAATGAAGTTCTGGGACATTGCACAACATGGATGGACCTTGAAAACATTATGCTACATGAAAAGAGCCTGACACAAATGACCACATCTCATGTAATCCCACACAAGATGAAATGGCCAGAATGGGGAAACACACAGAGGCAGAAGGCACACTGCTGGTTGCCCAGGGTTGGAGGGGGGAATAGAGAATGACTGCTTATGGGTATGGGGTTTCTTTGGGGAGTGATGAAAATGTTCTGGAACTAGATAGTGGTGATAGTTGCACAAATGAATATACTAAAAACCACTGAAACATATATCTTAAACAGGTGAGTGGTATGGTCTGTGAATTGTATCTCAGTGAAGCTGTTAATTAAGGAAAAAATATATACAGGAAGTAAAGACTATCCAAGTAATATGCTTTCAGTATAATGAACAGAACAATTTTCTCTGGAAATTTGAGTGGCATGAGTTTTATCTAAACAGGACACCATTTCTACAGTACAGTAGCTTGGCAGGGGCTGTGAGTATGTGTGTGGAAGTCTGGCCCAGTGCAGGGGCAGAGCTCAAGAGATCTCTCTGATGTCTTCTGACTCCAGCTGGTTGAGACGCAGGGAAAGCTATTTCACCCCTCTGGGCCCTAGGTTCCTTCGTAACACTGACAGGAGGATGACTACGCTAACCAGGGTCACTGGGTTACTACATAGCTCAAGGAAATAAGAGTGATGGCAACATTTACTAAAGCTTAAATTACTGAATTATGATCCAGGGCCTTGCTATTTATATTTTCATTCAGTTTCTTGGAAATCTGCATATGTCCTTAGAATCTGAAAATAGGCTAACATAAACAAGCTTCTCATCAAAAACAAGTCATTAGCAAAGAATGTGGTTTAACCCTCAGAAAGCTGCAGAAATCTTAATGTATTCAGATGACCAACATAAAATGCCTTCATTTTCAAATTAATTTTTAAAAATAGGGGATCCCTGGGTGGCTCATCGGTTTAGCGCCTGCCTTTGGCCCAGGGCACGATCCTGGAGTCCCGGAATCGAGTCCCATGTCAGGATCCTGGCATGGAGCCTGCTTCTCCCTCCTCCTGTGTCTCTGCTTCTCTCTCTCTCTGCCTATCATAAATAAATAAATAAATAAATAAATAAATAAATAAATAAATAAATAAATCTTAAAAAAAATTTTTTTTAAATAAACTCAACATATGTATACTACCATCTAAACACAAAGGTGGACCCAAGGTGCCAACATACACTGAATCTGAAATGGGACTAAAGAAATAATACGTGACAAATAACAAATCTGATAAAATACAGATATAAAGAAAACATACCAAAATATCAAGCTTACATAAAGTTGCAACTTCTCTCATATCCCTAAATGGCTGCAGTAAATACTGGAAAAATGTAGTTGCTCCAGTAACTAACTCTTGGTATGCTTCATCTTCCTCTCGATAAACTTTCATTAGTGCTACCATGGTGTGGGCTTGATCATGCCCCTGAAGAACCTGGAAGACAAAATGTAAATAAAAGCTCACGTAAGGACAGTATTTATAAGATCATACCAAATAAACAAAACTAAAGAAACTTTAATGCCCTCAACTTCACAAATTAAAATACTGATTATATGAAAACGCTAATGTCCTTCAACCAAAATGTCAAATAAAACGAACAGTTAAATCATGGTATATCCAGGGCAGAATGTTATGACTATAATCATTCAATGGTGTAAGACCCCCTAACAAACTCCTTTTATTTGTTTTTAAGATTTTATTTATTTATTCATGAGAGAGAGAGAGAGAGAGAGAGAGTGAGAGTAAGAGAGAGGCAGAGACACAGGCAGAGAGAGATGCAGGCTCCATTCAGGGAGCCCGATGTGGGACTCAATTCCAGGACTCCAGGATCACGCCCTGAGCCAAAGGCAGACGCTTAACCACTGGGCCACCCAGGCATCCCACAAACTCCTTTTATAAAACCATTTTGCTTTAAAACTTTGGTTCTAGGGACTCCTGGGTGGCTCAGCAGTTGAGCGTCTGTCTTCAGCCCAGAGTGTGATCCTGGAGTCCTGGGATCAAGTCCCACATCAGGTTCCCTGCGGGGAGCCTGCCTCTGTGTGTGTGTGTGTGTGTGTCTCATGAACAAATAAATAAAATCTTAAAAAAAAAAAGCTGGTTCTATATGTTGATTAGGAAGATGTAATTAAGACTTTGAAATATGGCTGAATTCTTCCCTCACACTCCTCCCTTCCTCAAAAGAATGCGCAGAAAAATCATCCAGATTAAGATCGGCCTGTAATGAGAACAAGCAAGCAAGAGGACGTGTCCAGGGTGTCAGAGCCTCAATCTTGGCCACCCGTAGTAAATTGTGAATACACACACCCTATTTTTCTCCCAAACCCTTTTGTGTACTTGCGTTCCCCCCCCACCCCCGTTAAATTCTATAAGTTTATCACTCAAAGAATGAGTTGTTGGGCTTCCCAAATGACGTCTTTTAAACTTAAAATTGCACTCCGGTTGCCCTTCCAAATCAAAGAATAAAGCTCACTCCCCGTCGGCTTTCCACCAGACGTTTGCGTTACTTTCCAACCTTTCCCCTAGAAGCCCCTTCATCCTCTAAGGCAGCGGGTCTCCAGGGTTCCTGACGGCCGCCGCCGCTCCCCACCCCCGCCCCCCGCCGTCCCCGCCGAGAACCGGGAAGTGTTTACATCCCGTGCGCCAGGCTGTTTCCCACGTGTACTACGGCTGTTTCCGGTTCTGCTTTCGCTATTCTCTGGCAAATACTGTTAGAGGGCAGCCGGGTCTGCCAGAGTCTTCGGAGAAAGGGGTCAGGGCTGGCTGCAGACAGAGGATGCACGCTGACCCGCCTGAGAACTGCAGGTGACAGGAACCTGTGCACCTGCGCGCCCCCCCCCCCGGTCCCCGACAGGTGACAGGCACCTGCGCGCGTCCTCCCCCCTCCGCCCCCAGCTCCCCTGCAGGTGACAAGCACCTGTGCACCTGCGCGCGCCCTGCCCCGTCCACGCCCAGCTCCCCTACAGGTAACAGGCACCTGGGCACCTGCGCGCGCGCCCCTCAGGTCCCCAGCGCCCCCTGGCCGGCCGACAGCCCGGCTCTCCGGAACCGAACACAACCCACCCCCACCCCCCCCCCACGCCACACACACCGCGGCCCCAGCCCGGCGCTGCCCCTCCCGCCCCGCGGGTACCTGGCGCAGCCGCGCGCCCGCCGCGGCCCACCGCGCGCGCAGGGCCCTCTCCCGGAAGTCGCGCAGGCTCTCGCAGTCGGGCGCGCCGCCGTCGGCCGGGAAGAGCGCGTCGCGCACCGCCGCGCCGCCGCAGCCGCTCGCGGCCTCGCCCAGGTAGCGCTCCAGGCGCCCGCACAGCTCCTGCACCGCCGCGTCGCCGGGGCCCGCGCGCGCCGGCCACACGAGCGCCCAGAGCCCGAGCCCCAGGCCCCAGGCCCCGCCGGCGCGCGCGTCCAGCTCGGGCGGCAACGGCGGGAAGCAGCGCTCCAGGGGCGGCCAGAGCGCCGCCAGCTGCCGGTGCGCGCCGCGGAGCCCGGCGGCCGAGAGCAGGCCCGCCCAGCTCGGGGGGGACGCGGCCCGCTCGGGCTCTGGTTCGGGCTGGCTCCCCTCGCGCCGCCGCCGCTGCGCCGTGCGGTCGTGACAGGTCACGGCGAACTTGCCCTCCGCGTCGTTCCAGGCCACGAGGAAGCGCAGCTGGTGTCGCTCGGGCTCGGCGAAGAGGTCGTCGCGGACCGGCACCCAGCCCTCCAAGCTGTCGGGCTGCTCGTCTTCCATGGCCTCGGACCAGCGGCCCGCGGGCTCGGCCCGCGCGCGCCCGGCCTCCCCGCGCCCCCAGCTGCCCGCCGCGGACCGCGACATTCTGGCGGGACCGCGCCCGCGTCAGCGCCCCCGGGGCGCCACCCCACCCCCGGCGCCTCCGATTGGCTGCCCGCGGCGTGGACGGGTTCTCGGCAGCCAATGGGAAAGCTGGGACTCTGTCTCCGGCCGGCGCTGGGCAGCGGTCCCTGCCGCCCCGCGGGGCCTGGGCCCAAGGACTTCCCCTCCTGCCTCACCATTCCCACCTTTGTACCTGCTGACGTAGGGAAAGTGTTCCTGACGAGTTATCGTCTTAGCCTCCTGCACTCAAAGAACCTCTTGAGAACGGGGACCCACTGATTCCGTCCTCGCTCACTGGGGCGTCGGGGAGCACCCGAGGGTTCCTGCGCTCAGAAGGGGTGTAGATAGACCAAAGGTTAAATCAAACGTAGGAGTTATGGGCTGAGGGTCTCCAAGCGCCACCCACCGGGTAAAAGCCACCCGATTGTTGTTACCAACTCAACGAACTTTTATGGAGTGCCTGATGTGTGCGGGCGGGGGGGGGGGGGGGGGGGCTGCCGAGGGGCATACACAAAAGATGTCTCTGTCGTCAAAGCATCCCAGCTCCCAGACAGCGTGTTTAAATAGTGTGTTCCTACTCTTCGCTTTACAGCCAAGGAGACAGATCCAGAAGGAATCCTGTCCCAACAGTACACAAGCAGGCTAGTAAGACCACCTGGCTCTGGCTCCCCAAGACCTGTTTAAGGAGATAGGGGAAATCTAATTTGCACGTGAGGATGGGATGTGACTTGGAGCTGGTCGGGTTCACGCAACAGGGAATAAGACAGCCCAGGTCTGTGTCCGGGACTGAGACACAGAGCAGCAGGTCTGCTTCCATCCCGTGAGTTCATGGGATGGGTGGTGCGGGGAGACAACCCAGGGAGCCGCGAGGAGAAGCCTTTCTCCAAGACTAGGCTCCTGAAGGCTAGACTCAGGAACCGGTGAGAAAACTTTTGAAGGTTTGGATTTGGGAAAGCAGGAGATCAGATTTACAGTTGCTGTTATGCCCAAAGGAAAACAACAACAAACCAGGGCCAGCCTGGAGCAGTGGTTAGGGCATCTCTCCCCCTGAAGTTGATCCCAGGGTATCTAGAAACTTCTGTGGAATGAGCTTAAGGTCCAAAGTTGCTTATCTGAGTCTCCCCCACCAACCCTTTAGTGCTTGTGTAGTGCTGTGGGGCTTTGGACTCAGAACTGCTGCACTTGGTGGTCTTCTTGGAACAAGAATTTGTTAGTTGAAGGGATTTATTTCTCCTCAAGTCATTTTTAAATATATTATCTTAGCTAACACGATTTACTTGTAATTCAATAATAGTCTGTTTTAATATCTTTTTTGTATATTCTTTACAATATGTCTTTTTACTGTATTTGTTTTATATTGTTTTATCCTTTTTAGTATTTCTAATTTACTTGCTTTATCAAAATGACACTAGTAGGCTTTCTAATTATAAAAGTAATTTCGTTTTTGTGTGAGGGAAAGATGTTTGTATATTCTTAGAAAAAATAAGCGTGAGTATACACTAAACCTAATCATTGTTGTTACCAGGATACATGCCTACTTTATATTTACTTTATGGTTCCTTTGTAATATTTGCCTTTTTCTTTTTTTTTCTTTTTTTTAAATATTTGCCTTTTTCTAAGCCAAATATCATATGTTATTTCTCATTATTAAATAGTTTTTAAGAATTAATAAAAGGTGTATAAATAATTGTTATCAAAATAGGTACAATAAAAAATATAAAGAAAAAAGCAAAATAACTCAAAAGTTAAACTCTGCTCTCATTTTGTGTTTATTATTATATGTATTATCATATATTATTATATATTTATATATTATGCTATATATTATATATCATCTATATAATATATATATGATTATGCTGTAATTGTATTTTATACTCTCTTTTTACTTACAGCTATATTGTGGATATTTTCCACATAAAAAATAGGTATTTACATGATTGTTTTTAATACTTGCCAATATTGAGTGTATTGTGGTTTACAAATTCTATATTGATAGTCATAGATTAATTTCAGCTTTTTGCCAATATGCATAATGCTGTGGTGAACATCCTTGTACATATATATCTTTGCGTAAATTTTGTCTTTCATTTTTTTTGTTCTGATATTTTATTTTGCTTCTAATATTCTAGATACCTGGCAGTAATGATATTTTTCAAATTACATTTTGATTGAGATTTAAAAAGCAGCAGATGCAAAATTCTGAGATCAAATCACCATAAGGAGACTTTTCAAGGAAATGGTCCAGAACCCAATTCATGCTTTCAGGGGGAAAATTGGTGGAGCCATTTCTCCAGAGAATGCTGTTAGTGGGATGGAGGGAAGGTTGGAAGTCCTGTCCTCTAGGCCCAAGCCCAATGAAGGATCTTCAAAGGGACCCTTCAGAGAGTTTGCTGTATCTCCTGCAGGTGGCCTGAGGTGAGCAGATTGGCTGCTTTGATGGCAGACCCAGGGGAGGTGGCTGCATTGGTTCTGGCAGCATTCCAGAGTTTGCAGGGACCAAGGATGGGCCTGCCTCCTACAATCCAGTTGTAAGCCAGGAAGAAGACAGAGTCAGCAAGGAATCATCATATCCTGCCCAAGAGAGCCAACTGCATGGGTAAGGAGACCTCATTTGAGAGATCCTGGAGGTGGCCCACCAGAGCCTATAAGGAGAATGCAAGGGACCCCCTGGAAGAGAAGCGTTCTCAGCCTGGTTATGGAAACCTGGGGGGAAAGTCTCCATAATGGAAAACTCCAGAGATGTAAAAAACTCTCCATGAGAGAGGGAGGGAGAGTGTAGACACACACACAAGTGCACAATAGAGAGCTCTAAGCACCTGCCAGCCCAGAGAGCCGGAAGATAGCACCCATTGTGGCATTAACTCCAATAGGAGCCATCTTATCACCTTGGCGCCTCCTGCCCTGGCGTTCCACCAGCAGCTCAATAAGGAGGTGTGGGGAGAAGAGGCCGATCTCTTTCCTCCTTTCTGAGGGCAGACTTCCAGCTAAAGAGGCCCAGACCGGGTAGGGGAGAAGATTTTGATACTGGCTAAGCAAAGTCTGACTTTTACATTAATATTCTGCACTATACATTCAGTTGCTGAATGCAGACTATGCCTTCACCCTTGGACTGAATGTCACCTAAGAGGGATCAGAAAGTCATGGATCTGCTGGACTTTTTTATCCACTGAGGGAAATAATTCCCACTGTGAGTAAATGTTAAAGGAATGGTGGAAGAAAAAAATATTAAGTTGCATCTGATTGCCTTCAGAGTTGTGCTTGTTCAAAACGCTCTTGGAATAGAGCGTCAGGTGGAAGATGCACCACACAAGGGCCCTCAGATGCCCTCCCTCTCCACATGCCCTGCAGCTACCCTCCTGACCCTGCTGTGGCAGCCTCCAGCCCTCTAAACATGACCAGCCATTGGAGTAGCTCAGTGGGTCTCTAGGCCTCAAATCCTCCCAGTATATGAAGAAACTCAGAGGACAGCATGTGACCTCTCCCGGTGACACTTGAGCAGCAAGAAGTGGCAAGAGAGCCTAGGCAGGTCTATATTTGGGCTTTCACTCATGGCAGGCCTGTTGCTATTTGCAGCAGGAAGCCAGCTCATGTTACCATCACCTCTGCACCCCAGCTGCAGAGTCCTGCTGTGAGACAGTCGGAGGCAGCCCTCTGGGGCGCACAGGTAACCCAGAGGGAGATCCTCAGTTTTCCAGCCATCATCCAGAGACCTTGGAGGTAAAAGGAGACCCTGTGGACCCTTAAATAAGCAGGCAAGTTTTTGGATAATCATAGTCTTCTAATGCAAAGGGTATTTTATTAGAAACCCCGTAACTTGATGCCACAATGTTAATGCAAAATCGTTCCTTTAGGGAGAGAGGTATCATCTTAAACTGCAGAATCTTAAACTGTGAATGTCTTCTGTGCCTTCCAGTAGCATGGATTTGCCTTGCTAATACAACGTAGTGTTGGTACAGGGTGTGGAAGCCCCTAAACAGATAGAGGCTGGCCGTTCTTAAAATGTACCCATAGAGTATTTTTAGTGCGGGGGCCCATTTGCTAGAACAGTTTGGAACCCTAAATAGTGTTATCCTCTGGCTCCAGTGACCAATTGATAAATACATCTTGTTTTAATCTGTGTGGGCATCCCAAGAAATCAGAATTTCATGTTTTGATTGACATACGGGAAGACAGGACTATGATCATTTTTCACCTGTTATACATACCCCTCCTCCCATGGAAAGTTTCCAGGTTTGGACCGTGTCTGTAAAAGTTGATTTGAGCTATTTTGCGTAACTGCACAGCCAACACTTTAAAGCAAAGTTTCTTCAGCTGCAGCTTGGGAATTTCTAAGAGCTACACAGGTGAGCTTCTGAAACTATAGGCAAAATTACGTTTGTGCCCTCATGGGCTCACTTTTGGGGAGAGAATTAACACCTTTCAGTAGATTCCCAGAAACTCTCGTGCCCTATAGAAGGTTAAAAATCATTTTTGTGAGGGACTTTTCCTTTTTTCTTTCTTTTTTTTTGTGGGGGACTTTTCTAATTAATGCACTGGGGTATACCTCCCACATAGACAGCAAAAGTCTGTTTTCTTTGTAACTGCAGCCCCATGGCCTAGAGTAGAAGCTGTCTAGCTACTCTATTCTTTATAGGCTGTGACCTATTTATTTCTCTGAGGTTCAGTTTCATCACTTATGAAATGACAATTTATTGGTAATGTTCCTTCTCCCTAGATTCTGAATATTTTGGTAAGACACTAAAAGAGTCTGAGCGTTGAGGAGGAAAGTGCATGGCAGCTGTGGAGGTGTGTTGCAAACCTCCTGCTTGGGTGCCGGGTGCCCAGACCAGTTTGTTTGTCTGTCCAAAGGGGAAAGGCTGGCACAAAAGAGTTTGTTCCCATTAGATTTGTTCTCAATGTTTTCCAGTCTTCTTGCTTGTAGGACAGTTCAATTTGGTTTTTCACCCTTCAGTTTCCGGTTGAAAGAATTTGTCAGCATGATTTATTGGTAATACAGAATTCTGGTTTTCTCCCTTTTGGTGGCACACAGAAATGTGTTAGTTTTAGCAGGCTGCTCCAGGGTCTGTAGGCAATATGGTGTAGTGGAAAACTGAGTCTGGATCCATCTCTTTACCTGCTGGATTATGTGTCCAGCATACAGCACAGGGCCGGACACAGAGTAGCCCTGGGTCACCCCTTGTTAAATGAAATTGGGCCTGGCAAGTCCTTTCTCCTCACAGAAACTCAGTTTTGCCATCCTAAAATCAGAAAGTTGAATTAGATGCTCTCCAAGGGAACTTCTACCCCTAGAGGGTCTATACCTCAGCATAGGCCCCTTGGAAGCTCATGTTGTGAGGACCAGCGACCTCACAGTGGATGTTTGTGCCTGGAGATGAGGCTCTTCTACTCTGGTGCCTTCTCCCATCTTTGGTTGTTTTCAGGGGATGGAATGATCCCACAGCGGCTGCAGGGCCTCCACTCTGCCATGGCTACTGTGAGTCTTCACTTTCTGACCCCCATCCTCTCCTTTCGTGGGTGCCCTGTGGGAGAGGCCAGGGTCCACATAATGATACTAACAGCCACCCCCACATTAATAACAGCAACTGACACGTACTGAGCACTGACTTTGAGCCCTGGGCTAGGCAAAGCATTTTACACACATCATGTTATTTCATCTAAATGCTATCTTTAGGGTGCACCTGGGTGGCTCAGCGGTTGAGCACCTGCCTTCAGCTCAGGTCATCATCCCCGGGTCCTGTGATCGAGTCCTGCATCAGGCTCCCTGCAAGGAGCCTGCTTCTCTCTCTGCCTATGTCTCTGCCTCTTTCTCTGTGTTCTCATGGATAAATAAATAAAATCTTTTTTTTTTAATGCTATCTTTAGGAGGCAGGAAGCACAATAGGCCCATTTCATGGGCTCATGACAGTAAGACCCTGAGAGGTGACTTTCCCAACGCTACCACGATAAGAAGTAGCAGAGACAGAAAACAAGCACAGAGCTTTCTGAATCCAGAGGGCAGTGGCCTTAGAGAGGGGTTAAGGGTGGGGTGAGGGTGTTCCCTAGAGATTGAATTGATAGAACCAGAATCAGCATTAATTGGGTATTGGTTACCTGGGTGATGTCAAGGATGAGCTCCTGGTCTCTGGTTTGAGATCCTGGTCCTATTTCCTTTGGATGTATACCCAGAAGTGGGATTGCTAGAGCTCATGGTAATTCTGTTTTTAGTTTTTTTTAAGAACCTCCATACTATTTTCCATAACGGCTGTACCATTTTATATTCCCACCAACAGTGAACAGGAGTTCTCTTTTCCCACACCCTCCCCAACACTTGTTATCTCTTGTCTTTCTGGGACTGCCATTCTAACAGGCACGAGGCATTGTGGTTTTTTGTTTCATTGTGGGTTTGGGGAAGGTTGTTTTTTGTTTGTTTTTAGGTAGGTTCCACAACTGGCGTGGAGTACAACTCAGAACTTGAACTCATGACCCTGAGATCAAAACCTGAGCTGAGGGGATCCCTGGGTGGCGCAGCAGTTTGGCGCCTGCCTTTGGCCCAGGGCGCGATCCTGGAGACCCGGGATCGAATCCCACATCAGGCTCCCGGTGCATGGAGCCTGCTTCTCCCTCTGCCTGTGTCTCTGCCTCTCTTTCTCTCTGTAACTATCATAAATAAAAAAAAAAAAAAAAAAAAAAAAACCTGAGCTGAGATCAAGAATTGGCCACTTAACCCACTGAGTGACCCAGGCTCTCCCTCACTGTGGTTTTGACTTGCACTTCCCTAATGATGAGTGATATTGTGCATCTTTTCATATGTCTGTTGGCCACCTGTATATCTTCTTCTGAAAAATGTTTTGTCATGCCCTCTGTTCATTTGTAATCAGATTATTGGGGGGGGTTTGCCATTGAGTTGTATGAATTCCTTGTATATTTTGGATATTAACTATCATGTAAATAGTTTACAGATATTTTCTCCTATTCCATAGATTGCCTTTTCATTTTATTGATTGTTTCTTTTGCTATGGAAGTTATTTTTAGTTTAATCTAGTATTGCTTGGTTTTTTCCCCTCTTGTTGCTTATGCTTTTGGTGTCGCATCCAAAAGTTGTTGCCAAGACTGATGTCAAGGACATTTTCCCCTTGTTTTCTTCTAGGAGTTTTATGGTTTCACATCTTACATTTAAGCCCTTAATTTTTTAGTTAATTTTGGTAAGTGGTGTAAAATAGGAGTCCAGTTTTATTTATTTTTTGCGTGGGATTATCCAGTTTTCCCAGCACTATTTATTGAAGAAATTGTCTTTCCCCACAACAGGGTAATTCTGATTAGCTAGAGCGAAGGCAGTGGTGTTTAGAGCCCCTTAGGTTGAAAGACTCTGATTGTTTTGTTGACCAGTAAAGGATGTGGGGTCATAGGATGGATCAGAATGGGGAGAAAACAAAGCAGTGTTTCCACAGCTGGATGGCCCCTTAGGCCTTGGGAACCTCTGAAGAGAGATGTGGGCTAAAGTAGGGGTGATGCATGTGCTACTCAGGAGTATCTTGCAGTCCTTTGGGTCTGGCACATGTGTTTAGGGGTATGTAGGGAAGGCCTCTTGGTCCATCTCAATGCTTGTTTTATTGGGATGCTGACCCATCATAGGGAAATGTGTCCTACTTCACTTGAAGCCATACTTTCCCATCCCTAAAGCAAGCTATGTTGTGAGGAGATGCCAGGACTGCCCCAGCCAGAGTCTAATGGTGGGCAAGCTTTAGGAATTAACCCAAAAGAACATCCAGGCTCTGGGATCTTCATAAATCACACATTTTAGGAAGGCAAAGCACTGGCCCTTAAACCTGTTGCTTTGTGTTGCTGCGTCTAGGAACAACCTTCTTCATTCATCCCCCCTCCCTCCACACACACCCACCCAGGGGCAGACTGAGTCCCCATGGATCTGTTGGTGGTCCAAGGCACAGTGGAACTAGTACCTTGTGCATCAGTCCTGTGTGGTCATGGTGCTCAGCCCCAGCACACATTACTGAAGGGATGCTGACCACTGTCTTCCATATAAGAGTTTTGGAGCATTAGAGAACAGGACTTGAAGCTTTTCTAAACCTAATGTGACATGCCTGGTCTTGGAGTCAAGTTTCCTAATGTGGATCCAGCCCCCAGAGACCAGTTGCATGGATGGTATGTGGTGAGGGTAGCAGTGTCTTTGTCCATAATAGCAGCTGCAAGTAGGCCTCTCTGTGTGGTGCTAAGAGAGGAAGTGGAACTACAGCATCCTATGTGAACTTCAGAGAGGGGGGTAAGAGGCAAGATTCCCAGGGGCTCACCGGGGCCAAAACTGTGCAGTCCATTCCCACTATCCCCACCACACTCAGAGAAGGCCTACGGGTGTTATGTTTTGTCTTGTCATTAGCAAGAGCTAACATGAGCCTCTGGGGCATGTATGAGGGACTTCCAAGGAGGGTTATTGCCCTGAATAAGTTGGAAGAATGACAATTGGTACAGAGCCTAGATGAAGAGAGGTGGCTGAGGGTTTCCCCAGGGTAAGGACAGAGCAAGTCTCCATCACTGGGATCCAGAATCTCTGAGTCTTCCAGAAGTAAGGCCAGATGGGGGGCTGGGTCAGTCCTCTGCGCTCCTCAGACTGCCCTGAGCCTTTCATTTAAAGTTTTTTTTTTTTTTTTTTTTATGATAGTCACAGAGAGAGAGAGAGAGGCAGAGACACAGGCAGAGGGAGAAGCAGGCTCCATGCACCGGGAGCCCGATGTGGGATTCGATCCCGGGTCTCCAGGATCGCGCCCTGGGCCAAAGGCAGGCGCCAAACCGCTGTGCCACCCAGGGATCCCTGCCCTGAGCCTTTCCCTGTGCTCACAGGACAGAGCTGGGAGGGTGTATGGCAGGCAGCCAGAGGAGCCTGGTGGCTGTTTCCAAGAAACAGCCTGGAGGGAAGTGTGGGTCACAAGAGCAAAAGTGTCCTCTCTGACCAGCCTGGAACATGGGCCAAGTTCTTTTCCCTGGGAGAATGGGTAGAAAAGCTGAGTGATCCTTGGTCTCCTCAGAGTAGAGGAACAGAGAGATGAAACAGAAGACCTAGAGCAGGAATATGCAGGATGAGGATCAGGACCCAGACAGTGCAGGACATCACAGGCACTCAAGGTCAGAGCATAGGGAGACTGAAGAGTGGGTTAGGGAGGCTGAAGAGTGGGTTTTCCAGAAGTGTGCCCCGTCACATTTGCTAGTGTGGCCTGTGGGGGTGATCGCAGGCTTGTGGCTCGGGAGACAGGATGCATGTCGTCACACCACACATCAAAGTGGAGAAAGCGAGAGGCAGTGAGCTCCATCTGGCGGTGTCAGATCTGGGGAGAATGGGAATGTTCAGGAAGCCAAGGCTTCTCTAAACTTCTGCCTCTGCGTGGAACAGAGATTAGGGCCAGAGACAAGGATATGGAGCCACGAGAGTAGACAAATCACTTGCAGGAGGTAGAGACTGAAGACGAGCAGGGATGGAAGCCCGGGGAGTTGCTCAGTGCAGGACTCAGAAAGAGTTCAGCTGTCCCAAGAGAAGATGGTAGGCTGAGCTGGGTCACCAGGATCGAGTGTCACAGAATAGCCAAGAAAGCATGGGCCAGTGTCCATGGATTTCGCAATTAGGCCATCAGAAAATGCTATATTGTTTTAAAAGGCAATCAAAAACAGAACATGGAAAGAAAAATGAATGGCATTTTTAATTTTTTTATTTTTATTTATTTTTTGAATGGCATTTTTTAAATATAGCTTTGGGATGGTTATTAAAAGGACAGTCAGTCTGTCAGCAGAGGTCACAAAGTCCCTCCCTGCAGAAAAACAGGCACTGCTGGTCAGGGGAGCCACTGAACCTGAGTCCTGGGTACAGCAAACAGCTGGCTGCTGGCCCTGATCCCACAGTGGACATTAAGGGGGGCTGTTTGGATCATAATAAACATTATGACTGGGGTGGGGAGGGAGTACTAAGCTGTATCTTTAAATTTTTTTGATTTTGTTATTTACCCCCCAAATTTATTGTATACGTACCATTTGGGATAGTTAGGAATGGCAGTTTTCCTATTTTATTATTTTTAAATTTTATTAAAGATTTTATTTATTTATTTATTTGAGAGAGGGAGAGCAGAACAGAAGAACACGGGTGCAGAGGAGAGGGAGAAACAGACTCCCCACTGAGCAGGGAACCCAATGACTTGGGGTTCGATCCCAGGACCCCGGGATCCTGACCTGAGCCGAAGGCAGACTCTTTAACTGACTGAGCCACCCAGGCACCCCAGTAATAGTAGTTTTTTTTTTTTTTAAAGGCATTAAGTTTACCACAGTTTATTTTTAAAGGGGGCATCAGGAACTGGATTATGGGGATGGTTACACGACTTGAGAAATTCACTAAAAACTATTGCATTGTGCACTTAAAACAGGTGAATTTTATGATTTGTAAATTATATGTCAATAAAGTTATTTTCAGAATAGATTAATGAGTAGGCTAAGCAGCTCACAGAACTCCTGGTTTTATGTAGGAATAAGTTGTTGATAAAGTGCTTGTGCATGTAAATTGGAATGGTAGAACAGTTCAATAGATAGAAATTTTGGCCAATATTTGGACATCAAGTGCACCTGTTTGTGACTTGTACAGTTAAATGGAAAAAAAACATAACTGCTCCTCTATACCAAAAAGGTCATTCTAAGGGGCATCCAGGTGGCTCAGTCAGTTGAGCATCTGACTTTTAATTTTGGCTCAGGTCATGATCTCAGGGTTCTGGAATCGAACTCTGTGTCAGGCTCTGCACTCAGTGGGGAGTCTACTTGAGATTCTCTCTCCTTCTCCCTCTGCCCCTCCCCCTGCTAGAGCACACACTCTCTCAAATAAATAAATAAATAAATAAATAAATAAATAAATAAATCCCTTTTTTAAAAAAGATTTTATTTTATTTATTCATGAGAGAGGCAGGGACACAGGCAGAGGGAGAAGCAGGCTCCATGCAGGGAGCCTGATGTGGGACTCGATCCCAGGTCTCCAGGATCATGCCCGGACCCAAAGGCAGATGTTCAACTGCTGAACCACCCAGGTGTCCCAATAAATAGATCTATAAAACAAGCAAGCAAAAATCATTATTTTAGGGACACCTGGGTGGCTCAGTTGGCTAAGCACCTGCCTTCTACTGAGATCATGATCCCAGAGTCTTGGGAGAGCCCCAAGTCGGGCTTCCCCGTCAATGGGGAGCCTGCTTCTCCCTCTCCATCTGCCTCTTCCCCCGCTCATGCTCTCTCTCTCTCTCTCTCTCTCAAGTAAATAAAAAATTCAACAATAAGTAGACAGATAACCCAATTTGAAAATGAGTGTATTGGGGTTCTCCAGAGATACTGAATCCAATGAGGGGGTATGTGTATGTGCGTAAAGAATGTGAAAGATGGATGCCTGGGTGGCTCAGTGGTTGGGCATCTGCCTTTGGCTCAGGGTGTAATCCCAGATCCTGGGATTGAGTCCCACATCGGGCTCCCTGCATGGAGCCTGCTTCTCCCTCTGCCTGTGTCTCTGTCCCTCTCTCTGTGTCTCTCATAAATAAATAAATAAAATCTTTAAAAAAAAAAAGAATGTGAGAGAGACATTTATTTTAAGGAATTGGCTCATGCAGTTATGGAGGCTGGAAGTGCAAAATCTGCAGGGTTGGTTGGCAGTCTGGAGACCCAGGGAAGAGCCAGTGTTGCAGTTCAAGTCTGAAGGCCATCTGCTCCCAGAATTCCTTCTTGCTTGAGGAAGAGCCACCTTTACTCTGTTAAGCTCTACAACTGATTGGATGGCGCCCACTCACATTACGGAGGGCAATCTGATTTACTGAAAACTCACCAACTTAAAAGTCAACCTCATCCAAAAAACGCCTTCACAGAAATATTCAAAATAATATTTGGGGGATCCCTGGGTGGCTCAGTGGCTTAGTGCCTGCCTTCGGCCCAGGGCGTGATCCTGGAGTCCCGGGATCAGGCCCCACGTCGGGCTTCCTGCATGGAGCCTGCTTCTCCCTTTGCCTGTGTCTCTGCCCGCCCCCCCGTCTCTGTGTGTATCTCTCATGAATAAATAAATAAAATCTTTAAAAAAAAAAATATTTGACTAAATACTTGAACACCATGGCACAGCCAAGTTGACACATAAAAGAAACCATCACAGTGGGCAAAGGATTTGAATAAACTTTTCTTCAAAGATAATATATAAGTGCCACTAAGTGCATGAAAAGATGCTTTACATCATCCATATGGAAAATGCAAATCAAGATGAGCTAGCACTTCACATCTGCTAGGATGGCTCCAATCAAAAAAATGGACAACCCTTTCATGAAGATGGCGCCGAAGGCGAAGAAGGAAGCCCCTGCCCCTCCCAAAGCCGAAGCCAAAGCAAAGGCTTTGAAAGCTAAGAAAGCGGTGCTGAAAGGCATGCACAGTCACAAAAAAAAAGAAGATCCGCATGTCACCTACATTCCGATGACCCAAGACCCTGCATCTCCGAAGGCAGCCCAAATATCCTCTAAAGAGTGCCCCCAGAAGAAACAAGCTTGATCACTATGCCATCATCAAGTCCCCCTTAACTACTGAGTCAGCCATGAAGAAAATAGAAGACAACAACACACTTGTGTTCATTGTGGATGTCAAGACCAATAAGCACCAGATCAAACAGGCTGTGAAGAAGCTCTATGACATTGATGTGGCCAAGATCAACACCTTGATCAGGCCTGATGGAGAGAAGAAAGCATATGTTCGACTGGCTCCTGACTATGATGCTTTGGATGTTGCCAACAAAATTGGGATCATCTAAACTGAGTCCAGCTGGCTGTAAATCTAAATATACATTTTTTCACCATAAAAAAAAGATGGACAATATCAAGTGTTGACTGGAACATGGAGAAATTGGAACGGTCCTACACAACTGGTGGGAATGCAAAATGGTTAAGCCACTTTGGGAAAGAGTTTGGCAGTTCCTCAAAAGGTTAAACATGGTTATCACATGATCCAGCAATTCCACTCATCAGAATGTACCCAAGAGAAAGAGTCAAAAAGTGGAAACAACCCAGGTATCCATCACCTGGATATGTTATCCATGACATAAACAAAATAGGCTATTTTCCTAAACTGGAATATTATTCAGCTGTAAAAAGGATACATTGTACGACATGGATGAACCTTGAAAATATTATGTTCAATGACAAAAAGCTAAACACTGAAGACCATATGTTGTATTATTCCACTTATATAAAATGTCCAGAATAGGCAAATAGAGACAAAAAGTAAATGGCAGGTATCAGAGGCTGGGGGAGCAGGTAGTGGGGAAGTAACTGCCAATGAGTAGGTGATTTTTTGGTGGGGGTAATGAAAACGTTCTGGAATTGGATAACAGTGATGAGCACATAACTCTAAGTTTATTAAAAATACTAGATTGTACACTTTTTTAAAAAGATTTATTTGAGAGATAGAAGAGAAGGAGCACACAAGTGGAAGGAGGGACAGAGGGAGAATATCTTCAAGCAGACCCCCTGCTGTGCGTGGAGCCCAATGCGGGGCTCAGTCTCCCAACCCAAAGATTGTGACCTGAACCAAAACCTAGAGTCTGACACTTAACCAACTGAGCTGGGCACCCCTAAATTTTACGCTTTAAAAGCTGAGCCTTATGATTTGTAACTTATATCTTAATGAAACCATTATTTTTAAAAGTACAAATAGGGGGGCATCTGGGTGACTCAGTGGTTGAGAGCCTGCCTTTGGCTCAGGTTATGATCCTGGGGTCCTGTGATGGAGTCCTGCATTGGGGTCCTGCAGGGAGCCTGCTTCTCCCTCTGCCTATGTCTCTGCCTCTCTCTGTGTCTCTCATGAATAAATAAATAAAACCTTTAAAAAATAAAAAGTACAAATAGTGTCAAAAGATACACTTTCTGGCATGCTATAAATGTTTACATTTCCAAATAAAACTGTTTTTATAACTCTTGAATTTACTTAATGGACTCTTAAATACTATTGTAGTTTGATACCCTTCATCAGGTATGCTTAAAAAAATGCAGCATAAACTCTTATGGAATGCCTGTGATGTGAGCATAACTCTTATGTGAGCCTGTGGCTCAGTTGGCTAAGCATCTGACTCTGGGTTTTGGCTCAGGTCATGATCTCAGGGTCGTGAGATCGAGCCCCACATTAGGCTCCACGTTTAGCATGGAGTCTGTTTAGGATTCTCTAGAATGTACCTCTCCCTCTGCCCCTTTTGCTTATTCTCTCTCTCTCTCTCTCTTTCGCAAATAAATATATAAAGCTTCAAAAAAAAAAAAAACCTCTTTTATAACATTAGAAAGTTTACCTTGTTCTTTTTTTCTCCTCGAGCTTGTGTTTACATATAACTTCTCCAAAGAGTTTTATCCTAATGTATTTTTTCTGTACTTATAAAGTCTTATTGATCATCTAGGAGAAATCTCAACAACAACAACAACAAAAAACACATATATGCATGCAATTTAAATTTTTTTACTTTCCTGGAACTATAAGTCTCTAAATGATAATTTATCAATACAATTTATAGTCACATGTGAGCAAAATAACATGCATTACTAATTTTGACAATTATTAAACAAAAGTGAAATGGAAATGCATCTCTTGAGCTGGATGGGGCTTAAAAAAAAAAAAAAGTTCGGAATGCCTGGTGGCTCAGCAGTTAAGTGTCTACCTTTGGCTCAGGGCATGATTCTGGGGTCCCAGGATAAAGTCCCACATCGGGCTTCCTGCAGGGAGCACAATTGGTTGAGCATCTGGCTCTTGGTTTAAGCTCAGGTAGTGATCTCAGGATCATGAGATTGAGCCCCATGTCAGGCCCCATGCTCAGCTTGGAGTCTGCTTAAGACTCCTTCTCCTTCTCCCTCTGCCCCCTCCTCTGCCTCTCTCTCTCTAAAGTAAATAAATGAATTTTTTAAAAACATAATTAATATGCACTAAATAACAGGGCACCAAAATACATGAAGCAAAAGGTGACAAAAATGGAGAAAGAGACAACTCAACAAAATCAGTTGGAGACCTCAGCACTCTACTTTTGATAACAGAACAACTAAAAAGAGGATCAACAAGGAAATAGAGGACTCAAATAATACTGTAAACCAGCTGGACTTCAGACAACACTCTACCCAACAGCAGTAGAATACACACACTTCTCAAAGCATATAGAATGCATTCCCCAGAATAAATCAAATGCTAAAACAAATCTTCATAAATTTAACAAGGTAGAAATAATACAAAAATATGTTCTCTGACCATAATGGGATGCTATTAGAAATCAGTAACAGAAATTTGAGAAGTCATAAATATGTGGAAATTAAAAATACATTCCTAAATAACCAGTGTTTCAAAGAAGAAAGCAGAGGGGAAATTAGAAAATAGTTCAAGATGAATAAAAATAAAGATAAAACATATGAAAAGTTTGTGTTTTTTTTGCCACAGTATCAGAATGTAGCAAAAGTCATGCTTAAAGGGTAATTTACAGCTATAAATGCCTGTATTTAAAAAGATATTAAATCAGCAACCTAACCTGCCACTTTAAGACTCTGAAAAAAGAACAGCAAACTGAACAAAGCAAGAAGGAAGGAAATACTAAAGATTACAATGGAAATTAATGAAGAAGGGAATAGAAAAACAATAGAGAAAATCCAAGAAAGCCAAAAACTGCTTGCTTCCTAAAGAGATCAGCAAAACTGACAAGCTTTTACTGGCCAAGAGAAAAATAGAGAAGACTCACAGCACTAGAATCAGAAATGAAAGAAGGGACATTATTATCAACCTTACAGAAATAAAAATAATTTAAAAGAATACTATGAACAATTGTATTCCAAAAATTAGGTAAGTTAAATGAAATGGACAAATTCTTGGAAGAATCCAAACTATCAAAATGATTCAAGAAGAAATTGACAATGTGGATGGGCCTATAATAAATAAAGAGACTGAATTAATGATAAGGAAAAAAAGGGACGCCTGGGTGGTTCAGGGGTTGAGCATCTGCCTTTAGTTCAGGGCATGATCCTGGAATCCTGGGATCAAGTCCCGCATCAGGCTCCTTGCAGGGAGCCTGCTTCTCCCTCTGTGTGTGTCTCTGCCTCTCTCTGTGTGTCTTTCATTAATAAATAAATAAATAAATAAATAAATAAATAAATAAATACTTTAAAAAATAATAATAAGGAAAAAAAACTCAAAATGAAAGCCCAGATAACTTCACTGGTGAATTACCAAACTTGTAAAGAGGAATTAATGCCAGTCCTTCAGAAGTTCTTTATATATATATATATATATATATATATATATATATATATATATATATCAAGTTCTTCCAAAATATAGAAGAGAAGGAATATTTCCCAACTTATTCTATGAGGCTACATCTTCCTGACACCAAAACCAGACAAAGACATTACAAGAAAAGAAAGTTACAGGCTAATATTTCTTAGGAATATGAATGCAGAATTCCTTTAAAAATGTCAACAAACTGAATCCAGTAATATATATATATATATATATATATATATATATATATATATATATTAAACACTATGTCTAAGTGCAATTTATCCCAAGAATGTAAGGTTGGCTTGACCTCAGAGTTGGCAGTGAGTTCTTAGATATGACACCAAAAGCACAAGTAACAAAAGAAAAAATAAAATAGGCTTCCTCAAAAGTAAAAACTTTTGTGCTTCAAAGGACACCATCAATAAAGATGAGAGTGCCTGGCTGGCTTCGTTGGTAGAGTGTGCGACTCTTGGTCTAGGGATTGTGAGTTTGAGTCCCACGTTGAGTGTAGAGCCTACTTTAAAAATGTTTTTTAATTTATAAAAAGCAATGAAATAGACAGTCTACAAGATGGGAGAAAATATTTGCAAATTATGTATCTGATAATGGACTAGTCTCTAGAATATGTAAAGAAATCTTACAAATAACCCCGTTAAAAATAGGCAGACTATTGAATTGACATTTCTCAAAAAAAAAGATATACAAATGGCCAACAAATGTGTGAAAAAATACCTGCCATCAGTATTCATCAGGGAGATGCAAATCAAAACCACAATGACATACTATTTCACACCCTCCAAGATGGCTATAATAAAAAAAAATCAGATAATAACAAGTGTTGACAGGGGTGTGGTGAAATCAGAGCCTTCATACACTGCTAGTAGGAATGTAAAATGGCACAGCCACTTTGGAAAACAGCTGGGTAGTTCCTCAGAAAATTAAATGTAGAGTTACCCTGTGACCCAGCAACCCCACTCCTAGGTATATACCCAAGAGAGATGAAAAAGATGAAAACATATACACACACAAAACTTGTACATAAACATTTTAGCAGCATTACTTATAGTAGTAGTCAAAAAGTGAAAACAATCGAAATGGAAAGGGAAACATGCAGGGGTGCCTGGATGGTGCTGTCAGTTGAGCATCCAACTCTTAGTTTGGGCTCAGGTCGTGATCTCAGGGTCGTAAGATAGAGCCCTGCATTGTGCTCCACACTCAGTGGGGAATCTGCTTAAGTTTTTATCTCCCTCTGCCTCTTCCTGCCTCTCTCTCTCTCTCTCTCTCTCTCAAATAAATACATCTTTAAAAAAAGGAAAAAGGAAATGTGTAAATAGGCTGATGAATGGATAAAAAAATATGATATACCCATACAAGGGAATATTATCTCGCTCTAAAAAAGGAAAGAAGTACTGACCCGCACTATAACATGGATGAATCTTGAAAACATGCTATGAAAGAAGCCAATCACAAAAGACAGTATATTATATGATCCCATTTATGATTCCATTATATGAATCCAGTATATTGTATGATCCCATTTATAAATCAATAGAGACAGAAAGTAGATTACCAGTTGCTTAGGGCTGGTAGAAATGGAGGAATGTGGGTGGTGGTAGCTAAAGAGTGCAGAATTTCTTTGTGATGGAATGAAAATGGTCTAAAATGTTCTGTGGCAATTGTTGCTTGTTTTCGTAAATATACTAAAAATCACTGAATTATACACTTCTGACAGGAGAATTGTATGGTATGTGAATTCAGTATCAGTAACAAATATTATCAGAGGTAATCTAACATAATAGCAATTATGTGCCAAGAAGAAAGCAGGGACTTTGGAATCCAACAGACTGTATAATCCAGGTCCTCCAAGAACCAAGCACCAAACAGGATCAGATACACAAGGATTTTATTAGGTGAAACTCTTATCTGAGATAAAATGGGGAGGAAGATAGGAAAGGCTGAGAGTGCTCTCAGACCATGGTGCAAGTCTGACCCCAAGTGAGGGAGGGTAGGATGGTTTGGAGGAGCCACTCCAGTCTGCCTTGCACCCTAAGAAAGATTCGGCAAGGCTGTCAAGGAGCCCTCCAGTCAAAATCTGCTGTCAGAGGAGTTTTGGGTCAAACAGAAATGGATCTGCCTTAGAATCCCTGCTACACTCTGTCATTGGATGGAAATGCCTATGGGAAGTGTGTCCTCCATGCAATGTGATGATGGATTTCAGAGCACACCTGAACACCTGGTCACCGAAGCTCCTGTAGTTGGGACATCTGTCAGGCACAGTATCGTGGCCACCACACAGACTAAGGTTCAAATATCAGTTCAACAAATTATTGACCATATGACCTTGCTCCAGATACCCTGTGTGAGCCACAGTTTTATCAGCTGCAAAATGGAGATAATAGCAGTGCCTACCACACAGGGTATGCCTCTAAACTGCCGACCATAGAGAAAGCACACAGTAAGTGCTCCATGAGTAATAGCTGCTACTAATGTTGTATTTACTACTTCTACCATTTATTATTTCTTTCTAGATTTGTATACCTCCATTAAGTAGTAAACATCATAGTCTCTATATAATGAATATTGTTTATTTTACTTAATATCATACTGTACATCTTTGCCAAGTTATCATTTGCTCTCCCTAATATTTTAAAGTCTGCATTATATCCTATAGAGTATGGATATCCTAGTTTACTTAACTATTCTCCTAATCACTGGGGCTTTACAATTTAATTTTTTTGCTGTCATAATAATTTTTGTGGGCACCTGGGTGCTCAGTTTGTTGAATGTCCAACTCTTGATTTTGGCTCAGGTCATGCTCTCAGGGTCATGAGATCCAGGCCTGCATGGGGCTCTGCACTGGGCATGGAGCCTACTTAAGATTATCTCTCTCCCTCTCCCCACTCTAAAAAATTTGTGATAGATATTTTTATATAGAAACGTTTTTTCTCCTGTATTGAATATTTCCCTTCAGGGTACTCATGAAGATTACTAACTTAAAGAGGGTGAACATTTTTAAGGCTCCTGATCTGTGTTGTCCCATTTGCTCTCCAGAAAGTTGGGGCTAGTATACATCCCAAACTGCAGCATGTGAGCATACTCACTTTGCTGTACCCTACCCAGTCTTGGGTAACATTCTTATATTTTTAAATATTTGCTCACTGGAAAGGCTAAATGGCATCTTACTTATTTGTTCTCTATTACTCATAAGGATAGACCATTTCCCAAATGTTTTTGCACAAGTGATTATTTTGTGAGTTGTCCTTGCACACTAACTTATTGAGATCTTATTTTTTTTTCTATCAATTTATACTATTTGTTTAGTAATAACTGCCCAAGTCACTTTGCTTTATTTGGCCTCTGTTTATTTGTTTTAATGAAGAGGAAACTATTGAAATTTCTTTGGTAATATCTGGTCCTCTTTAAGCTTAGAAAGTCCCTCCTTCCTGGAGAAAGTAAACCTCTCTTTGTAGATGGTTCAAAGTAAAACCGTAGCTGAGCTGCCTTTTTAAATTAAAAAAGTTTAGAAAACATTTTTTTAAATTGTGAATGAGCGAGACCAATCTAATGACCATGTACTGGGATGGCCTTCTCATGAATGGGGTTGCTCACTCTTTCTGTGTCCTAGACCCCAGGACGCCCAGTGGGAGCTGCGGGGCAGGAACTCTGCAGGTGCAGAGGCGCCATGGACGGGGAGGCTGCAGGGGCACCCGAACTGCGCCCAGCCCGGGCACCCCAGGACTTCCACTTCTACCCCATGGATCTGTATGACCCCGAAGACCGGCTGCACCTCTTCCCGGAAGAACACTTGCAGACAGGGAGAGAAGTGCAGGCCGAGATGACCGGCGAGCCCAAGGGGGCGGCCCCGAGAGACCTGGAGGAGGACGTGGAAGAGCTTGTCCATTTATACGCACTTGGAGACGGCAGCGAGTGGGACGCGGAGCTCGTGGACGGAAGCTCGCCCCATCTGGAGGTTTGGGAGCAGCGGCCGCGCATGGCCGGGGCGCACAGGGACTGGAGTCTGGGTGCCGAGGCCGAGGCCGGGGACCGGGGCTGCGCGGGTTGGGGTGCACCTGCCCCCAGCCGGGACCTGCGAGAAGCCTACAGGTACTCGCATGGCCGGGCCAGCGAGGAGTACGAGTGCTATGTGATCCCCGAGGAGGAGGACGAGGATGAAGCCGCCTTGGTCTTCTGCGTCACTTGCAAAGCTCCGGTGAGGGCATTGGAGGTTTCTGATGAGCACAGAGAGCACGAGGTGACCCCACTCAGCAAGGCCCTGGAAAGCGCCAAGGTAAATAAATGTTCTGTCTGTAGCACATATATATCTCAGGTAGGCAAGCAGAGAATGAATGGAAATGCCTTCTACAGAAGAGAGAATAGAACACTAATGTCTCCTTGCTAACCTCTGTTTGCTAGGATGAAATTCACAAAAACATGTTCAAATTGGAAAAGCAGATCATCGAGATGGAGAATTTTGCAAATCACTTGGAAGAGGTTTTCATCACTGTGGAGGTAAGAGCAGGTGATGGACCCATCAGTCACACGCTGGCTTCCGCAGGTGGTGGAGTCTGTAGCTGTTGTCAGGTGTGGGTTAGAGACTGCCTCCCTACTGCCCTAGTAGGGGACCTTAGGAGGATCTATCTTCTGGAACCAGGTACCTGTCCACATTCTCTCCTGAACTGGAAGCTTCTCTGTCTTTCTAGCCTCAGCCCTACTGCCAGGTGGGGCTCTTGCACGGCCCAGGCTTGACAGGGCCCTGCAAGGCAGCCATCCTTCCTTGTTCCTTTCCCCAGCTGTCCTCTGTATCTTATCAGATTAATACACATTTGTGCCTGTCACCAAACATGTCACAGCCCTGGGTCAGCCTCTGAGACATGTAGTACCACTGTGATGCCAGCACTCAGCCTCACCATCCAGATAAAGTGCCCCAGGACAGAGAATTGGGAGACTTTCTACCTCCCTTCTCTTCATGCAAGTGCTCCGCTTCTATTAATCTGCAGGAGCATCTCATATGAATTAGCTGAGCCCAGGCCCCTTTCCTGTGAAGCTGGACCTTCTTCACCACCAGTCTTAAGAGGGAGGAGAACTATGGCACAAATCCCTTCTGCAGGGTACAGGGAAGGAACAAGCGAAGGTAGTGGTAGGAATAAGTGTGCCTGGACAGAACTCCCTATACTCCCACTGGCAGTGCATCTCAGATCAAAGTCAATCACCCTCAGGGAAGACTCTGAGTCTTCTCGTTTACACCGACACCAGTGCCATTCTGAGCTAATCTTGTGCACATAGAAGAGGCTCAGCAAATACTCCCTGAATCCTAAGGGCTTCTTCTTTGGAAATGTCTCTGTTATCTGGTGAGGGTGACATCGGTCAGAACCTGCAGAGCTCTCTTGACTTTCCAACCTAAGTAAGAGGACCAGTAGTTGATGGGCTTTAATTAATATTACACATCTGCTGTGCCCCAGGATTAAGTACTGTCACAAGTCTCCCCCTGTCATCCTGCACTCCCATCCATTAGGCAGTGCCATCTGGCCACAACCCTTCCTCCCCTGGGTGAGGGTTGCAAAATGCTGCCAGGAGAGAAAGCAGTGCTTCTCATTGAGATTATCCCAGGGGTTCTAGCTGCAGACTCCTCTTCCTAGCTCCTGCTGTGCACACCCCCGGCATCCTGGCAGAAGAAGCTAAGACCAGGGAGGTGACTAAGATATCTCTGGGTGGATACGTTTTCATGCCCCAAATGGTTCTGTTGCCAACACACCACATTTCACCAAGCTGATGGCTGAGGTCAACTATCTTGCAGGAGAACTTCGGAAGACAGGAACAAAACTTTGAGTCACATTACAACGAGATCTTAGAAACACTCGCTCAAAAATATGAAGAAAAAATACAAGCTCTAGGGGAGAAAAAGAAAGCAAAGTTGGAAACCTTGTATGGACAGCTGGTCAGCTGTGGGGAAAACCTCGACACCTGCAAGGAACTCATGGAAAACATAGAGGAGATGTGCCATGAGGAGAAGGTTGACTTCATCAAGGTCAGTCATGAGGTGACATGAGGTCAGGAACCCAAGTCACAGTATGGCTAGGACAGGTTAGAGCAGCCCGTCTCTGCCTGGAGACCTTGCAGTTGACTGCTGTGGGCAGCATCCATCTGATTGCTGGATGTTCATGATGGCAAGGTGGTCTCCCGTGTCCCTGCGCAGCTTTGCCACGAGAGGCTGAGCCGACTGGGACATGACTGACCCCTCCCCTGCACCATTACTGAAGCCTCCAGGGGGCTCAGCCCCTCTGTACTAGAGATCTGTCTCCTCACCCAGGAATTGAGCAACATCAGCACTCAAGAGTTTTCTTGTCCACCCTAGGTGGCCTCTCAGAGCCTGGCGGCGGGGGGTGGTGGTATGTGTGTCCAGGCTAAAAAGGCACCTCTGACTCTCCAGTTATAAGGGCACCAATTTGAAATTTTTATAAATTCAAACATGCCACCCTCAAAGTCCATTTCTTAATTTCTTTGAAATCCAGTTAGATCTGACCTCAAGGCCCCAGGCTGCTGGGCTGTGGGAATTTTAATCTCAGTCAGAGGTGGGGTCCCCTTTCTTCACAAGGACCCACAGGAATATGGGACAGTTGTGGTGTCAGGGATGTGAGGGAGGGGCCTTCAGCCACCAGAGCTCCCCCAGTTGCCAAATATGGCCTGCACTCTGCCCCTGCCCACAGTGGTGCCTCAGAACCCAGCAGCACTTCCTTCCTGCCATGCCTGGGACAAGGGACCCACAACAGAAGCTGAAAAGCAAGTGGGGAGGTACCATTAGAGCCCCCAACATGCAGACGTTTTGAACCACTGGCCCCACAATATCACTGTATCTCAGAGACATAATCCCGAATGTGTAGAAAGCGATATGAGCAAAAACGTTCTCACTGGTATTGGAAATGATGAGACCTTAGAAACAGCCAAAATGTCCATTAACAGAGGAATGGTTCAATAAACAATGGAGTTCCCTTTCAATGGATGGTTACTCAGTCTTTCAAACTGATTGTGTGAAACAGCACCTGTAGTGGGAGCACTCACGCAGCTCATGGGGAGGAGCTGGGAGAGGAGTATGGAGCCAGTGCTCGGCTTGGCACAATGATCTTGCTAGAGTGGGGGCTATGGCTGCTCAGTTTTAAGATGTGTTTTTATCATTATATACTTTGAAAAGGAAATTCATTTCCAAAATTGGTTTAATATTTTCTCCTTTTCCTCCTCCTTTTTAGGACGCCGTGGCCATGGCTGACAGGTAATACTTTTGTCCTGAAATATATATATATATATATATATATATATATATATATATATATATATATATTTTTTTTTTTTTTAAAGATTTATTTATTCATGATAGACACAGAGAGAGGGGGGCGGGCAGAGACACTGGAGGGAGAAGCAGGCTCCATGCCAGGAGCCCGACGCGGGACCCGATCCCGGGACTCCAGGATCGCGCCCTGGGCCAAAGGCAGGCACCAAACCACCGAGCCACCCAGGGATCCCCCTTGAAATATATTTTCTTATACTGTTTGTTCTCCTCTAGTCTTCCAAATAGATTTGGTTCCACTTGGGTATATGATCCCAGTTTCAGCTTTTGTGTCTGCCCAGAAGATCTGATAGCACTGGCTTTGGAGGGATGATGGGGGTCACAAGGACCCGCTAGTACCAAATCTCAAGATCCCAGGGCTAGAAGCAAGAGGCCCAGCCAGCAAGCCCGAGGTCAGGTCTCCTCCATGAGCCCCTCCTTTCACCAGGAGGAGCCAGGATCCAGTGTCTCCAGCACCCACCCCCAAGCTGTGCCAAGATCCAGACTATGTACCACAGAAAATACACACATTGTAGAATCAGACAGGAGTTCAAATCCTGCTACCCCGATGTCCCTGGGCTAGTCCAGCCAGTCTAAAATCCACCTTCCTTATCTGCAGACAGGATAGTTTTATGGGAATTAAAGGAGGCAGTGTCTGTAAAGCAATGCTGAAACTTGATAATATAAGGATTAAGAGAACTGGGTAAAGACACACCTGGTTTCAAATTCTGCCCCTGCGACTTACAAACCCCATGACTGCCAAGAGGCAAGAAAATTCAGAGAACCCGTCCACTGTCAGCAGGTGGAGTACCCTTGGCCCCATGGAGAAGAAACCCCAGAGTCTGTACATCATGGGGCCTAGGGTGGCCTGGGGGTGGGAGCCTCCAGGTCAGCACCCAAAAGGTCTTCCAGGGGGCACAGATGTGGAACTCTTAGGTGCGTGCCCCCCAAAATGACCCCACCTTTTCCCCTCCCATCAAATGCAGAAATCAATCCACCCCATCCCCACTGGAGACCCCCTGGGTCAGTCACCAAAGCAGATGGCAGAAGGCAGCCAGCGGCATGTTCAAATAAAGAAAGAAAAATTCAGCAAAGAGGCCCTTCGCACCTATTACCAGTCATCCAGCTCCTTAGACATACCCCCAGGAGTACACCCCTTTGTTCTTATCAGTGTGTCTTTTTATACCAACAGACTTGGAAAATTCTTGAATACAGAAACAGATGTGGAAATCTCTGCACAGCCCGACTTTGAAGATCAGACCTTGGACTTCTCTGACGTAGAGCAGCTGATGGGCTCCATTAACACCATCCCAGGTGCACGTTTACCCTGTGTGTGCACCTCACAGAAAGTTCAAGTTCCCTGAGCTTTGATAGTTAAAAACATCATAAAGATTTAAGAGCAAAGTTTTTTTTTTTCATTCAAATTTCATGTCTTTATGGCTTGTACGAGTGAGAATAGAGGCTGACCTCCCTCTGGGGTAAGTACCCACCTCACTTCCAGGGAGTCAACCAACATTTGGCCCCAGGCAGCCTTGAAATACTTTTTGTTTATAGGCTGCCCAGATTCATAAACACCTGTTCTGCCTGAGTCACTCCAAGTGAGCAGCCTGAAGTTTATTTACTTAAATAGCACAGCAGCTAGGAAGTGAGCTTTGGGATCCTGTGGAGCTGGTGAGAATCCCAGGCCTGCCACTTCATAGCTGTGTGACTCTGGACAACTTACCTAACTTCTCTGAGTCTTGATTTCCTTGTCTGCAAAATGAACATAATAATGCCTCCTGGGATATGGTAAGAATTACATGAGGTAATACATGTATGGCATGTCACATGGTACCAGAAAGCTCCTAAAAATATCATTGTGATTATTTATTTCTAAGAATAATCCTGTATTCAGGGTTTTGGTTTTATTTTTCTTTTTTTTTTCTTGGCTGCACACCTCTTTCTCACCAACACCCAATTACATCGTAAAAATATTGTGTATATCATTTAGATTTTTCCTTTGCACAGGTTTTTAAAATTTTTTATTTTTTTTTAATTTTTAAAAAATTTTTTTATTTATTCATGAGAAACTCACGGAGAGAGGTGGAGACACAGGCAGAGGGAGAAGCAGGCTCCATGCAGGGAGCCTGATGTGGGACTCGATCCCGGGTCTCCAGGATCACGCCTGGGCCAAAGGCAGGTGCTAAACCATTGAGCCACCCAGGGATCCCCTGCACAAGTTTTTTAAAATAAAAAGGGAATTCTTCTGTTTTGCAACCTTATTTTATCAAAACAATTATGATTAATATTTTCTTGTACTGATCTATAACATCATTTTAATATATACATTAATTTGTTTACTTAATCCTCAACTGGATGGGATACTGGACATCCATTCTTAGACTCATGGTTCAAGGGATGATTTCTTTTTCTTCCTCTAAGTAATTTATACATATAAATAAAATTTAAGTTCAATTTGCCAACATACAGTGTAACACCAGTGCTCATCTCATCATGTGCCCTCCTTAATATGCATCACCCAGCTACCCCATCCCCCCACCCACCTTTCCTTCTGCAACCCTTTGTTTCCCAGAGTTAGGAGTCTCTCATGGTTTGTCTTCCTCTCTAATTTTTTTCCACTCAGTTTCCCTCCTTTCCCTTATGGTCCCTTCACTATTTCTTATATTCCACATATGAGTGAAACCATATTATAATTGTTTTCTCTGATTGATTTCACTCAGCATAACACCCTCCAGTTCCATCCATGTCAAAGTAAATGATAGGTATTCATCCTTTCTAATGGCTGAGTAATAGTCCATTGTATCTATATACCACATCTTTATCCATTCATCTGTCGAAGGACATCATGGCTCCTCTCACAATTTGGCTATTGTGGACATTGCTGCTATGAACATTGGGGTGCAGGTGTCCCTTTGTTTCACTACATCTGTATCTTTGGGGCAAATACCCAGTAGTGCAATTGCTGGGTCATAGGATAGTTCTATTTTTAACTTCTTGAGGAACTTCCATCCTGTTTTCCAGAGTGGTTGTACCAGCTGGCATTCCCACCAACAATCCAAGAGAGTTCCCCTTTCTCCACATCCTCACCAACATTTGTTGTTTCCTGTCTTGTTAATTTTACCCATTCTCACCGGGGTAAAGTGGTATCTCATTGTGGTTTTGATTTGTGTTTTTCAAGGGGTAATTTCACTGAGCTATGATGAGCTTTCCCATCCTAGGGATGGTGCTGCCCAAATAATCAGGCCCAAACATTTGGAAGGAAAGGCAGTATCACCCATGTCAGAGTTTGAAAAACATTGACACTTCTCTTCACCCCCAAGTCCAGGTTCCATGCAGACTACCACCCTCCCGCCTGCATTCGGAGCCTCCTTTGTGGAGTACCTACCCCAGGGCCACCCCTCTTCTTACTGAAGCTCCTGATGTTCTTGCTGCGGGGCCATTCCTTGCAGGGTATAGAAGGACACATGCTGTGTATCCCGGACTTTGTCATTTGGGGATACGGGTTCTTCCTCCTCCTCCTCTCCTTTGTCACGTTAGGACCTTCCAGCCCCTGACCAGGGAAGAAAGGCTGAGCAGTGGCTAAGTAAACTCTTTTGAGTTTGGTCATGCTCTTACCTGGACTGAGCAATGTCAGAATTGGAAGCTAAGGTGGTCGTACAAAGGCTGGGTTGGAGGGAAGAATCATGGAGGGAAACAAGCAGTGCTTCCTACATATGTGTCAGTCTGGAGAGTGGGAAGACAGAAGTATCAACCTCCAGAGAACAAAAGAATCAACGCAGTTGCTGGAGTCTGATGATAATGGTTCCCAAAAGCACAATTTCACCCAACCCAGTCTTCTCTCATTATAACAAAGACATGGCTGTTGGATGGGTCCCCCAAGGAAAACAGAGCTTCCCTGTTGAAGGCTTCTCGGACTCCTTGGTTCACTTCAGGGCTGCAGATAGCACTGCTGTGGTCCTGGCTGTCTTCCATCTTTGGATGATGTAGAAGGGGCCAAAGGACCCATACCTAGGGCAGGTCCGGCAAACCACAATACAGCCCAAGCTGGAGGGGATTTGTCACCAACCCCTTCTCCCCAAGCTTGCGTGGATTTGTCAGAGCAAGAATGGACATGCTGGTTGTTGCTTGCAGACTCAAGGTTGAGGGGTTTGGCTTTCCTGACCTTGTCCAATCTGGGCTGCTGCTTCCACTTCCAAAGCCTGTAGGTGTGTGTGTCGGGGGGGGGGGTGCAATAGTCCTATGACAGGGGTCACGCCCATCCCACACCTCTACAAGGCTTCTCACTTGTGTTTGTCTTTCTCTATTGTCTTCATCTAGCTCCTTCTGCTCCAGTGATAAACCCACAGACCCCTAACTCAGCCACGGGATCCTCTGTCCGTGTGTGCTGGAGCTTATACTCTGATGACACCGTGGAGAGCTATCAGCTGTCCTATCGGCCAATGCAGGACAGCTTACCTGGGAAGGACCCAGAAGGTGAGGCTCTGCTAAGAACACACTAGTGCTCTGGAATGGCTGAGGGCCCTCAGAGGTTAGGGCCCTGCCTTCCTAGCACTCAGAAGGGCGGAGGTGGGATGCATCTGCGCATCCAGCTCCTTGGAGCTGTCATGATCCAGGAGCTACTCAGAGGACAGGATGCAGGCAGGTGAGCGTGACAGAAAGGGTGAGAAAGGCAAATTGGGGCCTGGCTGGGAGAGTCACAAGGCCAGGCTAAGGTGTCTGGAGTGTAGATAGAGCTGTCAGGTCAGAGTTGCCCTTGGGATGAAGTCCTGGATGCCCTGGATGCCCTGTGTGCACGAAGGGTGGGGATGCCTCTCCTGGAGGAGGCCCAATTGGGCTGTCTGGGTTCCAGTGGGCCTAGCATGTGAGGGGAGGGGAGGCTGGCTCTTCTCAGAGCAACCCTGTGCTGGTAGAAACTGGAGGGGTAGCATGGAGACCCCCATGAAGGGTGAGGGGGCCTCTGCAGCCTGGAAGGGCCACTGCTGCTCAGATTCACATTCCCAGGTTGAGCAACCTCCTGGGAATGGACCCTCACCTCCCAGTGGGCAGCCCATCCTCCTCCCCGGGAAATGGAGCTGGCTGGTGTGGGGCTAGGCCCGGGGTAGTTGCCTCCCTCCACCCCACATAACAGATAAGCCATGTGTCTGTTGAGAAGAGAGGCCCAGACAGTGGAGGAGCCCTAGTTGAGTGCCTGAAGGAATTCCAGGACCAAGGCTAGCCTGGCAAGACCTGTCCCGTGGCAATGGAGGCAGAGTGAGATTGGTGGCAGGGCCTTAGGGATTTCCACTTTATGAATACAGAGACTGAGACCCCGGAGAGAAGCAAGCTGTCCATGGGGACACATGGGTGATAGCAGAACCAGGACAAGAATCAAGTCTGCAGGCTCCCTGTAGAGAGGTTTTGTTTTTTTTTTTTTTAAGATTTTATTTATTTATTCATGATAGGCAGAGAGAGAGAGAGAGAGAGAGAGAGAGGCAGAGGGAGAAGCAGGCTTCATGCCAGGAGCCCAACGCGGGACTCAATCCCGGGACTCCAGGATCGCGCCCTGGGCCAAAGGCAGGCGCCAAACCGCTGAGCCACCCAGGGATCCCCCCTGTACAGAGCTTTGCTCGCTGTACCAGGCCAGGCAGGTGAAGGGGTCAAAGTGCTGAAAGTGAGGACTGTTTTTCTGCCCAGGATGTAGGAAGGAACGGGAATTCTTAAGGAAAGTAAGTCTAACTGATGCTGAGTGAGGTCGGGATAAGGTGAACAGATGGTGAGGGTGGTCTGAACAAAGACTAAAGTTAGGGTATAGTGGGGAAAGAGGAAGACTTGGAACAGGAGATCAGAGACCAAGAAGCCAGACCTGACTGAGCCCAACTCTTGTCGTGAATTGACCCTGCTGGCACTCTATGAAGATACACAGAGGAAGCCAGGATATTTGGGCTGTGTCATGACCATCTGTGAAGACCTTTTTAATGGACCACTTTGCAATAAAAGAACTGTTATCAGAGGGTGGATTAATGACATATCACTGCCTTCCAAGAATCTGGGGAGGTTTGGAGGTATAGCAGTTAGAACACCTTAGCCCACTCTACTGTATGCATCTATATAGAACTTATTGCTTAACATGACAAACATAAACTGTTTCTTATAATTCTGTGAGTTAGCTGTCCATTCTTCTGGTCTGGGCTTGAGTAGGGCTGGATGGTCTAGGATAGCCTCACTTACAAATCTGGGGACTTGGCTGGGATGGATGAGATGACCTGGATGTCTGGGGCCCTCTGTCCACCTGGTCTCATTGTCCAGAAGGCTGGCTTGGGCCTGTTCACATGGAAATGGATGTGTTCTCAGCAGCAAAAAGACAAGCGCCTGCTCACAGGCATTCCCCAAGCCTCTGCTAGCATCCTGTTTGCTGCTGTCCCATCGGCTACAGCAAGTCATATGGCTGAGCCCATCAAGGGAGGGCAAGAAAAAATGAACCTCTTGAAAGAGTAGGGAGTCAAACTGCAGTGGAGTGCACGTGTAGGGGTGGGAGGAATCTGTGGCCAATTTTGTAATCTACTACAGGGAGATTCAGCACAACTCATTTGGAGCTATTGGCCTATTTTTAGGGTTGAATCATGTCCCTTTTTTTTTCCCCCAGAGTTTACAATGACTGTCAAAGAAACATATTGCTCAGTGACAAATCTTATGCCAAATACCCAGTATGAATTTTGGGTCACAGCTCAGAACAGGACTGGCCCCAGCCCTGCCAGCGAGTGTGTGGTGTACATGACAGGTAATTGGGGTCACTTGTTTCTGGAGCAGGACCTTCATTCCAGGGGGACACAGGAGTCACAGCTTTCTAGATGTGGCAAGACCCTCGATCTTATTTGGCAGGGCAGGAATAGCTGTATATTTTCTTTCATGCAATACATGCAATCTGTATTCCGAGGATGGAAGGGACATTCGCTCAGAGTTGGTCTCAAAATATCAAAAAAGCCCTGCTCCTAATCGCAGGGCCATAGAACCCTTTAGCCACCTTCTGCTCCAGGAACATGGGAAGGGGATTCTCTGTGTCTTTGTCCATTTGGGCGGCCGTAACAGAACACCACAGACAGAGTGGCTTATAACTGACACATGTTTATTTCTCTCAGTTGTGGAGGCTGGAAGGTCCAAGATCAAGGTGTTGGCATATTCAGTGTCTGATGAGAAGCCTTCCTGGTTTGGAGATGGTGGGCTGTGTTCCAGCTGTGTCCTCACACAGCAGAAAGGGGCCACAGAGCTCTTTCATTCTCTTTTATAAAAGACGTCCTCCCTCTCCTCTCCCAGAGATCCCACACACCATAATGTGGGGAAGTAGGTTTTCAGCACATGAATTTGGCGGGAGGAGGGAGGGGGGCACAGAGCCTCTGTCTGTTGCACCTGCTTTGCTTTTTCTTGCACTGAATCTCTTCTGTGCAAGGACAGTGGCCATGCTGTGTGGCCCCGTGCCGGACACATGGCTGTCTTCCTCTCCCTTTGTCCTGTACCTAGCGCCTTCCCCGCCCATCATAAAAAGCAAAGAGATACAGAGCTGCGAGGAGGCAGCGCTGATTTGCTGGGAGTCCGGAAACCTGAATCCCGTGGACTCTTACACAGTGGAACTGACCCAGGCAGAAACGCCTGAACCCTCAGGTGTAACCGAGTGAGTCACGGGGGGATGTTTGCTGGGAGCAAGAGGCCTTGACACCTCATATGGTGACCCAGCTCAGGCAATGCATGGGGCCTAGAGTAGAGGTCGGTGGTTGGAGTTTGGGGCACATGGGAACCTTAATTTGGGGCTGCTTCGATTTCATGAGAAGTTGCTGGAATGTTATTACTGAAGGCACATGTCAGGTAAATAAATGGTTTAAGTGTCGGGTTGGCTTTCTCAGCCCAACAACGATTTACAGTTCATTATTCCTAAAAGTATTGTGGGTGTAGGTGGTGCTGTGTCCTGTGCTGGGGTCCCCCACAGAGCTGGCCATCAAGCGGGGGCAAATAGAAAAACAAGAAAACAAGCAAGCGTATGGGGGTGCTGGAGAAACCGAAAGAACCACCAGGCTGGAATTTACAGGAGAGGGAGAGCATCCTGAGGCAAAACGAGAGGTTAGAGTTCAGCGTACAAAGAACCTCATGTCTATGGAGGAAGGCCGTCGGAAGGCTCATATCGCCCCAGGCTGGTGGAGCTGAACGTGTTCACAGGCGGATGAGGGCTGGACTCAGCACGCACAGGGTGCCCGCAGATCCCACAAGCATGCAGCTGTGTGCAGTGGGGGACAAATGGACGCACCTCTGGTTCACTACTGGGCAGTCCTGGAATTTGTGGAAAGGGAATGAACCATCCGGGCAGCCCAGGACCAGCCACCACCACCAGGGCTCTGGAGAGAGGGAGGAGGCAGGGTTGGTGTCAACTGCTAGGAAGGACGGATTCTTCTATGCTGAATGTAGGCTTGGAGCCTGGCCATCTATCCTGAGCACCCTCTGCTCCTGGTAGAATCCATGCATCCACAGCCACATCAGGGTTACTTCCAGAGATACTCAGGAATGAGGCGGAAGTGGCCCAACAGCTCTGGCCACCTGAATGATCCGGATTTTCTTTGCAATCTGTGCTGATACTTTAGGAGCACCTGACGCCTGGGACCAGCCCATAATGATGGGGGTCACCAGAAGGCTGGTCGGTGACTGAGGTGACCTGGGGTGGTCCCTGTTCTCTAGTACAAACCTAAGCATCTTGAAGAAAAGACAAAATCCCTTCCTAGGCTAGGCCTTTCCTGCATCTGGAGCTCATCTTGTACCAGCTTCTCTTCCCTCTCTGGGTCCAGCCACACTGTCCTATTTTAGTTCTCCTACTTCCCGTGCTCTTTCCTGCCACGTGCTGTGTGACTCCATGTAGGACACTCCTGTCCCCATTTCATCCTAGTTACTTCCAAGTCATTCTCCAGGTCTCAGCTCAGAAGTCACCTCTCCAGCATCATGCACCCTGTGGTATGCCATCACCATGTCACGGTTACCACCTTACATTTTCTCCAGTGATGGCTTGAGGGGTGCCTCTCTACCCATCCAGACTGTAGCTCTGTGAGGGCAAGACTACATTCAGTTTTCCCCAGAGCCTCCCTCTATGGTGCCTGGAGCCTAAGGTGTCTGGTTAATATTAATTGGATGAAGTGTGAAAGTGCCCCTCTGGCCTGGAGCTGCAGCCTTCAGGATGACCTGGACACCCAGGCCTCAGGATGAGGGTGTTGAATTCGTGAACAGGCATCACCCCAAAGTCTTCTCTCTCCCCCTGGGCTGAAATGGGTTTAACAATTGCAGGAATAGTCAGTGGCAATTAGGGGTGTGTATTGTGTGTTGTAGAATTTAAATACATCGGGTTGTTCCCAGGGGGCTTCTGTCTGTTTATAAACACAGACTGAGGCCTGGTCGGGGCCCAGAGCTGGGCTTCGGGAGGTGGTCCTCAGCCCCTGCCCGCAGGGGGGTTCTGACCCATCAGACAGCTGGGGGCACGCCGCATCCCCCCTCTTGCCTGCCTCCACAGACACGGCATCAGAGGCCAAGCGTGGCTCGAGGTGCCTGGGACACCAGAGTCAGGAACCCGGAGGCAAAAGAGACCAAACACAAGGAGTGACAAAGAACAAGGAAAGTGGGAGGAAACACTCCTGGCTGTGCTGCTGTTGGTGGGAGGACAGGGGTGTGAGGCTGGGTTTACACTCTCAGCTTGGAAACTGGCCGCCAGGCCCCACCGTTCAGTAACTGCAGCCCTGCCTTTTTGCCCAGGTCAGTTGTGGGCATCCCCACTTGCGAGTCCCTGGTGCAGTTGCATCCCAGGCAGAGCTACACGGTCTACGTGCGAGCCCTCAACATGGGGGGGCCCAGTGCAAGGAGCGACCCCGTGACGATCTACACCACTGGTACGTGCCCAGGCCGCACGCTCCCTAGGACCTAAGGGAGCCACTCTGTGGGAGGCCAGTGCTGCATGACTTGGCTGGAAAATGTGGCAAGTCAGGCCAGGAAGGGAGTCAGGGGATAGAGGCCCCGTGGTCCCACTCTATAGACGGGAGTACTCAGGCCCAACTCAGAGCAGTTTGGTGGCAAAGCAAACGTTAGCACTCAGGGGTTTTCTCCATGTCCTCAGGTAGACTAGAGGCTTGTCAGCCAGATCTGGGGGGTCCAGACACCTCACAGCTCACTCAGGCCACATACTACCCTTGGGATGGCGTCTTTATTCCCAGCAAGAGCTGCTGGCCTTGGCTTGTCTCCTGTTCTTGCTTTCAGCCCAAGAATCTCCCACCCACCACAGGCCCAGCTTGGACCTGGCTGCTCAGCCTCTCCCTACACC
The DNA here is from genome assembly GCF_011100685.1 of Canis lupus familiaris. NCBI lineage: Eukaryota > Metazoa > Chordata > Mammalia > Carnivora > Canidae > Canis > Canis lupus. The sequence continues at coordinate 55,082,348 of NC_049224.1, read as the reverse complement.
CTGTCTGGCCCTGATGGGTGCCCACACCCCCCAAGCCCCAGCCACTTCCCCTTCTTACTTGCCGTACTCCTGTCATGTGACTATCATGTGTCCTGTCCAGATCCTAAATGAGCAGTGACATCACCAGCAACATTCCATACCTCCGCTTTCCTGGCAGTGCTTAGCTGTGGGTTCTGAGCTCTGTCATGGTGCACTGGAGCCCAGTGGCTCTCCCCACACAGCACAGAGCCAGTCCAGCTCAGCCGGCTGACTGGGTGGCCGGCAGGTAGGAAGCAGAAGCAGGGAGCTAGGTCTGGGCTCTGAGGATGACATACTCTTGACTGGGATCGTTCCCTAAGGAACATTGTGTCATTTGTCCTCATTTCCAATGCTAGGAGGAAAGGTGTGTGATTAATTCCCACGGTGTTTCTTCCACGCAGATGGGAAAAACAAGCTGAGTGGCCACCAAAGGCCCCAGAGCTGGTGCAGGCTAGTGCTGGGATTAGGACTCCGGTTTTTCTGTTCTGTTGGCCTGGGGCCTGCCTTTACTTGGCTGGCCCTTCTCATTTTCTGTGCTGACCTAGTGTTTTGAAATGTCAAATTCTGGCTGTTTCAGTAAAAGAGAACAGAGCAAAAGGTACAGACAGTTCTTGATTACTCAGTCATCTCTGAATTAGTTTGTTCATATAATTCTTTTTAAGAGTGTATTTATGGAAGAAGGGGTGCCTGAGCGGCTCAGTCAGCTTAGCATCAAACTTTTCACCTCAGCTTAGGTCTTGAGCTCAGGGTCGTGAGGTCAAGCTCCGCATTGGGCTTTTATTTATTTTTTAAAGATTTTATTTATTTATTCATGAGAGAGAGAGAGAGAGGGAGAGACACAGGCAGAGGGAGAAGCAGGCTCCATGCGGGGAGCCCAATGCAGGACTCATTTCTAGGACCCCAGCATCACGACCTGAGCCTCCACATTAGTCTCCCTGCTCGTGGAGAGCCTGCTTCTCCCTCTCCCTCTGCCCCTGTCCCTGCTCATGCTGTCTTTCTCAAACAAATAAAAAAATCTTTTTTTTTTTTTTTTTATGCTCCTCTGTTAGAACTAGCACACCAGGAGCAAGGACCATGTGCTGCATCAGCTGGGGACAGTGGGGGTGGGGAAGACCTGGCCTGCCCCTTGCTGGAGAGTGCAGACAGTAAATGAAATTTCCAGTAGCAGCTAACTGTGAAAATAATTGTGAACAGCTTGATGGTGATGCCCAAACTCAGGTTTGAAATGAAGAGGAGTGACAGGATAGGAACTTGAGAAAAACAGAACTTGGTTAAGACACAGGAGTGTAGAATGAGTCACTGTGCTCTTATATGATGGATTTTTTACAAAATAATTTGTTAATCTATTCCGTACCACTTTGTGGCGAGCTTTGTTTCAACTGTGATTTGGGGAGGTCTCTCCCCCACAGCCTTAAGTGAAATGTTGAATTTTACTTCCTTTTGTCCAACTGATCATTAAGAATCCCAATTCCTATTTCCCCTGGCAGGTGGATTAGAGGCTCCTGTCTGCCTGCAGGCGTTTACAGCCTCCTGGTTAAGAACAAAGTCTCCGGAATCAGAGGGCCTAGGGATTCAAATTTGAGTTCTGTCATTTGCCTGTTCTTTTTAACAACCTGGTGCCTCGGTGTTTTCCTCTAGAAGTGCAAATGTAACAGCTGTTTCTAAGGGTAATTGTGAGGATTGAATGAGCTAAGACTTGCAGATCGCTAGCTGGGAGCAAGGCACAGGGACACCCCCCACCCCCGTGGGGAGTAGCTGCCCCACTCATTAGTAACGGGGGGGGGGGGCGGCGGGACCCCACAAGCCCAGGCTTCCCAGAGGAGCTGGCAGCAGTGATGGAGTGATGGGCTGGGTCTGCATGTGTTTCCGCCTTCGCAGGCAGCTGCTTTCACCTGAATGAGCACACCTGCCATCCCTGGCTGACCATCTCTGAAGACGGGTTGACTGTTGTGCGAAGCGAAAGGAAAACCCTCGCAAAGGAGCCGCTCCCTAGTAACACCCGGTTTACCAGGTACTTTGTTTGAGAAAGACAGCATGAGCAGGGACAGGGACAGGGGCAGAGAGAGAGAGAGAGAGAGAGAGAGAGAGAAGCAGGCTCTCCACTGAGCAGGGAGATGGATGTGGAGCTCGATCCCAGGACTCTGGGATCATGACCTGGGCTGAAGGCAGCCGTTTAACTGATTGAGTCACCCAGGTGCCCTGAATTTTTGAATATCTAGCAATTTTTGCTGATTCATGCTCATTTAAGGCTTTTATAAATACATTCCACTGGAATGTTCTGTGAACCTCCCTAATCCTTGCTGTAGTTCAGGGAAACATAGATTAGGACAGATGCCGCCTTGAAGATGGAAAGAGGCCCCAGAAATGGACATGGGGCGAGGGGTCTGGTGGGGAAGGGAGGCTGGGGAGGTGGAGAGCAAGGGTCTGGCTGGTGTGAGCTGAAGACACGTGGGCCTCTGAGGTTGTGTCCTGGGTGACTAAGCGGGGCGAGTCTGACCATGAAGCGGTGATGAGAGTCACACCGACAGGCAGCGGGAGAGCCAAGCAAGGAGGTAGGTCTCCCAGGGCTTGGCCCGCGCTCCCTCTCCTACACTGTGAAACCTTATTTTAAAATTCCTGATGAAGGGACACCTGGGTGGCTCAGTGGCTGAGCATCTGCCTTCAGCTCAGGTCATGATCCTAGGGTCCTGGGATCTAGTCCCACATCAGGCTCTCCGCAGGGAGCCTGCTTCTCCCTCTGCCTCTGTGTGTGTGTGTGTGTGTGTGTGTGTGTCATGAATAAATAAAATCATTAAAAAAATAAAACTCCTGATGAAAACCCAGGATGGAATCTGAGCTAGCATTGGTGGAAGAGACAGGGATTGTGCTAGTGCATGACCTGAGGGAGGGGTGGTCCTGCAAAGATGTGCGCCATCTGTCCAGATCTGTAGCTGTTTTCAGACCTTAGTGCTCAGTTCATGCTGAAACCATTTACTTATGCCTTCATTCTTTCTGAATACTAAAAGCAGACTTAAGTTAAGGGGCAAACATACATTACTGAAATAGAAAAGTCAAAGCAGTGGAAGAACACAGATAGGTTAAGTTCAAGAGCTAATTCCATTTCCAGGATTACACAATGAACGTGGCTCTCAGCCTCCCCAGAGTCAGGAAGAGAAGGTCCTGGTGGGTTGGATTTAGAGTCAGGAGTATCTTCCAAGGATGAAATGGGGCTCCCCTATGGGGGTCACAAAGGCCACTGATGCAAACTGTATCCAGCCTCCCTGCCCGGGTCCTAGACTATCCTGGGACTGGGGTTTTTACTGTGTGTGTATGTTAAGTACCTACTGTATGTAAGTGTCCGTGTGCCGTAACACAACCGCATGGGGTATAGTGAAAGCAACTTTATCCCTTCTCGCCTCTGCCCATTCAGCCCAGGGTTGGGGGGCATGGAGAGATGGAGAGGGATAAGAAGTGATAAAGGTCTTACCTGTATATAAAATAAAGATTATATATATAAATATTTTATTTATTTATTCATAAGAGACACAGAGAGAGGAAGAGACATAGGCAGAGGGAGAGGCAGGCTCCCTGTGGGGAACCCGATCCCAGGACCCCGGGATCATGATCTGAGTCACAGGCAGACATTCAACCGCTGGGTCACTCCAGTACCCCTTACCTGTGTTTAAAGAAAAAATTCAACTGAGCAGATTTTAAAGATATTCTTGGCTTTATTCACTGATTTATGAACTGGCCATCATCCAGTCTAGCAGGCGGAAAGGATCTCTAAGGAGCCGTCCAAAATGGAAGACCTTCATGGGCCGAGTGAGCAGGAACAAGGAAGTTATAAGTAGGCAAACAAGTGGGTGGTTGTGGCAGCTTCATTTCCTTCAGGGACAGCAGCGCCTATCAGGTATATCCTCACCAGTGCTCCTCAGGTGATGACTGGTGGTTTAAGATTCCATATCTGAGAGAGCTGAACTATAACTGAGTTGTCTCCGTTTGGTGACATGGGGCTTAGCGTAATGGACTCCATTTTGGGCTTGTTGTCCTGTTTTTAACCTGCTTGGTACCTGGCTGGTCCCAGGGTGGTATGTGTCTCACGCAGTCCCCTCCCCGTCGAGGCCCCTCACAACCCCTCAACTTCAGCACCCAGTGCTATAGCTCTAGTTCTACCAAGGTCTCCTGGGACCTCACAGGAAACTCTCTGGCAGGATCCTCTTGAGAACAATATAGAGACAGGTGTCCTCAGTGGGTTCCATTCACACCTGGTCCCCTGAAAACACACACCTTTGACCAGGCCACTGCTCCTTCACTGTGTGTGAACCATAGGAAAGCTCTCTGTGCAGACAGAGCCTCAAGCATCCTCAGCTCCAGCCCTTTTGGTGTTGCACTAAAAGTTGCAAAACAGTTTTTGGCTGCCGAGTCCTACATACGTGGTCTAGCACCTCACCTTGAAATATGGGAGAGCTCACCATCTATTGTTCTGTTCTTGGCTTTCTGGGGTCCAGTAAAGCAGAGTTAGTCCCATTTCAGTATCTTTTTACCGATGTATCTGTTGCCCTGTGAAACACCATGCTGTGTGCTGGGGACAAAGAGAAAAGGATGCTGTCCCTGCCCACCTGACTCAGACTGGCAAGCGGGGGAGACACATGTCAAAGACACACGTATGGAAGATAAGGTAGAAGTATGGACAGGGCATTGTAGGAGTCCCAAGGAGGAAGGCTTCCTGCAGGGGGAAGGACAAATGGTAGTCCTCCAGGCCAACGAGGCAGATCCAGTGTCTTACACCAACGACAGAAGCCAGAGAGACCGTCTGTATGGAGCATGATGAGCAGTTGAGTGTGTCAATGGTGTAGGGTCCATAATGAGAAGAGGTGGAAGATGAGGCAGGAAAGATGGAAACAAGTTTGGACCTTACCCTTCAGGTTGGGGAGAATTCAAGTAGGGGAAGTGACAGGATCAGATTTTTATTTGAAAAGGATCACACTGCGCGGTGAAGTGTGAACTGGGGATGTAGGGGAGAGTGGGTGGGGCACAGAGGACAAGGAGACCAGAGGGGAGGCTGCGGCAGCCCTGACAAAATCAGTAACAGGGTAGATGAGCCGAGCCAATGGACTCAGTAGATCCTTAGTGCATAAAACCAGCAAGGAGAGTGGCCAACTGGTTAAGGGAGGGGCAGGGGAGGGATGGGTCCAGGATTGTAATTTATGGAGTGCTTATCAAGTGACAGACTCGTTTCAAGTGCTTTCCACAATAGCCTCTGAGGTCCAAACCACGATCACTCCGGTTTACATAAGAAAATTAAGGCAGAGAGAAGTAAAGGAATGTGCCCAAGGATGTGCCCACACTGCCAGATAAGGGTTGGGGTCAGAATTAAACTAGAAGCTAAACTTGTAACACTGCATTATTCCTCTCCTAGTTTGCTGCCTGGGGGTTACTGGGTGGATAATGAGTCTATTAACCAAAATGGAGAAAACAAGTGGGGTAAATAACCCACGTGTTTGTGGTCAGTGGGAGGGGTAGGAATGGAGTAGTCCCGTTTGGGAAATTCTGAAAGAGACAGCAGGGAGTGGAGATGTGGGTCTGGAGCTTGAGGTAGAGACGCTTCGTTTTACAGAGGAGTTCCTTCACTTGCAGCCTCCTTCCCACAGCTTTGCTTGGCCTTCAGAACTTGGGGTCTGAGTACGTGAGGGTGATCTGGTTGCAACATGTCACCCTACAGATTGCCAGGGTTGGTGCAGCTGAGCTGGCTGATGAGGCAGGAGTCCCCTTGCTCCTCTGCTGCTCCCCTGTGCGAGCCTCCCAAAGCTGCAGGCTGGGTCGAAGAGGACCTTCCCTGATAGAGGATGTAGGAGTCAAGGTCAAGGTCACCCTGTCAAGGGTGTAGGAGTAGCTGTACTCACCTTCGAGAACCCCCCCCCCCCCAAACTCTCAAGGTCCTTTTGCAGGAGAATGTATGTAGTCAAGCTTCCAAGACTCCAGGCACATCCAAATGAGGCACTGCATGTCTGCAGTCTGCCTTTCTTTAAATAAGAGCTTGAGGTTTGAGTAGACATCATGTATTAATGACAGCTAAACAAATCTGCCATGGGATTTGGGGAGCCAGAGTTTGGCTAATGTAGGAGTCTCCTGCCGGAGGTGGAATATTTTGGAGATACTGATGTGGTCCAACTACCAACAAGAACCTTTCTCTAAAGAATGTTGTATTGTTGTAAAACAAAACAGAACTCTGACCTTTGTAAACCTAATTGTTCCTGGTAGCATCATTTGTGAGGAATTTGCCATTTGCTCCATTTGGGTCTGCCCCTGTGATGTGAATCCCTGTATTATGCTTGAAGCTGCCTGGAAGATATACATCACCTCACTGCCCCCCATGCTAGTGTCCTAGCACCAGCAGTGCTGACTAGGTCCTGAACTTCAAGCACGTGGTTCCCTGGACTATACGGAGTTCCTTGAGGTTTCAATCCCTTCCCCCACCCCTTTTTAAGGATTTTATTTATTTGAGAGAGAGCACGAGTGCACATATGGTCGGGGGTGGGAGGCAGAGGGAGGAGAAGCACTCTGTGCTGAGCAGGGAGCCTGATGCAGGACTCAGTCCCAAGACCCGGAGATGATGACCTGAGCTGAAGGCAGATGCTTAAGTGACTGAGCCAGCCAGGTGCCCACCCCCCCACCCTTTTCAACAAGTAATTCCAAACTTTTATTTTTGTACTACAAAGGCCAGTCATTTAAAAATGCACACAGCGGCTTTTCTATCCTGCCTCCATACCAGCAGGGTAATAATCCTCTTGTAATCATCAGCATCATGAACTGAGGGTGTGTCGCTTCACAAGGGAGGTGGTTCAGAACACCTACCTCCACATTTATAGACCACCTCCTACCGACCCCAACCACTGGGATCACTCACCTGCACAGCCAGGCTTGGGTCACCCCAAAGCACATGTTTCCACTTTCTAAACCCAGGTGTGTTGCTGTCATGGGGAATCTAATTCCAATCAGAGGGCGCCATTACTGGGAGGTGGAGGTGGATGAGCGTGTGGACTACACGGTGGGTGTGGCCTTTGAAGATGTCCCTAAACAGGACGACCTGGGAGCAAACTGCCTGTCTTGGTGCATGAGGCACAGATTTGCATCATCAAGGTAAAGTAAAATCTGGATACCCAGCATTAAAGTTTGTTTTGAAAGAAGAGATCAAGAGGTTTCACTAGCAATAATTAAGGCCTACAGTACGTTTCGTAAATCTTTTTAGGGTATTACAGGTCTCTTTACCCTTCTCCGTAAAGTCCAGATGAGAAGAGAAAGAGCAGCTTTGGGTACTTTTCTTTCGGATTAAAATAGCTAAAATTCACGGAGAGCTTGTTCTGTGCCAAGCACTGTTCCACACTCTTAAATGTGTACTAGCCCATTTACTTCTATTATCCCATTAAAAAAAAAAAAAGCTATGCCTCATAACAGTCATGTCATCTATCCAATGTTTTCAGAGCTTAAAATCAAATCCAGGCAGTCTGGCTCCAAGGACAGCATTCTTAACCACTAAGTAATTGGTTTTTCATGTTGAACTTATGTTATTAAACGGATAGTTTGATCTGAAGCCCCAATTCCATCTTTGTAAGTGGGCAGAGGCTTAAAATAGTTATGGCTCATTCCAGTTTGCTTCTGCTGCTAAGCACTCTGTCCTCTATGCATGGACTAGTTCCAAAAAGAGGCCCCCAGTGGGGTGGACATTGTCAGACTTAGAAAGCCATCGTTGCAACCTCCCTTCACCTCAAAAATTGTAAAACCTATTTTCCTAGTACCTCTTCTACCACGGGGCCTCTGACCCTCGTTGGCTTGCTGAATCCTATTAACATTTGATCCGATGTTCTCTGCTCATGAGCCTCCATCATGGTTAAACACTATCTGTCATGCCCACACGTATGTGGGAAGACCAGCTTGCCCCCTGTAAGATATCTGGATTAGAATGGACTTTACTGAGCCTCAGACCCAGTTTGAGGAATACAAATACCAGGCACTGAGCCAAATGGTTTATTTGGATCCTGCCTGAAATAAGACTAAAAATCAAAGTGTCCTCTCCTATAAAAGGAAAAATGAATGGCAGAGGAAAACAAGAGAGAGAATAAAGGAAGAGTAGGGGTCTGTGTATAGTGGAAAGGGTGGGAAGTCAGAGGACAGAAGAGGATGGGAACATGAGATGGCATGAAAAAGGACAAGAGCCGAGCACTGGAGCCAGAGCAATTTCTTGCAGTCCCATCTTCGAAAGACACATGAGAGAGGGACCGAGTTACAAGTGGAGGGTGAGGGCTGGGTATCTTAGCTGATTCGTATTTCTTGCTTTAGTCTTGACTCTACTGTGGTGGGAGGAGGTAGAGGGAAGAGTGGCTTCTTAGTTAAGGAAAGGAGCAGCAGAGGGGAAGATGAGGTGACTCGTGCTGGAGACAGGCTGGCTTGGCCTGATGCACTGAAGGCTATTCCAAGTGCTCCTCCCAGGCATGTGGACCAGCGTGCTGCTGCTGAGCTCTGCAAATGTCTGCACATAGCAGGGGTAGGAAGTTCCTGTGGCTGGTTTCAGTTCAGGCCATTCTTCAAAGCACAAAGGACACAGAGCCTGGCGAGAGGGTACTGCAGTGAATGGAGACGGCCCCCAGGGGGCCCTGCTAAGGCTGAAGGTTTGAGAATGGTGCCTTAGTGAGTGCTTGCTTGTGCACAGATTCTACCAAGAGGCTCATTTTATTCCATGAAAGATCATGAGGCTGCCTGTTTCAAATGTCTTTATTACAAAGGTTTTATACATCTGAACCTTAAAAATCTAAATTTCCAAAACACCTATATCTATACAAATTTTTATGTAGTAAGAATTTATGTTACTGTACCTAAGTATTTTAGGTTAACAGATTGCTTGAAAACAAATGGAGTTAAAAAATAAAAGTCTCTTAGGACAAATTTTAGAAAAGATAATTTTGGAAAGGGTAATCAGTTAAAAAAATAACATAAGCATAGGAGTATATGAATAAAATTAATATGAAATGTTCTGCAAATAATCCAGACAGAATTTCTGAAACTTTGTTGTATCAACATTTAATTTTCAGGCATAAGTATGAGTTCCTGCATAACAAGATGACTCCAGACATAAGAATAACGGTGTCCCCCAGGAAGATTGGCATTCTGTTAGACTATGAAAATTCAAAATTGTCATTTTTCAATGCGGACATTTCTCAGCATCTATACACATTCAGCTGTCAGTTCTACTGCTTTGTGCATCCGTGTTTTTCTTTGGAAAAGCCTGGGTGTCTGAAGATACATAATGGCATTGCAATGCCAAAGCATGTTGCTTTCTATTAGACCATTTTGATCCCCGACTTCCGTACCTACCCCTCTCAGCCACTCACCCCTCGACTGGTTGGACTTGGCATTCAGGCACCATGCACCAAGCACAACTTATGGCTCACATTCTCACCTGGCAGACTAGTGCACTGACACTTATCTCACCTGACCTGGATTCCAGTCCTGTGCACTGCCGCCTGTGTGAGATAGGCTGGTCATTACTAGGCCCGGCTGTAAAACGAGAGCTCAGCCAACATGAACCCAGAGGTCTTTCAAGTTGTCATATTGTACACATCTATTGTTTATATGCAAAGTTACCTGAATCTCCAAGGCCTTCAGAGCTCGGGATGAGGGGCAGTGGAAAGGAAGGGAAAAGATGCATAAGTGTTAATGGCTGCAGCACATCTGTAACATGTCACTAGCACCAGTAACAGACTTGAGGAGGCAGGGAGCTGTCCCCAACCAGAACCAGGGAAGCCATGGACCAGCACCACCTAACCAGATGTGCCTTCCCCTCTCCTATCTTCCCGGCAGTTAACGGCACTGCAATGAGCACTCTGAACACCCCGTTCCGAGGACTTACCCCACTTAAACTTTGAAATGACCTCTACCAGGCCCAATTCCATGAAGGCAGGCAGTGTTTTATTCATCATTCAACCCCTAATGGCTAACATGTCACAAACAGGTACACACCACATATAGACTAAATTAGTATCTTCTTCATCCAACCACTGCTCTGCCTATTGATATTAACAGCAGCTCAGATACTTGAATTAACAAGTCACCTTGATGATCTCACAGCTCCTTATGTGTACACACACGACTGCCCTGCCAAGCTGGATCACTACCCAGAAATAAGGAAAGTATAGCCAATGAAGCACAGAGATAGTTCAAGTTATAGACACATGTGTGTATTCAAAACTGTTCTCAGCTACCAACATAGAAACTGCCAGGTAGGAAGTAGGATATCATAGGCAAGCCTGAATTCAGGATTCTAACAGGCTTTATGGAATATTTCACATGTAATACGAACATGAATAAAATGATAAAAACTTAACACCTATAAGGTTTAAGTGACATTTTTATTTGACCAAGAAAAAAATAATCTAGAATTGCCACTGACCATTAACATTTAAGATCCACTTAAGGCAGATGACCAGCTTAAAGCATCACAATTATTCTGCATAAAGAACTTTTGATTAAACATGTTTCTTCTACAAGAAGAAAAAAAAACAAGTCTAGAACAGAACCAAACAAAACGTTTTCTGTAAAATATTCCAATTCCTAAAATACCATGAATAATCTACTGAAATTAAATTTCAACAAGGGGCAGGATTTACCTCAAGGCCATGTTCACCAGCAACCTGCCGATAAATCTGTTAAAAGACAAAACAAAAAAAACTATTTTTAAAAGTCAGATCATTATAGCTGCAATCCCTGGCTCTGCAGTTAAAACATGTCAATCTGTTCTTACCTGTATCACTTTATAACCCTTGAGCAAGTTATTAACATAAGCTTAGGCTTCCCTCAATAAAGGGGAACAAGAATATGGAGAATAACCACAGAATCCTAGTGTAAACTAACATGGGCTTAGTAATTCAGAATAGTCAGATTTTAAGACACCTGGTGAAGGGACTGGAAAGTTGGTTTGGAGACTTGAGATATAAGATGACATTGGTTCCTGGTAAAATTAAATTGCCTTTTTTGGAAAAGTGTATGTTTAATAGTTGACTTCCTGCTGGTTCAGACAATGATATGCAATCACTTGTACACATCCAATAAAATATTTCAGAAGCACATGCTTGGTGATCAGTATAAAGCAGAGAGATTACATGGGTACCAAGGCCTTTTCTTTAAGACTTCTCATCCTCCAGTATTTGTCAGAATCCTAACTCACATGGCTCACACGCTGGCAGTTGCTCTGGAGCACAGTTCACTGTGACACAGCATTCTGTAAACGGGACTGTGCTGGTCTCTGTCCAAGGAGGCTCATCTAACCAGAAAACCCTCTGAAGGCTGCGCTCCAGGAGAGGACCTGTCCTCCACTTCTTGAACAACTTCTCCAATTTCCAGTCACCTTCCCACCAGTACAATGAGAGTCTCATGGGTTCACTACCTTCTCCCACCCTTTCCAATCTCTTAATTTACTGTTCCTATTTTCCAATGCAAAGTATGTAATTGCTGTTGGTAGATTAAGTAGGTCTTGAATTTATTTTGCTAACAAGACCTGTTCTATCTACCTTTTCCTTTAGGAGGCTAATAGCAGAGTTGGCTTGACTTCAAGGACTCTGTTTTCTTAGTCTCCAGACAACCAAGTCCAGTTTTTAAGACACACTGTCCTGTAGTGTGTTGAGACATGAAAGGAATAGTAATGGACTACTTTTAGGTAATTGATTACTTTTCAAGTTTTCAGAGATTTGAACTCTTACATACACATGCTTCACTGCAAACAATGGTTAAGGAATCTAAGTGTAAGATGAGAGTTGGTGATTTGGGAAGAAGACTCCAACCAGTCAGCATCTTCTCTGTCAGCAAGTCTCCTAGAAGGAGCATGACAATGAGCTGGGTACAATGCCCCAAGTTAGGAATTACTTTAGAGTTGCTACTGCACAGGTGGTAGTTCTTGTCACATATATCATGTCCCACTACTTCACTGCTTGTTTCCTGCTACCCTCAATCCCAGGAAAAAATTATGCCACATTCACGGATTGCTTTCTCTTCATTCTCCCAGACTTTGACAGATCAGGTTTTTCTGCTCCATTTCCATCTTAATCAAATCCCGGTGGAATTAAACTATCATTGATTTGAATTGTGGCAATTCAACTATACAGCATGCAGCTCAAACAACATGCACCCACGCAGATAGAGCCAATAAAAATGCTTTTGTAATAGGAACTCGGATTCTAATTTTGTTGTTCCTCCATGCTCATTCCTAGGCTTAAGAGATACCCTTAAATTAAAAAAGACTGGTTTGGAGACAAGACTATAATCCATTCACTGGGAAAGCACTCAGTCAACAAAACTGAGGTTTCCCAGCTGTGCATTTCAACAAAGGAACTTAGTTTTTAGAGGTGGATTTCCTGAGTACATTCATTACTTCTTGGTAAACTTGTCATGTTACTCTGCCACTCAAAGTTTCCTACCCTCTGACTTCTTTTATATCCCAAACACCCAACCAATTATATATCCCTTGTCCAACCAAGGGGGAGATGGACAAGGAGAAGGAAAACAAGAGAAGCACCATCCAAAAGTAAGGACAGACCTCTGAAGAAAGGTGTAACATACTTGCTTGATACTATCTTTGTAAAATCTACAATTTACAAAAAAGCCACAGATCCCTAGGCACCTGGATCGGACGTACCCTTTCTTGCCCACCTAATTCCTCCCCTCCCAGGCTGAGGTCAGTGCCACACTCACCTCTGAGTGGCACACTGTAACTACTGACCTATGTCTGCTCCACTTGACAAAAATGAAAGGCAGGAACTGTATCTTCCTAATCTCTGAATGATCAGAACACGGAAGCAATGGCATTCTGCTTTCAGAAGAGCTCATAAACCTGAAAAGAGGTAAGAGACATCCAATTGTCTTCCAAATTAAAAGAAAATCTCTTCATCAGAAAGCAAAGCACTTTCAAATTGCAGGTGATGGGTGGGGAGGAGACAAAAAATACAGTGTGATTCTCAACCTTTCTTCTGTCCCAATACACCTGAAGGATCTTACCCACACAACCCCATTTAATAACAGTGACTTCTAACTTGGGAAGCTTGGGAGGGGGCTTATCTGATGTGAGGAAGATGTATGTGGTTTAGGATGCTTCCTTCCCATCACTGCAAGAGATCTCTAACACTCACATTTAATATTATAGTTTTGACTATTCTTAAGAGCCCAAAGTCTACAACATACATGTTTTAAATGTTCTGAAACATCAGTAAGGCTGATAAGTGGAAGTTAGGGCCTTCAAAGCCTGATCTGAAAGCACACCACACCATGACTCTCTACGGTCTTAGAATCTAAGACTTTCATGGAGAAATGATATACTGAAAAGGTAATGATAACCCCAGGGACTTATAAAAACCACAGGCTAAACCTTCTCAAATGTCAAGTGTCTTTTAAAAATCATTTTACGGGAGAGACTTGCTCACCCCCAGAAAATTATAGCCAAACTTCTCTGTATCAGGTATAGGGTGAAAATCCTACATAGATGAAAATCCTACAAAATCCTACAAATGAGGCACCTCTCATTCTTGAAATCTCATCCCTTCCTAAAAAGCTGACAGAATTTTCAGATCCTAGGTTTCATTATTTTAAAATTATTTCATTATTGGAAAACTACGTTCCCAGCCCTTAAAGAATCTCAAGCCAATCTCTCCAAAATAACCACATATAACTATCTACCAAGGATTTCTGTCAAGTAAAAGGCACTTTCAACATTACCTACTTCTGTAATAATTATTGAACTCATTAGTGAGTACATTTCTGTGCAGTTACTAATCCACTGAAGTCTCGAGTTCTGGAAGTGAGAGATGAGAGGTGCAGACTGTAACCTGCTGTGGTCCCAGGTGGTGAAGGTGAGCAAGAGTTAAATGGCCAGGGGAATGAGTGGTGTAGAAACTGCCTACAGCCTGTGCATGTCCAAATCCACTCAATGGGTGGAGTCTCTCCTTAGCCCTGACTCTCTAGAAGTTAGTCTGAACCACTGTCTGAAGCACTATACAAATCAATGAGATGAAAAGAACACAAAATGGATAATGTGTTCCTCGTGCCTGGAATTATACATGTCCTGGAAATAAAAGATCCTTTCTTGTTACTGCATTTTTAAGGTAATACTTCTGCTCGTGTCACCACCACTTGCAATTGCAATCATGTCTACATCATCTCAGATTTCTTTGGACCATTTGCCCAGAGCAGTTGTTCTGTTGGGTGTGGTTCTTGTGGGGGCCCCTGAGACCCTTTTAGAGGCTTAGTCAGGTCACAACTACTTTCATAATACTGAGACATTATTTGCCCTTTCACTCTTATTCCACGAACCTACAGAGCAGAGTTTAACCAGAGGCTACATGCATGTGAGGACATTCATAACTCTGACAACAGTATATGCTTGTATATTCTTGTGTTTAAAACCTGTCTCAGTTTTAATCTCCAACACTAAAAATACTGATATATAGATAGAGCTATCTATATATCTCTCACATAAAAAGCTCTTTGGAGGGGATCCCTGAGTGGCTCAGGGGTTTAGCTCCTGCCTTTGGCCCGGGGGGCGTGATCCCGGAGTCCCAAGATCGAGTCCCGCATCAGGCTCCCCGCATGGAGCCTGCTTCTCCCTCTGCCTGTGTCTCTGCCTCTCTCAAGAATAGATAAAATCTTAAGAAAAAAAAAAAAAAAAGATGTGGAGGACAGAAGTCTAGGCTGGAAACGAAGAAATCTCACCCCTAGTCCTGCCTCTGTCACTGACCGGCTCGGCGACCTTTCAGCCCGCCTCCTCTCACTATATGCCTTCAATTTAAACTGAACCGAGGTGGGGAGGGCCCAGATGGCTCTTCCTCCTCTGACACCGAATGACCTCCCCGGCGGATTCAGGAAGCTTAAAAATGACCAGCCGGCCGGGCATGTTTCCACATTAACGCAACAGGTGCCGCTGCCTCAAGCAGGAGCCACCGGTTCAGACCGTCCGATTCTTACCGGCCCTCGCGTCGCAGCCCTGGGCGACCCAGGCCACCACTTCTGTGAAAGTCACCTGCTGCATTATTCCTCCTTAAACCTCACGCTGAGCGGGTACTTCTCCTTTCCGCATATACCCCCCCCGCAGCTCCGTGAACCACCGCGCTTGTTTTTCTTCAAACGAAGTCAAGAAAGCTGAGCACCAAGAACGAGCCCCAGCACGTTGGTGACGCGGACCCCGCGACAGATACGCCGACCTCTCACCTCTACGCCGGCTCCCCGCCAAACTCCCCGAAACCCGACACACCAGCCAGTCTGCCTACTAGAGGGCCGATGTAGCCCGCCCGGCCGGTGGCCACAGAACCGCCTCACACTACGGTACAGACGCACCTAGCCCTCCCTCGTGGGGGCGCGGGGCAGCACCTTCTCTCTCCTTCCGGTGGGAAAGAGCCTTTTCCGGTTTCCGGGAGTGGAGAGGAAGTCCCTCCCCCCACGCGTCACCGTAACTCAGCGGGACGCGCTGACGTACCACGGATGCGCCCGCGGACGCGCGTGAGTGATGTGGTAGGTGGACAGGAGAGGCTCCTGAACGGGCCCCGGTCGCTACTGCTGGGTCTGCGGTGGGGAATGGGAGGGGGCTGAGCTGTACAGCGGGGCCTGGGAGAGCTGCTCGGAGACTCCCATCTCCTCAAGAACCCCGCCGTTCCTCCCTGAGCGTCCGTTCGAGGCCCTTCCCCAGCCAGCTGCCCCGTGTTTTACTTACTTTCCGACCTCAGTTTACCTGCGTGGCCGCCTACCTTGCATCGTGATGGTGACCACTTAGCATTGGCTGTCAGTCCGTCGTCTCATGGCCGGAGCTCATAAACGTCTGTGGATTCCTGCTGCTGCTTCCGGAAGCCCGCGTCAGGAACTGGGCTGGGGACACGGCGCTGTTGGGGTTGGGAAGATAAATTCCAAATTAAAATTGCCATTGTTTTAGTTCCCTAGGGCTGCCCTATCGAAGTATCACTAATTGGGTGGCTTAGAGCAGCGTGTTTGCTCTCTTACAGTTCTGGAACCCAGAAGTCCGAAATGAAGATGTCAGCAGGATCATGTTTCCCCTGAAATGCTGGGTAAAATGCTTCCTTGCCTTTTCCCAGTTCCTGGTGGTGACCAGCCATCCCAGGAGTTCTTTGGCTTGTTAACTGCATCGCTCAGATCTTTTTTTTTTTTTTAAAGATGTTATTTATTTATTCATGAGATACAGAGAAAGAGAGGCAGAGACACAGGCAGAGGGAGGAGCAGGTTCCACGCAGGGAGCCCGACGTGGGACTCGATCCCAGGTCTCCAGGATCAGGCCCTGGGCTGAAGGCAGGCGCCAAACCGCTGAGCCACTGGGGCTGCCCCATTGCTCGGATCTTTTAACTGTTCCAATACGATGTTTTTTCTGTGTTTCTGTCTCTGTTTCTTTATTTTTAAGATTTTTTTTGTGTGTGAGAGAGCGTGTTCACAAGAGTGGTGGGGGATGAGGGAGGAGCAGAGTAGGGTGAGGGGAAGAGAGAATCTCAAGCAGATGGCCTACTGAGTGTGGAGCCCAGTGCAGGGCTCCATTTCATAACCCTGAGATCCTGACCTGAGCCAAAATCAAGAGTTGAGTGTTGAATGAACTGAGCCACCCAGATGCCCAGTCTCTGTTTCTTTAAAAGGACAAAGTCCTCTTAGACAAAGGACCACCCTACTGTGGTATAACCTGGTCTTACCTAATTACATTTGCAATGACCATGTTTCCAGATCAAGTCACATTCTAAGGTTCTGGGAAGGACCTGAATTTGGGGGGGGGAGGGTGACACTGGCCAACCTCATGTAGCTGTCAGCCTTAAGAAGTTGGCAGGCTGGGCAGCCCCGGTGGCTCAGCGGTTTAGTGCCGCCTTCAGCCTGGGGTGTGATCCTGGAGACGCAGGATCGAGTCCCACGTCGGGCTCCCTGCATGGAGCCTGCTTCTCCCTCTGCCTGTGTCTCTGCCTCTCTCTCTCTCTGTGTCTGTCATGAATAAATAAATAAATAATGTTAAAAAAAAAAAAAGAAGTTGGCAGGCCATGGGGCACCTGGGTGGCTTGGTGGTTGAGCATCTGCCTGGGGCTCGGATTGCCATCCCAGGGTCCTGGGATCAAGTTCCACATCGGGCTCCTGCTTCTCCCTCTGCCTGTGTCTGGTTCTCTCTGTGTGTCTCTGGTGAATAA
The DNA here is from genome assembly GCF_011100685.1 of Canis lupus familiaris. NCBI lineage: Eukaryota > Metazoa > Chordata > Mammalia > Carnivora > Canidae > Canis > Canis lupus. Next base: position 55,065,153 of record NC_049224.1, on the reverse strand, counting down.
ATAAATAACATCTTTTTAAAAGAAGGAGAAGGGGGATCCCTGGGTGGCTCAGCGGTTTAACACCTGCCTTCAGCTCAGGGTGTGGTCCTGGAGTCCCGGGATTGAGTCCCACATCGGGCTCCTTGTGTGGAGCCTGCTTCTCCCTCTGCCTGTGTCTCTGCCTCTCTCTCTCTCTCTCGTGTCTCTCATGAATAAATAAATAAAATCTTAAAAAGAAAGAAAGAAAAAAACAAGTTGGCAGTCCAAAAGCTGACAATAATTTGCTGTAGGACACATGAATTCAAACACTTCAATTGGATCCAAGAAGTTTTCGTGGACATGTGAGCTATTCCCTTGGTAAGTGGGTAGAATCTGGATGTATCATCATAGATGATACACAGCATTCCAGGCAAACAAACATCACAGACAAGAAAGCACAGGCTGAAATGTAAAATAAAACAGGAAAGCTCTTGAATACAAGCTGAAGAGTTTGGATTCTATTCTGTATGTAAAATAAGCAGTAAATCAAAGTGTTTTTGGCAGAGGAGCTGTGCTTTGAAGATTAATTAGCAACATGAGTCAAATATACTTTGTGTTACTTAGTCCATTTTAAGAAGTCTTAAGTCCTTTTCTCTGAGCATATCTTGCTATTTTTCATCCTGGTGTCTCTGCTCTTGCTGTCCCTTATTCCTGGAGCCCTGCCATCAAGGAGAGTTCTGCAACTCATTTTATAATGTTTGCATCCTGTGATGCTGAAACTGACAAAGATAGCACAAGAAGAAAAAGCTACCAAACTCTCATAAATACAAAGCCCTGTAATAAAGTACTAGTAAAGTCAATCGTGCCTTCCATCTAGAACAAAAAAGGTTTTATCCCAGAAATGATTTAACATTAGAAAGCCTGTTTCTATAAATCAGTTTTAGTAGTTTAAATCTATATGATCATTTCAATTGATAAAAGTGTTTTTTGAAAATATTCAATACCTCCTTTGAAAACACTTAACAGAATGAGAATAGACAAATAGCAACTTGATAAAAGGCACTTAAAAGAAATGATAGTGAATTTCGTACTTAATGATAAAACAGTAGAAACATTCCATTAAACTCAGGAAGAAATGGAATATTTACCTTCACTAATATTAAACACTGTGCTAGCATTTCTAGCCGGAACAATAAAAACAAGAATGGGACAAAAATGTTAGGAAAAGTGAAGGTACTATTTTTAGATGATGTGATTTTATTTCTAGAAAGTGGAAAAGAATGAAATTACAAATTACTAGAACTAATTAAGTGGTTCAGCAAGGTGGCCAAATAAATTACATACAGAAACTTAAGTTTTTCTTATATGCCAGTTATAAAGTAGGGGGGAAAAATAACCAAATATGAATGTACTGCACAAAAGAGGCTTTTTATGAGAAATAAGTATTATGAAAAGACATTAAGGATAAAGATAAATAAGTGGAGATTTTATGTTCTGGTATGGGAAATTCAGTGTTTTAAATATATCAGTGTATCATAAATTAAGAAACAGTCTTCATACAGTGCCTATTAAAATACTGATTGGGGGATCCCTGGGTGGCTCAGCAGTTCAGTGCCTGCCTTTGGCCCAGGGCGTGGTCCTGGAGTCCCGGGATCGAGTCCCGTGTCAGGCTCCCGGCATGGAGCCTGCTTCTCCCTCTGCCTGTGTCTCTGCCTCTCTCTCTCTCTCTCTCTATCATGAATAAGTAAATAAAATCTTTAAAAAAATACTGATAGGATCTCCAAGTAATTCTCTTTGGTCTAAGTATTGTATTCTTTTGATACATTCTTGGGTGCCATTTATTGGTATTTTATTTAGAATGTATCTCTTATTAGACTGATATATAGAGGAGGTTTTTCGGTACTGTATTAATCATATGTTGGTACTTAAAATTATGCTAGATCCCTTAAAATAACTTTAGGGAGCATTTCTTATTTTACTAATTGTCTGAAATAATTTAAGTGACTTTAGAATTATTTGCTCTTTTAAGGTCAACTAGAGAAATCATTTGTGAAACTCTGTTATATGATGCAGTATTATATGGTGGATTTTAAATGATGTGTCCACTCTCCTCTGTGATCACTTAAAAAGTCAACTCTTTTGTGGGGGATCAGCTATAGTTTATACTTTGCTTAGAAGTCATCCATTTTCAATAGGTTTTCCAAATTAGTTGTCCATTGTATTGTCTATGAATTATCTTGTGATTCTTTTATTTTTTAATTTTTATTTATTTATTCATGAGAGGCAGGCTCCATGCAGGGAGCCCGATGTGGGACTGGATCCGGGGACTCCAGAATCACGCCCTGGGCAGATGCTCAACCGCTCAACCGCTGAGCCCACCCAGGCGTCCCTCTTGTGATTCTTAAAATCTGATCTGCATGTCAGTTGTTTACTTTCTCATTCCTAACCTTACACATTTTTATTTTCTTTTTTTCTCAAATCAAGCTCATAGAGGATTTGTCTCTTTTGTTGAATGCTTCATAGAACCAACTTTGGAGTTTTTCTGCTCTTACTATTTTGTTTTCCAATTTGAGTTTTGATGATCATTCCTTTTCCTACTCTCTTTTGTTCTTTTCTAATTTCTTAATATTAATCTGAGAGCCTTTATTTTTTAAGTACTTTTTATTATTTTTTTTAAGATATTATTTATTTATTCATGAGAGAGAGAGAGAGAGAGGTAGAGACACAAGCAAAGGGAGAAGCAGGCTCCCTGCAGGGAGAGCGAGGTGGGATTCAATCCCGGGTCTCCAGGATCAGGCCCTGGACTAAAGGTGGCGCTAGACTGCTGAGCCGCCTGGGCTGCCCAGATGCTTTTATTTTTAATCTTTCATTTTTGATGAAGACATTTTAAGGCAGTAATTTGCCTCTGAATACAACTTGTGTTTGTGTTACATAGCTTTTGGTATAAAGTGTTCTCTTTTTCATTGCTTTCTACGTATGTTGTCATTTTGTCATTTTTTCTCTTTGATCTAAGAGTTTCCAGGATCAGATATAATTTTTTAAAATAGTTATGTTTTTCAATTATTTTCTTTGCTCAGTTTTTTTTTAGAGATGTATTGACATTCATCACTCTTGTAAGTTCAAGTGCACAGCTTTTTTTTTTAAATTTTTTATTTATGATAGCCACAGAGAGAGAGAGAGAGAGAGAGAGAGGCAGAGACATGGGCAGAGGGAGAAGCAGGCTCCATGCACCGGGAGCCCGACGTGGGATTCGATCCCGGGTCTCCAGGATCGTGCCCTGGGTCAAAGGCAGGCGCCAAACTGCTGCGCCACCCAGGGATCCCTCAAGTGCACAGCTTGATGGTAATCATGTTTGTATTATTTTCCAGTTTTATCATTAGACAGAATTAGCCTCTGTAGTTTTTAACCAGGCATTACTTCTTTGGCCAGTACATAATCAATCATTACAGGTATCAAAATATGTGTATTTTCCACTTGGAATTAAAAAGTTCTATGCCTCTGTTCCATCAAGTTTACTGGTTTTAGTGTTCAAGTTTATTGATTTTAGAGTTCAATTGTCTGATATATTTCCTAGATCAGTTTAATTCTAGAAGAGATGTGATTAAAATTTCCAACTTAAATGTATTTTTAAACAAGTTTTTCTTGCATTTCTAAAAGATTTCCTTTATGTATTCAACTGCTACATCAGTGGTCCACCCAAGACTATGCCCTGTGTTCTTTGCAAGTTCCTTTTTATCCTGTTTAATGCTAACTTATGTCTGACCAATATCCCCTTATCTGATGTTAAGGATACCATTCCTTATTTTGTTTACGTCTGTCTGGTTTCTCATAGCCTCCATCTTATCTGTTATATTACTTTAAGTTTCATTTCTAGTAAAAGAAAAAAATATAGATCTAATGAGTGAGCAATCTGGGTTTAGTTTTTCACCTGGAAAGTTTAGCAGTAATGATGCAGAAGCCAGGTGATACGCTGAGGAGACTTGCAGATGCATGGAGGCCTAGAGCTTGGATAGTTCTATGTTGCAAAAAAGAAAGAAAAACAAAAACAAAAAAACTTTCATATGATGTTAAACAGTTCACAATACTGTGATCACTATTGTCAAATATCATTAATTTTATTCTGAGAAATCAGAAGCAGATCTGCAAGAAGTCATGGATTAGATTTTGCATTAGCGAAGATTATTTTCTTTATATAAGTATTTCAGGTGTCCTATGAATGGTTCTGAGGTGACTAAAACCCAGGCCCACTATCTCCTTGCTTTCCTTTTTTTCCTGCCAGAAATCAGCCTGCCTCCTCACATCCTGCCTCTGTGCTGCCCGCCTAGCTCTGAGTTGTCAGAAGCTAATGTGGTCAGAGGTCCTGCCAAGGCTCTTGCAGTGGAGGGGAGAAAGGTATTCTTTTTACTCGCAGCCAGTAGGTCAGAGGGTGAACACAGGAAAGCTTGAGAACAGGAAGCAAAACATCTCCATTCCTATTAGTTGCTGGGTTCTCCCAACAATAGCCAGTTGGAAGAGGGGTTTCCAGGACCAAAAGTACATGGGCCCTGTTCACAGTTTCCCACTGAAGAGGCGCCAGGTTAGGAGCAGTGCTGCTTACCTCACATCCCCAGCTTTTCTCCTTCCACTTCCCTGCCTCCTTCCCTAATCAGATGGTCAGATTTGGTTCCTGTGGTACATCTCCCTTTTTTCCTCCTCTATAACTGATAGACTTTGGGATTGTGAGAGATGCCTTGGGATCAAGGTTGGAAGACTTGCTTTATAGATAGCAGAGCAGAAACCCAGAAATACTTCTCTCATTACTCTGTGAGCTTTGTGGAAAGTGTCCCTGTAATTTGTTCCATATAAATTTTAATCCGTGGTCAGATCTGATTTCTCTCGGTGCTAAGTTGAATCTAAGAACAAGAGTGACACCTGAATGAGTAAAGGTTTCCCTTGTGAGGAATACTGGGAACAACACCTGGATGCTTGGTGTGTGAAGATGTTTTTTAAATGAATTTGTGGCACTTGTGCAAACATAGGGGCATTGGAGACGAGAGAAAGGAGACCCAGTTTGACAGGAGGTGCTTGCTGCCAGTGCTTTGGAAGAACACTCCAGCAAGTCACCTGAATGCTGTGTCCTGTGTTGCAGTGATGTTGAAGAATGTGATTCCCTACAAGTGCCTCCTTGGCTCTCATCTAACCGCGAGAGGCAGCCTCTGCATCCCCTGGGTTTTCAGTAGAACACCTGCTATCTACCTTTCTTCAACACGTACCCTTCCTCCACCCTATCAGAGGGAAGAAGTGGTCTTCCATGCAAGGCTCCTTTTCCTTCTGTGCCCAGATGCCGCATCTCTCTCTCTCATCCTCATTGCTTCCTCACCTAATACACATTTTCTTGTTTTGTCTTCTGAGCCCCATCCAAAGAATACTTATCTCTAGATTTCTTTTAGGCGTTTGAATTGATTAATCCCTCCTTTAAAAAAAACTTTATTGGGATATAATTAATATACTGTACAGCTTACCCACTTAAAAGTGTATGATTCAGTGGTTTTCAGCATATTCACAGATATGTACAACCATTACCACTGTCAGGTGTAGAACCTTTTCATCTCCACAAAAAGAAGCTCCATGTCCTTTACCTGTCATCCCCATTCCTCACAACCAAAGCAACTGCTGATCAGAATATTTTGTAGACAAAGGATTCTGTTGCTAGAGATTTGCATCTTCTGGACACTTCATGTAAATTGAGCGCTATATCAAAAAAATAAAAAAAATAAATTGAGCGCTATGTGTGTTCTTGTGTCACTGGCTTCTGAGGACAATTTTTTCGGGGTTCATTCATGTAGTAACATCTATGAGTGCTTCATTCCTTTTTATGGCCAAATGATACTCCATTATATAGATATATCTATCAGCTGATAGGCATTCGAGTCCTTTCTACCCTTTGGCTATTGTGAATAGTGCTGCTATGAACTTTACAAGTTTTCGTTCAGATGCCTGTTTCAGACCTTTTGGGATAATACCTAGGAGTGATACTGATAGGGCATGTAGTAGTTGTATGTTTAATATTAAATGTTAGCTTAAATATTTTAATATTTAGTTTAGTATTTAATATTTATGTGTTTAATATTTGGAGGGACCACCCAACTGTCTTCATAGCAGCAGCACCACATTAGCTTCCCCCAGCATGCACTGAGATCCACTTTCTAGTACCAAATTCCCAGTGGTCAGTAAGGCCTTTCAGTCTGAAGGCTCTTGCCCTCCAACTGTGAGAAATTCTCTAGTTTCCTCACTTTTATTATTTATGTTCTTCCTGGAATTTCTGTTAATTCAAAGTTGAACTTTCTGATTGATTTTTCTGTCCCTTGTCTATTTTTCCATTTGTGTGTTCAGCTATTTAGTTGAAGATTGCTTCAGTTTTGATCTCCATGCCCTTCCATCAACTTAATTTCAGCCCTACTCTTAACTTTCAGGAGTTGTTCCTTGTTACTCTTTTAGAGCATCCTGTTATTGGCTTAAGAGTGAAATTTCTTCAATGTCTGCATTTTCTCATGTTCCCTGGATTCTTTTTTTCACAGTATAGTTTCTTGTTTATTTATTTATTTTTTAATCTTTCTACTGGAAGATGTTATTTCTATCTTTTCATCCTATAAACTTCCTCAAATGTCTGCGGGTCTTGATTGTTCATTTTTAAGAATGAGGTACTAAATGGATTATCATGTCTCTGTACTTAGGTGACACTTATCATCTGCTAAGATGATAGGGCAGGAGTGCTGACATTTTGCCCTAAGTAGCAGAATGCAGGGTATTTTCTATGGAGCCATTAAATTTATATACAGAATAACATTTCAGTGTTTTCTGTGTGTATGTGTTATTGGGAAGCTCTGGGTGTTATCCTGTTCCTCCTCCCACCCTGGGGGTAGATCTTGGCTGTGAAGTGCTCTGTGTGCTGGATTAGAATGAGGGACACCTCTTTCATGTGTGGTTTCTTGGCTCTGCCTCTTATCCCTGCACCCTGAGGTTCCTGGTTCTAGACTTTTCTAGCAATATGTAGAGTACATTGGTTTTTTCCTTGGCTTTATCTCTCACCCTCCCCAGTTTCTACTACTTCCCCTTAGCTCTTCATTCCTCATCAGCTTCCTGTCTTGGTGAGTGGTTTTGAAATCTCTGATCCACTGATGGTCCTTTTTTCCATTCTCTTGTCTTGATCTTTATGTCTCCTTTTGTCTCTTAAGTGTTGTTTTAATGAAATGTTAGGAAGGTGAGATAAGTCAGTGTGTTCAGTCTTCCAAATAATTCTATATCATTACTTTCTTTTTTTTTTTTTTTAAGTGTTTTATTTATTTAAGTAATCTCTACACCCAGCATGGGGCTCAAACTCATGACCCCAAGGTCAGGAGTCACATGCTCTACCAACTGAGCCAGCCAGGCAACCCTGCTTTCTGATTTTCACCATTAAAAACAACTAAAAGTCCATCAAGAGTTGATTAAATTATGCTCTGTTCATACAACAAAGTACTAGGCATTCATTAAAAGTGAATGAACCTATTTTGGCATCAATAATTTGCCAAGATGAGTATGTCTTTAAAAATTTACAAAGCATTGAGTTATAAAAATATAAACTAGATTCATACATGTGACTGAGGAAAGAACCCAATTATAACAGTGGTTAAATCTGAGAGGTAATATCCAGAGTTCTTTCTTTCAGTTTCTTTAAACATCTCTAGATCTTCTGAACTTTTTAAAAATAAGCATGTTTTTAGTAACCAGAATATATGTAAATTTATTTGTGAAATACTATCATGACTATCCTTGTACATAAACAAGCTTTTGTGTGCAGCTTGGCTTTTTCAAGTATCCACATTTATTTGATGAAGAGAACATCATTTGAAACTTTAAATATTTTCAAATTTACTCTCCAGAAGGAATGCAGACATATATTCACCAGCAGTATTTGACCATGCTGGTTCCCTAGGCTCTCGCTGGAGCCAGGGAATGAGATCATTATGCAGTTCCTGCTTGGCCAGTTTGATGGTCATTGCTTCCAGTTGCCTTCTGCAAGAGATATCTCATCTGATTGGCACCCAGAGAGTCACCCCTTTCAAACTGGTGTTTGTATATTCTCCAAAGTTGTACTTTTCTCTTAACTTTTTCTATTGTCAGCATTTTTTTTTCTGTCTGATTTATTTTCTTATGAGTAATTATCAAAATAGTCACTTTGATATTTGGAGCTCTTCTCTACCCAGTTCAAAAAGTGTGATAACTAAAATAGTAAATTCCTGAGCTCAGTTCCTCAGATCTCAAAATGATTTTTCCTCTAATTAAGGCAGTATAGGGAGAGAATTAGGAGTTTGAGCTTTATAGTTAAGCTGCCTGAGCTAAAAATCTTAGCTTTACAACAGCTTACCTGCTGTAACCCTCGTCTAGTTAATGAGCTGGAGCCAGTTCCCTCACCTAAATAATAGGCGAACCTTTCTATACAAGCATGTGACATAGTGCTGGCACATAATAGACTCTTGAATTACGTTTATTCTATCATTACTATCATAAGACGGGACACTCCTGAGTAGGTACAATGGATTGAAATGTGCACTCTACCCCAGAAAATGTATGTTTAAAAAGAATTTTTTGTTTTAGTATAGTTAACAATGCTACATTGCCCTCAGGTATACCATATGGTGATTCACTTCCTCTATAAAAAAGTTATATGCTGCAAAAAAAAAAAAAAGTTATATTTTAAGCCCTACCTCTGAACATGATGGTATTTAGAGATGGGATCTTTGGGAGATGTTTAGGTTTAAATGAGGTCAGGAGAGCAGGGACCTTATGATGGGATTAGTGCCTTTATAGGAAGAGACAGCAGAGCTCTCTTCCCATCTTGCTCCTCAGCAAAAAGGCAGCTGTCTACAAGCCAGAAAGAAAGCCTTTAGCAAAATTCAACTATGCTGGCACTCTGATCTTAAGACTTAAATTCTCCAGAACTGTGAGAATTAAACAGTCTGTTGTTTAAGCCAACAGTTCACTGGTATTTTATTATAGCACCCTGAGCTGATTAAAACATATAGTTTTGTTATTGTGGAGCATAGGGCCTGTAGTCCTAGGTGAGAAATAAGGGGAGCAATGATGATAGACCATGAGATGAGTTTGGGATGCAGGTAGAAGTAAGAATACATAGTACGGACATCCATGCTTTTCTTGCATCTGTTTAACGTCTAGACTGTTTATCATCAGAAAACAACAGTGAACTGGTAATTCTTTTCCCAAGCAACAAGATCTTGATTTGTCTCAGTTTGAAGGCTAATTTTGTGGAAGATTATGGAATGACGTTTCTGTATAAGTCTTTGTGTCATCTGACTATAAAATGCATAATAAAATGCAGATTGTGTTCTGCAGCTTTCCTTCAACATGGCATTTGTTAGGTAGGGATTCTGTTCATGGGTGTGAACGCTGGAACCTGTATCTGTTAAGAAAAAGTTGAGTTCAAAATGACTCTTTTTTTTTTTTTGACTCATTTTTTTAAATGGAATTCTGAGTCTTTTGTCTTCAATATAATCATAATACAAATTTTTCTTTCCCAAAGTCCCACTGATTCTTAGAGTTTTCTTTTTGTGGGGAAAAAAAAAAACGCTCTTGTTGTTACTAAATCGGTATTAGGGTATTGTGAAAAAAATTAAAATGTTTCAATCCACAACTTCATTAGATTAATACCAACTATTTTAAGGCTTATTTGTTTATTCTGTATGTGAACAATTTTGTACACGTGTTTATTCCCTTAATATTATTTCAGTGACTCAGTATTGTTATTTGTTTAAAATATCCCCATTATCTCTGAAAGGGTGCTGGTTTTACGCACTGTGTGGCCAGTGGGTGCCACTCTGACCACTCAAATCAGGGCCCCAGAGGATACGGTTTGTCCAACCGAAGGACCAGCCTTCATTTTTAGGCTAATAAATTCAAGGTTTACAATATTTACAGGAGATTTTGATAAATTGATTTTAATTAAACAATTTAGCGGGATCCCTGGGTGGCGCAGTGGTTTGGCACCTGCCTTTGGCCCAGGGCGCGATCCTGGAGACCCGGGATCAAATCCCACGTCGGGCTCCCGGTGCATGGAGCCTGCTTCTCCTTCTGCCTGTGTCTCTGCCTCTCTCTCTCTCTGTGTGTGTGACTATCATACATAAATAAAAAAATTAAAAAAAACAATTTAGCAAGAAAAGCATGAAATTCTAGAATATAAATGTAAATAGAAGAGAGGAGATTTGGAATTGACATTTGGTATGTAAGGATTCTTTATTAAAGTCATTTTCCTCTGGAAGGAATGTTTGTTCTGAAAAGTCATTTTCTTCTGGAAGGAAAGTCTGCCTGGAACTTTGGGTAACTAGATGATCATTTACTTATAACAAGGAGGGAAAACTGCAACATACAAACACACTTGTTCTGAAGGCTCTTGATCAGAGACTCTTGAGGTCCCCTTCCCCTGCTACCTGAGATGTTCACCAGGATTCTTCTTCTACCTCCTGGGCTGATTGTTTCTCCCACAGTGGTAATAAGCTGGGAACCTGTTGGCAGATAAACCAAAGTAAAGAAAACCATAGCCTGGAATTTTTACAAATGAGGACTTAGCAGGCATGGGATCCTTCTACCCAAGAGTATCTCCGAGAGCCTGCAGACTGAGAGGGGAAAGTGGAGATTGGAAATAGAACTAACATTAAAGGGATTTACTGAAGGATAAGACAGAGGACAGGATGGGTTCATCCTGTGGCTCTCCTCAGCCCTGCATGCAAGTGATGGAATTAGCTGCCACCATCACTAAACAAAAACTAAACTGGAAACAGATGCTAGAAAACTGTTCCTGCTTTAGAAAGGCACTTATTTTCAGTGTAGGAAAGCCCTTCATACTTGGGCGTTAGGAAGGGTCCTCCTTCCTACCCTCTGCCTGTGTTCCCAAAAGTGAAGTCTCACTTGACATGCCCTCTGTGTTTTAGAGGTTCATGTTGTCCCTCCCATTCCACAAAGGCCAGCTGGAGAATTCGGACTCCCAGGCCCAGAGGAAACTCAGCCAGGCACCCAGAAGCCAGGTCTTCTGTTTTTATGTAAATTATATTCAATGTTCAACCAAGACTTATTACATATAAAGAAAGCCAACAGCAGTTAAGAAAAAGCCCTTACTGGGATCCCTGGGTGGTGCAGTGGTTTAGCGCCTGCTTTTGGCCCAGGGCGCTATCCTGGAGACCCGGGATTGAATCCCACGTCGGGCTCCCAGTACATGGAGCCTGCTTCTCCCTCTGCCTGTGTCTCCGCCTCTCTCTCTCTCTCTCTCTCTCTCTCTGTGTGTGTGTGTGACTATCATAAATAATAAAAAAGAAAAGAAAAGAAAAGAAAAGGCCCTTACTGATCAAGCCACTGGCCTAAGAGGGTAACTAAAAAACTTTAATTAGTGTCTATGGAAAGATTTGAAGCTCCTGCATCATAAATCAAGAATAGGCTACCAGGGAAAATGAATAATGAGAATGAAAGAGCTTTTAGAAATTAAAATGATTGTTAAAATAAAAGTGTAATCTTACTGGAATAAAAAATACATTTTCCCTAAAAAGATAATTAGAAAAAAGATACAATAACAGCTAAAATTACTTATGAAAATTTCTCATTCAATGACCTTTGAGATGCTCCTGTTATTGTGGAGTTCTGTGAAGCAGTTCTTTAAAATCCTCCCCCTTTATTTTGAAACATGTAAAAAACCTCCAGAGAAGTTGAAAGAATTAAACAATGAACATCCATATATCCTTCATCTCAATTAACCAGTTATTGATATTTTGCCACATTTTTAGTATCTTTCCTACTTAGCCATTTTTGTTTCCTTCCAAATTTCTGAAAAGTAAGTCATAGCCACCAAGATCTGTAAAATTTTGATCCAAATTTTATGGTTGAGATGATTTTGAGTTGGGCAAGACTTTTTTTTCTTCAAAATCAATTATTTAGGGATCCCTGGGTGGCTCAGCAGTTGAGCATCTGCCTTTGGCCCAGGGCGTGATCCTGGGGTCCTGGGATCGAGTCCCACATCCGGCTCCCTGCATGGAGCCTGCTTCTCCCTCTGCCTGTGTCTCTGCCTCTCTCTCTTTGTGTGTCTCTCATGAATAAATAAAATCTTAAAAAAATCAATTATTTGCATGCAAGTACTTTTTTTTAAGTACTTGTTTTTAAAATATGTTTTTGAACATGGACTTTTCATAATTGTTATTATGTAGCCTTAAAAGTTCATGGGCTTGATCATAAAAGTAAACAAAAGAAGAAAAAAATATTAGTCCAGAAAAAAAACTAAATACCTGAAAGAATTTAAGAAGGAAATAATCAGGAAAAATGGAGGAAAAGAAATAATGAAAGAATGATAGTTCAGGTAACACAGAGATATGTCTTTTTAGTGAAAACTAAGTAAAAATAAATTTAAACAGTGTCTGTCTCTCTCACACATACACACTACAAACCTTTGGGAGATTTTTGATTACTAAAGATAATAGCCTAAAAGCTTCCGGAGAAGGAAAACAGAAAAAAACCTAAGAAAGAATGAGAATTAGACTGTCTTTAGCAAGAATGTATGTTAGAAGATACTGAAGCAGACCTTTAAAGGTCTGAATAGAAAGGGTTCTGAATATGGAATTCTGTACCCAAACAAATAGAAAATGGAAATAGATATTTCATTATGTAAGAATTCACTTTTGTTTCACATCTACATTTTTATGAAATTACTTAGTATACTTTGGAGAGAATAAAACATCTCTCCAAAGTGACAGGAGAATCCAATGGAAAAAAAAAAAAAACAACCCTAGAATGTTAGCAGAAGCCTGAAAAATAATGGGTCTGCATTAGAACAGGCTGTTAAAGGATCAGAAGAATTCATTGAAACAAAAAGCAGATTCCTGTTAAACATATAATTAAGAGGCTGGATGATCATCACCAAAAGAGGCATAGGTGTATGCTTCATTTTGTCAAATAAAAGAGGTTATTGGAAATGCCAGGGAGGGATGCCTGGGTGGCTCAGTGGTTGAGCGTCTGCCTTCGGCTCAGGGAGTGATCCAGGGATTGTGTCCCAAATCAGGCTCCTTGCAGGAGCCTGCTTCTCCCTCTGCCTGCGCCTCTGCCTCTTCTGTGTGTCTCTCATGAATAAATAAATAAAATCTTTAAAAAAAGAGAGAGAAAGAAATGCCAGGGAAGAGGAAGTTCTATAAGAACATGGTAGTCCAGATACAAAAACTAAAATGTAACACTGTAAGCAATTACTAGAGTGTGAAAGGATTTGATCAGTACAAATCTGGTGATAGGATTACATTTCTTACTCTTTGGATTTAATCTTAGTCCTTGGTCCTGCAGTGAATGATATTTATAGAAATATAATCTCATAAGTACTATATATTCATTTGGAAATTTTAGAATCTATATTTAAAATACAGAAAACAATGACTAAACTGTGTAAAGCTCAAAGTTATGTAACCAATTAGGATAAAAGAGGTGCACAAAAGTTGGGAGATAATTTCCTCATATAAAAGTCAATAGATGTATCTACTATGGTATCAAACTGAAGTATTGACAGGAGAAATAAAAACAATGTAAAATATGTACAAAGTCCACCAAAGCCTTTGGTGGACTCACTCAGTTGAAGATGTGTGAATCCAGGGGGACCAAGGCAGCTAGAGTTTACAGGACAGTGTACCATAGAGGAGAGAGCTGGATAGGTCATTGTGGAGATTGGGTCCACATGAAGTATTCACCAGAGTACTGATGATCAGCTTGTGTGTGAGGAAACCTGATGCCAGTAAAAGAACCACCTGAAAGAATTTTACTGCAGCGCTCACAACCAAAAGTAATGCCCATTCCTACCACCAAGACTGGAAGAACTAATTCATTAGGCACTGGGGAGAGTACTAAAAGTCTTGCTTCATTAGTGGGGAATAATTATCTCTAGCCTAAATACAGTTCTAGTTACACCAAACAAATCTTAAGACCAGAAAGGACCAGTTTCCAAATAACTACATCTTAGATCTACATCAAAGCTCCAAAAATTTTGTAGGGATACAAACATATCCAGTAGTAAATGTAAAATTCACAATGTCTAGCATCTACTCAATGATTACTGGGCATGCAAAAACGAAAAATAATCTAATCCAAGTGGAGTGAATAATCTTTGAAACTAACCCAGAACAAAGATATTAGAATTAGCAGAGAAGGACATTAAAAGTTATTAGAACAGTATGCTATAGATTGAAAAAGTAGAGAAACGGAAGACCTACAATCCCAATTTAAATTTTTGAGATGAAAAATACAGCACCTGAAATTTGAAGCTGGGTTGGATCCATGGCAGATGAGACATTGGAGAAGACTAGTGAATTTGAAACATAGTCATAGAAATTATCCAACATGAAACAGGGAAATTTGTTTTCAGGGCAGCCCTGGTGGCTCAGTGGTTTAACGCTGCCTTCATCCCAGGGTGTGATCCTGGAGACCTGGGATTGAGTCCCACGTCGGGCTCCCTGCGTGGAGCCTGCTTCTCCCTCTGCCTGTGTCTCTGCCTCTATCTCTCTCTCTGTGTCTCTCATGAATAAATAAATAAAATCTTTTAAAAAAAGAAATTTGTTTTTAAATGAACAGAGTATCAGTATGCTATCAGATAATTTACAAGTGGCCTAATACACTTGTAATGTGAATCCCTAAAAGAGAAGAGGGGAGGATATACTTGAAGAAATAATGATCAAAATTTTCCCAAATGGTTGAATACTATAAATCTACAGATTGAAGCTCAGTGTACACCCAAGAACAGGAAATATGAAAAAAATATACCAAGTACATCATAATCAAAATTTTTAAAACCAGTAAAAAAATCTAAAAGCAATTGGATTGGGGGGAGGAGCTATGGTAGAAGGAGATATTACATACAGAAGAACAAAAGTAGAGATGATGGCAGATAACCTGGTGGAAACAATGCACGTAAGAAATATTGGACTTTAGGGACCCCTGTGTAGCTCAATGGTTGAGTGCCTTTGGCTCAGGGCGTGATCCTGGGGTCCCAGGATTGAGTCCCACATCGGTTTCCCTGCAGGGAGCCTGCTTCTCCCTCTGCCTGTGTCTCTGTCTTTCTCTCTGTGTCTCTCATGAATAAATAAAATCTTTTTTTTAATAAATAAAATCTTAAAAAAAAAGAAATATTGGACTTTAAACAAAAAAATCTGTCAAGCTAGAATTCTATACTAATTCTGTACCTTATTTCAAAAACCAAAGGTGAAATAAAGAGTTTTTCAGACATACTAAAGCTGAAAATTCATCAGCAGCATCCCCTCCCTACAAGAAATATTAAAGGAACTCACTCAGGCACAAAGAAAATAGCACCAAGTGGAAACCTAGATCTACTGGAGAAATGAAGAGCACCAGCAGTGACAACTACATGTGCATTTTGTCCTCAAAACAACCTGTCATTTTTTAAGAAAGAGCAAGGCTGTTCTTATGACACTACAAAACTGAGTGAGTTGTGATTTTTCCTGATTTTTGCTTGGAATAGATATGGATCATTGCATCCTGTGGTATCATATCCTTAATTGAGCAAAAACGTCTAGAAAGTCATTTCTGTGACTTTAGCCACCAGTTTATTCATGATACCCCTTTATGAACCCAGAGAATAAATAGTGGTGGGAGGCACACGTTTTTCATTGTTTTAGCTAACTTGTTTCTGTGATTATGAAATGGACACATGGTTTCTTCAAGATACAAATTTTAAAATACTGGTTCATCAATGTTTCTGGGACCATCAGTCTGTTCTGTTAGTCATTTTGTCTGATCTTGCACCAGTGCCACCCTGTCTTAATTACTCTAGCTTTATTGTAAAACCTGATATCTGGGAAGATAAGTCTGCCCTCCTTATTCTTCAAGACTGTCTTAGCTGCTCTTGGCTGGTTCTCCTCTATACATGTTTTAGAGTATGACAGTTTCCACAAAGTAAAGGTGAATTTGTGAGTTGTATAATTCTCAGGTAGGGTTAAAGGCAAAAATGTATGCTTAAACTACTTCTTAGGTGCAAATAGTGTATGTGTACTATAAGCTTCTTTATCTTAAGTTTGTCTTTTTCAGGATTTTCACAGGGTTCTCAATTTCAGGTTCACAAATGGTTTTTCTGATTAGACTTTAGTTTGGGTCATTTCTCACCTATATGTGTCTTCATTGTATGTTTTTTTTTTTAAAGACTCTGTGAGTCTTTTTTTTTTTTAAGATTTATTTATTTATGATAGGCAGAGACACAGGAGGAGGGAGAAGCAGGAGAAGCATGCCGGGAGCCCAAAGCGGAACTGGATCCCAGGACTCCAGGATTGCACCCTGGGCCAAAGGCAGGCGCCAAACTGCCGAGCCACCCAGGGATCCCTTCATTGTATGTTTGAGGGATATTTTTCACTCTGATTGTTGTGACAGTTTGCCTCCGTTCTTAATCTCAAAAATCTGAAATATAAATGTAGCCCCAAACACCTTGGATCGTGATGGCGTGGCCCAGTTATATAATGCTTTGAATCACCCAGAGTGTAACCCATGCATGCTCAGGTAAGTCCCAGCTGTGTCCTGTAGAGAATGTCTCCAGTGAAAAGGTGGTCAGAGTCTGTTATAGCAGCAGGTCATGGTGAGTGTCCTCTGGGGTTTGCAGTGGATCATGCTGCTCTCATTGTCCCCCCACCTCCAGTAGATTGGCCAGTGAAGCATGGTAGATAATAAATAGTTAATGAACTCTAAGTGAGACAAACTTACTAAACTATAAAACATACCGCTCAGACTCCAGGATCCTTATTCCTTTCTCTCAAATCCTAAATGTTCAAAATTTGAGCATTCAGATGCTCTCACACGTGTGTGTAGATAAGATCCAGGAGGATAATGAGTTCTCTATCCTCCTGGAACCTCAGAACCAAAAATAAAAGCAAATGCAGGAATCCCATAGAAGCATCCTAAAGGTTTTCCCAAGTTCAACCCAGATGAATAAGTCTATCAGATACACATACGTTCATGGTTAAATACAAAAACTCATTCTCTTTTGAAGAGACCAGATGATGGCAATTATTTGTGATAAAACACTATTTTACAGGAAAGATGGTTTTTAGTTGGGTTAGCCTGTTCTTGGTTGGTCAGTGGGATGTTTCTAGCATTCCACTGGAGGCAGGAACCCACCTAGGGGTGAGGAGAGTAACATAATCAAGATCAGGGGATGGACAGATGCTCTATGCTGCTGCTAGGCTGTGAGAAGGGTCAGTTGTAAAAACAAAAATGAACCCTACAGTTTTGTTTGGATGCTATGAGAGAATTCTCTGAGTGCTGTTGAGAAAGATTGATAGAATTATGAAAGGCAAAGAAGATATTGGTGGTGATCTTCCTGAGTTGAAGACCTCTAAATGTATTCTGTTGGAATGATCCTGAGTAGAGATGGAAATGAGGCTTATCTGCAACGAGCCAGGACTGAAACCTCATGAAGGTGTATGTGCCGCTCTCTCAACAGCCCTATTATCAGCCACATAGACTACAGTTGCTTCATGTTGTTACCTGTGGAATTCAACTATCAAAACACCTGGGGTTGGGTCCTGGTTGTGCCCTTTGAACTTTGAAAAAGACCCTTTAAAATCATTCTTTCTAACGTGCTTGTCTTTACTTTGAGAGGATCGAGTATGCTAATGTTCTGTCATTTTGAAAGAGTATAAAGTATTATTTACCAGTGGACCTAAATCAAGAACTAGAGTAGAACAAATGTTAACCCTTAACCTACTTTGGTTGGGAAGGGAGATTTGAAAGGATGTCTGGGCACAACCCAACTAAAAGGGTTCTCAGGTGTCAGTCACTCAATCTGTCCTTTATGTCCTTCTCTTTTTATTGTGTCTGCTGTGCCTTTGGGTGACACATTCATCTCTTAATTCATCTGCCCTCATCTAACCACCCCCAAAAACCTGCTTTCCCAGTTTCCAATTATTTATTCTCAGAATTTATTTAGTTATAAAATTCCTATTCCAATAGCTCCTTTTAATTATCAAGATGCAGAATATATAAAAACTATATTGAATATAAATATTTTAAAAATAAAATTTACATATAATATTTTACATATATGTATAAAATTACCTCCGTTTCTATCCCCTTTTCTCTCTGTGGAGATGAGGGATGAGGCTAAAAGTTCCAAACTTCTAACTATGGCTTGATCTTTCTGGTGACCCACCCTACCCCCCAGAAGCCCACCCAGGGTCACCTCAATAGAACAAAAAAACATTGCTGCCACTTAATGAAGGAATCGAAGGGATTTAGGAACTCTGTTCGAAACCAGGGTCAAAGGCCAAATATATTTTAAAATATTTTATTTATTTATTCATGAGAGACAGAGAGAGACAGAGAGAGAGAGGCAGAGACACAGGCAGAGGGAGGCAGGCCCCATGCAGGGAGCCCGACAGGACTCGATCCCGGGACTCCAGGATTACACCCTGGGCCGAAGGCGGCGCTAAACTGCTGAGCCACCCAGGGATCCCCATTACTAGGAATTTAAAAGGTTTTTAAGAGTGCTGTGTCAGGACCCAGGGACAGAGTATATATGTATATATGTACATACATACATATATATATATATATATCTTTTCTATCCTCGCATTCACCATTTACTATACTTGGATACTTGGCTCCCTGTGTTAAATCCCATTATTATTTGCCTAAAGTGTATAGAAGCTTTCTTCTCTGGTCGTTTTTTCAGGTCTTCATTCTTTTCTGAAGCACCCCGCCCCTGCCATGTACTCATAGAAATATAAGAACAGTTTTACACTTTTCTCCTGCTAATCTTTTATCAGCTTAATTCTCTGGTCCAGCCAGAGACCCTAAGAGGGTTTTGGAGAATTTTTTCTTCCCATACACTAACATCTTCAGTACAGTGCTGAATAGAAATAGTGATAGCAGACATCCTTGTCTTGTTCTAATTTTGAAAGGAAGCTATATTAATTTGCCAGGCTGCTGTAATGAAGTACCACAGATTGGGTGGCTTAAGTAATAGGAATTTATGGTCTCACAGTTCTGGAGGCTAAAGGTCCAAGATCAGCATGTCATCAGGATTGGTTCCTTCTGAGATTGTGAGGGAAAATTGTTTCACGCCTCTCCTGTAGCCTCTGGTGGTTTACTGGCAACCTTTGGTGCTACTGGGCCATAGAAATATCACCCTGACCTCTGCCTTCATGTTCATATGATGCTTTCACTGTGTATGTGTCTGCTTCTGTGTCCACATTTCCTCTTTTTGTGAGGACACCAGTTATAATGGATTAGGATTCACCCTAATGGCCTCATATTAACTAATTACATCTACAATAACCCTATTTCCAAATAAGGTCACATTCTGAGATATTGGTTAGGACTTCAACATATTAATTTTTGTGGGATACAATTTAACTTGTGAGAAGCTCTGACACTTTGCTATTAAATGTGTTTGCCATGATAACCTTTATTAAATAAGTTCTTTCCTGTTTCCAGCTTGCTTAAAAGCTGTTATCTTGGGGATCCCTGGGTGGTGCAGCGGTTTAGCGCCTGCCTTTGGCCCAGGGCGCGATCCTGGAGACCCGGGATCAAATCCCACGTCAGGCTCCCGGTGCATGGAGCCTGCTTCTCCCTCTGCCTATGTCTCTGCCTCTCTCTCTCTCTCTCTGTGTGACTATCATAAATAAATGAAAAAAAAAATTTTTAAAAAAGCTGTTATCTTGGATGTTAACCTTTAATCAATGTTTTTATGTACTTAATGAGAGTTAATATATGGCTTTTCTTTAATCTGATAGCGGGTGATTTATTCTAATAGCTTTTCCATTTTAGTCCATGCCTGAATTTTCAGAATAAATCCAAATTGATCATGATTCTTAATACATTTCTATATTCAGTCTGCTAATATTTTAGAAGATAGTTTCTGCATCTTTGTTCATAAGAAAGATTGGCCTATAAGTTTTATTGTTGTCATTGGACCTTCTTTACTTTTTTTTAATATTGTTAAAATAGTGAGGACTGTGACAGAGATTGTTGGTTGGTTCAGTTTGGGATAATGAAAACATTTTGGAGATGGATGGTGGTGATGGTTGCATGACAGTATGACTGTACTTAATGCCACTGAACTATACACTTAAAAATGGTTAAAATGGTAAATATTATGTTATGTGTGTTTTACCACACACACACACACACACACACACACACACACACACACACACACACCAAGCCCACAGCTAGCATGCTTAATGATGAAAGACTAAAAGCTTTCCTTTAAAGATTAGGAATAAAACAAGGATGTTTGTTCTTACCATGCCTGTTCAGCATCATACTAGACATTCTAGGCAGGACAGTTATGAAAGAAAAAATAAATAAAAAGCATCCAGATTAGAAAGGAAAAAATAAAACTGCCTCTATTTAAAGATGACATGATCTTATATATAAGAAATTAAAAGAACACACACACAAACCTAACAGAGCTAATAAATTCAGGATGGTTTCAGAATATAAGATAAATGCACAAAAGGTCATGGATTATATAATTCCATTCATATAAAATATCCAGAATAGGCAAATCTAGAGACAAAAAGATTAGTGGTTACTAGAAGCTGGGGGAAGAGGGGAATCCGGAGTGACTGCTTCATGGATATGGGGTGTTTTTTGAAGGTGATGAAAATGTTTTGCAATAAGTGGTGATTGTTGTGCATGTTTATGAACAACCTAAACCCCACTAAATTGTATATTTTAAAATGGTGAACTTCAACAAGATTATATAGATGAAAAGTGCACATGAAAATATACTCAACATATTAAGGAAGTGCAAATTAAAACCATTGTGAAAAGAGGAGCCCAGAGAGAGATGGACGAAATGTTATATGGTATCTGGGATGGAATCCTGAAACAGGAAAAGGACCTTAGCAAAAAAGTAAAGAAAGCTGAATGAAGTATGGATCTTAGTTAAATGTTGGGGCGCCTGGGTGGCTCAGTCAGCTAAGTGTCTGCCTTCAGCTCAGGTCATAATCCTGGGGTCCATGGGATCCCTGGGTGGCGCAGCGGTTTGGTGCCTGCCTTTGGCCCAGGGCACGATCCTGGAGACCCGGGATCGAGTCCCACGTCGGGCTCCCGGTGCATGGAGCCTGCTTCTCCCTCTGCCTGTGTCTCTGCCTCTCTCTCTGTGTGTGTCTCTCATGAACAAATAAATAAAAATCTTTAAAAAAAATAAAATAAAAAAATAATCCTGGGGTCCTGAGATCGAGCCCCACATTGGGTTCCCTGCTCAGTGGGAGCATGCTTCTTCCTCTCCCTCTGGCCTCCACTTGTGCTTGCTCTCTCTAGTGCATGCTCTCTCTTTCTGAAATAAATAAATAAAAACGTTAAAAAATATAATGTGTCAATTCTGGTTCAATAACTGTCCCAAGTGGACAGTACTAATACATTTAAAAGGGTTTTTTGGGATGGTGAAACTGTTTTGCATGATTAATCTATCTATACGTGTGTTAAAATTCATAGAAATGTACAACAAAAATAGTTTACTGGATGTTAATTTTAAAAAATAAAATTTTTAAATGATTTGGAGGAATTGGAGAGTAAGAATAAGGAGAACCTGTAGATTTGGTCCCTGAAAGAAGCAAACTGCACTGGATGAGATCCATCTTTACAAAGGTTTCTCCTTAGGACACTCACCAGGCTGCACAGTGTAGGTGGCTCAAATTCATGCACAAAGCCACAGACTTCTTGGCTTAAGATAGCAGTGGATTTTAGTGGGGGAGTGGGAAAAATGAGTAAAGGTGGTCAAAAGGCACAAAATCCCAGTTAGATAAATAAGTCCTGGGAATGTAATGTACATCATGGTAACTATAGTTTAAAAAAATACAAAATATATCAGTGGATAAAGTTTACTGCTGCCAGAGCGGCTGAATATTGAAGGAGAATACCCAGAAAGGAGGCACTGGCAGGGAGGAAGTCCCCTCAAATCCTTAGAAGACCCCTTTCTGCACATCTACTTGGGTGAGACTCCAAGGAGTACAGTGGAAAGCAACAGTCAAAGGCAGGAAGCAAAGGCCAGATATTTCAGCTGCTGCCTGCTCTAAAAGAGGTGATATTTGTAGTTTGCTTTTCACAAACTCAAAGGGGCATGGTAAATGCCTTAGACTGTCTGCTGAAATCCCATAGGGGCCATGTGTTGGAAGACTATGTCCTGGGACTAAGGCTTTTACTCCAATAATAATGGGGAAACTTAAACCATAACAGTTGAACCCAAACTACACAAATACAAGATCACATTCCAGCTACTAATTTGACTGCCTGCTAATACAAAAATCAACATTCTTCAGAAGATAAAAGAATGTAGAATCTGTGTAATGTCATCCCAAATGTCTATTACAGAATTTTAAGAATCCTAGACATGCCTGCTCCCAAATGTAATTCAGTATTAATAGAAAAGCCAGACAATAGCAGTAAATACCAAGACCACTCAAATGTTGGGGGGGGGGGAGAATTTGAAGCAGGTATTATAAATACCTACAAAAGAGTTTACGGAAAAGAGTTATAATGAATACATGAATGAGGCATTTTAACAGAAAAAATTATTTTAAAAAATAGAAATACTAGAACTGAAAAAATAATTCAGTGAGTGGGTTTAACAGCAAATTGATGGTGTCCACACAAACTGTGAGATCAAATATCAAGAGACATCTCAGTTAAGGGACTGAGAACAAAATATTGAAAAAGAAGACCTATCAAACAATATTCAAGTGATGGGATTAATTGGAGTTCCAGAGGGAGATGAGAGAGAAAATAGGGTAGAAAAAAAAATGTGATTAATTAATGGCAAAAAAAAAAAAAATCCCTACATTTTGTAAAGACAAAATATTTCAGATTCAAAATCTCAGGGAACCACAAGACGATAAATATGAACAAAACCAATCTTAGACATATCACAATCAAGCTGCTGAAAAGAGAGATAAAGAGAAAATATTGAAAGCAGCCAAAGATGATAAACACATGACACACTAGAGAACAAAATGACTGGACTTTTCACTGACTTCTCACCTGAAACCATGAAGGTTGATAATAGTGGGGAAGGGTGGGGGTGGGGGGTAGTATCTTTAAAGTACTGAAAGAAAAAGATCATTAATACAGAATTCTATATCCAATAGGATAAATGAAGATTAAATAAGTATCTTCAGATTAGAAAATCATCTAAATTTATTGCCAGCAGATCTGGACAAGAAATGCTGAAGGAAATTCTTCAGGCTAAAGGGAAATAATATCAGAGAAAATCTTAGACCTTCACAAATGAATGAAGAGGACAAACAAAAAAATACAGAGAACAAACTGGTGGTTTCCAGAGAAGAGGTAGATGGAGAGATGGATGGTATAGATAAAGGGGATTAAGACTTGGCTTGATGAGCACTGAGAAATGCATTGAGTTGTTCACAATCATTTTATCGTACACCTGAAACTAATATATGGCACTGTATATTAAGTATACTTTAATTTAAAAGGAATGAATGAGGAGCAGAAATGATAAATATCTGAGTAAACATAGAAGATGTTTGTCCTTTTCTCTGAAAGATAGGACACTTTAAAGCAAAAATTATGTTACCTTGTGGTTTATAAAGTATGTAGTTATATATAACAAATACAGCATAAAGGATATAGAGGGGATGGGGTAAATGGACCCATGTCTTCATACAACCCATGAAGTTGTATGATATTATCTCTAAGTAGTTGTGAAAAGTTCAGTAGGTGTATTGCAATATTTAGAGACACTACTCAAATATAAGACAAAGAGGTAGAGTTAACTATCGGTAGATAAAATGGAACTCTTAAATACCTGACTGTGTTAAAAGACAGGAAAAGGAGAACAAAGGAACAAATATCAAAAGAATTTTTTAGATGGTAGACCTAAGTCCAACCATATCAATTATTATATGAAATATTTGTGGACTAAACAGTTTAAAGGCAGAGATTGCCAAAATGAATAAAACAAGACTATATTCTGTCTAGAAGAGCTGCACTTGAAATACAAAGAGACAGACTATATAAGTAATAGGATGGTAAAAGAACCTGCAAATGGGGAGCATGACATCAGATGCAATAGATTTCAACGCAAAACACAGTAGCAGAGATAAAGAAGGACATTTATACTAATAGAAGGTCAAGTCATCAGAAAGACATCACATGCATAAAGTGTTTATGTACCTAATAAAAGAGTTTCAAAATCCACAGAACAAACTTAACAAAAAATTTTTTAAAGATTTTATTTATTTGAAAGAGAGAGCACAAGTGGGGGGCGGTGCAGAGGGAGAGGGAGAAGCAGACTGCTGAGCAGGAAGCCCCATTTGGGACTCAATCCCAGGACTCCAGGAACATGACCTGAGCCCAAGGCAGATGCTTCACCAACTGAGCCCTAAATTCAATCAAATTAAAGGGAGAAATAGACCATCTCTCAATCATAGTTGGAAGTTTTAATATTATTAACAACTGAAAGAAAAAAACACAAAAAATCAGTAAAGACATAGATGATCTGAACATTATCAACCATACTGACCTAATTTATATTTCTAGAATACTGTAAATGTGCAAAGTAAATGTTTTTAAGTGCACATAGTATAGTCAACAAAATAGACCATATGTTAGTCGATACAGCAAGCCTCAATACATTCAAAGGGAATACAGAGTTTCTCTAACCACAATAGTGTGGGGATGGGGCACTTGGGTACCCTAGAGGGCCAGTGAGGGGATAAGTATGGGTTCAGAGAGCAAGCACAAGCAGGTGTGGAGGTAGGGGCAGAACATTATGAAGAAGAGACAGAGGATGGGTGAGGGCACCAATAACCCACCCAGACCCCAGCCTCATGGTCATTGGCTGCCACCTGCCTTCAGAGCTGCCAGGAGGGAGTGCTACTATCAAAATGGCCTAGGCCTTAAAGCTCAGGACAGAGCCCCAGGGCTTCCTGCTTGGCTTCCTTGTCTACCTGAGGGACTAATAGCTTGTCCTCCCTGCTCTGGCCCCACAGAGGGAGAGCACCTAGCAACGTGTGGAGTGTGGCCATTCCAAGGTAAGCTGCTTGGGCTGGGGGGCTGGGATTCAGGTGGGCTTACTCTGTGCCAAAGGGGAGGGATGAGCAAACCCTTTGAAAGGACAGGAAGGGTCAGAGCGGAGTATACTGAGGGCTCAAGGGAAGGGCCTGCTCTGCCCCAGTAGGGAGCCCCAACCCTTGTTCTGACTGAAGGTACCAGTTGAAGGCAGCGACCCCAGAACCTTCCTCCCCACAGAAGAACTCTGTCCAGGGCTAGGCTGAAGGGGGATGGGAGGGGTTGGAAGTTCTGGTCCGACTACAGCCCCAGAACCAAGGGCTGCCACAGTGGCCCCACAATGTCTGTACTTAGTGACAGGACCCCATTGGGTTGAGGTCCAGGGCTACCCTCATCATTCTGTTCCCCTGAAAGCCTCAGGTGAAAGAAGATAAGCTCAGGCCCCCAGAAAAGCCCCAGTGAAGTAGGCAGCATTGTCAGGACAGTGCAAAGAGAGAGGTGCTTTGTGCCCCAGTCTCTAGCTCATGGGTCGGGCCCTGCTCCTTTCCTTTCTTACAAGGAAAATGGTGGCTTGGTTCAATGAAAGCCAAAGGGAAGGGCGGCTGTTTCTCCTGGTCAGGAAGGATGCACTTCCTAGTGGGGGTGTCTGGGGGAAGGGGGCCATCGTGTGCTAGCATCATGAGAGCCGTAGTACTTGTACAGTGGTGGAGGTCAACGGCACTAGACCAGACCCTCTGGGGTTGAATACTGGTTTCTCCACCTACTAGCTTATACTCTCTCCAAGCCTTGGTTCCCTCAACTGTAAAATGGGAAAGCTAACGACATCTATTTTATGACAGTTGTTTTTAGGACTAAATGGGGTTTTAGCACAGTGTTTTGGCAGTAGATATTATTATGGGTGGAGCACCACATGTAGACCTAGATCCTCTATCTGAACGGACATCTCATCCAGACCCTGACTCAAATTCCAGGGCCCGGTTGAAGGTGGCCAGAGTGCTGCAGGGCTCCTACCTCCACTGGGGAACTTTCAGAGGGAGTCAGGGGTGGGGCCCTGCTTGCCTGGGCCTTTCCAGCTGGGTGATTCTCTGAGAGCTCTGGGCCAGGGGTCACAGGGAGGCAGCCAGCCTCTGAGGGCCCATTGTTCTTCTCTGAGCTGGGAAAGATGCCTTCTCCCCACCTCTCTTCCCCCTGATGCCTGACTCTGCATGCTCAGGAGCAGACCAAAGGTAAACAAACACTGCCGTCTCTCCCTGTGCAGCTCACAAAGAGCTCTCAGTGTCTCACAATGGTCCTGTGATTCCCAGCCTTCTGAGCTCAGTGCCTCCAGTTCACAAATGAGGAAGTTGAGGCCCACAGGGAGGAAGTGGTATATGTGATGCCCCAAATAGAGAAGTGGCTCATCCAGGATTCGGTCTCCCAGTCCTGTATCTGGTATTGCAGACTCAGGGGCACAACAAGTTCACAGCCATGCACCGACAGCTGCCCCGCCCCCCCCGCCCCCCCATGGACATACACACAGACACACACAGTACACAGCCCAGGGAGATACAAAGGGAGGGGCAATGGCCTAAACCCTCCCTCCTCAGCAGCCAGGTGATGATAGCTAGGTTTCTTTTTGTTTGTTTGTTTGTTTGTTTGTTTGTTTGTTCTCCTCCCTAGATGAGCTTCACAGGTAACTGGAGCAGCAGAAGTCCTCAGCTTGTCTTGTCTTCTCCCCAGGTGGGATGCCTGCTGCCCCAGTAGGGGCCAGGGTACAGCTGTGGCCACTACTTGGCCTAGTGTTAAAGGGGGGAGAGGGAAGCAGGAACCAAGGTGCCCTCCCTACCTGAGGGATTGCCAGAGAGTATGACCAAAGGCTGAGGGCTGTGCATGTGACTGGTTTAAAATCAAAGGATGTGGAAGGGGAGAGACCAGAGTCTAGGGTGACCATCCAGGTTTTCCTGGGTTTGGGATGTGCAACTTTCAATTTTAAAACCTGGAAAGTTCCAGGCAAACTGGGATGAGCTGGTCACAGTCTTCCACAGCTTCTAGTCTGGGAAAACAAGACCTCCAGGAATACATAAAGGAGACTACAGGCTAGGGCCGAAAAGGAAACAAGAGTGTCAGGGATGAGAGAGACACAGCCACATGGTGGTTGGCACCTCTGCAACTTTGGCTGAGTAGCACCACTCCTCGTTTGCATATGGGTTCTTCCCACCCCAGTCAAATCTGCTGGAGTCAGGCCCCTCCCTTCCAACAAAGACACCCAGAGACCCGGGAGTGGTGGGCCACTTCTTTGGAGGTCCTTGCCAGCCTGGGATGGGTCAGTGCTCAACAGGCCCCAATTTTCACCTTCTTTCCTGGGGAACCGTCTCAGACCATATCTCTGGCACAGCCCAGGAGGCCATCTTTCCAAGTCCCTAGATGGCTCTGTTCCCAGTAGATATGAGAAACCTCTTCCTTCCATATAGGGAAACGGAAGGTAAAGGTGACCAGACACACAGCTGTGTGCCTTGGTTTTCTTATCCTGAAAACAGGGATACTGTCCCTTTTTTGTAGAATTGTATTAAACATCAAATGAGCAGCTGCTCAATAGAGGTTTGCTGCGGAGCCTGTTGGAGGAGATGCCTCTCTTGGGTCCAGAGGTCATTTGGGTTTCTGTTTCTTTTTTTTTTTTTTTTTAATTTATTTTTTATTGGTGTTCAATTTACTAACATACAGAATAACCCCCAGTGCCCGTCACCCATTCACTCCCACCCCCCGCCCTCCTCCCCTTCCACCACCCCTAGTTCGTTTCCCAGAGTTAGGAGTCTTTACATTCTGTCTCCCTTTCTGATATTTCCCACACATTTCTTCTCCCTTCCCTTGTATTCCCTTTCACTATTATTTATATTCCCCAAATGAATGAGAACATATAATGTTTGTCCTTCTCCGACTGACTTACTTCACTCAGCATAATACCCTCCAGTTCCATCCACGTTGAAGCAAATGGTGGGTATTTGTCATTTCTAATGGCTGAGTAATATTCCACTGTATACATAAACCACATCTTCTTTATCCATTCATCTTTCTTTGGACACCGAGGCTCCTTCCACAGTTTGGCTATTGTGGCCATTGCTGCTATAAACATCGGGGTGCAGGTGTCCCGGCGTTTCACTGTATCTGTATCTTTGGGGTAAATCCCCAACAGTGCAATTGCTGGGTCGTAGGGCAGGTCTATTTTTAACTCTTTGAGGAGCCTCCACACAGTTTTCCAGAGTGGCTGCACCAGTTCACATTCCCACCAACAGTGTAAGAGGGTTCCCTTTTCTCCACGGTTTCTGTTTCTTCAGCTCAACTCGGGTACATGCAAGTCCCAGGTGTTGCCTCCAGGGAATGGCAAGATGGGAGATGGTTGAGGAAGGGGATACTGAGGGTGGTGAGAGTGGGGGGAGGGAGATTGGAGAGGATGGAATTTAGGATGAGAAGAACACACTGGATGAGGAGCAGGTCCCAATTGCTGGGAACCGAGGGGTTCTCAGCAGGCTCAGGGTAGGATTCATTCGTGATGCCCAGGTCTCTGGCATTCTTCAGCACACAGAGGCATGGATCTCCTTGGGCCCTGAGAGGCCCAGCTGACCTGCTGCCCTCCTGCCCAGTGGAAGGAACGGGCTCCCCCATCATCCCGGCCTGTGCAAACAAACCCCCGGCGGTCTGGTCCCTGTTTCCTCTCAGGCCCTGACCGGGGCAGTCAGCACCATTAAGTTCTTCCTCCCTGAGGCTTTCCTGGGTCGCCACTTCGAGACCGTGGAGTTGGAGGGCAGCGAGCCCGAGCCAGGAGACCTCTTCCTGTTCAGGCTGTTGTCCCCCACCGGACGCTGGTGCGGGGCCCACGTGGGTGTGTACTGTGGCCACGGGGAGATCATCCACTTTGAAGGTGAGCATCTCCGGCTGGGACACCAGTGGGTGGGGCAGCGAGAACGAAAACCGGGTTCCATGCTGGAGGTGCGGGTCTCTGAAGATGGGCGACCCAGCACGCAGGGTGCAGGGCTCAGGGCCCCCAGGGCCTGGGAGATTTGGCTGCAGGATCAAGGCTGATCTGCGCCCACTGGGCGACCCCTGCAGGGAGGAATGTCGCCGGCCAAGGGCCTCACCCGTTACTGGGCTCCTATGAAGGCATCGTATCCAAACAGGGGCAGCGCCCAATGCTGCGCTCCCGCTCGCTGTGGCGTGTGCTGCGTAGACGTGGCGGCGTGGACCGCGTGGCTCTGGAGCACCGCGTGCGGGAGGCAATGGATGCGGACCCGCCCCCATATCACCCCACGCGCAGCAACTGCGTGCACTTTGCGCTGCGTCTGCTGGGCCCCATGCCCATCCCGGACCCCCTGCAAATAGATAGCGGTCCTATTAACTCGGTGAGTGCTGCCCAGCTACCCTTGCACCACCTCACCTCACCTCCCAAGCCAGTTAACAAATGCCGCTAACCAGTGTGCTCCTGCAAAATTCACACTTTCCCTCCCAGCCCGGGCCACGCTCCTCAAACACAAGGTCCACTTTACTCTGGCAGACCCAAAGCACCCAGAGGGAAACTAGGCCTGCCAGCTCGTGGAGATTCCACTTCTCTGAAACTCTTGGGCCCACTCCAGGAAGGCCCCAGCTCACAGATCTTGGCCACATCTGTTTCCTTCAGCCTACCAACTTCTAAACCCAGGCGCTGCCCTGGTCCTTGTTACCCTCCATTCCCATTCCCCCAGGGGAACCTGCCTATGGAGCCATCTTCCTGGGCCCTGTCCGTTTACACCCAGGCCCACAAATTCTGGTTCTGGAGACACTGGGATCCTAGTCTATAGATTAAGACTCAGCCCTATAAACTCTTCTTCTCACCGCTTCTTCTGCTCACCAAGTCAAGCCCTCTTCACCTCCTCCTCCAAGCCCAGGGAAGAGACCCCAGCCATCCAATCCGACGCCCAAACTCACGCCCAACTAGATCCCACCCCTTTTCCAAACCTGGCCACTACTTTCTAGATCCAGGCCGTCTTTCCTTGGGGGTACTTCTGGCCTTGGGAACTGAGCTGGGGGCCTACATGATCCAGGGGTCCTGACTGTCACACCAGACCTTACCCTAGCCTCTTTCTTCCCTCTCTCCCTTCCTTCCTAGGTGTCGGTGGACTTGAACTTGGCTATGGACTAGGTGTGATCTTAGGCCCTCCTGAATAGGCACGGGGCCTCAGAAATGGCCATTAAACTATTTTGCAAAGATGAATTCCGGGCTCACTGCCGCTTTTATTCAGTCTCCGTTTCTCTGCCTGCAGCCTGCTGTAGGCTCCTCACTAGGACAGACCTCCTTAAATTCTGTCGCGTTCAGGAACCCCCCACCCCCACCCCCGGCTTCCTGGTGAGAAACCAAAACACCACCAGAGAGCCCAGATTTTGCAGAAAAGATGTTGCAGGGAGACGGAGGGGCCTGGGTCTCTGAAGTGGGTCTCGGGGTGCAGTGCCTCGTTCCCGCTCTAGGACCGCCCCCCAGCGCTGTGACACAGCCTCCTCTTCAGTCCCCTGCTTTCCTTCCTCTGCGTGGGCTAGCGTGTGTGGCTGTGTCTGGAATGAGCGGAGCCCCTAGAGGCCCTTCCACCGAGACCCTGTGGTCGGGAGGGGGAAGGAGGGCGCTCTGCGTCTCCAGGAAGGCTGTGCCACCCCCAGTCCAGCGGCGGGGCGCGGAGGTGCATCCAGTCCTACTGGACCGAGGCTTCCCGACGGGGAGGGGGAGGGGGCGGGGATTTCCGAGGCCTGCGGGCGGGCCCGGCCCCCCAGGCTCAGCCCCGCCCCCCGCGGACACGCCCTCCGCTCCGCACGCGCCGGTCCCTTTAAGAGCCTCTCGGCGCGGCCCGGATTGAGAAATCAGCGCTCGGCCTCTGCCCGCGCCGACTGCGGCCTCCGCGGAGCCCGGCCCGCGCTGCTTCCCCGGCCCCGGCCCCGGCCCCGGCCTCCGCCCCAGCCGCCCCATGTCGGCCGCCCCCGCCTACGGCGAGGACAAGGGCGGCTCCGCCGGCCCCGGGGAGCCCGAGTACGGCCACGACCCGGCGAGCGGCGGCATCTTCTCCTCCGACTACAAGCGGTGAGGAGCCCGCGGCGCGCCGGCACCATGGACAGCGCCCGGCCGCGCGGACCGGAAGCCCGCCCTGCCCCCTCCCCCTCCCCCTCCCCGCGCCCGGCGGCGCCCGGGCCCTGCACCCCCCTCCCCCCCCCCCCCCGTCCCCAGCCTGTCCCCAGCCCGTCCCCGCGGCCCCAGCCCTGCCCCGGGGCCCACCAGGAGGGCCCGACCCCGGCCCCCCAGCCCCGGGCGTGCCTGCAGTCTGTGGGTTCGCACGACAGCTTCCCCGCCCCTTCCACGCGGGGCGAGCTGGCTCCAGAGGACCGTGGGGGAGGCTCAGCGTCGGTGAGCTGAGCCTGGGGCCTGTCCGGGAAAGCTGGCCCTGCGTGTGCCCTCCGAGCCTCCCGAGCCGGGCCTCTCCTACGGATCGTTTCCCTGGTTCTGGCCCCACGCTCAGGCCCCCAGCTCCCATCAGGCTGGCGCTCACACACCTGCTTCCCACTTTGCCCCTGGAGTTCCGCCCTACGAGGTCTTCCCACTCTTGCCCTCCACCTTTGGCTCATTCTTTGGTTCTTTATCTGTAAATCCTGAAACCAGCATTTTTTAAAAAATATTTTATTTATTTATTCATGAGACACACAAAGAAGCAGAGACGTGGGCAGAGGGAGAAGCAGGCTCCCTGTGAGGAGCTTGATGAGGGACTCGATCCCAGGACCCCGGGATCACGGGGAGGGCCCCACCCTGGCCCTCTCCGTAGGCCTGCAGCCCCCTTCCCGACCTGAGGCAAAGGCAGATGCTCAACCACTGAGCCACCCAGGCGCCCCATGAAACCAGTATTTTAAGGGGGTTCTATGTCCATTCTTGTCCTAGTCACTGTGAATGCAGGACCATTCTCAGTCCTCGTCCTCTAGTGGCTCTAGACGGGAGCACAGAGGAAGAATCCATGCTGTGGAAGCAGTCAGAGGGAGGGATGCGAGGAGCTGGTGCCTGGCCTGGAGAACAGAGGCAGGGGAGCATGAAGGGTGTTCTAGGCAGAGCAAAGAACTGGTAGGGAGAGGGGAGATGGAGAGCCAGGCTTTGTAGGTGCTAGTGGGATATGGCCCAAATCGTTGTGCAATCCTCTGGAGTGACCAGAAATGAGGGTTCTGAGCAGGTTATACAGATTTGCATTTTAGGATTCTAGGCTGAATTATGCAGAAGAGATTGGGGTGTGCTAGTTTGAGCAGGAAACAAGGGGTGGTGTGGAAGTTGGGGGAGGGGACATGATGGTGGGAGGGGCAGAGGATTTGAGGGCTTTTGAGACTGTAGAAGTCACAGACTTGATTAACTGGGGGAAGAAGGTAAGTATAATACTCAGATTACTATTTCTTGTAACTGGATAGATGGTAGTGCCTTACAGTGTGTTTGGAAATAAAGATGTTACAAACAAATTTGTGAAAATAATTTGGAGCCCAGCTTTTGAGAGCCTGAGATTGTAAACTCTGGGGGGTATTTAAGCCTAGGAGCTAGGAGATTTTAGGATTTGGATTCCAGGACAGATTCTTAACATATATATATTTAAATAAATATATTTAATATATATATAAATAAATATATTATATTATATTATATTATATTATATTATATTATATTATATATATTAAAGCCACAGAAGGAAGTGAAGGTAACCCAGGGATATAAAATGAGTACAGACAGTGCACAGATAGGAACTTTAAAGACACAGACATTAGGGATGACCAGAATGCAGTGGAAGAGTGTTTCAAGGTAACTGAGAAAAAGTAAACTGAAGGCATCATGCGGTTTCAAGGAGGCAGCAATCCATAATGTCAACCCAAACAAGGGAAAGAAATCACGACCATTGGCTTGACAAAGAGTCGGTCAACCTCTCCCTGTTCTGCTCCCCACTTCCTGTTCTGTGGGACAAGTCTGGCGAAGTCAGAAGAGGGGGAGCTGGGTTATTTTTCCCCAACATTCTATTACGAACAATGTTAAACATACAGAAAAATTGATTTTATAATACAAGGAATACATACATACCCTCCACCTAGATCCAACCATTGTTGACATTGTGCCATGTTTGCTTTATTTATTTTTTATTTTTTAAACATATTTTATTTATTTATTTATTTATTTATTTATTTATTTATTTATTTATTTATTTGAGACACACAGAGGCAGAGACATAGGCAGAGGGAGAAGCAGGCTCCCTGCAAAGAGCTCGATGTGGGACTCAGTCCCCAACCCCACCATCACGCTCTGAGCCAAAGGCAGATGCTCAACCGCTGAGCCACCCAGGCATCCCTGCTTTATTTTTTTTTAAGATTTTATTTATTTATTCATGAGAGACAGAGAGAGGCAGAGACATAGGCAGAGGGGGAGGCAGGCTCCCTGTGGGGATCCCGATGCAGGACTCCATCCCAGGACCCCAGATCATGCCCTGAGCCCAAGGCAGATGTCCAACCGCTGAGCCACCCAGGTGCCCCTCAGCCCTAAATTCTTATCAGCGTCTCAAACCAGGTTAAAGTGAATAAAGGAGCAAATAAGAGATAAATAAATAAAACACAGTGAATGGGAAATTTGGTTTCCAGAAGTTTGTAAAGGGGAGAGAGAGAGAGAGAGAGAGAGAGAGAGAAAGAGTAGCTGGAGATAATTAGTTCAAGAAGGTTTATTTTATTTTTGCTGTTACTTTTGCTTATTATCTGGATGGGGAGCCTGGAGCAAGTCTAACTGCTGATGGGAAGGAGCCAGTTGTGTGGGAGAGGCTGAAGGGAACTGAAGCAGGCCTGGACCCCTGGGTGGTGGGAGGGGAAGCCTACAGAGCTGCCTTTGAGGAGGATCACTGCCCACGGGGAGGAGAACAGGAGAGGAGACGCAGATGTTTGGGAGCTGCAGGGGATTTTATCTGAGGCCTTTCATTTTCATGAGAAACAGGTGGTGAAGCTCTCAGAGCCAGAGAGCAAGGCTGTGGGTGGGGATTTGAGGCACATTGAGCAGGTCTGAAATCCAGCAAATAAAGCCAACTACTCCTGGCAGGGTAGGGGCAGCAAGGATGGGAGGGCCTTGGGTATGAGAGAGAGAGCAGCTAGAGGGACGGGCTGGGAGGCTGGGCCAGGTGGGGAGGAAGTAGAGACCAGAGAATACTGAGAAGGAAGGAAGGAATCAAGGACCTGGCTCCGGGTTCGGGTCAGAGTGGGAAGGGGGTGTACAGGGTTTCTGAGGAAGAGCAGTTCTGGGGAGGCAGGGGTCCAGATGTGGCAGGAGAGTGGGAGTGAGGAGGGCATCCCTCACCTCTGTCTGGATCAGCTCCCCTGGCCCACAGGCCAGAAATAGGGGTGGTTTACTCCCCAGTCCCTGCCGTCCTCCCCATCTGGAGTCCTATCTCTGAGCCACGAAAAGGAAACCAGAGCCTCCTTCCCTGCCAGTGTCTGGTTTCTGAGTTTCGGGGGCGGACCGTCTAGGACAGGGACAGGCGTCCCTGGCTCCCTGGTTGGCTCAGTCTCATCTCAGAGCAGGACCCGGTGCCCCATGCAGCGATTCCTGCAGCTCCCGGGGGCTGTGGTGAGGCCAGGGGGCAGAGGGGCTGGTGCAGCTGACCAGGAGGCTGCCAGCCCTGTGCTGGCCCCTGAAGGCGGGCCCCCACCCTGGTACCAGGCCCTGCAGCCTGAGGAGCTCCGGTGGCTGCAGGCCCCCGAGGAAGACACAATCCCGGAGGCGTCCCTGGAAGGGCCTGGCCCGGAGCCTGGCCAGAGCCAGAGCCAGCCGCTAAGGTACAGAGGAACTCCCAGGGCCCCTCACCCCCATGCCAGGAAGGGTGGACAGCTGCTGCTCTAGCTCAAACTCCACCTCCCCAGGAGGAGGTCTAGGTGGGTGGGGGCATCAGGGGTGCAGTGTGGGGGCTGAGTGTATGAGGCGATGAACATAACTCGGGCAGCTCTGGCAGGGGGGGATAGTGTTATGGTTCCACCTGGACCTTCCCCCTCCCAGGTCCCGGCTGCAGTGGGCTCTGGGTGAGGTTTGGAGACAGGCTAAGATGCAGAGTTTGGGCAGCCCACCCCCACCCCCACTTCTAATGGATTGGGATTTGGTGGTGAGGAGAGGGAGGAAGGTGTATATCAAGGAGGTGAGCACGTCTGGCCTCAGTGTCTGGGTGGCTCTGGCCACCCCCTGGAGAGTTCCTCGGCCAGGTCAGGCCAGGGGTCAGGGCAGAGAGAGTGCGGTGTAAGGGGATCTGACCACAGAGGCTAATGTTTCATGGCTTCGGAGCCTTGCTGTGCATCCCTCGCTCCCTCTCCCTCTCGGGCACACAAGATGACGGCCCGGGGGTGGTCACATCCCAGGAGGGGGCTGATGTCTGCTCATGGGCATTTGACAGTCCTGCCTGGCTCCCTGTGCCATGTACCCACAGGCCCTCCCCTCCCTCAATTCTCCTTGGCCGGCTGGAGCCTCCAGGGCCTGGAGTATTTGCACCAGGCCGGGAGGGTGGGAGTAGTATGGGTGCTGCAGCACGGCCCCAGGGGTGGTGCATTTGACAGGGGCCTGTGGCATTTCTAGGAGTGGTGAGGACACTCCGGGTGAGGAAGTCTGCTTTAGAGAACACCCAGGCAAACTCCAGCTGCTCCCAGTCAGGTCACCCAGGCCCACCCCTCAGGAGGAGGCCGGAGGGTCCATGAGGCTGCCTGTGTTTGATCCTAGAAGCCTAAATTCATCTTCCAGCATCTCAAATAGGAGTTGACTGGACACTGGGGAATGAGGCCAGAGTGACAGTTTTGTTGAGAGGGTGTATGTGTACGTGGTGTGTGTTGTGGAGGGGCTTGGGTGTGGGGGTGCATTGGGTGGGATGTGCACATCCAGATGGGGGTGTGGGAGGGAATGGAGAAGTCTTGTGGGAATGTGTGTGTTTGTGGGGGTCTAGGGATGTGGGTGTGAGGTATGTGTTAATGCATATGTGGGTATATGTGTGTAGAGTTTCTGTGGGAAGTGTCTGAACGTGTGGTGTATGTGTCTGTGATCGTGTGTTTCTCCAAGGGTCGTGGGTGTGTATGAGTTTATGTATGAATTGTGTGTGTCTGGGGGTACAGGTGTGTCTGGGGATGTGTGGATATATCTATGGGGTGGAGGTGTGGGGGTATGGGTATGTCTAGGGGTGTAGGTGTGAGGTGTGTCTGGGTGTGAGAATGTCTGGGGTCCAGGTGGTCTGTGGGGTGTGGGTATATCTGGGGGTGTGGGTATGTCTGGGGTACAGATGTGTCTGTGGGGGGGATGTGGGGATGTCTGGGGTACAGATGTGTCTGTGAGGGGTACAGGCGTGTCTGTGGGGTGCAGGTGTGCCTGTGGTACGTGTGGATGGTGCTGGAGCGTGGAGGGGGTATTGGGATGTGTGGGTATTTGTGGGATGTGTGCTGTGAGCTGTCCATATGGTGGAATGTGGCAGTTCAGCGGCCTGCACTCATACTCGGGGACCGGGGTGCCCAGCGTTTATCCTCCCACAGCCCTAATGGTGCCCATGCTCAGCTGCACCGTCTGGGCCTCCTGTACCCCGTGGGCTTGAGCTCAGCCTGCAGGAGTGGACCACCTGGCCTGTGTTTGGGAGAGTGAGAAGATCCTCTGATCTGGGGGCGTTTAGATGAGCATGGCTGGGGCTGGACATTCTTCTGCCTTCTGTGATGACTAGCAGGTCTTCTGTGTCCTGGAAGACATTAGCTTTCTATCCTGCTTTCCACCAAAAAATCTGTTCAGGAAAGACCCTTTCTAAAACCCTTGGATCATCCATAGCTTAGCTCTGCTTCTGTCCCTTCTGAGTGTGCGTTAGGCACTTGGGCATCTGTGCAGAAGGCAGCCCATGCATCACGTTGGCTTCTTCCCTTCCTCTCGGCCTTTGTCGCTGACTTGCCTCTCAGCACCGGCAGCACCGCCACCCTGGCCTGTCTGTGACTGTTGTCCTGCTCATCCCTGCTGTCGCTATTCGCTTCAATTTCTGACATTCTGCTGTCTCTAAAT
Source organism: Canis lupus familiaris (assembly GCF_011100685.1). Taxonomy (NCBI): domain Eukaryota; kingdom Metazoa; phylum Chordata; class Mammalia; order Carnivora; family Canidae; genus Canis; species Canis lupus. The sequence goes on along the minus strand of NC_049224.1, from coordinate 55,028,120 downwards.
ATGTCATTGCTTTTTTTTTTTTTTTTTTTATGGGTTGTCATTGCTTTTTAATTTCTACTGTTAGTGATAACCTTTCTAGGCTGGGTTCTCCTGCCTGGCTCAAAAGCTGTGGCTTATTATCTGGAAGATGAGAGAATTGTGCAGGACTCTGCACACACTGATCACCACATCTTGGAACCGTTTTGGCAACACATGAGCACATCAGTTGTCCCACAGCTGTCTTGGCTGTATAGAAGCATTTTTTCCATGAGTCTATTCACAGGTTCACTTCTTTGACCACCTACCCCTAGACCTCTGAGTATGGTCAGGCAGGTTGTTCACTGCACAAGGGCACATGACTGAGGACTACCAGACTATGCTCCACTCTTTGAAAGGAGAGCGATAGCTCAGGGCTATGTCTCCTTGGAGGGACTAACAGGTGTGGATATGCTTGCAGCAGCCCTTACAATGAAAGCTGGATATAGACCTTAAATCTATATTGGTGCTTTATTTTGTTTTTGTTTGTTTGTTTAAGATTTTATGTATTTATTCATGAGAGACAGAGAGAGGCAGCGACATAGGCAGAGGGAGAAGCAGGCGACATTCAGGGAGCCCGATTCAGGACTCAATCCCAGGACCCCAGAATCACAACCTGAACAGATGCTGAACCGTTGAGCAACCAGGCGCCTTAATGCTTTATTTTGAATATTAAATTTTTGTTTGCCATATCCCAAATATTTTCCTTTCTGTTGCTTTATAGGCTGTATTGTGTCCCCTTCAAATTCCTATGTTGAAGTCCTAACCCCTGGTACCTCAGAATATGACTATATTTGGGGCAGGGGTCTTTAAAGAGGTGATTATGTTAAAATGAGGTCATGAGGGATCCCTGGGGGGCGCAGCAGTTTGGCGCCTGCCTTTGGCCCAGGGCGTGATCCTGGAGACCCGGGATCGAATCCCATGTCGGGCTCCCGATGCATGGAGCCTGCTTCTCCCTCTGCCTATGTCTTTGCCTCTCTCTCTCTCTCTGTGTGACTATCATTAAAAAAAAAAAAAAAAAAAAAAAATTTAAAATGAGGTCATGAGAGCCCTAACCCATTCTGATTGGTGACCTTATAAGAAGAGGAAATTTGGGGGCACCTGGGTGGCTCAGTGGTCGAGTATCTGCCTTCAGCTCAGGTCGTGATCCCAAGATCCTGGGATCGAGTTCCACATTGGGCTCCCTGCATGGAGCCTGATTCTCCTTCTGCCTGTGTCTCTGCCTCTCTGTGTGTCTCTCATGAAAAAAATCTTAAACTAAAAAAGAGGAAATTTGGACACAGGGAGACACAGTGGGAAGACCATGCGCAGACACAGGAAGACCACCATCTATAAGCCAAGGAGAGAGGCCTCAGAAGAGGCCACTGCCCATGCCCACTACCACCATCTCAGACTTCTAGCCTCTAAAATTTTGAGAAAATAAATTTAGGTTGTTTAAGCCCACACAGTCTGTGGTACTTTGTTATAGCAGACCTAGCCAACAAATACAGTTGCCATATTTGTTTTTTTATCTTAAATTTAGTTTCATATACAAAAGTTTTAAAAAATTAAACCTTAGCCATCTGGTTACTGATAATTTTATGACCTTGAAAATAAGAATTTCCCTTTCCTCTTCCGTATTTAAAAATCATTTCATTATTTAAAAAAAAATGTGGGGTTTATTTTGGTTAGAGACATGTGTACAAGTTAAATTCTTTGCTGCATAGCAGTTGTCCCAACAGCATTTATATATGGGAAGGAAAGGTTCTTCCTTCCATTGGTGAGTTGTTCCTAATGTATCACTTTAGATTCATTTATGGGAAAAAAAAAAATTGCCCCCTATGACCTTTGACTTTCTGTTGTTAGCCTGGTACCATGCAGTTTTGTCATTGCTGTGTTGATTTGTGTTTGGAATTCCAGGAGGATGAATTCTGTCATTTATTCATTGTTCTCTTCTTTCCCCAGACTATTCTTTGGAGTTCTTAACCTATTCATTATTTTTAGATTTCTCCGGGCAAATTTTGCTGCCACTTCAGGATGTTTGACAAAATGCCTTCATTGAACTTGCAAGGGGCATTGCATGAAATTTATGTATTGGCCTGAGGACTACCTCTATTCCCTTCAGCCACGTGCAAGGGGTTATTTATCCAAATCTTCATTTATTTCCCCCATGAGGTTTTTATAACTGCCTGAAATCACTGTTGAATGTTAAGGGACAGCTCTGGCTTTTGCTGTGAAGCCATTTCAGTAGATTTCTGGAGCTCTGGGACCCATCCAGTCCCTGGGGTTAGATCAGTCTGTGGAGTCGGGGCTCAGGACACACCTGGGGTGGGCTAAGGGTATCCTGTTTCTGTTTGGATACCAGCTCCAGATCCTTCCCGTCTATCCAACTGGCCATTTTCTGGGCAGGGTCCATACCTTTCCTACCCCAAACCTTTCTTCTTCTGGCTCTAGGTCCCCGGCTGTATAGATTTCCTGGGGTGCTAGAAAGAAGTGCCACAGAGCGGGTGGTTTAGAACAACACATGTATTGTCTCACAGATCCCGAGGCTAGAAGTCCAAAATCAAGGTGTCAGCAGGGCCATGCTCCCTCTGAAACTTGTAGGGGATCTGTGCTCATCACTTTGTAGCTTCCGGTGCTGGCGATCTTTGGTGCTCCTTGACTTGTAGATGGATCACACCAATCCTCTGGCTTCACATGGCATTATTTCCATGTCTCTCTCTTCACACGGCTGTCTTCTTATGAGGACACCAGGAATACTGTGTCAACCATTCATCCTAACTAATGACAACTGTAGCAAGTCTGTTTCCAAAAAGGGTCCCTGGGGTCCTGGAGGTTAGGACTTCAACAGAGCTTTTTTCAGGGGCACCCAGCTCAACCTGCACCACACCCTGGCCCACGTTTCTCTGACCCCAAGTCCCCTACCCATGTCGCTTCTTTCTATCCTCTTGATGGATACCCCCACCCCCACTCTCGTGGCCTCCCCTGACCTCCTGTGCACCCCCAGGCATGATGACCTGAAGGAGATGCTGGATACCAACAAGGATTCCCTCAAGCTGGAGGCCATGAAGAGGATTGTGGCTGTGAGTGGGAAAGGGGTCCTCAGGGCAGGGTGGGTGGTGGGTAGGAATCAAAGAGCTGCTCTCCTTGTGTCCTGTGGACTTTCCCCTAATGAGTGTGGGCCCCTTCCTTTCTCCTTCCCACCACCCAGATGATCGCCCGGGGAAAGAATGCCTCAGACCTGTTTCCCGCTGTGGTGAAAAATGTGGCCTGCAAGAACATAGAGGTGAGCACCACCCAGTGATGGATCTCTCATGCTCACCTCCATCGGGAATCAACTCCGGCCTGTTGGGGTGAGGAAGGAAGGATCCAGCCCCTGGGGGCTTGACTTGCTCGGAATGTTCTTGGTTCAGGATATGTCCCTGAATCAGATGTGGGTCCGAGTGGAGGCCCCAGGGCACAGTAGGGATGCTGCCCCCCACTGGGGGAATTTGCCTGTGTGATCACAGCCGGCCAGGTGATGGCATATCACAGGGTGGGGGGCACCAGTCCTGCTGAGAAACCTGCTCTCCCCAGGTGAAGAAGCTTGTCTATGTGTACCTGGTACGTTATGCCGAAGAGCAACAAGACCTGGCCCTGCTGTCTATCTCCACCTTCCAACGTGGCCTAAAGGTCAGAGGTTTCGGTTTGCCTCCCTGGCACCTGGGGTTGTGGATGCCATGTAGAAGGAGGCCAGGGAGAGGCTGGTGCCTGAAGGAAGCAGCTCTGGCCTTTCCTACCTGCCGAGAATGGGGAGGGTCAGCGTCAGAGAGAAGGGCCAAAGGGACCCTCGGACGGTGGAGGCTGGCTCAGTAGGGGGTTGAGATGCAGAGTGGGTGCCCTGAGAGCGTGCAGCCCCTCCTCTGAGATGCTCAGGATGATGGTTGCCTCAAATGTGAACCAGTTAAAGCCCTGGAAGTAGAGAGCCCTGGGGTCCCTCCCAGTCGCACTGGTGTGAAGGATCCGGGGTCCATAACTAGGCAAAAGCTAGCTTCCTTAGGACAGGACTGTGAGGGCCACGGCTGACCTGGGCTCCTCAGCTCTGTGTGTCAGAGCCTGGGTGCTGGCAGGTGGGCCTGGGCTGGGTTTTTGTGGAGAACAATGAGTTTGGAACCTTTTCACCTGTGACTTGTTACGGAGGACAGAAGGGCTTACTGAACACAAATGAGCTCTACCGACAGGAAAGCAACAGAGTTTACCCTGTAGGAGAGCTGCCTCAGACTCCGGGGTGGGTTCAGAGGTCAGCGCAGATGCCATAAACAAATGACTGTCCACTTCCAGTGAGTTCAACACAATTATTCCTCTAGAGCTGAAACAAGCTCTAGGTGATCATTCTTCTTCCTTCTTTTTAAAAAATTTATTTTTTAGAGAGGGAGAGACAATCTCAAGCAGACTATGCACCAAGCATGGAGCCGAGGGCAGGGCTCGATTCCAGGACCCTGAAGTTATCACCTGAGCAGGAACCAAGAGCCCCGAGGCTTAACCCACCATGCCACCTAGGCGCCCATGATGACTGTTCTGTTTAGCACCAGAAGTAGCTGACTTGTCTTAGATGTCCTGGTGTATGCAAAACACCTGCTTTTAAAGGCTGGCTCATGTCTGTTGTCCTGACAGGCTCTTTGAGGCAGGTAGAAATTGAAATCACCGAGGGGCACCTGGGTGGCTCAGTTGGTTAAGCATCTGACTCTTAATTTCGGCTCAAGTCATGATGTCTTGAGAGATGGAGCCCCATGTCAGGCCCTGCACTCAGGCAGGAGCCTGCTTGGGATTCCCTCTCTTCCTCTCCCTGTGTCCCTCCCCACCTTTTCCCCTTCTTTAGAAAAATCAATCAATCAATCACCTAAAGGAAAGAGCAGTGGGAAGATTCAAATCCTTTAGAATGGAGTGGGTGCTAAATCCCCTCATACTATGTAAACTGAATATTCTCCACTTGTGTTTTGCATATGACATGCATGTGTGATGGTCTCCACAGCATGCTTTCCTGGTCGGTATATGTCAAGGAGACAGAAGCCAGTATCTCTGAACGCCATTCTGTTCTCTCTCCACAGCAGCATTTTCAGCTCAGATGACAACCATTAACTCCCCTAGTCTTTCTGCACATGTAGCTCACATTCCTGTGAGAGCATCTCTGAAAGGTCTAGCTCAGCTTTTCGTGATCAGCTGGTTCAGTAGGTTGCTGAGCAGCCTGAGGACTGACTGCCCAGATCCGGGCCCAGCCCTAGGTCACTGTGCTGTGGCCAGCAGGAGGGCCTGACAGGGTCTGCCTCTCAGGCGGGGCAGCGAGCAAGGGCACTTGCATTTACATTTAGTCAGCCAGCAGTACCTGGGTATCCCCGGCCACACATTGTGCAAGGTAAATTCTTAAAGACAAAACCAGAGGATCGATCTATCTAGATTGGCAAGTGATCTTTTTATTTGAATCAGGGTTAAATCCTCTTAGAAGAACTATTCTAGGATTTTTGCATAGGCAAGTTCTACATTTACCCAAAGCCTCCTTAGTCCACTCAGTGCAAGGATTCTCGAGAAGAGTGGTTAGCAAACTTTTTCTGTATACTGTCAGGCAGTAATTTAGACTGTGTAGGCCAGATAGCTTCAACCCTGCAACCACTCAACTTTGCCCTTGAAGTGTGTAAGAACCTGTCAATGAGTGGGCATGGCTGGGTTCCAATAAGTTTTTTAAAAAGATTTTATTTATTTATTCATGAGAGACAGAGAGAGAGAGAGAGGCAGAGACACAGGCAGAGGGAAAAGCAGGCCCCATACAGGGAGCCTGATGTGGGATTCGATCCCGGGACTCTAGGATCATGCCCTGAGCTGAGGCAGGCGCTTAACTGCTGAGCCAGCCAGGTGTCCCTAAATTTTAATTAATAAAAAAGGCAGAAGACAGATTTGGCCTGAGGACCATAATGTTCCAACCTTTGCTCTAGAACATATCCAACAGGCCATCTCCAGTGACAGAGATGTCACTCCTTCATAAGGCAATTTGCTCCAACTTAGGACAACTACAATTTCTTTTAAAACCATTATATTGTGGGACGCCTGGGTGGCTCAGTGGTTGAGTGTCTGCCTTTGGCTCAGGTCGTGATCCCGGGGTCCTGGGATCGAGTCCCACATCGGGCTCCCTGCAGGGAGCCTGCTTCTCCCTCTGCCTATGTCTCTGCCTCTCTCTGTGTCTCTCATGAATAAATAAAAATCTTAAAAAAAATTAAAAAATGAAACCATTTTATTGTCTCAAAACCTCCATAGCTACATTTTTAAAAATTTATTTCAAACTCACAAAAGGCACAAAGAATAGTATAATGAATATCTATATGCCACGCATAAGAAATGAAAAATTTATCAATAGCCAAAGCCCCTTATGTCTCTTCTCCTGTTTATCGTTCATGTGCATACATTTACTGTCTTACTATTTATTTATGCATTCCTAAATAACATATAATATTGTTTTGTAAATGGTATCACATGATATATGTGTTCCTCTAAAACTCATTTTCTTTCTGCTGTTGTTGTTTTTTTTTTTTTAAGGATTTTATTTATTTTTGAGAGACACAAAGAAAGAGAAAGAGGCAGAGACACAGGCAGAGGGAGAAGCAGGCTCCATGCAGGGAGCCCGATGCAGGACTCGATCCTGGGACCCCAGGATCACTCCTTGAGCCCAAGGCAGACGCTAAACTGCTGAGCCACCCAGGGATCCCCATCTTTCTGCTGTTGTTAATGACTCTGGGCTCTCCTGTACATTAGAACCATTCATTTCCATCAAGGACTCTCCCTTCTTATTGATCCAGGCTGAGACTAGGTTTGGTTTCTCAGCAGCCCACTACTGTGTTTGGCTCAATTCAGACAAACCTCCAGTGGGCAGTCAGATAATCTAGGTCTCCCTACATACTGTCTTTATGCAGTTGGTCCCCTGAATCCCATATGACATCCCATTACATTTCATTTTATTGGTTTAGCACAGCGTCCAATTCAGGGCAATTCTAAATCTTCATTTTTGTCCTCTTGCATCTTCCTCCAAGATATTCATAAGCTGTACAGACCAGGGCAACAGACTGTGAGTTCCAAGGTTATCAGTTAATAAACCTTCCCCAAGTACAATGTTTTACCAAGTTGTGGATTCACCTAATTATACAGTCAGCTGGCATTTTCTTATCTTGTTAGAAAGGATCTTTTTCAATAGCAGAGAAATTTCTTAACACCCTTCACGGGCAAAGGGCTGTAGAGATACAGAAACAAAATAGACAGGAATTCTGCTCTTAAAATACTTACATATTCAGTGAAACAAAAAGCCTGCATCAAAAAATGGCAAGCCAGGGGACGCCTGGGTGTCTCAGTGGTTGAGCATCTATCTGCTTTTGGCTCAGGGCATGATCCCCGGGTCCTGGGATTGAGTCCTGCATTGGGCTCCCCGCATAGAGCCTGCTTCTCCCTCTGCCTCTCTCTGTGTCTCTCATGAATAAATAAATTAAAAATCTTAAAAAAAATAAAAATAAAAAAGGCAAGCCAGGAAATGCTAACCCTAACCCTAACCCAGGGATGCCTTGCTGAAATCGAAATACACAGTGTTAATATCGACCAGCCTAGTTACTCTATCAAAAAGGAAAATGTGTTTTTTTAGTAACTTCTTGTGAATCCATATTCATTTCCAAATAAAAAGGAAAAAAATAGGCTAGAGCAGTGAGATATGACATGATTTGACTGAGAAAATACAGACTCCTGCTTTTTAAATAAGTGCTTCTAAACCATGTGTTTAAAAATCAGTTCTAGAATTTTGACAGGGATTACCATTATCGTCCCCTGTCATTTCGTGGATCTTCTCTTTTTCTGTTTTAGAACCTCAGGGAGACATCTGCCATTTAGTGTTCCAAAACCTCTCCCATTGTCCACCATTCTCTAAAATTCACAGCAATTTACAGTAGTGCTGCTGCCATGATTGCAGTATACTAAAGGCTCTTCCCAGGTGTGTACTGGATGCAGCAGGAGCAAAGAGGAGGGACCTGTGCACCTATGTATTTTAAACACTGGAGGAAAAGAAGAAGAGCAACTTTTGGGAAGTTGCTGGGGAAAAGGAGCGTTTTTTTTTTTTTTTTTTTTTTTGAAAAGGAGCGTTAAAGGTGAACCCTGGAAAGAAGGCCAGTTTACATTTGCTGGCAGTCAGCTCTGGCATAAATACAAATCCCCCCCCTCCCCCCCAAAATCCCACTCGAGGACCAGGAGGTGTTTCAGGAACTTCAGGTATTCTAGAAGATTTTTACTCTTCCTGAAAGTGAAGCAACCCATTGCCACAACTGTTCAGGTATCAGATTTCTGCAGCGGGGACCAAGAGCCAGTTCCCTCAAGTAGTACCCCCCAGGTACTAGCACTAGCCCATCATTCAGGGAGTTGGGGAGGTAGCCAGGAACAGTGGGTTCCAGAGGTGTAGCCTTTCCTATCAGTGCACTGTGTTCTCTCAGGGCTCTGCCTCCACCTCTTCTCTTAGGACCCCAACCAGCTGATCCGGGCTAGTGCCCTCCGTGTCCTGTCTAGCATCCGGGTGCCCATCATAGTGCCCATCATGATGCTGGCCATCAAGGAAGCTGCCTCGGACATGTCACCCTATGTACGGAAAACAGCAGCTCATGCCATCCCTAAACTCTACAGGTACGCCCCAATCCAGCCCTTCACTCCTCTGGGAGCGGTTCTCAAGTCCCCAGCACCCCTGACCCCTCCCAGGTCTTGCAAATCGCCCTTTTTCTTTTATACTTGGGATGCTTTGAGACGGTTTGGGGAACTGACAGAGATGGAGGACAGTGGTGGTGGCAGCTCACACCTCTTCACCAATGGGGTTGGGGTGTGGGAGGTGGGCGCAGCTTGGGCAGATATTGGGAAGGTGGGAGATGGGGCGAGGGGCAAATTCCTTTTCACTGTTTCTCCTTCAGTCTGGATTCTGACCAGAAGGACCAGCTGATCGAGGTCATTGAGAAGCTTCTGGCCGACAAGACCACGGTGTGTACACCTCACACACGGCCGGGCGGTGGAAAGGAGCGGGACAGAGGCCCTCGGCCCCTCCTGCGCGCCCTCTCTAGCCACTGCCCCTTCCCCAGTTGGTGGCGGGCAGCGTGGTGATGGCCTTCGAGGAGGTGTGCCCGGAGCGCATCGACCTGATTCACAAGAACTACCGGAAACTCTGTAACCTGCTCATCGACGTGGAGGAGTGGGGCCAGGTGGTCATCATCAGCATGCTCACCCGCTACGCGCGCACGCAGTTCCTGAGCCCCACCCAGAACGTGAGTGCCAGGGCCCCAGCCCTCGCCCCGGCCGCGCAGGGGGGAGGGCGGCTGGGAGGAGGCGCCCACTGCCCGACCCCGGCCCCGCCCCCAGGAATCTCTGCTGGAGGAGAACCCCGAGAAAGCCTTCTACGGCTCGGAAGAGGATGAGGCCAAGGGCCCGGGCTCAGAGGAGGCGACCACCGCAGCGCTGCCCGCCCGCAAGCCCTACGTCATGGATCCCGACCACCGGCTGCTGCTGCGCAACACAAAGCCGCTGCTGCAGAGCCGCAGCGCGGCCGTGGTGATGGCGGTGGCGCAGCTCTACTTCCACCTGGCGCCCAAGGCGGAGGTGGGCGTCATCGCCAAGGCCCTGGTGCGCCTCCTGCGCAGCCACAGGTGCGCAACCCGGCTGGGCCGGCTGCCCCGCCCACTGGGGCACTGCACGCCCTCGCCGGCCCCGCCCCGCCGCGCCCCGCCCACACCCGCGGGATGGATGGGCTGGTGCGCGGAGCCTGCCCCGCCCGCACTGCGGGCTGCTCGGGCTGCTCGGGCTGCTGGGGTGGCTGGGCTGGTCCGCCCCCGCCCGCTCTGGGGGCTGCTCCGCCCCCGGCACCGCCCACGCAGGTGGCCTGCCCGCTGACGCCCGCCCCGCCCCGTCCCGTCCCCAGAAGGCTGGCGGCAGGGCTGGCCTGCCTTTGCCCGCCCCGCGCACTCTGCAGGCCCTCCCAGCGGCCAGCTGCTCTGGGAGCACATAGCACCCCCAACACCCCAGACTTTGTACTGACTCCATTCTTGCCCCCACACACACTGGTCCCCTCCTCTCCCTCCTGTTTGTCTGGCCCACCTCCCTTCCCTCCACTCGCTGCCCCTTGGCCTGGTGGAGGGGCCCAGGTACCTCTGACCTGTCCTCTCTCCGTAGTGAGGTGCAGTACGTGGTACTCCAGAACGTGGCCACCATGTCCATCAAGCGCCGGGTGAGCAAGTGACTGAAGCCTGCCCAGGAAACCCGAGGCGTAGCTCCTGTGGGTGTGCGGGGCACTGGGGAAGGGCTGTGCAGAGCATGGCAAAGGGGAGACCCCAAACCCAGGAGGATAAGCAGGGCTTGGATCCTAGGGTCCGCTGAGAGAGGAAAACCCAGTGAAGAAAGACCCGGTCAGATCTGAGAGGGAGGATTCTGGGCCTTGGGCAGGAGAGTGGGGTAGCTCTGGGAGAGAGGCAGGTCTCCTGCTGTGATGAAGCTCCCTGGGCTGCCTCTCTCTGCCAGGGTATGTTTGAACCCTACCTGAAGAGCTTCTACATCAGATCCACCGACCCCACCCAGATCAAGATCCTGAAGGTGAGTGATGGACAGAAGTGCATGGGGCTTTCCCGCCTCACTCCCACCGCACCGACCACAGTGGCCACCTTGGGCCTGCCTGTTTCTGCAGCTGGGCCCGTGGCTGCTCCAGCCAGAAGCGTTTGCTCAGGAAGCCAGGCTGACGAGAGTGGGAAGGGACTCACCCTTTGCCTTTCACCTATTAGACATCTGTTACTTTGCACACGTAAAGTAATCTGATTTTTGTACTAAACTCGGGAAGCATACATGATCTTCATCTTATAAAAATGTAGACCCAAGGAGGTGAGGTCTGTGGCCTGCTGACTCCAGAATGCTTACTTAGCCCCCACTTCGGGCAGGCTCCTGTGTTCCACCCACAGTGTTCCTTTCCCTACACATCTATCCCCTCAGGCTTCCATGTAAACATACACCCACAGAAGATGTGTCAGGAGCCTGTACCCACATTCCATTCCATCTCTGCTTCATCTTTACTGAGTAATTTCATGCAGCAGCAGGTAGTCCTGACTCTGAACATCTACTATGTATCAGTCACAGCTAGATCTAGGGATAGGAGAGATGGCAAACTCATCAGACACCTCACCCTTGGGTGCTTGCCGTCTAGTTGGGATGAGGAGGAGACACTGAGCACCTAATCCCAAAACACATGGAAAAATTCACTTGAGAGATGTGGTAAGAAAGAGAATTGCAGAGGACCGTCAGAGCATAGACTTGGAGAGCCTGATCTAGTCTGGTGTCAGGGAAGCTTTCCTCCAGGCAGTGAGGCTTGAGAAATGCCTGAGAAATGAACACGAATTATCTAGGTGAATGCAAGGACAGGAACGGCAGAACAGCTTCACACAGAAGAAGCAGTATAAGCAAAGGTCCTGAGACAGGAAGCAGTCTGACAAAAGGCCAGTATGGGGTGTGGAGGCCAAGGGGGAATGCAATGTGAGAACAGAGGTAGACAGCGGTCAGCTCATACCGGGATTTATAGACAATGATAAGGATGTTGCTCTTTATCCTGAAAGCAATAGGAGGCTTTGTTTTCAATGGAGGTGGAGAGGTGACATGATTGTGCTATGAGCGTACTCTGGCAGGAAATCCATTTACGAGGCAAACTAGTCCTCCTGCATTTTGGATGAGTTTCACAATCTGTCATCTCTTTCATTGGTTTAAGGATGTTGCAGGGCTGTCTGTAGGATTGTGTTCTGGTCTGTGGAGGGTGTTTGGAATGAGGGGTTGTGAAAGCACAGAGCCCACTGGCCATGCTGCCCATTTTCTGCCCCCCCCCCCCCCCCCCTGCAGCTGGAAGTGCTGACCAACCTGGCCAATGAGACCAACATCCCTACTGTCCTACGGGAATTCCAGGTACGGGCCAGGGCCCAGCTCCCAGTAGAGGGGCCCTGGAGAGTTGCCCTGTAGCCCCTGTGCTCAGAAAGAATCATCTCAATGGGCCAACTTTCTCTTAAGGGCTGAAAAAGTGGAGAAACTATTCTCTTCGGCTCCTTGCAGTGCCTTCTGCTGGCTTTGGGCTGGGGAGTCACTGCATGATGGCTGAGGGTGTCACTCCCTCTCCTGGAGGTTAGTCTCCAGCACGATGAGTCGTTGAATGAGGGTGACAAGCTGCCCCAGCGGTCACCCTCAAGCCTGCAGAATCACTGAGGTCACTGCCTGCATGGTCACCCCCCAGAGGGTTCACTCTGTTGTGCTGCCCCACAGACCTACATCCGCAGCATGGACAAGGACTTTGTGGCAGCCACGATCCAGGCCATTGGACGCTGTGCAACCAACATAGGCCGAGTCCGGGACACCTGCCTCAACGGCCTGGTGCAGCTGCTATCCAACCGTGATGGTCAGTGTGTGTCCGAGTGGCCAGCTTTGATGAGCAGTGGCCGTCGGCCTGTCTGTCCAGACACAATGCATGTTCATCTGTCTGTCCCTCAACCTCATTTAGCGTCTGAGTGTTGCTACGCCTTTGGGGGCCATTGGAGAAGTGCAGGGAGTTGTGGAGGAGACCCAGGGGTCAGGGGCCCTTGCAGGTGTGTCTGTCCCCCTGCCTGTGGCTGTCTGACTACCCTGGGGCCCACACACTCATGTCCCGGTGCACAGAGCTTGTGGTGGCAGAGTCTGTGGTGGTCATTAAGAAGCTGCTCCAGATGCAGCCTGCACAGCACGGAGAGATCATCAAACATCTGGCAAAGCTCACAGATAACATCCAGGTGAGGGAGGAACCCTAGTTTCCCGCCCATCCCAGCATCCCCCAACCCCAACGTGATTTTAAAACCCTGTAATTAAACACTTCTAAGCCTTCATAAGATCAATGTCCTTACCTTCCATGCTGGCTCTGAAAGGTCTGCAGGTGGAAGGGGAAAAAGGGAGCATCCACGTGGTCCCCATGTGTTGCCCAAGACTCACTTGCTGAGGGTCCCTTGCTGAGCTCCATGCTCCTCTTTGCTCCTCTTTGCTCTGAAGCTCTGGCCAATTGACAAAGCTCATGTTTTTCTGTTGCACTGAGGAGCTGAAACATTCAAATAAGGTATTCCTTGAAGATTCAGGAAGAATAACACGAAAGTAAAACACTGAAGGTGCAATGGATCTAGAAAATCAGTCTTCTAAACCAAACCAGGGCTGACTTTGGCCTTTGAAAACTGTGCCTATGCTAGTAAACCCCTGGGGAGAAGGGAGACGCTGCCCAGGCAATGCTCACCTTTTAATCTCTCTCCCACCAGCCCCCTGACCCATTTCCAGAGATCCCCATGATTCATAAGCCAGCACAGTTGGGAGGATTGCCATTGGTGTGGCAAGCCACATGCCCACCCACATTTCCACATGTACACCTGTCTTGACCCTTCTCACACACCAACAGGTGCCCATGGCCCGAGCCAGCATCCTGTGGCTTATCGGCGAGTACTGTGAGCACGTCCCCAAGATTGCACCTGATGTCCTGAGAAAAATGGCCAAGTCCTTCACAGCAGAGGAGGACATTGTCAAGCTACAGGTCATCAATCTGGCAGCCAAGCTCTACCTGACTAACTCGAAGCAGGTAAGGATTGAAAGATGCCCCCGAAAACATGCTGGGCCCTGGGAATGGCTGAGGCAGGAATCTGTGGGCCCTCACCAAATAAGTGTGAACTCCAGCATCTCTTTTGGAAGAGAGAATGCAGGGCAAGAGTCTAGTGTATCCAGGTAACTGGTGTCCCCCCAGTGTCCACAGCTACTCTGAGGACCTGGGGCCAGTAGGGATGGTGGCCATCATTAAGAGGCTCTGCTGTGGGGCTGTGACCTCCAGTCACAGAGTGTTCCTACCTGCTACCTTGGGAGCAATGGGGCCGTAAGAACCACAGTGGAGTGGGACTGAGGAAGGGGCCAGTGATGACAGACACTGGTGGGAGAAAATGTGTCCTAGGAGATAGGGTCTGTCCTTCCTCCAAGACTTGGTTGTGTTCGGCCAGTCTGTGCCAGGGATGTAAGGGCAAGTCTCTGCTCGGCTGAGGCAGTACTGGTGTCCATTGTCATTCTCAAGGTTAAAGGTTATGAGAGGTACCATAGCCAAGGGCATGGCTCCACTAAGCTGGAATATCAGGATATTAAAAGCCTCTTAAGTGTCGAGCAACCCCTGAGATGCTTGAAAGAAATTGTCCTAAAAATACAGTGTAATGTGCAGAGTTTTCAAGGTGTTGGAGAGGCTGAGCACTGTGACAGTTCCTATACTCACTACCCCACTCAGTTAAGGGAGTTGGGAGTTGGTAAATGATCACCTGTGGACCAAATCCAGCCTGCTGCCTGTGTTTGTAAATAAAGTTTTATTGGGAATGGAAATGTCCATTCATTCGTTTATTGTATATGGATGCCTTTGTGCTACAGCAGAGTTAACTAGTTTCAAGAGTCCATATGGTCCACAAAGCCTAAAAGAGTTACTCCCTGCCCTTTCTAGAAATAATTTGGCAACCATGGAGCAGAGCTCCTGGGCGGCTGGTTAGGGTCAGCAACATGGGTAAACCCTAGAGATTGTGACATCCCTGCTCACCTGCAGGTGGTTTCTTTGCCTTCCCATCGAGTCTTTGGATGGTGGCATTTGTGCTTCTTCAGTGGCTCCTTTGATCCATGTGCCTACGGTGGGTGCCAGGGAGTTAAAGCTGGGGAGGCAGGGCCACCATAGGCTGGGACACTTGTCGGGAGTTGGGACAGGCAGCTGTCATGCATGGGACCAGGTCTGTGAGTGTCAGTATCGCGGGAGAAGTGGGTTGAAGAGAGAAATTAGAGCACCGTGGGGAGGTGTTCAGTCCCTGAACAAATATTTGTGTGCCTTCTTCGTTCAGAGAGGAGGAAGGAACAGGTGGGAGGAACATTTGAAAAGATGAAGCCGCGTGGGTGGGGAGCTGCCCAGAGAGGCTGAGGACCGAGCAGGACTCCTGAGCCCCAGGATGGTGATGTGTGATGTCGGCACGTTCTCATAAGCTGGGTGTGTCCACATGCCATTTCCCTAAGCTGGCACTGTTAGCTATATGTACATTTGCTCAGTGCTTTACCTAACATGCATTTCCTGCATGCTTACTGTGCCTGGCACAGAGATATGTCCTGGGATAATGACAATGAGTGAGACATGTTTACTGACCTCCAAAGGCTCACAGCAAAGTGGGGGAATTGGTACAAAACACAAAGCAATAAGAACTGTAGTCAGGGTTGGAGCAGAGAGTGCGGGTGTGTTCAGCTGAACCCCTCTCCTAGATAGGACACGGGGGTCCTACTCCTATCAGGGTGGCCAGTATAGCTGTTCTGGCAAATGGACATTAACTCCAGG
This sequence comes from Canis lupus familiaris, assembly GCF_011100685.1. Classification (NCBI taxonomy): domain Eukaryota; kingdom Metazoa; phylum Chordata; class Mammalia; order Carnivora; family Canidae; genus Canis; species Canis lupus. The sequence goes on along the minus strand of NC_049224.1, from coordinate 55,012,726 downwards.
TTCCCTGTACTAAAGGTGCACCCTCCCAGGCACAGGCCCTATAGGATGGTTCTTTGATTCAATAAAGAGAGCTTTTCTCCTCCCTCCATTTTTTTTCCCAATTTTTTTCTTCCCAGCCTGTTCTCAGAATGGTAGAGAATAGGGAATCCGTAGCACATCAGAAGGGAGGAGGTTTGCGTGTGCATATGGATGTTCATGTAAAACAGTAGTGATGCTTCTTCCTCCTGCTACCATGGGTGACATTCTGGGGCTGCAATGGGCCATAGCAATCCCAGCCATTCCCAACTTACTGACCCCCAGCACACGCCAGATCCTGGCCCAGGCTGAGGCCAGAGGGATGGCCATAGCTCTGCCTGCTGTGGCTCAGCAGATAACCAGGTTCCAGGCCACAGGCCACCAAAACTCTGATAATAGATGTATTAACAGAGGAACTGGGGCGGCGGCAGCAGTGAAGGTGCTCATTATAGCACCAGGGTACGGCACCAGGGGCAACTGCCTGGACTTCTTTTGACAGTGAATTTGCTTTTTGTGTGCCAGGTGAGATATGTGGGAGGAGGGTCCTTTAGGAGCATGGTGGGAGCTAAAATCTGGCCTCCACGTTGGATGGAAGATTTTGATAAAGTTCTGCAGAATTAAAAATTAGAAAGATAACTTTTTTTAATATCATGAAGCTTATGCATGATCATCATAACATATTTGGAAAATCCAGGAAAATAATAATTAAAAATTTAAATTAGCCATAGGCCTACTACTTAGAAAAGACAACACCATTAATCTTATATTTTCTTAGCTCTTATTGATTTTTTAAAAATTTTATTTATTTATTCATGAGAGACAGACAGAGACACAGGTAGAGGGAGAAGCAAACTCCCTATGAGGAGCCTGATGTGGGACTCAATCCCAGGATCCGGGGATCACAACCGGAGCCAAAGGCAGATGCTCAACCACTGAGCCACACAAGCGCCCCCCGTTAGCTTTAAAAAATACATTTCTGGTGCCTATAGATAGCCATCTAGAAGTTGCCCATTGGTGTCTTATTCAATATATTAATTTTTTCATTTCTGTTTCCTTCAAGTGCCGTCATATTTAGAAAGTTATTTCCCCAGTCATATGTCATTTAAAAATGTCACCAGTAATTTCATCTAGATTTCTATTTTTGTGTTTTTTAAATCCATTGTAGTAGTTTTCTTTCTTTCTTTCTTTCTTTTTTTTTTTTTTGTAGTAGTTTTCTCTTGCTGTGTAATAAATTACCGTAAGCTTAGTGGCTTAAAACAACATGCTTATTTTCTCACAATTTCTGTGAGTTAAGAGTCAAGGCATGGGGTTTCATTGGGTCTTATGCATGGCTACCATTGAGATGCTGGCAAAGACTGGGTTCTCATCTGGGACTCTACAGGGAAGGGTTCACTTCCAGATTGGCAGGGTTGGTGCTTGGGTGCAGTTCTTTGGGATGCTAGGACTGAGGCCCTGGCTGCTTACTGGCTGTTAGCTGGAGACCACTTCAGTTCAAGAGAGCACTCTCAGTTCCTTGCCGAGGGGGTCTCCCAACACCACTGCTTATTTCTTCAAAGCTACAAGGTAAAAAGTCTCCAGAGCAAATCTTATATAATGAAACATAATCATGGGATTAGATTTCACCCCATCACTTTGGCCATATCCTATTGGTTAGAAGTGAGTTTTAGGTCTTGCCCACACTCATGGAGAGAGGATTGCATAAAGGCACAAACACCAGGAGGCAGGAATTGTGGGGGAGGACCTTAGAATCTGTGGGCCATGTCCATCTAGAGCGTATTTCTATATGTAAGGTCAGGATGTATTTTGTTGTATTTTTTTCTGAGGACCTGGTGTCCCAGTGTGATTTTACAGGTGGTTGGAAGGTGGCAGGTATGTTAACATCCATTCTTGAAAAGGAGTCCATGTTCCTTACTTAAAAGTCTGCCCCAGAAGCTGGAGCCCGCTGGTCCATGGGTACCTGGTTCTGTTCTTGGTGCACTGTCGCATGTCTCATAGGCCCTCTTGAGCTGCCCATAAATCCTGCACATCCTGGCTGAATGAGGTGACGGTCCTGCTGGTGCAGGCTGGATGCTATGATTTCTGGTGAATGGATCCTTGGTATGGAGAAGGGTAATGAGTTGTTATAAGCAAATCCTGCAGCATAGAGGTGGGTGAACCAACCCCTTCCTGTATTGGTTGTTGATAATACAGTGAAGTTTGTGGACAGACAGATCCAAATCCTTAACACTTCTTTCCAGAACTAGGCAAGGACTTGAGGGGGTAGGGGTGGGGGGGAGTCTGATCAGCCAGCTGGGAAGTCTGTAGAAGGGAATCAGCAGCATCTTGATGATGGACCATGTTGATGAGGGCATCCACCAGCCATGAGCAGTCAGACGATGTCTGGCCCAGGGAAGGGAAGGTCTGTGACAGAGTCCATTGCAAGGCATCTGAGGGGGGATGGAGTTGAGAATACTTACCTGTGATGGGAAAAGTGTAGCAGGCGCTGCTACTGCTAGGAGGGACTGAGCCGAAGTCCCTGTGGGCCGTGTCATAGGCACAAGGGAGTCACTGTAGCTCTCTAGCTTTGCCACAGCAGCAGCTCTGATCCTTTGTGATGCTCCCACTGGGTTACCCAAGTCAGCCATGTACTTGGCTGGATGTCCATAAACCTCAGGCAGACCAGGGTTGGTTCAGGACTACCTCCACTGGTTCCTGCTGCCCTGGGCACTCTGGCTGTAGGGACAGGAGATCTATGTACTTGGTGGTTCTGTCTTGGTCACAAGACATGGAGACCCAGCTGGGGATAGCCCCCTTATGTCAGCAGTAGGCAGTGCAGATTGCTGGCTCTGGTGGGCCTGGGCCTAGAAGCAGCACCAACTGGCTCTTTAACCTGAAATATGTCGCTTCTGACTCTGCTTCTCCTCTGTAAGTGGGGACAACAGTCCCTACTTCTCAGAAGGGCTGCAGACATTCCATGAGGTCATGTGAAGCACCATACACAACACACAGCCCTAGAAGGCCTCCATCAATGACGTCTGCCCCCTATCATGCTATGAATGCAAGTCAGAGCAGTCCAGGATCAAGATTTTGGGTCCTAGGATGTGGCTGCCTCCATTGCAGACAGTGGATCCTGCATGATTCCAGCAAACTCATAGGCAGCTCCAGTTTGCTGTGATCTCAGAACCTTCCAGGGGAGGCCATGGCCTCTGGAGACCCCAGGCTGCTCAGAGTCTACCATATGGGTTAATGGGGCATGAGGACAGCCCTTGCCCAGGGGATCCCTGTGTGTCCTCCGGTCTCCTTCTGTTGTCTACTTTTCCTCTGGGTGATGCTGGCTGGGAATTGTGGGATTTCCAGTAGAATGTTCCAGACCTTCACTCATCCTGCCACCCCAAAGTACCCGGCCTGGAGTAGGCGGGGTACAGTGGGGACCCCAGACTGAGGAATGATGGGGCCCACGGCCAAGAGGAAGGAGATTCCAAAAGGGCAACCTCTTTTGCTGGGCCACGGCAGTTGTCAGAGTTCGGGTCGGGCATCAGCCAGGGACGTGAGGGGAACGGCAGAGGGGTACAACAGCAGGTGGGAGAGGGCGTGGTGGGGGCAGCTGGCCGTCAGCTGGGAGGAAAGCACTTGCTTGGAGGTGTCGGCTTACAGACTGCTGCAGGGCCTTCTGTGTCCCACCCTTTCTGATGGCTGCTGATCATCTCTCATCCCCCAGACCAAGCTGCTGACCCAGTACGTGCTGAGTCTGGCCAAGTATGACCAGAACTATGACATCCGTGACCGAGCGCGCTTTACCCGACAGCTGATCGTCCCTTCAGAGCAAGGGGGGGCCCTCAGCCGTCATGCCAAGAAGCTCTTCCTGGCACCCAAACCAGCCCCAGTCTTGGAGTCATCCTTCAAAGGTGTGAGCGGAAATCAAGGGTGACCTCCTGGTGGAGGGGGAAGAATTGGCCAGAACCCCAGATCCAGACTGTGCCCCTGAGGTCCCAGTCTTAGCCAGACATCAGGACCTCTGGAGAAATGCCAGTCTCCCACTTCCCCCTAGCCCACCCCCTCTTGCCTGTCCTGCAGCACCCAGGACTTAATCACCCAGTAACCCACAACCACACCTCCCAGCTGGTTTGGGCTCCTGGCTCCTTCCCCATCTGGCTCCCCTGCCCACCTCCCTCCCTGAGCTGGCACTACCTATCAAGATTTAAATACCAGGGACCTGGGAAGGCAGGAAATCAAACAGCATTCAAAGGAGAGGTGTATGTTTGTAAAATTCCCGAGGAAGAAGTTGCCAGCACTCTGGGCTGTCCCTGGAGCTCGGCCCAAATGCTGGGTCGTCAGCGTTGCCTCTCTGTCCTTGGGTGCATCTCCTATGACAGGGGCCTGGGGAGAGGCCAGGAGGGGAGGGTCCTTCAGCTGGCTCTCTGGACCTTGGAATCTTACATAGGAGGGGAGCCTCTGTCACAAGGCTCAGTTCTCCTGGGTGCCTTTCGGTTCTGCATTTTCCCTTCCCTGGACCTCAGGAATAGGGAGATTCTGAGGGATGGAGCAAATTTGAAAATCTCCCAGGAAGGAGGAATTCCTCTCTCCTCAACACCATCCCCACTCATCAGTCTCTGATTTGCCCTCTGATGCCACAGGCTGGACCTCAGGCCCCGACTCTTTCCCACTCCCGTTCAGACTGCACGTGCCTCCCCACGGGGTCCAGAGTCTGACCAGGCATGTCTTCCGGCCTTGATCCAACCTGCCCATCCTCTTCCTCATACCAACCAGGCCGCCTTCCCAAGCCTGGCTGTGCAAAAGCACGCAGCCCACATTGCCCCGGAAAAGGAGCCACGCTCATATGTCTGCCTCCCTTTTAGATAGAACCAAGCAGAGGAGCCAGCAGCATCTTCTAGGCCTGGAGTCCACCACCCCCCGCCCCCCTCCCTCAGCCCTTGCTCTAGTCAGGCCAGACAACCCGAGGGTGCGATCAGGGTGGAAGAATCCTAACGGAACACGCTCACTTCTTTCATCTGCCTAGAGGGGGATCCTGACCAGAGTCGTGCCCCCCACCCCAGGAGATAACTCTCTCAGGGGATTTCCTAAAACCTACTACTGGCCTGACCTCTAACCCTGCCCCCAGACCGGGATCACTTCCAGCTGGGTTCACTGTCCCACCTGCTCAATGCCAAGGCCACAGGCTACCAGGAGCTCCCAGACTGGCCAGAGGAAGCTCCAGACCCATCTGTGCGAAATGTGGAGGTCAGCAGGGGTAAAGGATTGAATTGTGTGTGTGTGTGGGGGGGAGGGCAGATAGCAGAGTCCTGGCAGTGCTGCCTGGCCCTCCTGACACCCTCCCCACATGCAGGAAGAAGATCTGTCTCTTATCGAGACCCACGTGGGCCTGTTGGGCGAATACACTGAGGTCCCCCTGCCTGTGTGCCATGTGCCCTCTACTCTGTGTGCAGTGCTCTCTCTCCCACCCTGTGCTCCCCCCTCACCCTCCTCGTGTGCTGTACCCCATTTCCTCCTTGGTTAGCAGTGCTCCCTCTTTCAGTAGCCTCTCCTCCCCTCCACGGACAGTGCCTCTCCACTCATCCCCACTTTCCCTCTTGGAGACTGGTCCAAGTAGGGCTCAAGAAGAGGCAGGTGCAAAGTTAAAGCCTTGTGCTTTCCTTCCTCTGCCCCAACCATGATTTAATGCTCCTCTTGCCCCACCCCCATCTCCAGGTACCTGAATGGACCAAGTGCTCAAATCGAGAGAAGAGGAAGGAGAAGGAGAAGCCCTTCTACTCAGACTCTGAGGGGGAGTCAGGCCCCACAGAGTCGGCAGACAGTGGTGAGGAGATTGGCAGAGCTGGGATTCTGTGCTCCTGCCTGTGTGTGTGTTTCACATGGTTTCATGTGTCCCCGGGGTTGTGCACCTAATTGTGTGGACCTGTATGTGTGTTGGTAGACCTGAGGGATTGCATGTCCCCTACTAGTCCACCTGTGTCCTGGTTGGTGCAGGTGGCATCTGGGGCCAGAGGCAGCTCAGGGGGTTGCAGCTTCAGTGCTGAGTCAAGGTGGGGTCCCAGGGCACCTGCTCTGCACACAGGGAGGGGGCCTGAGACAGTTCCTTCACAGACCCCGAGTCCGAGAGTGCCTCAGACAGTAAGAGCAGCAGTGAGAGTGGCTCCGGGGAGTCCAGCAGTGAGTCTGATAGTGAAGACCAGGAGGAGGAGAAAGGGAAGAGCAGTGAGAGGTAAGAGGCCAGCCAGCCAGATGCTGGTGGGGTTTAGGAATCTCCTCTGGAAAAGAAGGGGGGGAACGCTCAGCCTTAGCCACTCTCCTAAGAGCCCCTGTGCTTCCTCATGCAGACCTCCTGCAAACCCCAGTCTACTCCCATGATCGCTGCTGTGGTTGGCTATAGAGGGTCTCTGTGCTGGCTCTGCACCTCATGGGGGGCAGCCTGGAGAAGCAGTCTGGGGCCAGGGGCCCCAGCATAGGAGCCTGGGTGTGGGCTCCACTGGCTTAGGCTCCCTACCCTCCCTCCCACTTTCCTGGGCTTCTCCTGCTCTTCTGTGAGGCAAGAAGGGGTTCCAGGCTGGGTCTGAGCCCCACCTGCCCTCTCTCCTCCAGTGAACAGAGTGAAGAGGAAAGTGGGAAGAGGAAGATGAAGAAGAGGAAGAAGGTAGCTGAGGGACAAGGAGAAGGTTCATCCTCAGATGAGGGCAGTGATTCCAGCAGTAGCTCATCAGAGTCTGAGAGGACATCAGACACCGAGGAGGAGCAGGTGGAACCTGATTCTTGGAGGAAAAAAACAGTGAGAACCTTGGGGCGGGAGGGGGGCTCATGGGCCAGGCCCAGTCATCTCCCCACCATCTAGAATAGACCATGGTATCACCTACCCAACCCAGAACAGGCCACATGCTCTCCTCCTGCACCTGCATCCCATTCTTCTCTTTCAGCCTCCCAGCAGCAAAAGTGCCCCCGTGGCCAAGGAGATCTCCCTGCTTGACCTAGAGGACTGTGAGTTTGGGTGATAGAAGTCACGGGGAGGACACCTCGGGAGGATGGCTTAAGAAGGTCCATGGGAGCTCTGGGTTAGGCTCCCCAGGGCTCCAGGGTAGGAAAAGCAGACGGAACACACTTCTGGGTTGAGAGGCAGCAGGGCGACTTCCCCAGGTGTGGGGTTGGGATCAAGGACCAAAATCTGCCCGGAGCCCCCAGGCAGCCATGTGCCTCGCTGTCCGTGGTGCTGAACCGTGTGCTCCCCGAACTCTGGGCTCCCTGCTCAATCCAAGCCAATTCCACATTGCCTGTCCTTCATCATCCCCTCCCTCATCTACTCCCACAGTCACTCCTCCCAGTGTCCAGCCTGTGTCTCCCCCCACGATTGTGTCCACCAGTCTGGCTACTGACCTGGAGGGCCTGACGCTCACAGACTCCCCGCTGGTGCCCTCGGTGAGTGGGATGGTGGAAGGACTGCTGGGGCGGGTCTGCATCATCTCTGTGGTGCATCCTATAGTGTGGCTTTGTGTGTGTGGGGGTGTGAAGTAGGGGATAGTGTTGAGTCCCCTTTGCTCGATGACTGTAGATGAAGACAAGGCAGGGATGGGCGCTCTCCTTGCTCTTCCTCCCCTCCAGCTGCTGAGTCCGGTGTCTGGTGTTGGGAGGCAGGAGCTGCTGCATCGCGTAGCTGGCGAGGGGCTGGCTGTGGACTACACCTTCAGCCGCCAGCCTTTCTCTGGGGACCCCCACATGGTGTCTGTGCACATCCACTTCTCCAACAGCTCTGAGACCCCCATCAAGGGCCTGCACGTGGGCACCCCCAAACTGCCCCCTGGCATCAGCATCCAGGAATTTCCTGAAATCGGTACGAAGGGCCTTGGACATGGTAGAGAAGGAGGCACCTGGGTAGAGTCCATCTTTCTGTGGCTGCCAATGCCCTCTCTGCCTTGGGCCAGGCTGTGGGGGTACAGAGAGGGCATCTGATGTGATCATGCCCTGGTAGACAAGATAGATTGGGAAACCAGCAAGTCCATATCAGAGCAGAAGGCCTTTGTGGTTTCAGGACTGATTTAAATGGGGTGAGGGTGGGGTTGGGGAAAGGGTAGTTAGATTTAAGGAGAAAACCAGGAACCATCTCTAGAGGCCCAGAAAGTCAGGAGTGCCTAGAGGAGTGATCGTTTCTGGCAGTGGTGGGTTCTAGACCTCTCAGGTGATGGTGTCTGCCTCTCTCCCCCTTTCCCTGCCTCATACCGCTGCAGAGTCCCTGGCGCCGGGAGAATCTGCCACTGCTGTAATGGGTATTAATTTCTGTGACTCAACCCAGGTGGCCAACTTCCAGCTGTGGTGTGTATCCAACTCCTGGTGGGGTGGAGGGTGGGCTGGGGAGAGGAAGGAGCAGAATGTCAGGGATACATCATGAGCTGCTGGATCCAGAAGCCATCTCAAGCCATCAGATCTTCTCTCACTTTCTTGTTGCTTCCAGACAAAGTGGGGGAGTGAGGGGAAAGATGCTGGCCTCATTTCCTCTCCTTCTGTCTCCTTCCACCCTTCCCAGTACCCAAACCCGGCAGTTCTATGTCTCCATTCAGCCACCCGTTGGGGAGCTGATGGCTCCTGTGTTCATGAGTGAGAATGAGTTCAAGAAGGAACAAGGTGAGCGCTCCCTGGGGTAGAAGGGAGGGGGCTCAGCACCATCCGCTGGGGCTCTCAGTAAGCTCCCAATGCAGTCCTGCTGGAGGAGCCTCGCCATCTTCAGACAGAGGGAGGCCTCATAGCCTGTGCCTCCAGCAGAAGCTTCACAGAGGGTGGGACACTTCAGTGAGGCTTTAGAGGGAGTGGGACTTGGCCAGGCAGAAAATTCTAGGCCAGCATTCCAACTTGGGGAGATACCATGAGTGTGTCCCAGTGAAAGTTTATAGGCAAGAAAGGAAAAGAGTTTGGTTTGGAGCTCAGGAGTCCAGCACAGAGGGGTAGTCAGAACGAAGCTGAAAATGAGATGTCTGGTCTAGTTTCTGAAAAAGCCTTGATTGCTATGCGAAAGGATTTCAATCTCAGAATTTCAGAGCTGGAAGGGGTCGCCAAAGTAATCAGGTCCACCAAGACTGTGAGGGAGATTAGGACTGTAGGCCTCATTTCCCTAGCAGTGGAGGACCCCCTGAAAGGTATCTGAGGAAGGGGCCAGGTTCAGATCTGTTTCACCCAGGAGAATCCGGCAGCACTCATAGCTAGGACTGGATGGGGAGAGCCCGCACCAGGGACAAGATGCAAGACAGCGTAGGCAGGGGAAGCATGGGGTTTCGTGACTTGTGGCTCAAAATTCTGACCCCACTGCTCATTTGCTGTGTGACCTTGGCCTAAATTCTGTCACTGTGTGCAAGACTATTGCATTAGCTCTGGTGAGAGATGGTGAGGATGGAGATGAGAGCCCCAGCAAAGGGACTGCAGGGCTGGGGCGGGTAGTGGTGCTGGGAAGGGGGAGCCAGGGGCTGCTGCCCTGATGAGGAATAGAGAGAAGTATCCAAGGATGGCAGGAAGAACTGTACCCTTCACCTAGACCAGGAGTTGGCAAACTTTTCCTGTAATGGGCCAGAAAGCAAATGTTTTCAGCCATACAGTCCCTGCTACAATTACTCAACTCTACTGTTGTTAACACAAAGCAGCCACAGATAATGTGTAAATGAACAAGTGTGGCTATGTTCCAATACAATTCTATTTATGGACACTGAAATTTGAATTTCACATCATTTTCATATGTCATGAAATATTGTTTGATTTCTTTTCCCCTGACTTTTAAAAAATATAAAAAACATTGCAGGCCATACAGCCCACTGGATCAGGCTAGATCTGGCCTGCAGCCTGTAATCTGCCAAAGCCCTGATATGGGAGAAGGAGGAATGGGCTAGTCAGGGGAGGAGGGGAGATCATGGTTGGTTTCAGAGGAGCTGATTGTGAGGTGCATTTGGGAGATTCAGGAGGCAGCCTTTAGCAAGTAACTGAAGATGTGCGCCTGTGCCCTGGAAACACCTCTAGGCTAGAGTCAGGAGTACAGAGGTGAGAGCTGAAGCTGTGAATGAGTCAGAGGGCCCTGGGGGAGAGACCGGTGGGAAGGGAAGGCCAGGGAGCATCCTTGCAGAAAACCTGCATTCCTCAGGAGAAGGAGGGGAGGGGTAAGAGAAGGAACAGAGTGAGAGGCAAAAAGAGAACCCAGAGAGAACACCAGAAGCGTGCCCTGGGGTCAGATGGTGACAGACCAGAGCGATCTGCAGATTGGAGGCTGCTGCTTACTTCAGCGGGCAGGTCATTGCAAATGGGAGACAGAGGCCAACTGCAGTGGGTGGGAGGAGACCAGGGCTTGAGGCAATGGAGCCCTCTGTGGAGGACTTGACCATGCATGGAGAGGGAGACATGGCACTGCCATGAGGAACTCTTGCTTCTGGAGAGGACTGTGTAGGGACTCAGAGACTTGGCCGCAGGAAAAGTAAAGGTACAGAGACAAATGTCGCTAGTCAGAAAGGAAGGGGATGAGGGCAGCAGGAGAGGGAGGTCTGTTCTCAGAAAGAGAAGAATGAAGGAGGACAGAAAGGCTGAAGAAAGGGTGGCAGGAGGGCAGAAGGAGGACATCACATGGCTGGCCTAGCATGTGTGAATGGAGGTTGGTCAGACCTGTAGAGTGAGGGGTTGTAGGGGTTTCAGGAGCCCTGGCCAGGCTTGGAGCTCTTCCCACAGGTGGAATGAGAGGTCCACCTCTGAGAGCCTTGAGTGGCTGCTGGACTCTGGCCTGTCCAGTGAGGACCAGTGCCTTGACCAGGAGTATAACAGCCACCCATAATCTGTTTGTGAGGGCTTAGCTTCCAGGAGCTGGGAGGGATTTGAGCGTGGGTGGGAGAGCCAGCCAGGAAGGACCAGAGTGTGAGGGCTGGATTGGAGAAAACCTCTTCGAGCTGACTGGGCACCACGTCCACTGGTCCCTTCCTTCCAAGGGACAGATAGCCCAGATGTCTGACAGTGGGGAAGAGCCAGACCAGTCTTTGGTCAACAACATGGATAGAGCTTGGGGTGGCATAGGGTGGGGAGGCTGGCTTCCTAAAGGAGGGTGTGGTCCAGCAGGAAAGTAGCCCCTTAAGATCGAGAGATTCAGAACCCCTTTTAGCATGAGACCTGGCCAGACTGATGGGAACTTGGTTGAGGATGCTCAGTAGACAGACTCAGGTGCCAGCCTCTGGTCCCAGCATGGCCTCTGCCCTCATCACAATCTCTGCCCCCAGGAAAGCTGACAGGCATGAGCGAGATCACAGAGAAGCTCACGCTGCCAGACACTTGTCGGAGTGACCACATTGTGGTGCAGAAAGTGACAACTGTTGCCAACCTGGGTCGTGTACCCTGTGGGACATCTGATGAGTACAGGTACAAGGCCACCAGCAGAGGGGAAGAGGTGGGCTGTGGGGAGGCTGGCTCTGTAGGAGGCCCCACACCCCGAGGCTGAGCCCCTTCCTCTACCCTCACCTCAGATTTGCAGGCAGGACACTGACCAGTGGGAGCCTGGTCCTACTGACCCTGGATGCTCGGCCCACTGGAGCCGCCCAGCTGACTGTCAACAGCGAGAAGATGGTGATTGGCACCATGCTGGTGAAGGACGTGGTACAGGCTCTGACCCAGTGATTCCCAAGGGCTAGGACCTCTTTGACCTCCACTTGTCGCTCCCTCATTGTACCTGGGCTGTTAGCCCCCCTCTTCTCTCTCTCATAGCAGATAGTATCCAGGGGGGCCTGTTGCCCTCTGCTCATTACCAGGCTCCCCCCACAGGGCCCCTCCCTATAGGTTCCACTGTGACCTATGCAGGGGGAGCCAGCAGCTGCTCCCCTCATCTTCCTGGCTTTCTGCAGCTATTTATGTAGCAATATCCCAATAAAATGTCTTCTCCCTATATGCTGGTTCAGCTTTCCTTCCTTCTGGGTTCTGATAAGGCAGTGGGTGACCTGTGGTCCCTGTGACTTTCTAGGGAAGGCTGTGGCTGATTCTCACAGGTGACTCTGCTTGGACTCTATGGTGACTGTCCCTGAATCTCCAGGTCTGTCTGTGGAAGAGACACACCCAAGCAGAGACAGGGAGACCAAGCTGGAAGAACTCCCTGGTCATTTTTATGAGCCTCTGCAAAAGCGAGGCCTCTCCAGTAACCGTCAGCCCCTTGGTTTCCCCCATGGGCTTTTGGGGAAGACTCATAATGTGGGGAACTCCCCAGATGTAGGTGTGAGGTTCAGAATATGTCTGCAGCGGAGCCCCCACCAGGCTGGGGAGATGACCCAACCAGCCATTGCAGTTGGGAAAGAACAGGAGAGGTGGAAGAGTGCTTCCCAGATGCCCCGTGTCCCATCAGCTGGGGATTTTAACAACATGCAAATTCCGGTCAGTGTTTGCAGTGGGGCTTGAGATTCTGCATTTCAACAAAGTTCCAGGGGCAGAGGCTATTGCTCTGTGGACACTTGAACAATGAAGATAGCCTCTGTCCCTGGGACATGCCTTCTGGAGGTGGCAGTGAGGGTCAGGGCCCTCCTTGATGCCTTTTCCCCTGACAAAAGAGGCTGAGCAGTGGTTCCAAAAGGTGTATAAAGTATCACATTAGCATGTGTTCTATTAAAAAAAAAAAAGTCTATGATCAACAAGATTAGGAATAATGGATTTATTTATTTATTTATTTTTTGGAATAATGGATTTAAATGAAACAAGTTTATTTCCCACATACCTTCTCAAAGCCTTTACTATGTCAATTTGCACTGTGACCTATCCTTCCCCCAAAGAGGTTGGAGCAGTGTTACCCAAACTTGGTTTTGCTTTTGAAACACTTTTTCCCCAGAACGTGTTGATTGCCTGGGTTACAAGGAACACACTCAAATGATGGTTTGAGATGTGATGCCTCAGCCTCTGGTCCTCTGTGACCAAGACTCCACTCCCTTGGCCATACCTCCCTCCCCCACAGCCCTGTCCCTGAGGCTTTCCTGAGCAAGTCGCTGCAGGGTAGAGACAGGTACAGCAGGTGTGCCCTCCTCTCAGGGAAGGAGGACAGAGGAAGTGCCAGGGGATGCCCCTGCTGCTGTCCTTGGAGACCGGCTGGGCTCTGTGGCACCAGAGAGCAGCTGGAGCCCCACAGTCTCCCTGGGATCACTGTTTTTGTCACTGCTCTGCCAGTCAAGGGCAAACTGGTCGACTCATTCTCACTCTTGTCTCTGAATCAGCACTGCCCAGAGCAGAAGAAGGTGAGAGTGGTTTTCTGAGGAATCTGGACAAAGACCATCAGAGAATTCTAGGCTGACCTGTCCTTTGCAACAAAAGCCCCAGAGTAGATTCTGTAAGAGCCAGAAGTGTATAATGCATAGCACCCAACATCCCTTGAGCAGCTCCCATCCCCAATTCCCACAGCCTCTCAGGAAGGGTCCTGGGGTCTCCGATCCTGAGCGAGAATCCTACGTGCTGGAATCTGGTTGCGGCCCTGTGCTGGGTCCTCTGGAGCATGTCCCAGCCTGTGGGTTTGGTACTCGCAACCCTTTATGAGCAAACGGTTCTTGTGCTGGTCTCAGGAGAGAGGCAGGGAGTGGGGGAGTGAGGTGTGGCCGGAGAGTGTGACTGGGCAGCTGGCCAGGAGGAGAAGGAGCCCAATGAGCAGGCTGTGCAGCTGGGGCTGGAGATGCTGCAACCTCCAAGCTGGGAAGCTGAAAGAGCCCAGGCTGTGCTGAGGGAATGATCGAGGGAAAGAGAAGCTTTGCCAGAGGAAGGGATCAGCTGCCCCAGCATCCAGCCCCCAGACCAGCCCAGCCCTCCCAACACTCTAGGTCCCTGGCTGAACCTGCCACAGCCCTGCCATGTCAGCATCCCCTGAGTGAGTCTCTGCAAGGGTAAGAAGGGGCCCACCCAGCACACACTGGGGGGAGCAGATGAGACATGCAGGGCAAGGGGACCTCACTCTCCCCTAGAACACTCTTCTTTCCAACCCATATCATACCCTGTATTTTGTCATGGACCCAAGGCTTTGCATTTCTGGTGCTGTTTTGTCCCCAGGGCCTCAGGGGTTTGGGCTCAGATCTCCTGGATTTCACAGTCCCATTAGCAGCGTCAATGGGGTGGCCAGGAAGCTGGCCCAGAGCTGGGGCCCCCAGACCACAGAGCACCAAGACTAGGAAGCACTCTTAGGATTCTGCTGGTACATAAGGACGCTGGGAAGAGGTACAGGTGGTTGGACTCACAGGGGGAGAATGTGCCCCCAGCAAGGATGGGGCACAGCAGGAATGCAGACCCAGGAGGTCTGAGTGTGCCTGAGCCTGACCACAGGCCTCCACAGGCCAGAGAACAGTGAACTGAGTGAGGGGCTGGTCACAGAGCCCAGTCCAGTATGGCTTCAAAGTAGTGCCCTGGAAAATGCAGAAGAAATAGCTTCAGATTCTGGCCAGGCTGTGGCAACTGGCTAGCTGCCATGACTGGCAGACAGATCTATCTAGGGCTGGTAAGGAAGCCACTATGAGGCTGTGCCCACGCCAGGACCCCCACCCAGCCAGTCCCTAGGGTGAGGCTCTGCGCTAATCCTTCTTCTGGGCAATCTGGGGGGCACCTCCTCCTGGCATAGCCTGCAGATCAAAGGGATGGGTGTTGTGTGGGTAACTCAGTGTGACAGGGCTTTCCCTGGTCTGACCGGACAAGGAAGGGAATGTAGAAAAACTATGCCCCACAAGAGGGCCTGGGCTCTGGATAGTCAAAATCCTCACCACCAATTTCTTACCTGAACATTGCTGAGCCATATACATATCCTGCTCAATCACCCCCATCTCTACTATGGCTCAAGATGACAGGGCTTAGAAGGGGTGGTTGGGGAGGGAAGGCCTGCCTAGGTCCCTCCTTCCTCTTCAGTGACTGAGCAGCTGATATGTCCTAGGTGCTATGGTGACAAAGCTATAAACTAATGACTATGACAGGGCTGTGAACCACAGAAGGCCTACTCAGCCCCGTAGGTCCCATCCTACTCTACCAGATGCAGAGCTAACTGGGTGGGGAGAGCCTCAGCTCTGGGGTGCAGACAGGAGAGCTGGAGGAGGGTGCTCAAGGACGAGAGCTGTGTCTTCCCTCTCTGACTGCCTGCTCTGTTCTGTCTCCCGGGGTCAAGAGAAGGACAGTGAACTAGGATCTGGAAGCATGAAACCCAGGATAGGGTATGGAGCACAGGGGGTACCAGCAGGGCATACCATCTTGGATTTTCTACTAGAAGGTGGTCTGAGCCCACTGTCTCCCCCACCCCACTGATCTATTAAGAGAAAGTGCTTAGGGCTGTGCTGTTTGACCCTGACCATTAGGAGCTCCATCCTTGTTGTCCCATTACTGCAGAGGATGCTGTGGGATCCCCGAGGCCTCACAGTGGGCCCTGGAACGGTGCTGGGAGTGCCCACACCCCCTGAACTTCTCACCACTTCTTATCCTGGTGTCAAGAGTCCTCCAACTTTAGTCCATTTTCAGATCTTCCACCCTGAGACTCTGCTTAAACAGAGATACTGCATGGCTTCTCTGTGGTACCTGGGGACAGAGCTTGGCAAGAATATCCCAGACACCTCTTTATTTTTAAAAGACTGTTTTAAAAATACTACTCAAGGGCACCTGGGGGGCTCTGTCAGTGAAGTGTCTGCCTTCGGCTCAGGTCATGATCCCAGGGTCTTGGGATCGAGCCTCACATCGGGATCCCTGCTCAGTGGGGAGCCGGCTTCTTCCTTTCCCTTTGACAGTCCTCCCTGCTTGTGTTTTTTTTTCTCTCCCTCTCAAATAAATAAAATCTTTAAAAAATAAAATGCAAATACTATTTAAAAGAATTATGTATAACATTCATATAGAAAATTGTGCAAATCACAAGCATGCAATTTGATGAGCTCTCATAGAATGACACCCCCTCCACCCCCCGGCACGTAAACAAGAAACAGGGTGTGACGGTACAGCCCCCACATGCTTCCTTCTGGTTTGGGGCAGTGTTTTATTTCGCTGAGAGACCACGGAACTTTGAAGCCATCTGACACCCGATTCCAACTGGCAGTGGGATCCCAGGTGGCCAGCATGGACTTGTGTCTGGCAATGCCAGCACGGTAGTATATGCTACTCTCTGGGGCCACCAGAGAGGGCACCAGCGACCCCTGTAGCAGAGGCGAGGGATGTGGAGATAAGCAGGACTGTCTTCTGGTCTTACCTGAAGGAGAATGTGAGGGGCAGCTCTGGGGTCGGGGAACTCTTGAGGGCTTGGGCAAGGTGACTTTGATCTAGGCTTTTACATGCCAGAGCCCAGCATCTGCACCTGCAGAGGGAAGGCAGGGAGAGGTGGGGTTGGGAGAGGGCGTCTCCCTAGGACGATGCAGCACGGAGACCCCAGGATCCTGACAGGAATAGCTGCATTCTCTCGAGTGAATCCTGAGACATCTCAGTTTCCTTAACCGAGAACAGAGGCCACGGCCTCCTGAGTTCTGCTCCTGGTGCTGAGACTCCAGTTATCTCTAACCCACTATGAGCATCTCAGGATAAGCAGCTAGCCCTCAGCTTTCACTGTGATCAGTGTGGCAGTTCACCTCCAGGACAGCACCCAGGGATCCCTGCTTCTGGACCTGGACATTTGTGCCCTTGGGCCACTCTCTCATACATTTCCTCAGGCTTGATGGGTGTGAACAACGGGAAACTGCAGAAGTGACAGTATGTCCTTCCTGAGATGAGGTTAGGAGAGTCACCGTACCTCCATCCTAGTCTCCCTCTCCATCTGGTAATTTGCTCTAGAGAGGGCCAGGTGCCATGTCTTGAGCTAAAGCCAGCAGCCCTCTGGAGGGAGAGGCCCTTGTGACAAAGAACTGGAGTTTTGCCAGGGGCCACTTGAGTGAGCTAAGAAGTAGACCTGCAGCTCTGGGCAAAGCTTCCAATGACTGCAGTCCTGGCCAACAGCTCATCTGCAACCTCAGGAGGGATCCCAAGCCAGAGCCACCCAGCTAAGTCATTCTCGGATTCCTATCAGAAATTGTGTGAGGCGAGACATTTTGTTGTTTGGAGCTGTTTAGTTTGGCGTTAACTTTACAGCAATGAATTAATACGACTCAGCCCTGGACCCAACTTTTTGGGTCGAGGGAACGTCCCTCAGAGGGGGCCTGGGCCTTACAGGCCCTTTGCTCTGGCCCTTACAGGCCCTTTGCTCCCACATCATGTCGGTGGTGTGCTGGAGCGGGCGTGCTGGCTCGGAGCACTGACTGCTCCCAGGAATTCTGTGAGCCACATAGTGTCACACTGGTAGTGTGAAATCAGGTGTGGTGGGAGTATTTATGTCACAGAAATAGGTGACTATGGCAAATAACTCCCCTTCCCACAGCTAACTGTCAGACGTTTGCCAGCACACTGCCTTTAATCTCTGTCCCTTATTTCTTAAAAAAACTGTGATATTTAAAGAATATCACATAACAACCACGAATGTACTGATTCCCAGGCTTAAGGAAGAAAGCACTTATCAATTCAGGCAATACTCTGTCCTCATTTCACAAGCTCTTCTCTCCTCCCCTGAAGTAAATCACTATTTAGAATTTTCCATTTATCAATGTCATGTGTTTGTTTTGTACTTTTACTACATACGGATATGTCCCTGAACAATAAATAATATGGTACTTTGTGATAGCAGTATACTGCATGTTTTAAATTTTTATGTAAATGGCATCATAAAGTATGTATTCTCCTACCTCCTGCTTTTTTCACTATTTTTTCTTAGTCATCTATGTTGATATAATTTGGCTTTATTTAACTTACTTTTATTTATATATAGTATTTCACTGTATGACCATACCAAAATTTATTGACCCACTCTCCTGCTGGTGGATATATAAGGTTATTTTATTTTTGCAATTATGAATAATACAGCTATTGGCATTTTTACTCATACCTCCTTTAACAAATACAAAAGTTTCTCTAACAGGTTACCCTAGGAGTAGAATTGCTGGGTCATAGGGTATACACACCTGCAAACCACCAGCATCACCAGAATAGCAGCAGTTCACATCAAGAATGATCACAGTACCTTTGTTCATAAGAGTCTTCAAGCTGGAAGCAATTCAAATACCAAACAACAGGAGAATAGAGAAATAAATTCATTATATCCACACAGTGGAACCCTGCTTAACAAGAGGACTGAACTGTTGCTACAAGTGACAACATGTGTGGGTCTCACAGATACCATATTGAATGAAAGACACCACTTATATGAAGTTCTACAACAGGCAGAGTGAATGTCAGGAAATGAATGAGAATAATTGGAGATACACAGTGGGAAGAGGTATGATGGAACCCTACGGGGTTCTGGAAAGATTCTATGCCTTGATGTGGGTGATAGTTACCTGGCTCTATACGTAGGTAAAAAATTATCGAGCTGGACACTTAAGATTTGTGTATTCCACACTGTGTGTGTTATCCAAGTCAAAACAATGTAGAAAATAAAAGCAAAAAACTTAAGTAGGGGAGCCAATTTATACCCTCACTGGCAGGGATCCTGCTATTGGGAAAGTGAGACTTTTTCATTTTTCTCTCCTGTGGTTTCATTTGCATTTCCCTGGTAATTGCTTAAAGTACACATCTACTGATACGTTTGTTGGGCTTTTGGGTTTTCAGTGTCTGTCAATTGCCTGTTCCCATCTTTTGCCTATTTTTCTATAGGTTTGTCTTTTTTCCTCATTAATTCCTCATAAGGAGTTCTTATGCATTCTGGAAACTAGTCCTTTATAGATCTCACATTGCAAATAACTTCTTCCAACTTATGACTTTTTTTTTTCAGATTTTAAAAATCTTTTGTTAAATCAAAGTTTTAAATTTTTTGTTTTTTCAAAGTTTTAAATTTTTTTTTTCAAAGTTTTAAATTTTAATGTGGCCTGGGGCACCTGGGTGGCTCAGTGGTTGAGCATCTTCCTTTGGCTCAGGTCATGATCCTGGGGTCTTGGGACTGAGTCCTGCATTAGGCTCCCCACAGGGAGCCTACTTCTTCCTCTGCCTATGTCTCTGCCTCTCTCTCTCTCATGAATAAATAAAACCTTAAAAAAATAAATTTTAATATGGCCAAATTTAACAATCTTATAACAATATGTCTTGTGCTTTTTGTTTCTTATTTACAAAATTCACCCACACTCTGAGGTAACAAAATATTCTCGTATTTCCTTCTGAAACATTCCCAAGTAGTGCCTTTCACGTTTATATCTTTTTTTTTCTAAGATTTTTATTTATTTATTCATGAGAGACAGAGAGAGAGAGAGAGAGAGGCAGAGACACAGGCAGAGGAATAAGCAGGCTCCATTCAGGGAGCCTGACGTGGGACTCAATCCCAGGACTTCAGGATCACGCCCTGGGCTGAAGGCGGCGCTAAACCGCTGAGCCACCCGGGCTGCCCTCTCGTTTATATCTTAACCCACTTTAAATTTGCATTTGTGTATGATGAAAGGTGGGGCTGGTCCACATTTTAAAATCCCACTTTAAAAGACATTTTAAAAATACCCAAACCAAAGAACATGATTTCTTCTTCACAGAGCTTGGGAAAAGTCTAGCAAAGACTTGTGTGCTTATTTTACCTCGTAGTTTTGAGTTCCTAAGTGAATCCCCCTTCTGATCTTTTTTAACCAGGAAAATTATTTCCTCCCAGCACTGTCTTCTCTTCTTTCCAGTTCTCTGCCTGCGGTGGAAGCAGTGAGCACGACTACAGGGTTCCTCCAGTCCTTTTAGTACATGCATTTAAAACTTAGTCCAGCCAATTACCGTTACACTTAGAACCTGTATTGTAAATCTGGGGCTTGACTGCAGAGACAGTGCCAGGCATAGCTGGGCTCAAAGGCTGTTTGTTGACTCTGAGAATGGATAATGCTGCCTATTTGTTCCTGCTACTTCTGTCAGTGACCAGCTGTGGGGACTTGACCGAGTCATTTAATATCTCCACCTCTGCTGCTTTCCACACCCTGTGGATTGTGGACACCTTCCAGTCAGAGGTACTGTTCTTCCTGTTCTACCTGCAGGTATGGCCAAGTGAGGGCAGGGAGCAAAGAGGCATGGCTACACCTGAGGCCATGATTGTATTTTTGACTCAGCCACCCCTTCCTCCACCATCTGCAGTAAGCTCTGGGGTCAGTCTGAAGAACTGCACACATAAGGGTCCTGGCAGTTTTGTTCTGATCTAGTTAAGGCTCTGAAACAAGGAGATTGTCTGGGTTTGAGTTCCCACTCTTCCATTTCTAGCTCAGAATCCTTGGGCTAGGTACTTTGCCTTTTTATTTTTTATTTATTTTATTTTTTTTTTTTGAGCTTCAGTTTTCTCACCTAACACAGGTAAAACACTTAGAACTGTGCCAAGCACATAGTGCTCAGTGAAGGTCAGTTGTTATTACTGGGACAGCAATTTCTGTTCCAAGTCACCTAAAAGATGCCTTCGTTTTCTTATGGCTAGAAGCTTTAAAATATGAAAGACTTCCCAGATACCTACTCCCTTGGACACTATTCCAGGTTTCAGATTCTTATCTTGTTCAGCTTTGGGTCAAGGAAAAGGTTGTACACAAGTTGGCGGCAAGAGAGCTGCACGGGGACCCTAAATATACTGGGCTTTGCTCTTTTAATTTGAATTAGTGGCCAGATTTAAAATTAGGAAAATTTCACGTTTAAAAAACCCAAGACAACCCAGAGTGTCTTAAAAGATCTGGCTGGGTGGGGACCTCATTACAACATGGTATTTATCAGCTAATTACCCTTTTAGATATGCCCAGGCCTTCTCCATGCTCACTCACTCACCCTCATGTGGCTCCTGTGCCATGGGTTGACCAGGTTATGACCCCCAAGAAGACAAGATACACCACCCCAGAGCAGCTGTCCTATGCTGTGTGTGGGCCAGAGTAAGACTTGGGAGTGGGCTGCTCCCCAAGAAGGGCGGGCCCCAGGAAGGACCCCCTGAGGGAGGGTCCCAGGGAAGCTGAACCATGAGGTATGGTTTTCTGGATGGCTGGGGTGCACCACCTTAAGAAGGAGGGCAGATGGCTGGGCAGGAAGAGGGTAGAATAGGTGACAGGTCGGGGATGCAGGACCCCCTTTTGCTCTACCCCTGCAGCCATCATCCTCTCTGCCTGTGACCCCCAGCAACCCAAGAAGTTCCCCGCACAAGGACCTAACTGTGAATGGAGATTGGCCAACTTTCACTGTCACTCTGAGTCCTCCTACTCCATCTGTTCTTACCCCGGCCACCTTTTCCCATTAATCCTCCTGATACAGTAGGTTTAGACCACTGACTTCCTCTCCTTCCACAGAAACCTGCAGTTACCCGCACCCCTCACCCCAGCCAGTAAATCCAGGCCAGCCTCACCAGTCTGCCAGGAAGAGCCCCGTGCATAATAAATGCTTTATAAATAGTGTTATGAGGAGCTTACACAGGTAAAACCCTTAGTAATGCTTTACAGATGCTGGCTCCTCTCCTCGCTCCAGTCCCTGTTTCTCCTCAGCTTCTACAAGTCTCCAGCAACATCTCAACAGACCTGATGCAGCCATTCCCCTGTTTACAATTCTTAATAGCTCCCTGCTGTCTGCAAAATAAAGGCCCTTCACAAACTGGGCCCAGGCTTCTTCCCTCCGGTGGTATCAGCACACACGATCCTCCGTCCGGTCAGATCCAGCCGCTCCGTTCAATCCTCCCTCCCCGCCTTTGCTTGGTCTCCGCCTGGAATGCCATCTCCGCCTCTGCGAGCGCCAGGGGCTTCCGGTCTGCTCCTGCACCAGCTACCCCAGGTCGCCTTCCGTGGCCACAGCCAGGCCCACGGTGGTGCCTCCCGTCCTCTCTCCCTGTAGCTTCCCTTTGCAGGAGGGCAGGAGCGTCGGAAGCGGTTTGCCCAGGGAGCTGCGGTCCGAACAGGACCCCTGGTGTCTTTGGAACTTTCCGGAATCCCCGACGCGTCCCCGTCTCCAGCACCGGGTGCAGCGGAGCTGGTGTGAACGCGCCTGCGGAGCCCGGGGACGAGGGCGGGGGCAAGGGGGCAGGGGGGCAGGGGCGCGCAGGGCTGCCTACCGCCCTGGAGGGGTCCTTGGAAGAACAGGAGCTCGGACCCGGGGCTCTTCTTGACAAAGCACCAGGTCGCCGCGTCGCAGGGGCTTGTAAGTGGCGCCCCACACGAGTGTACGGGGCGAAGTGGGGCCCCGAGGAGGTAAGTGACTTGAACAGGGTCACTAAGTGAGCGGCGCGCTCGGGCGTGGGGCTGCGGCCCCGCAGGCGCTGGCTGCCACCCTCCAGGTCCCCGAGCCCGGCTCCGGGTGGGCGGCGAGCCCTCGGCCCGGCCGGCTGGGAGGGGCGGGGCGGGCGGGGGCGGGGGCCCGGGCGGGGCCGGCACAGGTGCTTCGCATCCGGCCGCGGTGGGGGGGGCGGGGGGAGGCTCCACGGGGGCTTTATAAGCGGCCCGGGGCGCGGCGCTGTGCGCGGCTCGCTGCAAAAATAGCGCCCACGTGTCTGCGCGTCCCTCGCCTCGCCGGCCCGCCGCCCGTCCGTCAGCCAGCCCGCCCCGCAGGGCCACGCCGGCCCCATGGCGTTCCCGCTGGTAAGAGCCGCCCGCCCGCCGGCCCGCCGCCCGCCGGGGCGGGGCTGGGCGGGGCGCGGTCCTGGCCGCAGCAGCTAACGGTCCGCGCGCAGCCTCGGCCAGCCCGGCGGCCCCCTCTTCCCCGCCCCCCCCCCCCCGTGAGCGCGAGTCCCGGGCGGGGCGCGGGTCACGTGCCCGCGGGCGTGGGGCCTCGTGGAGGGGCGTGTGGCGAGGGGGGCAGGGAGCCTCCTCGTGACTCAGGGCCTTTGGGCTTAAAGGCGCCGCGGCCCTCCGGGGGCGGCCGGCGGGGCCTCCAGGCTGCGCTGCGGGCTCCCAGGGGCCTCGAGTATATGTCCAGACGGGAGCCCACCGGGCGGAGGGGCGCCTCGGCGCCGGGAACGCTTCCTCCTCCCGCAGCCGTCGCACGTGAGACCCGAAGCCGCCGGCGCAGGGAGCTCCCGCGCCTCGCAGCGCCCCCAGCGAGTCTCGTTCGTACCCAGCGGGCGGCGGGGGCGGGGGCGGGCGGCCCGGGTGGGGCGGGGCTGCGGGCGGCGGGGACCCCCGCGCGGGGCCTCGGCTGGCCGGAGCGCGCCGCGACGGCAGCTGGCGTGGTTCCTTTAAGGCGGAGGGATCGGCACCTCGTGCGGGCCGAGGTGCCGCGGCCGGCCCCGGGAGGTCACATGGCTTCACACGTTCGACTGCAGGAGCCGCGTTCTGAGGGCGGGGTCGTCTAGGTGGGGTCGCACGCGGGGGCGGCGGGGCGGCGGGCACGTGCAAAGGGGGCTGCGCGGGGGCGCGGGGGGAGGCCCCAGGCGGCGCCTGTGAGGTGAGTCCTGCGGGCCCGGAAGGACGGACGGACGGGTAGGCGGCACCTGCTTCTGCTTCCCCGGCCGGGCGGCGCGGACGGAGGGCAGGCGTGCGTGTGGCCTTGGTTTTGTCATTCTCTCGTGCACCCAGGTTAGCGGGGCCAGGTGCACCAAGCTGGGAGGAGGTGGAGTTACAGACCCCGCTCCGGTTCAGGTGTGGAGCTGCAGCTGAAGGGCAGCTGGCTTGGAAGGCCTGGGCCAGTACTGAAGCCTGCTGGGGGTGCTGGGGACCCGGACCGAGGACAGGTCACTCGCTCGCCTTTGGCTGTGCCACTCGGCGTCGCTCCTGGGCTTTTTCGTGGTGCCGGTGTTGTCTGTCGTCCAGGAGCCCCTGACTTCGTAGCCTCGTCCGCAGGAGACCCTGGCCAGGTAGAGGCCTGGTGAATGGCCGGGTGCTGCCCGGGCGCCTGTGGGAGGCTAAGGCACACCTGGGCGCTGAAGCACACCGCCGCACGCGCGCCGGGCGCTGGAGCTGGCAGGGTGCACCTTGCGGGCCTCGGTCCTCCGCACGTGCCTCCAATTGGGACTTCGCTCCCGAGGGAGGCCAGAAGCTCGGCAGCCTCCGTGGCAGCGCCGAGAAGCTGGGGGGTGGGGGGCGCTTCTGGGAGCCCCGTGGGGGCCTCTCCCCTACCCCTACCCCCACCCCCACCCCGCAGTCTCGGTGCTCAGCGCTGCATTTCTCTGGCAACTGCTTCTGGTCTCCCTGGCTACCACTCCGCAGCCACACTCCCTGTTCTGGCACCTGGGTAAACTACTGCTCTGCGTCATCTGTCGGGGCGAGGGGCGAGTGGGCCACTTGGCTTTCTGGGAGGCACAGGTGTGCCGCCTGTCGTCTGCGCCCCCTCGCCTCCCCGCCCCATCAGGTGACCGAGTGCGCACTTCCAGTGCGACTGGGAGGTTGGGAGGATAGTTTGCACCCTCAGGCTCCATTTGAGCCTGGGATGCACGCTGGGTTAAAAATAAGAGGAAATACAAACAGGCAGCACAAAACCTTGGAAACCTCAGCTTGGTGATTGTTTCCTTGCGTGGTTGATTTGGGTCATAGGTAGGAGAGGAGTAGAAGTAGTTCTCCTGGAGCTCAGGGGGAGCCCGTAGGGATAGCAATGCTGCGGAGCTCAGCCCTGTCTGCCGTTCCTTGCAGGACTGGCTTGGAGCTGCACTGCCCCCAGAGCACGTTGCCATAGAGTTTGGTGTTTGCCAAGTGATTGAATTGAAACTTGAGTGGCCTGGCCCTGCAGGTCAGTTTGTAGAACTAGAATTTGGGAGTTGGCTACCCTATATGTAAGTCAGTCTTTATAATATAAAAATGGTTGCCTTGCCCCCTCCCAAGGCTTGCCTGCACAGTAAGAGCTGATGCAGGTGGTGAATGATCACAGATATGTTCTCAGTTTGGGTTGGGCCATAGGCACCTGATACAGGAGTGGGTCTTTTGCTGTGGTTCACCTCCCATGGCAATGATCCTGAGACAGAAAGCAGAGGAAGGTGGGGAAAGTAGGAAGACTCCAGGCTTCACACTGAACTTGTTAGCAAGTAAGCCTGTGTTAATAGCTGTCTCACTAAGTATTTTCATGAGTCATCAAGCTATTTATTTTGTTTTTAATCCTGAAAACTGGTTGCATGCTCAGATCCCCGCAGGGAACTGAGGTAACATAAATGAGGGAAGAAGGGAGAGAAGAGTAGTGCCTACTGTGCTAGAGTTTGTGTCTAAAGGGAGCAGCTAGTAGCAGGAGTAGCAGCAGTAGCAGTCACACACAGACATGCAGCCAGAATTGATAGGTCTTTGACTTTTTTCCTGGTTAAGCTGACAGTCGCAGTTTTAAATGTAGAGCTTAAAAAATTGTGGACTGCGTAAGGTTTTAAGGTAACATGTCTCTGAAGAGGAGATTCAAACTCAGGGCTGGTTTGGGATCCCAGTCTTCAAATCTTCCTTTTAGATTTTTCCCCTATTTTGCAAATGAGGAGACAGGCTCAGAAATTGTTACAAGGCTGTTGGGAGATTCAAGTGTGAACCTAGCTCTTTCCTTCTCCAGGTATGATACTGTGTGCAGTCTGGTAGGTCAGAGGGATCAAGGAGTTATTGGTGGTGGACATTGTATAGGAAATCCAGTGGTTTATGGGCTGGTCCCATTTATAGGCACGGCGAAACTTAACTGCATTGGATGGAATCTCTCTGGTTGTTATGGAAGTCAGTGTGGGTCTTCTGAGCATTTGTGCAGTGGTGTTGATGTCAGGAGGAATGTGCTGTGTCTATCATTCCGGGATGTGTGTCAGAGCAGTTAGCTGATCTGAGAGAGCCAGAGGTTTGGAGAAATCAGGCTCCTCCCACTGTGGGGGTGACCCTCCCCAATCCTCTGAGCAAAAGACTTTCCTTTTTCAGGACAGTTAGAATTTCAATAACTTTTTCCTTCCGAGATTAGGCAAATGTGATATTATATAATTGTTTTAAGACCTTTGAAAGTAGAATATGGCTTATTAAATCTCACCTTTTCTCTCTTAGCTAAAATTCCCATAATCCTGCCTCCTAGATTTCCAGGAAGAATTAATAAGGGTTTTAGCAGTATGTGCTTAAGATCTTCTGGAATAAGCTTCCAGAACATAAAATAGCCCTGTGCCAAGAATGAGCGAATGGGTTTTCATTCTGGGTGAAACTTAGGTACACAGAAGCGTACATAGCCACACTACCAGATGTAAAGGGGTATGTACCTTTATTTCCATATTTTATTCCCAAAAGGCTTAAATCATAAAGCAGTAGAGACCATATTCAGAGCCTTTGCCAAAGAGATTTTCTAAAAATGCAGACTCCAATACAAATTAGATAACTTTTTTTTTTCTTTTAAACCTGTGGTCTGGGAAGTTTTTTTTTTTTTTTAAAGATTTTATTTAGTTATTCATGAGAGACAGAGAGAGAGGCACGGACACAGGCAGAGGGAGAAGCAGGCTCCATGCAGGGAACCTGACCTGGGACTTGATCCAGGGTCTCCAGGATCACGCCCAGGGCTGCAGGCGGCGCTAAACCGCTGCGCCACCGGGGCTGCCCATCTGGGAAGTTTTTGGAAAGACAGAAACTTTAGAATGTTTTCTGGTGTCCAGCTGATTCTCTAGCAAACATTTTTATTTTTATTTATTCATGAAACACAGAGGCAGAGACCTAGGCAGACGGAGAAGCAGGCTCCCTACAGGAAGCTGGATGTGGGTCTTGATCCCAGGACCCCAGGATCACGACCTGAGCAGAAGGGAGGTGCTCAACCACTGAGCCACCCAGAGGCCCCTCTAGCAAACATTTTTAGTTCAGGCACTCAGTTGTGAGTTCAGTGTTTGTGAATTTGGGGGTGGGTAGGAGAAAAAGTAAGGTGACTAAAGTAGCTGTCTGTTGGCATTTTAGTGTTCATGTGGTAGACATTATCTGCTCAGACTTTCTCATTCATTGGTTTCCCGTCCCTTGGCTAAATGACCATTGCCTAAAATAATGTGTTTAAAACGCAAATTAATTAATGGGTTTGTGCTTCTGGCTTGAAGTTTGGGACAGGAAAGCATATCAAACCTGGATATTAATGTGTAGGCTGTTGTCTTCAGCCGCTAGTTGTGGAGTCAGTAAAAGAATCAGAATCAAATAACAAATTATTCTTTTCCTATGGAAGAGCTGTGCTAATCCCATCCTGTTCTGCAAATCTGCGTTTCCTAAACAGTATCTAAGCTATACTGACTCTGGGGAGAACTTGCCAGAAACCCTGGGGACAGAGGGTGAAGGGTAGGAAGGGGGCTAGACCTAGAGGTTGGAGTAGAGGAGGTTACAAGAATTTTTGCTCCTGTTTAATTTAAAGCCAAGAAGTGTTGATTGCACCCTTTCAGTATTAAGCCTTTTGCTTACTGCCAACTCAGTCTCCCTGGCCCCCCACATTGCAGCTTTGGAAATACTCATTGTTTTCTTTCCTGCCTTTGTTGCTGTTTTTGGTTATACCTCCTCTTGAGAGCTCATCCCTTCTGCTGTAAGCACAGATTCTCAGGGCTGAAAGTTTTTATGTTCAAGATAGGACTCCTAAAACAAGGCTACTATTTCAATTATAGTAAACTGGCTGAAAGTACAGAACAAAAAGGTACATCATATATGTAATACTTTGCATTTTTCATGGGAAAATTATCTGACTCCATAAAAAGTCAATATCCAAATTTCAGTGTTAAATTTGCTTTGTAATGATAATTTTCACTGAGTTTTGTTATTGAGATTTAAAAAGTCTCCTCTCAGGGATTGTTTTGCTTTCTTAACCTATAATGTGTTTTTAAATAACAGACGCGTGGGGGGAGCATTCCTGACTAAATGGGTTGAGCTTTGTGTGCAGAAGAACACTTAGGCATGGACAACCTTTGGTTTCTACTTCGTTTCTAGTATTCCTGTATGGTTGGAGCACCCTTTAGATTGCAATGAGTTAACACTCTTTTGTTTTGATTTTTAAGGCATTTTGTGATGACTTGCCTTGAGGTAATTGTAGAATCCCCAGAGGACAGGTCTAAAGATTGATTTGTGTTCGAAAAATGGGTCACAGTTAAACCTAGCTATTGACTCTGGGAGTAATTTAACTATACTAGTATTACTTGTTTCTTTATTCTTAGCCAGCATTATATGCAGATACATGTACGATCCTGATGGGTTTAGCATCTTGACCCAAAGTCTCCTTGGATAAAGGTATGGGAGTAGCTCTCTGTTGGAGGCAGGCAGTTACCTTGAGGGGCTGGTTGTTTTTTTTTTTTTTTTTTTTTTTTTTTGTCTTTTTTGTCTTTTTTGTCTTTTGACAGAACACTTAATCTCTTGCTACTTAACACCTGTGCTCTCTACATTCTGGCTTTGTGCTCCTGGCTCTGATACCATCTGTCTCCTGAGTCCTTTCTCCTGAGACTTTTTTTTTTTTAACTGTAATTTTAGAATTGTTATGAACCTCAAAAGATATTAGAGACCTATCTCCCAGGTAGAACTCAAAGTTGACACCAAACACAGATTCTAACGTCTACCTATTTTCTCAGGAGAACTAAGCTTAGCATGAGAGTGATTGTTTTAGGGTAATTCAGTGAATGGATGATAGAGTCCTCTTCATTTCCATACTGGTATTTCTAGAATTCATGTACCTCGACCTTTGCTATATTGGTCTCTGATTATCTCCTACTTAAAGTTTCCGTTTGTCTCTAAGATTCTGTAGCTCCCCCCCCCCCCCCCCCCCAAGTAGATCTTTGTCCAGGCACTTACAAGTTTCCTCCTCCCCCTGAATGCCACATTCCCTACGGTTCATTCTGTTGGCTCTTCTTTCCCCTTATACAGAGGGCTTGTGTATTCCTGCTGTACTAGTTCTCTGAACAAATTTAAAGTTGAGCTCTAGCCCTGATTGTTCTCAAAACCCATGGTTTTGATTGGCCTACTGAACGAGTTGTCAGAGGCATATTAAATTCAGGTTTAAAAACACCCATGGGGCAGCCTGGGTGGCTCAGCCATTTAGCACCGCCTTCCACCCAGGTTGTGGTCCTGGAGACCCGGGATTGAGTCCCACATCAGGTTCCCAGCATGGAACCTGCTTTTCCCTCTGCCTGTGTCTCTACCCCCCCTCCCTCTCTCTCTGTCTCTCATGAATAAATAAGTGGAAAAAAAATTTAAATGCTAAAAACAAAAACAACCAGGATGTCTGGGTGGCTCAGTCAGTTAAGCATCTGCTTTGGGCTCAGGTCATGTCCTGCATTGGGCTCCTTGCTCAGTGGGGAGCCTTCTTCTCCCTCACGCTCTGCCTGCCACTCTCCCTGCTTGTGTGTGCTTGCTCGCTCCCTTTCTCACTCTCACTCTCTGACAAATCTTTGTAAAAACAGAACTAATTTTTTCTCTCTACTCCTCTCCTGGGGCTAATCTAATTCTATCTCCTGCACCCAATTAGTGTATTTTTCTTGGACTATAGTGTTCTCTTGGGGGAAAGGACTGTATCGGGGGTGTTTTGGTTCTTATGTTTTGTATTTTTAGTCAGTGGAGGCCCCAGTACAGAAGGACGAATGCATACTTGTAGCTCTTCTTTGGAAACCTCTTCGCAATTTCTGTAACTATAAAGCCTTGATGTGGTCTGTGTCTTTCTTTGCTTCTGCATCCTTTTATTGGTTCTTTTTTCCATTGCTACCGTCAGGTCTTCCTTGGAGAAGAGTTTTCAGTCTTCTCTTTCTACCTTCTTCCTCAGTTGTTGCTACCTATTCATACCCATTGCTCTGAGTGGAGCTCTATCATGCTAGTGATCCTCTTGTTTCCCAGACTTATCCTTCTGACCCTTGGTCCCTGGATGGGTGCATCTCCCAAACTCCTCCCTCTGTGCCCCTTACCTCTAGGAATTGACTACTGAGGTATTTCAGCTTGATTAAATCCACGAAGTGGTTTTTGTTTTTGTTGTGGAGCTCCAAACTCATGATGGTGACATCAAGGCCTAAGCCAAGATCAGGAGTCAGATGTTCAGATGACTGAGCCACTCAGGTGTCCATTAGTGTAGGAGTTTTAAGATGAAATTCAAAGTTGCTTTGGATTTTGGACTTCAGAAAGCTGAATTTAGTTCTGCCGGTCAGGATGTTATGTCTCCTCCACCACCATCATGCTGCTTTGCTTGTTCCTGTTGCCCTACCTGAGTTTGGGAAGGTCTCTGAATGCCAAGGGTTCCAGATGTTTCACGTGGAGCATTGAGAACAGTATTTCTCTTCCCTTGTGAGAGCCTCCCATACAGTTCCAAGTTGCCACAGAGCAGTTCCCTGACCTGCCCTATCTCCTCTCTTTTTCCGGCTTCCTTTATGCAGAGAAAGAAGACATTTGGAGTCTGGGATCCTCATTTGAGTCCTTGTGCTCTGTCAACTGGTTGATTTTTGAGGAAGATTTTCAATTTCCTTTTTTTTTTTTTTTTAGATTTTCAATTTCTTTAAGCATGTCGTGTTAATACTTTGCAATGTGAGATGGATACAGACTTACATTGTTTAGGCTAAGAGACACTCTCAGCTCTGCAGTTGGTCATCTAGTTGGTGTTCTTGCCTTCTCCAATTGGACTTGCTCTCATTATATTCTTTATCTTCAGCTATTGCAGGAGTGGCCTTCTCCCGGTTCAGAGAGCAGTTTGTGCATTGGAGTCCATCTTTCTCACACCCTCAGGACCTTTTGGTACATTGTTTCTGCCACACCTTTCACCTCTGTTGGTGAACACGATTACTTCTCTCCTTTGTTTAGACCTTACTTTAGTACAGCACTCCCCTCAAGCAGTCAGCCTCAGTGGCTTTGCTTGGCTTTTTCCCATCAAACTTTTGTACATAGTACCTCCCTCCCCATTTTGGCCTGCCCTTTGCTCATCTCTTAAATCCTTGATATCTGACATCAGATGCTCCTTTCCTGTCTCACATGTGCATTTCTGAAACTTTTTCCCAAGTACACTGTGCCGTTAGGAGCATTTCTTCAGGCTTTATGGATGTTTGTATTTCTGCCTGGATGTTCCTATATGATCTTTGAAAAGTGCCAGTTTGATTACCTGTTGTAATGCAGGGGTTCTCAGACATTTTCATCTCAGACTTCCATTACTGAGGACCTCAGTATGTGGATTGTATCTATTGTGTTTGTGGATTGTATCTTGATACTTGTGTATGTGGATTGTGTTTATTGATATTTGCCCATTAGAAATTAAAACTGAAAAATTATTAAAGTTACAAATCCATTTCATATTAATAAAGTTATATTTTTGGAGACAAAGGAAGATGAAAAGAGTGAGCAGTCTTTTTTGTATTTTTGCAAATCTCTTTAGTATTGGATTTATTAGAAGATAGCTGGCTTTTCCTGTCTCTGTGTTTAATTTGTTGCCGTGTGTTGTTTCAGTTGAAATATATGAAGAAAATTTGGCCTCACACAGATGCTGGGTTGAAAAGAGGAGGAATATGGGGATCCCTGGGTGGCTCAGTGGTTTGGCACCTGCCTTTGGCCGGAGGCATGATCCTGAAGTCCCAGGATCGAATCCCACGTCGGGATCCGGCATGGAGCCTGCTTCTCCCTCCTCCTGTGTCTCTGCCCCTCTCTCTCTCTCTCTCTATCATAAATAAATCTTTTTTTTTAAAGGAGGGATATTTAAATAACCTTTTCATTTAATTGTGGCTATTCCTTTTTGATACTACACTAAAACTCAACAAGTATTAACTTCTTAAAGGTCAGTTGCAACATGGATTCCAAAGCCTTATAGGAGTACTCTTACTCTGTTAGATTAAAACACATATATCTCTCTCATACTTTGGATAGATCATTCACCCATGCCTGATTTTGTAACACCGTAATCATTTGATAAATACTGGTTCATTGTTATGCAATATTCATAGTAAATGTATAATGTCTGCACATACACATATATACACTGCTGACACACTAGTTAATTACACCATCAGTCTCATCAGAGGAGTCTTAAAATATTGAGGAAAGTGGCCGATGAGGGTTTCCCAGAGTTCTGTTTTTTTTCCTTCAAATCTTAAATTTTAACTGTTGGCAACAAATACTGACCATTATTTTTATTTGAAGTGTTTGACTTGCTTTGTTTTCAAGAGAATGTTTGCCAAGTACCCAAAGTTGGATATAACTATAGTATATCAGTTGTGGTTTCAAGTGAAAAAGCTATTTCTTTAAAAAAACAAACAAAAAAAAACTAGTTCTTCCTGAAACTCAGGCACATAAACACTTTCCCTTGAGACGACTACTAAACTTCAATATGCAGCAAGTGGGCTTTATGCTTACTTCCCATTTGTCTCACAGAATACTAAAGGCTTATACTCAAGGGTCAGGATTTAATACATTTTTACTGCTTTCTCAAGGACATCAATAAGAAAATCTGTCTCTGGGATTGCAGAGCATGAAGAATACAGTAACTGCTTACTATAGTTTACTGGCATTGCCTCGATTCCCGTTAAGGTGGTAGTTTTACCCACACTTAGGATTTTTGTACCATCATTACAAATGTCAGCATAGTGAAAAAAAAATCTTAGAATTGTGAAAGTAGTTTTGGTTTAGGGGGCCTCTAAAAGGTCGTGGGGACCTCCAGGGGCCAAGACCTCACTTGGAGAACTACCACCACACAGGAAAAGTCAAGGCCCTTAGTGGTAGCATACAAAGCCCGTTATGGTCTGAGTTTAATTTCTATTGGTCTCCTCCTTGAACTTTTTTAAAATTGAGAGAGAGAACATACACATAGTAAAAAGCACTAATTGTGAGTATATACATAATAAGTTTTTATATATTTATATTATTTTTACACACTTAAGTAACTACCATACAGATAAAGATATGGAACGTTTTTAGTACTGGTAAAGGTTCCCGTGTGCCCTTCCCACTCTATCTCCCCACCCTCCCACCCCTAAATTAACTATTCTGACTTCTTTGTCCTTAATTGGTTTTGCCTTTTCTTTGAACTTCAAATGAAATCCTGTAGCATGTGGTCTTTGGAGTCTTACTTTTTTCCCCACCACTTAATTTAGTATCTGAGACTTCTACAAGTCACAGTGAAGTCCCAAGTTTACTGCTGTAGTCCCACCATTCCCAGAACCGATAGAGTGAATTACTACACCTAAACTGTGCACACAATGTGATTTTAAACTGTGCACACAATGTGATTTATGCTGAATACCTGCTCTCCTCCTGGAGTCTGGAATTTGGGCATATTCTAAGAAGAGGCTGCCTATGTGACCACTCTTCAAGAAAAATCCTGGGTGCCAAGTCTCTAGCAAGCTTCCCTGGTTGGCAGCATTTCATGTGTGTTGTCACAACTCATTGTGGGGGAGCTAAGTAACTGAGCTTAATTGTATGACTCCCTTGGAAGCTTGTACCTGGTTTTCCCCCCGACTTTGTTCCAAGTGCCTTTTCCCGTTGCTGGTTTTTCTCTGTATCTTCTGGCTGTGATAAGTGTTAGCCATATGTGCTGAGTACAATTGTATACTGAGTCCTGAGAAATCTTCTAGTGACTCATCAAACCTGGGGGCCCCAGACTTGGGGACCACTGACACAATGGGCATCAGTTTTCAGTTTTTCTTTTCAGGGTTCAAATGTAACTAAAATTGCTGTGGCTGTTCTTCTACATGCTTTTTTACAATCTCATGTACTCTTTTCTCTTGCATATAGGAGCCTGAGTGCAATTGCTGGGTCATAGGGTGTTCCTTGGCACTTAAAATTCTAGCAGTAGTGTACTTCTAGCTGCCTAAAACCATCCCTGTTTCATACCTCCTTGCCTTTGTACATGTTCTTTTTGTCTAGAATACCCTCCCCACCCCTACTGTGACTAGTAAAACCTTTTAATCTTCTTACCTTCCTACTACTCTTGTTACTTATATATTTATTGTTGGGCTTATAGTACAGCCTATACTTGTTTATGTGCTGTGTTCCCATTAGGGTAACTCCTTGCGTGCAGGGATTGTCTGACTTACCTCTGTCTTCAGAATGGCTCCTGGCATATGATGAAAATACAATCAGTAAGTGTAATTATAACCTTTGAGTCTGCAATCACCAGGTTATGTTGTTTATGGGTTCTTTGTTTTTTGTTCATGTGAATTGTCTCTGGTCCAAGGGACTTAAAACCCCAAATCCTGAAATGACTGTGGCTTAGAGCTTTGACAGAAGAGATAAACTTGATGACTGAATATTGATTCTGATCTTGTCTTAAGATTAAAGAAAGGAAAAAAAAATTGAAGGAGTCACTGCCATTGATGGAGCTTGTGATCGAAGTGGTGGAGCATACCTGTGAAAGGGGTGTGCTGTGGGTCTGCCCTTCCTGTGCTGTGTGTATTGAGTACCTGGGAGTGCTGCAGGTAGTACGCTGAGTGCTGCTTAGATAAAGGCCTTGGAGGACCTTATCATATATCAAACACAGAGCTAACAGTGCATATAGCTAACAGTTTGACAAGTAAATATGACAAGAGCTACATTTACAGTGATCCTGTGTTCTGGATATTTTTGAGCAGTCAAGGTATTAAATATTCCCTTAACATTCTCATAAACCTGTCTTGGAAATTATATCTCCTTTTCCAGACTGCATTGAGACGAGAGCAAGAGAGAGCGAGGAGTCACATTTGATGTACCCTGTAGAAACTGAAAACTAGAAAAGTAGATCGATGAGAAGGAATCCTGAATTAAGTGAGTGGAGAATAGTTAAGGATCGGATCTCCAAAGATTCCACGTAAAATAAACCTGCAATACTGGTTTGGTTTGGCAGTTATGAAGTCATCAATTTAGGAGCAATTCTGTAGTGTTGTTCTGTTGTTTGTGGGGAGGGTGTCATACTACCAGGATATTGTGGATTGAGAGGACAAGCAGAAGGTTAGGAACTAAGTATAGCATATTTTCTAGAAGATTAGGAGTAGAGCAAGAGAAAGAAGGCAGTGGCTTGGATGTTTTAAGTCAAGGAAAGTGTGTTTGTTTTTTAAAATGAGCCTTGGGTATACTTACAGTGGAGAAGAAAGGTCAGATCATGAAGAGGAAGAAGGGGGTGGTATCTTGAGTTTTGTACCTGGTGATGGATTCACTTTGTCTTTCTGTAAGTAAGGACCTGCAGCCATTTATCCTTTATTCCTGGTGAACCTCTCTGTCTTCCACTTCCTTTTCTTGAGTTTATAGTGTTCTGTATCCATTCTGTGCATATTCTCTGCTTGTCTGTTCTTTCCCACCCTTGGAGAAATTCTGATATTTCATTCTTCAGTTTAGAAGTCTGAGTTGTGAAACCATTCCAGGTACCTTTTATTTACTACTCTCCTGTATATGTGGCATTTTGTACTTGCCTAGCTAGATTTCCTTCTCTTGCTTGACTAATTCTCCTTAGGGCAAGGATTATGCTTCCTCTATCTGTAATCTCAACATCCAACCTAACAGGTTTTTTGAATTTATGAAATAGATTGAACTGTGTGAATCTCTTATTTTGTTGGTTGCAAAAGGTAGAATGTTGACAGTTCTGTATGGATCAATCTAATAAGTTTTAGTTCGTATAGGGTTGCACAGAAAACTTGAGGTGGAAGTTCAGTTAAGATTGGACAGGTAAAGGTCAAGGAGAAAATTAAACATAACGAAGCATTTCTTAGCAATTGTAGAGTCAGTAAAGTTCAACCAGAAACTGACTTTGAATGGCCAGATGATTTAAATTCTTCCATAAAAGAAACCTGTCAGTTCCTCAGGTGAGTCTGTAGCATTTCCTAATCTTTGATCTGAATGACCTTTTTCTCAGTGGGTGTTTTTTTTTTTTTTTTTTTTTTTTTTTATTTATGATAGTCACACAGAGAGAGAGAGAGAGGCAGAGACATAGGCAGAGGGAGAAGCAGGCTCCATGCACCGGGAGCCCGACGTGGGATTCGATCCCTGGTCTCCAGGATCGTGCCCTGGGCCAAAGGCAGGCGCCGAACGGCTGCGCCACCCAGGGATCCCTCAGTGGGTGTTTATAGAAGGGGGCTGTTCAAAGTTGTAGTCAAACAGCGTCTTCAAAATCATGAGTATAAATGCTATAGATAGGTTCTGTTCAGCTTTATTACTTACTGTAAAAAGCAAATTGCCAAAGTACATCTCTGAACCAGTTCTTTGGGGGCATCTAAGTATATCTTTTGGTATGTCTTTTTTTTTTTTTTTTTTTGAGTAATCTCTATACCTAAGGTGGGGCTTGAACTCACAACCCCAAGATCAAGAGTTGTTTTACCAACTGAGCCAGCCAGGCAGGCGCCCTTCTGTTGGTATGTCTTAATTAAAAAACCTGAATGTTCAATATTAATGCTCTCATGTAAAAAACATCTAATTAGAAAATCTTATTCTCAGAAAAAATTTCAAGGGTGAATACAGTTTTGCTGGAGACTTAGTAGATGTTAGTCTGTGGACTTCAGGTTAAAACTCCCATCTGGAAGAATAAACTGTATATCCTTCAGATAGTATTCCATAAATCTCTCAACTGACTTTTCATGAACATAGTAAATGGCTAATAGGGATAGTCTTGAAGGGGTCTGCAATATAGGTGTTGTGTTTTTGACTAATGGCAAACTGAACTATTATCAACCCAGAGGTGGTAGACTTGGCATTCATTTATGACCATCAGATATCCCCAGACCAGGATTTTGACCTAAAGCATGGCTGTACTATCACCGTATTGATGCTGGGTTGTATGGTATCTGAAGGCAAGGCTTGGATTTCCAAATTAGGCAATTCTAGTATACAAATAAGTATAAAATTTGGGGATCTTAGTCTATAAGTAGAAAAACCTAGCTAGATGATACGGGTTCAGATTTTTAAAGAGTTAATGAGTGATAGCTTCAAGCCACAAATGCAGAAAAACCTCCAGGTAGAAGTGCTAAACAAGTAAATGAGCTTCTTAGTGAACTTGACTGGGATGAGCCTATCCAGGCACTTCATAGATTTCTCATTACTACAGAGTCTGCAGAGTAGATGGTACTCCATTTTATACCTAAGACAACCAAAGCTCATAGTGGATACTTATATGGTAGAGTTAGTATTTATGCTTCGAGGGCTGTGTTCTTTCTGCTTTGTGAAACAGTGGTTCAGTTTGGGGAAGATTTTTTTCCCTTGTGGAAAAGGAATGCTGCTTTCTGTAATATTGTCTCCCTCTGGCTCCCAGTTGAGAACTATTGCTGTAGGAGACCTGTGTGTCATGATAGGAATGTCAGCTCTTACCTGTTGAAGAGCAGAACATAGAGACCTATAAAATAGCATGTATTAATGGAATATTACTCAGCTATTAGAAATGACAAATACCCACCATTTGCTTCAACGTGGATGGAATTGGAGGGTATTATGCTGAGTGAAGTAAGTCAATCGGAGAAGGACAAACATTATATGTTCTCATTCATTTGGGGAATATAAATAATAGTGAAAGGGAATACAAGGGAAGGGAGAAGAAATGTGTGGGAAATATCAGAAAGGGAGACAGAACGTAAAGACTCCTAACTCTGGGAAACGAACTAGGGGTGGTGGAAGGGGAGGAGGGCGGGGGGTGGGAGTGAATGGGTGACGGGCACTGGGGGTTATTCTGTATGTTGGTAAATTTAACACCAATAAAAAATAAATTAAAAAAATAGCATGTATTTAGCGAAGATTCCTCATGAACCATTCTTTCTGACAATGAGGAGGTACAAACTGGTTTTATCTTGACACCATTTTTAGCCAGTGACAGTAAGCATTACTGTTTCTCTTTTCTAGCATTGCGAAGTAATTTGCTCTTTTGATCCATGGTTCTCAATAGTATTAAGATTTGCATTCCAAGTCTCTGATCCTCTTAAAATCTCCTTTCCTGTCCATTGTGAAAGACCAAATAAAGGTTTAAAAAAACCTTTGCAAATGATCTCATTTTTAAGACAAAATATGCCAAAAATAATCAGGAAAATTATTAGACAACAGTGGTATAACCAAGGGGGTTACTTTTTCTTTATGGTAAAAAAACAAACAAACAAACAAACATTGATGTGAACATAGACCTATAAATTGATCAGTTGCAGTAGAATATATAGAGTAATGGATGTGGACCAAAGGTTTGTGTTTTGAAAATGAGAAACTGAATTCATTTAGCTGGAGAATTTGAAGGATCACTGAATTGTGGTGTTAGGTACACATTTTAGGCAGTTCAATTTATATCCAATCTTTAGTCCTTTTAATTAAGCTTTCTAAATGAAATGATTAGGAAAATTAGGCATGGAAGGGTCTGGGGTCTTCAAAGAAATAATTGGCTTGTGTCCTCAGTACATTTTCTCCTTTAATGAGCAAATAGTCTTGTTTTCAGGGACTCTTGTGGTGGCCTCTGACCCATTGGTGTACTAGTAATGATACTACTGCTAGTCCACATTTGTCTGTTTAGCATGTCATCATGTGCCAGGTACTGTGCCAAGCATGTTATGTGTATTCACAAAGAGCCATCTGAGGCATAGTATTAACTTTTATCCCTGTTTTGTACATAAGGAAGGTGGTAGATCTACTCCCCTCCCCCGAAGTTGCTTGTTTTGACCCCCCCCCCCCTTCCAAACCATTGGTACTTAGTGATGTGATTAAGCAGTTTGGGGTGTTAATCGAATGCTCCATTTCCTTAAGTTCTAATTACCCAGAGTCTTCCAGATAACTGGATTGGTGTACCTGAGAGGGAGGGAGGCATTCCAGACAGCATTTGCCTTGAGGTTCGAAGTTATGTTTTTTTTTTTTTTTTTAAGATTTTATTTATTTATTCATGAGAGACACTGAGAGAGGCAGAGACATAGGCAGGGAGAAAAGCAGGCTCCATGCAGGGAGCCTGATGGGGGACTTGATCCTGGGACTCCAGGATAACACCCTGGGCCGAAGGCAGGTGCTTAACCGCTGAGCCACCCAGGCATCCTTGGTATATGTTCCTCATGGGATTTGGAGTAGAGTTGGCCAGGCATATTTCTAAATTGGGTTTTTTTCAGGCTGCTCAAGACGGTAAGATTCTAAGACCTTGCCCTCCTCCTGGGGAAGCCAGTTTCTCCCACAGGGTCTCTGGGCCTGCATCTTCTCTGGATGACTGTGTACTTTCCTCACTGGTTCTTCCTGTCCTCTTTCACATAGTTGCTTGAGATCTCCTGAAACTTACATACTGTGTACATATCTCCTCACCAGGATCTGAATACATAGATTTATAGCGTATCTGTACTACTAAATAAAAATCAAAAAGTATTTGTATGTTAAGAGGGGCCTTTTAAAATTTGGAAAGCTCTGGGGGTACCCGGGTGGCTCAGTGGTTGAGTGTCTGCCTTTGGATCAGGTTGTGATCCCGGGGATTGGGTCCCACATTGGGTTCCCCCCAGAGAGCCTACTTTTCCCTCTGCCTTTGTTTCTGCCTCTCTCTGTGTCTCTCATGAATAAATAAATAAAATCTTGGGGAAAAAAATTGGAAAGCTCTGATTATATAGGAGACAATTCTAAATCCTTAAGCTGTCATGAGGCATTCTTTCCAGTTTGCTTTTTTTTTTTTTTTTTTAAGATTTTATTAATTTGAGAGAGCATACTCACAGGGTGAAGAGGGAGAAGCAGACTACTGAGCAGGGAGCCTGATGTGGGGGCTCGATCCCAGGACCCTGGGATCATGACCTGAGCTGAAGGCAGACCTCCCTCCAGTTTGCTCTCCTGAGAACCCCATACCTTGCCATACTGGACCACTTTTGATAAAGCTCCTCTGTTCTCTTTGTGCTTCAGACTTTTCCTTCCTGTACTTTCAGGTACATTGTTGTCTTTGAGCCCCTTTGGCTGAGAGGACAATGTATGATCCCAGCAAACTATAGCTTGTGTGGTGGCTGTTGACAGCCTGATCAGATCTTCGTTTCCTTTCTAGACTTCAGAAATCTCTTTTGGTTGAGTCTGTCTAATCTGCCTACCCTTCAGGTGCTTACTGTACATAGCAAACTGTTGGTTAATGTTGATGAGACAGTGAGTGAATGAAGCATGTAACCTTAAGACCCGAAGATTGGGACGCCTGGGTGGCTCAGCAGTTGGGTGTCTGCCTTCGGCCCAGGGCATGATCCTAGAGTCTCACGATCAAGTCCCACATCAGGCTCCCTGCATGGAGCCTGCTTCTCCCTCTGCCTGTGTCTCTGCCTCTCTCTCTCTCTCTCTCTCTCTCTCTCTCTGTTTCTCAAGAATAAATAAATAAAAACTAAAAACAAAACAAAAACCTGAAGATTGATGGTAAATGTGTGCATCTTAGCCTTTGTGATGTTGCCTTGGCGAGGTTGAGAATCCTTAGAAATCTACAGTTGTGGAAGGACCCTTGTGTGTGTGGCTTTAACTGTTCTCAGTGGTGGCTCTCTGGGAGGCTTGGGGAAACAGCCTTGTAGGACTGAGTATCCTGGTCATCCTCACAGCTTGCAAAGGATGCCAGATTTCTCAAGAACTTGAGAATGATATGGGACTCAAGTTTGTCCCTTTAAGGCTGTCCTGTCTCTGGCCATACTCATGCTTACCTGAATTTCAATAGGCTAAACATAGTCACTCAGCTTTTTAAAATTTTATTTTGAAGTGACCAGCTGTCTGATCCTAGGTTCTAGTTTCCTTACTTCATCTGTTTTTTGTTTTCCCCAAGGTAATTGGGAATCCTAGAGCTTGATTAATTAGACTTTACTTAAAA
The DNA here is from genome assembly GCF_011100685.1 of Canis lupus familiaris. Taxonomy (NCBI): domain Eukaryota; kingdom Metazoa; phylum Chordata; class Mammalia; order Carnivora; family Canidae; genus Canis; species Canis lupus. The sequence continues at coordinate 54,972,217 of NC_049224.1, read as the reverse complement.
ATGACTGTCCGGTGGTATTTCATTGCTTACTATGTCAGGCATTGGATGTGATGAGTGAGAAAGAATGAAGAATGGTACCAAGATTTCTGTCAGAGACAACTGGTAGTGTTGTCTGCTGAGCTAGAGAATACCAAGGGAGCATTTTAATATATAGGCAAGAAATTTCAGCTCCTTGTTACTTTATCTCATAGTGTTGGTTTAGGAGGAAGGAGGGGTATTTATCGTAAAGGAGTATAGAGAAACCTAAGCATCTTTTCTTCATCTAGGAAGAAAACCTAAATATCTTTTTTCTGTGTCTAGGAAGAAGAAGCTGGAAGGATAAAAGATTGTCGAGACAACCAGGAAGCACCTGCGCTCTCCACATGTAGCAATGCTAGTATCTTTCAAAGGATAAATGCCATATTGGATAATTCTCTGGATTTCAATAGAGTCTGCACTACACCCATAAACCGAGGAATTCATGATCATTTGCCAGGTGACTTAGACTTGAAAACTTGAGCAAATATTTTTGTATATACGCTATGTATGTATGTAGAGCTGTTTCTGGGCAGCTTTCTCATGACCTGTGAAGAATGACTGAATCTTTGGTAATCCTTGCCCTTTTTTGTAGCTCACTTTGTGCATTGGGTTCTCTGGGTGAAGACTGCCTTTGATTTCTAATACGCAAATCTATTTTATGATGCATATAAAGACTGGATAGAAAAGGATAGGTCAAACATAGCAGGACTATTTATATAGAGAATTATAATGGGAGTCATACATATATAAATGTAGCCACATTTTAAAGGTTTTCTTTTTTAAAAAGGCATGTTAATATTTTATCTAATATACAAAATATGTCAACATATAATCAATATAAAAACCATAAATGGCATGTCATTTTTAGTGCTAAAACTTCAATATATATATTTCACATTTACAATGCAGTTCAGTTGGAAATAATTGTGTTTCAGGTGCTTTGTCACCATGTGACTAGTGGCTGCTGTATTGGACAGTGCATTTCTTGAATATTTTAATTGCTTTTAACTACAAATGCAAGTCAATGAGCATTTAGTTTTGATGGTATGTAGGATACCCCATAGGATAGTGGAGGGAGAAGGGAGCATCCCCTAAGATGATACTTCAGAAGGAGGCTTGGATGTCCTAACAAGTGTTGTTTCATAATCTTTCGTGGAAGTTGCAACATGTTGTAAAAATAATTGATGGAATGTTTCTTGTTTGAGTTACTTTAGTTGAAAGTGAACATGTTTTTAATTTTTTAAATGTACCTTGAAGAAATTTGGCAGTAGTGGGGTCTGCAGAACAAGGACTGGTAATTGCTGTTTTTTCATCATAAATTCTTTGATTTGCTTCCTAACTTGATGTTGGAAATAGTTCTCATAAGGATACAGGTGTATGTGAACATAAAGTAGCTAAACATCTGAGGGAGAGATTTTATTACAAACAAGATTGACTTTTGGTAACTGTGGAATTTATAAACTCTTCTAACTGGAGAAGTGGTGGGTGGGTCCCAGACCACTGCAACAAAGCAAATATGGCAATGAAGGGAGCCAAAGGAATTTTTTGGTTTCCCAATACATAAGAAAATTATGCTTACGCCATGCTGTAGTCAGTTAAGTGTGCAAAAGCACTGTGTCTAAAAAATTGTACATACTTAAATACTTTATTGCTAGAAAATGTTAACCATCATTTGAACTTTCAGCAAGTCAGTCTTTTCACTGGTGGAAGGTCTTGCCTCGATGTTGATGGCCGCTGACTATCCAAGGAGGTGGTCACTGAAGGTGAGGTGGCTGTGGCAGCTTACTAAAATAAGACAACAATTAAGTTGGCCACAGATGGACTCTTTCTTTCAGGAATGAGTTCTCTATAGCAGGCAATGCTGTTTGATAGCATTTTACCCATGGTAGAACTTCTTTCAAAATTGGAGTCAATCTTGTATTACAGATGAGAAAACTAAATCTCCTCTAGGTTAAAGGACTTGTGAGACTACCTAGCTAGTCACTAAGTGGCTGATCTCAGACTCAGACCAAAACCTGCGGTCTCAGTCCATGTTTGAGTGGCACCAAGGCTACTTCCTAACACGTGACTCCCACTAACACCACATCTTTAGGTACGTGCAGGTGTATTCCCAGCTTTGACTTTTTTTGTTTTTTAAAGATTTTATTTAAGAGTGAGCGCATGCTCCAGACAGCACAAGCAAGGGGAACAGCAGAGGGAGAGGGAGAAGCAAGCACTTGTGCTTGGTCTTGGTTTTATTTGGGCTTCAGTGGATGCTGTGACTATTGCGGGTCGGGTTTCTGCTGAGTCAAGTGCTTAATACATGGAGCCCTAGCCTTTGCGCCTAGATCATGCTGCCCTAACCTTAGGATGGCTTGTTTGGCTGTTGGGCCAAGCAGACATTCAGTATTTTCTTCTGAGACATCAGTATTTTCTTCTGAGACATCATGCCCTAACCTTAGGATGGCTTGCTTGGCTCTTGGGCCAAGCAGACATCAGTATTTCCTTCTGAGACATTTCTTCTGAGACATTCAACCATCCCTGGTGCCAGGGATGAAGACCTGGACATCTTTGGGAGACATCATTCAGCACTTACATTAAGTAATGCAGATCAGCTCCACCTTGGACCTGTAGTTCAGGTCATTCCTATAAAATCTAGCTTTAGATTCCACTTCTCTTACTATACACTTGGTCCCGCTGCCACATTGACCAAATTCACCAGAAGTTCAACAGCAAATAGTTATGGAATGCATACTTCATACAAATCACTGTTGTTGGGCTCCAGGGATTCCTGACTTTATGTGGTATCCTCAGAACCTGTTCTCCCTTCGTGGATGGGAAACAGAAGGAAAAAAATAAGCAGAGAAATAAGTAAAATAATGGCAAGTTTTAGTAAGTACTATGAAGTAACATTTTGAGTCACCTAGGCCGGAACTCTCTTGGGAGGTATGTTTAAAATGGAGTTCTAAAGGAAGAGAAAGAGCTAGATCATGTAAAAAGTGTGGGCGAAAATGTTTCAGATGGAGAAGATTGGACTAAGGCTTTTGAGAGAGCTTGGCATGTTTGGGGCACTGAAGGAAGAGTAGGGAAGGAGGAGCACCTCATGATGGCTGCAGGGGTGATGGGGGCCAGAGTGTCGTGGGCTGTGCAAAGCCCCTGGAGGTTCCAGAGGTCCATGGCCAGTAATGTTAAAGGGCAGATTTGTCCTCCAAACTCTGTTACTCATTTCTCCAACAAAAAGGTGGAGGACAAAATGGAAGCCACACCGCTGAGCTGGCTGCCTTCTGTGTTGGAGAAAATTAAGGTTGACTTGTCGTTTTTCTTGATGCTCAGACAGGGTTCCTGGCATTGCTTCTCTGTTTGCTTCTGCAGCTTCTTTATAACTCTGCCTCAAAGATCACTTTTTTTTGCTTTAAAAATCATCATGTTCTTTGACTTACTGTGTTCAGATCTGAGTGTGTCTCCTTAGGAGTAATAATGAATATAGATAGGATTTATATAAAAGGATACTTAGAGCATTATTATGATGGTGAAAATTTGGAAAAGAAAAACACAAAAAACCTAAATGTCTCCCAAGAGGAAAATATTTATATATTTTCAAGTATATTCAAGTGATGGAGTATTCTGTAGTTACTAGAATAATACCTTTTGAGAGTAGTATCTTTCTACATGTTTAGTCACATAAAAATCTGTATAACATGAAATTAAGATAAAATATTAATCATATATCTATATACATATAGAGTCTCCATTTTGAGACCTAAAATTAATATAAAAATATAAATACAGTGGAAAAAATCATGGAGTCTATCCTCTCAAATCCTCTCTCTACCTTATTAGCAGCTAAGTGTTTGTAGTATTCTGTTTGTAGAATCCTTTGTTGTCATTCCAACAGTCTTCACAGCCTCCTCACCAGGAGTAGATCCTATCTCAAGAAACTACTTTCATTGCTTATCCACAAGAAGCAACCCCTCATCTGTTAAAGTTTGATCATGAGTTCAGTCCCATTGTTAGGTTCTTCTTCTAATCTTGTTCTGCTGTTTCCACCACATCGGCAGTGCCTTCCTCCACTGACGTCATGAACTCCTCATTCATCTGTGAGGATTGGAATCCACTCCTTCCATGTTGATACTCTGACCACCTCTTGTATCACGAGTGTTCTTACTGTCATCCAGAATGGTAAATCCTTTCCAGAAGTTTTCCAGTTCACTTTATCCAGATCCATCAGAGGAAGCCCTATGACAGCTATAGCCCTTTGAAATATATTCAGTAATGACTTGAAAGCTGAAGTTACTTTTAGATTCATGGGCTGCAGAATGGATGTTGTGTGAGGTGTGCAAATATGAGTCTCATTGTATATCTCCCTCAGAGTTCTTGGGGGGCCAGGTGTGTTGTCAATGAGTAGTAATATTTTGCCAGGAATCTTCTGAGCAGTAGGTCTTAACAGTGGGCTTAAAATATTCAGGAAACTGTGTCCTACTAAACAGATATGCTGTCATCCAGGCTTTGTTGTTCCACTGATTGAACATAGGCAGAGAGATTTAGCATCATTCTTCAGGTCCCTAGGATTTTCAGGATGGCATGTTGAGCACAGTCTGAACTTCAGGTCAGCAGCTGCATTAGCCCTTAATAGTCCACCCATCCTTTGAAGCTTTGAAGCCGGGCACTGACTTCTCCTCTCTAGCTATGAAAGTCCTAGATGGCATCTTCTTCTGATAGAATGTTGTTTCGTCCAGAAAATCCATTGTTTAGTGGAGCCACCTTCACGAATGATCTCTACATCTTCTGGAGAGCTTGCTGCCGCTTCTGCATCAGCCCTTGCTGCTTCACCTTGCAGTTTGATGTTACAGAGACACTGTCTTTCCTTAAGCCTCATGAGCCCACCTCTGCTAGCTTCAGACTTGTCTTCTACAGCCTTGTCCCCTCCCTCAGCCTGCACAGAATTGAAGAGAGTGAGGGCCTTGTTATGGATTAGGCTTTGGGTTCAAGGATACCGTGGCTGTTGGATCTTCTCTTAAGACCATTAAGACTTTCTCCTTATCAGCAATAAAACTGTTTTCACTTTATCACTCATGTGTTCACTGGAGTAGCACTTCTAATGTCCTTCCGGAACTCTTCCTTTGCGTTCCCAACTTGTCTGGGGTAAGAAACCTAGCTTTTGGTTTATCTTGACTTTTAACAGGCCTTCCTCCCTGAACTTAATCATTTCTAGCTTTTGATTTAAAGTGAGAGATGTGGGATTCTTCCTTTCACTTGGACACTTAGAGGCCATCATTGGGTTATTAATTGGCCTAATTTCAATATTCCTGTACCTCAGGGAATGGGGAGGCCCAAGGAGGGGGGAGAGAATGGGAAATAGCTAGTTGGTGGAACAGTCAGAACACACATAACATTTAGCAATTAAGTTTGCCATCTTGTGTGTGCATGGTTTGTGGTGTCCCCAAAACTATTACAGTGGTAACATCAAAGATTATGGATCATCATAACAAATACAATATTTCAAACTTACTATTATTGTGAGAATTACCAAGATGTGACTGAGACTCGAAGTGAGCAAATGCTGTTGGAAAAATGGCACTGATAGACTTGCTAGGGTCACCATAAATTTTCAATTCATAAAAAAATGCAGTATCTTCAATGTACAATAAAACAAGATAAGCCAGTATTTGCCTTTTTCAATGTATTATTACTATTTTTAAAAGATTTTATTTGAGCAAGAAAGTGCACACAAGCAGGGAGGAGAGGGAGAAGCAGTTACCTGCAAGCAGGGAGCCCAATGTGGGACTTGATGATCCTGGGATCATGACCGAAATGCAGATGGTCGACCAACTGAGCCACCCAGGTGCCCCTCTATGTATTGTTATATTTATGATGTCTCCATATTAATATTTTAAGTCAAATCAGTGTGTTTTAATTGCTGTATAGTAGTAGTATTTTACAAAAATATCTATAATAATTATCTGATCCTATATTGGTAAATTATTTTTTGCTATTATAAATAGTATTTTGGTGAACATCCTTGTTTAGGTCTCCTTATGTGCACGTAACAAGAATTTCTTTAGCCTGTGTAGCTAGAAGTGAATTGCAGAATGGGGTTTATATTGTCTTCAAATTAAGTTACTGACTTCTTTCTCAAAGTGAATTTCTCTGTTTGCAATCCAGCCAGGATTTCATGAGAGTCTTTTTTTCCCCTACATTTTTGTAGACCCCAATTATTATTGTAATTCAAAATTCCAATCAGCCTTGGGTGTAAAACCTACTTAATTTTGTTTTTGTGAAATATTTTCTACAGTTCAAAGACTACATAAGCATATATGATCTGGTATCAACCTAGGAAAGATCTCTAGAACCTGGGTCTCAGGGTTCTTTTATCCTGTTCCATTTGTTGTGTTTCTTGAGATTCCATTTTATATAATTAAAATTGTTGGCTTAGGTGAAATCATGCAGGAAATGCTGTTCTGCTACATAGCTGAACTGTTAAGCAGAATACTAAATTGAATATTATCTGCCTAGAAAAATCCTTCTTTTTTTCAAGAATGGCTTGGTTATCATCTCTGAAAATTTTTCTCACATTCTCTGCCTCTGTTAGATATGTAGCAAGATCATCCATGGCTATTTTACATTGTTCATTGACCCCACTGTGTGGTGTTCTAAATGTAAACATGTAGTCTCAAAACAGGGAAGATAAAGTATAGTTTTGAAGAAGCATATTCAGTTTGCCCATTTCATAATAAATCTACACAAAAGTGTAGCCTCTGGAAGATTAACTTGAACAGATCCTGGCCGTGGTTCTTACATCCTCTAATCTTGGCTAACTCTCTAAGATTATGTTTCCTGAATTGTAACATGAGAGTAATAGCCATACTCATCTATAGGACTTGGGGGAGCTTGAATAAGGTATGTGTGTTGAATATGTATAATCATGCCCATAACTGTACTTATGCACTGTGTGGTGGTCCTGATTGTAACAGTGTGGATATATATAGAGTGCAGTTGTGAGAGAGCATTGCTTGAAGTCATTGTGTTTAAAAGTTGAATTCCTGGTTTCTGGCTTAGACTGTCAAGGACCAGTCTTAAACACCCTTGGATTCCCTCTGACATATAGGTGTCGTCATATAATTGTTTGGTATGTATGTTCTCACAAACTGAGTACTGAAGCTGAAAGAGGCCCTAATCTTCAAATAAGTTCTCTCCCCATGTTCCATATTGATTAACTTCAAGGATTTTTCTTTTTTTATTGTAGCAAAAGAAAATCTACCATCTTAACCATTTTTAAGCACACAGTTTAGTGACATTAAATACATGCATGTTGTTCAACCATTACCACCATTCATCCCTTATAATTCTCATTCTATAAAGCTGGAAGTCTGTACATGTTGGATAATAACTCTCCATTCTCATCTCTCCACCCACTTCTGGCACCTGCCATTACACCTTAGATCTTTGATTTTGACTATTCTTAGTACCTCATGTATGTGGAGTCCTACAGTATTTGTCATTTGTGACTAGCTTATGTCACTTAGCATGATGTCCTCAAGGTTCAACCATGTTGTAGCATTTGTCAGAATTTCTTTTTAAGTCTGAATAATACTGTTATGTTGTATATATCCCATTTTGCTTATCGTTTCATACATTGATGGATACTTGATTGCTTCCACATTTTAGCAGTGAATAATGCTGCTATAAACAGGAGTGTACAAATCTCTTCAAGACTCCTTCTGATTCTCCCAGGTATATACCAAAAGAGATAGTTGCTAGATTACATGTTCTATTTTTAATTTTTTGAGGAATCCCTGTATTATTTGCCACAGTAACTGTATCATTTACCTTCCCACCAAGAGTGCACAGGGGTTCTTGTTTCTCCACACCCTCACACACACTTATTTTCTCTTTTGTGTATATATTATAGTACCATCCTAATGGGCATGAAGTGGTATCTTAGTTTTGATCTGCATTTCCCTAATGATTTGAGATGTTTAGCACCTTTTCATGTGCTTATTACTTATTTGTACATCTCCTTTGGAGAAACATCTACTCAAGTCCTCTGTACATTTTTTAATCAGGTTGTTTAATTTTTGTTCTAGTTGCTGAATTTTACAGGTTCTCTGTATGTTACAGGTATTAATCTCTCATTTACATGTGATTTACAAATACTTTCTCCTGTGGGATGCCTTTTTACTCTAGAGAGTGCCTTTTGGTGTACAAAATCTTAAAATTTTCATGAAATCTAATTTGACTTTTTTGTTTGTTTACTTGTGCCTTTGGTGTCATATACAAGAAAACATCGCGAAGTCCAGTGTCATGAAGCTTTTGTCCTGTGTTTTCTTCGAAGGTCTTACATTTAGGTCCTTGATAATTTTGCATTAATTTTTGCATATGGTTTTAGATAAACCTCTAACTTTATTTGGATGTGTATATCCGGTTTTTCCAGCACTGTTTGTTGAAAAGGCTATCCTTTCACCATTGAATAGTTTTGACACTCTTGTCAAAAATCATTTGACCATATATGTAAGGATTTATTTCTGGGCTTTCTATCCTAATGTATTACTTTATATGTCTGTCTTTATGCCACACTGTTTAGTTACTGTAGCTTTTTAGTAGGTTTTGAAATAAGGAAGTGTGTCCTTAAACTTTTTTTTTTTTTTTCCCAAGATTGGTTATTCAGGGTCACTTGAGATTCCATATGAATTTTAGGATGGGGTTTTCTTTACATATTTCAGATATTAATCCCTTATCAGACATGATTTTCAAATATTCTCCCATTCAATAGGTTACCTTTTCATTTTGTTGATGGTTAGAAGGTTTATAGTAACATATTCGCATGTGTTTATTTTTGCTGATGTTGTCTTTGCTTTTGGTGTCAGGTTTTTCTATTTTCTGTAACTCTGTCATTGGGATTTTGATATGTATTACATTGAATGTGTAGTTTGCTTTGGGTAGTATTGACATTTTAACAATATTAAGTCCTCCAATCCATGTTTGTACATAGAATGTATTACCATTTATTTTGTCTTTATTTTATCAACAATTTAGGTTTCATTGCACAAGTCTTTTACTTCTTTGGTTAAGTCAGTTCCTAAGTATTTTACTCTTTTTAATGCTATTGTGTATGGAATAGTTTTTGTAATTTCCTTTTCAGATTGTTCATTGTATATAGAAATGCAGTTGATTTTTTTTTTTTTGTGTGTGTTGACTTTGTATCCTGATACTTTGCTGAATTTATTCTAATAGGTTTTCTGTGGACTCTTTAGGGGTCTCAATATATAATCATGTCATCTACAAACAGGAACAATTATACTTACTCCTTTATAATTTGGATGCCTCTTATTTCTTTCTCTTGACTAAATAATTTTGGTAGAACTTCTATTATGTTGAATAGAAGTGTAAAAGTATGCATCCTTATCTTTTTCCCCTCTGATCTTAGAGGAAAAACTTTTAGTCCTACTGTTGAGTATTAAGTTTGCTGTGGGTTTTTTTTTTAATTTTTTTTTTAATTTTTATTTATTTATGATAGTCACAGAGAGAGAAAGAGAGAGAGGCAGAGACATAGGCAGAAGGAGAGGGAGAAGCAGGCTCCATGCACCGGAAGCCCGATGTGGGATTCGATCCCGAGTCTCCAGGATCGCGCCCTGGGCCAAAGGCAGGCGCCAAACCGCTGCGCCACCCAGGGATCCCCTTTTTTTTTTTTTTTTTAATAAAAGGATTTTATTTGAGGGTAAGTTTCCTTTTATTCCTATTTTGTTGAGTGATTTTATCACAAAAGTATCTTCTCAGTTTTTGTGCATCGTTTGAAATGGCCCTGTGGTTGGTTTTTCTTCCCTTCATTTTGTTCATGTGGCGTGTGTGTGTGTGTGTGTGTGTGTGTGTGTATACACACACATATATATGTATGTATATGTATACGTATATAGGTATATATATTTTTTATGTTGAGCTATCCTTGCATTCCAGGAACAAATCCTATTTGGCCACAGTGTGTAATTCTTTCGGTGCACTGTGGAAATTTGTTTGCTAGAATTTTAGTTCAAATTTTTAAAAAGATTTTATTTATTCATGAGAGAGGCAGAGACATAGGCAGAAGGAAAACCAGGCTCCCTGCAGGGGGCTGATTGGGACTTAATCCCAGAACTCCGGGATCACAACCTGAGCCAAAGGCAGACACTCAACTACTGAGCCACTCAGGCACCTCTCAATTTTTGTTTCTGATCAGTGTTCATAAAGGATGTTGGTCTGTAGTTTGCTTGTAGTGTCTTTGGTATCAGGATTATGCTGCTTTTATACAGTGAGCTGAGAGGTGTTCCCCCCTCTTCATTTTTTTGGGAAAGTTTGGTATTAGTTATTTACATATTTAGTAGAGTTCACCAGTGAAGCCAATAGATCCAGGGCTTTTCTTTTTTGGGAGATTTTCTATCTCCTTACTAGTCTATTCAGATGGTCTATTTCTTTGTGATTTAGTCTTGGTAGGTTTTGTGTTTCGAGGAATTTGCCCATTTCATCTAGATTATTCAATTTTCTGGTGTGTACAGTTCATGGTACTCTCACAATCGTTTTTATTTCTGTAGAATAGGTAGTACTGTTCCCACATTTGTTATTGATTTTACTAATTTGAACCTTCTTTTAGTTAGCTAAAGATTTGTCAATTTTGTTGATCTTTTCAAAGAACTAACTTCTGTTTTATTTTTTTGTCTTTTATGTTTATCTCTGCTCTTCTTTTGCTAGCTTTGGGCTTAGTTGGTTGTTCTGTTTACTTACCTTGTAAAGTTAGGTTGTTGATTTGAGATTTGTTTTTTGATGAGAATATTTATAGCTATAAATTTCCCTCTTTCCCTTTTGCTGTGTCCCATGGTTTTGGAATATTGTGCTTTCATTTTCATTTGTCTCTAAGTATTTCCTAATTTCTTTGTGATTTCTGCTTTGATTCATTGGTTGTTTAAAATGTTTTTTAAAAATGTTCAATTTCCACACTTTTGTGAATTTTCCTGTTTTTTATTACTGATTTTTAGCACCATCTGTTGTAGTCAGAAAAGATACTTTGTATGATACATATCTTCTTAAATCTGTTGAGGCTTGATTTGTGGCCTAACATATGGTCTATCCAAGAAAATGTCCTATGTGTACTTGAGAATGTGTATTCATTTTTGCTGGGTAAAATGTTCTGTATATATCTATCAGATCTAGTTTATTTGTGTTAAGTCTTGTTTTTCCTTCTTTAATTTTTTTCTGGTTCTTCTATCTATTGTGAATGGGGTATTGAAATGTTGAACTCTTGTAGAACAGTTTCTCCTCAGTTCTGTCAGTATTTGTTTCATACCTTTTGATGGTCTGTCATTAGATGTGTAAATGTTTATAATTTTTCTGTTTTGATATATTGAACCTTATATTAATATATAACATTCTTTATCTCTTCTAGCCTATTTTGGTTTAAATCTGTTTTGTCTGTTATTAGTATAGCCACCCTGCTCCCTTTTGGTTACTATTTACATGGAATACATTTTCTGTCATTTCCCTTTTAACCTGTTTTAGTGTCTTTGTATCTTGAGTCCTTTGTAGACCTCATATAGGTGGGTCATGTGTTTTTTATCCATTCTGCCAGTCTTTTTTAAAGTAGGCTCCATGCTGGGCATGAACTCCCAACACGGGATTTGAACTCAAAACCCTAGGATCAAGACCTGAGCTGAGATCAAGAGTTGGATGCCTAACCGACTGAGCCACCCAGGCACCCCCAGTGTGTCGTGTCTTTTGATTGAATAGTTTGAGGACTTCTGTCATTGTGTTGTTTCCTATATGCCTTATGGCTTTTTTGCTTTTCATTTCTTCCATTCATGTCTTCTTTTATGTTAAGTTGATTTTTTTTTTTTTTTTGTAGTGAAATGTTTAAACCCCTTTCTGGTTTCCTTTTGTATGTATCCTATAGCTTTTTTCTTTGTGCTTACTATGGGGTGTTATATTTGACATCATAAAGTTAGAATACTGTAATTTGAATTTAGACTAGCTTAATTTCAATAACATACAAAACCTCTGCTCCTTTACAAGTCTGTACTCTCCCCTTTCAGTTGTTGCAAGATTATATCTTTATGTAGAAAACAAGATTTGGGGGCACCTGGATGGCTCAGTCAGTTGAGCATCTGCCTTTGGCTAAGGTCATGATCCAGGGTCCTGGGATTGAGCCCCACGTTGGGCTCTCTGCTCACAGGGAGTCTGCTTCTCCCTCTCTTCCTCCACTTGTGTGTCTGTGTGTATATGCTCTCTTTCTATCTCTCTCTCTCTCTCTCTCTCTCTCAAATCTTTAAAAAAAAAAAAACAAGATTTGGAATTACAAACCAGAGTTACAGTCATATTAGCTTTTACAGTAATAATTTTTCTTTAAATGTAGTAATCTTTGAAATCACATGGAAAAGGATAGTTATAAACTGTCATTACAATGATACCTACTTAAAAAAAATTCCAGAATAGTTAACCTGTAGTATTATAGTAGTTTCAGGTGTACAGTATAGTGATTTAGCACTTTCATACATTACTCAGAGCTCATCCTGATAACTGTGATATTAATCTGCTTTATTTTATTTTCCCACCTACCTCCTATTGGACAACCATCAGTATGTTCTGTGTTTAAATGTCTGTTTTCTTGTTAGTCTCATTTTTTTTCATTTTCTTAAATTCCACGTATGAGTGGAATCATAAGGTCTTTGTCTTTGACTTTTTTTTGCGTAGTGTTATACCCTCTAGTTCCATCCACATCCTTGCAAATGGCAAGATTTCATTCTTTTTATGGCTGAGTAGTATTTCATTGCAATGACACCTGCTTTTGTAATTGTCCATGTAGTTACTCTTGTGGTGATGTTCACTTCTCCATGTAGCTTCAGGTTACAGTTGAATGTACTTGCATTTCACCATGCAGAATGCCTTTGAGCATGTTTACAGGTCATATCTAATGGTCATGAACTTCAGCTTTCATTTGTCTGGATATGTCTTAATTTCTTTTAAAGATTTTTATTTATTTGAGAGGGAGGGGCAGAGAGTGCACATGAGCATAGGCAGTGGGGAGGAGCAGGGGGAGGATGAGAGGGAGAAGTAGGCTCCCTGCTGAGCAGGGAGCTTGATGTGGGGCTTGATCCTGAGACTCTAGAATCATGACCTGAGCCGAAGGCAGATGCTTAACCAAAAGAGCCACCCAGGCACCCCAATTTCTCCCTCATTTTTGAAGGACAGTGGTTGTGTTATAGGATTCTTAGTATGTATTTTTTTCCTTTTAGCATTTTGTACTTACAGACCCATAGTTTTCTGGCCTCAAATGTTTTTGATGAGATTCTGCTGACAATCTTGCTGAGCATCCTTGAATATGATGATTGGCTTCTCTCTTCCATGAAAGTGTGATTATACCATAACGTGGTGTGGGTTTCTGAGTTCATCTGACTTGAGATTATTTTGTGCTTCTTCAGTGTTCATACTCCATTTCATCACATTTCAGCAGTTTTAGGCCATTATTCCTTCAAATAGTCTCTCTGCTCTTTTTTCTCTGTTCTCCTGGGACTTCCACTGTGTTAGTCTCCCTGATGGTGTCCCATGTCTGTCCCTGAGAAGCTGAAGTCTCTCAAATCTTTTTTCTTTGCCCTTGATCATTTCCATTGTCGTATCTTAAAGTTCACTGATTCTTTCTTCTCTCCGCTTAAATCTGCTTTTGAATCCCTTTAGTGAAATTTTCATTTCAGATATTGCACTATTTAGCTCCAGGTTTTTGTTTGTAGATTTTTCTGTCTCTTCATTGACCTTTCCATTTGATTTGGTTCATGCATTGTTTTCGTGACTTCACATTTTCCTTTTATTCCTTTATCGTCTTTAAAACCACTGTTTTAAAGTCTTTGTATAGCAAAATTTCCAGTGTCTTTTCAAGGACAGTTCTTGATGATTTCTTTTCCTTTGAATAGGCCATACTTGTTTCTTTGTATGCCTTTCAATGTGTTGAACACTGGATTATAATGTAGTAATTCTGGAAAACGGATTCTTTGCCTTTCCCAGCATTTTCTGTTTTTTTTTTTTTTTTTTTTTTTTTTTTTTTTTTTAATGTTTCTGGACTTTCTTTTGTTTTGTTTTGTTTTGTTTTCCGTTTTTGTTTTTTGGTTGTTGTAGGCAGTTTCTGTGTGGAGGATCAGCCTGAGGTGTGTGTTTATGCTTAGGTGTCTTCTCTGGTCTTTCTTGAGCCTTTACCTGGGCATATGCAGGCACTTTCTGATATTCTCTATATATGTGGTTGTCTTAGAGTGTCCTAGCCAGTGTCTGGCTCTTGTAGGGGGGAAAAAGTGGAAAATGAAGGGGGGAAGTGGCACCTGCCCTTTCAGTCCCCTGGAAGCCATTTCACCTGGAGGGAGAGGGGCAATAGCAATGGCTGACTGTCTCTGTGCCAGCACTTCTGTGGTCAGAAGCACCAATCCAGTGTTGAGAGCACATATCCCCAATATTGGATGCCTGGGTCCTTGCTGGCCTTAACTCCTCCAGACTAAATACAGGCTGCTCCAGAACATGTGCACAGTTGGTGGCTGGGGTGAGGGATGGGTAGCTGCTGGTATGCTGGGATCTGAAATTGACCAATATTAATGCAGTTGACTCTCAGGTTTTCCCTTGGAAGTTGCAAGCCTTCAACAGACTCCAGAGTTCTGAAATAATTACATCATGGGGGCACCTGGGTGGCTGTCAATTTAACATCTGACTCTTGGCTCAGGTCATGAGATAAAGTGCTGCACCCGGCTCGGAGCTGGGTGTGGAGCCTGCTTAAGATTTTCTCTCCCCCTGCACCTCCCTCACCTGCTAATGCATGCTCTTCCTCTCGTTCTCAAAAAATTTTTTTTCTTATTTTTTTTAAGATTTATTTATTTATTCATGAGAGACACAGAGAGACAGAGACCCAGGCAGAGGGAGAAGCAAGTTCCTTGCAGGGAGCCTGATGCAGGGCTCTATCCTGGATCCCGGGATCATGACCTGAGCCAAAGGCAGGTGCCTAACTGCTGAGCCACCCAGGTGTCCCCCCAAAAAGTTTTTTTTAATGAAATCATTATATTACAGGAGATCATGGTAGTATAATTTTGGTGCACTTTTTACACTTCTATCTTCCAAGAAGCCTCCTAGCATCTAAGGTTTTAGTTTTGTATGTTTATACATCACTTATTGCAACTTTACTTTTAGTAAGAAACCATTAAATTTCTTAGATTGCCATTTCCCCATTTTGGACTAGTTTTCTTGGCTTTTCAAATCATTAAACATAGCATACATGTACAGGAAATTGCTAAAACCATTGTTTTACTCTGATTATACAGTAAACACCCAGATAGCCCTTACCTAGATAAAAAAAAAAAACATAAATGGGGCTCCTGGGTGGTTCAATTGGTTAAGTGGCTGACTCTTGATTTTGGTTTGGGTCATGATCTCAGGGTCCTAGGATTGAGCTCTACATAGGGCTCCATGCTCAGCAGAGTCTGCTCTGCTTGAAGACTCTCTCTACTCCTCTCCTTGCTTGTGTGCTCTCTGTCTCTAAAATAAATAAATCTTTAAAAAAAATGAAATATTACCAATACTGCAGAAGTTCCCCATGTTTTCTTTAATGATCATATCCCCTTTTCCCCCAGATAGAACCATTGCTTTCCTATGATTTTTGTCTATATATTTCATCCCCATGCATATATCCCTAAAAAGCATTTACATTTTGAGCTTTATTCCATACTGTATTCTTTTATGATGCCTTGTTTATGAAACCTATCTTTGTTGAATGCAACTATAGTTAAAATTGATGGATATATCTAGCATTATAAAATATCTCCTAATTTATCAATTCTAATATTGAACATTTGGGTTTCTAGTTTTTTGCTGTTAAACAGTAGTACCATGAACATTCTTGAGGTAGGTCTGATACACAAATTCTCTAATATCTAGGAATGAGTATCTTCAGAATGAATAAGTAACGCCCAGCCTTTCCCAAAGATGTTGTACCAGTTAACTTTTCCACCAGCAGAGAGTATTTTGGTGCTAGCTGCTTCACACCCTAACCGACTACTGTGATGTTGTCAGTCTATAATATGGAGCTGTGGGATCCCTGGGTGGCTCAGTGGTTTAGCATCTGCCTTCGACCCAGGGTATGATCCTGGAGACCTGGGATCGAGTCCCACATCGGGCTCCCTGCATGGAGCCTGCTTCTCTCACTGCCTGTGTTGTGTCTCTGCGCCTCTCTCTCGCTCTCTCATAAATAAAATCTTAAAAAAAAAAAATGGAGCTGTTGTTATGGAATGTAATACCTCATGTGCTTTTAACTTTTGTATCTTCCTGATTTCACTGAGGTTCAGCATTTTCAGATCTTTATTGGTCATCTTGAGCAATTTTCTGCAACATGCTTAAGCAGGTTTTTGTGCCTTTTTTCGGTTGGGGGAATCAGATTTGTAGGACATTATTGTGGAGTGGAGTCCTTTGTCAGATCTATGCACTGCTAGTATATCAAACTTTTGGCTATTGTCTTTTGATGAACATAAGTTAATTTTAAGATCTAATTTATTGAGCTTTTTCTGTATTGTCAGCATTTTCAAAGATTTAAGAAATCTTTTTCCTTTTTGAAGAAATGATATTTCTTGTGTTGTCTTTGAGAAGCTTTCTTAATTTTTTTGGATAATATCAATAATTTACTCTTAGGATCCTGTGGATTTTCTATATACACAGTTATCTGCAAATTATGAATGTTTTATTCTTTCTTCCCAGTCCTTCTGCTTTTTTCTCTGTAACTTATTTCAGTGGTTTAGATTACACAGTAGAGCATTGAATAGCAATGATAATAACAAGACTATATCTTATTGCTAGTTTTGTGGAAGATGTTACAGGAATGGAAGTCTTCAGCATTTCTTTGTCTTAGCTGAAATTGAGATTTTTTTTTTATCTAAGGAAATTCATTTTTCAGAGTTGGTGGAGAGTGTGTTTGTAAATCATGAGTGAATTTTTAATTCAATTTTTCTCAGTATTCATATGATCTTTCTCATTTATTATATAAACACAGGAATAAAAAATAAAAATAAAAAAAAACACAGGAATAACTTTCAGAAAAGTTTGGTTTTACCAAAGTAAAACCAACCTGGCATTCCCAGAATAAACCCAATTTGATCGTAATATACTTTATTTAGTATACTGGTGAATTTGGTTTGCACATGTTTCCTTTAAGATTTTTGTATCCATGTAGGTAATAATCTCTTCCATAAAATATCCCTGGTAACAAGGTTATGCTAGCCTCTTGAAATAAATTGAGAACTTTATTTTCCTGTTTAGAAGAGCTTGTGTAAAATTTGCAGTGGCCTCCTTAAATTTTGGTATAAATTACTGGTTAAGTCACCAGCACTTGCAGCATTTATATTACTTGGTGGGTTTTTTTTTTTTTTTTTTTTTTTTTTTTTTTAAGAAAGGTTTTAAATTATGTATTCAGTTATTTAGTTTCCTTTTTTTTTTTTTTTTTTGGATTCAGTTTTTTTAATAGAATCATTCATACTTTTTCCTTTTGAGTTTTTCTAGGAATTTCTCCACTTTTAAAATTTCAAACTCCTTGGCATAGATTTATATATAATAGCCTCCTAAAGTTTTAGAATTATGAGCATCTTTTTTTTATTAAGATATAGCTGGGGACGCCTGGGTGGCTTGGTGGTTGAGCATCTGCCTTTGGCTTGGGGCGTGAATCTGAGGTCCAGGGATCGAGTCCCACATCGGGCTCCCTACATGGAGTCTGCTTCTCCCTTTGCCTGTGCCTCTGCCTCTCTCTGTGTGTCTCTTATGAATAAATAAAATCTTAAAAAAGAGCTGCAACTGATGTACAGCATACTAGTTTCAGGTGTACAGCATGATTTGATACTTGAACATACTGCAAAATGATCACAGTATGTCTAGTTAACCTCCATTGCCCTTTCCCCTGCTCATGATCTTTAACTTTTCCTCTTGAATAAATAAAATCTCTTAAAAATAATTTTTATAATTTAGTGGTTTCAGTATATGTGCAAAATTGTGAAACCATCAGCACTAATTCTAAAATCTTTTCATCACCCCAAAAAAGAAAACTGATACCCATTTGTCATGACTCCCCTCCCCTATTTACCCATACCCTGGCAACTACTAATCTTTTGGTCTCTATGGATTTGCCTACCTTGGATATTTCATGTAAATGGAATGATGTAATATGCAGTCTTTGTTTGGCTTTCTTCACTTAGTATAGTATTTTCAACATGCATCTATATTTACTATAGATCAGTATAGAATTCCTTTTTTCTGGCTGAATAATATTCTGTTATATAGACATGTCAAATTTCCTTTATCCATTCATCACTTGGTGGACATTTGGGTTGTTTGGTTTTTTTTTTTCTATTATGAATGATATTGTTAAGAACATTTCCTTATGGAAGTTACATACCTAGGAATGAATTTTTGGATCATGTATCTTGGTGTTTAACTTTTTGAGAAATTGCTGAACTGTTTTCCAAAGCAGCTGCAATCATTTTGCAATGCTATCAGCAATGAGGGTTTCGATTTTTCCATATCCTTATCAGTACTTTTTATTTTTTATTTATTTTTAAGATTTTATTTATTCATGAGAGATAAAGAGGCAGGGACCTAGGTAGAGGGAGAGCAGGCCCCTCAAGGGGAGACTGATGTGGGACTTGCTCCCAGGACTCTGGGATCATCCCCTGAGCCAAAGGCAGATGCTCAACCACTGAGTCACCCAGGTGTTCCAGTACTTTTTATTTTTTAAATGGTTAACCAAACTAATAGATGGTAAAGTGGTATTTGTATTTCATCATGGTTTTAATTTCTCTAATGATTAACCTATTTACTATGTATATTTTATTTGGGCAGATGTTTCTTTAAATCCTTGCTCATCTAAGAATTGGGTAGTGTTTTTTTTTTTTTTCTTACCATTAAGCTGTAAGAGTTCTTTACTAGATGTTAGACCCTTATCAGCTATGATTTGCAAATATTTAAATATTTTGTCCATTTTGTAGATTGTCTCAGCTTTCTAGGTAGTGTCCTGTAGCACAAGGTTTTCTTGATTCAGTTATTACATTTAGCTCTTGGATTCATTTTTAGTTAATTTTTGCATATGGTGTGAGGTATGAGTTTTCAATCTTTTTTTTTTTTTTTTGCATGTAGATATTCAGTTATCCAAGAACTATTTGTTGGCAAGAGTATTATTTCCTCATTGAATAGTCTTAGCATCCTTGTAGAAAATCAGTTGACTAGAAAATTAGTAATGTATTTCTGAATTCTCAGTTCTGTTCCATTGATTTATATCTATTCTTTAGGCAGTACCACACAGCCTTGATTATTGTAGCTTTGGGTAATAAGTTTTGAAGTCAGAGTGTGAGTCTTCCAACACAGATAGTTTTAGGCATTCATAGACACTCACAATTCCATATGAATTTTAAAATTGACCTGTCGAATTATGCAAAAAAGACAGGTCAGCCTTTGAATCTGTAGATCAATTTAGAAACTATTGCCATCATAATACTAAGTCTTTCAATCCATGAATATAAGGTGTTTTTCCACTTAATTTCTTCAAGAATGTTTTGTAGTTTTCAATGTACAGGTCTTGCACTGTATTTGTATTCTGTTTTGATGCTGTTGTAAATTGTTTAATTTCATTTTCAGATTATTTATTGGTAGTATATAAAAATATCATTGATTTTTGTTTGTTGATCTTGTACCCTGCCACTTTACTGAACTCTTTTAGCTCTAATTGTTTTTGGGTAGGTGGATTCCTTAGGATTTTTTTAAGTCCAATATTATGTCAGCTTTGAGTAGAGTTTAACCTTTTCCTTTCCAATCTGGGTGTTTTCTATTTCTTTTTCCTGCCTAGTTTCCCTGGCTAGAATATTTGTACAGTTTTGAATAAAAGTGACAAGAGTAGACATTCTTGTTTTGTTCCAGCTTTATGTGGAAAGCTTTCAGTCTTTGACCATTAGGTATGATGCCAAATATGGGGTTTATTAGGAGCCCTATATCAGGTTGAAGTTCCTTTCTTTCTTTCTTTTTTTTAAGTTTTTTTTTTAAGTTGTTCCTTTCTATTGCTAGTTTATTGAATTTTGTTTTGATCATGAAAAGGTGTTTGATTTTTGTGAAATACTTTTTATGTGTCTGTTAAAATAATCATGTAATTTTTATCCTTTATTAATATGGTATATTTCACTGATTGAGTTTCATATGTTGAACCAACCTTGCATTCTTGAGAAAAATCTCATTTGGTCATGGTGTGTGCAATCCTTTTTATATGCCATTGCATTGGGTTTGCTAGTATTTTATTGAGGATTTTTATGTTATGGTCGTGGACTTTTCTAACGGGAAGTTTTTGATCACTTGTTCAGGCTGTTTCCTCATTATAGAACCACTCAGACTGTTTCTTTTGGTTTTGGCAGTTTTTATAGGAATTTGTTCATTTCACCTAAGTTTTTTAATTTGGAGGTACACGTTTTCACCTTTTTATTTCTGTAGGGTTGGTAGTAATGCCCACACTTTCATTTCTGGTTTTAGTAATTTGATTGATGTTTTGTTTCATGGTCCATCTAGCTCAAGATTTGTTCATTTTGCAGATGTTTTCAAAGAACCAGCTATGGGTTTTGTTAAATTTTTTTTAAGATTTATTTGAGGGAAAGTACAAGCAGAAGGGGTAGAGAGAGAGAGAGAAGGAAGGAGAATCTCAAGCAGGCTCCCTGCTGAGGGGGGAGCTCCACACAGGGCTCAATTCCAGGACCCTGAGACTGCAATCTGAGCCAAAACCAAGAGCTAGATACTCAACTGACTGTACCATTCAGGCACCCCATTATTGATTTTTCTCTATAGTTTTTCTAGTTTTTATTTCATTTATTTCACATTTAATCTTTTAAAATTTTTCCTATGTGCTTTTTGTTTTTTTGCTTTTTTTCCCCCTACTTCCTTAAGGCAGCTTTAGGTTTTGATTTAAGGTCTTTTTTTTTTTAAGATTTATTTATTTATTCACGAGAGACCCAGACTGAGAGAGAGAGAGAGAGAGAGAGAGAGAGGCAGAGGGAGAAGCAGGTTCCTCAATCCCGTATCCTGGGATCAGACCTGAAACGAAGGCAGGCACCCAACCGCTGAGCCACCCAGGTATCCCAAGGTTTTTTTTTTTTTTTTTAATATAGGCACTTACAGCTGTAACTTTCCTTACAAGTACTGCCATATATTTTAGTATGTTGCATTTTCATTCATCTCAAAGTATTTTCTAATTCTTTTTTTTTTTTTAAGATTTTATTTATTTATTCATGAGAGACCCAGAGAGAGAGGCAGAGACACAGGCAGAGGGAGAAGCAGGCTCCATGCAGGGAGCCCGATGTGGGACTTGATCCTGGGATTCCAGGATCACACCCTGGGCCAAAGGCAGGCGCTAAATTGCTGAGCCATCCAGGTGTGTCCTGTATTTTCTAATTCTTGTGATTTCATCTTTGATCTATTAATTATGTTAATTTCCACATATTTGTGAACTTTCCAGTTTTCTGTATTGATTGCTAATTCCATCGTGGTCAGAGAACATAGTTTGATTTCAGTCTTTTAAAATTTATTTAGACTTGTTTTATTGCATTACATATGGTCTGGATTGTAAAATACTCAAAATTCACTTAAGATTGTGTATTCTGCTATTGGACTATTCTACAGATGTCTTTAGTTCTAGTTGGCTTATAGTATTCAAGTCTTCTGTTTTGATATGCCTTGTTCTATTCATATCAAAAGTGAGGTATTTCTAATTGTGGATTTATGTTTTATCCCATCTGTTCTATTTTTTCTTCATGTGTTTCAGTACTCTGTTCTTAGGTTCACCTGTGTTTATAATTGTTACATCTTCTACATGGATTAATCTTTTTTCACTATAAAACACCTTTCTTTGTCTCTAGGGACATTTTTTTCTAGAGAGGGTGGGAGGGGCAGTGAGGAAGAGAGGACGAGAGACTCTTAAGTAGGCTCCACGCCCTTTGCAGAGCCCGATGCAGGACTTAATCTCACAACCTCTGAGATCATGATCTGAGCCAAAAATCAAAAGTTGGGTCTAAATCAACTTAGACCCACCCAGGTGCCCCATAGGGACAATTTTTATCTTAAGATTTATTTTGTCTGATGTTAGTATAGCCACTCCATCTCTTTGGCTACCACTTTCAGGGTATATCTTTTTATAACTCTTCACTTTCAACCTATTTGTGTCTTTGAATCTCAAGTGTATTTTTATATAGCATATATTTGGATTATGGCTTTTAAAAATCCATTTTGCCAATCTCTGCCTTTTTAGTTGTAGAGTTTAGTCCATTTACATTTAATTCATTTTTTTTACATTTAATTCACTATTGGTAAGCTAGAATATGCATCTGTCCTTTTATTATTTACCATAGGTCTCATGTCCTTTCTGTTCATTAATTGCCCCTTTTTTGGTGTCAAGTATATATATATTCTTTAGTGTACCATGTTGATTTCCTTGGCTTCTTTTACTATATTTTTTTAGTTACTTTGTTGCTCACTGCTCTGGAGATGACAAAAAGCATTTTAACTTATAACAATCTAGTTCAAATTAATACCAACTTCAGTAGAATACAAAAACTTGACTCCTCTATGGCTGCGTTCTTCCTCATGTGCTGATAGCATCACACAGATGACATCTTTTACATTTTATGCCAATCAACCCAGATTTATAATTATTGCTTTTATTCAGTTATCTTTTAATAAGATAGAAAAAATGATAGATATTTATATTGTCTTTTTTATTTAACTGTGTACTTTTTGTGTATCTTTGCTACTTCCTGTGGATTAAAGTAACTGCCCAGTGTCTTTAAATGTCATTTAAGCCTGAAGGACTACTACCTTTAGTATTTATATAGGACAGGTCTGCTAATGACACTCAGTTTTTGTTTAATTTGGGAATGTCTTAAATTCTTCCATTTTTTGAAGGATTGTTTTCTTGGCCATAGAATTCTTGGTTGAGTTATTTCCATCAACACAGATGAAAGCCCAAATGTTTCATCTCCGTTTTCTGGTTTCCCTGGGGTTGCTGATGAGAAATAAGCAGTCAGTCTTAATCTTATTGAGGATTCCTTGTACATGATCTGTGAGGAGTTGCTTTTGTTTTGCACATTTCAAGGTTCACTTTACTTCTGGCTTTGACACTTTGATTCTAACATCTCAGTGTGACTGTTTGTATTTATCCTACTTGGACTTTATTGAGTTTTTTGGCAGCGTAGGCTGATGTTTTTAATAAAATTTGGGGAGCTTTAAAAATGTTTTTCTTCATATTTTCACCCTTTCCTTTTTTTCTCTCTTTCTGGGACTTGATTGTATCCCAAGGGTATCTGAGACTCGCTTCATTTTACTTCATTTTTTTCTTTCTCTTCTCACACTGGATAATCTTAATGTACCTATCTCTTGGTTTGCTCATCCTTTCTTCTGCCTTTTTAAATCCTGAGATGGTGTACTGAATTTTTCATTTGTTATTGTACTTTTCGGCCACAGAATTTCTGATTAATTCCTTTTTGTAATCTTAACTCTTTGGTGAGACATTGTTCTCATACTTAATATTTTAGATGTGGTTTCCTTTTACCTATGTAAGCATATTTAAAACAGCTGAGTGACATTGACATCTTTGTCTAGTATTTGGAATGTCTAGTCTTTGTCAGGTAATTTCTTTTGATTTCCTTTTATTTCCTCTGTGAATGGACCACATTTTCTTGTTCCTTTGCATATCCTATAATTATTTTGTTGAAAAGAGGTTCTTAATTTAATAGGATAAGTCTGGAAGTCAGATTATCCCTTTTCCCCCAGGGTTTGTTCTTTCTGTTTGCTGTTGTTCAGTGGCTTTCCTCAACTACTTCTGTAGAATTTCTACTCAGTTACCTTACTGGTTAGCTAATGATTGCAAAGAGATTTTCTTATATACTTGGAACCAGTAGGTCTCCAGCCCTTGCTAAGGGCCTCAGCATACCTTCCACAATGAGCCATACAGCTTACTACACTACACTACAGTAGCCTTTAATTCCGTGCTTGTGCAGAGCCTTAACCTTAACCAGAAGTGAGATCTCAGGGCCGCCTTAGGTCTTTTCTGAGTGTGCATGTGGCCCTCTAGATACCCAGAACCATGTTGAACTTTTTAAATCCCCCTATAGAACTCTCATCCCCTAACTTTTCTTTGCAAGTAGTTTTTGGTAATCTTTTATTTGCCCACATTATTCACTACTTGAGACACCAAATGTTTAACAGTTGCCTTTTATTGTTGGACAAACTTCCCTGGAGAAAGGCTGTTAGTACTAAGTGAAACAAGGCAGGTAAAGCAAAGACATCCTTAATAAAAATGGAAACTGGCAGGGAACCACCAGAAAGGTCAAGTAATGACAGTCTCTGAGGATGGGCTTGAGCTCCAGCCTTGTTCTACCCCTGCCAGTGGCTACCCGGCTGCTAATTTTCACTCTTTATTGGGCTCTTTATTTTCAAGGTGACTGCAGAGCTAGGGAGGAGGAGATGGAGTAGTGCAAGGTAAAAGGCCACAAAGCTTACAGTTTTTACCAGGATCCAGCTGATGTTACCCAGTTACTGTAAGCCTTTAATTTCCAGAATTCTGAAAAAGTTCATTTGAACAGGTTTTGTCAATGTTTTCATTGACCAAAAAAAAACTTTTGGACGTCCTTACTTGACCGTTTAGCTGACGTTACCCTGATCATCGAATTTTTTTAATTTAAATATATTTCCAATATGTGCACCAGAGCCTATAAATTTTTTTCTAAGTAGGGATTTAAATGCATTTATGACTTGTTATTAATTATCATTTACTTAATCTTTCGGATTTCCACTGGATGTCTTGTTAACCCCTGAAGAAGTGTGTAGTTTATCTTCAAAATATTTGGGACTTCTTGTTTTTGTAATGGAGTTCTTAATCTTCATTCCATTATGAGTTTAGAGTATCTTCCATATGATATCAGTCTTGAAATTTGCAGAGGTTTTCTTTATGGTCTAGCATATGCCCTAGTTTGTTAAATGTTCTGTGTATACTTGTAAAGAAAGGGCGTAGGGTACACGTTCATGACCTGTTTTATGTCCAAAAGGTCCAGTTTGTTGATTCTACATTTCACATCTTCTGTATTTTTCTTATTTTTAGTCTGTTTATCTGATCAGTTACCAAGGGAGAAATGTATTTTTTGTTTAATAGATTTTTGTAAAGTTTTAGAACTGTAACCACCTATGGATTGATCCCTTAGTGCTTATGAAAAGCCCTGGTTTTATCTCTTATTTTTGCTTTAAAATTTACTTGATAGTTGTTCACACCAGCTTTCTTTGATTAGCTTTGGCATGGCCTTTTACTGTATTTCTCAACCTATCACTGAACTTGCATTTGTAAGAGCTGACTCTGTTAAACAGCAAATAGTAGAAATTTTTATTTTTTTTTTAAATCCGTTCTGCCAGTAAGTGTCTTAATTGCAGGTTTTTTTTAACACCTGTCAATATGCTTATGTTTAAATCTATCAACTTTATTGGATCTTCTCTTTGTCCTTCATGTCCTATGTGACTGTCTTTTAGATTAATCAGGTATTCTTTCTTCAGACTTCCTTCTTCTGTTGTCTAAACATTGTTCCACTATTCTACCCTAGTTTTTTCATTCCTTCCTGGAAAATGCAAGAAACTTGTACAAGTCTGATTACCCTGTTCCCACAGCTTTTGTAGTATTGTTACTATGCATTTTAATTGTGTATAGATTTTTAAATTCCAGAAGGAATTATTTTATATAACTAGTATTTAGTCTTGCTCACATGTGTCTTTTTTCTTATTCTTTTTTTTTTTTTTTAAGATTTTATTTATTTATTCATGAGTGACAGAGAGAGAGGCAAAGATCTAGGCAGAGGGAGAAGCAGACCCCATGCAGGGAGCCCAACCGGGACTCGGGACTTGATCCTGGGTCTCCAGTATCATGCCCTGGACTGAAGGTGGTGCTAAACCGCTGAGTCACCCGGGCTGCCCTATTCTTTTCTGAATATACATGGGTTCACTTTCCTTCTACCAGAGGAACATCTTCAGTGTTCTCTTCAGTGTGAGTCTACTGGCAATGAAATTTTTTTTTTATTTTTTTTATTTTTTATTTTTTATTTTTTTTACTGGCAATGAATTTTAAAAATTTTTCCATGAAAATGTCTTGATTTCACTTTGACTTCTTAGAACATACTTACTGGTTATAGGATTCTTGGTTGCTATCATTCCATTCCATTCAGGTTCATTATCTTTAGGTGTTAAAGGTTTTGTTGAGAAATCCGTTGTTCTTTTTTGAAATTTCTTGTTATCTGTCTCTTGTGCAGTTTGTTTTTATTGTACCCATGTCTCTTCTGCTGTTTCATTCTGAGTCTGCATACGATAATATCTTTATTTTTCTTGCTTGTGAGTTCTTGGGCTTCTTTTTGTTTGTTTTTTAGTTCTTGGGCTTCTTTATGGATGGATGGGTTTTCCCTGCTTAGTTCAGTCATTGTCTCTTCACTTATGTCCTCTGCTTCATTTTTCTCTTTCCTTGTTACTGCAATTAAACATTTACTCCACTTATTCAGTCCTTGGTCTCTCATCTTCTTTTTGGTATCTTCTATTTTTTCTATCTTTCCTTTGTTTTGGACATTTTGGCCCAGTGTTCTAGTTCACTTCTTGTCCTGTGCTGTGCCTCATTGGCTGTTAAACTCCACCTAAGAATTTCTCACTTCCAGTATTTTGCTGAGAGCTTTTGGTCCCTGGCTTCATGCTGGTTCATTTTTACCCTGAAGTGCCCTTGGGGTCCTAGCCTAGAGGACAGGGTGTCCTGTTAGACTTGTTGGTGGGCAGGGCCATGAATCTTAACCTCTTTCCCTTTGTTTTTTCAGGTCTTAGACCCAAACCCCCATATTGCTGAGCAGGGGCAGATGCCATCAGAGGGTCAGTGACTTGGGTGCTCTGGTGTTTGCTTTCTCTTCTGGGTTTCTGCTTTCAATCTGAACTAAACTCGTAGTTCTCTACTGTTCTCTGTGCTCTCAGATGCTGTGGAGATAATGTCTGTCTTAAGCGGTATTTTTTATTTTCTGGAAGATTAGTCTGAATAAACCTTGTCAGCCACAACTGGAAATGAAACTTGAATGGTTTTAAATTTTGATTTAAACTTTGTTTTAACCTTCTCAAGGAACTGGTACCTATTGTGAATGGTTGCTGTAAAGAAATACAAAGAGAGAGCATGTGTAAAGAGCTTAGTATACATCCAGTTGCCTATAATGAGTAATTTTTCCAATTTCATTCATTTTTCAACTTTTTTTTGTTGTTGAAAAAAATATAATTCTTGGAAAACTTTGTCTTTCCACTTAAGTTCTTTAGCTCTATTACACCAAGCAGACCATTTGCTGGTCTTCTGTAATCAAATTTTAACTTTGGAGGTCTCCTGTGAACCTTCTAGTTTTTGGACATATTTATTTTAAAATCTTGTTCTTTGCTTTTTTTCACCTTTATTCAGGTGTAGATTTCATGTTAAGCTTGCTGCCTCATGATTCTGTTGGTCTGAAAATACTTGATCAATATCGGTTGTAACTTGTATTTTAAAATAGCCTTTACATTTGATATTGCCCAAAAGCCAGTGCGCAGATACCATCTCCATTTACTCCAGCCTGTCCTCAGGATGAGAGAGCACTTCACAGGTGACAGTGAGTACTTCTATAAAGTGGCTGTGGCAGTGCTGATGGTCACCACCTGGATGCAGTAATTCATTAGGGATTGCCAGAGAGTGCTTGTATAATTCTCTTGCCTTCATTTATTAGCTGATAAACTTTTGTAAAAGCAAACTTCACTCGTCATCCATTTGATTAAGTGGAAGAATGAAACACTAAGTAAAGCCACAAAAATGCTTGATTATTTTTTTTCACTTCTTTCGTAACATTGAGCCAATTCTCCAGCATTCTCCGCAGCTGACCAGTAAATTGTTTTCCAGTATCATTAGGAACTTATGGTGTGATCTGTTTGTGTCTTGATCCATGCAGTCATCCCTTTTGAAAAGTTCAGATTGTCTAGTCTTTGAACAGTTAAGCTTCTCACACCCAGTAGGGTGACTCTAAAAAAAAAAAAACAAAAACCCAGGCAATAACAGTTGTAGAAAAACTAGAGCCCTCAGACATTGCTACTGCAAAATATTACAGCTGATTTGTTTAAAAAAAAAAAAAAAGTTTAGCAGTTTAGAAAGATAAACATAGAGTTACTATATGACTCAGAAATATGATCCTGAAAAAAAAAAAAATAAAAAAATAAAAAAATAAAAAAAAAAAAAAAAAAAAAAAAAAAAGAAATATGATCCTGGCTGTAGACCTAAAGAGAAATGGAAACGTGTCCACACAAAAGCTTGCATGTGAATGTTTATAACTTACTATACATAATATCCCAAACATGGAGACCATTCAGATGTCTGTCAGCTGATGAGTGGATAAACTAGTGTGGCATATCCATACGATGATATACCATTTGGCAGTAGATAAGAATGAAGGCCTGACTCATGCTAAAATGTGGATGAACTTTGAAAACAATATGCTAAAGTGAGAAAAGCTAGTTAAAGACCATGTGCTATATCATTTCACTTCTGTGAAATGCCCAGAATGAGCAGATATTGTAGATACAGGCTTAATAATAAAGTAGATTATTGGGCTGCTTTTTTTTTTTTTTTAAGATGTTATTTATTTTAGAGAGTGAGAGCATGGAGAGGGCAGGGTGGGCAAAGGGAGAGGGGGAGAGAGACTCTTAAGCAGACTTCCTGCTGAGCACAGAGCCTGACACAGGCCTCCATCCCACAACCCTGAGATTATGCAGGACCTGAGCCAAAACCAAGAGTCAGACACTTAACCTGCTGAGCCACCTAGGTGTCCCAGTTATTGGGTTTCTTTGGACTGGGAGAAGTGGGAGGGAAATGGGGGTTTATTGTAAAGGGTACCCATTTCTTTTTGGGGTGATAGGATGTTCTAAAATTGTGATTGCACAACTCTTTGGAAATACAAAAATCACTGAATTGCATGTTTTTAGTGAGTGAATGTGACTAAGGAGAAAGGAATATTTGCAGTACATAACACTTTCTTAAAGTGTTCTTATGGGGCAGCCTGGGTGGCTCAGTGGTTTAGCGCTGCTTTCCGCCCATGGTGTGATCCTGGAGACCCGGGATCAAGTCCAATGTCAGGCTCCCTGCAATGGAGCCTGTTTCTCCCTCTGCCTGTATCTGTGCCTCTCTCTCTGTGTCTCTCATGAATAAGTAGATAAAAATCTTAAAAAAAAAAATAAAGTGTTCTTATGAGTTAGACTAAACCCTGTTTTAAAATGGTTAGAACACACATGAAGAGACTGTTCTTTTAGCCATCATAAAATTATCTGCTCTCAGGCCTGGGAATACAGATGTGAACAGATGTGCCTCTGTAGAGAAGAGCCATTAACTGTGTGCATGTAACCACAGGAGTCTAGTGGGTAACAGGGACACATAGTTCAGGTTATGCTAAGTTACATGAAAGCCTCTGGACTGGGGCTACATGATAAAGAATGGCACCATGGGGAGGGTTAGTGATTGCATGAATGGTTTCCTCACATACTGTTAAGGGAGATCCTCTTTCTAAGGAAGTGGCATATATATCTCCAATGATGAGAAGCCAGCCTTATAAAGGAAGTGATTTAATACCAGGGCAGAGCAAGTAGAAATGTCCTGGGGTAAGTGGGATGGATCTGAAGTTAGTAGATGATGGATGGAAAGGCTTTAGTGGGATGGGAAGTATGTTAAGTGTAAAGCAGAGTTAATGGGAAGCTGTTTCCGTAGTCCAGGTGAGGCATGTGTTGGCTTGGACTAGGATGGGAACAATAGAAACGGCAAGTGGACAGATTTAGTGTGAATTTCAGAAGTGGGTTCAATAGGACTTGCTGATTGTGGCGGATGAGAGAGACTAGAATCAAATTTGTCTGACACACTTAAATGGATCCACTTCTTAAGATGGGGGGATAGTAGGAGAAAACAGAACAACTAACCAATGAGAGAATGCTAAATCTTAGAAAAGTTAGAAAGACAGGGTAGACTTTTCTCATTCAGTAGGAGAATCTTATCACACATTGAAACAATGGGATTCTATTTTTTTACCTATTAGATTGATACAAAGTAAAGTTTGGTAAGAGTATGGAGAAATAGGTCACATATAGTTGGGAATTAAGACCAGAATGACTCTTGGGGCAATTTTGGCCAACATCTATCCATTTTAAACCTACTGGATCATGAGGAATATGTATTTGTCAATGTTTGCATAAGAAAAATGAAAATAAATGCAGAGGGGTGTATATTGCCTTATTGTTTGTAGAAGAAGAAATAACTACTAGGAAAGACCTGAGTGTCCATCAGTAGAGACATAGTGCACGCTCGCTCACAAGCTGGATGCTGCCACATGACCATGAAGTCGATCTCTGTACACAATGGAAAGAGGTCCAAACTATAGTAAGGGAAGAAAGATCTGAAATAATACAATTTGACTCTTTGTGTCTATCTTGTAAAAGCTCTGTGTTTATGTGCTTTGTGCTCATGAAAGCATCTTCTACAGGTACTTCTGAGTTGGGGAATTTGAGGAAAGAGGATTCTCACTTTATATTTTCCTTTCCTATTTTAAGTTGTGCACATCGCTTCACAGCCTCTTGGCTAAGATCCAGTGAAGTTGTGCACAGCTTTATCAGGAACTCTGAATGTGGCAGTGAACTTCCTATGGGACAGTCTGTGATCGAATCCTAGAAACCTTGGACTGCTAACATCTGTATAGAATATAAACACAAAGAGACTCTGGATATATAGGATCAAGAGCATCCCAGAAGGTTTACCAAGTTCTTAAAAGACAGCTCATTTTTATTTAAATATGCTATTTAAGTATATCTTGTGTTCCAGGGTGCCTGGGTGGCTCAGTCCGTTAAGTGTCTGTCTCTTGATTTTTGGCTCACATAATCTCAGGATGTGAGATCGAGCCCCACATCAGGTTCAGCATTCAGTGCCAAGTCTGCTTAAGATCCTCTATCTCCTCTGCCCCTCCACCCCTCCATGTGCACACATGTGTGCACCCACTCTCTCTTAAATAAAATTTTTTCAAATAAATATAATTTAATATTTTGTAAGTTTACCCAGATTTTAAATTCTTAAAATCCATCTTCTGAATTTTTTGTGTGTGATTTATATTTGCTGTAGATGATTTCGAAAATGCAGTACCAATTTATACATCCTCCTACCTGTAGTCTACTTTGGTCATTTGGAAGACTGTTGGTCCTTTTATGTGTACTTGTGGAAATTTTCATGAGTTGTAATCCTGCTTTTCATGGTTTATTCTCCCTCCCTAGCCACTTAAGCATTCTCCTCTATCATGTGTGGAACCAGGGATATTAATGGCTAAGTTCCTGCCTCTTAATGAGCGAAATAGTTATTTTCAGCTTCTCAACATTAATAGCTTTGTCACAAACATCTTTATAGGTAGGCATTTCTCTGCCTTTATGAGTATTTACTTAGAGATTCTTAGCAATACAATCACTAAGTTGAACAGTTTTAATTTTTTAAGCTCCTTATGATTTATGGAAATGCTATCTTTTTATGGTCCCTCCAGCAATTTGAGAGAGCTTGTCTTATGTATTATGCAGAGAAGAAAATTAGTGAAATGACGCCTCACCACTGCATATTATACCTGTAATTTTTCTGATTTGGTAAGCAGAATTCTAAGTTGAATTCCCATTTGTTTTAAAGTGGAACAAGTTGGGGGTTTTTTGTTTAAAAAAAAAAAATAAAACAACAGTGTTGGCCTTTTATCTTTTCCCTGTTGAATTTCCTACTGACCTTCTTTTTCTCTTTGACTGGAAACTCCACCAGGCACTCTGGAAAACCAAACTGCCTGAAAGACCACTGTGATTCCTTCCTTTGTTGTGAAGTTAAAAGAAAATATGTAGCTTTTTAATTCATTGTTATCTAGTTCCTTTGAATAAAATCCCATGAGGAAAATGTGTTAAAATGGGCTTAAATTGGCAAACACTCTTTACTGGCAGTTTCGACTCTTGGACATGTTAAATGGTGGTCATGAATCACAATTGTCCTGAGTCACACCTGTGTGGCTCCGTGTCTCTGTATTGGAAGGTGTGTGTGCAGGTGCGAATTCAGGTTTGGAATGGCTGTGGCTCCACCTTGAACCTCTGTCCTCTGATTCTTTCCCAGTGAGTACGGAAGTATGGACTAACCTTTAAGTGTTCATTCGTAGGCACATCAGTGCAATTTCTGTTTTTTTCCCAGCAATCCCTCTGTTTTACACAAAATGTAACTTACATAACGTTTTATTCTGACCAAAATTCAAAGAGCAGGAGAGAGATCAGATTTATTTAATGTGCCTTTTTTAAAAAGGAAATTAAGATTGAAAAGTAAGGGTCTATATAAACAGTGCCATGCTTTAAATCTTAACCAAGTGCTTAGGAAAATGTAGTCAAATTTTTAAAGGGTTTTTTTAAATTTTTATTTTGACTTTTTACCTTGCAGAAGAAAATACCAGCTTATTAATGTAAAGGAAAGGCCACCTGATCTCATCCTCACAGAAAGGAGGGCAGGGTTATGAACTGATAGCTACTGGCTGTTTTTAATTTTTCTATTAGGAAAAAGATTCAACTATCTAATCAAAGATATTGTAAATCAGATTAACAAGATATTTGAAAAGTGTTTTTCCTCAGGGAAGTCTTAACTTACCTTTCCCCACTGGACCCAGGGACCTTTTTTTTTTTTTTTTTTTTCGTAAACACTTTTTTCTTTTTTTTAAGATTATTTATTTATTCATAGAGACACAGAGAGAATGAGAGGCAGAGACACAGGCAGAGGGAGAAGCAGGCTCCATGCAGGGAACCCGATGTGGGACTTATCCAGGGTCTCCAGGATCATGCTCTGGGCTGCAGGCGGTGCTAAACCGCTGTGCCACCTGGGCTGCCCCAAACACTTTGTTTTTAGGTAGTGTCTATGCTCAACATGGGACTCGAACTCACAACCTCGAGACCAGGAGCAGCATGCTCCATTGACTGAGCCAGCCTGGCACCCCCAGAGCCAGGAACTTCTTTATGTACTTATCTTTCCTCTTAGCACTTCACTCACATGGCAGTTCATCACTTGTATGATTCTTTAGATTGACTGTTCCACCTCTAGACTTGTAATCTATAAAAGGTGTAAGAGCTGTAGCTGTTTTTTCTTCCTTATCATATTAGCTGGTACCTGACACATAAGAATCTCACTTAAGTACTTTTTTTTTTTTTTTAAACCTAACACATTGACAGAAATTGGATAACACCAGTGTTGGTAAAGGTGTTCACAAATGCAAAGAAAATGATATAAAAGAAATCTATTTTAGGGGATCCCTGGGTGGCGCAGCGGTTTGGCGCCTGCCTTTGGCCCAGGGCGCGATCCTGGAGACCCGGGATCGAATCCCACATCAGGCTCCCGGTGCATGGAGCCTGCTTCTCCCTCTGCCTATGTCTCTGCCTCTCTCTCTCTCTCTCTCTCTCTCTGTGACTATCATAAATAAATAAAAAAAAAATTAAAAAAAAAATAAAATCTTTAAAAAAAAAAAAATCTATTTTAAACTATTAATTTAGAGATTAGAATTGAGGATGAGTGTTGCAGGAATGGAAGTGAGCTTTTACTCTCTACCTTGTGTTTGTGTATTATTTTGAGATGCTACCTTTTTTCTTTAACATAAAGTGTGTGTCTGCCCCGAGAGCTAGCTGTGCCACCTTGGTCATTGCCTCACCTCTTTTGAGCTTTGGTGTCAGTACTTATAAAATGGATATAGTGTCTTTTCCATGTGTTTATCTTTTTCATTTTAATAATTTTACTCCAAGATATTCAACATGTAATTTACATAAACATCATGAGATATTTTGATTTTTTTCATACTGAGTCTTCAAAATACAATGAATATATGTTTTGAAAATTTGTGGGCAGCTCCAGTGGTGAGGCGGTTTGGTGCTGCCTTCAGTCCTGGGCGTGATCCTGGAGACCCAGGATTGAGTCCCATGTCGGGCTCCCTGCATGGGCCTGCTTCTCCCTCTGCCTGTGTCTCTGCCTCTCTCTTTCTGTTTCTCATGAATAAATAAAATCTTAAGAAAAATAAAAATAAATTTGTATTGTGCTATAATTAATATATAACATTACATTAGTATTAGATGTATATGATTTGATGCATGTATTTATTGCAAGATGATATGCAATTCTGATGATCTGTATTATATTTCACATTTCACAACTGATTTGATTTGAACTATAAATTTTCATCTGAAGTAGTTGATACATATTTAAGTCTATAAAATACAAAGTCGAAAATGCAGATTCACGTCAAGTTGTTCTGAATCCTCCTAAAAGTGTTCCAATAACAGACCCAAGTTGCCAGTTTTTTATTTAAATATCAATTCACCTCCCTAGTTGGAACAGCTGCTTTTTAAGTGCCCATTGACCTCCTTCCTGTGTGCTCTGAATGGTCGACAGTTGTAGAGTAATGTGTGATAGGCAGGCCAGGGGATGGCATCCATCCTCTTTTGTTCGCCTTAGGATTCTTCAGCCTGGCAGCCAGTCCAAACTTGCTTGTGTCCTTGGCTCTCCAAGTGAAATTTCTGGCTTTCATATTTACTGTGGGGATTCCCATTGGTCCATACACTGCCCTCTGATG
Organism: Canis lupus familiaris; assembly: GCF_011100685.1. Taxonomy (NCBI): domain Eukaryota; kingdom Metazoa; phylum Chordata; class Mammalia; order Carnivora; family Canidae; genus Canis; species Canis lupus. The sequence goes on along the minus strand of NC_049224.1, from coordinate 54,937,517 downwards.
AGACTGTTTCAGGGTTTGACCAAGAAGCAGAGCCGCTGCAATGTTTATTATGGACTAAGGATTTATTACAGGATTTACATTTCATAGTTGGTGGGGTTGGGAAACGAAAGGTCACAGAAGCATCACTAAAGAGCTCTCTTAAAGGACTGGTGTAGGTGGACAGTCAGGGCTTATAGGGTACTCTAGGAAGCAAGCACATGTGGCTAGCAGGGTCAGCCCTGCAGGGGAGTTGGTGGAGAATCTGTACAAAGCCACAGACCTGGAGATAGGTCTGGGCTTGCTCTTGTCATCAAGGTCTATTCTGGGCAGAACCACAGAGGTGGAGTGAAGGAGGACAAGCACACACTGGATGCCAGCATCTTTGTGTCCATCCCTCACTATGTCCAGCTCTGCTAACCTCATGCTGTCTTACTTTCTCAGTCGAGCTCTAAGTGAGGTTGGGACAGAACAATACTTGGACTTGAGGAACTGTGGTAGCAAGTGGGAGGGGAAACCCACCCTGAGACTCCAGTCCCAGGAAGGAAATGCATTTTTATGAGATTGCATTTTATGAGATTGTTCTAGAATCTGTCCATGGAGTCTTTCTTTCTCACTTTGTAAAGTAGGGTTTTTGAGGTTGAATTTATAAAACCCTTGATCTGTGAGATGCCATCCCCATCTGCTGGAAGGGCAGGGCTTTGCCACTTAAAGTGAAGGCTTGATGATGTTTTGAGCCACAGGTAAGACTACTCCCACTGTAGTGTGTGCACTCCACCTTCTGAATGTAGGTGTTGTATTTCTTTCTGACTGAAGAAGCAGCAGGTCCAGTGATGGGAGCTGTGCAGAGGTCAAGGGTCAAAGCCAGAATCTGCACCAAGGAGAGAGTTTCTGCTGTGAAGTGAGAGGCGTGGACTAAGTGGACTCCAAAGTTCCTTTTATTTTTAATATTCTGTGGTTTGTTGTATTTAAATTGTAGTTCTAATTTTGTATTGTCATTGAACTCATAATGTGTGAAGTTTAAAATCTCTTAACATGGATTTTTCTTGTTTAAAAATTTTTAGACTTTTTATTTAGGGAATATTAAATCTTAGTTACCTTACCCTGTTTAATAGCCTGTATGTTTTTCTTGTTTCAATGTGTTTATGGTAAAACATTTGAAGAAAACAGACAAAAAATAATCCTGTGTAATCCCAGTACTCAGGGATAACCATTAACATTTTAGCATACCCAGTATTTTTCTAACATATATATTTATTAAACTGAAAGCTTTGTGAACACACAACATGATGATTTGCTTCTTTCTCTTTTATCTTTTATAATCATTGACTTTTTTTTTGTAAAGATTTTACTTCTTCATGAGAGAGACCTAGAAGCAGGGACACAGGCAGAGGGAGAAGAGGCTCCCTGCAGGGAGCCCAATGTGGGGACTTGATCCCAGGACCCCGGGGTCACACCCTGAGCCAAAGGCAGGGTGAACTATACATTTTCATTTATAGATGCTCAACCACTGAGCCACTCAGGTGCCCCTAGAATCTTTCTGTCAGAGTTACATAGCATTTTACTGTGTAAATAGACACAATATGGGATTCTAAATCCAGATTCATGGAGAAAATTCAGAGAGTCTAGGAATTTGGACAGGTGAATACATCTTTATTTTATCTTTAACCAATGTTTACCTGAAATGTAGTGTTTCTATCTATTGTAAATGTTGGCAACAAATCACAATAGTAACAGGGCCTAATTCTTTGGTAATAATCTTCATCATCCATTGGATGGTCAGACACTTTATATCTGATTTCTTTAGTCATTGCACATATTTTGAAATGTTGTCTATACTCCTCATTACTTCAAAATTACTATTAATTTACATATTTAACATTATTCTCAACATTGATAGGCTTTAGGAGATTTCCAAATTGTTCATGGTTTAAAAAGTTAAGAATTTCAGGGGCATCTTGGTGGCTCAGACAGTTAAGTGTCTGCTTTCAGATCAGGTCATGATCTCAAGGTCCTGGGGTCAAGCCCCACATCAGGCTCCCTGCTCAGTGAGAAGTCTGCTTCTCCCTCTGCCTTTGCACCCTGCTTGTGCACATGCGTGCTCTCACTCTCTGTCAAATAAAATCTTAAAAAAAAAAAAAAAAGTTAAGAATTCCAAACTATTGGAGATCATTTGCTTACATAAGTGTGTATTTTAAACATTAGTAGGAAGTACCTAAAGGTAAAACTTTGGCTACATCTTTGGTTATTTGGACATAGAATAAATCTCTAGAAGTAAAATTCCTTATCAGATAAGTATCTTTCAAAGTTTTGAGTGTATATCAGATCACCTTCCAGAAATCTTGTACCAGAGTCCTCTTTTCCATATTATATGAAAGCACCTACTCCTTTTAAGAATCACTAGCTTTTATATTCTCTAGATCTGCTGTGGTTTGGCACTGTAAGGGTTTCTAATTTGGTGTCACGTTGAAGGAACCTGTGCAAACTCCAGATTTGAACAGCAGAGCATCACACTTCATTGTGTTTTGATTACACTAGTTGTACATGCAACTCAGGCATAGCCTCTGGCAGCATGTTATATTCCAAGACTCTGGATCAGGGTCTTCAAGCCCTCTGTTTCAGATATGGCCATACCAGGAGCCATAAATTAGGTTGAATCAGCAGTGCTCTCGTTTTCCATGGGGAAGAATTAAATTGTCACATTCAAAAATAATACACATAACACGCACATGAGGCAGTGGAATCTTGGAAACACCAGAATGTGAACTTGACATTTTGCTGAAAAATTGGGAGATTTGGGGGAGGATGATAGGAGAGAAGCTATTGTTAAAAATTGAACCCTTGATAGGATGGGATGGGTTTAGTACAAAGCTCCATGGGGACCTAAGTGGTAAAAAGAGAATCCACTAATTTACTGATAAGTCTGAGTTGGGGCAGATATGAGTGCAGACTTATCTAGGAAAGTACCCCAGGGTAGGAGAGAGGCAAGAGAACAGGTGGTTCTCTGGATTTGCATCCCACCTCTGCCACTTAGTAGCTTTGTCACTTTGGCCCTCTCTGGGCCTTGTTTGCTCTCTGGAGAAAAAGGTTTTAACCAACTGTTTTTCTAGATCCCTTCCTGCTTTTCTTTGTGGCCGACTCTTACTTGGTGACAGGGTGTTAGGGGCTTTTGTCCCAGAGCTCTCAACCCTGCCTTTAGTAATTACTTTCTTGATCAATCCTTGCTTAACAGACCTGAATTATGCAGAATGCTCTTACTTGCAAATAACCAAACACCTGATTAGAACTAACCTTAGCATATTACGAGATGTGTTGGAAGGCTCTTGGTATATACCTCACAGAATTGGAAGAAATGGCCGGAAAACTAAGTAAGGACATTGAATCCAGAGCCTTCAATGTTAAGATCCTGTCTCTTTGTGGCCTCTCCCCAAGTGTGGGTTTCATTTTCTCCTTTTGCACAATTGCCCCATTATCTGGGTGGGGAAGGGGTTATGCTTGCCTTCTCTAGCATCATGAAGCCAGGAAATGGTTCTTCTTCCACTATGTCTAATTAGAAAAATTGCAAAAAGGGCAACCCCCAGGTGGCTTGGTGTGAGTTGTGCCCATACTTGGACAAGTCTCTGTAGTCCCAGGAATGGGTTATTCAAGCCCAGGTGGGGTTACATGTTCACCTGTGGACCATCACTAATCAGTGAAGCAGAATCCTGCAGGAGGGTGGCATTTGCCTTTAGGGACCATTTATATGCCATAGGAAGAAGAAAAGATCAAACAAAAACCTGATGTGTGGGAGATTTTTAAAAACATGGTCTGGGAGAACCATGAACAAGGTAGCTGCAATCTTAAAACGTTGGTTTGTATACATCCTGTTGATTTAGAAACAAACAAGGATGCTTGGGTGGCTCAGCAGTTGAGCATCTGCCTTCAACTTGGTATGATCTTGGAATGCCTGGATTGAGTCCCACATCGGGCTCCCTGCATGGAGCTGGCTTCTCCCTCTGCCTATGTCTGTCTGCTTGTCTCCCTTCCTCCCTGCCTCATGAATAAATAAAATCTTTAAAAAACAAACCAATATACCCACAGTGAGATACCCGTTCACACCGATTAAGATGGTCATTGTTAAAACAGTAGAAAGTAGTATGTGTAAGGATGTGGAGAATTTGGAACACTTGTGCATCATAGAATAAAACTAGTGCTGCCAGTATGTAAAGCTGTATGGTGGTTCCCAAAAATATTAAATGTAGAATTACCATCAGAGGTGTGTATATGTGTGTATATATAAAGGAATTGAACCCATATTTGTACAATGGTATTCACAGCTGTACTTTTCACAGTAGGCAACACGTGGAAATAACCCAAATGGCCATTGACAGTTGAGTGGATAAACAAAATGTATATACAATGTAGGAATATTATTCAGCCTTAAAAAGGAAGTATATTTTGATACATGCTACAACATGGATGAACCTGGAACATCCTACAAAGTAAAAAAAAAAAAAAAAGTTGGACACAAAGGACCAATAATATAGGAATCTGTTTCTCTGAGTTACCTAAAGTATTAGAGAATTCATAGAGACAAAGTGGATTACCAGGGACTGAGGATGGGGCTTGTAGGGTTAGTGTTGAATAGGTACAGAGTTTCAATTTGAGGTGAAAAAGTTCTGGCAATACATAATAGTGCTGGTAGGTGCACAAAAATGCAAATATACTTAATGCCTCTGAATTGTATACCTAAAAATGGCCAGAATGGTAAAATTTTATTTATAGTTTATTACCACAGTGAAAAATATTTTAAAAATACAACATACTTCTTGCATATTTAATTTGATATCTAAATAATCATCATAAGTAAAGTAGCCAGTGGAATAAAAATAGATGTATTTAATACCTGTTCTCTATTTAAAAATACATAAACCCATTCTTGAACATTAGGACACTTTTTCATTGTTCCTCTTTATTCCTTGTATTTCTAGTCTGCTTCTCCTGTGAAATTTTATCCTAATGTATTTTATACTTACGAGTCTTGTCGATCATAGGTTATTCTTCTTTGTAACAAAAACAGTACATAAATTGAAATTTTAAATTATTTTCTGTGACTAAAAGGCTATAAGTATCCTGGATTGCTGTAGCCTTGGTTTGCTAGGACAGTTGATTAAGACAGTCTAAATGTTACAAATTTTCATGAAATTTTCTTTAATGATTGTTTATTGGAAATGCTTCTTAATGAGATGAGACATTTAAAAAACCCATGTAATTTTAGAAGACTCACTTATTGCTGGAATGACTCAGAGTTTTCAGCACCAAATATATTCCTATTTTTTTTTGCTTTTTTATAGATCTGTGCTCTGAGTAAACTTATTCACATAAATAAAAAGATGGGAAATGAAGGAGTTATTAGAGCAGTGTCTTTCAGCTTGAACTCCTCAAATTCTCTGCAAAAAATCAGACATCTGTCATTATTTTTAGTTTTGTACTTGCTGACAGTTCCATTCACTCCTTCATATTTGTGACAAAGGAGGAACTGGAACCCGTCTAATTTGTGAAAAGATTTGTTACCTAAGTCATCAGTTATTGAATTTCTCAGTTTTTTGAAAGTATACCAAGAGTGCTTTATGAAGGTCTTAGATAACTAGTATGTCTGTCATTCTTTGACTTAGAGACCTTGTTTACCTCCATTTACCTAAAGGGTCGAGAAAATTGTTAATTTAAAAATACACCTTTGCCACTACAGTATCTTAAAACACTATTTACCTTACACTTGCTTTAAGGTATGTATTGTCAGTATTTGGGTCTATAGATTCTAACATGCTGTGCTTTTTTTTTTTTTTCATGCTGTGCTTAATAGAAAATGTCAGCCATAAAATCTAATGAAGTCCGTTCTTGCTGTCAAACCACTGAGTTCAGACTTACCTTTTGTCAGAAGTCTTGCTTTATTTTCCCCAACATTCTACTATGAATGTTTTCCAACATAGAGAAAAGCTGAATGAATTATGAAGTGAATACCCATCATACCTACCACCCAGATTCTGCAGTTGACACTTTGTAAGTTTGTCTTACCACATACCTATTTATCCGTCTCCTTAACCATTCATTTATCACTTCATTTTACTTTGACCATACATTTCAAAGTAAGTTGCAGACATGGATATTATTCACCCCTAAATACTTCAGTATGCATATCATTAATGTTCAGTATTTGTTTACAATTTTTTTTAGAGATTTATTTATTTATTTATGATAGGCATAGAGAGAAAGAGAGGCAGAGATTCAGGAGGAGGGAGAAGCAGGCTCCATGCTGGGAGCCTGAAGTGGGACTCGATCCCGGGATTCCAGGATCGCGCCCTGGGCCAAAGGCAGGCGCCAAACCGCTGAGCCACCCAGGGATCCCCTGTTTACAGTTTTTTGAGGTAAAATTTCTACATAGTGAAATATAAAAATCCTGTATGGATCACTAGATGCATCCTGACAAATGCACACACCCAACTCTAGGTCCCATCAAAATGTAGTATATTACCATCCTCTCATAAAGGTTCCTCCTGCCTCTTCCTAGTTAGCTCCCTCCACTCTCCTCCTCTACCTCCCCCAGAAGTAACCACCAGATTTCTTTTCACCATATATTAGTTTTGCCTGCTCTAGAACTTCAAATAAGAGTATGTAGATATGATTCCATTTATGTAAAGTTTCTTTCAATGTAATTATTTCAAGATTCCTCCATGTTGCATCTATTAGTTTATTCCTTTTGGCTGCTGGGTCATATTCCAGTTGATACATCAGCCACATTTTATTCCTCTGTTGATGGTCATTTGATCTGTCCCCGGTTTTGGTGATTATGAATAAAGCTGTCACCATTCGAGCACAGACCTTTTTGTAAATCCATGCTTTCATTCCTCTTGGTTGAATAACTAGGAGTGGAATTTCTGGGTCATAGAATAATGTTATGCTTAGTTGATAAGTGTGCAGACCTTTTTCAGAAGTGATTGTACTGCATATAATAATGCACGGAAGTTCTGATCTGCAACATTAACTAAATGTTGACAAAATGTGGAACTAGTCTTTCTAATTTTATCTGTCTGGTGGGTGTGTAGTAGTTCCCTGTGGTCCAATTTGCATTTCTTTGACTAATGATGTTGAGCACTTTTTCAAGTGCTGTTTGACCAGTTATTTGTCTTTGTGAAATGCCTTTTCAGTATTTTGTGCCCTTTTGAAAAACACTTTTTTCTTTTGCTTTTGAGTTAACATTTCCTATATACTCTCCATACTAGCCATCTATCCGATATGGTTTTGGATATTTTCTCTCATTTTGTAGCTCGTCCAGTTATTTTCTCAATGGTGTCTTGATGAGCAGAAGTTTTTAACTTTGATAAGCTCAGTTTATCAAAAGTTTTTTCTTTTTTTTAGGATTTTATTTAGAGAGTGCACAGGCATGCCCATGTGTGCAGGAGCAGAGGAGCGGAGCAGAGGGATAAGAAGCAGACTGCCTGCTGAGCAGGGAGCCTCCATCCCAGGACCCTGAGCTCATGACCTGAGCCAAAGGCAGATGCTTCCAGGCTCCTCCCAAAGCTTTTTTTTCTTTTCTTTCTTTTTTTTTTTTTTTTTTTTTTTTTTTAAGATTCATTCATTCAGAGAGAGCGCAAGAGAGGCAGAGACACAGGCAGAGAGAGAAGCAGGCATCATACAGAGAGCCTGATGTGGGACTCGATCCAGGGTCTCCAGGATCACAACCCGGGCTGCAGGCGGCGCTAAACCGCTGTGCCACCGGGGCTGCCCTTTTTTTTTCTAATGATCATTGCTTTCTGTATCCTCCATAGGAAACCTTCGTCTGTGCACTCCTCCCACCCCAAGTCACAAAGATAGTTTATAGTTTCTTAGAGAAGCTTGTTTTAACTTTTTAAAGCCTCTGATCCATATTGATTTAATGCTTGTATATGGTGTGAGGTACGGGGTCAAGATTTATTTTTCTCCCTGTGGATCTGTGGTGGTTCCAGTACTGTGTGTTAAAGGGTCTTTCTCCACTGAATTACTTGAAGACCAGATATATTATTGGGCTTGTATTGACTTGTATTGACCATGTGGATTGCTTTGGTGGATAGCTATCAACTTTTTTTTTTTTTTTTTTTTTTTTTAGCTATCAACTTTTTGACAATATTTAATCTTTCAGTATATGAACATGGTATATGACATTTTGGAATCTCTAAACATTGTTAGTATTTAAGAAATAGGATAGAAATCACTTTTTACTATCATGGAAATAATTTGTGGAATTTATTTAGAGATTATTAAAAGCAGTCAAGGCTAAAGCCAGTGATCCCATTTTCATGGTGGGACATAGAAAGTGAATTGGTTGTCTTTCATACCTTAATCTGTAATGTGATTTAACATATAACTAAAATCATATGTAAGTTTTCTCTGAATGTCTTAGCCCCGTGTATGTTCTCTCACCTCAACTATTGTTTCACTTATTAGCACACAGATTAAGAATAAATTATTCCCTAGAGTGTGAACTTCTGAGGAGTTGTGATTAATTCAAACTTAACCTTTAATGTTTGATGAATAGTGTAAGAGTAAGTTAATAAGTAAGCCAGGACCTGAAGATTGGCTTTGATGTGAGAGGCCAGAGGGAGCAGTTGAAGGTACTTGTTCAGTGGAGCGAACACCATGAAGAAAGTGGTGTTGAGTAAGAATGGGGTGAATTGCCTGGAAGACACAATCTGGGGTAGAAAAACCCTTCTAAACTTGTGCTACTCAGAGTGTGGCCAGCATACCAGTACTGTTGACATCTTTTGGGAGTTAAAATTGCAAGTTCTGGGCTTGACCCAGACCCACTAAATCTGAATCAGTGTTTCAGAAAGATTCCCTAGTCATTCGTTTGCCCCTTAAAGTTTGAGGAGGACTACTCTGGAGAAGCTTGCAGTTCCCCTGGCTTATGAGTGATTAAGGGCCATAGTTCAAACAGAGGAGTTTAAATGATCTTGACACATGGCTGACTTTTTGCATGTTTGTACTTTATCTTTAAGTTATTAAAATGGATTTTCAGAATCATCATTTTGGTTTTCTGGATTTTTGGGTGAGAAAATTGTCTTTCAGACAGTCATTTAGAAATACATTATTAGAAATGCTACATTATAGGCTTGTTAAAACCTTAAGAACTATAAATCATTGACTTAAGTAGACTTGTCTGACTATAAAGTTAGTCATTTGAAAGAATGTAATGGGGACAAACAATCCAATGTCCTATCTCTGCTATTCGCGAGGACTGTAATTTGGGAGTGAAGCTGAGATTTTATAAAAGAGCTCAAGTGTGGTTGCTAAACAAACTATAATAGTGTGCTGCTTTCAGGTCAAAAGAAGGAAAAGAAAGGAGAGGACAGATTTTATTTTGCATTGTTATAATTGTATAGTAACTAAAGGAAAATCCAATAGCAGCCTGCTAACTTCACACATTAGCTGTTCTTATTTTTCTGTGTTCCTTTACCAAAATTTCCATCAGCATACAGAATTTTCACATTGTTCTACTTATGGTATTAGATGCACCTTTGCTTATGTCATTTAACATGGTTTCCTCCTCTCCAGCTCCTCCTCCAGCTATCCCTTCTCTTTCTCCTCTTCCTCTTATCCCTGGCCTCTCTGGCCTCCATAACTCTGATGTCTGGTTCATCCCAGGCCCTTTAGCACATTGTTTCCTGTTTAAGAGTTCAGATATTCCTCGTTGCTTGACTGAGTGTCAGTTTGAGGTACCAACCTCTCTTCTCCCTTGGTTTGGCTCCTACAAATACACCTTGCTTACCTTCTTCCCTGTCACCTCCTCAAAATTAGGTCTCCTTTTTCCTAGAATCAGCTTGTGATCTTTTCTCTGAAGCCAATTCAGGTGTCCAATGGGCCTCAACTAACTTCTTGCAGTCACCATCTGCCTTGTACTATGGTGCCTGCCTTCATGGTTTCACAAGTGAGGGCCTCCTAGCACTGTTCTTGTCTAACTTCCTGTACTTGCCAGATGCTCAGGAATGGTGGCTGCAGTGGACCCTAAGAAATTCTGTGCTAGAGTTCTGCTGGCAGAGAAGTCCTGAGAGGACAGACAGGTTCTTAACAAAGATGGAGAAGCTGATGAAGCCACTCCAAGGTCTGGAGCCAGGGTCCCTGGTTCACCTCTGCATCTTGAGTCGGCCAAGGGATGCTGTATTTTAGATTGTTGCAAACTTTGAACTTTGGGTCAGTTTATTTATCCCCTTATTAGTTGGCTGCTAAGAATTTGGGAGATTAACCGTAAAGAATATAACTGACATTTTCAAAGGGAAATTATTTTAAAATTTTGAACCAAAGTAAAAACAATTTTTTTTAACCAAGTTAAACTTAAATCAGAAGCTTTATGTAAGTATGGATAAAGGAAACTGTAGAAAAAAGCATTTAAGCTGAGAGACATTGTTCAATAGATTGCCTTAGAATGAGAATTTTCACTTCGTCTTGCACTGGTTACCAGTATTTAAAGTACTTCAGAGTGCCTAGTTGGTGCTTGGCAAAAAATTTTGAATAGCCTTTAGTAAAAATGGGCAGACTCCCGTCCAGCATCTACTGTGAGCTTGAGAAGCAGAGAAAAGCTTTTGCTTTTTACCTCTTACTTCGTGTATTAGCCTGTGTTGACAGTATTTTTCAAACTGTCTTTCAATACAGAGGAAAGAGATGGAGCAGAATGGGTGAGTCTAGAGAGATGGGATCAGGCGGTCATTGGAAAGGAGGCATTTTGAGTAAAATGTTTCTGGAGGGGCACCTGGCTGGTACAGTTGGTATAGTGTGTGACTTTTGATCTCGTGGTCATGAGTTCAAGCTTCATATTGGGTATAGGGATGCCTTAAAGAAAAAAGTCTGTTTGAGTAAAAGGTTTCTGAACACAACTGGCCATGGTTAGAGTGATCATGCCTACCAGTTCACCTACAATCTCTGCTTGCTGTCCTTTTTGTTTTAATTGAAGTATCATTAACATACACTGTGATGTTAGTTTCAGATGTACAGCCTAGTGATTCCACAGTTCTGTATGTTAGTGCTCAGCACAGTAAGCAGTGTCACTGTCTAACCCCTACTACTTTACTAGTATTGTTGAGTATCCTATGCTGTACTCTTCATCTCTAACTTATTTTAAAACTGGAAGTTCATCCTGGTGTGATTATTAAAATTTACCCCCTTTCTCAGAAATGCCTTGGTTTGGAGGATAAATTATATGGTCACCTTACTGAAGATACTGATAAAATACTATGCCAGGCAGTGTACCAGACATTTTATGCGATCCTGATGAAAAGATACTCAGAGATGCTAAGTAACTTGGCCGAAATCACAGTGGCAGACCTGGTGAGCAAAAGCAAGATCTATCAGACTTTTATTTATTTTTTTTATATAAGTATTTTTTTAATTTATTTATTCAGAGAGAGAGAGAGAGACTGAGAGGCAGAGACACAGGCAGAGGGAGAAGCGGGCTCCATGCAGGGAGCCTGATGCGAGAGACTCGATCCTGGGTCTCCAGGATCAGACCCCGGGCTGCAGGTGGCGCTAAACCGCTGCACCACCGGGGGTGCCGTATCAGACTTTTAAAGCTATTCAATTTTTCCCAGTCTGCTACATTAAGCATTTTAATGGGTATGGGCTCCATTGATTTTTTTTTTCTTTTTTTTTTTTTTTTGATCTAGTGAAGGAATCCTGCAGTGGTAGTGAAAGCCTTTTTCTGGAGGAAATGGTAGAATGGAAATTGTCTGGATAAGGCCAGGGGTGAAGCTTGTAGCAGGGATGCTGGGCGGGAAGGTCGGGTTGTGTTTAGATTCTGGAGCATCCAGATGTGTGTAGCCGTCATTGTCCTTAATGAGCCCTGCTGCCTGGGCCTGGGTCTGTTAGCTCAGGGTGTGAAGGTTGTGGAAGTTGTATAGATAGTATCGCTCAGACTTTTATGTGCATAGATATCAACTGGGAATCTTGTTAAAATCCGTAGATCCGCAGATCAATTCCGTAGGTTTCAGGGAGGGGGCTGAGATTCTGTGTTTATAACAAGTTTCTGGTGGTACTTCTAGTGTTGGTCTGTCACATGAGACTTTGGGCAGCAGTGTAGTTGGTGATTAGATTCTCTTTGCCAGGGGCATGGGGGTAGTCACAGACACAAATACTCTCATTTTAGAGGTTGGGGGGCAGTAGCTTCTAGGCATAGGAGGCCTCACCGTGAGGTGGAAGGGACTAAATGGATAGCTGGTTTATGGGACATGGGTACTTAAATGTGGATTGTCTTAAAGGTAGCATTACATTTTTGTAATTAGTACATAAAAATAATTTTTAAAGTATATCCTTAGTTTGTGTGAAGGGTGAACATAGAGAAGCAGGAGGGAGTGAGTGTTCTGGGGTGAGGACAACAGCATGGTACAGTGGTGAGCAGGGCTTTAACAAACAGGGAGCAAGCAGAGTATCTACAGCCAGACAGGAATAACGTGGATGGATGACACAGCAGCAAAGCTCTCTAAAAAAAAAAAAAAAAAAAAAAAAAGAGAGAGAAAGAAAGAAAGAAAAACATGGAAAAAAAACACCTCCAAGGGGAGGAGTCCCTGCTATGGACTGGTCACTTTTCCCCTCTCTGCTCTGCCTGAGTGCCTAAGGACGTAAGGGTAGACAGTGCAGGTGGCTCTGTCTGGCTTCTCCTGTGGCTAACAGCATAATCCCTGCACCGCCCATCTGGGACTCTGTCGGATGGTCCCAGGTGGGCCTGCTGCCTGTATCTGGTTACTACTTGTGTAGCATGGGAGGAGACTCGAGGCGAGGTGCTACCAGCCTGGTCTGGGTGCCAGCGGCCTGTCTGCTGAGGCTGGGATTTTTGCTCTACCCTCTTTTTTTGGTGGGGAAGCCTTGTGACTACAGGTCATGATGGAAAGGGACTGATATAGGCGAGCACATTGGCAAAGAGCAAATGGCGGAGGTTCTGGAATCTCTGGGCAGAGCTGGACTTTGTGGCCGGAGCTGTGAGTGGCACAGAAGCAGGGCCTTAGCCCTGGGCAGCACCCTGAGTGAGACATCAGTGAGCCTCCCAGCTGGCCAGTGTAGCTCTGAATGCTCAGAAGGTCAGGGAAGGGTGTCAGCAGGGCTGGGTAGTAGGAGCCCCTGAACACTGGACACCCAGAATGCTGGGACTGCTTCTCTCCTTTCCACGTCTCTGAAACTGTTAGTGTGGCCCCAGTCTGTCCCTGTGGGTGCAGGAGGGAAGGGGAGCTGGACCTAACCTGTGTGTGCTCCTGACTTGTGCCCATCCTGTTGGGGTGCAGAATTGTCCTGGTCAGGGCACAGCTTATGCCGCATGTGGGTTATGGGACACACCTGAGCAGCCCAGTGACTCCCTTCCCTCTGCCAAAGCTGACCCCTTTTCTCTGTGATGAACTGTTGTAGACAAGCCTGTAGCACCAGGTGGTGGTCCCCAGGGTCCAGGTGTGCAGTGTTTTCCTGAAGGTTATCCCATTCCTCAGTGGTAAACACTGCTGTGTCAGGGTGCTGCTTAGGGGCCACTTGGAGCACATAGATTTTTGCTAGCAGGATTGTGAAGCTTTGCATTGGGCTGCAAAACCAGGGCTTGAGCAAGCAGCTGGAGAGAGTCCAGGACTGGAGTGTTTTTGGGTTTGGGGGTGGAGAGCAGAGGGAGGGGAAGGGAGGGGCAGGAGGGCAGAGCTACACGAGCAGGCAGTCGGCTGCTTTGGCTTTGCTGTCAGCAGAGAGGACTTCAGTCGTGCCCGAGGGCCGCTTGGCCACCATTGCTGGAGACCGGAGGGCGCTGCCTCAGAACCCTGACTTACCGGCACTGCACCCGGACTGTTCCAAGTAGCTGTTGTGCTATCTTTTCCCGGGGAGGCAAGTCTCCTCCCTGTCGTCCCCTCCTGCTCCTCCCCCATTCTGTGAGGGATGATGCCGCTCTCTATTGCACGGCTCAGCCGGCTGATGTCACTGGCAGCGGGAAGCATCAGCAGCCTGATCACATGCTGGCCCAGTCTGTAATGCAGACGGGATAGGGGTGTGTTTGTGGGGAGGGGGGCTGTATGGCAACTGCTTTTGCTCTAACGCCCCCAAAAGTGCAGAGGCAGCGGCCACAGCATCCAGCCAGCTTGGATGTCTGCTCCTTGGGCTTGGGGAAACTATTATTAATAATATTTATTGTTGATAATACTGGGGAAAACAGCCCTTAACTCTGAGGTTTCTGCTGTCCTCCTGTCCAAAGCAGACTTCCAGGACTCTGAAGAAACAGTTGCAAGCAGGATGCTTTTCCCCACCTCTGCGCAAGATTCTTCCCGGGGCCTCCCAGATGCAAATGACTTGTGCCTTGGCCTGCAGTCCCTCAGTCTCACAGGCTGCGACCGACCCTGGAGCACCCAGGACTCGGATTCCTCAGCCCAGAGCAGCACACACTCGGGTGAGTGCCAGAAAATGAGTTGGCTGGGGGAGGGGGGGGGTGTATGGGGTGGTGAGCGAAGACATCCACAGCAACAGTTGTTCTTTTCCCCTTTGCATCACTCCCCCCCCACCCCAATACAACATGGAGCTGTTTTGCAAGAGATGGAAATGCTGGCTGTGAGTGTGGCAGGACAGATGGTTGCTTGTAAAGGCAGGCATGGCTTTTCCACTTACCCTGATAAATTCCCTGGAGTTATTAGTCTGCACCTGGGGTAGCCCTGAGAAGGGTCCCCAAGGTGACAGTCTTAATGCAGAAAAGATCCAGCTAACCTCCTCGAGCCCAGGCCTGTCTTGGAGATGATGAAGCAAAACACTTTTAGGTGGGGGAGGGGACCAGAGGGGCTGATCCCTGGATGTCCAGATTCTGTTTCTCAGTGGTTTTTAAAACTAGGGACCTGTATACGAGGATAGGTGGTCTCTGAATTATGGCAGGGGAATAATTTTAACCTCAGGTGAGGCTGGGTGGCACTAGGATATTGGAATTGACTTACCATCTGGGTGAGAGTCTTGACCCTGGAAAGAGATAGGCAGGGTCAGTGGGGTGGAGTAAGTCTAAGCTGCAGAGCCTTTGTTTTTCTTTGTGTGAAGGGCAACCAAATGGATGGAGGAGGAAGAGCCACTCCCCTTTAAGACCCTGGACCCCTTATTGCGTTGAGAGGATTTGATGGGGACAGATTGAAGGGGCTTCTGGGCAACCCCTTGAGCTGCTTCTGGCAAGACCTTCCCAGTGCCCGTTCATTACCTTCTTGTGGTACACAGGGGACGGTTGACCAGACCAAGTCTTGGAGTATTCAGCAAGAAATGAACTTAGGAAATATGATAGGTAACTTAAAATCCATGTATTTTGCTTTATATAAATTGTGTCTTAATAAAAAGAGTACTAGCAGCAGATACTTTAGGAAGATGGAAAGGTAGTGGAGGTGGGGCAGCCATTTGCTGTTGGTGCTGATCGTGGGATTCACTGAGCCTGCTGTCCTTCCTCGCCTCCCCCACTCCAGAAACTGGCAGTCATGGCAGCAAGGTACTGTCTTGTTGATTTCTCTGGCCTCCACCCTATTTGGTGCAGGTTTTTTTTTTTTTTTTTTTTTTTTTTAAGAATGCTTTGCAGAGCCTGGGACTGTTGTTGTGTCTGCTGGCATTTTAATGGCCAGTTGTTTCAGCAAAATCCCATTTGAGGGTAGGGGGTTGGATTTTTTTTTTTTTTTTTTTTTTTTTTAATTTGAGGATGGGAAAGAGCTTTGCCCTAAATAACTAACTCTGGGTCAAGGTAGAGTTTCTTGAAGTTATTGGCCTTCAGTTGAGGCAGGTTTATCCAGAAAGGTTGGTAACTGCCCTGTTCCTCTGGGCAAGTAAGTGTGGTATCCTGTGCCTGGAGATCATGGCTACGAGGCCGTGGTCTCTGCTTTTATGTGGTACTCTGAAGTCGACCCAATTGGCCTATGAAGCTGACCTTGCTCTCACTCCTACTGTATCTGACCAGAAGACAGAAGAGCTCACAGAGGAGGTGGGCATCTGTCTGTGGTGATCCATGTTTGACTAAGGCACCGTCTTTCACTGATACCAGCTTGGGGCGTGGCCCTGCCTTGTCTCTGGTCTGTCTTAACTACAGGGGTCCTTCTGAAAAGTATTACAGCACATAAAATTGCAGGAGGACCCAATTTGGGCCTTGGAAAGCATGGCCTGAAAGCTACTGTGAAATTGGGCTGTAAAAAAAATAGGATGGACCTGGCCGTAATTTCTCTGGCTTCCATACTACCTGAATGTCCTGTGCTTACAGCTACTTGTCTCCAGAATAGGGATGGATTTATTTCTTGACCTTTCATCTCAGGCACTTTATTGATAAATATTACATGATTTTGTGGATCAGGGAGGGACTTCAGTATGTGGCCCTAGCATTCATAGGGACCAGAGGGTTGCCCCAGTGGTATGATCTGGCTATGGGCAGGGCTGGCGTGACTGTGTCTTTCTTTCTGAGGCTTAAGGACACACGCATCCCTAACACTCGTGATGTTCTTGAATTTTGAAGCTTTGGTGATGGCCACCGCTCTTCTTTCTCTGAGCTCTGGGCCTTCTCGGAAAGCCCACATGAGGGTACTGCCTACTGGAGTAGGATGTAGCCCTCCCACCAGCCAGCTGCAGTGCCAGATTGGGCACCCTTGCCAGCAATGCGGGAACATGCAGCCCACATTCCAGTGCCTACACTGCCTTCCCATCTGAAGATCAACTAGCTCACTTTATTCAGGGAGGGAGGAGGTATTTCAATAGCTCTGGACAGTCTGGGAGTTATCCTTGCATACAGCATGGTACTGGGCTGTCTCTGTGGAGCACAGCCCATTCCTTGGGCTCTCCGTGGTGATATATTGCCCCACACAGCTATGGCTTCACATTTGACCATCTCCTGCCACTGTTAAGTATTTAGCAATGTTGGGGGCAAGGTTGGAGATAGCAGGGCCCTTGACTGAAAATCCTGGCTAAATTTATCCAACAAGCATTGAATCCTGGCTGTGAGCCAAATACTAGGTTAGACACTAGAGGTACATTGGTGAATAAAATCCCATGACTATGAAGGGAAAATAGGTGAGAAAAGTATACCAAATGCAACATAATAGTTGCTACAATGGGTGCTTCCATTTTCTCCCCTAAGGATTTGGTGTGTGTTTGTGTGTGTGTGTGTGTGTGTGTGTGTGTGTGTGTGTATAGGGACAATCTTTCATTGGGTTCTCAGCATGAGGCTGGTACCTGGAGACCTTTCTCAAGGGGCTTGGGTCTTTCTGCTACATGGGTTCCATTGGCCTCAGAGGGTCTGCATGAAGACCCTGAAGTGGAATCTGGTTTTGAGATTTGTGCCTGCGAGGCCAGCGTTGGTTGGGATATGGCACTTCGTGGAGTCCCTCCCTCTAGGCTATGCCTACCTTGTGGCCTCACCTCTTGATGGGAGGGGAGCCCTTTGGGAAAAATGAATGTTAGAGGTGGATTTTTCCCTGAGACCCCAGTGTCCAGCACTACCTTTGTCTTCCTGGCAGTGTCTTAAGTCCTGTAATGGAACAGCAGGACTCTGAAAGCTGTCCTCAATACCTCAGGATGGGGGATAGAGTGACTAATAACCACCACTATCTACCAGCTGCTTCCTATGCAAAGTCCATCATGTGATTTTAATGCTTGCAGAGTCCTGTGAAGCAGGTATGGGCATTACTTCTATTGTAAAGGTGAGGAGGTAGGCTCACAGAGGTTGTGAAATACCAGAAATCACAAAGCTGTCAGGATTCTACCCAGGTCTCTTTGGTTCCAAAACTCTTAAGCTTTCTGTTACATCTGTGTTTCTGTAAGCAGAACTCTAACATGTTGGACAAGAACTCTTCTGTTAAAATACCTCCACGCACAGCCCTGGGGCTGTCCGGCCAGAGATGGTGAGTTCCCTTGCTGAGACCCGTCAGGGCCAGGTTGTGCAGTGGACAGTTCTGACTCCTCTCCACCTGAGTCTCTGCTCATCAGCAGCACCAGCTAATGGCTGTCTTCCTGACTCCCCCCAGGGACTCTGGCATGCAGCATTACTCAGCAGGAAGGGGGTGCCCTAGAATCTACTTTGGGGGGCCTGGAAACAGGGACTCCTAATGAATGCCTTGTACCAAAGCCCAGCAGGTAGACCAGATGCTCAGTGGAAGGATGCCAGAGACCATGTCTTGTTTTCTCTTTACAAGTCCCTCAGAGATTAACCTGTCGATCTTCTCTGGTTTCTGCCCACCTGCTGACCAGTCAGGTTATGAATGGAATGTTCCCCATGCTGTGTTACTTACAAGGTCCCTGTTGGTGGGCACGCAGGATCAGCCTGGGATGAGAGGGGAGCCCTTGGTACTTTGCTTCTGCCACTGCAGTCCTTCCAAACAGCCTTTCTGAGGTGACATTCAGAACAGAGTTGTACTCCTCTTCTGTAGAACATGGATTTCCTGGGCCTAAGTTCTGCAAATCTAACTCAGTTATCTAGTTCATCACTATTCTATCCCCAGCATGTAGCACAGTGCCTGGCTCGTGGCTTTTTATAAGGAACCTTTTTTTTTTTTTTTTTTTTTTTTAAAGATTTTATCCATTTATTCATGAGAGACACAGAAAGAAACAGAGACACAGGCGGAGAAAGAAGCAGGCTCCATGCAGGGAGCCTCATGTGGGACCTGATCCTGGGACTCCAGGATCATGCCCTGGGCCAAAGGCAGGTGCTAAACCACTGAGCGACCCAGGGATCACCAGTAAGGATCTATTGAATGAACGATGAATGCTGAGCCACTGTGGTGTTAATCCTGGGTAGTTTTGAACTGTAGAATATGGTCAAGGTCTCTCCCATTCTTCTGCCTCCTACTTGTTATGGTCAGCTGGATGGATAGATTTTTTTCAAAAATCAGTATCTCTGAACCTCCATAGCTTCTACGGCATGAAGATGCATTTACAGAAAATTTTGTCATACACTGGAACATGAATTCTATCACGGGGTCAGGTAGTCTGCTGAGGAATAGCTTTCAATGCAAGAGAGGAGGGAGGGCCGGGGAAGCAGGGTGCCTCCTAGGTGAGAAAGAAATGGGTAGGAGAGAGAGTGTGCTGACCTTACATGGGACTTGGGTATATCATTTCTTTAGGTAATGAAACTTGTCCAATGATCAAGATGGGAGAAAGGCTATATTTGGTACCACCTTGGACCTGTGGGATCCAGAGTCAGTAGAGGCACTGACACTCTGGAGACTGCCACTTAAGTTGGGGTATGGTGTATAGTTGCAGCATTGGAGTTCTAGGCAAAGAGCAATCTGTTGTTATACCTAGAATGAGTGCTGCCCTCCCCCTTCCTACCTCTGTGCCTTCAGATGGATTTTGAGCAAGCAGTCCGGTGCCCAAGGGTTGTGATAGGAAAGGAACAGTTCTAGTATGTGGTCCTAAATCTCAGGCTAGAAATAATGGCTCCTGGTCTGGGCTTTTTCCATGACTACTCCCAGTAGATAGCAGGCATCTGACTGTAATGTCTTAGGCCTAGTCTCTCCCCTACTGAGCTTAAACGTAGGGTCTTGCAATACCCACATCTAGTGCCAAGCTCTTACTACCATTGCTGCTGCCACCATCAGACTCTGGGTGACTTTGTACTTTTGGGGAAGGCTTCAGAAAATTCAAACAGTGACTCAGCTATAAAACCCACAGGAGCTGGCGTAGAAGGGTGAAAGTGGAGAAAGTTAACAATCGGTCTAAAAATATTACTGCTGATTTGGTCTCTTGTACCCTCTGAGGTAGCATTAATGAGCTGGAACCCTCTGCCAGGTCCTCTCCTCCCCGTGACTTCCTGAGAGCTGTCTGTAGCTGATGCTGATTCTTGCCAGCATGTGAGTGGGGATGAGTGCCTCTGCTCCAGGAAGAGCACACTGCTTTTCTTAGTCACTTTTGGAGGATACAAGTGCCATACGCTTGGCTACCAGGCTGGAGGCACTTGGTAAAGCTCAGGCTTCCTATAGTCCTGGAGCTGTAGAGTTCAGGAATAGAGCAGAGAGATCAGGGCTTGGCTCCTGGGGTGCCTATGGACTTCTCTCCCACACTCCCCACCCCCTAAGCCGTCTGGGTTGTTAATACTTGACACCTGGCCTTGGTGAAGCTCTGTGCCCTGTGATGGGGAGTGGACTTCGAGATAGGTTACTGGCCTGCAGTATAAGTGACCTATTGCTTACATTGGGTTTAGGTTATGTAGCTTAGAGTGTGCTTTTCCAGTAGATAGACCTCCTACTTCAAGTTAGGAGTAGGGAAACCATCAGTTGCTAGCTGTTTGGCTCCTTCCCTCCCGATTCTCAGCTGGTGGAGATCTGTGCTGGCCACCCAGCACCCTTACAGCAGGGGAAGTATGGTCTCCTGACCTGAACCAGGAACAAGACAGGTTTCCATCTCTTGAGATGAGGTCCCATCTTCCCTAGAAACTTTTCCTGTGATCTATAGATATTCAAAGAACTACCTGGCCAGGCCCTGTGTGAGTTGACTATATCAGAATAGTTAGGTTACTCCAGGGCATCTGACCATACGTGACAGTTTCCAGAAACCTGGCTCCCTCTGTAGGTTGAAGGAAATATCAAAACACCTGGAAAATCCTAAGCCTTTTCATATTAGGTTTTCTTGTCTTCCTTGTATCTTGTAGCCAAACTCCTACAATATCCTTGGCCCCTTCCACTGTCATATTTGCAGGAAACTGCATGGAGGTGCTGATGTGACCCAAGTGTGTTAATCCTGGGGCACCCTTATCTTATGTCTGCAGATGGCATTGCACCTTTCTGAGCCATTGATCTAAGCTCTTTTCCTCTGTTCTTCTGTGTGGTTGGGATGGTGTTGAGCGAAGCACTCTTTCCTGCTCTTCGTACTTGAATATGGAAGTATATACCCATGGCTGTGAGGATCCCAACAGATGGCAGGGAAGTGACTCTTCTGACCTGCCCTTCCTCGAGCAGAGTAGCTCTCTTCCACCTATACCTATATATGTTTAGTTCTCTTTAAAGAAAGTATTTGAAACCAGCGGAAGGGGTTTTGTCAAGTAACTCTATTTGACAAGGCTAGTAGCTACTTCTCTCAGCCTCTGTTTTGGTGATGGGCTGGGTTGGAATGAACTAAGATTTTTTTTCCTCTAGTTCCAAGTTGCCTCTAAGTCAGTATTGTGTCCATAAGTTGAATAACCTTGATGGAAAGGGTGTAGCCTCAGTGAGCACACTGGCTCTAAGGGATGTGATGTCTCCTTCCTTCCAGTACTATTCAGCAGATACTGAACCCCTGCTCTCTGCCAGATGTTGAGCTAATTACTGTTGGAGTGGGTTGGCCAGCTTGGTACAGAAGACAGAACTTTGTATACATGTGTGCCTGCAAATATCCATACAGATGTTTTTGAGGCTTTAAAAAGCTTGTTTAAAAGAAGATTATTTCTTCTTATAAGAAGAGGCTCCAAAGGTACTTATCATGCCCTGCCCCTCCCCCTCTGCTCCCACTGGGATTCTAGGCCCTATTACTTGTGCTTGATTCTTTTCAGGCTAGATCCAGTTACCTTGAAAGAGACAGAGATTCCAATGGGAATTGACTAGTTTTCCTTCGTGTCACTTAAAAAGAGTTTTTGTTTGGGAATAATTTCAGATTACTGAAGTTATAAAGTTATACAAGGAATACTTTTATTTCTTTTATCTGGACTCTCTCCTCTTGTGATTCTCACCTTCATCACTTGCATGTTCTTTTTCTGTCTCTACGTGAATTCGTCCTGGACCATTAAGAGCAGAGATGTTCTTATGTAATTAAAACCATTCTCAACTCTTTGTCAGCATAAGGTTGATAACAGTACTTTAATTAAAGTCCTGTTCATGCTCCAATTTCATCACATGACCCAGGATGTCCTTCATGGTACTTTTCTCTGTCAGCAGGTATCTTCTCAAAGCAGTAGGCCCCAGCTCCTTTTGCTTTGGCTCAGTATGAGCTTACAAAGTTTCTTGGTTGTCTTGAATATTTTTCACAACATCGGGCTTGCTTCAGTCAACATTTTTCCTGAACCTGTTACCAAGTCTGTACCACTCTTTCATAGTCTTTGTTCCTGGCTGTCACCCTCCCTCTCTCCTCCCTACTCCCTACCATGCACCCCACCATTGTTTTCAGAGATCACACTCCTTGGGAATGTCCTGTATAGCCACCTTACTGCTGTTATTTTAGTTACTAGTTGCCATTATGCTGTAAGAGCTGTGTTTAACCTACAGTTTCTAAGGCAAGGGAAATAATGACATATGGAAGGTTTTTGGGGTGTGGTAGGGGGAACTGATTAGAAGCTTGACGTAGCAAGCCTTAGGTTTTTCTAGATGAGTGCTTCTCAAACTTTAATGTGCACACAAACCTCCTGGGGATCTTGTTCAAAATGCAGGTTCTGATTCAGTGGGTCTGGAGTGGGGCCCAAGATGCATTTTTAATGAGCTCCTACAGTGGCAAGGCCCTAGAGAAGTTTCATGGCCTGAATGATTTAGATCTCAAGGCACTGACTTTTGGAAGGAGGGAGAGCTTTGTCAGTAGTTGATGGTCTTTTTTTTTTTTTTTTTTTTTTTAGTAGTTGATGGTCTTAAAGGAATTTTGAACAAAAGAGGGACGCCTGGGTGGCTCAGTGGTTGAGCATCTGCCTTTGGCCTAGGGCGTGATCCTGGAGTCCCCAGATTGAGTCCCAAGTCGGGCTCCCTACATGGAGCCTGCCTCTCTCTCTGCCTATGCCTATGTCTCTGTCTTTCTCTCTCTCTGTGTCCTCATGAATAAATAAGTAAAATCTTAAAAAAAAAAAAAAAAGTGTCGATAACAGGAAGATAAAAAGATGTAAAGTCCTAAGTATTAAAAGGAAAAAAAAAAAATAGCTAGTAAATGGTACCACTACAGAAGCTATAGTTCAGAATCAGAGAATTGGGTCCCACCCTGTCACTGACTAGCTGTTACTTACACAAACACTTGCCCTTTGAGCCTTTTATTGAGATGGGGTAATAGTACTCATGTCTTAGAATGTAGTGAAGATTACTTACCTAAAGTGCTTCTAACAAAGCATCTGACATGTGCTATATGTACAGTAAATGAACCTGGTCCAGATCGTAGAAGAGATGATTGACTGTGAACCACGGGCACTTAAGGAAGTAGAGTTCATTAGTGGCCAACATGGATAGTCATGACATTTTCGTTTTAGACAGGCTTATTATCACATTGAGAAGAATGCTATAGTCATAATTCATAGCTTTGACACAGGAATTTGACAGAGCATCAAGATGTTTTTGTGGGCATGGTAGAAAAAAAAAAGATTGCATGTTGAAGTAGATGATCTGTGGCTAGAACAGAAGTACCAACACAGTAGTGAACAGAAACTGATGTGAATGAGAAAAGTGGTTTTCAGTGGCACCCATTTTGCTTTTTTTTTTTTTTTTAAACTTAGGGTGAAGACAGTTACCGTAGCACATGTTTATTGTCCTCCGTGTCCTCAGACACAAGCCCTTTGGGCCAGCCATCTTCTCTTGAGCTTTGCTCTGCTGCTTTATGCTGTTTCCCTTGATAGCTCCTGGAGTTACCTACTGTGCTATACCTTTTTTTAGGATTGACATACAGCTCTGTGTCTTCTCTTTCACTGGGGAGTGCTCCCTCTGACTTGTGCATTTGCTGGGGGCTTTTCCTTGAAGGTGCTACATTGTCAAGCAGGAGATACACATTCTTCCAAGCCTCATCTACCACTTGTCTCAGAGCCATTCCTTTTGTTCTTCCTTCTAACTTCCCAGTTCCTTCCTTCTCTGAAAATCTCAGTATTTGTTTTAACCCCAGGCCCAGGTATCACCATGGGTCCCTTGAATATCCATTTAGATGACCTCTCCAGTATTTCAGATTCCACACATTCCACGTCAGCCCACTGTGGTCAGCATCCTGTATCTTGCCATCCTCAAAGCTCAGTGTTCGCCATCCCACCACCTTCTTATTCTACCCCTTCATCCCTCTTGAAGCTGTCAGCACGTTGAAATGGCTGGTTTTACATTTGCTTCTACTCTGTTCACCCACTTCTGTGTTTCACCTATATCGCATGACCTCCCCTAGAGCTGCTTCCATCAGTTCTTGTCCCACTTCCTCCTGCATAGCCCTATGTGGGTCCAGTGTGTCTCTAGGTTCCTAACACTACTGGAGAGAGTGGCCATCGGTGTAGACATGGTCTCTGTCAGTGGGCCCCGGTGTGGTGGTGGCCTTCCTGTCAGCCTCCTCTGCCACCCCCACAGCAGCTCCTCAGTGTCTGCCTGGGACCTCACAATGAAGTCTCAGTGCCCTAACTTGGTTTTCAAAGTATGATTTGGTTGTTATCTTGTTATTTGGCACCCGACACTTAATTCTGTAAAATGTGAAGAAAAATGAGGCCCTCTAGGGTATTGGTACCACTTTTAAGGCCAATATGTATGATCCGTTAGTTTTCACGGTGCTTTTATGCCAGGTTTTGCAGCACCAGGAAAGAGCCTTGAATAAATCTTCACACTTCCAGCCTTCTCAGGGCATGAGCTCCAGGGCTTTGATTTTGTGCTTTGGTGAGGCAGGGGCTTGTCAAAAGTATTTGAGAAGTTTGACAAGGATTATTTTTGGTGGATGTCAGAAGCCAAGCATTTGAGAAACACATTCAGCAAACGGTTATGTGCTCATGCTTAGGAAACTGCTTTCAAAGACCTAGTTAAAAAGTTTTCTTAGGGGATCCCCTGGGTGGTGCAGCGGTTTGGCGCCTGCCTTTGGCCCAGGGCGCGATCCTGGAGACCCAGGATCGAGTCCCTCGTCGGGCTCCCGGCATGGAGCCTGCTTCTCTCTCTGCCTGTGTCTCTGCCTCTCTCTTTCTCTCTATCATGAATAAATAAATCTTTAAAAAAAAGTTTTCTTTAAATTTTTTTATTTTTATTTATTTATGATAGTCACACACACACAGAGAGAGAGAGAGAGAGAGAGAGAGAGAGAGAGAGAGGCAGAAACACAGGCAGAGGGAGAAGCAGGCTCCATGCACCGGGAGCCCGATGTGGGATTCGATCCTGGGTTTCCAGGATCGCGCCCTGGGCCAAAGGCAGGCGCCAAACTGCTGCACGACCCAGGGATCTCCCAAAAACAGTTTTCTTAAAAAACAATGTAATAAATGAACAGATTCCTTGCTGTAGGTGGTATAGACTCCCCCACCCCCAGGACACACGCATATTAGACTGGCTGGGATTAAAAAGACGGACTATAGCAAGTGTTGGCATGATGTGGAGGGATAGAAGTCCTCTTCAGCGCTAGTAGGAATGTAACATGGTATGTCCCCTATGAAACCAGTGTGACCATGTCTTTAAAAATCAAGGGTATATTTACCAGAACAAAATAAACACACATACTCATAGTATGCCCCCTGCACTTAAAAAAATAAAATAAAAATCTGGGACACCTGGGTGGCTCAGTGGTTGAGCGTCTGCCTTCAGCTCAGGTCGTGATGCTGGGATTCCAGGATCGGGTCCCACATTGGGCTCCCCAGAGGGAGCCTGCTTCTCTCTCTGCCTTTGTCTCTATCTCTGTGTGTCTCTCATGAATGAATAAATAAAATCTTTAAAAAAAAAAAAACTAAAGATATACCCACCATATCTTCATCTTTTGGCCACAGGAGAGTCAGGTGGTCGCATCTGGCACATGCACTCTGTTGTGCATGGTACGTGTGTGCGGTGCCCCGAGAGCAGGCTTCCACTTTGACTTCATGTTTGGAGAGGTTTATTCCTGCCTCTTGGTACCTAGCACAGCCCCCAGCAGTCGGTCAGACTGACTTGGAACCCCAGTTCCAAGTCAGCTCTGGAGACCTGTGTGTTACTCAGTGACCTGGGGAGGGGAGCCAGACGTGGCCACTGCTGATTGAGCCCCTACACACACACACACACACACACACACACACACACACACACACACAACCATACACCCCAC
The DNA here is from genome assembly GCF_011100685.1 of Canis lupus familiaris. NCBI lineage: Eukaryota > Metazoa > Chordata > Mammalia > Carnivora > Canidae > Canis > Canis lupus. The sequence continues at coordinate 54,911,636 of NC_049224.1, read as the reverse complement.
ACTCTCACACAACCATACACCCCCACACTCTCACACACACACACACACACACACCACACCCCTACACCCCTCACACCTCACCCCTACACCCTCACACACCATACCCCCACGCACACCTCTACACCCCTCACCACACACCATACCCCCACACACCCCCCACGCACACCTCTCACCCCTAACACCCCTCACCCCCCTCACACACATACACTCACACCCACCACCACACACTACTCACACATACACTCTCTCTTAGATACACTCACCCCCCCCACACACACACACACTCTCTCTCTCTCTCTCTCTCTCTCTCTCACACACACACACACACACACACACACACACTACTTTGGTTTCACCTAACAGCCATTTTGAGGTGGACATGCTCCCTTGTCATGGGATGAAAACATTATCAGATGAGCGCTCCTTCCCTAGCCTTCGTGCTGGGGAAAGCCCATGCTCCATGGAAAAGCCCTTTTATTCCTTATTCTCATGGATAAGAGATGTATTTTCCTTTGGATTCCTTATGTCTTCAAGCCAAGGATAGAAAAATGTCCTCTTCTGTCCACTTTACCTCCCTTACCTCTTCTGGCCTTTGCTTCACTTGTTTTTGATGTTTGGTATTTAAATATTTATTGTGTACCAGGCACTGCTCTGCTGAGCATTTTGCATGTGCTTTCTTAATTATCGAACCCTCCTGACAAAGCTATGAAACAGTTGGTATTCCACACAAGATGTCATGAGAAAATGGGAGCTCCACGAGCTTCTCGGAGCACACAGCCTTAGAGAGGTGGTGTCAGACGTGTGGGGTTCCAGCCCAGGTTTGTCTTTAGCCAAAGGGGGCTTAATCACACTGTCCTGCTTCCATCTCAGTGTCTGAAGCTGGAGACAGTCTGTACAGGACAGGAGAGAGTGTACGTGCAAGGACTTGGCATGACGGAGCTTCACAGAGAAGCTGGTGTGCTCATGTTGAAACAGACTTGTGGAACATGGCATGAAATTCTGTGTATAGCTATATAGTGTTAGAAAGGTGGAATTCTTTGAATAGATATGTTGACAGGCAGGCAGGAAGGACCGTGGTTTGGGCTTCCTAACTGTGTTGAATGTGTCTCCTTTGTACAATGTGTGTACCCAGATGTTAAGAGCAGTTGTGACCAGGGTTCCTGCTGGCACAGCTTCCCAAATACTGACCCTGCAGTCTGGGTGACACAGAGCAGTTTTGCTGCTATTGCAGCAAGTACTCTGGTCTTCAGATAGCTGTCCTGGAACTGCCTCCCTGGTTGGCCATTATCTGCTCGTTCTACTCTCACTGTGGTTCTGTCGTGCTTTGGTGATTGTGCCTTTGTGTATCTTATTGGGCGGCTGTGGGAGAAAAGGGAAGGACTGTTGGGAAGAAAACAAGGAGGTCATGAGACTTCTTTATTTTTTTCTTCTAGTACTGAGTGTGCTTCACAACCCACTGGGCAATGTCCTGGGGAAACCCCCCTTGAGCTTCCTGCCTCTGGACCCCCTTGGATCTGACCTGGTGGACAAGTTTCCAGCACCCTCAGTTAGAGGATCCCGCCTGGACACCCGGCCCATCTTGGACTCTCGGTCTAGCAGCCCCTCTGACTCAGACACAAGTGGCTTCAGTTCTGGATCAGATCATCTCTCAGATTTGATTGTATGTAACTTGTCACGGAGTTAGGTGGGCGGGGCAAGTGAGCTTCAAGGGGATGTGTGTCCCCCAGAACATGGGTGGGGGGTGGGATGACGGAAGTGGTGGAGACCACTGCGAACGTGTATGGAACTTATTCTCTACGGAATAGAGGGTGCCTTATACACTCCTCAAGCCATACATTTCAGGACCCAAGCAGCAGAGTCTCTTTTTACAAGTTACTTCAAGAGCTTTGAGAAAGTTAATTTCAAAAGTTAATATGGGAGTTCTTGCATTGTTCTGTTTCTTGGCCTGCTTGGTGATTTTCTTTAGCCTTGAAACAGTAACCATTTATGTACCTTTACATGTGTTATCTCAAAATTTCTAAGGGAAGATTTTAAAAATCATGCATTAGTAATTATCAGAGCCAGAATTTTAAACCCAGTCAGGCTGACTGTAGCTCCTTTATCCTCTTTACCTACCCATGCCACCTGTCAGTTTGAGGCCATGATGAATGTATGAACTGGTGCCTCAGAGTTAATTTATATAGCACATGCTCTTTATCCACAGCCATGTGTGACAGGTGAGGCACATGTGCTAAAGTAGGATTAGCAAATGGATGAGAATAGATGAGGGATATAGGAGACTGTGGAAGTAAATACATGGGAATGACTATGAGAAATTATCATAAAATAAAATACAATTTCAGGTGCCTTCTGAGCCTTTCTCCCCTGCCAAACCCCTGTCCGGTGACCATTCAGTGAATAGGATGGCTTTTCTTGCCCTTTTCTCTTCTATATCCAGGACTGGTACCTTTGGATGTGGTTAGTTTACTATCCAGAGCGTGAACTTTTAGGGTCTGTCTGTCTCCTGTCAGCCTGTCCTAGAATATGAAAGCTAGGTGTTCCCACTGCTTGTTGGTTTTATCTGTTAGGCTATGTTTCCAGATGGGTAATAACAAGCAGGTCCTTTTGATTCTCTGGACTGTAGTTTACTCCCCTATAAAATAGGGTTGGATGCTTGGGGTTCTGCTTATGTTAATTCAGATGGGGGCATGCCTGGGTGGCTCAGTGGTTGAGCATCTGCCTTCAGCCCAGAGCATGATCCTGGAGTCCCGGGATCAAGTCCCACATCGGGCTCCCTGCATGGAACCTGCTTCTCCCTCTGCCTATGTCTCTGCCTTTCTCTCTCTCTCTCTCTGTCTCGTATGAATAAATAAATAAAATATTTAAAAATAATAATAATAATAATAATTCAGATGGAACTCTGTCTTGAAAATTTACCTCATAACTAAATTTGATATTCTGGGATTTTGTTTAAAGAATTTTCTCAGATACCATACTCCCAAGGGTTAATTGGTGAAGGGATATGAGCAGACAGCTAACAGATGGAGAGAAATAAGGGCACCTGGGTGGTTCAGTGGTTGAGTGTCTGCCTTTGGCTAAGGACATGATCCCTGGATCCTGGCATCGAGTCCCACATTGGGCTCCCTGCAGGGATCCTGCTTCTCCCTCTGCCTATGTCTCTCTGTCTCTCTCTCTCTATCTCTCATGAATAGTTAAGTAAAAATCTTTTTTAAAATTTTCAAAAAAGGAAAAAAGAGGCGGTATTTGAATTTACAGGAAATATTCTGAGTAATTAGTTTGTGGGGTCTTTTTTTGATAATGTATCATTTTTATCTACTTAAGTAAAATTTAGTACTTTGACATAAGCTTATAATAAAACCCACACTCTCATACATTTCTGATAGAAAGCAGAACCTCATAGAAAGCATGTTGGCATTTTATATCTAGGAATTGAACCTAGAAAAAAACCCACCATACATATAAAGCAAGAAGTTATACCTTAAAGTTTGTATTTATAATCCTGAAAACTTGGAACGTGTCTAAATGTTTAACAGTAGGGGAGTAGGTTAGCGAAATGTAGCATGTTCCCTAAATAGATTATCATAAATTAATTAAAAATGATTATGAAGACTGCCTGGGAATATGAAAAAAAATGAATTGGGGAGAAAAGTATTTGTTTAAATTATAGCATAGAACAACTAATCAAAAATGAATAAGAAGAAAGCCTAAAAGAAAATATCAGACCTAACTGGTATAATTTCTATATAGAGTATGATTATTGATTTTATAACAAAACTGTCCTTTAAAAACCTGTATCTTCCTTTTTGCTTCCCTAGTCAAGCCTTCGAATTTCCCCTCCACTCCCCTTCCTGTCTCTGACGGGGGGTGGTCCCAGAGACCCTTTAAAGATGGGGGTTGGGTCCCGGATGGACCAAGAGCAAGCTGCTCTCGCTGCGGTCAGCCCCTCCCCAACCAGTGCATCCAAGAGATGGCCAGGAGCTTCTGTGTGGCCATCCTGGGATCTCCTCGAAGCTCCCAAAGACCCGTTCAGCATAGAAAGAGAGGCCAGGCTGTACCGGCAAGCTGCAGGTGAGTGTGGATGTGGCCATGCGTGGGGCCTGAGGCCTTGTTCTGGGCACAGGGAGTATGTGACCTTAGTTCCTAGACTGGTGAACTGTCCAGAAGAGGGACTTAGTTGTGTGGTGAAGTCTCTGGTCTGTTTTGTGGGGTAAGTACTAATGGGACAAACTCAGGAATTTCTCTGAGGCTGAACAGAGAGGAAAGACGCTGTGCCCGTATGGGGTTGGAGGCATCTCTTCCTTGTGGTCTTTCATGGAGGTTGGCTGTGTACCAGTGTAGCTTTTGATTCTTTTCACGGGTGGGCATCTTCAGGAGATACCCTGGAAGTGATGCCCAGAATTCCACCTTTCCCCTTTCTAATTCAGAAACCTGTGAGATATATAACCTATGCTGGAGCTATTTTCCCTGAGGCTTTCTGTTTGGTATCAATCAGTTTACCAAGGCTTCCAGGAGATACTCACCGACTGCTCTTCTGAGGTTCTGGAGTTGATAACTAAGTGAATGTTCAGTTTCTCTATCCATTTGTTTTTTGTAGGCTTCAGTACATTTGTCCCATCACAAAACTGGACCTGATCTCATTCTCCCCTGATAGTTCTGCTGCCCTGTTCACTTAAAGGTTTTGGCAGCCCATGATTGTATTAGTGCCACTGTTTGCCTGTGAAATGACATTACCTTGCTTTTGGATGGGGCCGTTATATTGATTTATGTTTTTGTTTGCAAAATATTGCTGATGGTACCCAAGTTCTTGGCGTAGCAGCACCCTGGATCTGTGCCTTTTAAGGAATGAGCTTCCATGTCATTGTCCTGGATGGAAGTGATGGTTTTTTGGCGCCCTGCCCCAGTGCTGAAGTACTAAAATGGGCAAGAACGAGCCAGTCCCCACTGAGCTTAGTCTCTGGTCTGGAAAGGCATAAATTGAGACAGGTCAAAGGCCAAACTGGTTGCCAAGAACGGAGAGGCCTCTAGGTTTTATAATAGACCAAACAGAAGATAGTTTCTACTCTGTAGAGCAAGAGTGGTTTCTTAACAAGGTGTTTAAGTCAGAGAAACTTCACTGTGAGTTTAGACAAGCTCGGATTTGGTATAAATTGGAAGTGGGGTAGGTGGGGGAATATCCATTATCTTACAGTGTTGGCATCAAGGAAGGCCCAGTGTCCGTTCAGGTGCTGTGAGACACCGGCAGTGATGGGACATGGCTCTGAGTAGGTGGAACAGTGGAGACATTCTTGTCTTGTCAGATTGCTATGGGTGGTTTTTACTGGCAGTGTCCTGATTCCTGTGACTGAGTTCAGAGTGAAGACCAGGAAACAGTAGAATGTTCCTTCTTTGAACATTTGGGGACAAAGCCAGTTTGGACCAGTAAACTTGTAGGACATTGTATACAAAATCGCTCTGTTGATTTTAAAGTAATTGGAAATTTAAATTAGTATAGTAAGCCATGACTAGATAAAACTGCTTTGTGGCTAGCTTATCAAGAACATGTTTGAAAATAGCTTGGCTGTGATCACATCTGCTTTGCTATTCCTCTCTGTTTTAGTGGAGACAGAATTAGTGATTTAGAGTTGTCACACTGGGCTGACTGGTTTGATAAAGTATAAGGTTTCTTGCCTTTCAGAATACTCATGGATGTTGTCCCAGGCAGCCAGGCCAGGGACCATGGTCTTTCTAGTTTTTCCTGGATAAGTTCATCCTCTGACCCATTTCTCTCTTTGTCGTCTCCAAAGCTGTGAATGAAGCCACCTATACCTGGAGTGGCCAGCTTCCACCGCGGAACTACAAGAACCCCATCTACTCTTGCAAGGTGTTCCTGGGAGGTGTTCCCTGGGATATTACGGAAGGTGAGCTGCCTCTGAGACCTACTGCTTGAGCACTGAAGGTGGGGCATGTCTCTCAAGAGCATTAAACTTGGACTTAAGGCCAGGGCTGAAGCTGTGCCCAAGCACAGGGCTTTGCAGGAGTCAGTGAGAGGGCGGGGTACATTCTGTAGACACCCATATCATTGCTTCTGTTTTCTGGTGCTTACACTTGTCACCTGGGACCCAAGGTCAATTCTGAGTTTGGGAGAAGGACACTGGTGGTCCTGTGCTTGTGCCTTCCTGGGGATGGAGGTCCATCAGTTTCTGCCATTCTTTTCCATCTCTCTGCAGTTGGATTGGTTAACACCTTCTGTGTTTTTGGCTCTTTGAGTGTGGAGTGGCCTGGTAAGGATGGCAAGCACCCCCGGTGTCCTCCCAAAGGTAATATGCCTAAAGGTAATAAAGACATGGTAGGAGCTTTTTTTTCCCCTCCCTAGTATGTAATTGCACTGAGGGATGCTGGGATGTCCCAGCTGCATGCTGGTAACCTGGTTTGGGCACTCCAGAGCACAGAACTTTCAGCTGTCGGCACTTCTCTCTCCAACCTAGCACATCCTTCTGCTGCTTCTGAGCTAAAGTTCCATCTGTTCAAACTTACATTGCAGTCAGAGCCACCTATGAATCTTGCTGTGTGAAAATTCCTTGTGCATTTCCCTCCAAACCTGAACCCCAGCAGCTACTTTTCCTCTCAAAATGAGGCATTTGAAAAGCTTTCCTTTGCCTGCCTTTCTTGCCCGGTTACATTGTTGTCTGACCTAATTCTGAGATCCCTTTGGAGTTGGTAGGAATGAGGACCAAGCATCTGATTCCTCACTGGTCTGAAATGAGATCCCTTCCCTGTAGAAAGGAGCAGGTGCTATTTTCACTCTGCCCCATCTTCACCAGAAATGTTCTGATGAACTGAACCAGTGGTCTAACTAGGCTTTTAAAGCAATACCTCCCTGCCCCAGGACAGCCTGGCTCTGCTGACCAGAACATGCTGTGTGTTTTGGGATAGAATGCTGGTGCTTATGATGGGATCCTGTGTCCCACTTTGCTCGTCCCTTCCCTCACTTGGGTGGGAGATGGTGTGCTTCTCCCTCCCTTGGCCTGACATCTGACACATCAAGGGCGCCCATTTGAAAGACCTTGTTCCAGAAGTAGGACAAAAATGTATCTTAGACATGAGGCCATTTCTCCTGGAAGAAATACCCTACTGCAAAACCAAAGCTGAAGAGTGACCACCTCAGGGATGTTAATGCAGCTTCTCCTTTTATTGGAAATAGGGTATGTGTATCTGGTCTTTGAACTAGAGAAGTCTGTCCGGGCCTTGCTTCAGGCTTGCTCTCATGACCCGCTGAGCCCAGATGGCCTGAGTGAATATTATTTCAAGATGTCCAGCCGAAGGATGCGCTGCAAGGAGGTGAGTTAGCACAGTGTCCTCTCTGGGTCAGGGTGGGTGCATACACAGGCTGCGGAGTGAGGCAAGAAGGCTGCTCTTCCTGTTTTCCAGTAAGGACGACAAAATGCTCTTTGACAGTAGAAAAACAAACCTTTGGACCTTACTAGTATGTGTGTGTTTCTGTCTGGAGAGAAGACTGTTCCAGCCCTTATTCTAGCCAACACTTCTGTCAAAAACCTCTGGTCTTAGAAATGAAATTGAAAACAGCATCTTTCTGTCCTTTGAATTAACTGATAATCTGCAGCTGTTTCTTTCTGGTCCTGCCTTCTGACCTCCAGTCTGTGGTGGGCAACTTCCTCCTTAGACCACACCATCCATGGATCACCTCTTCACTCCCACTCAGGGTTTGTCTATTGTGTGTTCCTTCATGTTTCTCTCTCCTTAAGCCTTTTCCACCACTGGCCTTGTGACCGTGCCCTTAGTATGGGATCTCTAGCACAGTTCCTGCACCTGCGACCCTCACTGCTGGTGCTGTCAAGGCTGCTGCTGGGTCCTGTCTCAGAGTTACTGGTCCGTTTGGGAGGAACTTAAGAATCTCCCCAAATGGTTCTCATGGATGATGTTTGAGAACCACTTGTCAGTTAAGTTTTGCACTCAGGAATCAGTATTGTTTTTTTAAAAATCAGGTTCATGGGACGCCTGGGTGGCTCAGTGGTTGAGCGTCTGCCTTTGGCTCAGGGCATGATCCTGGAGTCTAGGGATCGAGTCCCACATTGGGCTCCCTGCATGGAGCCTGCTTCTTTGTCTACTTGTGTCTCTACCTTCTCTCTCTCTGTGTCTCTCATGAATAAGTAAATTAAAAAAAAATGGGTTCCAGAGAATATCACTTTTGTGATACTGGACTAGATATGTAATATATCTGAAACATCATTTCCTCATATATAAAATGGGGACTTGAAATGCCTATTTTAGTAAAAAGATCAGTGGTTACCAGGGATTATGGAGGAGGGAGGGACACATAGGTGGAACATGGGATTTTTAGGGCAGTGAGACTACTTTGTGTGATGCTGGAGTGGTGGGATCATGTCATTACGCATTTGTAGAACTCTTAGAATGTACAACACACAGCAAGATTAAGCCTGAGGTAAACCATTGTCTTGAGGTGGTAATGATGTGTTGGTATAGGTCCAGTGATCATAGCACAGGAACCACTGGGATGGGGATGTTAATAGTAGGGGAGGCCGTGCATGCACTGGGGCAGGGGGAACATGGCACCCTGTACTTTGAGCTCAGTTTTGCTGTGAGCTTAAAACTGCTCTAGGAAGTAAATCAGTTAAAATCTGTAGGGTAAAGGGGGGAAAAAAACTACTTGAGACGGTCACATTGGATTTAAAATACAACAAATAAGCCAAGTAACAAAGCTGGCTCTTTATTTTATAGATGCTTCCTGGTGTTAATTCACATTCTGTCATAGTGCAGGGTGAGTTTGTCTCCCAGCTGCCCACAGTGACCCTCGGCACTGCTAGCTGGCCTTTCTCACTGTGTGGGGCTCATGCAGTTCTCCCACCTTGTTACCCTTTAGGACTTGGTTAACGTGTTCCATTGTCCCTGTCCCCTGCATTCATGGTGAGCAACTGCCGTGGCCGTACCACAGACCCCTGGCCTACCTCAGTGCTCCTGCTGGCACCTCCCAGTTTCCTGTTCCCCTTATCACCTTGCAGTGATTCCCAGTCTGTCTTTGATGCACTGACTGTCCTGGTTCTCCTTCCTCTCAGACTCCTCTCTCCTTGGGTCCCCTCCCTGCCACCAGGGCAGCCAGGATCTGACTCCCTCTTCTCTTCTCTCCTCGTCAACTTAGATCACTTGCTCCTATGGCTCTGCTCTCACTTCTGGACCTACAGTCACCTCTGTAGTCTCCTATCCTCATGGAGCCTCACCTTCTTGTGGGGCCTTTCTTGGGGATGTTCCATGATCCTAGATTCTTGTGCTTAGTGTAGGAAAAAGCTTGGAAAGCTTGCTGGCCCCTGGGGTGTGGACCAAGATGGTGATACTTCTTCATGCGGTTCCATGGAAGAAGAAAAAAATGCACGTTCATCTTTCCATGAAATGAGCTGTCTTCCCTCCAAAAGTGCCATCAGTGCTCATCCCAGGGTCTTCTAGGCCTGGATCCCCTCAGCCCCGACTCTTCCATTCTCCCGCCAGGCCCAGGCCATCTGACTTGTGCAGCTTCCTCTGTCAAGGAATCTTCTTGGTCTCCGCTTGTTCTGTGCCCAGCACCACTAGGACCCTCTAGGTCCTCCTCACCTGTCCTCTCAGCTATAGTTCTGCCTCGCATCTCTTCCTGCTTCGAGACTTTTTGCTGTTGTCATTGTTGGATCTTCAGATTAACTTTCCAGAAACCCCAGTCATCTATTAGCTCATTCCCTCTTGGAGTCTTCTGCCTGCCATGCCAGGTTTTGTTCTGGACTCAGGGGCCTCAGGGGCAAAAGACACAGGCAGCTCCTGCCCTGCTGCGACGCTGCCCTGTGAGCCCTCCAGTCACTCCCACTGTTCCTGACACACACCCGTTGATGCCCACATTGGGCCAGTGACCATCTCCTAGTGGGACTTCAAGCATCCCAACCCTCTGACCTTCTACTGTTAGCCTTCAGTTTCTGAGTCCTTCCTGCCCTAAGGACATCATGCTTTCCATGGCTCTGTGGTCCTCTACTGGAACCATATAGTTGATGGTTGTGGCAGAGTGCTAGGTTCCTGGGTGTGACAGCTCGGACTGTTTTGCTTGCTCTGAAGATGGGTGGCTGCTGTTCCACTTGGTTTTCCCCATTTTGGACACACAGACCCAGTAAAACCCAGCTTAGGTTGGGGTGAGGTGGTAGCTGAGTGTCTGCCTGGGACTGGGCAGCACACCTGTTCCCCCACAGGATGGGCCTGGTAGGCCCGGTTTGAGGACCTCCCAAGCATGCACCTCACGGTATGAGAACCTCTCTCTGGCTCCCTGCTAGGCTCACGCACCTTTGGGTGGTTTCCAGGTGCAGGTGATTCCCTGGGTCTTGGCTGACAGCAACTTTATCCGGAACCCATCTCAGAGACTTGACTCCAGCAGGACGGTGTTTGTCGGTGCTCTGCATGGGATGCTCAATGCTGAGGCCCTTGCAGCCATCTTGAATGACCTATTTGGTGGAGTGGTGTATGCCGGGATTGACACAGATAAGCACAAGTATCCCATTGGTAAGTGTCCCACTTCTGTGTGGGAAAATTTGGTGGCCCCTGGGACCTTGCTAGACTGAGATTGTAATACTTCCCACGGGAGTGGAGAGGGAGGCCTGACCCAGGTCCACAGATCAGCATCTATCAGCAGCATACCATCTTTTTGTAGATAAGCCATTGGTACTGCCCCTTGCACCCACCTCTCTCCTACCACATCCCACAAAGGGGGAGAAAGTGGTAGATCATAGGTAGTGAACATGAGACAGGAACTTTGGTTGGAAGCTCAGAGTGCATAGCCACACCAGTCTGGGACAAGAACAGGTAATCATTTCATTAAAAGACCAGGACTTCTCTGAATTTGCCTGTTTTTTTATACTAAGGGTTACTTTCAAGAACTCTATCTCTAGGGTCAGAGACCATAGAAGGAGATCCTGGGCGACTTGGGCAACAGAGTATACTCATGGCCTGTGCCATCCTAGCGTAGGGGGAGTTGGTGGACTTAACTGTTGGGCTTTTGGTCAACTCCCCTGAGAAAGGAGCTTCATTCCTCAGCCAAAGCAGAATAATCTTGAGTGGTGGTTTGGAGGTGGAGCAGAGCAGAGCCTAAACTTTGTGATCAAGCCCTGGCTCACCCACCTCCCCAAGTGCTTACTCTGCCCACCCACACTGAATCTGGTCAGGAAGGAGCACTCTGTGCTCATAAGTGCTGCACTGCCAGCTGGGAACAGGGGCGTGAGACGCGGCAGGGCAGAGGGAGCATTTGGCAGGATGAGTCGTCTTCTGGCTTCCCTGCTAGGTCTTCAGACTACCTCCAGGCCAGGAGGGGGTTGCCTGCTGCCCTCCCTTCAGAGAGGTGTTCTCTCTGTACCTGGCTTCCCACTTGTAACCCTGCCTGTGCATCTGCCTGCACTAGAGGAGTCTCTCCCCACCCCCCATTTCACTCAGCAAATCCCTCTCCCACCTCTGAGTGGTTTGTGCCACCACAGTCTACATAACTACACTGTTGAATGAATGTGCTTGCTGAATGCTTAAGATATGGTTAGTGGCACATGTTGAAATGATAATATTTTGGATATACTGGATTAAATAAAATAAGAATTCTACTATTTTATTTTCACTTAAATGTGGCTACTTGAAGACTTAAAATTACATGAGTATCTCATATTTCTGACAGCCCTGATATAGAAACAGGGTTTCCTGAGTGTTGACAAGTAGCATTTGAGAGAATTTGGCTAGAAGGTCAGTTTGTTCCCTTGTTTCTAGGGTCTGGTCGCGTGACTTTCAATAACCAACATAGTTACCTGAAAGCAGTCAGCGCTGCTTTTGTGGAGATCAAGACCACCAAGTTCAGCAAGAAGGTGAGTGCGCTGGTCTCTATCATTACTGTGGGTCTTTACCACCCAAGGCAGGCCTGGAACTGGAGCTGTTCATATGCTGGGGGTGCGCAGGGAGTGCCCGGCCGTGGCAGGCTCAGGAGGGAGTAGAGCTGGGACCCTGGAGCCTCATCAACATGCGAGGTGTCTCTGCTCACTGGGTATTTGACGTCGTCACTAGGCAGCCTGGCTTCCCATTCTCCAACCTGACCTGCGTCTCCTCAACACTTACCGTTTGCTGGGTAATCAAATGCTGGTGTATGATTTCACCAGGAAATCCATGCAGTAATGTACGTTGTTGCCCATATTGTGGAGCCTGCCAGCCTGGCTTTGTGTGGTGTGTGCATCTGACCTCTAGGGGCTGTGTTTGTGCTCTGCCCATAATTCTCTCCTTTAAAAGGAAACCTCCTGCATTCCTGTGTATATCCCAGTAATGTCGTTTCTCGTCTGGCCCATTTGGCCTCCTGGAGAGAAGAGCCACTCATTCACCTGTTTTTGCTTTGTGCAGGTTCAGATTGACCCCTACCTAGAAGATTCTCTGTGTCACATCTGCAGTTCCCAACCTGGTCCTTTCTTCTGTCGAGATCAGGTAAGTCCCCTGGGTACTTGATATGTCTAGTACTTGAGATGACAATTAAAAATTGTCGTGCCATATTTGTCACTAGAAGGTTGGTGCTCTCCAGTACCTCGTGGTTGTCTGAGAAAGCACAAAGGAGGCAGCAGTAATGTTCCCTCATGGTCAGGCCAGGGAAACGCTCTGGCAGCTTGATGCAAAACTCTTGGGAAAGCTTGTTGAGTGTTGACACTTTGACCTTCCCATTGCCTGGGATGTTGGTGTGCAATGTGGCACAACTACTTAACAGGTCTCTGCAGATGAAAGGACCCTGGATGGGTATGGTTAGCAGTACCTATGAGCCAAGCACTGTGGTCCTAACTCAGACCTTTCTCCATTGATCTTTCCCCACTCAAGGATCCTTCTTCTCTTGTGAACCTCTGGATGCTTGAGATACGATACGTACCGAGTTTGTATCCACAGTTGTCAGAAATGGGCAGCAAGCAGTTTGGCAGCTTCCTGTTGAGTGTTCCTGGGTGGTGGGGGCAGGGATCGGGTGTGTTTGGGCAGAGTTTCTCATATGTTAATGAACACACATTTGAGGATCTTGTTTAAATGCAGATTCTGACTCAATGGGTTTAGAATGGAACCTGAGATTCCTTATTTCTGACAAGTTTCCAAGTGATGTCAGTGTGGTTGGCCTGGTATCATACTTTGCAAAGAGTTGGGAAGTTTGAGGCCTATTCAGACACTAGCAGTCAACCATGCTTGGCTTTTTTGCACTGGTGCTTATTGCTCAGGGTCAGAGGCTCCAAAGCGAGAGTGTTAGGTACATTTGGGTTGCTGGGTTAACACCCAGAACAAGTTATCTCTCTAATGAGCCTCTTCTAGCAGACTTGTGTGTATCCCTATCATTCACAGATGACCCCCATGTTCAAGTCATGGTTCAAAGGTTGGTGGGTTGGCTGAAGTTACACGGCTAGCCAGAGGTGGGACCAGGGCTGTGGTGTGTACCCTGTTGCCTCTCCTCACTTAGTGTGAAGAGGACAGCATGTTGCCTAGCATTAGGACATGGAGCTGCTATCTTTGAATGTTCTCCTAAATTAGCAGCATATGATACAGCTGCTCTGTAGGAGGTGAGATCAGGGCACCTGAAGGCAGCCCTGGTGGTAGGAGAGCGTGAGGGGAGCTAGCACAGTCTGTACACAGTAGGAACCCAGTATGTTTGGTTGAGTTGAGCATTTAGTGGGTTTGCCATGGTTGGTCAGGCCTCTGTGTTTGGGGTGAGGTTCGCCAAGACTTCTAACTGTGTGAGGCTCTCAGGAATCCCTGCTCCCTGTCAGGCAGCAGGGTGCATCCCCCCATCCCCACCCCCACAGCTGGTGCTGACTCAGACATGGCTTCTCTCCTCCTTCTCCCCCAACCAGGTGTGCTTCAAATACTTCTGCCGGAGTTGCTGGCACTGGCGGCACAGCATGGAGGGCTTGCGCCACCACAGACCCCTGATGCGGAACCAGAAGAGCCGCGATGCCAGTTAGAGGAGCTGTGGCGCCCAAGGCTGGCAGGTCAGGCAGCAGCCTGCAGCATCCTGCCCCTGGCGACCAGGGAGCTGGCTTCCCAAGGACAAGGGAAAATCCGTAGTCACCTTTGCACTTGCTGAATCTGTCTTTGTTTCTGCACTAATTAATGCACAATGAGTTTTGTCGGGTTTTGTTTTCAGGGGGTGTGCTGGGCAAGGACCCTCTGGCTCACCCTCCACGCGACTCTGTAGTTGTCCCAGATTTTAGTTCTTCATTTTGCCGATGAAAAGCAAAAAAAAGAACTACGTGTCCAGAAGGTATTGACACGATGCCTACACCTAGGTTTATTTATTAAAAGCGCTTTTTTACATTCCTTGCAATACTGATGGTGATGATGCGCAGGTCTCGGTTTCATTCTTGCAGTTGCCATACAGTGCCTTTCCATTGATTTAACCCCCACCTGAACGGCATAAACTGAGTGTTCAGCTGGTGTTTTTTACTGTAAACAACAAGGAGACTTTGCTCTTCATTTAAACCAAAATCATATTTCATATTTTACGCTCGAGGGTTTTTACCGGTTCCTTTTTACACTCCTTAAAACAGTTTTTAAGTCGTTTGGAACAAGAGATTTTTTTTTTTCTTTCCTGGCAGCTTTTAACATTATAGCAAATTTGTGTCTGGGGGACTGCTGGTCACTGTTTCTCACAGTTGCAAATCAAGGCATTTGCAACCAAGAATAATAAATTTTTTTTGGATTCGAAACTCGACCGGATAAACGGTATTTGAGCGGCTGCTGTATATAGTTCTAAATGGTTTATTGCACCTTCTTAAGTTGCACTTATGTGGGGGGGAGGGTTGATAGAAGTTTTTAATCACAAAGTCACAGGACTTTTTTCTTTTGTAACTGAGCTAAAAAAAAAAAAAAAGGGCTGCTTTTTGGTGGGGGCAGGTGAAGGCTCACAGGAGCCCTTTCTCTCAGAGGGGACAAGTACCCTTCCCTTCTTTCTTTGATTTGAGAAGTGTATGAAGCAACAGTTGCAGTCACTGAAATGCTACTGGAATTTGAAAACTTGACTTTTTCTTTCTTCTTTTTTTAAAAAAAAAAAAAACAAAAACCTACTTGCCCCTCTTTGGGAAGCTGTGTGCCAAAGAACCAGTGTCATAACCCCCCCCCCCTGCTGAGCTGACGTTGCATTGTTGCATATCCCAGCTACTCTGTGGGTTTTGTGAAGCTGTGTGTGAAGTCTCTACCTCATTGTAGTATATGCAGGCAAGACTGCACTCTCCTACAGATGTGTGGAGTACGCTGTGGTGTAGTTTTTTTGGCACATAATAAACACGTTGCAGCAGAGTTCTCATTCTGTCTCTGTGTCTGAGGTGTGGGAGCCAAGGGGCAAGTAGGGTGATAAGAGCAAAAATTTGTGTTTCCTTTGATTCTCTGTGATGGGATTCCAGCCCAGGTTGGCGGTGGGGCCGTGGGGAGATCTGCCCCTGTATTACTTGCTCACTTCGGTGCTCAGATGCACCTTGGAGTTGTGGGTACCTTTAGTCCAAGCATAAAGAGCCCTCTTCTCAAAGTCCCAGACGCAGCTTGGAGAAACCAGAGGCACAGCTCCTCGGGCCACTGGTTCTCAGCTGCTCCTTGAGGCCTCAGGCTAATTTCTGGGGAGGCTGACCCTATGCTGACCCAGTTCCTTCTGAGAGGGAGAAACTTTCTACTGTTCTTTGGAGATCCCTGTTCATTTGGACTCCTGATCACAGGCTCCCAGGATTTGTGAGGGGGTCTGCTGATTTTCCAGGTAGGTTGTGCCTGGGCCCAGCTGCTGGACTGGTCCTTTGGATTCCATTTTAGTCTGAGGTAGAGGGAACCTGGCACATCAAAGCATCCCTCCTTGTGAGAGGTGCAAGAACTCACTGTTGCAGGGGGTGGGGCGTCCTTCAGCAGGAGGAGAGGCTGCCTCCTTCACTCAGCCTGGCTGGCAGCAGCTTGACGGGAAGCATGCTGGTGAAGGAAGCTCCCTCAGGGGAGGCGTCCATACAGAGGCCTCTCTCCTTCGCTCCACCCCATCTCGTCCAGGTGCCACTCACTTTCAGGTAGAGAACTTCCTGTCCTCTGGTCTTCCGTCCCCAGCCAGTTTAAGGTCTGACTGCACTGGCCAAGGTGACCAGAAGGGAGCTGGAGGGGTGAGGCCCAGCCCCATGCCACTTACTGCCTGCAACTGGCCAGCCCAGGCTTTCCTTGAGTCTGGTGGGGGCTTGGGACTTGGTTCAGCAGAGCTGGAGGACAAGGGGGTGGTCTGCTCCAGTGGGCTCCAGAAAGGCCTGGTTGGGGCGTGGGTATAGCAGGAAGAGCCTGAGGACCCTGGTGGTTGGTGGAGGTGCCTCAGTGGTTGAGAGTGCTGCAGGTGGTCAGGCCTCAGCTTCTACCTTTGAGAACTTGCTGAGGGTGGGGGTGGTAACTGGGAATAGCAAAGCAAAAAACGGCCCTCACTGTGGGGGAGCTCACCCCTAGGTGAAGAAACAGGTCATCATGAGGGGCACCTGGGTGGCTCAGTGGGTAAGCATCTGCCTTTGGCTTGGTTGTGACCCCAGGGTGCAGGATGGATGGAGTCCCACATCAGGTTCCCTGCAGGGAGCCTGCTTACCCCTCTATGTCTACTCTCTATGTCTCATGAATAAATAAAATCTTAAAATACAAGTTCACCATGATAAATGCCTAAGATACTACAGCAGCTTCAAAAGGATCAGAGGGGGAAGAAAGAGCACCTCTGATGAGGTGATACTTGAGCAGTCTTGGCAGAAACGAGATCAGCTTCTCTCAGTGGCCCCCTCTCCCCCAGGCTAGAAAAGGCAAGCTTGAGGCCCAGGGTCTTGGGCGGGGCACCTCCCCTACCTCCTCACCTTCCCACGCTCCCGAATCGCCCTCCGTCTCGCGGGCGTGTGCAGAAGACATGCACCCCTTCTAGTCCAGGGCACATCAAACGATCCTGTCTTGAGAATCAAGGGAGCCTAAGCAACCGCGGGCTGATGAACCCTAAGAGAGGCGGGAGGGGCGGGAGGGGCGGGAGCCACGCCCACGGGGGAGAGGGGCGGGGCGGGGCGGGCCAGGCCCTCGCCCCGCCCACCAGGTGGTGGCAGCCTCCTGCACTTCCGCCCCGCGCCGCCGGGGGTCGCTGTGGAGCTCCGGAGCCGGCTCTGCGTGTCCCGGGTTCGGCGGAAGCGCCTTTCTGGCCCGCGCTTTATAGGCCTCGCTTGTGCTTCCTGTTTCCTCTTTTACTATACCCGCCAACATGGTAGGTATCTTGGCCCGAGGCCCTCGTCCCCTACAATCGTCGCCCATCCGCTGCTTTCCGCGGCCCCCAGCTCTCGAGGAAGGGCGCAGGGCCCCGTCAGGCCCAAGCCTCCGCGGGCCACTGGCCTCGGCGCTGAGCCCCGCGCTCCGGCCGGCCCGGCCCGCGCTCGGCCCTGCCCCGCTGCCGTCGGAGGGCTGTCGTGGCTCGCGGGTGACGCCGTGTTCTCCCACCCGCAGGGCCGCGTGCGCACCAAAACCGTGAAGAAGGCGGCCCGAGTCATCATCGAGAAGTACTACACGCGCCTGGGGAACGACTTCCACACCAATAAGCGCGTGTGCGAGGAGATTGCCATCATCCCCAGCAAGAAGCTCCGCAACAAGATCGCAGGGTGAGCTGGCGGAGGGCGGGGAGGGCGAGCTGCGGGCTTCCCTGCGGGGTCGGGGGCCCGGTGTGCCTGGCTTGGTGCATGAACGCCTTGTCCTGCCCGGTGGGTGAGGGCGGGCGGGGGCGGCGTATCTGTTGCCTGCGGCGGGCTGCGGGCTTTTCTGCGGGGTCGGGGTCCGGACCCGGTGGGCCCGGCACAGCCCCGCCGCCCTGTCCTGTGGGCGCAGGAAGGCCGGGGGCGCGTCTGATCCCGGGGCGCAGGGGCGCGCCTTGTGCGGGGTTGGAGCCCTGGCCCAGCGGCACCGGCGCCAACACCTGCTCTTGGGCGCGTTTCCTTGGCAGCTATGTGACACATCTGATGAAGCGGATTCAGCGGGGCCCGGTGAGAGGCATCTCCATCAAGTTGCAAGAGGAGGAGAGAGAAAGGAGGGATAATTACGTGCCCGAGGTAAACTTTCAGGGCCGGCTGCTCCTCGAGGATGGATCAGGCTCCTGAGAACCCTGGAAGGGCCCTCGGCCGAGGGTCTTGAACCACAGCACCCCGCCGTCCTCTGCCTGTACCATGGCCTCGTTCTCCTTTCCGGGACGTGAAGTCCCTTCTGGTCTTACAGGGCCGAGTCCTGGATGCTGTGCGGCTCTTGGTACCTCTTGGTACCCGAGCATAAGGTTTCTGAGGGCTTAGCTTCCTGCTGAGGTTTTCTGGAAAGTGGCTGGGTGGGAAGGAGGGAATTACAAAGGGGAAAGTAGAAGAATTATCCCGTAGGCAGACTGCTCACCTTGGTGGGGGGGGGGGGGTGACCCTGCCTCCCGTTTTCTTCCATTGAAGAATCTGGGAGAAGCGGTGGGGAGAGAGAGAGAGAGAGAAGCCACTGATTGGTCTTTGGGGCCTGCCCTGTTCTTGTAGGTTTCAGCCCTGGATCAGGAGATCATCGAGGTAGATCCTGACACTAAGGAGATGTTGAAACTCTTGGTAAGTGTTGGTGTTCCTCCAGCAGCATCCCTGGTCAGGGACCATCCTAGCTCGCTCTGGGGTGTTCCACCATGTCCTTTGTCCTCGTGGTGCCCCAGGAGGCACACCCTAGTACCTACCTTTGCTGCCCGAGGAAATGGTAACTGGAAGATGAGTGGGTGGCAGGGGTGGGAATTCCGTCTACACTGCTAACCACTGGACAGACTGCCTCCAGAATGGGGTTGGTTGGTTGGTTGGTTGGTTGTGGAAGGTAGAGATGCTGCTGCGCAGGAAGAGGGCTCCCAGAGCCAGTAGCCATTCCCCCATGACTTGCAGGACTCTCCTCCTCCCTTCTCTCCTGTTCGCTCCCTGCCCCTGTGGCTGCTCCTCCATTGGCCTCCATGGTTCCAGCTCTGGTTGTCTTTTCATCCTTCATGCCTTCACTCCGTGTCTGTATGCTGACCACTCAGAACTGCGCTCTCCTTTCCACATGCTTACCGTATAGTTGAGCTTTCTTCTGGAGGCTTCTCTAGTTTTACATAGTTCAGTGAAGGTACCGTGGCTTCAAAGTCCAGTACACGATTTAAAGCAGCTTTATTTTTTCTTATTTATGATCATGAAATGTTACATTCAGAGGTAATGAACAGAATGAACTTCCGTGCTCTAAAGTCTGTGGTGGATCATTTGCTTCAGAAGTAACCACTGTCCTGAATGCAACTTTTTCAGTTTCATCTATAAATTGGCTTTGGGGGATAAAATAGAGGGGGACATTGGATTCCTGCATGTGTCAGGCCCTTGGCAGTTGCATTAGTGACTCTTCCTACATGGGTCTGGCCCTGGAAAGGAAATGGCACTGTATGTGGCCGAGAGCGGTGATTCTCAAAGGAACAGATTTTGACCTTCGGGACATTGGGGGAGGTCTGGACACGTTTGGTTGTTTGGTTGTTGGAGCTGAGGAATGCTGACAGCCATTAGCGGGCAGAGGCCGGAGATGCTTTGAAAACCCTACAGGGTACAGGACAGCACCCTTAGGTGTGGCTGTTGGGGTGCATGTGCCTTTGGCTGTCAGGTAGACCCCCTTGTGAGCTCTGGGGGCAGGGAGAAGGCCCTTGTTGGAGTTCCATAGGGTCCCAACCTGGTCCCAGGCGGTGCTCCTGGGACTAATCACAGCTCTCACCAATACAGAACCACACTGAATCTTAACTTTGTTTTTCCAGGACTTTGGAAGCCTGTCCAACCTGCAGGTCACTCAGCCTACAGTTGGGATGAATTTTAAAACACCACGGGGAGCTGTTTGAATCTTTCTGCTGTGCTGTAATATCTTCAATAAACCTTGGACAACAACCTTGTGTCCTGTGTGGGTTGGGTGCCAGTAGTGCTAAGGGCAGGAGTTCTTTCTCAAGGGAGAAATCCTGAGGAGCGCTCTGCAGAGTGAGCTTCTGTAAGTGGCTTCTGGGCGGTGCCCATACAGACTGACATGTGTATTGGAGAGGTGAGCCACGTGGCTATGCTGCTTGCCAGCCCCATCCTGCTTAGTCCTGGCAGGCCCTAGTACCAACTGTAGCTTCAGGTGAAGTCAGGAGATGCTTTCCTCCTCACCTGGTGTAACCTGAGCTTGATCCTCAGCCTCTCCCTGGTACACACAATCTGGGCTAATGAACCTGTCTTGAAAGGGTAACACTCCTCATGTGTTTGAGGGTTGGGCATTGTGGATGGGAGGTAGAATGGCTGGTGCCCCTGAGATTCAAGTGTGAGGAGGGCCAGTGTAATGAGCAGGATGCTTGCACACAGGATCCTGGATAGATGGCTCTGAGCTTGGGGGTCTGCTGAGGCTGTGGGTCAGAGGGCAGGGCTGGTGCCTGTTCTTGAGTCGTCAGGAAAGGGAGCTGTTGGTGATCTACGCATTTGTCTGCTTTTCCGTCCAGGGTGGAGCTGGCTATGTTCGCAAGCGTGGGTGTCAAGATCTCTGCAAGAAGGTGGCAGCCCTTTGCCCATCTGCCTCTGTGAGGCTGATAACAGCAAACAATGTAAAAATGTGTAACGGTTTTGAGAGAATTTCAGCCTTAGAGAAAGGTTACAAATATAGTTCAAGGAACTTCAGTACAAGATACTCAGATCTGCCTATTTTTCTTTTTGCCCTATATACTCTGAACTTGTGTATGTGTGTATCTATGCATATGTGATTTTTCTTGATCTACTGAGGTAACCCAGAGGTGTGCCCTTTTGCCCCAAATACATGTGTCTGTTTTCTAGGAATAAGAACCGTCTTTTACAAAACCACGGTAGGATGTTCAAAATGAGGAAATTTAATGTTGATAGAATTGTAATCAATTTTGGCCAATTTCCCAATAATGTCTCTTACACTTCATTTTTTCCCCTGGCCCAGGATCCTAACCAGAGTTGCTGACAGCACCTAGTGTTCATGTCCCTCTAGCCTCCTGTGTCTTTCATGACATTTCTGAACAGTATTGCCTGATTTTGTAGAAGGTCCTTTAGTTTGTCTGGTTTCGTGTTTCCTCGTAGTGAAATTAAACTTAGCTTTTTCTGTAGGAAGAGTCCAGAAGTGTTGCTGTGTTTTGTTTTTTAAAGATTTTATTCATGAGAGAGGCAGGGGGAGAAGCAGCCTTCCTGCGGGGAGCCCGATGTGGGACTTGATCCCAGGACTCTGGGATCACGACATGAGTCACCCAGGGGTCCCGTGATACTGTGGTTTGGTCCATCATACTGAGAAGTGCAGGATGTCAGCTTGTCACATCTGTGACATATTTACTTTGAAGCTCTTGATTAAGGCACACCTGCCAAGTTTCTGCATTGTGAACTTTTCGACTGTGTAATTATAAACTTGTGAGATTAGTGGTATTTTAACTCTGTAAGGAAGCTTTCTCATTTATTCGCAGAAAACTGGTTTCCATCTTTTAGTGTGGGGTTGGGCATTCCCAGCAAGTATTCTTGCCTTCTAAACAGGACGGTTCGTGGAGCCGCCCCCCCTGACCTGGGTTTTTGGTCAAGGGCAGGGCTGGGTTCTGTGTGGGGGTGGAGGTTCCAGCAGGGTTAAGGAGGAAACGTGAAGGCTGTAGCGGGGCAGCTCGGTGTGATGTTCTCATGCTCCCCCACCAGGAGAAAATGTCGCCGCTCCGTACTTGCTCGGCTCCTGCACCCCACGGCCTGGGGCGGGGCTCATGCGGGAGCTGGGGGGCTCGCAGAAGCTGCTTTATGTTACAGCAAGCGCTAAGGACCTTCTCTAGGCCTAGGTACCTCAGAGGAGGGTAGGTGCTCCTTTCAACTTGGGGAGGCGCCTGTGGGAAGCAGGTGGCCAGGTCCCGCCCCTGGGGCTGCGATTGGCGGGCGATTCCTGAGGTGGGCGTGGCTGGCGCCGGTGCTTCCCTCGCGCTCTGTGGGCGGCGGGAACCTGGTTGGCTCTCCTGGCCTGGGTGACCCTGGCCTGGGTTCTGGGGCCCACGGTGTCCTCGCCACCAACACAATGGACCGCCTTCCACCTTCAGTGTCAGGGAGACTGCTCCAGGAGCGTTTGTTTGGAGGTAATTTTTTCCTACTTTTCTATATCGTTCTTGGTTATTTGTGTTAAAGGATAATTTTCAATATAATGCACAAAAAAGAAAAATGACCCTCCTACAGGTAGATACCAAATGAACACAAGGTAAGCCTTTTTTTTCCCCCCCTCGGAACAGAACATGTCACTACCTGTTCAATGGAGAAGTCAAAGAAGGATGAATGTGGAGTTAGGGAATGTTGAAATCATTTTATAAATGGAGTCGAAACTGGCTTTTCCCACAGCCCGGTAGTAAATAAACTAACTCTCTACCCAACAGAATGGATGTATTTGCACATCTATTGATAAGAATTACTGGCTTGCTATCAGGTATCTGCAACTTAACAGAGCTGTAGGCGGCAGGGCCATTGGAAAGGGGGGCAGTGTTGCTGGGACCCCGAACAGAACTTGCAGGGCTGTTTCTCCTGTTTTCAGTGAACCACAATTTTTCCCTTTGCCTCTGAGAATTTGTTCTTTTCTGTATCAGGTCTGCCATGAAGATTTTCAACTTTAGGAATCCGTGAGTTGCTCAGTGGTTTAGTGCCTGCCTTCGGCCCAGGGCATGATCCTGGAGTCCCAGGATCAAGTCCCACATCGGGCTCCCTGCATGGAGCCTGCTTCTCCCTCTGCCTGTGTCTCTGCCTCTCTGTGTGTCTCTCATGAATAAATAAAATTTAAAAAAAAGGATTTTCAACTTTATTAGTATAATCCAGTTTTTTCTCGAAATTAGAAAAAGCCCCCATCTATCGTTTTAAATGTTTTTTCTTTGCTAAATTAAACTTGTCAGATATTTGACTATTTTATTGATCGCTTCAAAAAAGCACTTGAAGTTTTACCCTTCTTTAACTATCTGAGGTTATACCTCTTTTTCTCATAAGCTATTGGAGGAAGGAAAACAACCTGATTCAATTGTGGGGGACGTGAACAAAGCTCATTTTCTCCTTTTCAACTGCAGGGGTCAGCAGACCACGATGGTGGCCTGTTTATGAGTCAGAAATGCTTAGGAGTGATTTTTTACATTTCCAAGTGGTTTAAAACAACCACCACAGGAGGACGGTAATGTGAGTTATGAAAAACTACGAAATTCAGATGTCCATAGGTTTTATTGGAATGCAGCCACATTGCTTTACATACTTTGTATATGCCTGTTTCCCTGTTATAATGGCTGAATTTAAATTGTCACGATGTGGACAATCCAGGGCATTCATCACTTGGCACTACAGACTGCAGTTACACATCTATCATTCATAGTGTTTTGAGGATCATACCTATCACCATGAGATATTTTCTAAAAATCATTAGTCCACATTCAACATCAAAAAGAGAAAGTAGACTTTGTTGTACTTTCAAGTATGAATAGCTCATTCTCAAGCCAAGCAAGGAAAGCTTTTTGTCGATGGTGAGTTAATTTCTCTGGAAGAAGTATGTCCAGAGGATATAAACTTACTTTTTAAGACTATTAGCCTTTGAGTGCAAATGGTCCCTTGAGGAGGTGAGAACATTAGGAGCAATAAAAAATTTAAAAACAAGGCAAATGATTTTTAGTGGTTTTCCTTGGCTCTTGATGAGTCAGATAAAGGTTACCAAATACCACTCAGGTGTTTATGCAGGAGTCAATGCTGTTTGAAGAGACCGAGGAATTAGCCTCTGAATGGTCTGCTTGGAAGGACTACAGGTGAGAATATTTTTAAGGATGAGAAATAAATAATTCAATGTAACCTGTAGTGGGAATCAGCTGAGTTAATGTTACAACAGGTGGTGGTAGAAATCTATCTGGGGCAGAAGGAGGCTGCTTTGGACACATTTCAAAGCTTGCAAAACTGTAAAATGTTTAAAACCTTATTCGCCATTAGGTATTTTGCATAAAAAAATTTTTTTTAAAGATTTTATTCATAAGAGACAGAGGGAGAAGCAGGCTCCATGCAGGGAGCCCCACGTAGGACTTGATCCCAGGACTCCAGGATTACGCCCTGGGCCGAAGGCAGGCACTAAATCACTGAGCTACCCAGGTGTCCCGGTATTTTGCATAAAATACTTAATACTTGAATCAGTGTTGTTAACAATAAATTTCACTTGCTCTCATAGGCTTAACCATCATCCATTCCATGAATTTCTTTTTAAATTGTGGTAACGGGCAGCCCCGGTGGCTCAGCAGTTTAGCGCCGCCTGCAGCCCAGGGGTGATCTTGGAGACCCTGGATCGAGTCCCACATCAGGCTCCCTGCATGAAGCCTGCTTCTCCCTCTGCCTGTCTCTGCCCCTCTCTCTCCTCCCTGTGCATTCTCATGAATAAATAAATAAAATCTTTTAAAAAAAATAAAATAAATTGTGGTAACACATAATACCATTTTAACCACTTATAAGTGTACAGATAGATCAGTGGCATAAATATATTTACAATGTTATGGTGACCACCATCACTGTCTCCAAAATGTTTTCAATGATTCTAACAAAAACTTTACTCATTAAGCAGTAACTTCCCATTTCCCTAACCCCAGCCCAAGGTAACCTTTATTCTGCTTTCTGCCTCTGTCAGTTTGCCTATTCTGGATGCCTCATGTAAGCAGATTCATAGAGTATTTTTCTTTTTTTTTTACTTACTGCACTAAGCATGGTCCATCCATGCTGCTTTTGTCGTTGAGTTTTTGAAGGATGGCCTGTGAACCAGCTGAGACATTTGAAGATTTGGCAAATGTTTGTGCCTTAAAAGGCTATGCTTGAAACACTTAGGACCTCCGAGGGGTTTGAGGATCAAGGCACAGGGTTTGATTGCAGTATTGGCTTTGGTATGTCACCTAGGTATGGCTGATGACATCTATGAGCTATATCTGTTTCCTTCCGGTATCTTTACCTGAGCAAGGAACAGTCCTTGGGTTTTCATAAAGGTTTTTCTGAGTCCAGTTAACTCATATGAAGGAGATGGAGACTATTTCCAGAGACTGGTGATTGGCTCTAGAAATCTTACTTTGAGATCATCTACATCCTGAGAGGAATGGTTTTGGCTCAAGTCATGATCTTGGCTTCATGGGATGGAGCCCTTGCCTTCCCTCTCACCCCCACCCCCACCCCCCCCCCACCCCCCACCCCCCACCCCCCGGCCCAGTCAGACTCTGTGCTCAGTGGGGAGTCTGCTTCTCTCTCCCTTTCCCCGCCCCCCCCCCCACAAGCAAACTCACTCTTTCAAATAATTTTTAAAAATCATAAAATTGAAGTAAGTTTGGGTTGTTTGAGGGATAAGGGATCTTGTGGCTTTGAAACCATTTCTGTAGTTGCAAGGAAGTCTTGGAATGGAGTGAGGCTCTCCATCATCAGGGAGAGGTAGTAGAGTAGCGGGATTTTAAGTGTTACAACAATGTACAGTGACAGAAGGACTGGTGACTAGGGCTTGTTCATAGGTGCCCTGCCTCCATGTAGAGAGGGCCTGTGTTTTAGGAAACTCTCTGGCTTTTCTGAAGTCTCCCCAAGATCTCAGCTGCAACCTCCAAAATGAGCAGGGTGTCCCAGCCAGTGATACCCTATCCTCATCATGATAACTGTAGGGGAGATAAAAGAAATTTTCTCTACCTTCTTCTTAGGTTCTGTGGTTGTAGCCTACAGGGTTAACAGTCTGTAGTTGAGGCAGCTGGTGCTAATCCTTTGCAAGTTGGCCACAGGTCATGCCTTTGCTTACACTCTGTGATTTTTATAAGTTAAAGCTTCAGGTCAGCCATCCTTTGTTTCTTTTCTGGCGTTCCAGTTTTAGGGAGAGTGCTTGGTAGTTAGCTGCTACAAACATGCATTTAAAGTTTTTGAGAAAACATGATGCAGCAGGGGAATTGTTATGATTACTCTAAGCAAGATAATCTACAGCGTTTGGAGTGCTCTTTGAAGCCATGGTCCTCAAGACCCAAATCAATCAAAATCAAATAAGTTAAAGTCCAAGTGGAATGAGTCACCTTCTTAAGCCAAGCGGCTTGTTTTGTAATCTTATGTAATGGAGTTTCAACTTGCCCGAAGTGTCAATCCAGGTACAGCAGGTGGTGTTGGCCACAGCACAGATGCCTCCTTGCGTAGCTAAAAGATGATCAAGAACTCTTCTGTTATCAAGAACAGCTTTGGCCAGAGAGTCTAAGCACATTATGCAATAACTTTAAGAATTAAGTTCCTGGGGGATCTCTGGGTGGCTCAGCGGTTTGGTGCCTGCCTTTGGCCCAGGGCATGATCCTGGAGTCCCCGGATCAAATCCAACATCGGGCTTCCTACATGGAGCCTGCTTCTCCCTCTGCCTGTGTCTCTGCCTCTCTCTCTCTCTCTCTCGTGAATAAATAAAATCTTTAAAAAAAAAAATTAAGTTCCTGATCATAGACTCATTTACTTTTATCCCTAACCAGGTAAGTAGGAAAAGGATTCACTACCAAAAGGAGTGAATCCTCAATTATGAAAGCCTCTTGGCAAGTTCTTTTTTTTTTTTTTAAGTTTTTATTTTAATTTCAGTTCACATACAGTGTAATGTTTCAGGTGTGCATTATAGTGATTCAACACTGCTGTATATCACCTGGTGCTCATCACTGACAAGTGCCCTCCCTAATCCCCATCACCTATCACCTGTTTCCCCATGGGGGGTGGTGGGGGAGGTCCTACCTACCCTCTGGTGACCAGCAATGTGTTATTTATTTATTTATTTATTTATTTATTTATTTATTTATTTATTTATTTATTTATGATAGTCACACATCCTTCAAAAACTCAAGCTGTATATACCACAGCTTCTTTATTTACTCATCAGTAGATAGTCTGTCCATGTTGTAGCATATATGAAATTACATTCCTTTTTATGGCTCAATGATATTTTATATTTATATGGATAAACAAAATGTATGTGTTCATGTGTTTTTTTTATCTATTCATTTGTTTTAAGATTTTATTTATTCATGAAAGACACACAGAGGCAGAGGCATAGGCAGAGGGAGAAGCTGGCTCCCTGCAGGGAGCCAGATACACGACTCGATCCCAGAACCCTAGGATCATGATGTGAGCCAAAGGCAGATGCTCAACCACTGAGCCACCCAGGTGCCCCTATCTACTCATTTGCTGATGGACATTTGGGTTGCTTCTGCTTATTGGTTATTGTGAATAATGCTGCTATGAACATAGGTGAAAAGATATCTGTTTAAACTCCTTTCAGTTATTTTGAGTATATTACCAAAAATTGGAATTGCTAGATCATACGGTAATCCTACGTTTAATATTTTGAGGAAATGTATTACTGTTTTCTGCAGCCACTACTTCATTTTATATTCTCACCAGGAATGCACAAGAGTTTGAATATCTCCACATCCTTGCCAACACTTGTGATTTTCTGTGGTGGTGGTGTTTTTATAATAGCCATCCACATGAGTGTGAAGTGGTATCTCATTATAGTTGTTGTTGTTTTAAGATTTATTTATTTGAGAGAGAGCAAGCCAGGGGAGGGGCAGAGGGAGAGAGAGAATCTCAAGCAGACTCCCCACTAAGTGTGGAGCTCCATCCAACACAGGGCTGGATCCCAGGACCATGACTGGAGCTTAAATCAAGAGTTGGCTGCTCAACTGACTGAACCACCTTGGTGCCCCTCATTATAGTTTTGATTTGCATTTCTCTGATTAGTGATGTCCAGCATCTTTTCATGTGTCTATTGTCCATTTTCATATCATCTTTGGAGAAATGTCTTCAAGTATTTTGCCCATTTTTTTTTATTGTTTGTTTTGTTTGTTGTTATAGAAGTTGTTTGTATATTCTGGGTATTAGTCCTTTTATCAGATATGGTTTACAAATATTTTCACCCATTCTGTGAGTGGCCTTCTCTGTTGATTGTGTCCTTTAATAAACAAAAGTTTAAAATTTGTCATAAAGAATTATCTCTGTGTTTTCTTTCATTATGGTTTTTAGCTCTTATATTTAGGTCTCTGATCATTTGGTGTTAATTTTTGTATATGAAGTAGAGGGTCAACTCAATTCTTTTGCATGTGGAAATCCAATAGGCCAACATCATCTCTTGAAGAATCTATGCTTTCCCACACTGAATGGACTTGGCACCCTTGTCAAAAATGATTTGGCCAGAATGCCTGGGTGGCTCAGCGGTAGGATGTCTGCCTTTGGCTCAGGGTGTGACCCCAGGTCTAGGGATCGAGTCTCACATTGGGCTCCCTGTGAGAATCCTACTTCTTCTATGCCTCTGCCTGTCTCTCTGTGAATTAAAAAAAAAAAAAAAAAAAAAGATTTGGCCATAGTGTATGGGTTTATTTCTATTCCATTGGTGTTTAAGTCTACCCTTGGGCCAGTAGCACAGTATTTTCATTACTGTAGTTTTGTAGTAAGCTTTGAAGTATGAGTTTTCCAGCTTCATTCTTTTTCAGATTTTTATTTACTTTTATTTTTTTATTTTTTTGGCTGCTTGTGTTTTATTAACAAATACATAAGGCTAGGGCTGCCATAACAAAATACTGAAGACCGGGGGTATTAAAGAGATACCTATTTCCTTACAAATCTGCGGTCTGGAAGCCCAAGATCCAGGTGTTAGCAGGTTTGGTTTCTCCTAAGACCTCTCTCATTGGCTTGCAGAGGACTGTCCTCACAGAGTCTTTCTCTGAGCGTGTACATCCCTGGTATCCTGCCCTGTGTCCAAACCTCCTCTTATAAAGACACCAGTCAGAAGTAGACTATACCTACCCTAATGGCCTCATTGTAACTTAATTACCTTTTTAAAGGCCCTACCTCCAAATATGGTCACATTTTGAGGTCCTGGGGTTTTAGGACTTCAATATATGAATGAATTCTGGGGAACACAGTTGAGCCCAAGACATGGACTCCATGCAATTCTATTATGAATTTGAGGATCAGCTTTTTTATTTCTGCCCAAAAAATGCCTTTGGAATCTTAATAGGAATTGCACTGAATTTGTAGATGGCTTTGGGTAGTACTGTCATTAAGTCTTCCAGTTGAGGGGTGTCCCTTGGTGGCTCAGCGGTTTGGCGCCTGCCTTTGGCCTTAGGTGCAGTCCTGGAGTCCCGGGATCAGGTCCGTGTTGGGCTCCCAGCATGGAGCCTGCTTCTCCCTCCTCCTGTGTCTCTGCCTCTCTCTCTCTCTATATATATATCTATCATGAATAAATAAATCAATAAATTAAAAAAAAAAAGTCTTCCAGTTGATCTGCATGGGAAATCTTTCCAGTTTTTAGGTGTTTAATTTTTTTTCAGAAATGTTTTTAATTTTCAGGCAACAAATCTTTTACTCATTGATTAAATTTATTCCCAGATATTTTATTCTTTTAGATTGTGATATTGTGATGTAATAAATATATATTTGTTTTTTGTCCCCAGTTCTTGGCACAAAAGTTTCTAAAACCCTTGAAATTTCCTGAGTGGTAGGGGTGGGAGGACCATCTTTTGTTATTCATTTTAAGCCTCTTACAACCACCTGAGTTTATGCTAATGAGGTCATTCTTGGGCTATTGATGGCTGGAGGCTGGTTGCTAGAGGAACCAATTGTGCTATTCAAAAACTGGAGCATTCAGCCCTATCACCTGATCTCTGGGGAGGGGAAAGGGACTGGAGATTGTGTTAATCACCAACAGTCTATGATTTGATCAACTGTGCCTACATAATTGAACCTCCATAAAAGCTATGTGATTGGAAGTGCTTGGTGAACATGTGCCAGGAAGGTGGGGGACAGACACCCCTGTACTCAAGACTCTACCAGACATCACCTTATGTACCTCTTCATCTGGCTGTTCATTTGTATCTTCTATAATTAACCAGCTCTAGTACAATTTTTTTCCTGAGTTATATAAACCATTATAGTAAATCATTGAACTGAAGGAGGGGATGGTGGAGGCCCCAGTTTGTAGCCAAGTCAGACAGAAGTGTGTGTAACCTGGGACCTCACCACTTTGTGATTGGCATCTGAAATAGAGGAAACTTTGTGGGACAGAGCCCGTCACCTGTCTGTGTGTGTGTGTGTCTGTGCTAACTCTGAGTTGTTAGTGTCAGGATTGAAGTAAATTGTAGAACACCCAATTGTTACCTACAGAGAACTGGAGAATTGCTCAGTGTGGAAAACCCACACATAGATGTTACTGTAAATGGAATTGCTTTCTTCATTTCTTTTAAAAAACTGTTCATAAATGGTGTATAGAAATGCAACTGATTTTTAAGTGATGATCTTCACAATTTTCTTGAATTTGATTATTAGTTCTCATAGCTTTCTTGTGCATTCCTTGGGATTTTCTATGTATAGGATTATGTCACCTGCAAATAGAGATATTTTTACTTTTTCATTTCTGATTTGGATGCCTTGTATTTCTCATCTAGTTGCTCTGCCTAGAACATCCAGTGGTACATTAAATAGCAGTGGTGAAAGCAGGCATTCTTGTCTCATTTGTGAAATTATAGGAAAAGCTTTCAATCTTTTTTTTTCTTTTAAAGATTTTATTTGAGAGAGAGCGGGAGTGGAAGAATGAGGGGTCAGGAGGGACAGAGGAAGAGGGAGAAGCAGGCTCCCCGCTGAGCAGAGAGCCCAACATGGGGCTTGATCCCAGGACCCCCCCAGGATCATGAACTAAGCTAAAGGGAGATGCTTAACTAACTGAGCCCCCCAGGCACCCCTCTCTTATTTATTTTAATAACTTTATTTTCGGTTGAAAACCTCTGGGGCATTCTTTAGGTTTCAGGACCAATGGTTTAAGTGTTTTTTTTTTTTTTTTTTTTTAGATTTTATTTATTAATTCATGAGAGACACACAGAGAGAGAGGCAGAGACACAGGCAGAGGGAGAAGCAGGCTCCATGCAGGGAGCCCGATGCGGGACCGATCCCAGGACTCCAGGATCATGCCCTGGATTGAAGGCGGGTGCTAAACCGCTGAGCCACCCAGGGATTCCCCATGGGTTCATAGAATTCTTATAAAATGTTCCTTCCTGCCTACTGTCCTTGCACCCCATGATGTTCCTGTGCAGCATCTCTGAAAACTGCCAAAATTCTGTTGTTTTCATCTGCATCAGCCCTAACAGTATTTTCAGAAAGCCAGCTATCAGGTTGTCCCAAAGCAGGAGTGATTGGCCAGAAGACTGCAATACACACAAAAAAGGGAACAAGTTCCTTATAATGTAGGTAAGGGGCCAGGGAAAACTGCCCGCACAGATTGTCACATGGGCTGGAAGGACAAGAGCAGGTGAGAGCACCAGGTGCCTGATGAGTGAAGCTCTACTTGGTTGCTCACACTCCCTTCTCAGGATCTCTTTGACTCTACATCCCCTCGTACTTTCCTGGATATTTACTGGAAAACTTTCATCCCATGACTTACTCATTTAGTTTCTTTGGATAAATACCCAGTACTGGATTACTGGATTGTATGGTAGTTCTATTTTTAATTTTTGAAGGGCCTCCATACTGTTTTCCACAATGGCTGCACCAACCTACCATCCCACCAACAGTGCAGGAGGGGTTGCCTTTTTTTTTTTTTTTTTTTTAATTTTTATTTATTTATGATAGTTACAGAGAGAGAGAGAGAGGCAGAGACACAGGCAGAGGGAGAAGCAGGCTCCATGCACCGGGAGCCCGATGTGGGATTCGATCCTGGGTCTCCAGAATCGCGCCCTGGGCCAAAGGCAGGCGCCAAACCGCTGCGCCACCCAGGGATCCCAGGGGTTGCCTTTTATTCACATCTTTACCAACACTTGTTTTTTTCTTGTCTTTTTGATATTAGCCATTCTGACAGGTATGAGGTGATATCTTATTATAGTTATGATTTTCATTTCCCTGATGATGAGTGATGTTGAGCATCTTTTGAAGTGTCTGTTGGCCATCTACATGTCTTCTTTGGAAAAATGCCTATTTAGGTCCTCTGCCCATTTTTAATCAGATTATTTGTGTTTTTTGGTGTTGAGTTGTAGAAGATCCTTATATATTTTAGATATTAATCTCTTATCAGATATATCATTTGCAAATATCTTCTCCCATTCAGTAGGTTGTCTTTTCATTTTGTTGATGGTTTCCTTCACTGTGAAAAGCTTCTTATCTTGATGTAACCCCAATAATTTATTTTTGCTTTTGTTTCCCTTGTCTGAGGAAATATATCGATAAATATGTTGCCAAGACTGATGCCAAAGGAATTACTGCCTAAGATTTTTTTGTTTCTTTAGAAGTTTTATGGTTTCGTGTCTCTCATTTAGATCTTTCATCCATTTTGAGTTTATTTTTACGTGTGGTGTGAGAAAATGGTCCAGTTTCACTTTGCATATAGCTGTTCAGTTTGCCCAACACCATGTTTTGAAGAGCCTGTCTTTTCCCCATTGTATATTATTGCTTCTTTTGTCATAGATTAATTAACCATATAAGCGTGGTTTATCTCTGTGCTCTCTATTCTGCTCCACTGATCTATATTTTTTGTGCCAACACCATACTGTTTTGATTACTTTTGATAGCTTTGCAGGATAGCTTGACATCTGGGATTGTGGTACCTCTAGCTTTGTTCTTATTTCTCCAATTCTTTTTTTTTAAGATTTTATTTATTTATTCATTTATGAGAGAGAGAGAGAGAGAGAGAGAGAGAGGCAGAGGCACAGGCAGAGGGAGAAGCAGGCTCCATGCAGGGAGCCCGACGTGGGACTCGATCCTGGATCTCCAGGATCATGCCCTGGGCTGAAGGCGGCGCCAAACTGCTGAACTACCCGGGCTGCCCTTGTTTCTCCAATTCTTTGACTACTATTTGGGTCTTTTGTGTTCCATACAAATTTTAGGATTATTCATATTCTGTGAAAAATACTATTAGTATTTTCAATAGGGATTACATTTAATCTGTAGACTGCTTTGAGTAGTATGGACATTTTGACAATCTTAATTTTTCTAATCTATGATCTTGGTTTAGCTTTCCATTTGTGTCACCTTTAATTTCTTTCATGAATGTTTTATAGTTTTCAGAGTATAGATATATTACATCCTTGGCTAAATGTATTCCTAAGTATTCTTTTTGATGCAGCTATAAATAGGATTGTTTTCTGAATTTCTCTTTCTGCTACTTTGTCATTAATAGAAAAGCACAAATTTCTGTGTATTAATTTTGTATCCTACGACTTTACTGAGTTTACTTATCAGTTCTAATAGTTTTTTGATGGAGATTTTAGGATTTCTAGTATCATATCATTTGCAAGTAGTGATAGTTTATTTATTCCTTACCAATTTGGATGCTTTTTCTTTTTCTTGACTGATTTCTGTGGCTAAGACTTCCAGTACAATGTTGAATAAAAATGGTAAGAATGAACATTCTTGTTTTGTTCCTGTTCTTAGAAGAAAAGTTTTGTTTTTTGCTATTGAGTATGATGGTAGCTGTGGGTTTTTCATATATGGCCTTTATTATATTGAGGTATGGTTTCCTCTAGATATATTTTTAAAAATTTTAAAATTTATTTATTCATAGGAGACACAGAGAGAGAGGCAGAGACACAGGCAGAGGGAGAAGCAGGCTCCATGCAGGGAGCCTGGTGCAGGACTCAATCCTGGGATCCTGGGATCCTGGGATCCTGGGATCAGGCCCTGAACTGAAGGCAGACGCTTAACTGTTGAGCCACCCAGGCAGCTCTAGATATACTTTTTTGGGAGTTTTCATCATGAACAGATGTTGAATTTTGTCCAATGCTTATTCTGCATCTATTGAGATGATCATGGTTTTTATTTTTTATTGTATTGTATGTAATTTCTTTGCCCAGTGTGGGGCTTGCATGCATAACCCCAAGAACAAGAGTCACATGCTCTACCAGGGAGCCAGGTAACTGTGGGAATGATTTTTTTAATGTACTGTTGAATTTAGCTTGCTTTTCTTGATGATTTTTGCATCTATGTTCATTGGAGATATTGGCCAATAATTGTCTTTTCTGTCCTGTGTTTCTGTCAGGGTAATGCTGGTCTCATAGAATAAATATGGGAGTTTTCTTTTGTATTTTTGGAATAGTTTGAGAAGAATAGCTATTAACTCTTCTTTAGGGGCAGCCCAGGTGGCTCAGCGGTTTAGCGCCGCCTTCAGCCCAGGGCCCGATCCTGGAATCCCAGGATCGAGTCCCATGTTGGGCTCCCAGCATAGAGCCTGCTTCTCCCTCTGCCTGTGTCTCTGCCTCTCTCTCTCTCTCTCTCTCCCTCGAATAAATAAAAAAAAAAAAAAAAAAAAAAACCCTTCTTTAAATGTTTGGCAAATATCACCTCACACCTATCAGAAGGGCTAAAATAAAAACACAAGAAACGACAGGTGTTTTTGGGGCTGTGGGGAAAGGGGAGACTTCCTATATTGTTGGTGAGAATGCAAACTGTGCAGCCACTGTGGAAAACAATATGAAGTTACTCAAAAAAAATTTTTTAAATAAATAAGATAAAAAATTAAAAATAGAACTATCATAAGATCCAGCAATCAGGGAACCCTGGGTGGCGCAGTGGTTTATCGCCTGCCTTTGGCCCAGGGCACGATCCTGGAGACCTGGGATCGAATCCCACGTCGGGCTCCTGGTGCATGGAGCCTGCTTCTCCCTCTCCCTCTGCCTATGTCTCTGCCTCTCTCTCTGTGTGTGTGTGACTATCATAAATAAATAAAAATTAAAAAAAAAAAAAAAAGATCCAGCAATCACAGTTGGTATTTACCCAAAGAATACAAAAACACCAATTCAAAGGGATACATGTGCCCCTACATTTATAGCAACATTACTTATAATAGCCAAATTACAGTGGAGACAGCCCAAGTATCCACTGATTGATGATGAATGAATAAGGAAAATGTGATACACACACACACACACACACAGGAGTAATACTCAGCGATAAAAATGAATGAAATCTTGACATTTGCAATGATGTGGATGGAGCTAGATAGTATTATGCTAAGTGAAATAAGTCAGTCAGAAAAAGACAAATACTATATGATTTCACTTATGTGGAAGTTAAGAAACAAAACAAGCAAAGGATAAAAGAGAGAGAAACCAAGAAATGGTTTCTTAACTATAGAGAATACACTGCTGGTACTAAAGGGGAGGTAGGAGTGTTGGGGGGAACAAATGATGAAGATTAAGGAGAGCACTTATGATGAGCACTGGGTTATGTAATGTATGGCAGTGTTGAATCACTATATTGTACACCTGAAACTAATTCACTGTATGTTAACTAGCTGGAATTTAAATAACTTTAAAAAATATTTGGTAGAATTCATCTATGAAGGTTTCTGGTCCAGGACTTTAATTTTTGGAAGTTTCTTGTGATCAGTTTGATTTCACTACTAGTAATTGGTCTGGTCTATTCAGCATTTCTGTTTCTTGATTCAGTTTTGTAAGCGTGTGTATTTCTGGGGAGTTATCCATTTCTTCTGGATTATCCAGCTTGTTGGCATATAGTTTTTCATAGTAGTGTCTTATAATCCTTTGTATTTCTGTGGTGTTGGTTGTTACTACTTTTGTTTAATTTCTGATTTTATTTAGGTCTTCTTTTTCTTGACGAATCTTGCTAAAGGTTTATCAATGTTTATCAGTTATATTTACTGAAGCTTGTTATTCAGCCTAACCTGTGGTTTACCATTTGATCTAATGTGTCATTCAAAGCCACTATTTTTTTTTTAAAGATTTTACTAATTTATTTGAGAGAAAGTGAGGACACGCACACGCATATGTGACCAGGGGTAGGGGTGGGGGAAGAGACAGAAGGGTAGGGAGAGGAAGGGGGAAAGAATCCCAAGCAGACCCTGTGCTAACACCTGAGACCAATATAGGGCTGGATCATGACCTGAGCTGAAACCAAGATTTGGATGCTTAACTGACTGAGCCACCCAGGTGCCTCTCAAAGCCACTATTTTTTTTTTTTTATGATTTTCTATCTAGTTGATCTATCCATTGATGTTATGTGGTATTAAATTATCCTACTTGTTACTGTCCTATGTAAAATATCCTACGTATTACTGTCAATTTCTCATTTTATGTTTGTTAATTGCTTTTATGCATTTAGATGCTCCTATGTTGGGTGAGTAGCTATTTTTGTTTTTGTTTTTGTTTTTTAACATTTTATTTATTCATGAGAGACACACAGAGAGAGGCAGAGACATAGGCAGAGAGAGAGGCAGGCTCCCTGCAAGGAGCCTGATGTGGGACTCGATCCCAGGACCCTGGGATCACGACCTGAGCCAAAGGCAGACGCTTGACTACTGAGCCACCCAGGCATCTGGAGTGCATAGCTGTTTGTAATTGTTATACCCTCTTGTTGCGTTGATTCTTTTATCATAATCTAATGCCCTTCTTTGTCTCTTGTTACAGTTTGATTTAAAGTAGATAAAAGTATTGCTATATGGATATAAGTATTGCTACTAAGGCTTTTTTATTCCCCCACTTCCATTTACATAAAAATATCTTTCTCCATCCCTTCACTTTGAGTTTATATGTGAAATGAGTCTCTTGTATGCAGCAGAGAGACGGGTCTTGTGTTGTTTTTAATCCATTCAGTTACCCTATGTTTTGATTGGAGCATTTAGACCATTTACATTTAAAGTAATGATTGAATGGTATGTACTTACCGCTATTTTGTTGGGTTTTTTGTTTTTTTTTATAGTTCTTCCCTTTGTTACTGTGTCTCTGTGTCTCTTGCCATTCTCTATGTGGTCTCTTTGTCTTTTCTTGTACAGAAGCCATTTGGTCAGCCCACAGTTCTTCAGGAGAAATTGCTCTAAAAGTAAGCATAGATTTGGTGTGTCTGTGCAGGAGGTGAGCTCAGTGTTTTCCTATGTCGCCATATAACCAGTCAGTGTTTGAACTGAGGCAGACCCTGACACCTGCTTAACCCATGGGCACTACTACTCTAAGCTGGGGTGATCAGACACTTCCAGCTGCAAATGTCGAAGAAAAGACAAAGTGATTTCACATTGTATTTAGGGTGCAGGAATCTAGTGGACAGATTTTTGTCAATGAGACTTAATGGTGAAATTATGTTCTCTCTGAGGAGTTACAAGGAGCTTTAAACAGCTATAGGAAACATTATGTTCCAGAAAGGAGACCGGGGAGCTTAGTACTGAATCTGTTTACTCAATGATACAATTTGTGATCTTTCCTTAATTTTCATGCTTGCTAGAGTTTAGGAGATTTTGTAATTTTTTTATCACAAGGTTTCAACAAACCTTGAAACTAGAAACAGCTTTTAGAGCCCAAAGAAGATTCCAGTTTTTTCTTTTGTTAAAAATTGGCTGTTTGGGGGCACCTGGGTGGCTCAGTGGTTGAACATCTGCCTTTAGCTCAGGTCATGATCCCGGGATTGAGTCCTGCATCAGGCTCCCCACAGGGAGCCTTTTCTCCCTCTGCCTATGTCTCTGCCTCTCTCTCTGTCTCTCATGAATAAATAAAATCTTTTTTTTTTTTTTTAATTGGCTGTTAGGAGCTACGGAGTGAGGATGAATGGATGAATATAAATACTTAAAACTCATATGTGTCCTTTAACATCCAGTTTAGTACTTTACCTAACATATTCAGCTAGCAAAGCATGTTACAGGTTAAAACTATTTTCCTTTTTTTTTTTTAAGATTTTATTTATTCATGAGAGACACAGAGAGGTAGAGACACAGACAGAGGAGAAGCAGGCTCCATGCAGGGAGCTTGATGTGGGACTCAATCCCAGGTCTCCAGGATCAGGCCCTGGGCTGAAGGCGGCGCTAAACTGCTGAGCCACCTGGGCTGCCCCCGATTTTCCTCCTTAAAAGAATACAAGGGGATCCCTGATGGCTCAGCAGTTTAGCGCCTACCTTTGGCCCAGGGCGTGATCCTAGAGACCTGGGATCAAGTCTCTGCATAGAGTCTGCTTCTCCCTCTGACTGTGTCTCTGCCTCTCTCTCTCTCTCCATGTCTCTCATGAATAAATAAATAAAATCATTAAAAAAAAAAAAAAAAAGGAATACAAATTTGCTTCTTGTTTTTAACTTTCAAAATTATTCCATTTGAATAGGCGACACATTTACATGGTTCATGATTCCAGTAGAACAAGTGAGTTTACAGCATATGATCTCTGTCCAGCTGCTGACCTCCAGCCTCCTGGTTCCCTTTCCACATGGAGGAGCCATGTTGTCAGTTCCTAGTGTGTCCTGGATATGCTACATGCACGTGTAGTGGGTTTAGAATGTGTCCACGCATTACTTAACACCCCCTTCCTTCCAGAGGTGGAGCTTGCCTCCCTCCCCTTGAGATGAGGCTGGATGTGGAGGCTCCCTTAGAATTAAATGGAACCTGACAAAAGTGACCATGTGTAACTCCCAAGCCAAGGTCATAAAAATACTTTGTGACTTTCTCCTTTCGAAATCTCAAATCACTTGGCCCAACAGAAGCCAGCTGCCATGTTGCTGAGACACTTGAGCAGTGTTTAGAGAGGTGCATCTGCTTGAGGAGCTGGGGCCTCCTGGTAGGAGCAATGTAAGAAAGGCTTCTTAAAAGTGTACCTTTCAGCCCCAGGGAAGCTTTTGGATCATTGCTTGTTTTTTATTTTTTAAATGGAGCTATAATTCAGATACAATGAACTTTGCTGTCTTAATGTGTAAATACAGTTGACTCTTCAACAACAGAGGCTTGAACAGTGTGGGTTTCCTTCTATGTAGATCTTTTACATACAGAACCATAAATGCATTTTCTCTTCCTCATGATTGTCTTAATACTTTCTCTAGTGTACTGTATTACAAGAATACAATATATAATACATATAAAATATGTGTTAACTGTTTGTTATCAGTAAGGCTTCCAGTTAGCAGTAAGCAATTAGTAATGTTTGGGGAGAGTTCAGAGGCCTTTTTTTGTTTTTTAAAGATTTTATTTATTCACGAGAAACACATAGAGGCAGAGACATAGGCAGAGGGAGAACCAGGCTCCCTGCGGGGAGTGTGGTACAGGACTTGATCCCAGGACCTTGGGATTATCACCTGAGCCAAAGGCAGATGCTCAACCACTGAGCCACCCAGGTGCTCTGGAGTTAAGAATTATATGTGGATTCTTGATTTCATGGGGCGGGGAGTGGAGTGAGGGGGGTGGAGGTGGGAGGGGGGTTGGCACTCCTAACCCTCCCATTGCTCCAGACTTCTCCCCACCTCCCACCCTATTATCTGCCAGACTGATAGTTTTCACTGTGATGGTAACAATTGGTTTCCAAGACTATCTCAGAGCCAATGAGAGGGCATAGGAATAGTACAGTTAAATTGCCACAAAGCTCCCTGTTCTTCCTGAGATTTAGCCATTTTTCTTGATTAAAACTCCAGATTGCTTCAGTCCCTTGGTTAATTTCTAGAAAAGTTGATTCTGACAACCTTTGCCTGTTTTCTTACTGTCTTTATGAAGGAGAGCTTTTTAGGGGGGTCTTTATTTCTCCACTCTCACTGATGTCACTCCCTGGTCACCACCTTGACAATTGCCACATGACAGACACTGACCTGGAACCACCCCACTAAGCCACTCCCAAATTCCTGACCCACAGAAACGAGATAGTAGTGTTTGTTTTGCCTTAAATTTGCTAAGTGTTTGAGTAATTTGTTATGCAACTATAGATTCTATACCATATGCAAAAAGTATATATATTTCTCCCCTTCTTTTGAAAGTTTTTATTTAAGTCATCTCTATATCTCATTTGGGGCTCCAACTCAAGACCCCGTGATCGAAGTTGCATGCTCTTCTGGCTGAGCCAGCAAGGTGCCCGTCTCCCCTTTTTAATACATATTAAAGCACTCCGTACATAGTGTTCTGCACTTTTTTCACTTAGTGTAAATGTTCTATTTTGTCAGATGGGTGCCAAAGAGTCTTTCCCATTCTTTCCTTATGGAACTTTGAGATTCCATCGTGCATGTATTTGACCAATAGCTTGTGATGGCTGTGTCCCTTTTAATGATGGCTATTAAGATTGTATCCAACTTGTGTTCTTTCAAACAATGCTGGGACAGAGATCGTGTGCTGTAAACTCACTTGTGCTACTGGAATCATGAACCATGTGAATGTGTCGCCTAGTCAAATGGAACAATTTTGAAAGTTAAAAACAAGCAAATTTGTATTGCTTTTTTTTTTATGTGTAGAAAATTTTCATGTCTCATTTTGTATTTTCCCTTGAAAAGTTAGGCTTTTACCTTTTGTTTTTGTAAAAATGGAAACCTGGAATGAACCAGTTGAAACCATAAGGGCAGGATTTTATCTCACTGGACGGCGGGAAGTCCAGAAATCAATGCAGCAGTTGGGTGCTGATGCTGAAAGCTCAGCTTTCTTCCACCCGGCAGCATTGTCACTGCTGGAGGTAGCTTCATCCCTGGGCTGGTAGCAATATGGCTGCAGCAGCTCCGGGTGTCATACTCAGACCCAACTCACCTAGAGGGAGAAGAGACTATCTCTTTCCATGCTCTCTGGTGGGAATGGCCCCTGCAGACTTCTTCTGCGCAGAACAGGGTCACATGTTCAAGCCTGAAGCAGTTCCTGGTGGGCATGGGATAAACATCTAGAAGGGAGTAAACCACACTGTGAGTGAAGCAAAAAGATGGTGCTCCTTCTGTGGGCAATAAGGGTCAACAACAAGTCTGACCTTGGTGCTTTGTTCTTAGAGTCTTGATATCACAGTATGAGGACAGCATTTAGGCAGATGTCCCAGGACTACCTGGTAGAGAAGATCTTCTGAAACTTCTACCAAGAAAAGACCTCTCCATCACTGGCTTATTTTATTTTTATCATTATTGGACTGATCCTGTTTTGTTTTTACTCTGGCTGCTTAGAAACTCCAAGCTAAATTTGCTACTCACTTGTAGCAGAATGGGGCATATAATTTATCCTTGTATTAGCTTGTTTAATCTTCGTTTTTAATCTTGTGTGAGATTCTGGGAACTACAAATTCTTGGAATGGAGCATGTTAATAATATCCTTAACTCTGAATTTTCAAAAGTTATTCTTAAGGGAGACCTGAGTCTTCCCTATTTATAAAGTAATTTGAAAGGAAAATATATTTTTTTTCCTTCTGAAATAATTCTTTCTTTTGGGAGTTCCATCCCACCTGCATGCACTGATTGTAGCTAGGTCTGTGGCCAAATCCTTGCTACTGTTGTGGATTATTTATGCTGAACCATGAACTAAGGAGCTGATGCCTCATGTGGGGTCAGTCTCTGTCCTGAAGGAAACTTACCTTCAGTGTCTGAAAATCCTCAGATAAAATTCTTAAAACATTCCTCCTATTTTTAGAGACAGCACTGCCCATTTTCCGTTTGTGTGATTTGCACCCAGAACTTCTGTCTTAGAGGCCTGACCACTGGGCTAAGCTGCCTCAGTAGCCCCCTGGTCTCTCTTGCATTGTTCTCCGTTGGCTGTGTTGGTTTTGGCCTGCAGGTTAACACTATGGCTTCCTTTTCTTGATCAAATAGGATCTATTTCATGGGACAAGAATGGAGTCTTTTGGAAAGCTGGGGTTTGAAGCTTTGGTGAGGGAAGCGGTGGGAAGAAAAGAGTGGTGGTAGAAATGCTTGCAAGGTCCATTCATTCATTCATTCATTCATTTGTTCTTTTTTTTTTTTTAAGATTTTATTTATTTATTCATGAGAGACACAGAGAGAGAGGCAGAGACACAGGCAGAGTGGCGAGCCTGATATGGGACTCTGTCCCCTGACCCAAGATCACACCCTGAGCCGAAGACAGACACCCAACCACTGAGCCACCCAGGTGTCCCAGGCCCGTTCATATTTCAAGGAAAGCAACTGTCAATCCATGCTTCTCAAACCCCAGTGCACCCACGATGTGACATGTTGGGGTTCTGAGGGAACAGTCAAGAAAGAATTCTTGAGATGTCTTTGGTGTAAAAGAAGGTGGTTTTATTAAAGTACAGGGGACAGGACCTGCGGGCAGATAGAGCTGCTCTGGGGGTGGTGGTGGTCGTGGTGGTGGTGAGGAGGGACCCATTATATACTTTTAGGCTGGGAGGGGATGAGGAGGAGCAAGACTCCTTAAGGAATTTGAAAGCAAGGTATCCCGGACCCTGAGGGGTCATTTACTATTGTCTAGGAAAACCTTAGCCAAGCCCCACAGATGAGTAATGTGAGCCATTTGTTTGGAGGATAATTGCTAACATATATCCTGGTTGAGGTAGAGATAAAGGACACTTCCAAAGGGATTTTTACGTGTCAAAGAAGACTCACAGGTCTGGGGTGGGTGGGTGGAGGGTGGGTCTGGCTAACGTCAGGCTCAGGTTTCCTTTTGCCCTTAGCCAAGTATTCACATCCAGGCAGTTGAGCTCCTGGAGGAAGGTTATGGAAGGTCATTCCACCATCACTCCATCTGTCTCAAGTACTGGTCAGTGGGCTGCAAAGGAACTTTTTTTTTTCTGTATTTCTTTTGCCTTTTTCTCCCTATCACACAGACCCAGAGTGTTTGCAGGAAGGCAGGTTCCAGGGCAGCCAGGGTGATGCCCGTGGCCCTGCTCTGCCCATCCCACAGAGCTGGGGGTGCAGGCTGCTGCGGAGGCACAGACCTGGTCCCCTTGCTCCTGTCGCAGGACCCCACCCGTGGGGTGAGGCACCGTGCAACTGCGTGCCCATGGAGGTTTTCAACTTGCTGAAATGTCCTCTTTTTATAGCAGGATGAGACAGATTGTTCAGTTTATTCAGCTTCTTCCTGAGCCTGTTGTGAGCTGATGGCTTTAATAATTCCTTTCCCCATTGTTTCTGATGCCAATCCTTGGGGAGAAGGCTTCCTTGTGACTCAGAAGTCGGTCCTTCCACAACCAATTATTTCTTTGAAGAAATGGAACAGCAAAAACCGTTTCCTCTGTTCCTTTGATCTTTCTCTGTCCTTTATGGGAGGACTCGGCTCAGGCGAGGTGGGCAGACAAAAGACCTTTGTCTTTTTCCAGGTTGGTAACTTTGGCTTCTATTTAAAATGTCATCACTGGGCCCCTCTCGGTGTCTAAGGGACATACTAGTAGGGCTCAAGAGCCACTGTCCTTCCCAGGTGGAAATCCATCCCTTGGGAGGTTGCTCAGGCAGGAGGTGGAAAATCTGGAACACTCTGCTCGGCTGCTGTCCAGCCCTGGCTGTCCCCAGGGGTCCTGGGCCTTGTCCACAGCTGCCATGGGGACTCCAGCAGCCAGGGACCCCAGGGACCTTCAGCTGTCCCCTACCTACCTCATCCTGACTGCTTCAAGCTTATGTCCTGTCTGTGGAGCTAAACGTGGTACAGGTTTCTTGTAGAGTCTGGGGTCCGTTTCCAGCTGGCCCCTCTGCTCAGTGTCCACAGGCCCTCAGACTCCATTATGTTGAAATCTGCACCAGTTGTCTGTCCTGGAGAGTCTACTGTCTCCACATTGGCTGGTTAGGTGACCCAAATCTAGGCAGTCGTTCAGATGGCAAACCTTAGCACTTTGCAATTGCAAAAGCAATCAGATGTGTTAAGTTCAGGGGACCCCACCCCCCTGAAAAGCACAGGCAGGCAGGAAAGCACCTGGAGGAGCCCCAGCCTTCAAAGGTATGCTCTGTCCTCACCCTTCTATGTTTCCCTGAATCACACATATCTACCCCTGTCCCCCCAAAATGGGTCATTCCATGGACACTGTCCTTCAACCTCTTTGCACTTAACAACACAGGCTTGACACGTCTGGTTTCACTGAAGAGTTTTCTAAATCATTATTTTTAGTGGCTGCAAAGAGCATTATTTGGAATCACATGAAACTTTTTTTTTTTTTTTTTACATGAAACTTTTCTTAGATCATTCTCTATTGTGGGGCATGTGTTGTTGCTTCTTTGTGTGTGTGTGTGTGTGTGTGTGTGTGTGTGTGTGTGTGTGGTTGTTTCTAATCACTCAACCTCAGGAACACAGGAGCACCTGGGGGGAATTCTGCATGGTGCCCGCCAGCTGCATGTTGGTGGGTGTGGCAGCTCTTGCACCCTATGTCTCCTCCCAGCCCCGGCCTGAGCCCGTGGTCCTGTCTCTTACAGGTGAAATTGGTAGTTTCCTTATTCTTTCCTTTCTCTTCCCTTTCCTTTCCCTTTTTCTTTTCTCTTTCCTTCTCTTCCCTTCCTTCTTTTCCTTCCTCCCTTCCATGAACTCTGGGTCTTTTTAAAAAATATATTTTGTTGGGACCCCTGGGTGGTTCAGCAGTTGAGTGCCTCCTTTTGGGGTGGGGTGTGATCCCGGGGTCCTGGGATTGAGTCCCACATCAGGCTCCCTGCATGGAGCCTGCTTCTCCCTCTGCCTGTGTCTCTGCCTCTCTGTGTCTCTCATGAATAAATAAATAAAATCTTAAAATTTCTTTTGCTTATTTGATAGAAAGAGAACATGAGCGGGGAGGAGAGGAGAGGCAGAGGGAGAAGCAGACTCCCTGATAAGCAGGAGCCTGATGCAGGGCTTGATCCCAGGACTCCAGGATCACAACCTGAGCCAAAGGCAGAAGCTTAACCAACTGAACCACCCAGGTGCTCCTCCTCTGCCCCTTTTTAATCAGATTATTTGGGTTTGCTTTTTTTGTGTGTGGTGGGTTGAGTTTGTATAAGTTCTTTATGTTTTGGATATTAACTTCTCAAATATTTCATTTGCAAATAAATTCTCCCATTCACTGGGTTGCCTTTTTGTTTTGTTGATGATTTCCTTTGCTGTGCAAAAGCTTTCTATTTTTCTGTAGTCCCAGTAGTTTGTTTTTGCTTTTGTTTCTCTTACCTGAGGAGACCTATCCATAAAGTTATGCTAAGGCTGATGTACAAGAGATTTTTTTTTAAGATTTTATTTATTCATGAGAGAGAGAGAGAGAGAGAATGGCAGAGAGGCAGAGATACAGGCAGAGGGAGAAGCAGGCTCCATG
Source organism: Canis lupus familiaris (assembly GCF_011100685.1). NCBI lineage: Eukaryota > Metazoa > Chordata > Mammalia > Carnivora > Canidae > Canis > Canis lupus. Next base: position 54,866,709 of record NC_049224.1, on the reverse strand, counting down.
TAGGGAGACTGATGGGGACTCGATCCCGGGTCTCCAGGATCAGGCCCTGGGCTGAAGGCGGTGCTAAACCGCTGAGCCACTTGGGCTGCCTGTCCAAGAGATTTCTACCTATGTTTTCTTTTAGCAGTTTTATGGTTTTGGGTCTCATATTAGGTCTTTTTTTTTTTTTTTAAGATTTTATTTATTTGGGAGAGAGAAAGTGAGTGAGAAAGAGAGAGCAGAAGCAGAGGGAGAGGGAAAGGGAGAGGGAGAAGCAGACTCTGTTAAACAGGGAGCCCAATGTGGGACTCAATCCCAGGACCCTTGAGATCATGACTTGAGCTGAAGGCAGATGCTTATCTGACAGAGCCACTCAGGCACCCCTCACATTAGGTCTTTAATCCATTTTGAGTTTATTTCTGTGTATGGTGTAAGAAAATGACTCAGTTTCATTCTTCTGAATGGAGCTGTCCAGTTTTCCCAGCTCCATTTGTTGAAGAGCCCATCTGCTTCCCATTGCATATTATTGCCTCTTCTATCATAGATCAATTCACCATTAGGTGTGGGGTTATTTCTGGGCTCTCTGTCCTATACCATTGACTTGTGTTTCTCTTTTTGTGCCAGTACCATACTGTTTTAATTATTAGAGCTTTGTAGAAATCTAGGATTGTGATACCTTAAGCTTTGGGTAGATTGCTTTGGGTATGCACAGTCTTTGGTGGTTCCATACAAATTTTAGGATTACTTGTATTAGTTCTGTGAAAAATACCATTAGTATTTTCATAGTGATTGCACTAAATCTGTTGATTGCTTTGAGTAGTATGACTTTTAACAATATTAATTCTTCCAATCCAGGAACATGATATATCTTTCTATTTGTTTGTCATCTTCAATTTCTTTCATCAGTGTTTTACAGTTTTCAGAGTAGAGGTCTTTCACCTCCTTGGTTAAATTTATTCCTAGGTGCTTCATTCCCTTTGGTGCAATTGTAAATGAGATTTTTTTCTTAATTTCTCATCTGCTATTTTGTTGTCAGTGTATAGAAATGCAACAGATTTCTGCACATTAATTTTGTATTCTGCAACTTTACCAAATTCATTGGTCAGTTCTAATAGGTTTGTTTGTTTTTTGTGCTGTTTTTGGGGTTTTTGTTTATATAGTATCATGTCATCTGCAAATAGGGACAGTTTTACTTCTTTCTTATCAATTTGGGTGCCTTTTATTTCTTGTTTGCTGTGGCTAGGACGTCTAGTACTATGTTGAATAAAAGTGGTGAAAGTGGACAACCTTGTCTTATTCCTGACCTTAGAGGGAAAGCTCTTAGCTTTTCACCATTGAATATGATATTAGCTGTGAGTTTCTTCTTATATGGCCTTAATTATGTTGAGAGTTCTCATCACGAATGCATATATTTTTGTCAAATGGTTTCTCTGCATCTCTTGTGATGATGATGGTTGTTATCCTTTCTTTTGTTGATGTGATGTACCACAGTGATTGATTCATGAATACTGAACTACCCTTGTGTCCCTGGAATAGATCCCACTTGATTGTGGTGAGGGACTTTTTAAATGTATTGTTGAATTTGGTTTGTTTCTTTTTTTGTTGAGGAATTTTGCATCTCTGTCCATCAGAGGTAATGGTCTACAGTTTTCTTTTTTTATGGTGTCTTTATCTGGTTTTGGTATCAGGGTAATGCTGGCCTCAAAGAATGAATTTGGAAGCTTTCCTTCCAGGACCCCTGGGTGGCTCAGCGGTTGGGAGTCTGCCTTTGACTCAGGGCATGATCCAGGGTTCCTGGGATCGAGTCCTGCACTGGGATCTCTGCATGGAGCCTCCTTCTCCCTCAGCCTGTGTCTCTGCCTCTCCGTGTCTCTCATGAATAAATGAATAAAATCTTTTTTTTTATTAAATATTTTATTTATTTATTCATGAGAGACACGGAGAGGCAGAGGGAGAAGTAGGCTCCATGCAGGGAGCCCGATGCGGGACTCGATCCCAGGACTCCAGGATCATGCCCTGGGCCAAAGGCAGGTGCTAAACCACTGAGCCACCCAGGGATCCATGAATAAAATCTTAAAAAAAAAAAAAAAAAAAAAAAAAAAAAAGGAAGCTTTCCTTCCTCTTCTACTTTTTATTTTTTTTAATTTTTTTTTAATTTTTACTTATTTATGATAGTCACAGAGAGAGAAAGAGAGAGAGGCAGAGACATAGGCAGAGGGAGAAGCAGGCTCCATGCACCGGAAGCCCGATGTGGGATTCGATCCCGGGTCTCCAGGATCGCGCCCTGGGCCAAAGGCAGGCGCCAAACCGCTGCGCCACCCAGGGAACCCCTCTTCTACTTTTTGAAATAGTTTCAGAAGAAATAGGCATTACCCCTCTTTAAATATTTGGTAGAATTCACCAGTGAAGTTGCCTGGGCCTGGACTTCTGTTTGGGGTTTTTTGATTACTGATTTGGTTCACTACTAGTAATTGGTCTGTTCACATTTTCTGGTTTTTCCTGATTCAGTATTGGAAGATTTTATTTCAAAAGATTTATCCATTTCTCCTGAGTTGTCTAAATTGTTGGTATGTAGCTTCCATAAAATGTCTTATAATTCTTTGTGTTTCTGTAATATCAGTTATTTCTTCTCCTTTATATCTGATTCTATTTATTTGACTGTTCTATTTTTTTCTTGACTAATCTGGCTTAAAGCTTGCCAATTTTGTTTATCTTTTCAAAGAACTACTTCTTGGTTTCATTTTTTTAAAATCTCTATTTCATTTATTTCTGTTCTAATTTTTATTATTTCCTTCCTTATGGTAGCTTTTCTTTTGCTGGCTCCCTTAGGTGTAAATTTAGGTTGTTTGAGATATTTCTTGTTTCTTGAGGTAGGCCCGTATTGCTGTAAAATTCTCTTAGAACTGTTTTGCTGTATTTCAAAGATTTTGGATCATTGCGTTTTCATTTTCATTTGTCTTCATGTATCTTTTTTTTTTAATTTATTTATGATAGTCACAGAGAGAGAGAGAGAGAGAGAGAGAGAGAGAGAGAGAGAGAGAGAGGCAGAGACACAGGCAGAGGGAGAAGCAGGCTCCATGCACCGGGAGCCCGATGTGGGACTCGATCCCGGGTCTCCGGGATCACGCCCTGGGCCAAAGGCAGGCGCCAAACCGCTGCGCCACCCAGGGATCCCTTCATGTATCTTTTTTATTTCCTCTTTGATTTCATGGTTGACTCATTCGTTGTTTTGTATTGTGTTGTTTAGCCTCCATGTATTGTGTTTTTTCCAAATTTTTTCTTGTAATTGATTTCTAGTTTTATAGTATTGTGGTTGGAAAAAATGCTTGATAGGGTTTCAGTCTCCTTAAATTTATTGAGATTTGTTTTGTGGCCTAACATGATCTGTCCTGGAGAATGTTCCATGTGCAATGGAAAAGAATGTGTATTCTGCTGTTTTTGGACAGAATGTTCTATGAATATCTGTTAGGTCCTCTGACCAAATAAGTATCTGTTTCCTTGTTGATTTTTCTGTCTGAATGATCTATCCATGGATGAAGTGGATGTTAGAGCCCCCTACTGGGATCCCTGGGTGGCGCAACGGTTTGGCGTCTGCCTTTGGCCCAGGGCCGATCCTGGAGACCTGGGATCGAATCCCACATCGGGCTCCCGGTGCATGGAGCCTGCTTCTCCCTCTGCCTGTGTCTCTGCCTCTCTCTCTCTCTGTGACAATCATAAATAAATAAAAATTAAAAAAAAAAAAAAAGGAAATAGAGCCCCCTACTATCATTATCTTACTGTCAGTTTCTCCTTTCACGTCTGTTAATATTTGCTTTATGTATGTGGGTACTCCTATGTTGGGTGCATAGATTTTTTTTTAAGATTTATTTATTCATGAGAGAGAGAGAGAGAGAGAGAGAGATTGAGAGAGAGGCAGAGACACAGGCAGAGGGAGAAGCAGGTTCCATGCAGGGAGCCGACATGGGACTTGATCCTGGGTCTCCAGGATCAGGCCCTGGGCTGAAGGTGGCACTAAACTGCTGAACCACCTGGGTGCCCTGGTGCATAGATTTTTATAATTTCTCTCTTGATGGATGGATCCTTTCTTTGCCTTTCTTTGTCTCTTATTACAGTCTTTGTTTTAAAGTCTTATTTTGTTGGATAAACGTCTTGCCACCCCCCCTTTTTTTTTTTAACTTCCATTTGTATCATATGTTTTTACAGTCCTTTCCTGTCAGTCTTTATGTGTTTTTAGGTCCAAAGTGAGTTTCTTATAAGCAGCATATAGATGGGTTTTGTGGGTTTTTTAATCAGTTAAATCTTTCGGTTTTTACAATTTTTATTTATTTATTTACATATATATTTATTTATTTATACAAAATACACACACTCACACACACACACACACATATGTATATATAGCCCATGCATAGGGGGAAGGGCTGAGGGAGAAGGAAGGAGAGAATCCCAAGCAGACCCCAGGCCAAGTACAGAGCCTGATGCCAGACCGGATCTCACAACAACAAGTTCATGACCTGAGCTGAAATCAAGAGTCAGACACTCAAATCAACTGAGCCACCCAGGCACCCCCACCGGATGTCTTTTGAATGGAGCATTTAGATCATTTGCATTTAAAGTAATTATTGATGGGTATGTTACTTAATGCCATTTTGTTAATTGTTTTCTAGTTTTTTATTTTTCTCTCTTCCTTCTCTTTCTCTCTTTCCTTGTGGTTTGATGGTTTCCTTTAGTGTTATGCTTGGGATCCGTTTTCTTTTTTTGTGTATATCTATTAAAGGTTTTTGATTTGTGGTTACCATTAGATTCATATATAACATCTTAAACATATAGCAAAATATATTAAGTTGCTTAAGTTAGAACACATTTTAAAAGGCCTGAATTTTTACTTCCCAGTCTCCATTTTATTTATATGTCATATTTTTTTAGGTTGTGTATCCCCTGATTTTTTTTTAAAGATATAATTGATTTTACTACTTTTGTGATTTTAACCTCCTAACTGGCTTTAGAAATGATTAATCTATCCCTATATTTGCTTTCACTATTCAATTTTTTTCCTTTTGTAATTCTTTTCTAGTTATGGCCTTTTCTTAACAAAGAATTCCCTTTAAGATTTCTTATAAGGCCAGGTTAGTGGTAATGAGCTCCTTTGGCTTTTGTTTGGCTGGGAAACTCTCTCTTCAATTCTGAATGCTAACCTTGCTGGGTAGAGTATTCTTGGTTGCAGGTTTCCTTTCAGCACTGTGAATATATCCTGCCACTTTCTTTTGGCCTGCAAAGTTTCTGCTGAAAAATCAGCTGATAACCTTATAAGATTTCCCTTGTATGTAACTGTTTTATTTTCTCTTGTTTCTTTCAAACTCTATCATTACATTTGCCATTTTAGTTACATGTCTTGATGTAGATCTCCTTGGCTTCATCTTGTTTGGGGCTCTCTGTGCTTCCTGGACTTGGATGTCTATTACCCTCCTTAGATTAGTTTTTAGCTGTTTCTTCAAATAAATTTTTCTGTCCCCTTCTTTCCTCCTGCGATCCCTGGAATACAAATGTTACCACACTTGATAGTGTTGCTGAGTTGCCTTCACCTATTCTATATTTTTAGTCCTTTTTTTCTCTTTCCTATTTAGCTTGGTTGCTTTCAATTACTTTGTCCTCCAGGTTGCTGAACTATTCTTCTGTGACCTCTAATTTGCTGTTGATTCCCTTCAGTGTATTTCAGTTATTATTTTATTTTTATTTTAATTTTTAAAAGATTTTATTTATTCATGAGAGACACAGAGAAAGGCAGAGACTAGGCAAAGGGAGAAGCAGGCTTCCTGCAAGGAACCTGATGCAGGACTTGATCCCAGGATGCTGGGATCAGGACCTGAGCCAAAGGCAGATGCTCAACCACTGAGCCACCCAGGCACCCCTATTTCAGTTATTAAGTTCTTCTTCTCTGACTGGTTCTTCTTAATATTTTCTATCTTTGTTGAAGTTCTCACTGAGTTCATCCACTCTTTTCTCAGGTCCACTGAGTATCTTTATGACCATTACTTTGAATCTTTATCAAGTCTGTTGCTTATCTCCAGTTTATTTAGCTCTTTTGCTGGGATTTGTTCTGTTCTTTCATTTGAGACACATTCCTTGGCTTTTTCATTTTATCTAACTCTCTACATCTCTTCCTATGTATTAGGGAGGCCATCTATGTCTCCTGGTCTGAAAGTAGTGGCTCATGTAAAGAGGTCCTGCAGTGCCTTCTAGTATAATTGTTCTGGTGACTGGGTGCTCTGGGGTATCTCCTGTAGGGCTTTGTGTGCCCTACTGATATGGCTCAGCCATATTTGCCTTCAGCCCAGCTGGGCACAATGGTGTGCTTAGACTGCTGTGGGTTCACTATGCTGGGTTTGGCCCATGTGCTGTTGGGAAACCTGATGCTGCTGTGGCCTCACTGGCAGGTGGGCCCAGCAGCCAGACTAGCTCTGTCTCTCTGCTAATGAGAGAATGAGAACACGAACAGGGGATTGAGCAGGAAGCCCGATGGGGGCTTTGATCCCAGGACCCTGAGACTATAACCTGAGCCAAGGCAAACACTTCACCAACTGAACCACCCAGATGCCCCTACTTTGCTTCAATTTAAAACCCCTGTGCTGCATGGGGAGCAACTTCAGGTCTTCCAATTTACTACTACTCTCTTTAGTTATGTCTGGTTTTCTGTTAAACCTGTGAAGTTTCCTGTTTGTTTCAATGACTATATTCTTCGTATCTAGAATGTCTATTTGGTTCTTTTCCCAATCTATCTCTTAAATTATCTTGGTTTATCTTATGGTTTCTATTGCTTTTCTCTCCTCAAACATTGTAGGCATTCTCTTCTTAAAGTCTCTTCCAGATTATTGGGTATTCTGGGCAGTGCAGATTCTAGACATCGCAGGCACTGCTCTCCCTGCTTCATGATGGTTGAATTAGTCATGGGAGTCATTTCCTGTTCTTTCCTGGCACCCTGGGGAGAGTAGATGAGAGGGCTTTCTTCCACCTTGGTCCACAATTACCAACGTTGGTCAAATGTCTTCTCACAGGAAAAGGGGCTTTTGTTTCCTTAGAAAAAGGGATTTTTGAGGAGCCAGCCCTGACAGCCTCAAATGGGTACCGAGGGCTGAGAAGTTTTCACCAGATTCACCTGTCCTTTTGTGACATTGAAAAAGTCATTTAACTATTAATCTTTTCTGTAATATAAAGAAAGGTATTTTATTTAAAGGAAGAAATGAAATATTTTAAGTATTAGAAAACTCCAAAGAAAAGGTGACACATGATTTCTTAAAAACAAATAGTTTAATTTCATTTTTATCTGGGAAAAAAATACAACTTTAAAATAAAATGACAAGCACTCTGACATGTCATCATGTGTCATTTTTTTTTTATGGTACTACATTTATTCAAAACGTGAAGATACAGAACCTTTATAAATTTCTGGAATCAAAGATTCCCACCTCAGATGAAAACAGATTGGTTATAAAATGTCAGCTCACTAAATATTCCATTCTTGTTCTTTGGGAGGGAATATCTTGTAGAAACACTATAAAATAAGGCAGAGTTTTGGGAATTCAATTATAAAATTTTAGGAAAAATATGTTAGGTCTTAAGTTCATTGACTATGGGGAGGTGCCTGCAAAGCCCATCAAGCAGTTCCAGAGCTCTGCTTTCTATACAGAGGAGCAGCTCTTCGTGAGCGTTTCAGACTCAGACCCCACCCCCTGCCCCAAGACAGGTTTTCCCAATTAGCATCAATCAGAAAAGAGTTTAACATACACAAATATTTCTGTAGTGCAATAAAAATGTGTCATTTTATAGTTTTAATTTGCGTTATGAAAATAAGTCTGTATACCAAGTAATACATATTTAATGAGTATGAATCATGTAAATTTGGTCATGGCATTTAAAGTTGGCTTTGGCTTTGAAGTATTTCAAAATTCATAGAAAATATTGAACTTCTAATAAAATAAATAAAACATTTTAATAATTGATATTAATTAACTTCAAAATTTCTTTGTATTTAATAATTAACTTCAAAATTTCTTTGCATTTTTCATTTGCTACTCAGTTTCAAAAGAGAAGTCACTTTCAGTAGTGTTCCAAAGTGAGTGATTGCACCTTCTATGATGTGAAAAAGTTGCTAAAGCTCCGATTGCCATGAGCTGTTGCTAAGTGCTGGACACAGTTGAAATTGTTTGCAACAAGACCGGCAGGAAATCCATCAGTGTCCTTTGGAGGGTCACTCTGAGCTCGTTACAAGGAAAGCTAGCGCAAACCGGTTCCCCTGTGACTTTCTGAAGAGCCACAGGCCGAGTGTGGCAGACTAAGTCACACTTGGTGGCAATGGCATCAGATGATGGCTCGAGAAGGGCAGTGTTGTCCCCATGTGCTTTCACAGGCTCTGAAGACCTGGGCACCATTCTGCCTAATACTGAAAGGACCGAGGGACTCAGCTGCCCTCAGGAATTCCAGATGAGGGGAGGGATGAAGCTTCAGGGCCCAGGCAGCGGGCGGCACTATTCGGGGGGCGGTCGGAGGCTCCGCAGCTTCATCTCGTCCAGTCCTTTCCAGTATTTAAAGTTGTTGTCAAGATGCTGCATTAACTCAGGCAGGTCTACAAAGGCTGGAGGAAGAGACAGGGCTGTGAGCTCCTTCCCAGCCACAGAGGTGGTTGGGCCATTTGAAGAAAGGGGGGGGCAGCGGGGACTCTCATCCTGCTGCATCCCGACCCCGGGTTCACTCAGGTCCACTCTGCTTTGGCCCAGTGGCTGCCCCCCCCGCCATTGCCCAGGGAGCTGACCACTCAGAAAAGGGAGTGAATCTGTTCCTGTGTGTGTGTGTGGGGGGGGTCAGGAAGGGAGTGAGCCCCCTCTGCTCCCAGCCCTGACTGGCTCTCCTGACTCCCCAGGGGCTTCACTTCCACCCCCCTCACAGCAGGTGGGGAACAGGCTGCAGGAAGCAGATGGAGGGGGGGTTGGCTGAGGCAGTGAACAGGAAGGGGGCTGGCGGGAAGAGCACCCAGGCCCCGGGTATCCTCAGGGAAGGCTCAGTCCTTCTCAATCCTCCCTAAGAGTCTGTTCTAGAAGCAGCTGCTCTATCCAGTCCCTAGCATGCAGCTCCCCATTTGCTTCTGAGGGCGATGCTGTAGGAGCGCTTACCGTCCCAAGCATCGAACATGTCGGTGATGAAGTAGTCGATAAAGGAGATCTGGGATTTGGGGATGCTGCAGGTGTTTCTGTCAAAAACTGGCATCACCACAGGTAAGTCCTGCCGCTTCTCCTCATCAGTCTGTAAAGCAGAAAATGCCCAAATTGAGACTCTGGGGCCTGGCTGTGCTCACAGAGCAGCCCCAGGAGCCAGTAGGGAGAAGCTGACCATCATACCAGCCAGAGATCCAGCTGGGCCACGACCAGGTGTCCCCAGGGTGGGGCGGCCTTGCACCAGGAGGGCCTGACGACGGCCCTATCCCACCCTTGCTTTTCTCAACCTAGAAGCTTCTGGCTGAAGCTCCTCAGTAAGAGCCTACTTGGCCTGTGATGTGCTTGGCTGCCAGTCCCCAACCAGCCATCCTTCCACCAAAAAGGTGTTTCCAGCCCCGGCGCCGGGTCTGCAAAGGTGACAAACCCCCCCCTTCCTAAAGAAGGATCTAGCGGCTGCTGCTCATCTTAGACAATTATTTTATTTGAAAAGTTCTGAACACCCTTGAGAGCCTTGAGGTAAAACAAGAAAAACAAACCTCTGAGCTGAGTAATTTTTATGTCTAGTCAGACTATTTCAGAACAGCTTCAGGATTCCAGAGAGATTTGCCAAAAAATGAAAATAAAGATCTGGGAAAAAGGTAGGTTTATCTTGAGAGATAAGGGAGCTAGTTTTTGTAAATCAGGTCTTGCTTTCACTGAAGTGTCCTGGAGAAAAGCGTGAGGGGAGGTCCACAGGGAGGCAGGGGCTTCCGGAGCCGGATGCGTGCCTGTGAGGGTCAGAGGGTCACACGGGGGCAGGTGACCAGAGGGCGGGAGAGCAGGGTCAGGGAGGTGGCCCAAGGCTCCATCAGCAGCTCATACAGAAGGGGAGGGGGTGGGGGGGAGGCGCGGTGCTCCCACCCCCCCTGGAGGGAAGAGCCTTCCCTCTGGGGCTCCCCTGGCACCTGGGACAGACAGCATGGAGTGGTAGGGCCTGTCGGGGGACGCCAGGGGTGCAGCAGGTGCCGTCGGCCGCCAGCAGTGCTGCGGAAGGGCGGGGCCGAGCGGACGAGTCCCTGGAGTGGCCGCCATCCGGCCGAGAGCCCAGGGGCTGAAGACCTGGAGAAAACTGCTCTCGGGGCTGGGAGCCCTCCGCACCCTGGCCACTCCTCCCCTTGGACCCATCCCAGGGGCAAGTTGAGGCCAGGAGCTGCTGCCTCTGTACCAGCCCTCTGGTGGCTGCTGTCCCCGCTGGGCCTGGGCTGCAGAGGCCCCCAACGACCACAGGCCCAGGCCCGGGAAGGGCGGCACCCCACAGCGCAGGCAGGGGGCTATCCCGGGGAGGGGCAATCTCCCCCTGAGGGCCACAGGTAGCCTCAGGGAGCTGTGCTCTGGGGCGGGGGCTCTCCTGGCAGAGGCTCGCTCAGTCCAGCAGTCCCGGCTCCAGGGTCTTTTCGGTCTGTGCTGCCCTTTCCGATGTGCACAGAAGCAGCTGACTTGCTGGGGGTCAGGGAGGTCCCTCATACTCCGGTTCTCTTGGGCCCAATGTGGCAGGTGCACAGGATGTTCCGGGCCCTTGTGTTTCCTGATGAGATTATCTGTGGCCCAAGCCCCCACCTAGGACACCTGTGAGCCTAGAAGCTTCCTTTCTGGGACCTGGTCCATGGGACAGCTGTCAGCACTGTGCTCCAAAGTACAACATGACAGATGTCTGGTGCTCACGCCCTACTTCCACTCAGAAGGCAGAGACACCATTTCACCTTGTCTTCATGCCTACGCACTCTTGCTACCCAAGATACTCAACACAGGTGGCTGGGAGGAATGGACACCTATTATAGGGGCCCCACCTGACCAGCTGTATACAAAAGAAACTGATTTAATGGCTTTAAATGTTCCAAGCCTTCATCAGTCACCACCATGCTGGCTAAAATAACCTAATGGGAACTCTGGAAAAGAGTCAAAAGTTACAGAAAAGGCCAGTCAAGAAAAGCCACATTCAAAGGGAGCCTGAGTGGCTCAGTCCGGTGTCTGCCTTTGGCTCAGGTCATGACCCTACAGTCCTGGGACTGAGTCCCGCATTGTGCTCCCTGCTCAGTGAGGAGACTGCTTCTCCCTCTCCCTCAGCCACTCCCCCTACTCATGCTCTCTAATGTTTTTAAAAAAGCCAAATTCAAAATGGTATAAAGTATCATGGCATCACCCTCGCCCCACCAGGTCCCTGGCACAATCTTGGTCGGGAAGCGGCAGCCCTGTTTCTAGCTGCTTCCCTTGAACTGGAGGGAGGAGAGCTGATCTTATTTACAAAATTCTAACCTGTCTGGTGGCTGCCCAAAGGACTGGTCTGTTTCCCCTAGCTTTGCTCTCTCATGCAAAAGCAATGGCTAGTGCTTGGGAAAGGTGTGTGTAGTTGACTGACACATAGACGCCAGGGGCAAGAGATTATCAGTGGAGACCTTCAGTAGGCCGTGTGAGGCCGCAAAGACAAGCTGGGAGAAGACACAGATGTTACACATTCAACAGCAGCAGTACATACAGTGGAAATGAGTGGACCACACATGGGCCTAGGCAAGATGTGCAGAAACAACCTGAAGGGAACTTCAGCTTTCATGTGGGGCTAAGCCCAGGGCTTGGAGTGCCTGGCTTATTAGTGAAACTTCTCCAGCACAGAGCAAACTGCAGACTGCAATGTGGGTTCCCCTGCCCCAGAGGGAAGACTGTGAGATGGGTTCCCCCCTACTGCACCATATCCAATTTTTAACACAAAGCCGAAGAAACAGGAAAGCAGGCTATTAAAAAAAAAAAAAAGGAAAATAAGCTAGCAGAAGCCATCCCTGAAGAAGCAGGCACTGGATTTATTAATGACTTTACAACAACCATCTTAAATATGCTCAAAGAGCAAAAGGAAAACATGGACAAAGGGCTAAAGGAAATCAGGAAAATGATATATGAACCAAATAAGAATAGCAACAAGAGAAATCATAAAAAGGACCCAAGCAAATTCCAGAGCTGAAAGATACAAAAAAAAAAAAAAAGATTTGAAAAATCCACCTGAGAGATTCAATAGGAAATATGAGCAGGTGGAAGAAAACAAAACAAAACAAATCTGAAGAAAGGACATTTGAAATTATCAAGTCTGAGAAGGAGAAAGAAAAATGACAAGAGCCTAAAGGACTTACAGGACATTATCAAATGGACCAATATATGCATTATCAGAGTCCAGTCAAGATGAAAAGGAGCAGAGGCTATCTGAAGAAAGACCTAAATCTATAAAACCAAGAAACTAAATGACTCCAAATATGGTAAACCCCAAAAGAACCATATTGTGACACATCATAACCAAACTGTCAAAAGCCAGAAACAAAAAAAATCATAAAAGCAGCAAGAGAAAAGTGACTTCTTACAAGAAATTCTCTGTAGAATGCTCAGCTGATTTCTTAGGAGAAGCCTTGGAGGCTGGTAGGCAGGGAAAGAAACGATGTGAAGTGCTAAAGGACAAACCTGTCAACTGAGATTCTTTATCTAGGAAAACTGTTCTTCAAAAATGAGGGAGAAATGACAGCACTCTCAGATAAACACTAAATGGGGAAGACTCATTAGCATTGGATCTGCCTTAAAGGAAATGCCAGAGGGAACTTGTCAGGTTGAAGTGAAAAGAAGCCAGACAGTAACTCCAAGTCATATGAAGCTGTAAAAATCTCCAGTAGAGATAATCACACAAGCAAATATTAAAAAGCAATATTACTGTTACAAATTTTAATTTGTACTTCCACTTTCTACAGGACCTAAAAGACATGCAGGGGATCCCTGGGTGGCTCAGTGGTTTAGCGCCTGCCTTTGGGCCAGAGCGCGACCCTGGAGTCCCGGGATCGAGTCCTGCGTCGGGTTCCTGGCATGGAGCCTGCTTCTCCCTCCTCCTGTGTCTCTGCCTCTCTCTCTCTCTCTCCGTCTCTCAGGAATAAATAAATAAAATCTTAAACACAGAAGGAATCAAATGTGCCACTACAAAAATATCAAACAAAACAGCAGGCAGTAAGGGAAGAAAATGAGGGACCAAAAAAGCTTTAAGACACCAAGAAAACAAGTAAAATGGCAAAAGTAAGTCCTTCCTCATCAGTAATTATTTTAAATGTAAGTGGATTAAACTCCCCAATCAAAAGGCATAGCTGGCAGAATGGACAAAAACCCTATCGAACTATACTCTGCCTATAAAATACTTTTTTCTTTTTTTGAAAATTTTAACAGAGCACAAGCAGGGGGAGCAGCAGAGGGAGAAGGAGAAGCAGACTCCTTGCAGAGAAGAGAGTCTGATGCAGGGCCAGATCCCAGGACCTTGGGACCATGACCTGAGCCAAAGGCAGAGGCTCAACCAATTGAGCCACCCAGGCGCCCCTACAAAAGATTTTCCATGCAAATAACCAACAGAGAGCTGAGATGGTTGTGCTATCAGACAAAATAAACTTTTAAGTCAAAAACAGGCACAGAGAAGGACATTATATATTGATAAACAGGTTAATTTACCAAGAAGATACAACAATTATAAGCTTATATGAACCAATCATCAGAGTTCCAAAATACATGAAGAAAACACTGACAGAACTGGAGGGAGAAATGGACACTTCTATAACCGTTGGAGATTTCAATACCACACTTTCAATAATGGATAAAACAGATCAATATGAGATCGAGAACTTGAACAATAAAAACCAATGGGACCTCACAGACATTAAGAGGACCTTCATCTAACAACACTTAGGGTATGTAATTTTTCTTAAGCACAAGTGGAACATTCTCTAAGATAAAATATATGTTAGGCCACAAAACAAGTCGTAATAAACATTTTAAAGATTAGAATCATACAAAGTACTTATTCTACTTGGAATGAAACTGGAAATCAATAGAAGTAACCTGGAAAATTCACAAGTATGTGGGAATTAATGCACTCTTTTTTTTTTTTTTAATTTATTTATGATAGGCACACAGTGAGAGAGACAGGCAGAGACACAGGCAGAGGAAGAAGCAGGCTCCGTGCACTGGGAGCCTGACGTGGGACTCGATCCCGGGTCTCCAGGATCACGCCCTGGGCCAAAGGCAGGCGCCAAACGGCTGCGCCACCCAGGGATCCCAAACAATGCACTCTTAAACAATCAACAGGCCAAAGAAGAAATCACAAGGAAAATTATAAAATACCTTGAGGCAAATGGAAATGAAAACATAACATCTAGAAAGTAATGGGATGAAATAAAAGTAGGGGTGACAGGGAAATTTATGGCTCTAAGTACTTACATTAAAAAGAAAACTCTCAACAACCTAACTTAAAGCTAGCAGAAATGAAGAACAGACTAGAACAGAGTAAAATAGAGAATAGAAATACAGAGAAAATCAATAAAACCAAAAGTTCTCTGAAAGTTCAACACAACTAAAAAATCTTTACTAGACAGATGAGGAAAAGAGAAGGTTCAAATTATTAAAAGCAGAAGTAATAGTGGGACAAAAGAACAAAATAAAGAAAAAAGTATGGACATTACTACCCATTTTACAGAAATAAAAGGATTATAAGGGGGTGCCATGAACAGTTGTACCTCAACAACATGGAGAACCTAGATGAAATTAACATTCTTAGAAACCTACAACCTACTAAGACTGAATTGTGAAGAAATGAGAATCTGAGTAGACCTATAACTAGTAAAGATGTTCAACTCAGTAATTAAAAACTTCCCAACAAAGAAATGCCCAGGACCAGACAGCTTCACTGGTGAATTCTACCAACCTCTTAAACAGAATTAACACCAATCCTTCTTAAACTCTTCCAAAAAAATTGAAGAGGACACTTCCTAACTCAACCTATGAGGCCAGCATTACCAATACCAAAGCTTGACAAAGACAGGACAAGAAAACCACAGATCGATATCCCTTATGAATACTGATGGAAAAATCCTCAACAAAATAGCAAACAGAATCCAGCAGCACATTAAAGGATCATGTGCTGTGACTAACTGGGATTTAGTCCAGTAACGCTAGGATGGTTCAGCATCTAAAATCAGTTGATATGATACACCATGTTAAAACAATGAAGGAAAACAAAACACATGATCATCAAAATTGTTAAATTTTATGTGTATTTGATCACATACACACAACACACACACCCCTCTTCTGCTAAACTGCTTCCCAAAGACGTTGTAGTGTTTTACACACCTATTACAGAATGAATCCCAGATGCTCCACAGCTTCATGAACATAGGTTGTCTTTTAAACTTCTAGCCACTCTAGTGGTGTATAGTAGTGTTTCACTGTGGTTCTAATGTGTATTTCCCTGATAACTAATGATGTTCAGCACTTTTCATACTTATTGACTGTTCCTACATCTCCTTTTGTGAAGTGTCCAAATATTTGGCCATGGGGCACCTGGGTGGTTCAGTTGGTGGAGTATCTGCCTTCTGCTCAGGTCATGCTCCCAGGGTCCTGGGATTGAGTCCCACATTGTGATCCCTGCTCAGTGGGAGCCTGCTTCTCCCTCTTCCTCTGCCTGCCACTCTCCCTGCTTGTGCTTATTCTCTGTTAAATAAAATCTTTAAAAAATTGGCCATTCTAAATTAGGTGGTTTATCTTTTTATTACTGAGCTATGGTTTCTTATATATCCTGAATATGGCTGTTTATCAGACAGGATTTGTGGATATTTTCTTCCAGTGTGGCTTGTTGTGTTTAGATGAGCATAATTTCTGAATTTTGATTCTCATTTTCCAAGTTTTCTTTTTATGGTGGTGGTTTTCTGTAACTATGAAGTATGTATCCACTTCTAAATGACCAAGGATATTCTCCTATGTTTTTCTTTAAAAGCTTTATGGTTTTAGGTTTTGTATTTAGTTCTGTGATCCACTGTGAAATGATATTCCTCTGGCATGAGGTAGAAGTTGTGGTTCATTTTTTGTTGGACAGAGCTATCTAAGTATTCCAATACCACAGGCTGAAAAATTTTTCCTTTCCCCACTGATTATAGAGATGTGGTCTATTTCTGGGACCTCTATATTATTCTTTTCCATCCATGCATCTGACATCTTAATGCAAATACCATATTGGCTTGATTAAGTTCTAAAGACAAACAGTGTAAAATTTCCAACTTTTTCAAGTTTGCTTTGCTTATTGAAGGTCCTTCACCTTTCCATATAAATTTTAGAATCAGTTTGTCAATTTCTACCAAAACAACAACAAAAACTCTCTCCCAAACAAAACAACCCTGCTGGGATTTTTATTGGAATTGCATTGATATGTACATCAATCTGGAGAAAACTACCGTAAAGATGAGCCTTTCAATCTGTAGACTTAGTATATCTCTATGTATTTTCAAGTGTTTTTTTTTTTTAATTTCTCAGCAATATTTTGTGGTTTTCAGTGTAAAGAACTAGACTTTTTATTAAATCTGTTCCTAGGGCAGCCCGGGTGGCTCAGCGGTTTAGCCCCTGCCTTCAGCCTAGCCTAGGATGTGATCCTGGAGACCCGGGATCGAGACCCACATCAGGCTCCCTGCATGGAGCCTGCTTCTCCCTCTGCCTGTGTCTCTGCCTCTCTCTGTGTGTCTCTCATGAATAAAAAAAAAAAAAAAAAAAAAAATCTGTTCCTAAACTTTATTTTTTTTTTAAGATTTTATTATTTACTCATGAGAATACACAGAGGATACAGAGAGAGAGAGAGGCAGAGGCACAGGTGGAGAGAGAAGCAGGCTCCATGCAGGGAGCCCGACGCTGCACCACCGGGGCTGCCCCCTAAACTTTAAATGGGATTAGGTTTTTACTTTCATTTTCCAATTGTTTTAGGCTAGTACAAAAATACTATTTATTTTTGTGTCTTAGGACGTTGCTAAATCAAATCCTTATTAAATAAGTGCTATTGTTTTGTATACTCCTTAGAGCTTTCCATATTAAAATATTGTGTCATCTGCAAATAGAAAAAATCTTGTTTTCTATTCTTTGTACCTTTTTTCTCTTGCTTGATTGCAATGCTAGGATAGCCGATAAGTATTCAATAGAGGTGGTACCTTTCCCTTGTTTCCAATCTTGAGAATGTATTCAATACTTCACCATTTTTATCAGTTGTAAGTTTTTGTAGATGCCCTTTTTAAAATAAGTTCCCTTCTATCCCTGGTTTGCTAAGTTTTTTTTTTTTTTTTTTTTGATGGGTGAATGTTGTTTTGTCAAATGCTTTTTCTGCATCTACTGAAATAATGTTTGTTCTCCTTTTTTTTTTTTTTTAATTTTTATTTATTTATGATAGTCACAGAGAGAGAAAGAGAGAGAGGCAGAGACATAGGCAGAGGGAGAAGCAGGCTCCATGCACCGGGAGCCTGATGTGGGATTCGATCCCGGGTCTCCAGGATCGCACCCTGGGCCAAAGGCAGGCGCCAAACCGCTGCGCCACCCAGGGATCCCTGTTTGTTCTCCTTTAATTGGGTATGGAGACTGTAATTCTTGATTTTCCTGTTGTGAAACTGACCTTACATTTTTTGGGAAAAACTCTAACTTATGAGACAGTATTTTTTCTATGTACTATTCAATCAAGTATCTCTGCATCTATGTTCATGAAGATAATGGACTGTAATTTGCTCCTGGTATTGTCTTTATCAGGTTTAGATATCAGGATAATAATGGCTTCACAAAATGAGCTGCAAAGTGTTTCCATTCCTTTTTTTTTTTTTTTTTTTAAAGTAGGCTCCATGCCCAACGTGGGGCTTGTACTCACGACCGGGGAGGATCAAGAGTCACATGCTCTACAGACTGAGACAGCCAGGCACCCTCCCTGCCTCTGCCTCTATCTTTTTTTTTTTTTTTAATGCCTCTATCTTTTGATACTATTTTGTAAGACTGGTATTATTTTTGCCTTAAATGTTTGATAGAAGTCTTCAGTGAACCCATTTGGGTCAAGAATTTGCTTTGTGGGAAGATCTCTAATAGTAAATTTTGATGAATTAATACAGGGCTTCTCGTGTGGTTGTTTTATCTTGTCAGTTTGGATAAACTAGTTTTTAAGGCATTTAAGTTGTCAAATTTATTAGTGTAAAAACTCACACCTTAAAATTATCCTTTTAATATCTGTAAGATTTATTATGACAATACCTCTTTCATTCCTAATATTGGTTATTTGTGTTTTCTTTCTCTTCTTGATTATTCCAGTTAGATAGTGGGAAATTTTGTTAATTTTCTCAACCAACTTTTGGCTGTTAATTTTTCTCCATTTCCTAATTTTCTTGCTCTTAAATAGGATTTTTTTTTCCTCTATGCTTTATCCTTTCTAGTTTTTTTTTTTTTTTTTAAGATTTTATGTATTTATTCATGAGAGACACACACAGAGAGAGGCAGAGACTTAGGGAGAGGGACAAGTAGGCTCCATGTAGGGAGTCCGATGCAGGACTCCATCTGGAGACTCCAGGATCATGCCCTGGGCTGAAGGCAGACGCTCAACTGCTGAGCCACCCAGGTGTCCCTCCTTTCTAGTTTCTTTTTTTTTTTTTTTTTAAGATTTATTTATTTATTTATGATAGACACAGAGAGAGAGAGCGAGATAGGCAGAGACACAGGCAGAGGGAGAAGCAGGCTTCATGCTGGGAGAGCCCCACATGGGACTCAATCCCGGGACTCCAAGATTGTGCCCTGGGCCAAAGGCAGGCGCCAAACCGCTGAGCCACCCAGGGATCCCCCTACTTTCTAGTTTCTTAAAGTAAAACTTAAGTCATTAACTTTTCTTATTTTCATTTTATTTTTTTCATCCTTGTAACTATACTCTTTAATCCCCACTCACCTCCCCTCTGCTCACCGTCAGTTTGTTCTCTATTCTTAAGCGTCTGTTTCTTAGTTTGTCTCTTTTTTCCCTCTGCTCATTTGTTTTGTTTTTAAAATTCCACATATGAGTGAGATCATATGTATCTGTCTTTCTCTGGCTTATTTTATTCAGCACTATACTATTTAGTTTTTTTTTTTTTTTTTTTTTTTTTTTTTTTTAAGATTTTGTTTATTCATGAGAGAGAGAGAGAGAGGCAGAGACACAGAGGGAGAAGCAGGCTCCATGCAGGGAGCCTGACATGAGACTTGATCCCGGATGTCTGGGATCAGGCCCTGGGCTGAAGGTGGCGCTAAACCGCTGAGCCACCGGGCTGCCCCTATTTAGTTCTTTCCATGTTGTTGCAAATGGCAAGATTTCATTTTTTTTTTAAAGATTTTGTTTATTTATTCATGAGAGACACACAGAGAGAGGCAGAGACACAGGCAGAGGGAGAAGCAGGATCCATGCAGGGAGCCTGACATGGGACTCGATCCCAGGTCTCCAGGATCACACCCTGGGCTGAAGGCAGCACTAAACCGCTGAGCCACCCGGGCTACCCGATTTCATTTTTTATAGCTGAATAATATCCCATTGTATGTATGTACCCCATCTCCTTTATCCATTCATCTACTGAGGGACACCTGGGGTACTTCCACAGTTTGGCTATTTGTAGACAATCCTGCTATAAACATAGGGTGCATGTGTCCTTTTAAATTAGTGTTTTTGTATTTTATGGATAAATATCCAATAGTGCAATTCTTGGATCACAGGGTAGTTCTATTTTTCTTTTTAGAGGAACCTCCATATTTTTTTCCATAGTGGCCACAACAGTTTGCATTCCCACCAACAGGGCAGGAGGGTTCCTTTTTCTCCACATCCTCACCAAGGCTTGTTTTTGTGTTTTTGATTTTAGTCATTCTGACAGGTGGTAAGACGATACCTCATTGTCGGTTGGATTTGCATTTCCCTGATGATGAGTGATATCGAATATCTTTTCATGTACCTGTTGGTCATCTGTATGTCATCTCTGGAGAAATGTTTGTGTCTTCTGCTCATTTTAAAATTACATTATTTGTTGTTTTGGGTACTGAGTTGTATCAGATTCTTATATATTTTGGATACTAACCCTTTATCAGACATGCCATTTGCAAATATCTTCTTTAATTCTGTAGGTTGCCTTTTAGTTTTACTGATTGTTTCCTTTGCTGTGCAGAAACTTTTTATTTTAATGTAGCCCCAATAGTTTATTTCCCTAGCCTCAGGAAACATACCTAGAAAAATGTTTCTATGGATGACTATTGATGATGTCAGAAGGATTACTAACATGTGCTCTCTTCAAGGATTTTTATAGTTTCAGGTCTTTAATTCATTTTGAGTTGATTTTTGTGTATAGTGAAAGAAAGTGTTCAGTTTCATTCTTTGGCATGTGGCTGTCCAATTTCCCCAACACCATTTGTTGAAGAGACTTTTTCCCATTGTATTTTCATTCCTCCTTTGTTGAAGATTAACTGAACATTCAATTGTGGGTTTATTTCTGGGTTTTTTGCTCTATTCTACTGATCTGTCATTTTTATTCCAACACCATACTGTTTTAATACTATCACTTTATAATTGAAATCTGGAATCATGACACCTCTAGTTCTTCCTTTTTCAAGATTGCTTTGGCTATTCAGGATCTTCTTTCATCCCATACAGATTTTAGGATTGTTTGTTCTGTGAAAAATGCTGTTGATATTTTGATAGAGACTGCATTAAATCTGTAGATTGCCTTGGGTAGTATAGACATTTTAACAATATTTTTTCTTCTAGTCCATGAGCACGGAATGACTTTCCATTTCTTTGTGTTGTCTTGAATTTCTTTCACTAGTGTTTTATAGTATTCAGAGTATATTAACTGACAGGTCCTTCACCTCTTTGGTTAAGTTTACTCCTAGATATGGTTTTTGGTGCAATTCTAAGTGGGATTGTTTTATTATCTGAACCAGGGATTATTCAGAAGTGGACTGTTCAATTTACAAATACTTGGCATTTATCTAGATACATTACTGTTACTGAGTTCTGATTTGATTCCACTGTGGCTACAGAATATATTCTGTATGATTTCAGGTCTTGTAAATTTGCTGAATAATTTCGGTGTCCCCAGCATATGATGTACTTAATATATATTCTACCCACTTAGGGTGTAGTATTTTATGAATATTTAACTAAGGTAAGGTGACTGAAATAACAGAAAAACAGATAATCCAGATACTATCAATCTGGATGTTCTCTCAATTACTGAAAGTGTTAAAATATTCAAATGCGACTACAGAATTGTCTACTTCTCTGTCAATTTTGCTTCATTTATTTTGAAGTTCTGTTATTAGGTGCATATACATTTATGGTTATTATGTTTTCCTATAGAACTGACCCTTTATCATTTTGAAGTGTCCAGTTTATCTCTGGTAATATTTTTTTTTCTGGTAATATTTTCTATCTTGATATCTATTGTTTGAGATTAATATAGCCACTCAAGTATGTTATGTTTACAACTTGCATGATCACTTTTTCCATCCATTTCTGTCTTTGCATGAATCTGTTCCTTTTATTTTAAATGTCTTTTGTATACTGAATGTAGTTGGCTTTATTTTATTTTTTTAAAGATTTTATTTTTATTTGTTTATTCATGAGAGAGACACAGAGAGAGAAGCAGAGACACAGGAAGAGGGAGAAGCAGGCTCCCTACAGGGAGCCTGATGCAGGACTTGATCCCGGGGCCCCGGGATTACGCCCTGAGCCAAAGGCAGACGATCAACAGCTGAGCCACCTGGGCATCCCTGTTTCTTTTTAAAATTGAGGTATAATCGATATACAACATGATTCTGTACTTGTATATACTGCAAAATGCTCACCAAAATAGAACTAGTAATCTGTTGTATCTACGAGCTTTTTTCTTTTCTTTTCTTTTCTTTTTTTTTTTTTTTAAGATTTTAGTTATTTATTCATGAGAGACAGAGAGAGAGAGAGGCAGAGACACAGGCAGAGGAATAAGCAGGCTCCATTCAGGGAGCCTGACGTGGGACTCGATCCCAGGTCTCCAGGATCACACCCTGGGCTGAAGGTGGCATTAAACTGCTGAGCCACCCGGGCTGCTGCTATGAGCTTTGTTTTTAAGATTCCAAATGTGAGATCATACAGTACTTGTCTTTCTCTGGTTTATTTCCACTTAGCATAATGCTCTCTCAAGTTCCATCCATGTTATCACAAGTGCCAAGATTTCATTCTTTAAGGTTGAATAATATTTCACTGTATATAGATACCATGTCTTTTTTACCCATTCATCCATTTATTTACACAGGTTATTTCCATATCTTGGCTACTGTAAGCAGTGCTGCAGGGACCCTGGGGATGCATATGTCTTTTTGAGTTAGTGTTTCATTTTCTTCAAATAAATACTCAGAAGTTAAATAGCTTGACCATATGATGTTTCTTATTTTCAGAGTAACCTCCACAGTGTTTTCTAGTGGCTGCACCAATTTACATTCTTCTCAACAATAATGCTTGTGATTTTCTTTTTGTTAACAGTCATTCTGACAGGTGTAAGGTAATATCTCCTTGGGTTTTGGTACTTTTCATCCCATCCTGAGGATTCAAGTTTGTATCTTGTTATTCTTTCCTTTCAGCTTTAAAAACGTCCTTTAGCATTTCTTCTATTGCAGGTTTACTGGTGATGAACTGTTAGCTTTTCCTTATTTGACAATGTGCTTATTTCCCCCTCATTCTTGAAGGATATTTTCATTGGATACAGAATTCTGGGTTGACAGTTGTGTCCTAACAGCAAGTTAAAGATGTTATTCCAGTGTCTTCTGGCCTTCGTATTTTCTTTTTGTTCTTAAAAAATTCAAGTATAAATAATGTAGTGTAATATTCCTTTCAGGTGCAGTTTGGTGATTCAACAGTTCTGTATACTACTAAGTGCTCATCATGAGAAATATACTTTTTTTTTTTTTTAAGATTTGTTCATGAGAGAGAGAGAGAGAGAGAGAGAAACAGGCAGAGACTTAGGCAGAGAGAGAAGCAGGTTCCTTGCAGGGAACTAATGTGGGACTTGATCCCCAGACCCAGATCACTCCCTGAGCCAAAGGCAGACGCTCAACCACTGAGCCACCCAGGCATCCTGAGAAATATACTCTTAATTCCTTTTATCTATTTCACCCATCCTCCCTCCCACCTCCCCTCTGGTAACCATATTTGTTCTATAAAGTCTTTTTTTTTTTTTTCACTTAGATTTCACACAGGAGTGGAATCATACTGGTATTTGTCTTTCTCTGACTTATTTTACTCAGCATTATGCTCTCTAGCTCCATGTTGTAAATGGCAAGATCTCATTCTTTAAGGCTGAGTAATATTCCATTTTATACATATATACTACTACCTTATCCATTCATCTATTTATGAACACCTCAGTTGCTTCCATATTTTGATTTATTGTAAATGATGCTACAATAAACAAAGAGGCACATATAACTTTTCAAATTAGTGTTTTCTTATTTCTTGGGTAAATACCCAGTAGTGGAATTGCTGGATCATGTAGTAATTCTATTTTTCATTTTTTGAGGAACCTCCATATCATTTTCCACAGTAGCTGCATCAGTTGGCATTCCCACCAACAGTGCACAAGGGTTCCTTTTTCTCCGTATCTTCACCAACACTTGTCATGTTATTTTAGCCATTCTGACAGGTGTGAGATGACATCTCATTGTAGTCTTGATTTGCATTTCCCTAATGAGGAGTCATGCTGATCATCTTTTCATGTGCCTGTGGGCCATCTCTTCTTTGGAGAAATATTCATTCTTCTGCCCATTTTTAAAATGGTTTTTCTTTTTCTTTCTTTTAAAGATCTTTAAAAATTTATTTATTTATGAAAGACACAGAGAGGCAGAGACACCGACAGAGGGAGAAGCAGGCTACATGCAGGGAGCCCGACATGGGACTTGATCCCAGGACTCCAGGATTAGGCCCTGGGCCGAAGGCAGGCACTAAACTGCTGAGCCACCCAAGCGTCCAGGGATTATTTTTTTCTTTCTTTCTTTTCTTTTTTTTTTTGGTATTGAGCTGTACAAGTTCTTTATATATTTTGGATATTAACCCTTTATGGGAGGTCATTTGCAAGTATTTTCTCCCATTCCACAGGTTATCTTTTATTGTTTGCTGTGCAAAAGATTGATTGATTGATTTCAAACCGTTTTATTATGGGGCTTCAGGGTAAAGGTGGGAGGGGAGGAGGGCAGGAAGATCCGACGTCCTCGGCACAGTCCCGCATCACAATCCACAAAAAAGCTGTGCAGAATCTTTTAATTTTGATGAAGTCCCAATAATATATTTTGCTTTTGTTTCATAGAAGACATACCTAGAAAAATATTGTTATAGCTGATGTCAAATAAATTACTGCCTATATTCTCTTCTAGGATTTTAATGGTTTTAACTCTCACATTTAGGTCTTTTTTTTTTTTTTTTTAAGATTTTATTTATTTATTCATGAGAGACAGAGAGAGAGGCAGAGACACAGGCAGAGGGAGAAGCAGGCTCCATGCAGCGAGCCTGATGTGGGACTCGATCCCGGGTCTCCAGGATCACACCCTGGGCTGAAGGCGGCGCTAAACCACTGAGCCACCTGGGCTGCCCCATTTTAGGTCTTTAATACGTTTTGAGTCTACTTTTCTGTATAGTTAAGAAACAGCCCAATTTCATTCTTTTCCATGTAGCTGTCCTATTTTCCCATCATCAACTGTTGAAGAGACGTTTTCCTATTGCATATTCTTGCCTCCTTTGTTAAAGATTAATTGACCATAGAATGGTGGCTTTATGTCTGGGTTCTCCTGTTCTGTTGATCTATGTCTGTTTTTGTCCCAGTATTATACTGTTTTGATTACTTTAGCTTTGTAGTGTATCTTGAAATCTGGGATTGTGCAATATCTCCCAGTTTTGTTGTTCTTTTTCAAGACTGCTCTGGCTATTCAGGGTCTTTTGTGGTTCCATATAAATTGTAGGCCTATTTGTCCTACTTCTGTGAGAAATACTGTTGGCATTTTGATGGGGGTTGTGTTAAGTCTGTAGATTGCTTTGGGGAGCATGGACATTTTAACAATATTCTCTAAACCCAGGAGCATGGAGTATTTTTCCATTTGTGTTATCTTCAATTTCCTTCATCAGTTTTCTACAGCTTTCAGAGTACACGTTTATCATGCTAACTTCGGCAGCACATATACTAAAATTGGAACCATACAGAGAAGATTAGCATGGCCCCTGCACAATGATGACAGGATACACATTTATCATCTCCCTGGTTAAGTTTATTCCCAGGTATTTTATTACTTTTGGTGCAACTATAAATAGGATTTTCTTTTTCTGCTACTTCATTATTAGTGTATAGAATTGCACTGGATCTCTGTACAATAATTTTGTATTCTGTAACCTTACTGAATTCATTTATCAGGTATAGTTTCTTGATGGAGTCTTTAGGGTTTTCTTTATATAGTATATATCATGTCATTTACAAATAAAGTTTTACTTCTTTCTTACAGATTTGGATGCTTTTATTTCTTTTTCTTGTCTGACTGCTGTGGCTGGGACTTATGGTACTATGTTGAATTAAAGCAGTTAGAGTGGGCATCCTTGTTTTGTTACTGATCTTGGGGGAAAGCTTTTAGTTTTTCACTACTGAGTATGAAGTTAGCTGTGTGTGTGTTTTTTTTTTTTTTTTTTTTAAGATTTACTTATTTATCTGAGAGCAAGTGAGCACAAGTAGGAGGGGCAGAGGGAGAGAGAATCTCAAGGAGACTCTGCACTGAGCACAGAGCCCCAATGTAGGGCTTGATCTTACAACTCTGAGATCATGATCTAAGCTGCAACCAAGAGTTGGCACTCTGTACCAACTGCTTCATCCAGGCACCCCAGCTGTGGGCTTTTCATATATGGCCTTTATTTTGTTGAGGTTTATTCCCCCTAAACCTACTTTGTAGAGGTTTTTTTTTTTTTTTTTTTTTTTTTTTTTTTTTTTTTTTAATTTTATTTATTTATGATAGTCACAGAGAGAGAGAGAGAGAGAGGCAGAGACACAGGCAGAGGGAGAAGCGGGCTCCATGCACCGGGAGCCCGATGTGGGATTCGATCCTGGGTCTCCAGGATTGCGCCCTAGGCCAAAGGCAGGCGCCAAACCGCTGCGCCACCTAGGGATCCCTGTAGAGGTTTTTTTTTAAAAAAAGATTTTATTTATTTATCCATGAGAGACACACAGAGAGAGGCAGAGACACAGGCAGAGGGAGAAGCAGGCTCCATGCAGGGAGCCTAACATGGGACTACATCTCGGGCCTCCAGGATCACGCCCCGGGCCGAAGCTGGCGCTAAACCACTGTGCCACCTGGGCTGCCCTGTAGAGGGTTTTTAATCATGAATGGATGTCCTATTCTGTCAGATGCTTTTTCTGCATGATTGAAATGATCATATGGCTTTTATATACTTTCTCTTGTTGACATGATATATCATATTAATTGATTTGCAAATACTGAACCACCCTTGCATCTCAGGAATGAATCCCCCATGATGGTGGTGAATGAATTTTTGAATATATTGTTATTTAGATTTGGTTTGCTAATACTTTGTTGAGGGTTTTGCCTCTATGTTCACTGAGATATCAGCCTGTAGTTCTCTTTTATTTTGTAGTGTCTTGATCTAGTTCTGGTATCAGGGTAATGCTGGCCTCCTAGAATGAATTGCTCTCCTTCCTCTTCAATTTTTTGGAATAGTTTGGGAAGAGGAGCTGTTCACTCTTCTTGAAATGTTTGGCAGAATTCACCTATGAAGCTGTCTGGACCTGGACTTCTGTTTGGAATTTTGTGACTATTGATTCAATTTCATTGCGGGCAGTCTGTTAAAATTTTCTATTTTTCTTGGTTCAGTTTTGGGAGGTTATATGTGTCCAGGAATTTATTTTTTCTAGATTGTTCAATTTGTTGACATATAATTTTTCATAATATTCTCATAATGCTTTATATTGCTGTGGTGGTGTTTCTCTTTCTGATTTTGAGTCCCCTCCCCCTCTTTTAACTGAGTCTGGCTAAAGGTTTAGCAATTTTGTTGATCTTTTCAAAGAACCAGCTCCTGGTTTCATTGATTTTAATGGTTTTTGTTTTGATTTTATTTCTGCTCCAATCTTTACTATTTCCTTCCTTCTGCCGGTTTTGGGTTTTGCTTTTTCTTCTTTTTCTTGCTCCTTTAGGTGTAAGGTTAGGTTGAGCTTTTTCTTGGTTCTTGAGGGAGGCCTGTATTGCTATAAACTTCACTCCTAGAACAGCTTTTGGTGTATCCAAATTTTGGACCATTGTGTTTTCATTTTCATTTGTCTCCATGCATTTTTAAAAATTTCCTCTTTGATCTTGGTTGACCCATTCATTGTTTAGTAACATGGTTTTTAACCTCCATGTATTTGTGTTCTTTTCCAGATCTTCTCCTGTGGTTGATTTCTAGTGTCACAGCTTTGTGGTTGGAAAAAGATGCATAGCATTACTTCAATTTTTTGAGGTTTTTTGCCCAATATGTGATTTTTTTCTGGAGAATGTTCCATGTGCACTTAATATATTCAGAACATTCCATCCTAAAACATATCTGTTAGATTCACCGGGTCTAATGTGTCATTCATAGCCATTGTTTTGTTAATTTTCTGTTTGGATGATCTATCCATTGATGTTAAAGTCCCCTACTGTTATCGTATTACTATTGATTACCACCATTGTTATTAGCTGCCTTATGTGTGCCCATGTTTGGTGCACAAGTATTTATAATGGTTACATCTTGTTGGATTGTTTCCTTTATGATTATATACTGTCCTCCTTTGTTTCTTGTTATAATATTTTGTTTTAAAGTCTATTTTGTCTTATACAAGTACTGCTACCCTGGCTTTTTTTTCACACCTATTTGTATGATAAATGTTTTTCTGCATGTATTCACTTTCAGTCTGCATGTATTTTTAGGTCTGAAATGAGTTTTTTGTTGGCAGCAAGATGGGTTTTGTTTTTGGATCTAGCCCATCCATCCTAGGTTTTCTCATTGTCTAGTTCATTTACATTCAAAATTATTGATGGGTACATATTCACTGCCACTGTGTTACTTATCTTATGGTGGTTTTTTTATTCTTTTCTGTTCCCTTCTTCCTTTGCTCCCTTCTCTAACCATTAGTTGGCTTTGTTTGGTGAGATACTTGGATTCCTTTCTCTTTACTTTTTGCTTATTGGCAGTTTTTGATTTGTGGTTACTATTAGGTTATATATAACACCTTATGCATATAGAAGTCTATATTAAGTTGATGGTCACTTAAGTTTGAACCTCTTCTGGGATGCCTGGGTGGCTTTGCCTTTGGCTCAGGGCATGATCCTGGAGTCCTGGGATCGAGTCCCACATCGGGCTCCCTGCATGGAGTCTGCTTCTCCCTCTGCCTCTCTCTGTCTCTTGTGAATAAATAAATAAAATCTTAAAGTTTGAACCTCTTCTAAAAACACTAAATTTTTATTACTTTCTTCCCCACATTTTAGGTATATGGTGTTATATTTTACATCCTTTGGTGAATCCACTGATAGATTTTTATAGATATATTTAATGTTATTGCTTTTGTGCTTCCTACATTTCTTACTCCTGCTATGGTCTTTCCTTTCAAAGAATTCTCTTTCATGTTTCTTGTAGGGCTGCTTGAGTGGTGATGAATTCTTTTGGCCTACAAAGTTTCTGTTGAAAAATCAGCTGATAACCTTATGGGGTTTCCCTTTTATGTAACTATTTTATTTTGCTGCTTTAAAAATGCTCTAAAGATTACTATTTTTTTTTTTTGCCATTTTAATTACTATGTGTCTTGGAATAGGCATCCTTTGATTGATTTTGTTGGGGCCTCTCTGTGTCTCCTGGATCTGGATTTCTGTTTCCTTCCCCAGATTCAAGTAGTTTTCTGCTATTTCTTCAAACAAATTTTCTACCCCCTTTTCTTTCTCTCCCTCTTCTAAGGTCCCTATAATGAAATGTTATACTTGATGGTGTCACTGAGTTCCTTCAATCTATTCTCAGTAGTCTTTTTCTTCTTTCTTGTGTTCAGCTTGATTGCTTTCCATTACTCTGTCTTCCAGGTCACTGATCTGTTGTTCTCCTTCCTCTGTTTATTCCTGTTAGTGTATTTTATTTTATTTATTTTTATTTATTTTTAAAATTATTTTATTTTTTAAAGATTTTATTTATTTACTCATGAGACACACAGAGAGAGAGAGAGAGAGAGAGAGAGAGAGAGGCAGAGACACAGGCAGAGGGAGAAGCAGGCTCCATGCAGGAAGCCCGATGCGGGACTTGATCCTGGGACTCCAGGATCATGCCTCGGGCTGAAGGCAGACACTAAACCACCCAGGGATCCCCTGGTAGTGTACTTTAAATTTTAGTTACTGAGTTCTTTCTCTCTGACTGGTTCTTTGTTTTTTTTTTTTTTTTTTTAATTTTTATTTATTTATGATAGTCACAGAGAGAGAGAGGCGCAGAGACACAGGCAGAGGGAGAAGCAGGCTCCATGCACTGGGGGGCCCGATGTGGGATTCGATCCCGAGTCTACCAGGATCGCGCCCTGGGCCAAAGGCAGGCGCCAAACCGCTGCGCCACCCAGGGATCCCCTGGTTCTTTGTTTTCTATCTCACTGAGGTCTCTCTGAGTTAGCTCCCTAGTTAGCATTTTTATCACCATTATTTTAACTTCTCCATCGAGCATGTTATCTTTGTTCTACTCAGATCTCCTGTGCTTCTGTCTTGTTCCTTCATTTGGGACATGCTCCTCTGTCTCCACATTTTTTAGCTCTCTGTTTGGAAATTCAGCTAAAAGTAATGGCCTTATGAAGAAGAGGTCCTGTAGTACCCTGCAGTGCAGTGTCCCCTGTTCACCAGAACCTGGTACTTCAGGGTTATCTCCTCTGTGCGTTGCTGGGCTATGTTTGTCTACAGTCCAGTTGTCTGAAATGGCTATCTCTGCCTATTATGGGTAGGTTTGGTCCCTACGTTGTTAGTGGGCCTGTCTTGTGCTATAGTTGAACTGGTATGTATGGTTTTCTTACCCTCTCCCTGGGGCAGGAGTCACTTTGGGGTGGTGCTGACCCCAATCCAGGTTTTTTGCACACTGCTATGCTCATGGCACTGATTTGGATGGACTCCTGCTAAAGGCATTTTGAAGGGGGAAGGGGTACTGGAGAATGCAGGGGCAAGGTGTTAGCAAGATTTGTGCCTGGTCTGCTGTAGGTGGGGACTGGAGCCACTCTGGAAAACTTCTGGTGAGGCCGGTTGGGAAGGGTCAGGTCCACAGATGAGTGTGGAAACAGGGTGGGGTCTGCATAAGTCTGCTGGGGGAGGAGATCTGGAACCAAGACAGGCCAGAGGTGGTATATCCACAGAACGTGGGACTGGGGCCTCCTATCAGCAAGTTAGGTAGTATTCCAGTCATGCTGATTCTCACAGGTGTCCAGTGTATCTGGGCTGAGGGGTGGGGGAAGGAAATTGTACCCAGCAGCTCTTGGTTTTGGAGAAGTTTCCAAAGATCCCTCCCCTTCCACCACTGGCTCTGAGATTAGTTAAAAAAAAAAGCTCCCTCCAAACTGCTATTTCTACACTATAGGTCTGTGGAACTGTTTTGTTGTTTTTTTTTTTTTTTTTTTTTTTTAAGATTTTTTTTTTATTGGTGTTCAATTTACTAACATACAGAATAACACCCAGTGCCCGTCACTCATTCACTCCCACCCTCTGCCCTCCTCCCCTTCTACCACCCCTAGTTCGTTTCCCAGAGTTAGCAGTCTTTACGTTCTGTCTCTGTTGTTTCTAAGGGTGGGAGCTCAGTTTCCTCTGGTGGTCTGCCTGCCTCAGAGCTGAGCCCGCCGAGTTAAAAAAAAATTTTTTTTAAAGCTTTATTTATTCACTTGTGAGAGAATGGGTGAGCATAGGGTTAGTGGGGTATATGGTGAGGAGGGAGAAACTGAAGCAGACTCCTTGCTGAGTGTGGAGCCTGACATGGGGCTTGATCCCACAACCCTGAGAAAACCAAGAATCAGGTCATAAGCCCTATTGATTTTAAGAACTTGAGAAGTTAAACCTCTCTGTTTTACAAAGCCAGATGTTATGGAGATTTGTCTTCCTGGTGTGGAGTTTGCCCCCTCCCCTCTCTGTGCCTGCAGTATCCTCCCTACTGTGGATGGTCCTACAGGTCAGTTAGGCTCCTTCATGGTGTCTATGCCCTTCCTATCCTCTTGGATACAGCCACATTCTCTACATTTAGCTGTGTAGAGTCTTTTCTGACAGTCTTCAGGTCATTTATACTGCTGTGGGTATTATCTAGGTGTATCCATGGATAAGGTATGCTTAAGATTCTCCTATTTCCCCATTTTCTGCAGAAGTCCTTCTTCTCTGGCTTTCATAGTTTGACATGCAGTCAGAAGAATGAGAATCATTGTTCTCTTATAAGTTGCGTTTCATTTTTTTCTGGAAGGCTTGGAGCTGCTTGACCATGACTGAGCATAGATGAGGGTGTGTTGTGTTTCTTAAATCTGTATGTATATGCTTTCAGTAAATTTGTAAAACCTTTAGCCATTGTATTTTCTAATTTTTTTTTCTGTCCCAGAATAATTTTTCCTACCAAGAGAGAATATGAAGGGTAGACTACAATGTAAAATACTGTTGGGAGAAAACTGTTAACCCCAGATTCTACAGCCAGTGAAGATATTTCTGTAAGAAGGCAAATACATTTTCAGATAAGGGAAAAACTAATCGAATTCATTACCAGTAAGCCTGTGATATG
Organism: Canis lupus familiaris; assembly: GCF_011100685.1. Classification (NCBI taxonomy): domain Eukaryota; kingdom Metazoa; phylum Chordata; class Mammalia; order Carnivora; family Canidae; genus Canis; species Canis lupus. The sequence goes on along the minus strand of NC_049224.1, from coordinate 54,834,897 downwards.
AGTGTTATGCCCCTTACCTCTAATGGTCTTACTGTATTTCTCTCTCTTAAGGAGCCTAAGAGGCTGTATCTCACCTGAGAAAAATATTCTTCTGAGATGCGTGCGGCCCACTCAATGCACTGCTCTAGGGGTCGGCAGGGATTGGACACATCCGCACATTTAATCAGCATCCGTTTAATCAGAGTCCGGTTCTCTGGACTTCTAAGCATAGTGTTTATGGCTTCTTCATCTCTATTCACTTCCTAAAACAGAAGACAAGTTCAAAGCAATCAAAGTGGGTTTTCTGGTACCAAGCCCTGTCTTCTAGGTGTGGCTCCACTGTACACTTAGTAAAGCATTGACCAAGGCCTACAAGTGAAGCAGTTCACAGAACAGTGAGGAGGATAATCTGAGCATTGAGCTCAGCTCCTCACTTGACAAAAAAGAAAACCAAGGCTCGGTGAGATTCCAGCAGGACTTAAGAGTAGAGGGTAGCACTGGAGGCTGGTTTTTGTGCCCCCTCCCCTTCTTGACTCTTCTCTTCTTCCCATTCCAGATATTGCTCAACAGTTGCTTTTTCTTTGTTCTATCTCTACTGCTCTCCCTTGGGACATGAGCAGTATCTTTTATAAAAAAAGGTTTCTCTGCCCTTCCCTCAAAAGGAATTGTGTGGTGCACCAGGCTCTTTGGTTTGCACAGCCCAATCCAGGCCCATGATAGATATGATCTTGAGAATTAGCTGGCAGTGTACCTGGATTTGTCAGATAGAGTGTTACTTCTTACTTCCTTAATAGTCATTCTCTTTTGATCTTCACTCACAAAAAGATTTGTGGTAGGCATGAAAAGCAGTATCATCTACTACTATATTTTATAGATGAGCACATTGGGACTTGTTCAGAGCCACCCAGATGAGCCAGAATAAGAACTTCAGATTTACCTTTAGTCCTGGGTTTGCTCTGTTCATAGTACCACATGCTGTCCTGTTTAAAGGCGTGCCATTGGTATGGGTTCTCCACACATGGTATAACAGACCTGGTGGTTACAAGCCCTCTGAAGCAAATTCAGGTTGGAAGAGGGAGTATCAGGGCAAAGAGCACCATCAGAGACAGCAATGAGCTGGTCTCCTCATGCTTTCCAAAGAAGGGTCATGTGATTTCAATGAGTAATCACAATAGTCTAAAAAGGCCTGATGGTCCCATCTCAGTGGGGACGGTTATGCCATCAAGACGGGCACATGCCCATCCAGAGCCCAGGCTGTCAAATTTTCCACCACCTATCAACTCTGTGTTGACACTCCTCTTGTCAGCTGTGACTATGGTTCAGTCCTGCCAACTGTAAACCACTTTCTTTCATATTACTTTGTCTGTCATCTGACTGGCTCAACAGATTGATTTCCAGTCTCAGAAGTAACCCAAGTACTAACAGATGAGATAGAACAGAATACTCAGTTGAGTCTGGCACCTGCCCAGACTTGATGAAAGAAACCAAGCCTGCAGAGTTGGCTAGGAACGGTGGCCTAGGTGACATCCCACCCAGGATGGCAGGAGCCACTAAAAAAGGTTGGTGTGGGTACTCCACAATGGAAGTCCTTGGAAAGGAAGTAAAGTCAGAAGCAGGCTGACAAACTGGGAGAACAGGGGTGGATGAAGGAAGCAGAGTTCTCAACAGATTTCAAATTGGGTTGAAGAGGAACACACACGAAGGGGTAATAAGCTGGAAGGCCAGGGACAAAGGCTATGACCGGATGAGTTGTACATGTCAAGTGGGGTTAGAATTCAAGGAATGGTGATCCTAGCCTCATAGGATAAACCATCTCTGTGCTTGATAAAGACTCTCAGGATGGTGATAGGAGTAGGGGGAGGAGGGCCATGGAAAAAGATTGTGAGCTGGTGCCAAGATGTTCAGTGTATATGGGATAGGTGGTAGGGCCTCAAAGGAAGAGGGTTCATGAAAATATATGCTATAGGTGCTGATCTCATGCTGATCTAGTATAGTAGGTACCTTTTATTCAGTGCCTACTTTGCCCTATGCCCATTAGTCCTATGCCTCAGCTTGATTCTGTTCATTTTACAGACAAGGAAATGGCGAAACAAAACTGGGATGAGAACTCAGATCTGTCTGCTTCTTGAGTTGTGGTCTCCTGCTGGGCAGTTGTGGACTCCAGGCCTCAAATCCAGAAATGTACAACAATGTCACCCTTGGGACCAAAATACAGGGTCCTTCTCAACCCCCCACCCTCTCGTGACAGAGACCAGCAGGGGAGAGTGGCTGCTGCCACAGCATGTACATAGTGAGGAATGTTGTGGGGGGAGACCTCAAGGGTGCCAACTGACCCCAGAATGCCCAAGGAGAGGGGTTGGGAGGAATATGAGAACAGGCACAGGAATGGATCACCTGCCTGAAGTTAGTTTTAGCTTCCACATCTACTTTTGGAGGTCTAATTTTTTCCTGACAAGTCTGTATACTTTAAATAATTTTTCAACCAGGGATTCCTGGGTGGCTCAGTGGTTGAGTGTCTGCCTTCAGCTCAGGCAGTGATCCTGGGGTTCTGGGATTGAGTCCCACATCGGGCTCCCTGAAGGGAGCCTGCTTCTCCCTCTGCCTGTGTCTCTGCCTCTCTCATGAATAAATAATTTTTCAACCAATGGAAATTAAATCCAAGGAACTCCTGGGGAACTTTTCTCCAGCTCATTATGTCTTACACTCTGTGTCTCCACAACACACAGGGATAAGGGCCTCAAATACAGGTTCTCTTTGCACTCAGTTTCCCTTACCCCATTTACTTCGAGGGCTGCCAGAGGCTTGTTGATGCTGTTGACAAATTTGTTGACATGCTCGAAGTGCCTTGTCATTTCTGTGGCTAAGACCATGTCGATGATACCCTGGCGCAGCGTCCGATAGTCATTCCTGTTTCAGATGACAAACGAGAGGGTGCTATGGAGGATTCATCCAGACCAGACAGATACTCCTGAAAACAATCTGTTAGCTAGGATAGCATCCACTGGACCTAAATTCTAATGTCAGTGCAAGTCACAGGGCATACTTTAAAACAAGATTATTAGCAAGGGGAAACTGAATAGAAGTTAAAATCAGTAAGCTTATGGGCAAGACTTCACAGGTGCAACACTTGTCATTCTGTAGCAGAAGACACCTAGTTCTTAGCATAAGAGAACATGGTAGGAGCGAACAAAGGCAGAGATCTGTGGTTATGAAGAATGTACCCCCCTCTATAGAGGAACCTTAAGATCCAACAATTTCAGTGCCCAGAAACTTCAAGACAGCTGAGAAACTCACAGGGGATACTTGCCTACCTCTTCCCTCCAGCCCTTGTTTTTATTCAATCATTTTGTAAAATTTATCTCTATTCAACCTCTTTTTTCCAGTCACCCCACTGCTTCCCCTGGACACACCCAGGTTATCAGGGTCTTGTGTATCTGTCCAGAGCTAACTGATATATATATACCAGCAACTATGAATAAAACCTAGTGAAATTCTAGAACAGTGCAAAAGGGAGTTTTGTAACAGGAATCTCCTTTTTAAAAAATCTCCTATAAAATGTTCCTTATGAATCAAAATTATCTTCTTCCACCTGATATTTATGAGGTCCCTCCCCTGGACCAGGCACCCTACTAGACATTGAGGGTACAGTGATGAACAAAAGGCACTGGCTACTGTGATCTTACAGAACTTAATCAAATCAGCCTTAGCCAAGTAATGAAGAATGATTATTTAAACATGTGATAAGTGCTATGAAGGAATCTAGCACCGGAAAATTAGTATGAGGAATCAGGGAAGGCTTCCTCTAAGTAACATGTGAACATTGACAATGATGAGAAGTGTGCTGGGCACAGGAGGGCAGAGAGGAGTGTTCGGAGAAAAAGCTTCTATGAGTCTCTAGAAGCTCAAGATGTCAGCATTATACTTTGGTGTCTTGAAATGTCAAGACATAAAAGAGCTGAATGAACCTTGAAAGCATCGTGCTAAGAGAAAGAAGCCAGGCAGGAACCACACACTGGGTGTGCTTCTGTTTATTACAAAATGTGTACAGTAGGCAGATTTTGGAGCCAGAACGTACACCAGTAGTTGCCTGTGGCTGCGGGATCTACTTGGGGCAGGGAAAGTGAGAGTCAATGAATGAATCTGAGGTTCTTTCTGGGGGATGATGGAAACATTCTTAAGTTGACTGCGGTGATGGCCACACAACTCTAAACATACTGACAACCCCTGTGCACTTTAAATGAATAAACTCTATAGTATGTGAATTGTATCTCAAAGTTGTTACAGGGACCAACATACTCCCCTATTCAGTGAGTGCTCTCACCTCTCCATGTTTTTGAAGATATTGCATTTGTCATCCCGGGTGGTCAGCTGGAAGGCCAGAGCCGCGTGGTGGCTCTCCAGCACAGCAGTGTCATTATACAAAATGGCCAGCTCGCTTCCAGCATTGCACAGGAAGGAGTTGGTTCTCCCAGGGTGGTCCACGTCGTGGATGGTGGCTGCGATGAGGGCAGCGACCTCATCAACTGGATCTAAAGTTTGCTGCAAACAAGAGATCTTTTAAAAACGAAGGCATGGTGCTGAAAGGAGGGAAGCTTCTGTATAGTTTTCTTTTTGCCCCATTACTTTAAGGTAAAACTATTCCAGATTTCTGAGAAAAGCATATTGTTGAACAAATCCAGTTTCCTTACCTTCACTGAGAAATAGCTGCATGTTTGTACTTGTTAATTAGGGAACATTATCTGATTCTCAATCTCACACAAGTTAAGGACTTACCAAAATACGAAGCGTCCTCAATAGACAGGAGTCACCTCCTCAGCCAGTGTGACTTTAGACCCATCACAAAAAGTCAGATACCGACTTGGCCCAAAGTAAACTAGTATTACTGAGAGAGAAATAATTTAAAATGTGCATCACTTACATTAGTGGGGTTGGTCTAGTATTTCCCTCCGTTTTGGTGCTATCTTTGTCAGGTTGATGTCAGGGTTTTGTGAGTTTGGTAAAAATAATCTGGAAGTTGTCCATCATTTTTAAGTCTCTGAAAAGGTTTACGTAACATGGAAAAATCCCTCAAGGGGCTGAAGAACTCACCTGACCATCTGAGTCAAGAGCTGGATTAGAAGAATTTAGTTGATGGAGGTTAAGAACTACTTCCATGGTATTGACCTATTGGTTTTCTACTTCTAGTATGTGATGTGAAACATTTTATTTTAAGACTTTTAAGTTAGTACAGAAGTGTCTGGCACTTTCTTCTTTCTGCACTTTTTGATTAGTTTGGCTAGAATTTAATTTTCTTGGTTATTTCAAAGAATCATTTTGGAATATCATTTTGGTCTCATTCTGTAGGTCTTAATATATAGATTTTTCATTGTGTTGGTTTCTAAAATTATTTAAAACATTTTCTCATTTGTAGCAGCTGACTTTTCTTTTTTTTTAAGAGTTTATTTATTTGAGAGAGAGCATGAGCACTGGGGTGAGGCGAGGAGCAGAGGGACAGGGAAAAGCAGACTCCCTGCTGAGCAGGAAGCCCTCCATGGGGCTCAATCCTGGGATCAGGCCCTGAGCCAAAGGCAGATGCTTAACTGACTGAGCCATCCAGGTGCCCCGCAGCTGGCATTTTTTAATTTAACCTTTAATTATTAAATTTTAGTTTTGTTCTGTAAAGGTTAGAAAATGTACCCATGAAATTCTGAAGTTTATCAAGACTTATTGTGTCCTAGCAACTCATTTTTGGAAATATGCTATAGACACTTGAAAAGTGCACATCTCATTGGTCCTATAAATTTTTTTCTATAAACTTATTTAAATTAAAATTTAATAGTTTTAACTTTAAATGGGGGACTTGTATGAATTATATCTCGATAAATGTTTAAGTTAGCTAAGTATATATTTGCATTTTATCACTAGAGTGGTTTAAAAGCAGTAAATTATAGCAAAAATTAGGCTATTTTTATATATACTGAGCCATGCTGACAGAGATGTGCCTACCTGCCCATTTGTTTTTGTATTTTATAAAACAGTGCTCTCTCTGGACTCTTAATTATGCCTATAGTGTTGGTCATGATCTTTTTAAACAAAACAAAACAAAACAAAACAAAACAAAACTGGAGGGCAGCCCGGGTGGCTCAGCGGTTTAGTGTTGCCTTCGGCCCAGGGAGTGTCCTGGAGACCTGGGATCGAGTCCCGCGTTGGGCTCCCTGCATGAAGCCTGCTTCTCCCTCTGCCTGTCTCTGCCTCTCTCTCTGTGTGTGTCTATCATGAATAAATAAATAAAATCTTTAAAAAAAAAAAAAAAACTGGAAGGAACAGTGAATGGGCACCTGAAAGACCCAGATCTGAACACATCTGACCTTTGGGGTGAGGCCTTCACTGCTGCCCAGTAGGTCTGTGTGCCAGGTGTTACCCTCATGTCGTCCTCTCCACACACTACTCCATCATAGAGGATAAGACGCTTGCCCTTGCTCTGCCTGATTGCCATGGCCCCAAAGGGCTGTCTCCAGGTGCCAGGACACTAGGCAATGACATGGTGCTGCTCATTCCTCAAAAAGCCCTGCTCTTAGACACAAAAACCGCGGTTCTTCTGAAAGTGAAATGGCGATGCCACTGGAACTCCCTGGACCTTCTGTGCCATTTTATGATAGATGTTGAAGGAAAGAACACAAGAGCTTTGGCAGATCAGCGTAAGTCTAGTTGCTGCTTTGAAAATTTCCCTAACAAAGTAATTTACAACATGAAAAGCTTTCCTAGGAACTTGGTTTGAGAGTGGGCAGTGAGTCCTGAACCTTGACTGGAACCTTTCTCCTATGAAGCTCTTCTACCATAACCCCCTCTCCCTCTTTCTCCTCAAAGCTGGAGCTAAAGTTGCTAGACAGCGCCCAGGTGGCTCTGAGTCTGTGGTGACCAGCCACCAGTGGGTGCCAGTGGCCAGAGCACTGACTCAACAGAGCAGGACAGACATGGGATAGAAAAAGAACCTGCTATGCAAACAGAGTGCATGGACCAATGAGGGAATATCCCCAAATATGGGGAAAACAGCCTGCCCGAGTGGAGCACACATGGGAAACTGGGGCATCTAAGTCAGTCTTGGGATGCAGGGTAGTTCAGGCAGGCCTCTCTGGAGGACCAAAGGCTGGTATGCATACCTGAAGGACAGGTAGGGACACAAGGAAGGCAGTACTATCACAGGGGATAGCATATTAAGGGCAAGAGTATTAAAAACAACATGTGGCCTGTGTGTTGGGAAGCTGTGAATAATCATACCGAGGAGTTTTAAAGTTTAAGTCTTGGGGTACCTGGGTGGCTCAGGTGGTTGGGTGTCTGCCTTTGGCTCAGGTCATGATTTTGGGGTCCAGAGATCAAGCCCCGCATTGGACTCCCTACTCAGTGGGGAGCCTGCTTCTTCTCCCTCTGCTGCTTCCCCTGCTTGTGCTTGCTTTCTCTAATAGATAAATAAAATCTTAAAAAGAAAATAAAATCTAAGTCCTGTAGGAGGTGGGAAGCTACTCCTGGGAACAATGGGGTCAGATGTGCTGTTTCAGAAAACTTGTGTGCAGCAGTGTGGTTGAGTTCCATGGGAGTCAGGGGGTCAGGAGTGCTTAAGTGGTACCATGTAGATGAAAAAGCAGGGCCCTCCCTAGGACCATAGCGGGAGCATTATGAGGTAAAGATAATCCTGAGGACACGGGGTGTGTGTGTGTGTGTTTGTGTGTGTTGTCATGTGACCTACTAGATGACACAGGCTTAGGGAGAAGAGAGAACAGAAGTGCTTCCAGGTTTCTGACCTGGGTGTCCTCTTGACTGATGGAATTCTGGCCTGGGCTGGCAACCCCAGGGGAGCATAGTGCTGCGCAAGAATATAACTTGGCCTCAAACCTTGATGACACTGAGGGATGGGGTGGGTAGAGGGGCACCTAAAGTGGTGCTCTACAAGTTAGGGCCGTAATTCTGGGGGGGGTCTCACTCTGAACCTACAAATTGCAGCCAACTAACTGTTCTTGCTGGTTTTCTCCACAGGACCAATCTGCTCCTCACACTCCCACAGAAAGGAATAGGCTCATGTCATGAATTAACCTATCAAACCCACAGAGCCACAGCACAGCTTCCTGCCCGACTTCCCATGCGGCTGCACTCTCCCAGGGCTGGGCTGCACACAGGTAGGGACCACGTGAACAGTCCCCCTATAGACTGGTGGCCCCCCATCCCCGGTGGAGTGGTGCCCCACACAGATCACCTCTGTGGAATCGGAGGCCACAGCCTGCCCCATTGTCCCTGCCCACTAAGCATGGAGCACATGCAGCTCACCTTTATCCTCTCTTTGCAGAGAAAGTAGGCAGTGGCGTGAAGCACGTCAGCAGAGTGTGTGGAGTTGTGGTAGGGGTTAGAAGAGTGGTAATTGGCTTCAATAATCTGTAACCACGATCTCAGTGTTGTCTCGGAGCAGTTCAAGAATTCACAGATTCCGAAGCGAGCAAATATTTTGAGACCAAGATAAATCAAAGGCCTAAAGAGAAAAACATCCAAGACATTAAAACAAAAAGAAACAGGCAAAGTGTTGGGAGCCTATAGGTTCAGACCCAACCAGCTAGTGGAGTTAACCTTCAGAGAGCATGCAGGCAGAGGGTGGAGCTTGTCTGAGTGGCGCAGGGCAGCATCGCCCTTTCTTCTGGCAGCCACTGCCAACCTTGGCCGGAGCCCAGTGCCAGCTCTCAGGCAGTGTTCCCCACTGGCTGGGGCGAGGTTTGCTCACCACCCCTCTTCTTCATTCAGACTTTCACTTGTACCAGTAGATTCTTCAAAATCAATGTGATGCTGGGCTTGAACCCTGTCCTCACCTTTCCACTCGCTGGACCTATGATATGGGCCAGATGTCCTGTCTGGAAGCAAATAACACTTTCTGAAGATGGTGTATGAGCCAGATACCGTCACTTGTCATGTAATGATCTCAATCTGGAGGTAGGTGCTGCAGCATGAGGAAGTTTCCCCTGAGAAGGTGGTCAATGGGCCACCAAGTCAGGCCCTTCTTGAGAAGTTAGCCTTGATCCAGCATCTGGCCTTCAGCTTGGAAGGTCAAGAAACGGCTCTGCTGAGGCAGTATCCTGAGGTCATCAGGCTCACAGGGTTTGAAGTGGCCTGCCTTGGCCTGATTCACATGAATGCAATGGCACTAGCATGTAAGCCAGGTGCTCGAAGATTCGTCTGCTATAGGAGTGTCCTTGCCCATGAGGGGTACATGGAAACAGAACATACCAGAAGGCTGACTCCTGGTGAACACGACTGAAGGGCAGGGGCTGTCCTGGAAACAGTTCACCCAGACTAGGAGGAGATCTGAAGAGTTAGGTATCCTGTGGGCCACAGAGCACAGCACGCCTCTCCCGTAACTGCCCTCTGGGCCTGGCCAGGTTCGGAGCCCTACCGTCTTCCCTGTGTGTCATGTCAACTACACCCTTCTGGCCAACTGTTCTTTTCCAGCAAGGTACAACATAGAAGGTAAGATCCCTAACCCCACCCCCACTCTCTGAGCGTACTCAGATCAGGATGGAGTTTTGGGGGGCCCCAGGCCTGTCACCAACACAGCAGCTGAGATCTGGGGATGGCTGTCAGCAAATGTGTCTGTGTATCTCTATTTTTCAGTTCCAGCCCGAGTGGGACTCTGTGCTGCTGTCTCGACATATCACCACATACAGAAAAAACTAACACCTGTATTTTACAGGAGAAACCTGTGCCACTTGAAGAGGTAAGTCCTGTTAAACTTCCCACTTGCCCTGAGTGTCCTGTCTCTGCAGGAGTCATGACCCCGCCGACCCTCCCTGATCCCTTGTCGGCCCAGGTGGTCAGGGGTACCTGCTGCTCAGCTCCTCTTTCTAGAGCCTCCCTCCCTGACCAGGGATGGGCTCTGGAAGAACCCACACTCTTTCAATGGCTCACCACAGAGGCCCCTGGAACCAAGCTGTGTGTCTGCCAGGCTCCAGGTGGACTCACCTTTTATTTGTGGCAGCCTCCAGTTCAAAAATATTGAAGTCCCAGTACTCCTCGTTTTCCATGGCCCGAGCTATCCGTGGGGGGACATCGTGAAGGGAGATGGGGGTGATTATACTGCTGGGCACCTGCTGAAGATCTGCAAAGTGATGTGGTGGAGAACAAAATTAATAGGCTTTATAGTATTTACTGCTCCGGTGGGGACAGCTGCTTTGTTTCTGAGGTATAGGACATACCAAGAAACTTCTTACAGATGAAAAAAATTAACTGAAAACATATCTGCAAAATGTTTTCACCATTTGTGTTACTATAATATTAACAATGCCCTGAAAAATTAAAAAGTTAAAACTCACTTTTTGTCGAAAGAACATACTCATTCCCAGAGAGTCTTCGCAAACCATCCTGATAAAAATCAAGGAAACAAGAGAAAGAGAAGTCAAAACTATTCCTTACTTCTTGAAAATGCCAGGACAGTAAGTAGGTCTCCGAGGAGAGCTGAGGGCAGCCTCTCCACCAATGCCCCCTGATCTCCCCTGTGATTAACAACTGGACTCAGTCACCTGACACAGAGCGCAGGGCCTGATGCTGGGAAAACTGTCTAAGCTCAAGCCACACAAGCAAGGTAAGCTTGCAAGATGCCCCAAAGCCCAGCATTGCTGGGGGCCCTCAGTGCCGCTTGGGTGTGTCAGGGACAACTGGCTTCTGCCCTCAAGCCTCCCCTCTGCCATTTCCTTGCCACCCTCCTTACTGCAAGGGTAAGGAGGCTGTCATTTCCAGCTTCCTCTGGAAAAGTGGATTCTTTTGCACTTCCACATACCTTCAGACCCCTGGCTGCCTCTTGGAGTGAGAGCCCTCCTAGACCACGGCACAAGCCCCTAACAGCCCCGCTCTCCCATCTTCCTTCCCTTCCTCCCTCCTCCAAGGACATAATCCCACCCCACCGCCATTATTTTCACCCCTTACCCACAGGCTGGAGGCACCTGTGCCTCAAATAGGTAGGACCACGGTTAGACATTATTGTCCCTGGGAACCACTGTACCCTACAGATTACTATAGAAGGTCTAGAGCCTTCTGTTTAAGATGTGAACTTCAGAAAGCAAGCACTGGGAGGGGAGTGGAGTTTTTGTTGTTTTTTTTTTTTGGCGCTGGTGAGGAGGTAAATTTTACTTCTGGCCAAGACAAGAGGTGAAGACAGTGACAGAATGATCTGTTTCCCACAAAGTTGTTCTTCCCTGGTGAGACCACTCTGCTAGCTGGGCTGGAGGAGGCCTCCAGGAACCCCGAGAGCCCATGGTATGAAACCACCAAATCTATGCAGGTTGTTTTGAAAGGAAACTGTGCCCCATCCTCTGGTGCCTCTTAAAGCATATATAGTCTTTCTGTGTCATAATTTGGTATGAATCATTTCATATTTTTTTTCTGCTGTAGTTTTCAAAATCTTTAAAACAATCAAGTTTTACTTAAATTCGTCATAGGACCCCTAAGCAAAAATGAAGAACCTAGCCCTGCAGACTGTCAAGACTCCCCCTTCTCTGCTTTGAGCTGAAGTCTCCCTGGGTGGCAGGCAACAGGTGGGTGACGGCTCTGGCCAAAGAACAGTCGAGCCTGAGTGATGGAGGGATTCAGGCCTCCGCTGAGCCCTACCCACGAAGAGCTCTGTGTAGGCCAGCCATACACAAATGATGTCTGGGGAAACAGACAAGAACAGGAGGCTCTCGCCAGCAACCGGGCCAAATATACTTACAGACATTAAGCCCCCAACAAGGTCATTGGCATGAGGATCATCATCCTTAGCACCAAACTGTGGTGAATATAATTCAGTGCTTCTCAGGATTTCCAGCACACGGTCTAAGGCTTCCGTCACAGGCATGGGGCTGCTCTCCTGGGCAGCGTTGATAATGTTGATTACCTAAAGCATGGGAAGACCACATGAGTTTCAACCCTACACGTGGAGGGAGGGCGATGCAGAGGGGCAGGCTGGTCACGGTGCTCAACCAAACAGACCAGCCTCTGTGTTCATGTGACATGTCCTCTTTCATTAGAGGAGACTGCTCCATACAATGAGGAAAGCATTCTTATCAGGCGGGCCTGCTTCCTCTCACTGGAAACATGCAACCCCAAGAACAAGGGACTTCCCTGCACACTTGTTGGACACCGCCCACACATGCCCTACCTTGGTGATGGGCGCCTCAATCGTCATGGAATGTATCCGGGCCATGGAGGAGTGTCGTCTCTGACTGCCAACTGTTGAGAGAGCACATGACATGGAGGTCAGGGTACGCACAGCTGCAGGCACCTGCTGACCACGGGGGGGGGGGGGGGGGGGGGGGCCGGGCCCTGCCTTGCTCCCTGCACCACCCCCCCACAGGCTCCCATGTGCTCAGCTGCAAGAGCAAGGGGGAAGAGTGGAACTGTGTCCCAACAAGCCTGGGGTTCTGGCAGAACCAACTGCCAGCAGCTTCCTTCAGTCCTAGGCACTAGGATGCACGTGCCCCCCCAGACTGAACTTCTGATATCACAGGCCAGAGAAAAAACAGGGTAAACAATCTAGCAAGTCAAGGCCAAACAGTTAGCCTCTTTTTGCGTTTATAACAATAAGGCTTTTAATATTCAGCTTGCCGCTATCCAGGAGCAAAAATGTTCTCGAAGACAATGCCACACAGGCTCTTTGTTTCATATATGGCAGGAGCAATAAGCACAGTCCCCTATCAACTGAAATACAGGAATTTTTGGTTAAATTTTTCAAGGCACCTTTTGGTGTTCTCCATGGTGATGCTTAATCAAAATCAATGAGGTAAACACCATCAATGAGACAGGCAGTAATGCCTCGGCTCTGTCTGAAGTTTGTTCATGTTCTGGTGCTCCTGTCATGATATGGTTCCTCTGGGGTAAAGGGAAGGCTGGGTGGTGTACAGGCAGGAAAAAAACATACACATAGTGTTCTGTGTGTCTCCCTGAAAGCCCCACTGTCAGGCCAAATGCTGTTTACCACAGACCTGAAGGGACCACAGACTGTTCAATGGCCTGATACGTCAGCCTTGTTTCACCAAACTGAGGTCTAAGAAGCACAGGGCAAGATTAACCATCTCAGGGCCTCTAAAGCGTTTTAGATCTCAGGGACCTACAACACTCCTTACATCTAATTTTGGCAATCAGCATATGGTTGCCACCTCCCCATTCTACCCAGTTAAGGTCACTAAACCAAAAATAAAAACCACTGTTTTATCATTATGTCATAAAAGGACCCGGTCTCATTTAAAAATGGAATGAAAGTGACATATGCTTATAAAAATGAAATAACAGTATAAATAAAGTAAGAAGAAGAAACAGGGCATAAAGGCTGCCCTGTGTGCAGCAAGCCCAAAAGAATCTATAAACACTACTCTGACAACCGATGAGCAAGTGTATCAAGGTTACCGGGTACGTAACTATCAGGTAATTACATAGAACGTCAAAGTTCTATAAACTAGCAACAAACAATTAGGAACTAAAATAAAACATCATTATGAAAGCATCAAAACCCACCAATATTTAGGAATATATGTAAGGAAAGATGTGTAGAATTTATACACTGAAAAATGCAAAATGCTGCTGAGAGAAAATTAAAACCACCTGAAAGGAAACACAGAAGGCATCCATGGTTTGAAAGATTCAGTATCATTGAGATTTCCATTTTCCCTAAAGTGATCCATAGATTCGAGAGACTCCCAGAGATACCACCCCAGGAGGCTGTGTGTGTGTGTGTGTGTGTGTGTGTGTGTGTGTACGTGTATAAGTAAACTAACAAGCTGATGCTAACTGTTGTATGGAAACACAAAGGACCTATAATAGATAAGACAGTTGTAAAGAATAGTAATTTTACACTACCAACTATGAAGGCTTTACTGCAGAGGCTCTAGAAGCTGATGGTGGTATTGGTACACATATAGACTAACAGAACAAGGAAAAGAGAAGAGTCCAGAAAATGACCATCTATTTATCGTCACCTGATTATAATAATGGCACTGCTGAAAATACTTTTTTTTTCTATATGATGATGGGCTAATTGGACTTGCATGAGCGAGGAAAATTCATCCTTGATCCCTACTTTCATCAGATATAAAAATTAATTTGAAATGAATCACAGACCTGTGGTGAAAAATAAAACGATAAAGCTTCTGTAAGAAAACACGGGAGAATATCTTCATGACCTTGGGCTAGAGAAAGATTTCTTGAACAGGACACAAAAAAACACCAGCTATAATAGAAAACACTGATAAAATGAGCTTTATTAAAATTAAGAACTCCTGTTCACATTAAAGATCACCAAGAGAGTAAAAAGGCAAACCACAGACTAACAAAATATATGTGATGCATAAAGAGTTTTTACCAAACCAGTGAGATAAACAACCTGATTATAAAAACAAAATATCTGAACAACAGTTCACAAGAGAATGTCCAAATGGTCAGTAAGCATATGGAAGGGGTACTCATCCTCATTCGACACCAGGAAAATGAAAATTAAAACCATATCCACCAGAATGGCTGAAATTTGAAATGCCAAGATAACCAAGTGCGGGAGGTTGCAGAGCAAAGGGACCACCCACACATCAGCAGTGGGCAAGAATGTAGGACAACACATCTTGGGGAAACATCTGTAGCTGCCCAGAGGCCCAGGAATTCCACTTCCAGGTAGGACAGGAATACACATGTCCACCAAAAAAGAGTTGCATAAGAACATTCACACAGCCTTATTCTTAACAGCTCCCAAATGGGAAGAGAACACAGATGCCTATGAACAAGAGAATGGATCCAAGGTGACACATTCCTACAATGGAAGACTGCAGAGCAATAGAGAAAGGATGAAGTCCTGGCACACCTAACAACATGAAGGGATCGTAAGAACACGAACTGAAAGAAGGCAGATGCCAGGCATACATGCTATAAAATCCATCTCTCTGAAGTGTAAGAGGAGGCCAAAGAGGTTTACGGTGCTAGAAATCTAGTGGCTGCTTCTGTGAGGTACAAGGTGTGTGTGCATGTTTGTTTTCTGTATCTGCTTTGCTTTGGGTGGTGGTTACACAAGTGTATGGAGCTGTCAAAACTCATGGAACCAAACACTTAATATCTGAATTTCACTGTGTGTAAATTATAATTCAGTTAAAAAGACTAGTGATTAGAGGCACATGGGTGGCTCACTGGTTGAGTGTCTGCTTTTGGCTCAGGTTGTGATCCAGGAGTCCTAGGATTGAGTCCTCCCATCAGGCTTTCTGCAGGGAGCCTGCTTTTCCCTCTGCCTATGTCTCTGCCTCTCTCTGTATGTCTCTCATGAATAAATAAATAAAATCTTAAAAAAAAAAAAGGCACCTAGTGATTAAAAACCAGAAACATGGGGCATGCCTGGGTGGTTCGTTGGTGGGTGGCCAACTCTTGATTTTGGCTCAGGTTATGATCTCAGGGTCCTGGGATCCAGCACTGAGTTGGGCTCTGTGCTCAGCAGAGAGTCTGCCAGGGGTTCTCTCTCTCCCTCTCCCTTGGCCCCTCCTCCTGTTCTAGCTCCCTCCCTCTTTCTCTCTCTCTCAATCTTTAAAAAAACAAACCCAGAAATATTAAAGAAAAACATTTACCTCTTAAAAATACAGAAATGGACCAAGTCAGTCTAAGAATGAACAGAACATAGGAGGAAGATTGTTGTGGGTGGGGGCAACCTTGTCCCTGTCCCATTCTGCCCGAGGCCCATGGGGGTGCACGAGTGAAGGCCACAGTGAAGATGGTGGAGGCAGCTACCGTCCCCCCTTGCCAGGCACCCTCATGTAACTCTCACACAGCCCTCTGTGGGCAGCATCACTGTCCCCATTTCACAGTGAGCAAATGGAAGCACAGAAGTCTACCCCCAAGGCTGTACACAAAATAGATGATGCTGGGACTAGAATCAAGGGTATTCTGAGGCCAAAGCCCAAGCTCTGGCCCGTGACACCACACTGCTTCCCTCGCAGCAGGGTGGGGCCTGTGTAGTCTTTCCAGTGTTTTCTGAGCCTCATAACAAACCCAAGGGCACTGGATCCCCATTGTATTATCTCGGTTGCTATTACCTTGGAAAGTTGTGGCTTTTTATCTAGCACCAACCAACTCCATATGCCTCTGGGTCAAAGAAAGTACAGAGCTAGCAGTACTATTTGCCTCCACACTGTATTTGTAATTTTCTTTACATTTTAAAAACTACTATATCATCCAGACCACACATCTACTGTAATCTTGAAAAATTATATTCCAATTAAAATTTAAATAATGTTTGCTTAGTCAGAGTCTTTCAAATCCCCAAAGGCAGCTCACCTCTCCACCAAAAGGTAAGTTTCCATGGCAAACTGCAACCCACAATGGAATATATTAAGAATTTCCAAATGCATTATGCATTACCCATGTAATTATAGCAGATAAATGGACATCCTCCGCTGTTAATAGTTTAGAAAATAAACTATAGAACAGATAGTAAAATGTAGGGTTTTTTTCTTTATTTCCTCACTCCATCAAAAGGCTGAGAATGGAGCCCCCTGGCAGGAGTCGGATGAGGGGGAAATGGACACGGGTTGCTAGAGGGTCCCCTCCCCTCTCCTGAACTGGTGTGGGCAGTGACCTGGAGAGCAGACTGAGGACAGAATGTCTGGTATTCATGTGTTCAGCATTTTCTCCTCCTGTCTTTGTCACCTACCTTCACTTGTTCGAGAAGCAAGAGTTCTGACATCTAGCGAGCTTTTCCTTCTGTCTTTATGTTTGCCTGACTGATTATCTGTGGAAACAAACTATAAATCACCTCTTCAAAAGAATTTTAACAATTTATTAGGAAAGTTACAGATCTAAATTTTTTCAATAACAAAATTTAAGAATTAGAACACCATTTAAGAAGTCACAAAAGTCAACAGAGTGCCCGGAGATGAAGACTTTGACCAATGAAGTTTAAGCGGGGGGGGGGGGGGGGGGGGGGGGGGTGATTTTCTCAAAATGTCCCACCTCGTACAGTCATAAACAATCTCTTATACTTCCGCATAATCAAATAAAATGGTTAAAACATTTTGATTCTCACCCATCCTTGCCCCAAAGGTAAATTTTTTATTTTTTTTACAATACATGTTTTACAATGTCCCAGGGAAAAACATATCTCTCTTTTCAAGCGTAGTACAGGGAACACTGGTTTGGGGTCTACTTCAAAAGACAGTTTATCTTTCTCCCTGCTGCCCCTGCTTCCTGTGAGCTGCGCCCCCTCTTCCAGCCTCCAGGAGGGGCTGGCTTTGACTCCTCTCACCCACTGACCCCATGGCAACCAATGACAAGGCAGAGCTGACCCTCCTTCCTGTGCCCTGCTGTGTGCTACCCTTGGTGCTGAGCCTCTCCAAATTGTTCCCATTTCATACATGAGGAAACTGGCAGCTGGCGCTCCAGCGGAGCCTTCTCCGCCTGCAGGCTGCATCTTTTCTACCCTCCCCTGGCTGCCTCAGCTAGAGTCCCTGCTCAGCAACAGGACCCAAATGCAGGCCCTTCATGTCTCTCCCCACATCAAGAAGCTGCTTCATGGGGTATCTGCTACATTTTCTTTTACATGGGCACTGACAGTGAACTTGTCATGTCACCTGGACCCTCCTTGTTGCTACATCTGAAGGATACTGTTCAGGTCTTACTTATGGTACTAGACACACTGACCACTCTTTCTGGAAACTCCTGATTTTCCTTCCGTTTCTTACTCTCCCTTCCTCATTCCTCAACCCCCTTCCTCATGGTTCCCTCCTTCCGGCTCCCAAGATTCTGTTCTTAGCCCTTCTTGTCCTCCCAGCAACATGTCTCCTTGGGAGATCTCATTTATTCCCACAGTTTTAACTAACTCCTGTGTTGCTATCTCATCCCAGGCTTCTCCAGAGAGCCAGACTCCATCGGACACCCCTCAGGCACTCCCAGCGTACTCATCTTCCCCCAGATCCAGTAAAGTTGGAAACAAGTCATACGCTTCTCCCTTCCTCTTCCTCAACTGGCCAGCTGAATCTACACATTTTATCTCCTAAATAAATCTTTAGTCTACCCCAGCTCTGTCCTTGTCCTAGCTCAGGCACTCTCCCTCCTCCTCCTGATTATAGCAACAGCCTCCTTCACTGGTCCCACAGTCCCCAACCTTGTCCCTTTCATCCCATTCTCTGTGGGCAGATCCTCCTACAACAAAAATCTGACTAGATCACTCTCCCAATTAAAACATTTCAATGGGTCAACCATTATTTTTAGGATGTGACCAGAGTATGGCCCCAGAGTCCTAGGGTATCTAGACCTTCTCTCTCCGGCCACCACAAACTATTTCCTCTCACAATCTTCTACGCCTTGGCACCAACTGCTTACCTCCACTTGGGAATGGACCCCTCCCAGGCCACCTTCTTTACCGGGTTAATTCTCTATCCTCTTTGAAGAAGCAGTGAAGATGCATTTCGGGTATCATAACCTTTTGGAATGTTCCCCTAATGCCTCCCTGCACCCCTCAACACTGTCAGTAGCCAGCAATGTCCACCTTCCTCCCCAGCTATGGAGGACACAAGGGCAGAAACAGCCTTCCTTTCTTATTCCTGGGGGACCAGCACTGCCTTGCATGTAACAGACGCTCGACAAGCACCTGTGTATCCCTGTTTGGATATAAGGTCCACTACATAGAACACTCTGCTTCTGTGCCTCCCTTGCTCAAAAATGTTGAGCGCTGCAGAGAGAGAATAAATGGCTGGCAGTCAAAGACAGGACAAGCTGCTTGTCACAACCTGCCTCTCGCCTCACCTGCCATGACCACACGTGGCTGTGTTGGCACCCCCGCCACTCCTACCTCAACATGATGCTCTCTCTAGATTCTCATTCCCTCAAATTAAGCCCCTCTTCTGGCCCCCAGACAGACACAGATCCTGGCCTGTCTCCTTCCTCTGAGCTCTGTGGAGGTCACATCCACACGACCACCTGGGAAGACAGCTCTGAACCTACTGGGTTGGTCCTGCACTCTTTTTTCTCCCTTTTAGCCACTCCACACACATTCACTGGGCACCTCCCACATGCTGGGCCCTCTGCCAGGCGTTAGCAATGTGAAGACAAACAAAGTATGGTCCATGTCTACAAATGGGCTGGGATGCAGGGAAACAAATGTAGGTGAACCAAGAGGCAGAGTAACAGCTTTGCAGGGCAGAAGGGGTCCCGAGGAGAAAAGGCAGGTTCTCGTCTGAGAGCAAATGAGTTAGGTTGTGTAGATGTAGCCAACAAGAGGAGGAAACATTTCCAGGAGGAAGCTGCTTATGCCCATGGGGCAAAATGTGGCTGCAGAGAAGCAAAATGCATGTACCAAGGACCGGGCTGTGGCAAAAGTGGAAGAGAAGCAGCTTTCATTTGTATTGAATGTTTTAAGGTTACTCTATCGCTGTGTAAATCCTCCACCTTCCTGGCCCCAGCAACCCCACTGGGGTCCCTGGCTCCCCACCCAAATCCAACAACTCTGTGTAGACCAATCTCAAATAGCTTGCACCTGCTGGGATGCTGCTCCTGGGGAGGGAGGTGGCTGGCTTTCAGAGGCAGACACGGGTACGGAGGATGAGTGCAGGTTCATACCTGGCCAGACTGCAAGCCCTGAAGAAACATGAGTCCAAGCCCTCACACCTAGTAAGTGTGCTCTGAGACGCCTGGCCTGTCAATGGACAGAAGCCTACATGGGCCTCCAAAGACCAGGGCTTGGGCTCAGCACCCCCTCTGACTTCAGCTCTCTGCTTCTTGTTCCCTAGAACATGATCCTTCCATGCCTCCCCTAACAGGTCTTTAGCAGTAAACCCAGGGAACCGTGGAACAGCAGTGAGGGTGGTAAGCATTCAGTAGCCGCTTCCACTGCTACGTGAACATGGTGCTCTAGCGGGATGAGCTCCATTTTGGAGATGGGGAAGCTGCGGACTGGATGTCTGCCAGGACTTGCTGGGAACACTGCAGACTTTTAGAGAACTTTCTGTGACACTCTTAATAGTTCAGGCATTTGAGAGCAAATTTGCTCTGCACTGGGACCACTGAACTCCTAAGAGCCAGCTTCTAGTTAGCCCTCTTCTCCCTGGCCTCTCCACCTCCTCCACCTGAGGAAGCTCGCCTTCTCCGGATGCCAAGGAGCACTTGAAGGCTTTCCAGTAGTTCAGGACACCTGTATCCATGGGCTCAACCTGGCAGCCCCAGAGTACCTGTAAGATATACTGAAGCACCATGCCACGCTGCCTGACCTGGAACTTGTCACAGTTCTGATAATACCTTCCCCACCCCCCTACCCATGAAACACAGAGTGCAGGTTTCTCACCAGCAGACATCTGCTGCCTGGTGTGCAGTGGTGGTACGAGGAATTTTGGTGGCACGAATGACTTCCACATCCTGCTGGCTACACATCCCCTCACTGTCTGCTACTGCTGGCCTCCCACCCACAGTACTCAGTCAGCTTGCCTCCCCACTCTCATCAGGAGCAACGTCCTGTGGCCCTGGACTCTCCATATGCCACCAGACATCTCCACAAGGCTCTTCCAGGCACCCAAGGTAGACCAAGTTCAAAGCTAAACTCAGATGTTGACACTCAATTCTCCTGCTCAAAAGTCCTCAGGCTCCCCCGCCTACAGAGGAAAATCCTAATCTCCTACTTGGCATCTGAGGGGGAATCCCTCATGAGCCCAATTCCCCTTTCCATACTGACCAGTCAAAATTTAATCCTGCTCTTTCTCGAACACACTCTGACCTTTTCCTCTTTTTATGGTTTTTATTTCTGGAATGCTTTTCCTTTCACACCACTCTCCTTAGTCCAGACCACCTCTCCCTGTCTGGAATTTTCTCCTCCTCCTCTAGGCCACCATGGCACCACCAGTCCTTTCCCAGCCACTACTGATCACTGCTTATCATTACTTGTGTCCCCTGGCTGTCGACAGGTCTCTCTTCATTCCAGCTGAAAGCCTCACTGATCCTGGAGTGAACTGCCCCGGTGTATACTCCAGAGCTTTGGAGCCGGCCATCTGGATTCCAGTGCCAGCTTAACTGGGTTCTAGGTGGACTCTCCTGGGCAAATTATTTAGCCCTGCAATTTCCTTACCTGTCAAAAGGGAGCTTCATCCACAAAATCTTTACCCTACTGGGTCATTGCAAGGCTTCAATTAAATATGCTTTAATTTAAGCACTTAGCATGGGGTCTTGTGCATGGTAAATGCTCAGAAAAACACATGGGACCCATTCCTAGAATGAATGAGTGAATGAATGAATGAATGAATGTTCTGGTACTGCAGAAAGTATGTCACCAACAGCTGAGGGGATGGAAGACAAAGTCTTTCCCTAAAGACTCCTATAGACTAGCTGGGCAACCAGAGCATTGCCTGGGCATGGTGGGTTGCTGTTAAACACCCACAGGGTGTGATGGAGCCGCCCCTGGGTGGAGCTGGAAGAACTCTGCACCAGCACAGCTTGGCCCTCACCTATAACCACCAGGTGAGGAAGGTGGCTTGCTGAGGCCATGGCATATGCTTGAGGGAAACAGGCAATGCCGGGGCAGGGAAAAACACAGATGTGGAGATGAGCAGGCGGCGTCCAAAGCATGATAGGGGACAGACACAAGGTGAGCCAAGCCTGTCAGGGTCCAGCTACCTCCCCATAGGCTGGAGGGGATAACTATCAGGAGGTGGAGATATCCCTGCTTGAATACTGTAGTCTTATACCCAACACTGTTGCCTCTTAAAGCACAGGTGAGGCCAACAAGTCACAGCTCACTCAACATATCTTTACAAGGTTCCTGCATCTGGGGTGATCAGTTTTCTCCCCACAGGCTGAGATCCACCCCAGGACAGGACACCTGTAAGAATGCCCACAGGTGCTCAGGTGCATCAGCTCATAAACCAGCCTGGGGCGTTAGGAGAGACATGTTGTCATGGTGCTAAGAAAATACACCTCCCCCCTCGCCCCCGTGCATGAGGTGAGCTAGGCAGAGTAAGGGTCTGGTTTTGTTGTTTTCACCAGCCTGATAACCCCAAAGAATGGACATGGAGCACCATACCTGTATGAGTGTCAGACTGAACACATTCAGTTATTTTCTCAGCCTAAAAATAAATGTAGAAGCCATTAGTTCTGATTGCCTAGTCACGTAATTGGGGAAATCTTGCTGGGCACCCCTGGAGTCCCTAGGGCTCCCTTTACATACCTTATTACTGCCATTGCACACTCTGATAATGGACACATAGTGTCTAATTTTTCTGCAAGTAGAAAACAATACATTATTTCTCTCCTGGCTCTCTAATCTGATAGGAATGCAGCTAATTTTTATTATGAAAGAGCATCTCCCTTTCACAATACACAAAATGCTCTGAGGGGAGCATTTCTATTGTTTGTGGCCAAGGCCACCAATAAACAGGTGAGAGTCCATGAGCCACTTCTGGTGTCTCTGCAGAAAAGAAGTGAGCTCTTCAGTAAAAACAACACAATTCTTCCAAGTTATCACAACATACAATAAAAAATACCAGTGTTTTAAACAACGGACTGCATGCTAACCAACCAAAAGCCTTTCATTCCTTGGCATGTTTTCATTTTCACAGCCCTTTGTATCTACATTCCTCCTAAGGTTCCAGCCAACATTGTGCTCCCTGCCACTAAGGTGGCACTATGGCCACACCGAGCTCACTGGCAAGAGGCGGGGAAGGGTCCTCGACCAGGCACTCAGGGCTCATCTCAGAAGCTGCAGGCGGAACTCCTCACTACTCACTGGGCCTTCCACTTTTCCAATTCTCCCCCCAGATCATCAAATCCCTAGACTTATCCCAAAAAAACTTGGAGGACGACATAAAAAGGCAAAGAATTGGAACAGGGAGCCCACATAGACCCGCCTCCCTGAGACCATCACTCATGGGGGACCAAGCACGGGGGCCCTGTGGTCAGCATGGCAGCCCTGCTCCACCCCCTGCTGGTGAAACCTCCCACCTCAGGCCTCAGTTTCCTCATCTGTAAAACGGAGATGATCACAATACTGACGCTACAGTGTGTGTTGATGAGGAAACAAAGTGACATCTACCAGGCACCAAGCCTGCCCATGGAGGGAGGGCTCGAGAAGCAGCCGCAGCTGCTGTAACCACCATGGCCACATTCCCTCCTGGTCTTGTGTTTCCTTCTTTTATTTTCAGGATAGAGATTATATTCTAGGTATGATTTCACATTTTGATTTTTGTGTTTACCTTAAGCATTTTTTTCCTTACCATTTAATTTTCTATGATCATCATTTCTGATGGTTGCATATTTTACTGTTGGGTATCCTACAATTCAGATTTATAATTTCCCACTGTTCATATTATTTAAGATATATTCTGAGGCAAACCATATGACATTTTTAGGCTCCTGATATATAATACTTTGCCATCTGTAGTCACATCTGTTTTATATGAGAGTTGCTATAAATGGTAATGACTTAAATACCTTTATCTAATTTGATAGATCTACAGAGAAATAATACATAGTCTTTCAAATTAGATAAAAATCTTTTAAATATAGAGAATCCAGCAGTTAGTGTTCTTGCCACATGGCATAATACTGTGGCATTCTTTTTTTTTTTTTTATTTTTTTTATTTTTATTTTTTTTTACTGTGGCATTCTAACTGAAATACTGTAGTCTCTCTTGTGTCCATGCAGCAGAAGCACAATTGTCTGGAGCCTGGTGGCCCTGGGTCACGAGCTGGGGAGGTCGGGCTGTAGCCATGAGGACGCTCTACCCTGGAAGGTGGTTCTTTGATGACACTTGACCTTGTGACAAGTCTTCCTTTTAAATTTCTGCATGCAGGGATCCCTGGGTGGCGCAGCGGTTTGGCGCCTGCCTTTGGCCCAGGGCGCGATCCTGGAGACCCGGGATCGAATCCCACGTCAGGCTCCTGGTGCATGGAGCCTGCTTCTCCCTCTGCCTGTGTCTCTGCCTCTCTCTCTCTCTCTCTGTATGTGACTATCATAAATAAATAAAAATTAAAAAAAAAAATAAATTTCTGCATGCAGTTCTTAACCTACTGAAGTATTCAGAGCAAATTCTGCCCTAAGCCAAGCATGGTATGTTGACTGGAGTACCTGGATTTTCCACTTACCCTCCCTGTCCAATGACAGGTATTATCTTCACATTTTGTTGCACATTATCTCCATTTTTCTTTTTGGCATGGTAGATTCCTTGCCACTCCTATAAATGGAATGTAAGCATCATTATACTGTGCGTTCAAAACATAAACCCAAGAACATCTTCTATGTGAGGTTCTGATTCACTTACCGTGGCTAAAGCAATTCAGACAAAAAAAATGATCCCAACCCCAAACACAACATTGGGCAATCTGTTTTCCCCAAGTCCATCTCTTCCTGCATGGGGGACAAACACCAGCTGGCCATGGTAGGAGTGGTCACAGGTTTTCAGGAGCTGTCCTCTGGCAAGAGGGCCTGGCCTCGGAATGAAGAATGGTCCCTGGCTGCAGCACACAGGTTCCTCAGACTGTCCTGGCTCTCACCCGCGTGCTGCAGGGGAGGAGCAGCATGGTCTCTGCTCCCCTGATGGGAGAACCTCAGGACTGGGGCAGAGAAGGGGCCACTCTGCTGCCACTAGCACAGTGGCCTACTACCATCCTCTGGGACATGTGGGGATTCCAGTCCCTCTGCAGGGAAGTGGATGAAGATGACAGCCAAGTCTGGGCTCAGGTAGAACAGATTGGAGACCTTAAAAGCCAGGGCTGCAGCGACATCAGCTGTGCTCTCACGGCCAGTCAGAACATGCACAGATCCTCTTAGAATGAATCTGCAGTCTGGGAGAGCAGTTGTGTATGGGCCATGACCCCAGCGAGAACGGGGACTGCAGGTGGCAACCCTACTCTTGGGGTGGTGCAGAGAAGTCTGGAATGGAGTGGGGTTTTGTCATCACCTAAAAGGTTCTGAATTCCTGCAAGGGTCACCAAGGTCCTTAAGCTATAAATAGCTTGAGGATTTACTGTAGGACACTCAACTCTTAGGGTGACCCCTAACCCTCCTGACCTTCTAGATCCTTCAGGACCTAGGGCTGACCCAGGCAGGAAACAGACCACCGTGGCAGCCTTGGTGGCTTAGCTCACATCTGTCCAGACCCTTACAAAGGGTCCATTCTGAAATCTTCCATGCTTATGGCCTGGCAACCTGCATGCAAATGCCAACAAGAGAATCTCCTCTCAGGCTCCTCTGAGAAAGTGGATTCAGCAGAAGCCAGGACATTCTGACAGAAGCAAAGGATGGTTTCTGATGCTCCCCAGTGTACTTCTGAACACACCGTCCTCAGGAAAGGACTGAAGGAAAAGACAGCCTGAGAGTCCAGCTCCATGCTTATGGACCTCCGGAGCAGAAGGAAGGTGAGGGTCTCACACACCATAGTTCTGAGGGGAGACTGGCCTGTGCCAGGCAAGAGCTAAACAGAGGTCACTAGACAGGAAGCTACCGCCTGCCTTCTGTATCTGCAGCCTGTGTATCCTCGCAGGAGGCTTCAGCAGATAGCTACAGACTTACTGCCAAAGCTCACTACCAACAGAAATGTAGGAAATTGATTGTGGTGACATTTACAAAACTCTGTGAATAGACCAAACACCAGTGAATTGCAGACTTTAATGGGTGAATTCTCAATTATTCTCAAGAGAGAATAATTCTATAGAGTTTTTATAGAAAAGAGAGAGAAAAATGGGAGACTAATTCAATCCATCCATCAGTCAGAACTTTAAAATATATCTGCAGGATTTTCTCCGCTAATCCTTTCTGGATAGACATGTGCAGCTGCCAGATCCCAAGGAGAGGAATAGGAAGCCAGTTCAGCCAGTGTTGAATGGTCCAGCTGAGGAACAAAGTGATTTAGTCAGTGTCTCTGCTTCGAGAACACTTTTGCCTGTGAGTTCTCCAGTCATTAACAGAAGCAAAAATATTTACTTATCACAGATCATAGTTCTTATCAAAAATATTGACCTATCAGAAATATACGAGTTGTAGTTCCTGGAATAACATAGTACTACCTCAGAACGCACTCATAAAGATTACATCTGGTAACATACAGAAATTCTTGGCCGAGTCCTGACACATAGCAAACATTCAGTAAATGGCCATTCAGTTCCAGCCCAGGTGGTTTTGCACAGGCTTCTCTGGGCCATGCTCCCCTCAGAACCATATGAAGACCCATGCCCCGCTGCTGTTCTGGGGCAGGCCAAGCACTGAGTTGGGCTTCTCGGACTACTGAGACAGCCCCTCTGGGTGCCCAGTCATCCCCAGGGCTTGCACAGTGCCAGCACACAGTCAGTCAAGGGACACTGGGGCTCCTGTTCAGCCAAATGGAATTGGGAGGCCAAGGTCAGTCTGTAGAATCCTTGTAGCTAGGCCTAGGGATTGCACTCCAGGCCCAGGGAGCAGTGTGATCAGACTAACCACTTGGGAGCATAGGAAGCGCTGACCAGAGATCTCCAGAAAATGGCCCTGATGGGATTCGGCCACCACAGTCCAAGGGTGGCAAGAAGGCCCCACACAAGGTCAGGTCCAGGCAACAGACACTGAGATGCAGGGATGTAACAGACATCATGGCTTAGCAATGGACTGGACACTGATGGGTGGAGAGGAACCAAAACCATTCTAGGAATGAGGCAAGTGGGAGGCCAACCAACGAGCAGAGATAGCAGGGGCTGGAGAGGATGGATATTTTGGTTAACGAGGGATGAGGGAAAAATTGTTAGACAAGGTGATTTCAAGATGATGGAGGGAAGTTGTATGAGACCCTGGTGAGAAGCTGAGGCTGAAAATGGGAAGGCGTGGGCCATGTATGCAGAGCAGCAAAGTGCCTCACCAAGCGAGATTTCTGAGAAATACGGCAGGGACGAAGAACCCTGGTAAACCTGGGAGGAATGGTGGAAGAAAGATCAGGAGAGGAGGGGAGCCTGTGAGGAACCATAGGAGCTCCAAGTTTCGAAAAGCTAGAGGGCTCTGCAGCCAAATGTCATGATTATACGTAGGCACTGAGCAGCCAACATGTTCTAGTGCCTACAAGACACAATTTCCAAGGGAAGAGCCCATAGAAGGCTCAGGCATGTGAGAAGAGGAGAGTGTGAGTTCTAGAGCCCTTCTAGAGAAGTCTTGGGGACGAGGAAAGGGAGGGAATTGGGAAGGATGTATACGGGCGGGGATGCAAAGAAGCATGAGCATGGAGGCTGAGGCTGAGAACAATAGGTAGAGGGGTTTGTGGAGAGCTATGTTTGCCATACTCTCTGTGTGAACATCATCAGAATTTCTTCTCTGTCCCCAACTGGCACATCTAGAATCTGGCCCTTTGAAGCTGCCCTCTTTCCATTACCAAACCACTTCCTGAGTCCCTGTTCTGGTTCCCAGGGCATGTCTGAGCTCTCTCCACTGAGCCCAGTGACTCTGTCTTCCAGGGCTGGCTGACCCCTTAGCAAGTGCTTCTTCTCCCTCCATAGGGAAACTCAATCATGAAGGCCATATATCGTTTCATTTCACAAAAATTATCCAACTAAATAGCCTGTCCTGCTGCAGCGTTGTCAGCAAACCAAGGACAAATGGCTGTTCTTCTGCTCTCCCCAGGAACTCCAAAACACACAAATAAATAACCATGCTCCCAATGAAGTGATGCTGAGGTCAATTATATGATAATCTTTCATATTCTGTGCTCACAATAAACAGGTTTTAGAGAACAGGTCTCCTGTTGTTCAAGTTTGAGGCCCCTTTGTACCTGGCACCAGTGACATTAGTTAGGAGGTGAGATGTTGCTCACACAGATTGGGATGGATCTCAAGGCCTCACGCTAACCCACTAACTGGCCCCTCCCATTCTCTACTTGCTCTCCTCAGTGTTCGTGTTGCCAGATCAAGGCGTACGAGGGCCATAATCTCTGGCTCATGCCTGGCTGACCCTCACAACAGAACCACTGGCTGACCCAGAGGCAGCCTGGGACCTCAGTGTCAGGATTGGGAAGGCCCTGGTAAAGCCCCGCCAGGGCTGCTCTTTGGTCACTGCCTTCTGAGGATGCCCCCTCTCTCAGAGTGAGGGAACCCAGGGTCCAGCCCAGGCAGTATGCCTGAGCGCCTGAGGGGCTCTTCATTCGTCTCAGTCTTCCCTGCTCTCTCCAGAGGACCTGCCACTCTTTCCAGTAAGAAAATCATCATCCGTGACAGAAAAGTTGAAGGCAGAATGGGATTCAAGTAGTGCCCATTTTTATCATTCCCCTGGGAGTATGTCATTGGGCCCTCACAGCCAGCCTGCCCTTTCCTTGTTTTCACAAGGCAAACTGGTGTGCTCAGAGCCACAGAACAAAGGGACACAACCCAAAAATGGTGTCTTAAGGGGCCCAGGTAAAGTAGGGTATAGGCTCTGCAGAGCCCTTCAGCCCCTCATGGCAGACTGCTCTGCTGGGCTATGGGGTGGGGGAGCGGGCAAGAAAGCAGGTCACCAGTGTTTCAAGTATTCTGAATGATCAGATTAATAGTCTCTCACCAACTTCCAAAAGTTAAAAAGAGCCTAGCAGAAAAGACTATGGAAAGCAATAGCCTTTCCCTTGTTTGTTTGTTTTTTAAAGATTTTATTTATTTATTCATGAGAGACACAGAGATAGAGGGAGAGACACAGGCAGAGAGAGAAGCAGGCTCCATGCAGGGAGCCCAATATGGGACTCGATCCCGGGACTCCAAGATCAGGCCCTGGGCCAAAGGCAGGCGCTAAACCGCTGAGCCACCCAGGGATCCCAGCCTTTCCCTTGTCATCACACATGAAAACCTAGTAATAGTGAGGTGCTGGCAGAAGCCAGTGCTGAGAAATAACCTTTCAGACTGAGACTGCCTTCGATCTATCCCTCCAGCACCACGATTATGTGACTTGTCATGTTCACACCCTGGAATAGGAGTTCCCCAAGGCAGCAGTTTATGTTTTGCCCTTTTTTCTATACCACAATCTAGCAGAGTGCCTGCACATAGAAGACATTCCAAAAGAGGCCAAACAGATGCAGATGTGTTGGGCTCAGGTGTGTTCTGAGACCTTGGGTCTTTACCGGCAATCCTCTGCCCAAAGAAGCCACTTGACAACATCTACCACTTAGACAATCAATTATTAGAAAGATCAATGTACTTGTAACAAAGATGAAGATACTGACTTCAAGTGTCAATCAAAGCTATTCTGCATAACAGTTGATTGTCTCCTCCACTTCCTTGATCTTAGTTTCCTCATCTGCAAAATGGGAATAACAGGACCAACACTATCGGCACTTCCCTGGGCCTCAGTGAAGGGTGAGATGCAGATTATCCCGCCCAGGTGATGCTTGGCAAACACCTTCCTTTCCTCTTTGTTACAGAAAGTAAAAAAGGTACTAACCCTCTTACTTACCTTGCCTATCCTGATGCATGAATTTATAGTATCGAGCAAATCAGCCTTTTTTTCATTTATAGGCACTTCTGCTAACTCCTTTCCTATTAATTCACCTGACTGATAGCCCATGGTTGTTTCAAATGCAGGATTTGCATACTGGGGGGAGACAAGAGAAACATCATCAAGCACATTAAAAGAGAATCTGGGAAGAGGACAATCCAGAGTATTTACCCTAAGCCATTATGTTTTCCACCCAGAAAGCTCAGGAGCTTGGAGCTCACTGTGACAGTTTTGAAGTCGCAGAGCATAACCCCTGGAGATCCCTGGGGTCCAGAGAAGCCTCTACCCCAGGGACTTGACTGGGGTTCTGTCATGGTCCCTGAGGCCCCAGAGAGGAACTGGTCCAATCCCCTTGAACATCCAAAGAGGAAGAAGCCACATGAATACCGGCTTGAACTGCTATAGGAGCACTTCTCAGATTATGACACAGTAGAATGAAGTAGTAGACTGAAGTGCAAAGCACCCAGGCTCCCCTCCAGCAAGTCACTCAACCCCCTCTAAGTCTCAATCCGCGTATCTGTTCAATGGGAATGAAACCCCTAGGTCGCCACTCTCAAGTGATACACATGAATCGTGTGCTGGGAAAGCAGGCTATGAACTGGGAAGTACTTACTGATGGAAGGCTGTATGGCTAAATTTCAGAGAGGACCACAAGACTAGAAGAAAATGTACAGGAAAGCTGTGCATGTGCTAATAATAGCAATAATAAAATAGCGGTGATGATAAAGCAATGACTGATACCACTTAGGTTCTGTTTTCCTTGCTAGACACTAGTAAGCACTCCACACGCACTCACCCACTTACAACATCCTGACAAAAGACAGGTTGTTGTAGGAGTATCATTCTTGTCTGTACAGCTCAGAGAGCACATTTAGGGAGACAAAGTAACTTGCCCTATGATGCTCAGCTAGGAAGGTGTGGCAGTTGCCTGCCACCAGCCTGCGCTCTCAATGCCGGCCAGCTGCCTCTCTGGGCACCGACTCCTGAAAGCCGGGATCAGCAGCTCTTTACCAAGCATGTTGCAAGTTAAAGTGAAGAGCTAGAGTGCTTAGGAGAGACAGCAAAGTGGAGCTGATCTCAGACAAAAGGAGTATTTCCTTGGCACAAGCCCTCTTTTGTAATCTAAAAGTACAAGCTATATTATCTTAAGCTGCTTTTATGAATCCTCTTTGCTAATAATGAGTCATTTGTTCAGTAACTACTAGGTTATTCTGGCAATTCTGAGTAGTTTCTAATACATTTCTATAGGTGTAAACTATCTTCAAAAACAATGAGAAAGGCTAGAGCTTGAAGACCTTAGGGTGAGAGCCTCCTCCTGCTCCTGTGGTAATCCCTTTGGATAAAAGCCTCCTCTTGCTAAATAAACAAAAAAGTAAATAATAATAAATGCAAATGTGGTATTTCCACAGAATATTTTCTGGCACCATAAATAACTATTAGTAGCTTTACTTATTTAAAAGGAACTTATTTTAAATTACGTATTTTACAGATTTTGTTCTGATGATTCTCTAAGAAAAACTTGGTCTCTTGAACTTCCAAAAGAAAAAAAAAACATCAGACTGGAAGGGTTTAATGCTAAAGCAATACCAGAAATTCAGAAAAATGAACTTCCAAAATAACCAACCTGTATAACGCGGTCTTCACTTGTAATTTCAATTGCTTCTTGACTTTTCTCTAATGCCGTGAATATTGAGTTACAAGCCCTTTATGGGTAGGGGAAAAAAAAAAAAGACTGATTAATGTAAACACTACAAAAAAATCTAATACAATCTTGAGTTATTGTATTAACTTATTTAAATGTGGTTTTCATTTGATGATAAAAGTAACAAATACTAATTCAAGAAAAAGGAGGAGGGAAATATTAAAAAGCATAAAGACAAATAAACACCTTCTGTAACCATGCTACTTGGGACCATGAATATGCATAGCTGTGCCTTCCCTTCCAGGGTGAGGACCAGCGTGGGATACATGCCAGGGCAGCTCTGGGACCCTGCGCCCATGACTGAACCTCCTGAGTCTCCCTCCTCCCCATCTGGGAGAACCCTCCTGAGGGCTACGTGAGAGAAGAGAATCAAGAATCCTGCACAGAGCCCGACAGAAAGGAGATGGTCAATCATTTGTAGCTATTATTTACTTTTTTTATGTAAAAAAAGAATACGTATTTGGAAGGAGGAAAGAAATTGTAGCAAATTACAAACTTAAAAAGATGATAATCATCACAAAATCCAGAGAAATAACCATGCAGCTAACCTTGAACAAGGCAAGGGTTAAGAGTGCCAACCCTCTGTGCAGTCAAAAATCTACATACAACTTTTTACTACCCAGAAACTTACGTACTGTAGACCAAGAAGCCTTGTCGATAACATAACCAGTCAACTAACACAGATTTTATATGCTATATGTGTTATTTAATGTATCCTCACAATAAAGTACGCTAGGGAAAAGAAAATGCTACTAAAAAGATCATAAGGAAGAGAAAATCCATTTATACTACTGTATTTATTGAAAAGAATCCACGTATAAGAACCCGTGATGTTTAAGGGTCAACTGTAATTTTATTAATAAACCACCTGATACTTATCTATAGAACATATTCCATATATACCTGGCAGTGTAATCTTTGACTGCCTATACATATCACAACAAAACTTCTACAGTTACCAGAAAGATAACTCAGTCTTTTTTTTAAATGTAAACATATTTATTGTATGTGCTTTTGAAAAAACATCCTAATAATTTAATCATACATCTGTAGTGTTTCCTCTTCACTTTTACCAATAATAAAATCTATGCTTAACTGCAGATTTCACCAGCTAGAGTTTTCTGATTTAGTTAGTCCTTTTCTTAGTCTCTTCAGTAAAAATTAGAATCTGCTAATCCAAAGTTTTTAAAACTATTTCTACAGGAAGATAAAGTAATAAAGAGAGAGCATGAACTTTTCTGAACAAATAATATCATACTGGAGAGGACTTTAAAGAACCTAACATTTTTTTTTTAAAGAATCTAACATATTATTAAGCCCATTTCTAAACTGTTCATTTTTTTAATAAATTTATTTTTTATTGGTGTTCAATTTACCAACATACAGAATAACACCCAGTGCTCATCCCGTCAAGTGCCCCCTCCCCCCGTGCCCGTCACCCATTCACCCCCACCCCCCGCCCTCCTCCCCTTCCACCACCCTTAGTTAGTTTCCCAGAGTTAGGAGTCTTTATGTTCTGTCTCCCTTTCTGATATTTCCCACACATTTCTTCTCCCTTCCCTTATATTCCCTTTCACTATTATTTATATTCCCCAAATGAATGAGAACATATAATGTTTGTCCTTCTCCGATTGACTTACTTCACTCAGCATCATACCCTCCAGTTCCATCCACGTTGAAGCAAATGGTGGGTATTTGTCATTTCTAATGGCTGAGTAATATTCCATTGTATACATAAACCACATCTTCTTTATCCATTCATCTTTCGATGGACACCGAGGCTCCTTCCACAGTTTGGCTATTGTGGCCATTGCTGCTAGAAACATCGGGGTGCAGGTGTCCCGGCGTTTCATTGCATCTGTATCTTTGGGGTAAATCCCCAACAGTGCAATTGCTGGGTCGTAGGGCAGGTCTATTTTTAACTCTTTGAGGAACCTCCACACAGTTTTCCAGAGTGGCTGCACCAGTTCACATTCCCACCAACAGTGTAAGAGGGTTCCCTTTTCTCCGCATCCTCTCCGACATTTGTGGTTTCCTGCCTTGTTAATTTTCCCCATTCTCACTGGTGTGAGGTGGTATCTCATCGTGGTTTTGATTTGTATTTTCCTGATGGCAAGTGATGCAGAGCATTTTCTCATGTGCATGTTGGCCATGTCTATGTCTTCCTCTGTGAGATTTCTGTTCATGTCTTTTGCCCATTTCATGATTGGATTGTTTGCTTCTTTGGTGTTGAGTTTAAGAAGTCCTTTATAGATATTGGAAACTAGCCCTTTATCTGATACGTCATTTGCAAATATCTTCTCCCATTCTGTAGGTTGTCTTTGAGTTTTGTTGACTGTATCCTTTGCTGTGCAAAAGCTTCTTATCTTGATGAAGTCCCAATAGTTCATTTTTGCTTTTGTTTCTTTTGCCTTCAGGATGTATCTTGCAAGAAGTTACTGTGGCCAAGTTCAAAAAGGGTGTTGCCTGTGTTCTCCTCTAGGATTTTGATGGAATCTTGTCTCACATTTAGATCTTTCATCCATTTTGAGTTTATCTTTGTGTATGGTGAAAGAGAGTGGTCTAGTCTCATTCTTCTGCATGTGGATGTCCAATTTTCCCAGCACCATTTATTGAAGAGACTGTCTTTCTTCCAATGGATAGTCTTTCCTCCTTTATCGAATATTAGTTGACCATAAAGTTCAGGGTCCACTTCTGGGTTCTCTATTCTGTTCCATTGATCTATGTGTCTGTTTTTTTTTTTTTTTTTTAAGATTATTTATTTATTTATTTATTTATTTATTTATTTATGATAGGCATAGAGAGAGAGAGAGAGAGAGGCAGAGACACAGGAGGAGGGAGAAGCAGGCTCCACACCAGGAGCCCAACGTGGGACTCGAT
This sequence comes from Canis lupus familiaris, assembly GCF_011100685.1. Classification (NCBI taxonomy): domain Eukaryota; kingdom Metazoa; phylum Chordata; class Mammalia; order Carnivora; family Canidae; genus Canis; species Canis lupus. Next base: position 54,800,945 of record NC_049224.1, on the reverse strand, counting down.
CCCGGGACTCCAGGATCACGCCCTGGGCCAAAGGCAGGCGCTAAACCGCTGAGCCACCCAGGGATCCCCTATGTGTCTGTTTTTGTGCCAGTACCACACTGTCTTGATGACCACAGCTTTGTAGTACAACCTGAAATCTGGCATTGTGATGCCCCCAGCTATGGTGTTCTTTTTTAAAATTCCCCTGGCTATTCGGGGTCTTTTCTGATTCCACACAAATCTTAAAATAATTTGTTCTAACTCTCTGAAGAAAGTCCATGGTATTTTGATAGGGATTGCATTAAACGTGTAAATTGCCCTGGGTAACATTGACATTTTCACAATATTAATTTTGCCAATCCATGAGCATGGAATATTTTTCCATCTCTTTGTGTCTTCCTCAATTTCTTTCAGAAATGTTCTATAGTTTTTAGGGTATAGATCCTTTACCTCTTTGGTTAGGTTTATTCCTAGGTATCTTATGCTTTTGGGTGAACTCAGTCTTTTTAAATGAAATATAGTTGACATATAATATTCTATTAGTTTCATGTGTTAAACATAGTGATTTGACATTTGTACACATTGCAAACTGATCACAGCAAGTCTAGTTATGTGTTACCATACAAAATTAATATTAATAACAATACAATCAGCTCATCCATATATAATATACCATATGTTAAATGACTGGTTATATATTATCAACAGGGCTTCCAATCTACAGTAGGCTGTTAATACTCAAATTTCTGAGGAGTCAAAAGTTCTACATGGATTTTCAACTTCATGAAGGGTCAGTGCCCTAAGCCCTGCATGGTTCAAGGGTCAACTGTATTATTTGACTCTATTTCCCATGATGTACTTTTGTTATAACCATACGTCTGTGCCTTGGGATCCCCTTCACCAATTTGGCATCCAGCCCCAACCCCCTTTCCCTGTTTGCCACCACTCTGTTCTCTGTATTTAGGAGTCTAGGTTTTTTTGTGTGTGTTTTTTAAAGATTTTATTTATTTATTCATGACAGACACAGAGAGAGAGAGAGGCAGAGACACAGGCAGAGGGAGAAGCAGGCTCCATGGAGGGAGCCAGATGTGGGACTTGATCCTGGGTCTCCAGGATCACGCCCTGGGTTGAAGGCAGGTGCCAAACCACTGAGCCACCTAGGGATCCCCAGTCTAGGTTTAATTTCATTTTATTTGTTTTGTTGTTTAGATTTCACTTATCTTTCTCTAATGGCAACATTTCATTCTTTTTATGGCTGAATAATATTCCATTGTGTGCGCACACATCTATGTTTGTGTGTGTATGTATACACACATACTATGGAATATATACACATATATGTATTATATATAGTAGGTATATGTGTGTGTATATATATACAGTATGGAATGAATATATACATTATAATATGTATATATGTAAAACATCTCTTGTATCCATTTACCTATCAATGGACGCTTGTGTTACTTCCATAATTTGGCTATTGTAAATAATGCTGCAGTAAACACAGAGGTGCATACTATCTTTTTGAATTCACGTTTTTGCATTCTTTGGGTAAATAGTAGTAGAATTACTGGGTCATATGGTAATTCTATTTTTAACTTTTTTGAGCAAACTCCTTACTGTTTTCCACAGTACTGCACCTGTTTGCATTCCTACCAATAATGATGAAGGTTCCCTTTTCTCTACACCCTCATCAGCATTTACAGTTTCTTGTATTTTTTATTTTGGCCATTCTGACAGGTGCAAAGTGAGATCTGTGATTTTGACCTGAATTTCCTTGAGGATTAGTGATGTTAAGCATCTTCTCATGTGTCTGTTGGGCATCTGTCTTCTTTGAACAAAATGTTTATTCAGATCCTCCACCCAATTCTTAATCAGTTTTTTGGTTATTTAGTTGTATGAATTCTTTATGTATTTTGGATATTAACTCTTATCAAATCTATGATTAACAAATATCTTCTCCCATTCAACAGGTTAACTCTTCACTGTATTGATGGCTTCCTTCACTGCGCAGAAGCTTTTTAGTTTGATGTAGTCTCATCTGTTGATTTTTGCTTCTATGCCTTTGCTTTTGGAGCTCGATCCACCCAAAAAAAGAAAATCACTGAAACCAGTGTCAAGGAGCTTGCTACTTCTGCGTTCTTCTAGTTTTATGCTTTCAGGTCTTACATACAAGTCTTTAATGCATTTTGAGTTAGTTTTTGTATATGGTTAAGATAATGGTCCAGTTCTCCTAACAACCATTTATTTAAAAAAAAACTGTCCTTTCCCCATTTCATAGTCTAGCCTCTTTTGTTGTAGATTAATTGACTATGTAAACGTGGATTTATTTCTGGGCTCTCTAATCTATTCCATTGATCTATGTGTCTGTTTTCATTCCAGACCATGCTATTTTGATTACTATAGGTTTGTAGTATAATTTGAAATCAGGAAGCGTAATACTTCTAGCTTTGTTCTTATTTCTCAAGATTGCTTTGGCTATTCAGGGTCTTTTGTGATTTCATATAAGTTTTTACGATTATTCGCTCTAGTTCTGTGAAAAATGTCATTGGAATTTTGATAGGGATTACAGTGAATTTGCAGATTGCTTTATATAGTATGGACATTTTAACAATATTAATTATTTTGATCCATGAGCAGGATATATTTTCCCATTTATTTGCATAGTCTCCAATTTCTTTTATCAATGTCTTACAGTTTTCAGTGTATAGGATTTTTACCTGTTTGGTCATTTATTCCTAAATATTTTATTCTTTTTGAAGCAATTATAAATGGGATTTATTTTTCTTTTGGATAGGTCATTATTAGTGTATAGAAATGCAATGGATTTTTTGTTTATTGATTTTTGCATCCTGTAACTTTAGTGAATTGGTTTATTAGTTCCAGTAAGCTTTTTTGGTGGTACCTTTAGGGTTTTCTATATATAGTATCATTTTATCTGCAAATAGTGACAGTTTTACCTTTTCCTTTCCAATTTGGATACCTTTTGTTTTTCTTGCTAATTACTCTGGTTAGGACTTCCAGTACTGTGTTAAATAAAAGAATGTGTGTGTGTGTGTTTGGGGGCAGGGGGATTCTTGTCCTGTCTCTGACCTTAGGAGAAAAGCTTTCAACTTTTCACTACCGAGTATGGTGTTAACTGTGAGTCTGTCATATATGGCCTTTCTTACATTGAGGTACGTTCCCCCATACCCACTTTGTGGAGAGTTTTTATCATAAATGAATGTTACACTCTATCGAATGCTTTTTCTATATCTATTAAGATGATCATAGGATTTTTAGTTTTCATTTTGTTAATGTGGCATATATCATGTTGATTTGTAGACTGAACTATGCTTATATCCTCAGAATAAATGTTATATGATCCTTTAAATGTATTGCTGAATTCAGTTTGCTAATATTTTGTTGAGGATTTTTACATCTATGTTCATCAGGGATATTGGCCTGTCATTTTACTATTTCATGGCCTGCTTGTCTGGGTTGGTACTATGGTAATGCTGGTCTCATAAATTGAGTATGGAAGAGTTCCCTCCTCTTTTTTTTTTTTTTTTTTTTTTCCTCTTCTGTTTTTTTGGAAGAGTTGGAGAACTCTTAATACTCTGGTATTAATTCTTTATTCAGTGTTTAGGAGATATCACCAGTGAAGCCATCTGGTCCTGGACTCTGTTGTTGGGAGGTTTTTTTGTTTTTGTTTTTAAAGATTTTATTTATTTATTCATGAGAGGCAGAAAGAGAGAGAGAGGCAGAGAGACACAGGAGGAGGGAGAAGCAGGCTCCACGCTGGGAGCCCGACGCGGGACTCAATCCCGGGACTCCAGGATCGCGCCCTGGGCCAAAGGCAGGTGTCAAACCGCTGAGCTACCCAGGGATCCCTATTCCTTAGCATTTTAAAAAATTTCTCCTTTGATTTCTCTGGTGGCCCATTGGTTGTTTAGTAGCATTCTCCAAATTTTTGTGTTTTTTTCCCTCAATATTCTTCTTATAATTGATTTCTAGTTTATACCACTGTGATCAGAAAAGATGGTTGCTCCAATCTCAATCTTCCTGAAAACACGGAGATTTCTTTTGTGGCCTAACATGATCTGTCCTGGAGAATGCTGCATGTACAACACTTGAGAAGAACACAAATCTTGCTGCTTTTGGATGAAATGTTCTGTATTGTATCTATTAAGTTCATCTGGTCTAATGTGCCGTTTAAGGCCAATGTTCCCTTATTGATTTTCTGTCTGGATGATCTATCCACTGATTTAAGTGGGGTGTTAAAGCCCCCTACTAGGATTATATTGTCAATTTCTCTCTTTACATCTGTTAATATTTACTTCACGTATGTTGGTGTCCTATGTTGGCTGTATATATATTTATAACTGTTATATCTTTTTGTTGGTTTGGCCTCTTTATCATTATGTAATATGTAATATTATGTAATATGTATGTAATATTGTAATATGTAATATTATGTAATATGTAATATTAAAGCCTTTGTTTTAAAGCCTATTTTGTCTCATATACAGTTACACCAGCTTTCTTTTTGTTTCTAGTGTGGAATATCTTTTTTCTATCCTTTCCCTTTCATTCTGTGTGTATCCTTACTTCTGAAGCAAGTCTCTTCTAGGCAGGCACACAGAGGAGTCTTTTTGAAAATTATTTATTATTTTTTATTCAAGTATACTGCCTTTTGATTAGAGAATTTGGTCTATTTACATTTACAGTAATTACTGGATAAGTACTTATTGCCATTTTGTTCACTCTTTTCTGCGTGTTTTTAGAATTACTCTCTGTTCCTTTCTTCTCTTTCTAGTTTGATAACTTTCTTTAGTGCTATGTTTAGATTTCTTTCTCATTTTCTTTTTTTTTTTTTTTTTTTTCTTTTTTTTTTTCTTTCTCATTTTCTTTTGTGTATTTACCTTAAGTTTTGCTTTGTGGTTACCATGAGGTTGACGTTTATTGTCCTATGCATTTAACAGTCTATTTTAAAGTTATGCCATAATTTATTCAATAAATCCCCATGATTGGACATTTGGGTCACTTCCAATTTAGTTCTCTTATATGCCTCAGAAGATGAAAAGAAAGAAAGCAACTGCCTATTTGTTCATAAAATGTAAAGACAGTATTAAGGAAACTAACAAGAGCAATGCTTTTACATTATTTGGTATTAATAAACTATCTCACTAAATAAGACAAAGGAGCTTAGCCAATAGGGATTACTTTCATTTCTTGGTATATAAAAATCAAGTGATGTAATATGAATTATACATCAATAAAGCTGTTATTTAAAAAAATAAAATAAAAAAACAATGAGAAAGAAGTTCCTAACTCTGATATAATAAGCTTAGAGGAGATGGATCTGTGAGAAGCCCTGCTTGTTTTTATCATTCTTTTTAAACTTTTTGCAGATTTGGTAAATAAAAAATAGTATACCATTTCATTTTTATTTCTTTGATTGCTAATGAAGCCAAACATCTATCTTTTCACTTTTACTGGCCATTACTACCCCCTGTGAACTGCTTGATCAAGCCTTTTTAATTTCTTCTACTGGATGTTCCCACTTTTTAACTGATTGATCAAAAACCCTTTACGTATTTGGGGTATTAACCTGTCTGTCCTATATATTACAGATATATTCTCCCCAGTATGTTATTTATCTAAAAATGTAACATTATTGGGGTGCCTGGTAGCAGAGTCAGCTAAGCACCCAACTCTTGGTTTTGGCTCAGATCATGACCTCAAGATCATGAAATCTAGCCTCCCATTGGACTCCATGCTCAGCAGAGTCTGCTTAAGATTCTCTCTCCCTCTCTCCCTCCCATTCATGCTCTCTTTCAAATAAATAAATAAATAAATAAATAAATAAATAAATAAATCTTTAAAATAAGACAAAATAAAAATGTAACATTACTTACAGTTTAAAAAAGAACTGTAGACAAGCTTAACATTTTTATATTTGTTTAATCTGAATCTCTTTCCTTACCCAATTTGGCTTTTATGCCATGCAGAACTTAAACAGACTTCATCATCCAGTTACATATGTACACTTATATTTTTAGTACTTATGTGGCCCTACTTTTTGACATCAAGTCTCTTAAGTCACTGGAATTTATTTTGGGGTTGGGTGTGAGATCAATATGAGCTGAATTTTCCTTCCAAACAGTTAACGAGCTGTCACAAGCATATTCACTGAAAAGTCTGCCCTTTTCCATATTGATTTAAGCTGCTGTGTTGATCATATGCTAAATTCTGAAATATACTCAAGTCTATCTCTACACTTTACATTCCAGTTTACTGATCTAGCAGTAACACAAAGGCGCTTGTTATAGCTTGTTGGCGCATTTTAACATCCGGTGGAACAAGTCTGGATTTCTCCCAGCTCTCAAGCCCGCATCTCCCCCTTCCCTCATATTGCCCTTGATAATGCACTTCTCCCTTGGTTGTCAGCTAGTGCGGAGAACCACAGGTGGGGACAGAGGGGAAGGCAGGAGATGCACTACAGAGAACTGTGCAGGCCACATCTTAAAGTTCGGGCTTTAGCTTGAAGGAAATGGGGAGGTGCAGAGCTGAAGCACAAGTGGAGTTGCGTATTACCGTGGTGTGCAGAACGACAAGGACGAGTCCAGAATGATGTAGGGAGACTAATGGATGGTTCACTAATCCAGGTTAGAGGAGAGTGGCCTAAAGAGGAAGAGAAGTGGGTATATTCCACAGATACTCAGGTGGCAAAATTAATAGGACTTGGTTAGTGACTGGAGTTGGGGATGTGTGAGGAGACATAGTGATTTCCGTCTAGGACCACAGGGGAGATGATGCTGTGTTTCCTAGGTGAAGGTATTCAGGAAGAAAAGGTCAGAGGTTACACTTAAATTTAGGGATGGAAGAGAGACAATGACTGCAGTTTGAAAAAGGCTGATTACAATCTGCAGGACTCCCTATGGCCGTCTGCTGCCTGTGAGGTCCTAGACCAAAGTCGTTTAATCTCCCTAGGTGTCAGCTGCTGCATCTTGATAGGGCCAGGTATCCGCTAGTACCACCAACTGCTCCAAAACTCTGCTCTACCCTCAGAGTGGCTGGTAGCCTAATCCACTGTAGGAATGCCGCAGCCAGTCAGCATCCGGAGTGAGGGGTGAGCAGGCCTTAGGGCAGCCAGCCACCTCAGTTTCCTGGCAGAATCTGGCAATAAGACTCTTTCATACACTTTATTAGCCTCGAAACACATCTGCTCGTCAGAACTTCTCTGCTACCTCAAGCTTCATCTCCTTCAGCCTGTGAAGTACTTTCCTTCCCTGCATGTGGAGCCTGTACTGGTCCCTACCAATCTTCCGACTCCAGGCCTAGTCCCCTTATCTCTGCCCTGGGAATAAACAGAGTGATTTCATTCTCTCCTTGATCCCTGGAAATATTAGAGAACAGCAGGCCCCCCAAGGAAGAAACCCAGGATGACAAAGGGCTGCTGACATTTTTCCCCTTCTCTCAAACTCCTATAATTTTACTAATCTTTTTACTTTTCCTATTGTACAAGGACTTAGGCTTCTAACTCATTTCACTTAAAAAAAAAAAAAAAACTTGCTCAGGAGCAAATCATAAAATGCCTTTCTGTGGAGAAGAAAACATGTCACTTAGCAAAGATAATAAATATTAGTAGGTTGGCTGTGTGTATATATTTCAACTTATTTTCTTAAAAAACTTAACAGATAATTGTTTTCTTTTGGAGCCCCATTTTTTTTTTTTTTTTAATTCATGAGAGACACAGAGCGAGAGGCAGAGACACAGACAGAGGAAGAAGCAAGCTTCCTGTGGGGAGCCTGATGTGGAGAGCCTGATGTGGGACTTGATCCCAAGACCCCTGGAGCTCCATCTTTAAATGTGAGTCTCCCATCATTAACCTGACCAGTCATTAGACACCCAGGCAGACTCCAAGAGTCTGTGTGAGGAGAGCTGCCAGGTCACCACTCCCTCCCATTTCAGTAGGAGGTCAGTTAGGGCCAAAAGAGCCACAACTGAAAACCTCGCTCGAAAAGCTGCCCCATGGGATACCTGGGTGCCTCAGCGGTTGAGCATCTGCCTTTGGCTCAGGGTGTGATCCTGGAGTCCCAGGATCGAGTCCCACATCAGGCTACCCGCAGGGAGCCTGCTTCTCCCTCTGCATGTGTCTCTGCCTTGCTCTCTACGTCTCTCGTGAATAAATAAATAAAATCCTAAAAAACAAAACAAAATTTGGGAATGGAGATCTCTAAATACGAAAGAAAGAAAGGAGGAAAAGAAAGAAAAGAAAGACAAAAAAGCTGTCCCACATGGTGTGGTGTGGGCATTCCAGAAGTAGCAGAATTAATTACCTGAGTTTCAGCTGGGACCGCACCTCTCCGAACTCCAGCTGGAGCAGTTCATTGTAACAGGCCATGAGGCTGGGGTTTTCCACATACCTCTACAGAGAGAAAGGAGATTTTGTGGATCAACAAATGTGTATCTTTAAATTAATATGCCTATCAATAAAAATAACTCTTTTCAATAGACTTCTCAAGTGGGTAACTGGAATCTAAAAAATACATGATCTTTAATGATGAACAGGAACTGAGAGATAAAGCCTATGGGTACCAAATTCACCTTCAGAAAGGCAGGGCTTGCTTAAGGATGCTTTGTTTGAGGTGAGAGGATTCTGGTTGTCTGCATTCACCATCAGAAGCTAGAATATGTAGAAGGAAGAATTTATTTAACTGAGGTTCTATAACTCCCAGAGCATATTCCCTTATCCAGGTTCAGTATATGGTTTAACTCTTCAAAGCTGTTCAAGCTCACAGTAAGCAAAAACATGCTTGTACTTCTCTTTGCACCTGTATTTCACAAAGATCACCCCCACTCAGGACATTCTCTTCTACACTCACCTCTAAGCACAGCTCAACCAAGCCATCAAAGGATGGCCCTCCATGTCAGAGGTGCTGGCAGAGTCATGGCCTTGTCCAGGAGCTCTTCCTGCTGTGGACAATTACTACCTCATATAATAATGTTTACATAATGGAAGCATTTCACCACAAAGCAAATCACATAGTTCTGAGAAGCATGGACTCATTCCACCACCAAACTATGTATTCTGTGAAGATATCTTAGACTTCACTATGTTCTGTTACATAGTTCCAGTTGGGTGGAAGAAATATTTGGGAACATTAACTCACCCCTATTTCTATGACCAGCTCTGGCTTTCACCTGCTCAATGCGTGGCTAATACTCGGATCAGCCAAGGAGCAGGCTGAGGCCTAAGAGGCAGGGCAGGTCACCATCCGCAAGCGGAAGCCAGACAAACCTGGGACACGAGCCCCTCACGGAGCTCCTGTCTCTGCCACAGTGAAGGTGAATAGCTCCCCCATTTATTTTTTTTAAATTTTATTTATTTATTCATGAGAAACACGCACACAGAGAGGGGGAGGGGGGCGGTGGGCAGAGACACAGGCAGAGGGAGAAGCAGGCTCCATGCAAGGAGTCCGACATGGGACTCAATCCTGGGTCTCCAGGATCACACCCCGGCCGAAGGCGGCGCTAAACCGCTGAGCCACTTAGGCTGCCCCTACCTCTCCCATTTAAACAGTGATCAAGATCTTGCCTGAGTGTCAAACAAGCTCCAGGTTCGTGGCTTATAAACCGTATGGCCCTAAATGAGGAACCCAATCTTCCTGGGCTGGTGTCTTCACTTACAGAACAAGACTATCCTGCTCCTAGCCACCACAGAGGACTGTAAGAACCAAGTGGACAAAAGCGCTTGAACTGCAAACTGCTATATGACCATAGAGTATGATGACCGCTGTCTCTGGGAGGGGAAGAGAGGCAGCAAGGGCTGCTGGCTACGGGCATGGTGGTCCCTAACCTGCACACCAAAACACAGCCCTTCTCACTCACAGAAGTCTGAGAGAGGTGCCATGCCAACCAGCTCTCATCTACTGAGAGGAGAGCACTGGCCTGCCGTCCATTCCTCAGTTGGGCCTGACTCCACAGAACACCCAAGAATGCCATCAACCTGCACAGGGACCTACTGCTGACCAGGCAGGAACAGGGAGGAGATTCCTGAGCCCAGGGCTTATGCCACTGCCAGTAGACAAGGGGTGGGGACTGCAGCTGCCAAGGGCCTGGCTGGCCTCACCTGCTCTGCAAGTGAGATCCTAGGATGTTGAGACATGTGTATTTACAAATGGCCTCCCAGGCATGCAACCAGATTTTTCACTGGGTATGAATGTATATATCCAAACTTCTTTACCCCAAAGGTAGACTGCAAAGTTACAAAAGAAGCACATGTGACCAAATGCAGGGCATCTCGCCCATGCTGTCTGTCCCTCCCCCTCACTACTTCTGCTCTGCTTCTAAACATCCAGCCTTTCCAGCCCTTCTCCAATTTTCAAGTATGACCCAAGAATTCCACAAGGCATGGAGGGCAAAGAAGGGCACCAAGTCCAGGGACACCTGGGAGACAGGCTGCTGCTCCTGCTCCATCAACAGCCGCTAGCCTCCTATCCCTACTCCATTCCACCAGAGGGGCCAGGCCACGAATCCTGTGGACTCCTGAGCGGATTCAACCTTGCTTTTCCAGAGCCTTTATCACACCTACTTTGTGAGGCCCCACCCAGTGGCTTTCAACCTTGGGCTGCTGTTAAAATTATCTGCAATTTTACAAAATAATACCAATGTGCAGGCCCCTCCCACCACCACCTCAAAGTGCCTCTCTAGGTAGAGAAGTTTTTCCAGAGGATTCTCATGCACAACCAGCACTGAGACACACCAAACCTGAGCAAATGCTCGGCTGCCAGCAAGTCCAATGGAGGAAGCAAGCAGGTCTCCATTCACCCTGAAATCTTGAATGATGGCACTAACCCATAAAATAGCTGGCTGCCTCCTAAAGACCAGAGACCCCACCATGGTGTTGGCTTTCAGGCAGGGGCTGGCTCAAGCCTTGGCACTACTGCCTACCTCAGGGCCCTGTTGCTATGTGAAGGAAGGGAACTCTGCTTGAGGGAAGATTAGTTTTCACTGTGGTCTCTGAGGACTGGTCCTCCACTTGAATTCATCTCCCACAAAATGGTGAGCCTGTGGCTACCTCCTTATTTGCTAGGTCATGAACCCTTGGAATGACCATTTTAAAGCTTCTGTGCTTAGGGACATGCACCTAAGAGTGCTTCTACCAAGGGCTTCAAAGGACACCTTGACCAAGCACTGGGTGGAGGGTGGAGAGTGTGTGCGTCAGCTACCCTTGCATTTTCAAGTTAGCTTCAGGATAACTTGACTATATGACGAAAATATAAGGACTGAGGTTTACTATACCTTCTACCAAAGTGCCCTCTCCAGCCTACACAGCTATGCCAGTATATTTCCTTATGGGGAATTTCAAATACATCGCTCACCAAACACACACATTCCCAACTCTTTTCAAAGAGACACATACAAATAAATATAAAGCTTCATGACTCCTGGTGGTTGTAGGTAAGCAAAGAATCCAAGGCAGGGCACATCATCTATCCTCAGGTTTCACTAGAAAATAGAAGCTTCAGCGGTCCTTGCTAAAAAAAAATAGCCAGTTTGAAGCTGAAGAGGATCTTCAGAGCAGGCTGGGAAAGTTTTTCTCCTTGTGTGAATGCTTTCCCACATAGGTTGGAGGAGGGGCATGGTCTCGGATCCACTAGCAAGAGGTGATCCACACTTCCAACCCAGGATTCTGTACTGAAAGGAACAGCGGCTGACTGGTTCACAGCGGCTTCACAGCGGCTGACTGGTTGTTCTCAGACAACTGAACGGATTACTGCAGGTGAGGGAATGGGGGTAGGTGCTGATATGGGCCATATGCTTTGGGAGTTGTCAATAAAAAAGGGAGAGGAAACACAAAACTAGGTAAAAATAATGATCTCATTTTTTTATATAATTTATATAACATTGTGTGTGTATAAAGTAAAATCGTAAGCTGCAGATTACCAGATGTTATCATTGGAATTTGTGTTCTTTTTTGTCTGCATCAACTTGCTACCTTTGTTCATTTGTTACTAAGCCTTTATCGCTTTGTCTTAGAAATACCATTTAACTGCACTTTTATAACCCAGTTGAACAGCCTATCTTTTTTAAAAATGGAAGAAATCACATGCACTTGATTTTATTCCTTCTCTCTTACTCGGTCTTCATGACTGGTTTCACAATATTCCTTTTTGTGTCAGACAGTTTGACCAAGTGGCTGTAAATTTCATATTTCCTCTTGTGAATTTGGAAGGTTTGTTAAACTTTTCCATTAATGGTTATGTTCCTTTTCACTGATCTCAAAGGCCAACACAGATTTCTTTACTACTATATGAAAACAAGGTACCAATCACTCCCAGAACCGACCATCTCCCAGAGAACCAATGTTCTAGTCTGTACATTTCCCAGATGAAAACTTTGGGATACTCTGTCCACTCCCCACCCCCAACCGCATGTTTGCTAGATGAGGCCCTGAGAACACTTCTACCTCCACCTCCTCCCCACAAACCTTGAAAATGCCTAGATTTGCTAAGATCATCTAGAATTTAAATACTGACCTGTTGTTCAAGTTTTTCTTTTGGGGTGTCCCCCTCTGTTAGAAGAGTATTATACATTCAGGTCTGCATTTTTCCTTTTAGGTCTAACATTATAGTTAGATAGATACGTATTATATTTTACTTACATTTCCTGTGTTATGTAACTAGAAATGAAGCCACAGTACACGTTACTCATGCACGTACGTGCACACACACATGCCTGTGTCTGGGCACGCGTGGTAGGGGGAGGAGGGAAGGCCACAGAGAGAGGGCGGCAGCAGGCGGCACGTGGGCGCAGCACATTCACTGCTCACCACTTCTCCCACCTCATCCACCCTCCCTCCTCTTCAAGTTTCTGTTCCAGTTCATCTGCTATGTCACTGCAGTCCTTTCTCAGTTTTCTGCCTCAGACAGGGCACTTGGGCAAACAGGGCTCTGAAGTTCACGTACATCCCCTCTAGACCTGTAGGGTGAACAGGGACCCGGCTGGGCCTCCCTCTCCTGCTGCCATCTCTAATCAGACTAGATGTGACTATTACTGTTTCATACAGTAAATGAGTGCTTACATTTATCCCCATATTCCCCATTTTCCGGCTTCATTCCTTCTTGTATTTCAAGGCTTCTGCTTGACATTTGCCTTCCTTCCACTTGAAGCACATCCTTTACAAACTCTCTCGGTTTCCATACTGCTGAACGTACATCAGCCTCATTTTTGAAAGCTCTTCCTGCTAGGGTTAACACTCTAGGTGAGTAGTTATTTCATCACATTGAAAGCATTATCACACTATTTTCTACTCTCCATTTATCACTGCTGAGAAGCCAGCTGTTAGTCATCATTCTTCTGAAGGCAATCTTTTTTCTCTGGTGAGATTTTAAGCTCTCCACTTTTTTTCACTACGAAGTGTCTTCTTTTTATTTACTCTACTTCGGATTTGTTGGAATTTCTGAATCTATGGATGACAGTCTTTCGTCAGTTCTGGAAAATCTTCTTCAAGTATTGCCTCTGCCTCATTCTCCTTCCTGTCCTCCTGGAACTCCAACTACACATAAGCTAAACTCCACACTTCTTAACCTAACTTATCTTCTCTTACTGAATCTCTGTCCTACATGCTGGATAATTTCTTCAGACCCACTAAGTTTAAAATTTTTCGGTTATAATGTGTTCATTTCTCAAAATTCAATGGTGCTGTGCTTAGAATTTGCTGTGTCACTTTTTATAAGGTTTTCTATTTCTTGCAGACATTTCCAAGCTTGTCTTTTATTCTTTACATATAAGAAGCATAACTGCCTTATAACTTGCATCTGATTACTCTGGTGTCTGTGGGCTGTGGGGGTCTGTTTCTGCTGTCTTTTCCCTACTAGTTCTCACTTGCAATGCATCATCTCCTATGTACCGCTCAGCTTCCATGGGTTGCTGCCTGCTGCCCTTGAGCAATTACTTGCAAAGATTCTCTGGGGCCAGAGACAAAGGCGTTTTCTGCAAGGGAGGATCTGTATTTGCTTCTGCCAGGTGCCCAGGAGTACGACCTACCACCTAGAACCCCTTTAAAGTAAATTCGTGGCTTGGGGTGTCTTGACAACCTCATAGACAGAAATTAGGGCCACAAATCTGTCCCAGGATCAGCCTTTCTTCAGTTCTCTCCACCATGATTCCCAAGGTTCATGGCAACCAGCTGACCAAAGCTTGTAGAAGCCCTTTGGCTTAAGGAAAACCAACAGGTTAGGGAGGGCTGCGGAGGGAGTGGGAGGCATGTTTGGGCTGCCTCATTTCCAGGATCCTTGCACTGCCTTTCAAATTGCATGTATACATGTCAGCCTTATTTATAAACAACATATCCTATGGCATGACTTTTCATGAGTGTGCCATTAAAGATTTTATGATGTTTAGATGCCTTTAGCAAGCATAATTTTGAGAGAGCAAAACCATAATATGTTGTAGATTATTAAGATTACCAAGTTCTAAAGTTAAACCAAACTGTAATAGCACAAGGAAAACAATTTTTTTCTCCAAATGAATTCAAAACTTTTGGTGGCTCTGAAAGGAGATAAAATTTAATTTCTCATGCTGAATTACACTTGCATAGCAAAGAAGTGGGTACATACCCTTGTAAAGCCAGCAGCAATGAGGGGCATCACAGAGGACTCTTCTCTATCCGTCCTTCAAAAGAACAGAGTAAAAGGTTAGAGACAGTTATTATCAATTACAGTTCATCACTTTATTCACTAATTTCTATAATACAGGACTGTCGTATGTCAAATAACCTTAGATAAATTAGACTAATACACCAATCATTAGCATAAAATTGAAAATAGTTTTCTATTTTAGTTCTGTATGTTGCTTTCTGGCAATGCTTGAAATATGGAGATTTTGTACTAACATCCAAAATACAGAAATAAGCACATACCTATTTGACACATAAAAATTTTATTTTAAGTTCTTCCCCATTTTCTTCTACTTCCGGTTAAAAAAAAAATGATGTCTTCCCCCCAAAAGCTCTGGAAAAAGTTTAAAGGACAAAGAATCTTTTCTTCTACCTACAAGAGCATATAAGCTAAATAACGTCTGAATACTGCCCTTCTCTTAACATATTTCTAGTCCTTCCTTTACCTCCAATTTCAGAAGAAATAAAGAATTCCCCTGTTTATACATGAATCAAACCTTTGTAGATACTTGGGAATTTGAAAGCCCTGGGTAACATCTGTACTTTTAGGAATGGCAATCTCTTGTGGTTGGCCTATTTCTAAAGTGAACGCCAGTCCAAAAATCACAAAACCTCACACAGAGCAGAAACTCCTACCAGGTGAAGTGAAAGCAAAGAAGAAAGAAGAAAATGCCAAATTAATGACAGTCACATCTGTCATAGCAATAAGTTCCTAGGCCCCTGCTAAGAGCAAGCATGACATTGACACCTGAGCTTCACCCTCAAAAAAAATGAGAGCTTACCTCCGTACTACACCAATAATAATTGTGTTTTCAGAGAGTTCTGAGGATCTGATAGACCTTTAAAAAAAAAAAAACCACAAATTTTAAAATAAATTCTTAAAAAGCAATTCTTAAAAATGATAAATATACTTAATCTTGGTAGAACAATTAAAGTTGGGAAGAGGTAGAAGAGCAAGCATGTCACTCTCTGGATTTACCTTCTTGGCTACCTGATTTCCTTCCTCTAGGGGACACACTCTACTCAGTGAACGAGTAACCCTAACACCCACGGAGTGCAAATTTAGCAGCTGGCTGAGAGAGTGTACCTGCTACTCATTCTGGTCTTTGCTAATCCATGTGGTCTCAGGTGGAGAATGTTCCCTACCTTCAGCTTACGTGACTGGGTTTATCTGTCTCTCTCTGCCAAAGGGACATACGAGTACATGTGTGCTACCACAAGCTGATGGCCATGGTTACAGTGGGGACAAAGCCCAAAGGTCAGCTCCCTAAGCAGTACAAACAAGAGTTCCTAGGTAGGCAAAAGCAGCAGCAACAGAAACTCAAAACCAGGAAATGCAAGATATGAATCAGGAGAGGAAGAGCAGGAGGAGGGGCTCCACTGGAGATGGGCAAGAGCTCAGCCTATGCTGGAGGGGAAAGCAGGACTCTGCAGAAGAGGGGTCATGCCTCAGGAAGAGGGGGAAGGCAGCCCTGGGCTGCAAGGAAGACACACTCAACGGTGGCTCCAGCTCAGAGAATGGAGCGGACCGTTCCTGGGCGGCCCCAGCCATGTCAAAGCATATTGGCTTCCTAGAGAACGTGCCAGGTTGGGGCAGAGAACAGCCAAGACTTCCTGTGTGACTTCCACTCTGTTAGTTCAAGAAACAGAACCACTCCCAAGTCACAGAACACACAAAACCATTTGAGTGGCTCTTTCTCAATTCTCCCGAGGATGGTACATAACATAGCCATTCCAGATACATCCGAGGATGTCAATTCAGCATACACAACAGGTACCTCTGCTTGGCAAGCTTCTTCTGTAAAGGGCCTGATGGCAAGTATTTTAGACTTTGTGAGCCTGGCAGACTTGTCACAACCACTCCATTCCGCCACAGTAGCATGAAAGCAGCCACCAACGATGCATCAACGAACGGTGTAGCTGTGCCCCCCTGATACAGCCCTGCCTCATGGCACCGGGGCTTCACTGTCTCAAGGCTGAGTCCAGCGACAGATACAGACTGCATATGGGGTACAGAAGTGGCTCACAGATGGACACACAGCTCTAGGGACGAACCAGTCACTCTCGTGGGCCGTGTGGCTCACACGTCTCTCTCAGTGTTTCTGCTTTTCCCAGTGTCCACTCCATTCATCCAGCTCCCACCTGCTCCAGAGGAAGCCAACCTCAAGGGTGCTGTGTGGCTGCTGTATTGGAAGAGCCCTCCCGACAGGTCACTGTGCGTCTGCCAACCGGATGCCTGTCCCTGGTTCCACCAGGATCTCCCTGCCTGGAGAACAGCCATGCTCCTCTTCCTGAAGAGGGGGCATAGGAAGGGCTGTTTAAGCATGGAAGGGCGACTGGTACAATGGACACTCACACAGACAAGGCCAGTTCACTCCTCAGAAGTGTGGGCTGCTGTTGACACTAGCACCAATCTTACCCAGGCAGAACAGGCACCCACAAATGGTATTCCCGTGACTTCCCAGGGCACTGTACTTATTTCTTGTGTTCATATTTCTGTCATATCACAAAGATTTCTTTTTTTAAGATTTATTTATTTATTCATGAGAGACACACAGAGAGAGAGAGAGAGAGAGAGAGAGAGGGAGGGAGGCAGAGACACAGGCAGAGAGAGAAGCAGGCTCCTCGCAGGAAGCCTGATGGGGGACTCGATCCCAGATCCCAGGATCACGAACTGAGCCAAAGGCAGGCACCCAACTGCTAAGCCACCCAGGCATCCCCATATCACAAAGATTTCAAGAAAGAAAAGCCAAATTTATGTATGCAGTCAGCTATCTCAAACCAGCTCTCATCTTTTTAGAAGAAAAACAGATCTGAGTGGTATACTAGCAAGTAGGTAACTGTGCAGGTGAACTCAGGAAGTGGTTTTGGATGACTTACTTGGGACACAGGAATGAGGATGGGCAGTGAGCTAAGGGCAAAGCAGAAGGGAAGGCCATGTTTACCTGGAAGCAAGTTGATACCTGCAAAGGAGGGCTAACACTATGAAAAGGCAGAGGTGTACTCTTGACTTTTTCTGTCCATAAGGAGGAGGAACAGACTCAAAAATAGAAATGTAAGGAAACTGGGTTGGGGGAAAAATACCCTTTACTTTAGAATTCAAGAAAATGAAGAAAGAAACAACTTGGCATCATTAAAATGTATACCCAGATGTTAGGAGGGCAGGTTTCAAGAAGTTAGAAAAAAGAGAGGGCATGAATCTATAGCATGAGATTCTGAAAGACCGTGTGAGCACACTGGGAAACTCTCCAAACCATGCTAGTTGGTATAGCACCAGGATTTTCTTAGGTTATGCATAAAAGAAAACTCCAAACAACAGTGGTCTAAACAAGTTATTTCTCCCACATAAAAGATGTGCAGAGGCAGTCCAAGGCTGCAATGGCGTGCTGTGGCATCGGAAGCCTGGTTCCTTCTATGTTTTCCCTATTCTTTTTTTTTTTTTTTTAAGATTTTATTTATTAATGAGAGAGAAAGAGAGAAAGAGAGAGAGAGAGAGAGAGAGAGGCAGAGACACAGGCAGAGGCAGAAGCAGGCTCCATGCAGGGAGTCTGACATGGGACTCGATCCCGGGTCTCCAAGATAAGGCCCTAGGCTGAAGGCAGTGCTAAACTGCTGAGCCACCCGGGCTGCTCTACGTTTCCCTATTCTTGACTCCACAAGGTTTCTTCCTCATGGTCTAAGACAGATGCTACACTCTAACCACAACATCCACACTCCATACAGCAGGAAGAAGAGCACACACTCTCCCTTCAAGGATACTTGCCAGAAGATGCACAGGACATTCCCACTGGCCAGCTGCAAGAAAAGCTAGGGAATGCATGCATTTTCTAGGTGGCCATATGCCCAGCTAAACACTAGAAATTCTGTTATTAGGAAAGAGTACAAATGAGTATTGGGGGCAACTACCATTCTCCAGACACACTGGCAACTACAAATAAATCTGATGATGGTCTCAACACAACCCTAGAAAAAAGGTCAGGTGATGGAGGCTGATCGCAAGAGCACAGCAAAGCACTTCGATGAGTTAAATTTGACAAAAGTACAACTCCGTTACTTGTACTTTGGAACTGTACCCTCTGCCATGTGGAAGGAATTTCAGATCAAAAAGAATGGAATTTACAATGGTAAAAAGAAGCCAAGGACCAGAGATGGTAGCAGGTGTCCAGTACCCCAAGTTGAGTCCTGCTCCTGCATTCATTCTAGATCTAATTCTGCTGGTACACTCTGGGTTCCCATACAGGGCTTTATCAAGTCTTCCCTTCCACTACAGAGCCCTGCTCCTAGTGCACACAAAGGAAGAGTTCATTTCTTCTGAGTATACTAGGCATAGGTCTTCTAAAAGGTTCTTCGGTTTCTTGGGGTGAATAATTTTCTTAGTCTTTAAGGCTATTCTTTCCCCTCCATCATCTGGCAGATTTTTACAGGATCCTTTCTTTTCTTTATCTTTTTTTTTTTTTTAAAGATTTTATTTATTTATTCATGAGAGACAGAGAGAGAGAGAGAGATTGAGAGGCAGAGACACATGCAGAGGGAGAAGCAGGCTCCATGCAGGGAGCCTGATGTGGGACTTGATCCCGGGACTCGATTTAGCCCTGGGCCAAAGGCAGGCGCTCGGATCCTTTCTTTATCCTGTTCATTCATCCTTGAAGAGAAGTGAGATCAAGCCCATTGGGAACCTGCAGCAGAGGGTCACAGGAACCTCCCTCGCACACCTTTGCTAGGCCCTTGGCATGAGTGGCCCTCCTCCTCTGAGGTCTGGGCCTATAGATCAAGCCAGCAGATGCAAGTTCCCGCTCAGAGACTGCTGCCAGCAGGCAGGCAGAGGTTAGCTGCACAGACTACACTCCTGCCTGGCTCTCTCCCACTCTCTAAACCTGAGAACCGATGCAGTTGCTGTTCTGAAATTGCAACATGTGAAGGACTGTTCTCACACTCCTTAGGCTTTTGCCCCTCCTTACAATGAGGGAAAGAAACCCAGGTCTCTGTCTACCTCCCTATGCTCCAGGTCTTGGATATCCCAGGGGACACAGAAAGTAAAGAATGAAAAGGTCACAGGGAATGGGGTGCTGCTGGCCGGCTCTGGCCACTCACAGAAATGCTGGTGCTCAGCTAAGGCAGGGCCATCTGTTTCTCTGGCCAGCACAATTCCAGCGTCCCAGGGTCAAAACGACAGTGGGGTCTCTTCCCAGCTCCTTCCTTTAGGTTCATATGGCACTTCAGCTTCAGAGACTGAACTGCAGAGGACATTTCAGGATCAAGCTTCCTCATTAGGCCCCAGAGTACAGAGAGACAGTGGGAATTCTGGGCCTCTTCTCTTCTCCCAGCTCCTAACATAACTGTCGGATTATCTTTGGCTTCTTAACTGCTGTGGTCAGCTTTTGACTGTTACCTTCATGGCTTTCTTGACAGGAAGCTGGGAGGCAGCGCTGTAACAGGTACAAGATGGCCTCCAATAGCCTCACAACTGATGGACTTGCTTCAGCTACTCTGCCCTTCTATGCTGTTCTCCAGCTGGGAGCCAGTGATCTTCCACCTACACAGACCATGTCAGTGTTTAACTGCCTACAAGGTGAAGTTCAAGCCTTTGGCTCAGCAACTGCAGCCCTCATGATGGGCTCCTGTCTGTTCCTCCAGCCTTAGAGCCACATCCCATGCCTGCCTGCCCCAAAGGCCATCAACACCAACCAGAGAAGCCCTGTACACCCACCTGTTCCTACACATGCTGTTGCCTCCACCTGGAATGTTTTTTCCACCTTTCTTTCTTTCAAAACTTCTATTCAACCCAAATATCCTCTGTAAGCTCCTCCTGACACAGGCACCTGCAGCCCTTTGAATATATATCCCTGTGGGCACTTAGGAGCCTGTACTGAAATCACTCACTTGCCCTGTCAACCAGAACATTAGTCCTTCAGAGGCAAGAACCATGTCTTATTTACCTGTGTAGCTCTTGTACAAAAGACAGTGCCCAGAATTGGTATGACTTGTAAAGTAGGGTTTCTCAACTGGTGGATTTGGAAATATCACAGACACAATATTTGGCCTTCAGCAAGGCATTTGATAAGGAGTGTAAGGAGTTCCAAATGTCCCCAGCAGAGAGATACAGATGAATGCTACTCATTTAGATAAGTCAGCAACTGACGAAAAACCCTTCACAGGTGATACTGATTAGGTATCCCAAAAGGAAGAGGAAGGAAAGGAGAGAGCTGTGCCAGGGCTAAGGTCTCATGAACTGTCTAAGTCAGCAGAGGGACAGAGCACACAAACAAGTTCAGGAGGGACAGCCAGGAATGATTCCTTGAAGGAATACTTCAGAGTGGGCAGGTTCCCTTAAAGGGATGATCTTAAGGGATATAAACCAGATAGGGCCAGAATCGAGATGAAAGTGACCTAGGAAACTAAATCAGGGCATACTCTTCCTTCTAGAAAACTCATGAACCATGATGCAAGGACTTCCTACCCTCACCCCCCCCCCAACACACACACACACACACACACACCCTTAGCCAACAAGATGGAGATGATGTTGCAGAACACAGCTAGCAAGAAAAAACTTGAGATTCTTGGCCAGGGCCGTGACACAGCCCTTGGGAAAGGAACGTGCTTGGGGGCTGCATTTGTCAGCATCTGTTCTGACAACATAGGGAAGACGGCTATTCTCCTTACTCTTCCAAACCTGGTGAGTTTGGACACTGGGCCATCCAAACCTGGTGTGAGAGTTTTGTTTCTGGAGCCATGCTTTCAAGGGCTACTGCCTGGAAGAGAGCACTTGGAGGAAGCAGCCCTGATGGGGCTGGAATATGAAATCACACTGAGAGCAGTGAGGATATGCTCCATCCAGAAAAGGCCATTCCTGCCCTCAAATGCTGGAAATCTGAGGAAGGGGATAAGTTGGGTTCAGTAAGAAAGAGAATTTCTGCAGCTCAGAGCTTTCCCCTGGGAACACCCCCATCCCGCAGCCCTCTAGGCAACAGAGGCTGGACGTTGGGGGTGGGGACGTTGGGGGTGGGGACGTTGGGGGTGGGAACTTTGTAGAAGACATGCACACATGGCAATCTATGCTTCTCTAAAACCTCCTCTTCAGCAACCCAGCTCACATGCTTTGATATTCTGCAAGTACTATAAACAGGGCACATCTGCCTAACATTAGAAGACAATTTTCCATTTTTTACAACTTTAAAAACATCTGGAAAATTTTATTAGCTCCTGTTGTAATATGCAGGTGGCTGTTGTGGTTAATTAAAGACTGGGTTTCATCTTAACCCCTTCATGGTTTTTATTCATATTTTTTCACTGTTTTAAGCAAAGTAAAACAAAAGCAGGAAGATCAGTCCCAGAAATAATGATGTCCTACTGTCTTACTTCTTTTATGTGCATGGAAGGCAACTCAGGAGACAGTGAATTTAACTTGGGCTGTTCTGTCACACACACCAGGGGACTGCTTAGGCCCAAGCTCCAAGCTCACCTGCACAGCGCCTCTGCGTCCAGCTGCCGGGGGTTTCTGTGGTCAATGATGACAATGTCGTGATGTTTGTCCAGGAAACAGGCAAGGACAGCCTGAGCCTCCTTGGTAACTGTGCACTTAAACCCTGCTTTTTCGCATGCCCTGCAGAATCCATTACACTGGTTATCTTCTTTGGTAAACACTAAAAGTACCTGAATCAAAAAAGCGCAAAGACTTTTAAAAAAAAAAAAAGCTATTGTTATAATGGTCGTTTCTTAACATGCCACAGAAAACTCCCCAGTGTTTTCAAGGCAAGTACGTAGATGTGAATATAACAATCTGTTGATAGAAATCCTCCTACATGTAACTCAGGGACATTATCACTCAGCTCCCCCAAATTAGTACTATTTTACATCTCTGGTCTGGAAGTTCAAGTGCATGGGTCATATACTTTTAATTTTGCTAATAAGCCCATTAGGCAGAACTCAACAAAAGCCTGATTAAGCATTTTATCTTGAAAGTATTTTAATTACAATACACAATACTTATTTTGGTTAATAGTAATAAACTAGATAAGTCCTTAGATAGCAAAAACTATAATTATTTTAGTCAAACTTTTAGAATAATTGAAAACTTTATTTTTAAAATTTTTTTTATTTATTTGAGATTGAGCAAGTACAAGTGGGGGGGCAAAGGGGGAGGAAAAGGGAGAAGCAGCCTCCCTGCTAGGCAGAGAGCCTGATGCAGGGTTCAATCTCAGGACCCCAAGATCATGACTTGAGCTGAAGGCATTCTCTTAACTAACTGAGCCACCCAGGCACCCCAAAAACTCAAAACTTTAAATAATGTATTTAAATGTTTTGACTCAAGATTTTATATAATTCCTCCAACTTAAAAAAGTTACTTTGATGATAAGACATTTCAAGTAGACCAAAATATAGCACTTCAACCTCCTTTCCTTCTGGAAACCACCAGATTGTTCTCTATAAGTCTGCTTCTGCTTTTTGTTGGTGGTGATGGTTTGTTTTTTAGATTCCACACATAAGAGAAATCATATGATACTTGTCTTAGGGGAAAAGGATTAAAAGGTAAATTTCTAGGGGCGCCTGCCTGGGTGGCTCAGTCAGTTAAGCATCTGACTCTTGACTTTGGCTCAGGTCATGGTCTCAGGCTTATGGGATCGAGTTCTATGTTGGGTTCCACGCCCAGCAATGGGTCTGAAGCCTGCTTAAGATTTTCTCTCTCTCTCTCTCTCTAATAGATAGATAAGGTAAACTTCCAGTCATAAAATATATACGACCCGGGGATATAATATATGACACAGGGAATATAGTTAACATTATATAAATAACATTATATGATGACACATGGTAGCTAGAGTTATAGTGATGGTCACTTCCTAATGTATATAAATGCTGAATGACTCTGCTGTACCCCTGAAACCAATATAATATTGTAGGTCAACTGCATTTCAATAAAATCAATTAATAAAGTTCTGACCGATAGCAAATGACAAAATAATGAAAACCATCAGTTAAGTGACTCAGGCACAGCACCAGGCCCAAGAGGTGGCACCTGTGCCTCTACCCAGGACAATGACGGCTTGCCCTGCCTGGCCTGGATCAGGTGAGGTCTGCACCTGCTTGCCTCCCCCGTCTCCAGCCAGGACTGGTTCAGAAGTACACTGTTTTGTCCCATTGGACCCAGACAGACTCATGAGGGCAATGGTGGTAAGGTGGAGGCGGCCAGCCTGTGAGAGACTGCAAAGCTGGCAGCAACCCTGTCCCCCAAGGCTTAGCTCCTCTAAGTTTATGCAAGTGCACAACTACCACAAACGCAAAGAACTAAGAGAGCACATTCCTGCCAGACCTTTGCACGTGTTTTTAAAATGTAACAGTAAACATGGTTTGTATGCAAGAAACATCAAATAACTTTGGAACTCAATTTCAACTGATTGTCTAATATTTTGGATTTGATCATTTAGGTATTCTCAGGTAGAGCTGATTTAGCAACACAGAAAAGATCATGCTTTTGCTTTTTTATACTGGAAAATTTCAAACCTATATAAAAGCTGTGAGTGCAATGAACATTAGCAGACCCTTCTAGTTTCATCAGTTGTTAACATTTTGCCCCCTTTGCTCTCTCCATCCCACAATTATGCACATTCTTTTCTTTATTGCTGAAACTTTCAAAGTAGGTTGCACACATCTCTTCATCTCTAAATACCTCAATATGTGTATCCAAAAAAAGTACATTCTCTTGTATAACTAAAGAACTATTATCAGCTGCAGGAAATTTAACGTCAATCCAATACTATTATCTAAAATAGAAAACTGTTTTCACTGTTAGGCCCACTCCCTCCCTCTCTTTAAAGAAAATCAATATGTAAAGATTACAGCATGGTTTATTATTACCTGGAGTTGATCTGGATGAAATCTCATGGGGCCAAACTGCACATCAGTTACTGCTACCTGTAAGAAAAAGATTTGCCTTAAAAAAATGTTTTTAAAAGATGAGCTGACTTTAAAATTTCTCTCTCCAATCATTGCCACAGAAGAAAGTGAGATTTTTACTCCAGAGGAAAAATCACATAAATAGTTATTACACAGAATCCCAGGGATCTCTTTATAACCCTCAGGAAAGGTGCAGAGCAGAGAGGGAGAAATAAAATGAGTCTGATCCTGGCTCTTCTTTTCCTAGATGTGTTTAACTTTAAGTGAATTACTGAACCTTCCTCAGCCTTAATTTCCCCTTTGTTACAAAGATCAAATGAGTTTACAGTATAAAGGACCCCCCAATCAGACACTGAATGAACATTAGTTCCTTTCTCCTGATGGCCAACGAAATCTTACATCGAGAATGGCATATACATAATGAAATCCAGCAGTCAGAATCATGCAACATCAGAGCCAAATAAATCCCGTTGAAAAGTAGTTAACACTTTCATTTTACAGAGAAGCACAGTGTTTATCGATAATTGCTTATCTGAGAACTTAGCACTAAATGACACAGATAAATACCATGTCATAACTAAATCCCAATAGCACCAATGGAGGGGAGGGGCTCAGCATAGACTGGGCATCATGCCAACTGCTGAACATGTTATCTTGCTCAATTTTCACAGCAACACAGCGAGGCTTACAGGTGGAAAACTGAGGTTCCAAGTACCTTGTTTACAGCCACAGAGTCAGCAAGTAGAAGCTGGGATTTATTTCACTGCAAACCCAGGGCCACTGGAAGGTTCGGGCAGTCTGTGCACTGCATAAGCGAGCCCAAGGAAGGAAGAATATTGGGGCTGAAATACAGCCCTGAGTGATGGACGCTGGCAATGAGTTGCTACCCAGAGGAGGAGACACATTTCTGTAACTTTTCCAGAAACACTATGTACTGAAGGGCTCCACAGGCCTCTGGGTGGTGGTATGATTCCATGGCAAATCTGCAGCGGAAGACCTAGATCTATAAGCCTTCCCATAAAATATTTCTGACCTGACTGCCCACTTCCCATGTCTACCCTCAGGCAGGGATCTGTCCCACAGTAAACACATGGAACAAGGCTTGCTGAGTGATAGGGAAAGCCCATGTCTATTTCTCACTGCAAGAAGCTGATGTCTACCAACTATGAGACACCAGCTTGGTTTCTCATATGCTTTGTAACAAACAGAAGAAGAAGGAAGGCCGTCACTATTCCAAGACCTAAGACTGAGGAGGACTCTGACAGTGGGAGGCTGAGGAGAAAAGACCCCCCCACATCCCAGCCTTATCCCCCCCCATGCTGGGTAACAGCAGGCCAGCCTCACAGCGAGGGGTGCAGCTGATGTCAAAGCCAGCAACTCTGAGAGATAATCCAAGGGGGCCAGGAGAGTCTTCAAAGAGAGGTTTGGTCTATTGCACAGTCATGTGCCTGCAGTGCACTCAGACACTGAGAGAGACCAATCTCAATGATGAGTTTTCTGTCGGTTTTCACTAAGTTTAAAGGAATGAATGAAAGTACGTACAAGGAATGATACAGATGTACTGCTTGGAGAATGCAGTGGAGCTACTCAGGAAAAAGAAAAAAGGAAGAAAATGACAGGAAAAAGAAAAAGAAGGAAAGTCACCTCGCTGATTTTCTATAGCATGGCGGACTCATGAACAGGAAGCCTGCTGCTACTGCCCAAGATAAAGCAGCCTAAGTACTTGCTTGAGTCCCTTATGTGAGTGGGGAGTGGGAGCTTCTGACAGGATACCTATGAAACTGGCTCTGAGGGCCAAGTAGATTAAAAAATCTCAAAGGAGAAAAAGAAATATTTATGAATTATATACAAGCATATGATACACTAGGTCACACAGAAAAAACACATTCCTGGAAGTAAAAACGGTACCATTTTTATTCTTCAACATAATGCCAGCAAAACAGAAATTTAAAACATGAGTTTAAGCAAAAATCAACAAACACCACTGCCATGAAAAATTTTTAAATATTAACTTGTAATTGCTGGGTCAGAGAGGGAAATGGAAATTATACCTACAGATTACCTTGAAAATAATAAAAATGAGAAGAATATCATGTAATGAAACTTATGGGACACTGCCAAATTTTACTCAGAGACAAGATTTATAGACTTAAATCCTTTTGTCACAAACAAGAATTAAGGGAACTTATCAAGCTTTAAAGTCACTAAGTTTGAGAAAGTCAAAAGTACAAACTTAAGGAAAACAAGAGGAAAAAAATAAAGGTAATAATAAAATTTTAAAATGTTAATGACTACCATATTTAAAAATACATACATACATACACGCACACATATATATACACATGTGTGCATGTATGTATATATAGCATTGATCACAAGCTGAGAAACAAGATAAAAGTATGAATGGATCAGGGCAAAGCCTCATCCCTCCCAGGAAAACAACTCTCAGCATTGGGTCCACACCAAAAGTGGGTGAAATAACTTTCACAAAGGACAGTATAACTTTATGATCTCAACTTACAAAAACAACTTACCACTGCATTAATTTTAAGAAATAAAAGCAGATATAGATTTTTTTAAAAGTTAATTTTGCCTCAGTATAATTTCAATATCATCATTTTAAAACATTAATGTTTCAGCAATTCTATTTTACCACCCAACACTTAACTTTATTTACTTAACTAGACTGCATTTTAACCTTACATCCTGTCTACGGGGTATATCCGGCTCTCAGGACCTCTGTCGAGCAGTGTCCCAGCAGAGCCGGACAACTACTTACCACTGCCCCCCCAAAATAACCACCACCAGGAAATCTGATGACATTACTCAGTGTGCGGACGTCAGCAGGGGCCCTCAAAGAGTAAACAACTTCCCAACTGCTCTGGAAAAGGGGATCAGAACTATAGAATTCTTACATTCTTCTTTTCTTCATGTATGAAAATCAGAATCAAACTGATCGAATGCTTCAAGGTCACAGCCCTCTTAATAATTTGCTGAGCACATTAACATTTAAAAGAGAAGTCATCTTCAGGTTAATTGTAATATCACAGCTTTGATTTAATCTTTAAGTTTAAAAGCAATGGATACTTTAGACAATACAGAAACAACACTGTGGATAATGGTAATCATACAAGCTGTTTAGTTTTCTGGACTTTTAGATATGTATTTATTAAACTGTAAAAGAAATTATAAACTCTTTGTATTTTAATAAAGTAATATTTATAAATATGGCTGACAGAAGCATGAAATTTAAATTATTATCAAAACTGACAAAACACATATCAGATCTCTTTTGTTGCCTAACGGACCTAACACTTAGAGAAGTGACACTAGAAGGTGAAACTAGTTATGAATCTTGTTTGTGGATAGGGGTGGGAAAGAAAAGAGATACATAATACTAACCTGCCTACAATTTCTGTTCCCCCAAACCAACTCTATCCCTTGCCTGCTTTGTTTTTTTCCCTCTGCAGCTCTCAGTCATCATTTGCAAAACTCTGTATTTTACTATTTATCATCTTTATCATCTGTCTCTCTCACTAGAATGTAAGTTCTACGAAGACAGGGATTTATCTGCCTTATTCATTGCTGTATTTCCAAAATCCGAAACAGTCCCTGGCACGTGGGAGGCATTTAAGAAGTATTTTTGAATCAGTATTACTCAACAGCTAATCTTTTCTAATCACTCGTTTATCCGGAAATCACACTCATGCTAGTTTCTACATATGCATGTATATGTGATACAGCACTTCCAGTTTTAGAATGTTTTTATATATTCATTTCATAAAGGAACATAAAGGAAGGAAGGACTCTTACGAAAGCCTAAGCACTAGGAACCACAAAAGAATCATGTGTTTTTTTTTTTTTTCCTACATCCCCTTTATTAGAAACAAAGATACACTGGGATCAACTTAAATTAATTGTATACAAACCTAGGAGCTCTAGCAAAGTCAAAAATCAGATTTTGTCCTGAGCCTTGCTAACCCTCCAGACTTTCCCTGTACATCCAGTGGCCTTGTCTTTCTCTCTGGGCAGAGTGGTAACTTGGTCAAAGGGACACAGCTTAGACAGTCAGGAGACACTAGTTCCTGGGTGGGAAGAGTCAAAATTAGTCCAGACATCTGTGTATCACTTACTACTATGCTTTAAGCCAAGCACTGAGCAAGGTGCTGGAAGTGCAAAGATGTACCTAACCCTGCCCTTGAGTTGCAGGAGGGGAAAATGTACACAATGACAACATGATGCAGTTTTAACAGAGAAAGGAGTTGCCTATTACGTGCTAAAAACTCTGCTTCCAGAGTTTAGTCATAAATCATACTTAAATCCAGTTTAGTCCTTCCTCTATGAGTAAGGTAAACTCATTAACTCCATTTTATTGATGAAGAAACTGAAGCTCAGAGCATTGTGGTTAAACAGCTGGTAAAGGACAATGATGAGACTAAGACCCAATTCAGGGGGACTGAATTCCTGTGGTCTTTTTATGCTTCACTGGGATTGGCCTAAAATCACCTGACCTTAACCTATATCTAATGGAAATAAGACCAAGAACCTAGGAAGCAGCATTCACTCACTTGACAAATCTTTGTTGCACACCCACAGTGAGCTAACTGGTTTCCTAGGCATTAGATATCCAATAAAAAATAAGACAGTACCTCTACCTACTGGGGGAAGGTGATAGAAACTAGCTGGGGTGCTATTTTGTTTTTTATAGATTTACTTATTTGAGAGAAAGTGCGCATGAGCAGGGGGGAGGGGTAGAGGGAAAAGCACACTCTCCACTGAGCAGGGATCCAGATGCGGGACTCCATCCCAGGACCCTGAGATCATGATCTGAGATGAAGGCAGACGCTTCACCAACTGAGCCAGCCAGGCACCCCTATTTTAAATCAGAATCCAGGAAGGCCTCTCTGAAGCAGCAATGTAGAAGATGAGATCTGAATGAGAAGCAGCCAAGCCAGTCACACAAGGAAAAGAAGGAGCCCCAGGCAGAGGGAACAGGAATGCATGGGTCTCAGGGTGGGAATGGGGAGCATTCAAGGAAAGGAAGGGAATGAGGACAGGAGATGAGGTCATGGCTGGGTAGCGGCCTTACGATGCAGAGCCTTCTAAGCCCAGACAAGAAACCTGGGTTTTATCCTAAATTTCATCAAAAGTCACCAAAGAGTTTTATATAAGAAGGTGATAGAATCTAATTTTTATTTTTTAAATAGATCCCTGGTGAAGAATGGACAGTGGGATGGTGACAGCAGAGGCAAAGGAGACCAGCGAGGAAGTTTCCATAGCAGTTCAAGTGAGAGAGGATGGCCCTGTGGCCCAGGAGATGAGCAGATAGCTTTAGGGTATTTGGGGGCTCAGTGATCAGGACTTCTTGATAGATGGGACATTATCTAATCTACTGGTTCCTAGACCAGAGTTCTGATATCTGACTTGAGGTTTTTATTTAGGTGTTGTATGGAAATTTGGGGTGCTGCAAGGCATCCTGGTAGAAGTTGGTGTGGGTCTCCTTGGTCCTTTCCAGATCCACCCACAAGATGGCACCAAGATATACCTTGAGGCAAAGCTCCCAAATGCTCTCCAAGAGCAGGCCAAATGCTCCACATCCATCCCCACCGTCCGTGTTTCTTTTTTCTCTCCTTACCTGTTCCTAATTGTCCCTTTGGTCAATTTAAACAGCAAATATTTACAAGGAGACTTTTATATGTTTCCCCAACTGAATGCCAAAATCAAGTCACATACTTGGGTAAAACTGCTCAGGTCCTTTTTTCCCTCAAACCCATAGTGTAGAGCAAAAAATGGTCTGGATTAAAAGCACTATCTAGAGTTTAAAGCCTGACTGCGAGCAAAATGCCTAATAAATTCTCAAGTATCTACAAAAAAAGATTTTCCAAGAAGCTTTTGCTATGAAACTACAACTTTACACACACATACACACTTTAAGGCATGCTTAAAACTTTATTTTTCCGAAGAGCTATTTTTTTCAGAGCACTAAGGTAATCTCTAATAAGAACCATTAACTTCATGACACCTTGAAATATCATGTGTAAAAAAACAGGATCTAGTTCTTAAATATCATATTTATGTATTTGGTACGAGGGACAAATAAAGATTTTCCTGAAACTCTGAAAGATTGCTTCTAAAGGTGAAACTAGAAAATCAATCCATAAAAAATGAGAATAGCCAATTGCAGGGTAACCTAACCCTAAGCTTCTCTTTAAATGTGCCACTGAAATTTAAGAATCCTCAAATCTCAACTGGGGAAATCTGAGGTATAAGATAACTAGAACCTACCTCTCTCCAACCCCTCAAAAAAGAGGCAACTGATCACTATGTATCATCCCGGCAGAATGAGGAGGGTCTACAGGCTGCCAGGGAAGGGGAGCCAGAGGTGGAGAACGCAGTGCTATTTATTCAGCTCCTTCCAGGAAAAACTGAATCCAGCAGGTATAGATGATCCGGATACTGAAAAAAAAAAAAGTTTCCTAACTATAAATTAACAAATGAGCATCCTGCTTCTCTCTGGGAGGAGTCTATTCTAGGCCTATGTATATATGTTGATCATGTTTATATCACACTCTGCACACTTAGACAGCAGTGAGCCTTGTTCAGGAGGGTGTACAGCTGCCTGCCCGCCCACTGCCCACTGCTAAGCATCCTGACTCCAAATGCCAGCCCAGGCCTTACTGGGTTAGCTCATGAACCTCAATGATATCCAAAGGGACTACACTGAGAATCACAACCCACACGATATGATAAATTATCCAGAATCACCCAGTTTCCACAACATGCTACCTGAGACTGGATATATTGGGGGGGGGGTATTTTTTATTTTTTTTTAAAGATTTTATTTATTTATTTATGAGAGAGAGAGAGAGAGAGAGAGAGAAGCAGAGACACAGGCAGAGGGAGAAGCAGGCTCCATGTAGGGAGCCCGACATGGGATTCAATCCTGGGACTCCAGGATCATGCCCTGGGCCAAAGGCAGGCGCTAAACTGCTGGGCCACCCAGGGATCCCCCAGATGGGGGGTTTAAACTGACTTTTCTCCCCTGAAAACCTATGTGTCTTTAGGCAAGTTTTCTCACTTTGCTGAGGACCCTGCCTAGAGAACAGTGATTGTCAAGATTCAGTGAGAGACAGACATGCAGTTCTGCAGGGCACCTGGCCTACGGTCAAGGGCACCATAATGTGTGGCCGTTATTGCTGGTGGAAGGGGATACATGAGCATTCACAATGCCCCTGCTGTAGTTCTAGAGCAATGAGGAAATTCTTACCAGGTGTGGAGGCTCCACACATCGGTTTTGGCAGAAAGCAGGTTTCCAGACCGAATGTTATTTGAGAGAGTCTGCCAGAGTCAAATTGCTCATCCCAACCACCTTCCTGTATCCAACCATCAGACCCTCTGAACACAGTCCACGGCCAGAGGTTCTACTGCTGAAACCATGTCTTTTATGAGCCCTGTGTTAGGAGGGCTACCTAAGTATTCTCTTAACTGACCTACACGGTTTTTCATAAATAACACTGATTTCCTCAAAGCTTCTTTTTGGAATATTTCACTATTAATTATGTCTAATTCTAGATTTCAAATAATTAGCTCTGAAAAATCAAGGAAGAAGTTGTTTCTTAAGTTCCAAGGAAAACAACTTTGGGTTTGAGAGGAGAGGAGAAAGCACAGGGGGTTGAGAGAAGTACACAGCAGGGGTACTCACCCCACCAGCAGAGTGTGAAGCACCCCTGAGGCAGACAAGGCCTTGGGTCCAGAAGATTAGGGATGGATGCTGGAGGGGGAGAATACCGGGAGCCTTGGCCCCCAGCTTCAGATAACTACTGCCTTCGCCCCTTCAATGCAAGTAACAGCAACATCCCAGGCCAGAGGTTTCCTCTGGAGAATGTACTATCCCAGGGCTGCTGCTTCCTAAGGGTTTTAGAACAAAATCTTGACCAGAAGTAATCTGGTATTTACATAGGAAAAATGTATTATTTACATCCTCCAAACTAAATACATTTTTAAGACTTTTTTTTCAGAGCGGTTTTAGGTTTACATCAAAACTAAAAAGTACAGAGATTTTCCTCATATCCTTTACTTTCATACATGTATAGCCCTCCCCATCATCATCATCATCATCATCATCATCACTCACTAGGACGGTACATTTTTTACCAAGGATGAACCCACATGGACACGTCATAATCATCCCAAATCTGTATTTTACCTTAGGCTTCACTCAGTACTGTACATTCTATGGATGTGGACAAATGTATAATGACATGTATCCATCATTAGAACATCATGTGGAGTATTTTCACTGCACTGAAAATCCTCGTTCCACCTCATCATCTCCTCCCCACCCCTGGCAACCACTTATCTTTTTACTGTCTCCACAGTTGTGCTTTTTTCCAGACTGTCCTATAGTTGTAATCATCCAAGTATCGTGCCTTTTCATACTGGTTTTTTCCACTTAGCCAATGCACTTAAGGTTCCTCCACATCTTCTATGGCTTAATAGTTCATTTCTTTTCAGTGCTGAGTAATATTCCATTGTCTGAATGTATTAGTTTATCCATTCACCCACTAAAGGACATCTTGGTGGCTTCTAAGTTTTGGCAGTTATGAATGAAGCTGCTATTAACATCTTTCTGCAGGGTTTTGTGTAGATTTAAGTTTTTCAACTGTTTTGGGCAAATACCAAACAGAAATGGCTAGGCTGTATGATCAAGTCAGTTTAGTTTTGTGAGAAACTACCAGAATGTCTTCCAAAGTGGTCATGCCATTTTGCATTCCCCCGGCACTGTATGAGAGTTCCTGTTGCTCTAACCTCATGAGCACTTGGTGTTGTCAGTGCTCCAGATTCTGGCCATCTAATTAGATGTGTGCTGGGGCACCTGGGTGGCTCAGTGAAGTGTCTGCCTTTGGCTTAGGTCATGATCTCGGGGTCCTGGGATCAAGCCCCATGTCGGGCTCCCTGCTCAGGGGGGAGTCCGTTTATCCTTCTCCTTCTGCCTCTCCCCTTCCCTCCCACCCTTGCTCTCATTAAAAAATAAAATCTTTAATTAATAAATAGAAGATAGATGTGTAGTGGTATCTTGCTTTTAAATTTGTATTTCTCTGATAACATATGCTGTGGAACATCTTTTCCTGTGTTTATCTGCCATCTGTAGATCTTTGGTGAAATGTCTGTTAAAGTCTTTAGCCCACTTTCTAATGAAGTTGTTTTCTTATTAGTAGGTTTTTAAGAGTTCTTTGTATATTTTGGACAACAGTCCTTCATCAGATACATCTGTTGGAGATATCTTCTCCCAGTCTGGGGCTTTCTTTTAATGTTCCTGATATTGTCTTTCACAGAGCAGAAGTTTTTAATTTTAATGCAGTTCTTTTTTTTAATATTAATTTTTAAAAAATTTTATTTATTTATGATAGGCATACAGTGAGAGAGAGAGAGAGGCAGAGACATAGGCAGAGGGAGAAGCAGGCTCCATGCACCGGGAGCCCAACGTGGGATTCGATCCCGGGTCTCCAGGATCGCGCCCTGGGCCAAAGGCAGGCGCTAAACCGCTGTGCCAAAAATAAATAAATAAATAAATAAATAAATAAATAAATAAATAAATAAATAAATAAACAAACCGCTGTGCCACCCAGGGATCCCCTAATGCAGTTCTTCTTATCAATTATTTCTTTTATGGATGTTTTATCTGTTTATTGGTGTTGCATCTAAAAAGGCATTACAACACCCAAGGTAATCTAGAGTTTCTCCTAAGTTATCTTCTAGAAGTTTCATGGCTTTGCATTTTACTTTTAGGTCTCCAATTCACTTTGAGTAGGTTTTTGTGACGAGTGTAAGATCTGTATCTAAATTATTTTTTATGTGGATGTCCAGTTGTTCCAGTACCATATCTTAAAGAGACTATCTTTACTCCATTGTACTGCCTTTGTTCCTTTGTCAAGATCAGGTGACTATATTTACATGGGTCTATTTCTGGGCTCTCTTTTCTGTTCCTTTGATCTATTTGTCTATTCTTTTATCAATATCCCCAAAGTATCCATGAAGTTGAACCAAGGAGAGTTATTCCTCTCCTTTAATACTGTGCTGGCTATTCTGTGACTTTCGCTTCTCCGTGTAAATGTCAGAATCAGTGTGTCAATATCCATAAACTAACTTTGCTGGGATTCTGACTGGGATTGCCGTGAGTCTATATATCAAGTTGGAAAGAACTGACATCTTTACAATATTGAGTCTTCATATCCACAAATACGGAATATCTCCCCATTTATTTAGTTCTTCTTTGATTTTGCCCATCAGAGTTTTGTGGTTTTCCTCATATAGATTATGCACACACTTTATTAGATTTATACTAATAAATGTTGTTTCTTTTTGGGAGTACTAATGTAAATGATATTGTTGTTTATTTTTTAAGTAGGTTCCACACCCAACATGGGGCTTGAACTCACAACCTTGAAATCAAGAGTCACATGCTCTACTGACTAAGCCAGTCAGGCACTCCCAATATTGTGCTCTAAATTTCAAATTCTATTCGTTCATTGTTAGTAAACAGGAAAGCAAAGGTTATATTTTAACCTTGTATCCTGCAACCTTTCTATAATCACGTATTAATTCTGCCGTTAGTTTTTCTGTCAATTATTTTAGATATTCTATATAAATGATGTCATCTGTAAACAAAAAACAGTTTTAGGTCTTCCTTCCTAACTGTACACCTTTTATTTCCTTTTCTTGTCTCATTGCATTAGCAAGAATTTCCAGTATGATGTTGAAAAAGACTGGTGAAAGAAGACACATCACTGACCTACACTTGATCTTGGCAAGAAAGCCTCAAGTTTCTCATCATTAAGTATGATGTTAGCTGCAGGTTCCTAGTTTACTGAGTAAACTATTCCTAGTTTACTGAGACCTTTTTATCATGAATGGGTTTGGGATTCTGTCAAATGCTTTTTCTGCATTTAATGATATGATCATGTGATTTTTCTTTTTTAGACTATTGATGTGATAGGCTATATTAATAGATTTTTCTAATATTGAACCACCAGGCTTGCCTAACTGAGATAAAGCCCACATGGTTGTGGCACATAATTCTTTTTATACTTTTTTCATTGGATTTACTAGTATTTTGTCAGGAATTTTTACATCTATGTTCATGAGAGATATTGGTCTGCAGTTTTCTTGTAATGCCCTTTATCTAGTTTTGATATTAAGGTAACGCTGGCTTCATAGAATGAGTCAGGAGGTATTTTCTCTGCTTCTACTTTCTGAGAGAGACTGTAGAGAGTTAGTATAATTTCTTCCTTAAATGTTTAGTAAAACTCACCAGTAAAGCCTTTTAGGCTTAGTGCTTTCTGTTTTGGAAGGTTATTAATTATTGGCTTAATTTCTTCAATAGATAGCCTATTCAGAGCATCAAGTTCTTTTTTTCAAGATTTTATTTATTTATTCATGAGAGACACAGAGAGAGAGAGAGAGGCAGAGACAGAGGCAGAGGGAGAAGCAGGCTCCATGCAGGGAGCCGGACGTGGGACTCGATCCTGGGACTCCAGGATTATGCTCTGGGCTGAAGGCGGTGCTAAACCACTGAGCCACGGGGGCTGCCCAAGCATCAAGTTCTTATGTGAGTTTTGAAAGTTTGTGTCTTTCAAGGAATTGGTTCATTTCATCTAGGTTATCAAATTTGTGGACACAGAATCATTTATAGTATTTCTTTACCAAGCTTTTAACTTCTATGGAATCTGTAATGAAGCTCCTTCTTTCATTTCTGGTATCAGGAATTTGTATCTGCTTTTTTAGCTAGCCTGGCTGGAGGCTTATCGATTTTACTGATCTATTCAAAGAACCACCTTTTGGTTTCATTAATTTTTCTCTATTGATTTCTTGTTTAAAATTTCACTAATTTCTGCTTTAATTCTTTATTATTTCTTTTCTTCTGCTTATTTTGGATTTAATTTGTTGGGTTTTTTTCCCCAAGTGACCGAAGGTAGTAACTTAGATTATTAATTTTATTTTTTATTTTTTTAAAGATTTCATTTATTCATGAGAGACAGAGAGAGAGAGAAGGGTGGGGGGAGAGACAAAGGCAGAGGGAGAAGCAGGCTCCACGTAGGAAGCCCAACGTGGGACTCAGTCCCGGGTCTCCAGGATCACACCCTGGGCTGAAGGCGGTTCTAAACCACTGAGCCACCCAGACTGCCCTCTTATTTATTTTTTAAAGATTTTATTTATTTATTCATAAGAGACACAGAGAGAGGCAGAGACACAGGCAGAGGGAGGAGCAGGCTCCTTGAGGGGAGCTCGATATGGGACTCGATCCCAGGACTCCGGGACCATGCCCTGAGCTGAAGGCAGATGCTCAACCACTGAGCCACCCAGGTGTCCCAGATTATTAATTTTAGATCAATCTTCTTTTTCAATTACACATTCAATGCTACCAATTTCTAAGCACTTTTGCTGCATCCCAGAAATCTTGGTAAGTTGTATTTAGTTTTCATTTATTTCAAAATATTTTAAAATTTCTTTTTTAACCCATGTTTCATCTCCACATATTTGGGGAATTTCCAGTTATCTTGCTGTTATTGATTTCTAGTTTACTTCCATTGTGGACTAAAAGCAGACATTGTATGGCTTCTACTCTTTCAAATTTGTTAAAGTATTATGGCCCAGAATGTGGTCTATCTTGGTGAATATTCTGTAAGAGCTTGAGGGGGAAAAAACCACATGTACTTTACTATTAGATGAAATAGTTTATACATGTCAATTATATCCAATTGATTGATGGTGGTGTTGAGTTCCATTCTGTCTTTACTGGTTTTTTGTCTGCTGGATAGGTCCATTTCTGAAAGGTGTTGAGGTCTCCTGCCATGATACTGAACTCATCTATTTCTCCTTGCAGTTCTATTAGTTTTTGTCTCATGCAGTTTGATGCTCTGTTGTTGGGTGCATATACATAAAGGATTGTTATGTCTTCTGGGAGAGCTGATCTCTTTATCATCATGTGGTGTCCTTCTGTATCCCTGATAACTTCCCTTACTTTGAAGTCTGCTCTGTCTGAAATTAATATAGCTATATTTGCTTGTTTTTAATTAATGTTACCATGGTATGTCTTTATTTTTAATGTAGATGTCTTTTTTTTTTTTTTTTTTTTTAAGATTTAGAGAGAGAGCAAGCAAGCAGGTGTGCACCTGAGCTGATATCAAAAGTCCAACACTTAACCAACTGAACCACCCAGGTGCCCCTATATGTGTCTTTATAAGTAAAGTGAGTTTCTTGGGGTGTCTGCCTTTGGCTCAGGTCATGATCTCAGGGTCCTGGAGTTGAGCCTCATGTGGGGCTCCCCGCTGAGCAGGGAGCCTGCTTCTCCCTCTTTCTGCTCCTGCTGTCTCTCTCAAAGAAATAAAATCCTTTAAAAAAATAATAATAAAGTGAGTTTCTTGTAGACAACATAGTTTCTTTCTGATATTTACTATATAAATCTTGTCAAACTCTTGGAGGCAAACCTCACAATACTGTGGGGCCCCCCTCATACCACAGTCCCTCAGAACATTCTAATTCTCTCAGAGTTGTCTGCACCAAGCCTCCAGTAATTCACAGATTACAGTTCAGGTTTTCCTACCCCAGCATTCCTGAACGGCTTCTACTCAAGAGCCTCTGGGAAGCAGTGAGTCCCTGCATTTGCCTAGCTCTCCAATCTTGGGGGTACTGTGTCTTCCCCTATGGATTTAAGAGTTGTTGATTTTTCAGTCTCTTCAGCTTTTTACTTATTGTTAGGATAAAATGTTGATTTCCAAGCTCCTCATGAACAGAACTAGAAACTAGAAGTCTAATACGTTTTCAACAAAATTATATGCAGGAAGTCTCAGATTACAGTCCAAATACACTTGTTCAAACAGCAAGTAGTCATAATTGCATAAGCATTTTGGAAAGCATGGAGTGTCAAAGGGGATATGCAGCTTCCAAAACTGCCAGTGCACATAGGGCATCCCAGCACCATCCTCCATGGGGCCACTGCCTTCCTTTGGAAGTCACAGGAGAGCAGGCAAACTGTTCTTTTGAGTGCATTCAAAGCAACCACTCCCCCTCCCCATAAAAAAAATAAGGATATTTTTAATTTCCAAGTTTTTGTCAAGAGCAAAATTAATGCAATGCAAACTGGAACTAAGTAATACATTTTAACAAGCTAAAGTAATTTTGTTACATAAACTAATTCATTTATTATAGGCTAATGCTGTTCCAAGTAGTGGGGCTTCTACTGGTCTTTCAACTACAGTTGTCTGAGGCTGACTTTACTGTGACAGCAGAAGTGGCCCAGGCACCACCTTACACCGTCTTCATGCAGGAAAAACAGTGCCAGATCCCCATAGCTCATCGTTTCATCTTGGTTTTGCTACAGAAGTAGCAAGTGTACTTGGCATGCTGGCTCATTTCCATCTCTTCACCATTTTCCTGAGGGAGACACCAAAACGAGTGCCCTATTTACCTACGATTCCGCCCTTCTTGGTGTTTAGCCAAATAACAGCAAACTAGGTCTGAGCCTGAGCGGAAGAGATGCTCATGCTCTGCACGTGCAACCTCTTGTCAAGAACCACAATATTTGACAATTAGAAAGTGATGTTTTAAGCATTTTACATCCTAACGTGCTAGAATGTTATTTATGTATATGGCTTTAGTAAATTTCAGTTATGCTTTAGGAAGCAGGTTGGGGGTTTTGAGTTGACTTACGATGAATTATAAAATTTTCCCATTTAAGAGTAAGTAATGGCTCCAAGTCGAAAATTTCACTTAGGGCACATGCTGTTCAGGAACTAATTACCAAGGTTAAGCCAAAAATGCCTGTACCTGCATACCCTATGACCCAGAAGTGAGAATTTGAGATCTATTAACAAAGATCTGTAAGGGGTTATATGCAAAAATGTTTGTCCAGGGTTATTCGAAGCGGCAGAGCTGCAGACAATATGGGTATATCTAACTGGGAAAGAGTAATATGATGAATCCTTTTTAAAAAAGATTTAATTTGTTTATTTGAGGATACGAGAGAGAGCACAAGCAGGGAAGAGGCAGAGGGGCAACCAGACTCCCTGGCCTGGTCTGACCTGGGGCTCCATCCCAAGACCCTGGGATCATAACCTGCACTAAGGCAGACGCTTAACCAACTGAGCCACACAGGTGCCCCAGTAATATGATAAATCTTAAATACTTATGCTAAGTGAAAAAGAAAAAAAATCATGAGATCTATAATACCATTTACAAAATTACAAATACATAAGCCCTCAAAAATACATACTTTACAATACCACACAAAAACGAAATAACATACATTAAACACATTAGAATGATTATGTACAGTTGGCAGGGAGAGAAAAGGAGAATCAGATGAAGACCACCAAACTAAAAAAAAAAGTGAGGAACCGTCAGAGATAGGCAAGGATTTCTTAAACATAAAAAGACTAATAAATTAGATTTTAAAATTAAGAACTTCTGTTCATTAAAGGACCCTACTAAGGGAGTGAAAAGATAAGCTACAGAATGGGAGAAGGTATTTGCAAAACATATGACTGACAAAGGGCTCGTGATATGTAAAGAACACCTAAAGATCCAGAAGTAAGGAGACCAACCAGAGGGAGCCTTGCACAGCCAGGTGATGCTAATCTGTTAAGATCTGACAGGGTTTGTATTTCCCTGATGGCAAGTGATGCAGAGCATTTTCTCATGTGCATGTTGGCCATGTCTATGTCTTCCTCTGTGAGATTTCTCTTCATGTCTTTTGCCCATTTCATGATTGGATTGTTTGTTTCTTTGCTGTTGAGTTTAAGAAGTTCTTTATAGATCTTGGAAACTAGCCCTTTATCTGATACGTCATTTGCAAATATCTTCTCCCATTCTGTAGGTTGTCTTTGAGTTTTGTTGACTGCATCCTTTGCTGTGCAAAAGCTTCTTATCTTGATGAAGTCCCAATAGTTCATTTTTGCTTTTGTTTCTTTTGCCTTCATGGATGTATCTTGCAAGAAGTTACTGTGGCCAAGTTCAAAAAGGGTGTTGCCTGTGTTCTCCTCTAGGATTTTGATGGAATCTTGTCTCACATTTAGATCTTTCATCCATTTTGAGTTTATCTTTGTGTATGGTGCAAGAGAGTGGTCTAGTTTCATTCTTCTGCATGTGGATGTCCAATTTTCCCAGCACATTTATTGAAGAGACTGTCTTTCTTCCAATGGATAGTCTTTCCTCCTTTATCGAATATTAGTTGACCATAAAGTTCAGGGTCCACTTCTGGGTTCTCTACCAGATACCACCTCACACCAGTGAGAATGGGGAAAATTAACAAGGCAGGAAACAACAAATGTTGGAGAGGATGCGGAGAAAAGGGAACCTTCTTACACTGTTGGTGGGAATGTGAACTGGTGCAGCCACTCTGGAAAACTGTGTGGAGGTTCCTCAAAGAGTTAAAAATAGACCTGCCCTACGACCCAGCAATTGCACTGTTGGGGATTTACCCCAAAGATTCAGATGCAATGAAACACCGGGACACCTGCACCCCGATGTTTCTAGCAGCAATGGCCACAATAGCCAAACTGTGGAAGGAGCCTCGGTGTCCATCGAAAGATGAATGGATAAAGAAGATGTGGTCTATGTATACAATGGAATATTACTCAGCCATTAGAAACGACAAATACCCACCATTTGCTTCAACGTGGATGGAACTGGAGGGTATGATGCTGAGTGAAATAAGTCAATCGGAGAAGGACAAACATTATATGTTCTCATTCATTTGGGGAATATAAATAATAGTGAAAGGGAATATAAGGGAAGGGAGAAGAAATGTGTGGGAAATATCAGAAAGGGAGACAGAACATAAAGACTCCTAACTCTGGGAAACGAACTAGGGGTGGTGGAAGGGGAGGAGGGCGGGGGGTGGGGGTGAGTGGGTGACGGGCACTGAGGGGGGCACTTGACGGGATGAGCACTGGGTGTTATTTTGTATGTTGGTAAATTGAACACCAATAAAAAAATAATTTATTAAAAAAAAAAAAGAAGTGACAGGGTAATTCAGCCCTCTGAGTCAGAATTCAACTAGGAAAAGAAAGCAGCTTATCAGTGATTGTTAAATTCCAGCAATTTTGTAAGAATGCAAGTAAGCAAAAAAAAAAAAAAAAGAATTAAAAAAAATAATTCAAGTAAGCAGGAAATTTGAACATTTTAAATTTTATAAAACATATAAACAAATGTCACTGGCTAAAGTCTCTTCTATTTTAAGAGTTCTTGAGAGAAAATGGAAAAAGCAGCATCCGCATCTACAATTTGTATATCTACAAGGGGGAAATGAGTTACTTATGCAACTACTACACAGTAGAAAGCTTTGTTTCCATAGAGATTATGACACAACTGATTTAGGCCTTAAATTAGAATATTCCGATTTGAATGGAGAAATGATCTTTTTGTCTAAATGAATAGTGTATTCAGTGTGAATAAAAGCTCCGCACATCTGCTGATATCATTTCCTCTTTACTTCGGTAATAATAATGAGAATACATCCATACAAGTCCTAAAAAGGAATTCAGACACCCGAAAATTTCACAAGTGCCTGAAAATATATAGAGAATGACATCTTTCTACAGGATGTACAAAAATACTGACCATAAAGAACATAAAACATTTCAAAGTATCTTTCTGCTCACTTCACAACTATTACACTTAACCATTCTCTTGTATTATTAACTAAACAACAAGACGAAAGTCAATTCTGTCTACCTTCTGTCACTACTACCTGAATTCAACAGATAAACTGTAGACTGTGGGGGGTGGGGAGAGAGAGGAACACTTGCAATTATTAATCCAAAGTCACAAAAACATCAGAATGTTAAGTTTCAAAAGGAAGTGGAATGATACATAAATCGAGTACATATAAAATCCTTCAGGGGATCACACTGCCCTGGACAAAGCCTGGACTCTGACGTGGCATTCAAGGTTCTTATAGTGTTTGAAGCCTAAGCTTCAACGGCCCTAACAACTCAGGACCTCCTGAGAGCCTGAGTCTCTTACTACTATGCCATTCTTGTGGCTCACTGAGCATGGCACAGTCCTGCTTTCTTCCTCTTCTCCCCTAATTCTTCCTCATATTTCAAAACTCAAACAAACATGCTATGCCTGTGGCCCCAACCTCCATCTGGACGAGGGGCCAAGCCTATGTGTTCCCAAAGTTATCCTGGGCTTATTTTCATCACAGTGGAATTTCATTCCCTTACTTCCTCTGCTAGGCTGAGCTTGAGTTCTATTCACTTTCATAAAATTGGAACCTAAACAAATGCAGTGCTTAGTAACTACTGAATAATTGAAATCCCCAACATTTCCTCATGTTTTGATAATAAATGTTCCTAAAGGAAATATCCAAGAAGAAAGAATAAACAAATCCCACATGATAGAGTAAAATGAAGAATGACTACATTTCCTGATTGGCTTATATTATAAATCATTCTGTTCTTTTTCTAATTCACTGTGAAATCCTCTCCAGCCAAATGGATATTCTAATTCATTCTCAAAGGTCTCCACAGAAATGATATAATCTTTAATTTTGTTACAGTTGAGTATATTCTCAATAAGCCAAATTTTTCAAAGTTGTTTGATTAGCTTCTTGCTTTGTTGCCTCTCTGAACATTTTAGCACCCTACATCAATTGCTGTTTTCAACCACATTTTCTTTAGCTATCATAGAAAGTGCCTGACCTCCTTTTTAAAAAAACCTGTTTTCCATTTAAATTATAACATATAACTAGAAGTGAAAAACAGTATTGGTTTTGAGCATACATAACTGAACCTGAAAATAAAGCATGATGCACAAAAAACAGGAAGCGAGCCTTCTAGTTCAACCAAAGACACAATTTTCATATAAAAATGTCAGGCTATGACCATGTGATTTTGTAGAAAAATCTGTATGACAAATAACAAATAAAAGCAAAAAATGTAAAGATTAATACATTTTGGATGTATATCTATATACCCTCAAAATGTCTTTACATATTAAGCTAAAGGAAACTTCAATATCATGCTGATTTAATAGTGTAAGAAATTTTCCCAATAAAAAGACTTATTAGAATGGAAAAACTCTCAAACATACACAGTAGTAATAAGAAAT
This sequence comes from Canis lupus familiaris, assembly GCF_011100685.1. Lineage (NCBI taxonomy): Eukaryota > Metazoa > Chordata > Mammalia > Carnivora > Canidae > Canis > Canis lupus. The sequence continues at coordinate 54,757,288 of NC_049224.1, read as the reverse complement.
AAATCTAAAACATGAAATTCTAATTACACTCAGAAAATGAAATGAGGGCAGACCACTTCTGCAAGTGGCTGGTTTCACTTATTACATGTTAATTTCCCCTAAATAGTTTCCGGGACACACAGATTCCCAGCACACTGAAAACCCCTCAAGAGAACGATGGTGCAGGGCTGGTCTGCAGAGCTAGCTGAATCTACCAAATCATATGCCTGAAGAAAGACTGGTAGCAGGGGCAACAAGAAGTCTGAATATGTAGTTTTGTGTTTATCACCTCTAAGCTTTGATTAGCTCTATTGACTCTGAGGTAGGGCAATCACTTGGGGGCATCTGAACTGCGGTGGGTCTAAGGACAGGGCCCCCATAAAGAATCACTGAAGCCTCGGTGTCCATCGAAAGATGAATGGATAAAGATGTGGTTTATGTATACAATGGAATATTACTCAGCCATTAGAAATGACAAATACCCATCATTTGCTTCAACGTGGATGGAACTGGAGGGTATTATGCTGAGTGAAATAAGTCAATCGGAGAAGGACAAACATTATATGTTCTCATTCATTTGGGGAATATAAATAATAGTGAAAGGGAACAGAAGGGAAGGGAGAAATGTGTGGGAAATATCAGAAAGGGAGACAGAACGTAAAGACTCCTAACTCTGGGAAACGAACTAGGGGTGGTGGAAGGGGAGGAGGGTGGGGGGTGGGGGTGAATGGGTGACGGGCACTGAGGGGGGCACTTGACGGGATGACCACTGGGTGTTATTCTGTATGTTGGTAAATTGAACACCAATAAAAAATAAATTTATTATTATTAAAAAAAAAAAAAAAGAAGAATCACTGAAGCGCTTCCCAGCAGAATCCACTCCCAGAGGTTTATGTGCTTGGGGACATCTGACTCAGTAAAGGGAGCTTGGTAGTAAATGACAGTGCATGAAATAAATCTGGGCAAGGTTTTGCCTCCATTGCCCTGTTGTACACATAAGATTCTGATATTCTAGTAAGCCAACAGTTTCCTTCCATAATTGGAAGGTTGAATATGCAGGACTCTTCTTGCAGGGTAACCAAAAAAAAGTGATTTTTAAGTCATTTTCCCACTTTAAACCTGTTTAATGGAAATAGCACTTCCTCCATGCTTAAGACAAATGTCATAAAATTTCTGTCCATTCTTTCTCAACACAAAGCCCCCAGAATTGCATTTTGTTAGTTTCTGAAGGCTGCCATAACAAATGACCACAACCCAGGTGGCTTAAAACACACAAAGTTATTTCCTCACAGTTCAGGAGACTAAAGGTCCAAAATCAAGGTGGAGGCGGGCTGATTCATTCCAGAGGCTCTGAGGGAGAAAGCAGCTCTCCTAGCTGCTTCATACTCTCTCCTAGCTCCTGATGGTTGCCAGAAATCTCCGGCAGTCCTTGGCTTGCAGCTGCATCACCCCAAATTCTGCCTGTTGTCACATGGACTTCTTAGAAGGACGCTCGTCATTGGATCAAGGGCCCAGCCTAATCCAGTATGACCTCATCTGAACGGATTCCATCTGCAAAGACTATTTCCAAATAAGGTCCCATTCTGAGGTTCCAAGAGACATTAATTTTTGGAGGACACTATTCAACCTGGTACACTCTTTAAGTCACACAAACAGCTTTAATTAAGTCATTAAAATGATTAATCTACTTCATTTACATAGAGATCAAATTAGGCAAAACTATAGTAATGTTTGTGGGGGGTAGGGGGTGGCAGAGAGAACACAAGAAGGCCTTATAGGGTCCTGGAATGTTCTATTTTCCAGGATCTGTGTGCTGGTTACATTTACAAGAATTCATCAAGTTGTACACTTAGGATTTCTGCATTAACTTTCAAAAAGCGTTTACTTTAAAAAGAAAGCAATTTGTCCAATATCTTAACAGCACTTCAGTTTTCATCTGAAGACTTCTCTCCACCAGCAAGGGCTGGTTGCAGGGGCAGCATGCCTCTGGAGAAAGGGGGGTGGCTGCCTCTCTCTCCCTCACTTCCTCCCCCACTTGCTAGCTGCTGTTTGAGGCAGGGAGCGTAGGAAAGGGCCAGAGAGAAGTAAGTTCTCACTTGCCTGGAACCATTACATGATCTCTCACTGTTGGAGGCTGATGGATTTTTAAAGCTTTTCTCTTTCAGAACATTTTCGTGGGTTCTTTGGAGATTCTCCTTCTGTGTCCTTAGCCCTGCAACTGCTTTAGATGGGCAGTGCCTCTCTTCCAGCTGGTTTTCCCCAATCCTCCCTTACAGTGCATACGGCACAGCCTTTAGTGCAGGGGTCCCCTCAGCCTGGTCAGCTAACATCTTAGCAGGAAGCCTTTGAGAATGACCCTATATCAACATTCTACCTAGATCTGGCATCTGCCCAAAGCCAAGTTGTGCTCACAGCTCTGCTCTGAGTTGCTTAGTGGGAGGGAAGGTTGGTATATTCACGTTCAAGTCCACTGTGCTTTCAGGTGAAGTGGCTCTGTGTGGATGACATGAGCCCTTTGTCCTCTAATGTCTGGGGTGCTTCCTGTCTGAGCCTCCATTTTACTTACAGGCAATTTTGAAGAAAGCATCCTCATTCACTGTTCAGATGTGTATCAAGAGCAGGAGTCTCTGAATGGATACAGAATGAAGAGCCAATGGGAAGCAGGAGGAAGAAAAGGACTGCTGTGAAAAGCAGAGGAATCTGGGTGGCCACCAAGGTGAACAGGAGGTAGACCATGAGGAAAGTAACAGATCTTCCGATCTTCTTGCAAGTTGGCAGGGCTGATATTCCTCCTGCATTGCATGTTTGTTGTTCAATCCAGCACCCTCAGCCAGTTCTATGAACTCTAGTACTAAGTAGTCTACTAGGCCTACTTTCAGCATTGTTGAGTTTTCAACCTTGGAGAGTCAAGTTGAAGATTTGGGAGGGTGGTATTAAAGACTGCTAAATGCCATTTAAACTAGAATCCTCATGTACACTGCCATCTGTTATATACACACATTAATTTTTATGAAACCATGGATTAAATAGTAAATAAGGCTTTGGTTCTGCTGGTGAAACAAAGAATGCCACTGCACACACATGAAAGGACTAAATATTTTAACACTTCAGGATGAGAGCCTGTTTATGTTTCAGGAGCTTCCAAAAACAAAATATCATATTTTCCTGGTCCTCAGTGATAGCTTTTTTTTTTTAAGGTTTTTTTTTTTTAAGGTTTTATTTGAGAGTGAGAGAGTATACACAAGCAGGGGGAGGGGCAGAGGGAGAAAGAAAGAATCTCCAGCTGACTCAGCATTGAGTGTGGACCCCAACACCATGACAGAAGCTGAAAGCAAGAGTCAGATGCTCAACCAGCTGAGCCATGAGCCATCCAGGCACCCCAGCCCAGTGGTAGGTTGTAAGGACTTCACCACCAAAAAAAAAAAAGAACTTCACCAAAACCTCCCACATAGTATTCAAGTTAAGTAACAATGTAGCCTTTTCTTTTTTAAAATTTCACTCATTAGTTTGGGATTTTTAATTTCTTCAAAGGAAGGAAGATAATCACCTTAAACCAACACTTCATTGTAGCTGGCTGAGTGGAAACAAATAGTATAAAGTGAATATCCAGAAGTGAGATAGTATTTCTGTGACTTCAATGCTCTTGAACATTAAGTTGCCTCTTCTGTTATAGGGACCTGTATTAGTGGAATAAGTGGTTTGACTTCCTGATGACCAAGCTTCTGGATGCCATCTTGTGACCTCCAATTCCCATTTATATTTATTGATAGAACAGATATTGACCTTAGTTCTATCAATTATTTTTCTTGCCTTTTTTTAAAGATTTATTTATTTATTTATTCATTCATTCATTCATTCATTCATTCATTCATTCATGAGAGACAGAGAGAGAGAGGCAGAGACACAGGCAGAGGGAGAAGCAGGCTCCATGCAGGGAGCCTGACATGGGACTCGATCCCGGGTCTCCAGGATCACGCCCGGGCTGAAGGCGGCGCTAAACGGCTAAGGCACTGGGGCTGCCCTGTTGCTCTTTTAAATGACTGTTTTCCTTTGGTGTATTTTGATATTTAAGATGGTTTATATTTTTATCTAGTGGTTACTTTTATTAATATTTATAAACCTTTCCTTTGGTAATTTCTACTTAATTCCCTATAAGGAATGATGGGATTAAGGTATTTTCTTCTCCCACACCATCCCTCCACAACACTAGTTTAGCCGATTATATCCTCTTTTCCTGTCTAGCTTTGTACTCCTAAATATACTTACACCTCTATTAGCTTATCTGTTAGTTCTAAATGATGCTCTTTGAATCCTAGCTATTAAAGATAAGGGAAGAATATTTTTACTTACCACCCAAATCTAGCTGGTTAGATAATTTCCCACTGTCAGGTTACATAACCTTTACATTCTGTTCTATTGCACTACTCTTCATATTTGTTTTAATAACCTACAATTAAACAGACTCTGTGCTCATCACCAGTTCTTTTGCTGTAGTTTCTCTAGTGATCTTTTGAGGGACTGAAGTTTATTTTTGACTAGATTCCTCAGGAAGGATTCGTGGGAACAATCTTCTCAATATCTTCTGTTAAAAAACTCGTCTTTTTTTTTTTAAACAATTTTGCTGAATATAAAATCCCTGAATATAAAATCATACTCACTCTTCTGAAGGATTCTGTCAGTGTTCCCTCGTGTTGATGAGGAGATGAAGCAGCCACAATCTCCCCTCTCACAAATGAGTTGATCTTTCGGCCTAGCTGCCCAAATAATTCTTTACATTTGCAGCCCCAAACGTCACATTTCTGGGCACCCGAGTGGCTCAGTTGGTTAAGCGGCCTACTCCTGATTTCAGCTCAGGTCATGATCTCAGGGTCCTGAGATAAAGCTGCCCCCCTCCCCCAGTCACCCTGCTCAGTAGGGAGTCTACTTGAAATTCTCTCTCCCTCTCCTTCTGCCTCTCCCCAACCCTCCCCCCAACACTCTCTCTAAAATAAATAAACCTTTTAAAAATCATCAGCAAGGGGCGCCTGGGTGGCTCAGTCAGTTAAGCGTCTGCCCTCAGCTCAGGTCATGATCCTAGGGTCCTGGGATCGAGCCCCTGCGTCATCGGGTTCCCTGCTCAGTGGGGAGTCTGCTTCTCCCTCTCCCTCTGCCCCTCCCCCAATTTATGCCTGGGCTCTCTCTTTCTCAAATTAAAAAAATATCAACAACAAAAAAAGCCCTTCACATTTCTGTTCCCTGCCTCAGGCAATTTTTGTACCCTTCATTTGCATCTGCCATTCACTAACTCTTCGTCACCATTTCTATTTCACTTAGCTCACCTACTCCATTCCTGTTTTCTATATTGCTGTCTTACATCACTTTCAACATTGCCTCCCTGTCTTTGATGGTTTTCTTCTTCTTTTCCTTCACTGTCTTTCCTGGACTCAAGTTTCTTTTCCTATTGGCTTGTCAGTTCTTCCCTGAGCTTCTGTATTTCTTTTTTTGTGCTCTAGTTCTTTGTATAGGTGGATTGACTTTTTTTCAATTTGTGAAATATTTAGTCATAATTTTCATTTGTTCTGTGTCAGTGTTTTTCTAGTGAGTGTTATTCACCGTTTTTTTTTTTTCATGTTTCCTTTATCATTTTTTCTTGTAACTATGTTTGACTAGGCCCTAAACTGGTCCATTCTTTGATCACTCATTCATTCTTGAAGGCAGTTTTTCCTAGACCAGTTACTTGAAGATTCATCTGGAAGGATGGCTGGAGCCATATTCAGGGGAATAGGAGACTGCTTTCTTTTTCTGGCAGGACTGTATATATGTGCATATAAGGTGTGGGAAGGTGTTCTTTAGCTTCTCTCTGTCCCTAACCAAAAGGGACAGGCAGCTGCAGGGCCTTAGCACTCTCCTTCCCACCATCACAGATCAGGCTGCTCCCTACATACGTTACTTGTGTAAATCCTCATTCAATCTCCAACCTCCTCTGTACCTTAAAATCAAACTGGATCTGGTGCAGTTTCTGCCACCAGCCTGTGTACACCTTTCCATTCAAACAAAACATTTTGGCTTTGAAACCCATGGTGTATTTCTCATCTTGGAAAACGTTATTTGCTACACGCTGTTTTTTTTATTTTTTCCTTTTCCTCAGATCTATGGCTGTGTCTTCTGTTCACTTCCTCTTACACTCCTGGTCAATCTTTCAAAGACTCTTTCCATTCCTTTTCTGGCTTGGGGTACCACACATCTGATTTCTTCAAAGACAGTGTCTTTATTTCTGTTTCTTCTTCTCCTAGTTTCCAGGGATGATTCCAGGAAAGGAGAGAGAAAGGAGGACTTTAGCATGTTCAAATCTTAAGTTCTACTTTTTTTCCCTCCAAAAAGAAAATAGCTTTATAATTTCTTTGATTATAAAGTAACACATGGCACTCCAAAATCCAGACAATACAGAAAGGGTACAGAGAAAAAATAAAATAAAAAGGTTTTACCTGAAATCTCATCAGTCTAAAAAAAAATCCCTGTTAACATAGACACACATATCCTGATACATATAAATCTACCTTATCCTGTGCTTCCCCCCCCCACTTAAAACTGAGTATTTTCTTGGAAATACAGATCTAAAATATAATTTTAATAGCGACATTATATTCACAATGAACTTCCTTTTAACTAAGAGTATCATGAGGCACTGTAGTGCTTAAACTTTAAAATAAACAATCCCATAAACCAGAAGTCATGCCCCCTCAAGATCAAATTTTCCACATTTTAAAACGTTTCCTTGTAAATCAGAGAAAATGAGGGGTTTATTCCACAGGCCTTTAGAAATAAAACAAGCAGGCCTAGGTCTGTAAAAACTAGGTAACTAAGGGTTCTCTTGAAAAGTTACGTTTTCCATGACCTTTGTTCCCTGTATAATAAATACACTGTATTTTCCTGGTTTCTCATTTACAAGACAGAGAAAATCCAAACAAGTCTTATACTAAGGACGAACAATCTCTACAGGTTATTAAATCAGGAAGACAGTGAGGAGAATTACAGACTGCTCCTCTTATAACTAGAGGTGAGCTTGTACTAGGGCATCAAACAAGGGACCATGTGCAAATTGCCTGCAGTATATGAGTTTTCACTAAACTGTCTTTTCTAATCTATTTCCTTAATTAATAGAGACTTAGAACTACACAAACACTGAAACTCAAAGCTGGTTGTAGCTGTGAAGATAGAAAACATTCTGTTCTTTCTCTCAGCAGACACAGAAACAACTTTTTCAATGAAATATCCCCTACACAAATGAGCAAACCTCCAGATGGCTATGTACTGGCATGTGCCACGGAACAGGCTATAAGTGAATGTTATTCACAAAAACATTCCAACAAATGTTTGAATATAGCCCTTAAGTTAGGATATGCCCCCTATAAAACTGGCTTAACAATGGATTCAATAAGCAGTCAGGCACGAGAAGAAGTGCACAAGAGAAGGCCAGAAACCAGTGATTTATTCATAGTAATCAAGCCATTACCAACAACAGTAGCATGTAGCATTTGGATGTTTCCTATGTACTAAAACAGCATCTAAACTTTCCATCAGTCCTATAAAGTGGGAACTGTTATCATTCATAATTGGGAAACAGAAGCTCAGCAAGGTTAACCTACTGGTCAGTGACATCACTAGGAAGTGAGGATGTGGGTATCTAGACCCCTAAGGCCCATGCTTGTCTCTGCACTATACTGCCTCGTATGCTTAACAGCTATGGAAACTCAGAAAAAGGGACAGTGATTTTGACCAAGACAGGCAGAAAGGCAGGAATCAGGCTGGGTCTGGAAAGGCAGGCAGGACCTGGACAAGTAGAGACGCACAGAAAGGTCTGTGTGAGCAGAAGCAACAGAAGAGGAAGGCTGACGCAGAATCTCGGACAGCCACATGGATGGGGCTAATTATAACCCTCTTCTCATCCATCTGGCAAAACTGTGTTACAGAAACTGGAAGACAAGATACGTGAGACACAAAGATAGAAGTCTAGCCCCAGCTCTGCCTCTCAATATATGGCCTTTGGGGAGACACTTCACACTGAGCCTCATTATAGTCTCCAGGTAAGAACTGTAATGCACTATCATGTTCAGGTGTAGGTAATAATATGTTATCATTTATAATCTTCTAATATACATAGATTTCCTTTTGCAAGGAAGACATGAGGTAGCTATCCAATTGGCAGGTATGGATATGAAATTGTCATCCATTCCTTCACTTCAACAAATATTTAAGGGGTACTTTTTAGGCACTAAATGTATACCAAATGCTGAAGTTCTAGAAATAAAAATATGGATCCTATCTCCCAGATGCTAAATATAGAAGGATAGAAAAATATAAACAAATAATTACAACACTTTGTGAATGTTTAACAACAAATGCTTGTACAGAGTGTGAGTGCGAAGTGACTGATTAACTCCACCCGGCAGGTGTGGGGGTGGTCACCAGTTTTCAGAAGAGGGACACCTGCTGAAACGAGTCTGGAAGGAAATGCAGGGCTGTGCCAGGTAAGAAGGGGGCAAGGGGCATTCAGGAACACTCAATGGCTAAGTGGGATTGAGATGGAAGATTCCATAGCAGAGGAGGCAGCAGAGGGACTAAGATCAGATGGCAGAGGCCCGAGCAACCAGCAGCGCTGCAGTTAGGTGAGCACTTGTGCCCGGGCACAACTACCAGGTGAAAACCGTAGATGGATTCCACAGGCAGATCTGATCAGGGCCAGCACCGGAGTGTGTGGCTCTGGCCACAGAAGGAACCCAGGCTGGCTCGGGGACACGGTGGCCAGGAAGGATACTGCGAGGCCCCTGGGCCAGACACCACGAGGCCCTGAAGATCATCCACAGGATGACAGGCCTCAGGTGGAGTCCACACAGCCATCCTCAGCCAACTCTAGGCCACCAGGTGAGAGAGGAGAGAAGAAAAGGTGGTGAGGACTCCAAGGAGCAGAATGAAAGCGGGTCCTTGGAGGTCACAGGGGCACGAGCTCAGCGGGAGAGGGAACTACACCAGTGCCAGCCTGCAGGCTGAGTTCTCCCACAGCCTCGTCCTTTTCCACCTCTGCCCTGGCAGCAGCAGGGCTGGGGGAGGGTGGGGACACAGCCCTGTGTGAGGGGAACACGGCATGCAGACCCCCAGCCCTGGGACCCCAGGGGACGCAGCCGGGGTGGGGGGCTTGGGGCAAACCTCTTCCTCCCCTAGACCACCTCGGGTGAGACACTGAGGCCAGGGCTGCTGCCTTGCATGTGAAGGCAACAGGTGGCTGACCCAGGGCTTCGGACTTGGTCACCTGGTACCCCTCTCCTCCAGACCTGTGTGGGGAAAGCAGATTCCAGCTGTGGAGGCTGTTGGCTGCAGCTGGAAGGCCATACCTGATACAGCCCAGCACTCAGGGATGCATTAAGACGGCCTGTGCAGCTTCAAAGAAAGGCCCTGGGCTCAGGCCTGGCAGGGATCCTGTGAAGCCAAGTCTGGCAAGAGAAAAATGTTTCTATCACCAATTTTACAGACTGTTTTACCATTGTACCTTCTCATAATTTTACTCAGCATCACCAGAACAATTCGAGTGGAGGAAAAAAAGAAATAAATGGAAATAAAATGCTGTATATTTGGGAGAAGATGAAGGATAGAAGGCAAAATGTAAAGAATAAGTCCAGAAAAGGACCTTTGGTTAAAAAAAAATTATCTCTGCTAATTTGTGAATGATGCTCCAAAGTTTAAATTAAAAAAAAGAAAAAAGAAAAAAGAAAAAAGATCCATGAGGCCAGAATAGCTCTGATGGAGTCTGAAGCAAATACATTATAGAAGAAGGGAAAGACAGTAAAAATAGGAAATGTCAGTTTCTGACTATAGCCAACATTAATTTGAGAAAATAACTTTTAATGGAAACTTGGGTCATTAAAAAATTCTGGCTGGAGGGGATCCTACTACCTATGGTTAAAATAAGAAAAGTGACAAAATATGTCAGTTATTATTAACAAAAAATTTCAAGGCTGGGCTGCCTAAACGAATTGCCAAAATTATATGCTCTCTGGAGACTTCTGCATGGTCGTCAGTTTGATGAGTATTTTTTTTTTATTCCTTACATCCCTCTCCTCAAAGACTACTTTTTGCCATCATCAGTCCTTTTTTGTGGACTAAATTTAACTCTGTATTTACAAGTCCTAAGGATGTGCACTGAAATAAGCCGCATGCAAAAGAAGATTAAAAATAAGATTGTGCTTAATGCTCTCATGATAACTACAGTTGATTGAAAAGGACGAAGCAAATCCCCAAGACAGTAGAAGGGAAGCCTCTGCTGTGCTGGCAGGTGTAAGGGAGGATCAGGTAGGAGATGGGATCTGAGATGGGCTTTGAAAGGCAGAGGCAGGTTTTTAAGGCAAAGAGGCTAAAAGGAGGTTACAACCCAAATAAGTCACACAATTAAAAGCAAACAAGGAATGAGCTTTTACCCTGTCACACTGTCAAACAGTAGGAACAGATAACACTTCCGGGAGTAGTATAAACTGGTACATTTGTAAAGGACAATTTAGCCGGCCAGATACAATTTTTTAAACATTCACGTTGATTCAGCAGTTCAATTTACATGTACATCTAAAGAAAAATCATGCTATTCTGTAGCACTTGCATATATTACATACTCAAAAAAATGTTATTAACTTAGGAACAATATAAGAATTCTCACGTTGTGGGAATAAGAAGATTTAGTTGTATGGATGTTCACCACAACATTATTTATAACAGACAAATGTCAGCAAGTGGTTAAATACTACCCCCATAAAATGTAATAGCATGAAGTGTTTCCAGTAGTGCAATATGGTAATTGACATGGAATGTCAATTTTAAAAGCAGATTTCAGAAAAATGTACTTTATGTAAAAGCCCACCATTTGTTGTTGTTGTTTAATGTATAGATATATCCTCAGAAAAATGACAGGAAAGATCAAACAAAAATCAGTGATTTCCTCTAAGCATAAAATAGCAGATAATTTTTATTTTACTTTTGCTTATTTGTGTTTTCTAGAGTGAACATGTATAATTTTCAAATTAAGAAATAAAAACATGGAATTATGTAAATTTTCTAAGATATGTGAGTAAAACTTCAGTCTTTTTATAACACTATTCCACAAAAGGTGCTGTGGGATACAATGTTTTATAAGATGACAGTGAATGCCACTGCTTAGTCATCTCTACACATTTCTTTGAAAGGGTAGAAATAACTACAGGGAGGAAAGAGAAGAGGGCAGATCATTTTAGCAAACCCCAATCTCAATTTTTCATTTTGGTTTCAATACTGATGTGGGACACCTCTCCTGAGACTGTTTTACTTCAAACACCACCTTCCTCAGAGATGGCTAGCTTTCTCTCTGCTGTGGCTCATTCTTCAGCCTCCAGATCCTTAAATATTTCCTGATCATCTGCAAAGAGAAGTATGCTCTTTTCATTTCACATCTGTTTGCAACTTGTTAGGGAAACCGATAGGCAAAGATTAAACGGAAACCTGAGGGCGTTCTGGCTGCCAGACCTGACCACTTCTGAAGCCTCTTCTGAAGTGTGGTAACTCCAATTGAGCCTTGGGGGTGGGAGTGGGGGGTGTCTCTTGATGTGCAATGATAAAGCAGATCCAAAAAAGAGGCATTTTGTCCTTACAAGCAAATGACAATTCCTTAGGTTTTCATCTTTATAAGTGACTAAGAACCACATCATAATAACCTATTCATTGAAGTATTAAAAGATAAAATTTGGTGTTCATAAATCAAAGTTAGATGTTACTGCATTTAAATAGTATTTTAAAAATACATTTTGTAGTCCCTAGTAAGAAAAAAAAAGTTACATCATGAACCAGAATATACATATATCCCAAACAAACCGAAATACAAGTTTGACATTCTTACCACATGAGCCACTGTTACTTTATATTCCATCTCATTTTAAAATAACTGATAGTGGGATGCCTGGGTGCTCAGCTGATTGAGCTACTGACTCTTGATTTCAGCTCAGATCATGATCTCAGGGTCATAGAATCAAGCCCCACCTGGAGCTCCATGCTCAGCGTGGGGTCAGCTTTAGATTTCTCTCCCTCTGCCCCTCTCCCCTGCTCATGCATGCCCTCTCTCTCAAAATAAATAAATAAAATCTTTAACAATAACAAAAAAACAATAGCTTTAAAAATACATAAAAATAAAATAACCAATAGTAGTTTTTTTTTTTTTTTTAAAGATTTTATTTATTTATTCATGATAGTCACACACAGAGAGAGAGAGGCAGAGACACAGGCAGAGGGAGAAGCAGGCTCCATGCAGGGAGCCCGACGTGGGATTCGATCCCGGGTCTCCAGGATCGCGCCCTGGGCCAAAGGCAGGCGCCAAACCGCTGCACCACCCGGGGATCCCCCAATAGTAGTTTTTAAGGCAGCCGCAGGTGTTTTGGACCTCCTTCCATTGAGAGGTGGGGATCTGGATCCCCTTCCTTTGAACCTGGACAGACTCATGGCTGCTTCAACCAAGTGAGAACACTCACTCCCCAGACACTTACTTCCCTGTAGGAACCCAGCAACCATGCTATGTGAAGTCCAAGCCTACAGGCACTTGGGTCAAAAGCCCCAGCTGATCCCACCAGCTTTGGAGGCACTGCAGGCCCAAGGACCAGACATGTGAGTGAAGCAGCCTCAGAATGAGTCTAATTCACAGCCACTGGAATCATCCCCTCCCATCTGAGGCCCCAGATATTACAGACCAGAGGCAAGCCACTCCCTACCAGACCCTGTCCAAATTCCTGGGCCAGAATCCAGGAGCATAATAAAATGTCTCTAGTTTAATGCCACTAAGTTTGAGGTGGTCTATAACACAGCAGTAACAACTGGAATGACAATGCCAGACAGACATAACCTGCAAAACTGATGCCACGATCCATTAGTAGGGAGTTTGACAAACACTAGTTCAGAGGACACTAATTCGGTATGTGAAGCTTGGCATTCAACCCTGTAATGTTCTCCCTGAGTCTGCATACTCAGGTTGTAACTGGGAATGGATGGGATGGGTTGCATAGGGTAATAAAGGAAGTGGGGTTTGGGCCCCATATGAATAAGCCAGCATCAAAAGGACTTGAGATTCATGGGGGCCAAACACTGAAGCACAGGAAGGTCATATTGTTTTGGTCTGAGTCTCAAGGTGATCCTAACCCCCTAAGGATGGTCCAATGTCCCTGCTAACTATATGCCAAAACAAATACTTAAGGTCCCTATAAAACATTTTTGATCTAAAGGCCACTTATTTACATCTATCCACTTTCAACACTGTCAAGCCTATCTACAGTTTCAAGCTTTTCTGTTAATGGATAACTTTCATCTAAATATAAACTCAGATTAATCTGTTAAGGATTAGCAGATTCTTTAAAAAAAAAAAAAAAAAAAAGGCAGGGAGAGTAAGAAGCATTTTTGGTGGAAGGAGAGTGTCCAGCAGGGCTGGGCCAGAGAACTTTAATTGATTAAATGGGCTCTTGGTTTCTTTCTTTAAATGTCACTAGTTAGGTTAATATTATAGTACTGGTCCCAGGGGAAAAAAACCCAGGAAATTCACGACAAGGACAGGACTTCCAGGAAGGGCAGCCTGGGAGTGGGAGCATTAAGGAAACTTCCCAAAAGGAAGAGAAGCTCTCTGAGCAAGTGTTCCACATGCAAGGAGCTCATCTCATGGACCTCGCCTCAAGGGAATACCCCTTGAAAGAAAAGGTCCAGATCAGAGAGGAAATGGGAATGGGGCCTTGGGGAACTCTCAAGTCAGAATTCAGTTGACTTCAAGCACTTATGGCCTTGGGATATGAAAAGCATATTTCTATTATATTCTCAGTGCCCACAAAAGCAAAAACAAATACCTCTGAGCTTGAGATGGTGGAAGAAGAGATCAAGCAGAAAGAACTAGAAGCCACTCAAAGACCCTAGACTAACTTATTTATGCAGTGTCTCCCCCTAAAAGAAAATGTTTCACTATTACTCCAAATAAACCTGGTTTCATTTTTTTTTTTGTTTTGTTTTTAACCTGGATGTGTTATTCTTCACTGCATTCTTTAATGTGTAATGCATGCAAGTCATTAAAAGTTTCTGAAAAACTGTGTTTAGGGCAATTCATGACTAAAGTCACTGTTCAAAAAACCAACTAACAATCACCACAGCAGCTGCAGCCCCATCAGCACACTGAAGCCAGGAAGCAACAGGAGAAGACCTACCAGAGGCAGAGAAGTGAGCCTGGGTCCCAACTGTTGCCTGGTATGTAGGTACTCAGTAAGAATCAACAGAAGAATGAAATGCATGGACAAACAGGCTGAGAAATTCTTGGCACCTGGAGAAAACTGAATGTGAACAAGTTTCTTTTTACCTCTTCTACCACTTGTACAGAAAAGCAAAAGGGAAATTAACAAAACAAAAACAAAAACAAGCCTAAGCAGAATGAACAGATGGACTGTGGCCTACATAGAAATTAGTCGGTCACTATGAAACAATTCTGTTCCTCTGCAGGGAATCTGGCGAAGGCCAAACTAAGGAAGGTCTGGGAGACTTAACAAAAAGATTCAAGATGAACTGACAAAGGAAAAGTCACCCATTAGGGAGAGAAATAACAAACCAGACCAAATTCACTTACTAAGTGGCAATTTCATAAAGGCTGCCATACCTGGTTTACTCATCTTTCATTCTGTAGGCATTTAAGTGCTCCTGTGTGCTCAGAAGACTTCTGTTAAGCAAGAAACCCCTCTTCTGAACTGCATAGGAAGTTCACCCAAATATATGCCAGGCATTGTGCCAGGGTTGCAAGGATACAGTCTCGGGATCCCTGGGTGGCGCAGAGGTTTGGCGCCTGCCTTTGGCCCAGGGCGCGATCCTGGAGACCCGGGATCGAATCCCACATCAGGCTCCCGGTGCATGGAGCCTGCTTCTCCCTCGGCCTATGTCTCTGCCTCTCTCTCTCTCTCTCTCTCTGTGACTATCATAAATAAATAAAAAAAATTTAAAAAAAAAAAAAAAAGCTAAAAAAAAAAAAAAAAAAAAAAAGGATACAGTCTCTATCTCCATTGAGGAGGTCATAGTCTAGAGGAGAGAACAAGAAACAGACAATGGCAGTATGACATGCTACCTAAGTTAGAGGAGAGCTCAGCGTTCAAGAAAGATTCCTGAAGGGCTAGCAGGAGTTAGCCAGGCAGGGAATGGGGCTACAGGAAGGAGAAATAACCAGCAAAGATCTGATGACCAACCTTTGTTTGGAAAGCTGAGCAGATGCCTCTCTCCACTAGCTTCAAGGCATTTTTGGAGGCTTGCAGACAGCCAGTTCCAGCATACTTCCATATCCAGCCATCCTGATCTCTTGGCAGACAAAACACCATGCTGCTATTATGCTTCATTCCTGCTCACCTCCACCTCCTTCTCTGAATACTCCAGCACCTCCCTAAACACCTGGAACACGGTCATCTCCTCTCCACCACCATCCTACCATCAACCTGTGGTCAACACTCGTGTAAATGACCCATCCAGCAACTTCCACAGGTTCTGTCACAACCCGGTGATTTTCACCTCCACCTTACTCCATTCCAGCCCCTCAGCAGCCAAAACTGTCCCATGATGGAAATGTTCAACTCCAATATCCTGCTCTCTGACCAATATGCCCATCCTGCTAGTTCAGTGGGACCTTTACTCCTCTTCTTAGAACTCTGACTTCCAATTCGTTCACTATTGTGCTTTCTTCTCAATTTACCACCTCTCCCATCCTGTATAAACCACCTCTCCTGACAAAATGCTACCCTCTCATTCCATCTTCTGCTCTCCCACCTCCCTTTCTTTGCTAACACAATGTGGGGCAAATTATGTGCTCTAATCAACACAACTGTTCATTCCCTCTGCTTCTACACCTGGGATGCTGGGCACTACTGGAGAAAAATCACACAGCTCTGTAGAGTGAGACCACCAATCACGCTTGGTCTCTGCCCCTAGCTGCTTAGAAAGCTTTCTATAGGCCCCAGATAGCTCTTATCTCCCCCAACAACTCTTTCCCTATCAATGATGTCTTCAAGGTTCGTGATCTCTCACTCTTAGAATATGACCTCACTTCTATTTCAAAAAGAAAAATAAGGCAACCTAGCAACAATTAACTCCTTAAAATTTAGGCCTAGTCTTAACCTGCAAAAATGGTAGCATTCATTTTCATGTACACTTCCTTTCTTTCAATGTCTTCCTAAAAGAAATGTCCTTCCTCTTGCCCACAGCTAATCCTACCACCTAAGTCTACTTCAAGGATCCCAACAATAGTCTCCTCTGTCCTAATCGGTAATCTCTCCTCTATGGACTCTTACCCTTTAGCATGTAAACGTGCTCATCTATCATCCGTTTAACAAAATGAACAAATCTTCCCTGGACCCCATGAGATGGAAATCTATGACATGCTAGCATTCCACAGACCCTTTGAAAAAAAAAAAAACAACCTCAGGTGATTTGTTTTAGTTGATACGCTATGATCTGTGCCACAAACATCACGCAAAACCACTCCCAATACCCAGGTGTTGCTGCTAGGCTGTGGAATACTGCTGGAGCTGAGAGGACAGCAGACAGCCAGAGGCAGCCAGGTGCCCAAACCACAGAAGGGGTGAGACCTGGACCCAACCGGGTCTTCTCTAAGGAGAAATATGATCCACCCACACGTGTTTGGACTGATGGTAGAGCACAGCTGCTCTATGCCATAACCCCACTGTGTATCTCCATTAAAAGACCCGAGGCTGACTGCAAGTTGCTAAACAACAAACTAGCACATCAAAACATGTTAGCCAGGATTTAAAACTCACCATTTGGTAACCATCATGGTAATAACATTTCAGGCAAAAATCATCAATGGATGATAAAACTAGTTGGTGAAAGTTTAATGAGAAAAAGTCTATTTACATAGCTTCAAAATATCTGCCTGCAAGATATTCTTTGATTTCAGAGGGAAAAATACTGAGGAAACCCACAAGACACCATCTTAAACAAGGAATACCAATGAACAGCACCAGGAATAGAAAAAGGGACACAATGTGTCTTCTAATATGCACTGAGAAGGCTCCAACATCACGTCTATAGTATTCCTGCCAAAAACGCATGATCTGAATCTATCATGGGGAAACAGCAGACAAACCTAAAATAAGGAAAATTCTACAAATAACTGGCCTGTATTCTTCCAAAAATGTCTAGATCCCAATAGATCAACATCAAGGGATATTCTCTGATGAAAAACTAAAGAGACATGACAACTACATGTGTGATCTTGGATTGGATCCTATAATAAAAAATAAGTTTTCTTGGGCCACCTGGATGGTGCAGTTGGTTGGGCTTCCAACTCTTGTTTTGGCTCAGGTCCTGATCTCAGTGTTCTGGGATGGAGCCCCGTGTCAGGCTCCACACTCAGCAAGGAGTCTGCTTAGGATTCTCTTTCCCTCTCCCTCTGTCCCTTCCATTCATGCTCTCTTTCTTTTTCTCAGATGGGTAGGTAAATCTTTAAAAAATAATAAGTTTTCTTTTGTTATAATAAAGAAAATTTGTGGAACTGGTGGAATTTGAGTAAGGTTTATGGAATAGGTAACAGTATTGTATCAATATTTAATTTCATGATTTTGATATTAGTATTGATTATAGAATATGTCTTCATTTTGAGGAAATACATATGGAAGTACTCAAGAGTAAAGGGACATCATGCCTGCAACTTAGTTTCAAATGATTCCAAAAATAATTAAATGTGGATAGAGAATAAATGATAACAGCTCACAGTAAAATGTGAACATTTGGGCAATCTGTGTGAGGAATATCAGGAATTCTTTGCACTACATTTTTTCCAACTTTTCTGTAAGTTTGAAATTATTTCAAAATTTAAAAATAGTATTTTGTTTAAGCCGACAATTGTGAGAAGTACAAGGAGAAAGAGGCTAAAACCATAGTGGTGGTGTAGGACTTCAAAATGCCACTCTCCTTCTTTGGCAGACTGGGTACATACAAAACAAACACATACAGGATTTAGAAGATTAATAAGCTTAATTTAACTGACATACTTAGAACTTTGTACCTGTGAGAGAATAGGTACTATTTGCAAATGACTATGAACACTTAAATAAAGAGGTAATAATGAGCCTCCTTCTTGGACTCATTCCTGACTTTAATGGTGGCTCCATTTCTGGTGTGAATCACCACATCACCTGTAGAGTGCCAGGAGAAAGGGGCCGAGAGAATCCCAGCCACCAGGACTCTAAAGAACCTCCCCCCACACCAAGCCCTCCAAAGACCCAAGAACTTTTAAAAAATGTATTATGAAAGTTTAAAAACATACACAAAAATAAAGACTATAAAGAAACTCCAAATGCCCATCACCCTGATCAGTTATTATAATTTTGACACACTGGCTACATCTATCCCTTTTTTGCTATAATTTTTTTGGGGGTTGTTTGTTTTTACTTCTGAATGGTTTACTTGCCAAATAGCTGGAAAGAATTACTGGTTTAAGAAAAAAAATCAATATAACTTTTACTGTATCTTTAAAATATCACAAATAATGAGGATTAGGGAGGGCATTTGTGGTGAGGAACATGGGGTGTCATATGTAAATGCTGAATCTAAATTCTACAGCTCAAACTAACATTATACTGTATGTAAACTAACTGGAATTCAAATAAAAACTTGGGAAGAAAATAAAGCAGAAAAAAAAAGGAGGCATTTGGAAATTTTATGCTTTACCTGCCATTTTAAACCTATATTATTAAAATATATGTATAGTGAAAAAATCTTTTTAATAAATAAATATCACAACTAAGTTTGAAAAATCATCTGGCATCTTACTGTTTCTATAGAGGGACAACTCAGATCTTGTTCATCAGCCTGCTAAACTTTTAGCTTCTTTTTCAGAAACGTAGACATCATCCAAAAAATGTTCTGATATCCTTGTTTTTAACTGTTGTGGCTTGCTGAATCAAAGCAACTGAGTTTGATACATGTTCAAAGTCATTTCCTTCAAGAACTAACTCCTCTTCCCAGGCTTGAGATATTTAATGAAAAAGCAACACCTGCCTCATCCAAACCCTGTAGATGTATTTTTCACTTGAGAGATTTCTAATTTCAACAAGAGAATCATTCTCCTAACACTGTTGATGGGGAAGTGAGCCTACATGGAGCTCATCTTGGAACAGAAGCCCAGCATAACGCCCTTGATCATGCTCTGGACATGACTACAGGCAGAAAAGAAGTGGCTCTGGTTCACTCTATTTCCCCACCATCTAAGACTATACTTTCAGGGATCATTTCTATAGTTTGCTATTTCCCCACCATCTGTCAACTCAGAGCCTCTTCTTTCCAAGAAGACAGTTCTAAACTGAAGTGACTGAAGCTCCTTCGCAGGCTTCCTCTGGGGCCCTTCACAATAATAGTGTCCCTTCAATACGATGTTGACATTTTCTGGAATGTTGACAGGATGACTGCTGAGAATGGTCCTCATTCTTTCTCATGGTAGATGTGGCAAAGAGAGTGCCATGGTATTTTAAAGCAACTCTCTAACATTTTCACCCTGAAATACTTCTGTGTATAGACTTTTCTTCCCAACCACAATTCCACTACAACCAACAAAATAAAAAATAATCCCTTAATATCCTCTGTTCATCGTGCAAATTTCCTTGACACAAGAACTCTGAATTCCCAAGTTCCTCACACAGGAACCTTCATCCTAGCATGGTAGACCCACAGCAAACACGCTGCCTGTGGAGGTCAATCTCTTTAGACAAGGAAGCTGGAGCTTTGAGCACCCTTACACACAAGGAACTATGCTGCTAGGAAACTCTGAAAAAAGACAAATTTCTACATGAAGCCAAAAGATGAAAATCCATTTTTTTTTTTAATTTTAAAAAAGATTTGAGAGAGAATGAGTACGGAGAGGGGTAAATGGAGAAGCAGACTCCCCGCTGAGCAGGAGTCTGACATGGGACTAGATCCCAGGACCCCGGGATCATGACCTGAGCTGAAGGCAGATGCTTAACAGACTGAGCCACCCAGGCACCTCAAACAATCTATTCTAAAAATGGAGAAAAAGAGGTTCCTGGGTGGCTCAGTTAAGCATCTGTCTTTGGCTCAGACTGTGATCTCAAGGTCCTGGGATTGAGCCCCACGTCGGGCTCTTTGCTCAGTAGGGAGTCTGCTTCTCCCTTTCCCTCTCCCTCTCTGCTCTAACAAATAAGTAAAAAATATTCTTAAAAAAGAAAAAAGAAAAACGGAGAAAAATAGTGCCATTATAGGTTCAAAGAATAAATACCCTTCATAAAAGGTACTTATATCCCAAAATAAAAATAATCAAAAAATATAAAGAATTGAGGGCACCTAGGTGGCTCAGTAAATAAATAAAATCTTTAAAAAGAAAAAAAAGGGCAGCCCTGGTGGCTCAGCGGTTTAGCACTACCTTCAGCCCAGGGTGGGATCCTGGAGACCCAGGATCGAGTCCCATGTCAGGCTCCCTGCATGAAGCCTGCTTGTGTCTCTGCCTCTCTCTCTGTCTCTCATGCATAAATAAATAAAATTTTAAAAAAAGGAAAGAAAAATAAAAAAAAAAAGAACATAAAGAATTGGCAAAGGGAATATCAACTCCAAAATACACATGAAAAAAATTCACTCTACCTAGTAATCAAATAAATACTCAAATAATGACTTGCTATTTGTCATCTAAATTAGCAAAGATTTAAAAAAAAAATACAGTGATAGCAAAAATTTGTCTCTGTAACTGGGTAAAAGGTTTTCTGGAGAACAGTTTGTCATATGTTCCAAAATCTTTATTTTTTCCCAGGAACTGTCCTAAAACAAAGTCATAAAAAGTGTACACATAATTATATAAATAAGGATTTCATAGCAATAGGGCTTATTTCTAATGTGGAAAAAGACTTGGGGTGGGGGTGTTGGGGCGAGAGGTACTAACCATCTAAATGTCCACTAGTAAGACAATGTTTAAATAAAATCATGGTATGTCCTACAATGGAAATACTAGAGACTAGTATCACAACTGACAGTGTGGCCCATGGACCAACTGTAACTGGCCCACAATGAAATAAAGAGTTTAAGCCAGAGTATGAATTACCACAAAAAAAAAAAAAAAAAAAGTAAACAGCAAGATATTCTCAGCTAAGAAATCAGTATGTTGATCTACATCTGGCATAAATACCTTCTCTTGCCCAAAATGGCAAGAAACAGTCTGCCTGCCCCTTTGTACAGTACCACTACAGATTCCACCCCCAAAATATATCCCAAGTTTGCCCACATCCCTCTACCCCTACTGCTACCACCGAACAAACACAAATGACCTGGACCGTAGAGTGTCATAAATCTAGTTAGTCCGCTGCTACTTTTGTGCCCCTACAGCTTTTTTCCAGAGTAGTCACAGTGATTTTATTCCCAGCTTTATGGAGATATAATCAAGGTCATCATTTGGAAATGACCATCAAACCATGCTTATTTTCAAGATAGGTTACTAACAGTTTAAAATCTTAACAATATCAATTCTGGAAATAAATTGAAATTTACAGAAGTAGAATAAATCCAGAACAGGCCAGTAACTATAGAAGAAACTGAAAATTTTAAAGAATTAGCACTGAGGTTCTCAGTGTGGCAGGGACTTTTAAATGCTTACTGGTATCTGGTTCTCCTCTCTCTTGACACACACATGCTTGACACACTTCCTACCCTTGCAGTCAGGCCACTGACTAATTCTACCTTCAACAGACTGAGCTGAAGTGACGAATGTCCCTGAGGCATTTCACTGAAGCTGTGCGAGGACCTCTTGCCCTCACCATAGCAAATCCCGAAACTAGGTGTCCACATGGCGGTATCACACGATGAAACAAATATTAAACAGGGTTTCTTTCTATGCAACTATTCTCAGAATTATATAGTAACAGTTTCCTACTGTATTTATCACTCATATGTTAAGTACTTTCCTTGTCAAATAGTTGAAAATAATTTCATCAACTGTCGATATAATGATTAAGATATTATACTACAGAGTTGGGAGTAGAAATAATTGCATTTACTAACAAATGTTGAGGATATCTCACCCACACTTTGAAAAGCAAAACAAATAAACAGCAAAACAAAAAAACAAAAACTCTACATCATTTCCTTCCTCTATTCCTTTGATGGCATGTAAAAGTCTGCTAAGTCTTAGTGGAGAAAAACTAGAACTTTCTCACCAAAATTAGAAACGAGACACTATTTTGTAATAAAAATAAAATGCTATCTTCTCTACTTTCTAACACTGTCCTGGAGATGCTATCCAATGCAACTAGATAAGAGACTGTAATGAGTGGTCTAAGAATTGGAAAAGGAGTAAAACCATTCACAAATAATATAATGATATGTCTGGAAAACTCAAAAGAATTGATAAGTATTACAAATCAGAGATTTAGAAGGTTACACAATAAATATATCAAAATCAATAGGCTTCATTTTTAACAGAGAAATTCTATTAGAAAGTACAATGAAAAAAAAAGTACAATGAAGAGAAAACTCTACTTATGAAAGCAAAATAGTAATAAAATATCTAAGTAGAAGCTTAAGAAGAACCTCTGAAGAGAGGTGTAAAAACACTGCCCTCCAAAACACAACAAATTTGAACAAATGGAAAGACATACTATGTGCTTGGTAGGGATATATAACATCATAAAGATGTCAGTCCTTCCTGTACTAATTTATATATTTAACAGAACCCCAATAAAAATACCTTCAAGGTTTTTTTTTTTTTTTTTTTTTTTTTTTTTTAAGAACTAAACAAGCATATTATAAAGTTCATCTGTTAAAAACAACCAACTAAGGATAGGGAAAGAAATGAGGAGGACTAGCCCTACCAGATATTTAAAAAGGATAGCAACGGTGCCTGGGTGGTTCAGTCAGTTAAGCATCTGCCTTCTGCTCAGGTCATAATCCCAGGGTCCTAGGATCCAGCCCTGGTCAGTTGGTTAGGTAGGTAAGTTGGGCTCCCTGCTCAGCAGGGAGTCTGCTTCTCCCTCTAGCCCTCATGCTCACAAGCACGCTCTAATAAATAAATAAAGCCTTAAAAAAAAAAAAAAAAGCATAGCAGTGGCACACAATTAGACATACTGACTGATGAAAAAGAATAAAAAATCCACAAATGGATTTAATTTTGTATGAAATTTATCACAAGGGTAGCATATCAAAACAGTGGGGGAAATACTTATTAAAAAATGGTGCTGGGAATAATGCAATAACAATATGGGGGGGTGGGGTGGATCTATTCTTCACACACCAGGATGTGTACAAGGATAAATATTTAACAACCTGGCAATGAGGGAAACTTTACCACTATGACTCAAACTCCAGACACAATAAGAAAAAGTATCACCAGAATTACACAAAAATTTTACAATTTGCATAACAAGACATCTTAAGCAAAGTAAGAAGGAAAATGAGCAAATATTTGCAACAGAGAAATGGCATCCAAAAATGGAAGAAAAAGACAATCCTTTGGAGAAGTGTCCTAAAGGAATAGGAACAGGTAATTCACAGAAAAAGGAATGCAAATGACCCTCAAACATGTGAAAAGATAGACGGCCAATCAATCTCAAGCATTTTGTGAGAAATACAAGTAAAATGTCAAAACTACATTGGGATACCACAAAATCCTATTCTGAAACAAAACAGTCGGGAAACAGATTTTCTGATACCCTGCTTGTGAAAATGCAAAATGGCACAACTCCTCTAGGGGGGAATTCGGCAAGATGAGCAAAATTACATATGCAATTAGCCTTTAGCCCAGCAATCCCATTTGTAGGAATCTATCCAAAGGGTATACCGGCAAAAAGAAAAAGAAAAAAAAAGAAAAGAAAAGGATTTCTGCACAAAGCCATTTAATAATAAATCTGGAAACAATCCAGTTGTTCACCAACATGGCCTGGTTGACTAAGTAAGGTGTGGTAACCCATGAGCAGTGTGCCACTATAAAAACAAGAGAGGAACTGTGCAAACTACAACATGGATAAACCTAGAAAACATGATGCTAAGTAAAAGCAGCCAGACACAAGGGCCAGAAAGTGTACGATTCCATTAAAATGAAATGTCCAGGGGCACCTGGGAAGCTCAGTCATTTAAGCATCTGCCTTTTAGCTCAAGTCATGATCTCAGGGTCCTGGGATCAAGTCCCACATCAAAGCTCCCTGCTCCATGGGGAGTATGCTTCTCCCTCTTCCTCTGCCTCCCCCCCCCACTCATGTTCTCTCTCTAGCTACCTCTGCTATCAAATAAATCTTTAAAAAATAAATAAAATGAAATGAAATGCCCAGAATGGGCAAATCCAAAGAGGTATGAGGCAGGTTGGAGTTTGCCAGAGGCTTGGGCAGTAGTGGTAGGGACCAGAGGGAATGGGGGGCTGACTGCTAATGGCAATAGGGTTTCCGTGATGAAAACATTCTAGAATCAGGCAGATAGCGTAGTCACAAAGTTGTGCAAGCATTACCACTGAGAAAACACTGAATTGTATACTTTAAAGGGGGGAGTATATGAATTAGATCTCAGTTCTTAGAGAGGAATTCCTAGCCATACAACAATGGCATGATCTCAAGGATATACTGTTAAATGAGCAAACCAAGGTAAAGATGACTATGTGTGGTATGCTACTTATTTAATGGGTACAATATCTGAATATCAAAATAGATTAAATGCAAAAGATTGAAACGCATCAAATATGTTGAAGTCCTTAGTTTACAATGATTCAAAAAAATAAAATTTAACTGGTCCCTTTTGAAGGATGTTAACCAAATCCTTATTCTGAAAGCTGGTAAATGAAAGGCAAGAAACAAGCATTTATCCTTACCTATGTTATTCAAACTTTATCACATAGTTAATGAGGGGAAGTTTCTCTTTAAAAAAGTATTTCAGTATTAAATGAGGAATGAATGATAGAATTTGTAACCATTAATGAGTTAAAGATGCAATGACTGTCACAAGATCTTATGTGGTCTCCTCAACTGAACGAGGGCAAATTTATTATGTAACCAATAAAATATGGCAGAACTGATCATACACAAGTTCTCAGACTAGGTCAAAAAGGGCATTGTAATCTTCTGTGTTGGTGTACAGAATCACTTTCCCTGGAATGCCCTGAGGACCCTGAGCAGCCCTGTGAAGACCTCCCACATCAAGAGGAACTGGGCCCCCACCCCAAGATATCTGGCATTCACTTCCCAGCCATGTGACTGAGCCAGCTTGGAAGCGAATCCTCTGGCCCAGTCCAGCCCTTGGATGACTGCAGCCCAAGCCAACACCTGGCTGCAACCCCACAGGATACCATGAACCAGAACGACCAACCCAAGCGGCTCTCGAATTCCTGACCCCCAGAATTTTAGGGTGATTTGTTATGCAACAAGTTTAACACTCTTTTCTCTCCTTTTATACGTATTGTAAATTCTCCACAATAAGATATTTCAAAACAGTAAGTTGGCTAATTACAGAGAATCCTTTAAGCAATCCCTTTATTCTTATCAGAGCAGACAACAGGTTAAATGGAAAAAGAAAAAGAGCAAATAAAACCTCACTCTTTCACATGTATCTCACAGTCTCTTAGGAAAAGGGTATCAGAGGTTATCTCGATCCTCTCAAAAAATTCTATCAGGTAAAATTATACCTATTTTGCAAATAAAAAAGATCAATAAAAGCAACAGAGAAAGGAGCAACTTTTTCAAGTTGCAGAATAGCTGAAGCAGGGTACAGAAAGGCCGTTCTTTCCACCATACCTCAAAGCCCTTCTGACCTTGAAATTTCTTCATCAAGCCGTCAGAACCAAAGGTGCGAAGGTCCAAATCTGTAAATTTAGTATGTAAACACCATCTCCCATCCCTTACAAAGCACCTCCCCATGTCCCCTTTGCTCATCAACAAACACAGCGTCATTCAGTGTGCCCCTGTTAATGCTAAGCAACCAGAAATTGCTGAAGGAAGGAAAAAAATAACAAAGCTCAAAGCTCCCACTCCATATCGCAGATTTCTGTGTGACTCTGGATGGGGCTGTTCTTCAGGAATGATCATTAGAGTTAACAGTGGATCAGATTCTCCAAATTTCTCTATTTGCCACTTACTTGTTTTCAGAATCAAAGGGGGCAGGAGGCAGGATACAACCAATGTCATGCTACTATATTTCCTTCCTTGTTCCCAAGAGTAAATCACATAATTGGGTACTGTATAATCATTTAAAAATCACAAATATGTTCTTAAAAAGAAAGCCCTAGTCTACTTTTTAGAGTCTAATAGATACTCTACATTAAAACCATTCTTTTTCAAATAACAATATTGAATATTTCATTTTAGGTAACTACTCTTTGTCAGATGTTTAGTTTTTAAAGCATTGAACAGATTGTTCCACATTCATAATTTAATCCAATCTTGATGACTATCCCCCATGTTACAAAGAAAAAGCTTAGGCCCAGAGAGGTTTCGTGACTTGCCAAAGGTCAAAAGGCAGGGAGTGGTAGGGCTAGGATTGGGACTGATCACGTGTGGCTCCAAAGCCCATCTTCTAACCACTTTACACAGGAGGAAAACACCCTACAAAAATCACCCAACAAATAAAGCCTAAAGGTAAATACATGGTCTTAAATTCTTGCTCTCTCTGGATCCATCTAAGCATGGCTCTGGGCTTCCTTTGGTCAGGTTGGAATGATAAAGGAGAACGTGCTATTTCCCCACACCTAGGTGAAAAACAACAACTAAAGGACATACACACACACAAAATCAACATAGAGGATATTTACGTTACTTCCAAAGTCGTTTCTGAGAACAGTTCAGGGGGGCGGGGATGGGGAAGACAGCCAAGATTTCCATGCTAAGGAAAGAAAAAGGAAATAGGGATTCTGGAACTAACTTCCAGGACATATTTCTCAGGCTTAAAATAGGCTTGACCTTAGGATTGTCATGAGAAAAGCCAGAACAAATGAAGTCATCATATATAAACTGTTTGTTCTCAAGAACATGACTAGTGGGCACAGGACACAGAAGTAGGTTAAGGGACACCATAGATTAGCCGACACCACTTCTCCAGCTAAGAAGTTTTCCTGCAGGTCACACATTAAAGTCACTACTACAGTCTCAAAACTGTTCATGTGACTTCAGAGGGGCTTCAGCCTCAGAGCTCCCATGGGCTTGCTCTCCCCCAGACAGCCTGAGGATGGGCAGAGCAAAAGGCTGCTCCCTGAGAAGTCAATCTGCTAGGGCAGTTGTGGGCATCCCCGGTGACACTGACACTGGCCACATCTGGCTGGCAGAGGCAGCAGCCTCAGGAGGAGGGGTGATCCGATGCACACGGCCATGTGGAATCCCATCTGTGACCAACAGGTGCCCACAGAGCGCGCAGGTGGGGACCCAGGCCCCGCACATGTGGAGAACAGAGGGGATGGCTTATAGGGGAGACCCAAAGGAGGAATAAGAACTGAGTGAAAAGGGAGTAAAAAGTACTTTAGACTGAGGCCACATACATACCAAGTCCACAGCCAGAGGGACAGACACATTTAGGAAAACTGGCTCAAATATAATACATACACTGAGGTGTTTATTTTTCATTAAAGATTTTATTTGAGAGAGAGAGAAAGAGAGAGAGAGAGAGAGCGCACAAGCAGAGGGAGAAGTAGGCTCCCCACTGAGCAGGGTGCCTGATATGGGTGGGACTCAATCCCAGGACCCCAGGATCATGACCTGAGCCGAAGGCAGATGCTTCACTGGCCAAGCCACCCAGGCGCTCCCATACTGAAGTTTTCAATAAAACTTTTACTGAAGGTTAACATACTCACAGAAAATATAAATCATAAGTATGTAGCTTGGTGAATTGTCACAAAATGAACCCACCCACATAACTACCATCCAGGTCAAGAAATAGAACTACCAAACATAGAAGCCCTTATGCCTTCTCCAAATCGCTACCCCGCCCTCTTTCCCTTAGGTCAGCACCATTTTGATTCCCAAAACCACACCTCTGCCTGATTTTTAATTTTGTATAAATCAAAAAATATAGCATGAATCTTTTCTGTCTGGCTTCTTTCAATCAATACTTTGCTTGTGAAATTCATCCACGCTGCCGCAAGTAGCAATGGTTCTTCCATTTCTGCTGCCACAGACTATTTTGTTATATGCTTATTCCACAACTTACTCTTTTGGTGGACTTGAGTTACTTCTTGTTTTTAGTTATTATGAATAATACTGGTATGAACATTCTAGTATATGACTGGTGAACATATGTACGCCTCTCTGTTGGGTATACACCTAGGAGTAGAATTGGTGGGTGAGAGAACATGCCTATGTTGGACTTTAGTAAAGTAGTTTTCCAACAGTTTTCCAAAGTAATCTTACCAATTTACATTCCTACTAACAGCATATGACATTTATTTCTTGTTTGGCTGGTTTTTGTCATAACAGACAAAATATGCTATCACAGTCCAGAGGAAATCTAAACTTTTGATGAAAATTTGCCATGCAAAAACAATGACTAAGAGTCTCTTCTCCAGCCTGAAATCCCCACATATACTCCTTTATATGAAATTTATTATTTACCAACGCAAATTCCTGAAGTTTACAATGCATAAAATCTTTTTTTTTAAGATTTTATTTATTCATTCATGAGAGACACAGAGAGAGAGAGAGAAAGAGACAGGGAAAGAGAGAGAGAGAGGCAGAGACACAGGCAGAGGGAGAAGCAGGCTCCATGCAGGGAGCCCAATGTGAGACTCGATCCCACGTCTCCAGGATCACACCACGTCTCCAGGATCACACCCTGGGGCTGCCCACAATATGTAAATTCTTAAAAGAATACACTCCATTACAAAGATCTGTAACATCGTTATTTCCAGGTCACAGGAAACACACACATAGGAACAGTATTTTGTTGTGATCATCTATTGTCCCAAATGGCTTTCTAATAGTCACTTTCAAAAGAGGCTGAGTTTTTATGTCACTTGTATTATATTAAAAGGTAGAGAAGACGGGCAGCTGGGGTGGCTCAGCGGTTTGGCGCTGCCTTCGGCCCAGGGCGTGATCCCGAGGCCCTAGGATAGAGTCACACATGGGGCTCCCTGCATGGAGCCTGCTTCTCCCTCTGCCTATGTCTCTGCCTCTCTCTCTCTCTCTCTCTCTCTCTCTCTCTCCTTCTTTGTGTCTCTCATGAATAAATAAAATCTTAAAAAAAAAAAAGAAAATTCGAGAAGAGAGAGCTAGAATGGGCTCCAGGTTGGCTTTTTAGATTTCTTTGCCTGATCACAAAGGAAAGACTGATCTTCTACCCTCCCACCCTTCTCCACTATGAACATCCCCTGCCCCTAAACAACAAAACATCACACACAAACACAGACACCCCAGGAAGAACGAAGAAAAGGGGGCAGAAATTGTGTGAAGGACACTTCCTTCCTTTTTCTTTTTACAGGGCTCAAAACCTGTCCCTCCCATGTGCCCATTGTCAAAACAGGAGCCCTGAAGACAAAGGACAGGCTGGCCTGGGAGGAGGTGTCACAGGCTTACTAAGGTGGAGTAGGTGGCCGGCTCCGCAGACACCAGGAGGGGAGGCTCCCTTCGTCAGGAAGAACACTGGATCCCCGGCAAACAATGCTGGCAGACACTGCTTTAGGGAGATTCAGCACAAGGCGGAGGGCTCAGCAAGTGAGGGCAGGATGGGGTGGGGTAGGGTGAGGGTGGTAGCAAAAGATTCAGGCGGACATGTCAGTGTGGAGAGGAAATCTGTGTCAGGTGGTGGGATCTCATCCTTGGAACCTGGTATCAGCAAAGGAAAGAGTAGGTGCAAAGGATGCCTCCACTGTAGTGAAACCAGGGCCCTGGCAGGCAGCTGGGCTAGGATGGAAGAGCAAGACCCATACCTGGCTGTGGAAATTCAGACAGTAATAGGTATACAATAACAAGGTCCAGGTATTAGCAATGGGACTGAGTCCCAGAGTGTGGAACTAGAGGGACTTTAATGTCCTCCTCCTGAATTGGGGTAGGGGTAGGGGTGGTCACCCAGTGAGGATGAGGACAAACCTAGCCAAGGTTCGAGAAGGGCGATGATGGTGAGGCAGGCAGGATTATCGCTATCGGCAGAGAGGGGAATTCTGAAAATATGAAAAGCAGATATAATTCACTTCTATTCCCTGTCAAACACCAAATGTCACCTGGCTTCTGACACTCTTCTGAGCCACTGCCTGCAGAGGCACCAAGACTCCCAGAAATGCCCTGCAGAAGCCTCACAAAGGCCACAGCTGCCCTCACCCAGGCCCTTTCATAGACAAGGGCTGCTTCTGATGCCCTCCGTCACTCACCGGCAGCCCCTCCACCACAAGGCCGGAGACCCCTCATCTAGCAACACTACGGGCCACTCACCTGCACTGAGGCTCCTGACCCCAAGCTCAGCCTCCTTCCACTCTCCTCCTGGGCGACATCACGGTCTATCTGGCAACACCACCACCTCCCCATTCCTTCTCCATGACTGTGACTACCACCTGCGCCCCCAGCCACACTCGGGACTTCACCTGGCAGGGCGCCCACTGGCTCTCCATGGACCACAGCTTCCCAGGCATCAGGTCTGTCCCGTATCTATCCCCATTTCCGTGTTCATAATAATCATTATTAAAAATAATAATAATAAGCAACATTAGAGAGTGTTTACTATGTGCTATATATGGTTCAGAGTGCTTGATATGTATCAATTCATTTACTCCTCCCAACACTGCTAAGATACAGGTGTAATTATTATTCTCATTTTACAGGATTTGAAATCTGAGGCACAGAGAGGTTGAGTAATTTTCCCAAGGTCCCACAGCTATGAATTGGCCATAAAGAGCTGAGAGTTGAAAACAGGTGGTCTGGCACCAAAGAGTGCACACTCTCTCCCTCTCCTTCCCTTCAGTTTGTTACATTTTATGAACACACACACAGAAAAGTGTGGAAATGCACTAAGGGATAGCGTTCCCCAAACAGAACACACCTGTAGAAGTAGCACCCAGATCAAGATGCAACACTAGCACACTAAAAGCCCCCCAGTCCCCGCAGTGAGGACCCTTGTGCTGACCTGTAATGGTGTAATTCATTCTGCCAGTCCTCACTCTTAGCACGACCACCGCCCTCCCGACCATGGCCTGGTGCTGAGCGGCTCTGCACACATTTCAGCACGCCTCCAGCACCTTCCTCAGGGCTGCCTAGCCCCCTCTCAGTGGCTCTCCTAGACCCCAGGCCCCTGGTCCCAGGCTTTCCTGCCCCCGCCACTCCCCCGCCTCTCCTGCCCCCCCAGGCTCCCCTGGAAACACCCCCCCAGACTCCCCCAGGCTCCTCTGGAAACCCTCCACCTCCGGCTCTCCCGGGCTCCTAGTCTCTCCCAGCACCTGCTGCTGGGTCAAACCTTGCACTGGGACCCACCTGGCCAGCAGCTAGTGGACAGGGTGAGCAGCCTGAAACTCCATTCCCAGACCAGGCCCCCGTCCACGTGACACACACAGCCTCATGGAGTGGGGAACGAGTGCACGGTGCCCACCTGCAGCTGGGTGCCAGGCACTGCCCAGGTCCCTTCTCTGGTGCCCCGACCAGAGGGACTATTCCCACTGTTCCCCCTTCTCTACTGGCTTCCTACAGCCTACCTCCCATACTTGGCACACTTACTTCCTCCTATTTCAGAAAGCAACCCTAAAAACATTCATCATAAGCAACTTTAGGAGGCAAACTAGAAAAGAAAAAGTTATCTGTTACAAATGACAAATGGATTAATAACATCTAACTTTTTAAAAATCCCATACAAACTGAAAACCCTCCAATTCTCTAATATGAATTGGCCAAAGTAACAGTATACAAAAGAGAGATTACAAATATGGTTGATACACACTTGGGAAAAGACCGAGCTCCACTTCTAATCAAATGGATGTAAATAAAATTGGCCAAAATTAAAAATTGATGATACAATATCCTCCCAGACTAAACTTTAATTCCTGAATCAAATCAGCAGGGTACGGGGCCCACTTACTGTGGCCCCACCTGAAGTCCATGAACAGCATTCTGCCGCCAGTTTGCACTGAGACACACTCATGACCATGTTTATCAAGGGAATGTTGCTGAGAGCCTCATCCCTTAAAAAGGGCCCAGAAGAGTAATTTCTTTAGGTCTCAGCTCAGAAACTATACTTCTCCTGAGGCTCTAGCTTATGTCAATCTCAGGAATTCTGGGACTGTCTTCCTCTGTGTTGAGGCTGTGGAAGCTCAGAGTCTAACGTGGGACCCGACCATCACCCCCCAACCAGGCAAGTGTCTGTGGCATGCATTGCCACATATGACCTAACTCCTGACTTAATGGTTTAGCCCATCTGCTGTGTCCCCTTGGCCAGTTCGCTTCTCTGCTTATTTGTATCTTACTGTAAGTATTCTCTAAATTACCTCAAATTCTTTTGAAACAAAGCAAGGTAGGGCTATTCTAATGATGTGGTTTTGTCACCCCTCTGCTGTTCTCCATCTCCCAAAAGGGACAAATCAGGTTGGGCTTTCATAGTTTTCATTTGTTACCATAGCTTTATGAGGTGTCTGTGTGTTGGGCTAATTAATGGCCTCTGGTTGTGCAAATCAGCTTCTTGCACAACAATTCCTACTTAATAGGTTCTTTCTAATTGCCTTATTGAATATCATGTAAGTCTCTCAAAATGTTCTTTCAGGAAGACTATATGGCTTTTTTCCCCAAGATGGAGATGCTATAAAAATCAACAAATTTGACAAACTGTTCAAATTCCAAAAGGGCTTAGAACTTTCCAATAAATAAAGAATTCTTAAAAAAAAAAAAAAAAGAAAAAATAAAGAATTCCTACATGATAAGAGATAATACTCAGCTATAAATTAAATGCATTTTACAATATGTATGATCTATCTATTCCATACACTTTCTTGATGAAAAAGCTAATTTCAAAGAAGTTGCCAAAACAAAACATGACAGGGACGCCTGGATGGCTCAGTGGTTGAGCGCCTGCCTTTGGCTCAGGGCGAGATCCCATGATTCTGGGATTGAGTCCCATATATCAGGCTCCTTGAAGGGAGCCTGCTTCTCCCCCTGCCTATGTCTCTGCCTCTCTCTCTGTTTCTCATGAATAAATAAATCTTTTTAAATTTTTAAAAAATAAAACAAAACATGGGAAAAGAAAGCACATCAACTATGTCCCGTTCATTCTGGTGGAAGACAAATAAAATGTGGTAATTTATATGTCAATGCAATTATATACCATTCAGCCCAGAGAGACATCATTGTCTAAAGGTAGAAGAAATTAGAATGTTAAAGAACATAGTTACCCCAGCTGTAATTCCAAGAAATTGGGAAGTCAAATGAGGCTACCATCACTTCAGATCCTGATTGGGTGTTCAGGTATTTGAAGAAACATCACAGACATGCTAGCAACAAAAAGAACTTAAGAGATCCAGACTCTACCTTTCTCACTCCCTGCCCTCCTTCCATTTCACAGGCTATATCAGTTAGGAAGCTTTTGGTTACAAATAAAGAAAATTAGCCTCAAATTATTACACAATAGATTTATCATTCATGTAAACACAAAGTTGAGAGTGAGATCTTCTGAACTTCAGGCAAGGTTCAATAGGACCCCGGCTCTGTGACTCTGCAACTCTCTGGGCTTGTTGTCACCCAGGAGTTGGCTTTGTCTTCGTTCTGGGGGTGGGGGAGTGAGATGCCCCTACCCATTCCACAGTCTGACTGAGACCATTTAGGTCACATGCCTACCCCTGAACTAGTAAGTGGGACCAGAGGAATTCCATGACATAGGCCGGAGTTGTAGATCTAATAGTGACCCAATAACTGGGGCAAAGAGGATGTTATGGCCCATCCTGGAACTGGGGATGGGCTCAGACCCACATAAACTTCATCACTGCTATGCATGGGAGAGAAGAAAAGGGGAAGAATTACAGATGTTACCAAAGAGGTAT
Organism: Canis lupus familiaris; assembly: GCF_011100685.1. Taxonomy (NCBI): domain Eukaryota; kingdom Metazoa; phylum Chordata; class Mammalia; order Carnivora; family Canidae; genus Canis; species Canis lupus. The sequence goes on along the minus strand of NC_049224.1, from coordinate 54,723,348 downwards.
GGCAGGGACTGGCAAACTGTTCAAACCCAGTTCCTCTTCTCCCTAGGCCCACAGATAGATTGTATTTCCCAGCATTCAATGAAGTTAGGTGTGGCCAATGAAATGTGAAAAACGAACATGAACCACGTTTCAGCTCTGGCCCCTAAGAACCCCTCACCACCCTTTATCTCCTTCCCCTTCTGCGAGCCTGTCCGTGCAAACATGCACAGTGACCTCGGGACCATGTGAAGATGGCAGTCACAGATGGAAGGAGCCTTGGTCCCTGAATCACCATTTAGAGGAGAGTCTTGCACTGTGATCAAGAACACCTATTTTAAATTTTACATGACTGAGAAACTTCTATCAAGGTGGAGACTTTCGTATATTTTTGGGTTTGTCACAATAGTCAGCCTATCCCAACAGGAGAAAAAATTAAGGCCCACAAGGTTGGATGACTTACCCAAGTGATATCCAATGGAACACAAAAACACAGGATGCAATGATCTTACCAATAGAAGGCAAAAATAGAATTGAGAACATATAATAACCATGAAAGCATAGGATAAAAAGAGAAGTAATGGGTAATAGGGAGTGCTTGCATATCTCTCAGGCAGACTGTACCAGGAAGGGAGAAGGTCAACTGAAAGCCCTTTCTATTTCAACACTTGTTGAAATTTTCCCACAAGTTGTTATCCATTCTTCTCTTAGCAAACAGAAAAACTGGAAAGTTTCTCTGATAACTCAAAACACAAACTGCTTCAGGATCAAAATTAGGAACAATAACTCTCCTTACACATAAAACTGGTATTAATTCTAAGAAGCCGAAAAGCATTTGGGGATTTGGACTGAAACCTGGCATGGGGCAGTTGTTGCTCGGAGCAGTAGCCCCTTCCACCCAGAATGGCTCCTCCTCAGCCAACTGCCAACTGCCCAGGTCTGTGACCGCTGTGCCATCAGGGAAGCACCCCACCGGCTGCAGGTGTGCCTAGCCAGGCCCGTTTTGGTCCTTCCCAGGGACTCCTATCCTGGAATTAAAGGCAGGCGCTCAGTCCATCTCCACTAATGAAGCCGTTAAACATGAGGGGAGCAGCTATTGGTGGGCACTCTGCCTGCTGAGCAGGAAAAATCAGTCCATGGAAATGAAGAGGACACCAAATGAGAGAGAGAGAGAGTCCTCACTTTGTTTGTCCCAGAGGTGGCATACCCTGTCCTTCCCATGATGTGCTTACAGAAGCCGGTTACAGTGGCCTAGAAGTTTCACTTCTGGCCTCAGCTGGCTGAGACCGGGCTGATGTCACCTACAGTCAAAAGAATCCTGACCAATACAATCAGGAAGAAAACCAGACAAATCAACAACGACAAAAAATTATGACATCAAGAACTTCAAAAAATAAAATGAAAAATGCAGAAATTTCAAAGTCTCATATGGAACCAGGCCACTGGGTTTGAATAAAAGCACTCCAATCACTACCTGTGAACGCTTGGGCGTACTGCTTTGCCTCCCACTCACCTCGGCGCTTTCTCTCTGAAGAGTGAAGCTCTAAGGTAACACTGTGCCCCAGGACTTTTATAAGGATAGTGTTAGTCAACACACATGAAGCATTTAGAACAGTACCGGGTATGCATTAAACATTCAATACAGGATAATTTTACTGTTGTGCTGCTCAATCCTCGTGGAGTTCCAGGTCAGTGACCCAAGTGTTAGTGAGTTAAGGTAGAACAAGCTAGACCAAAATAGGCATCAAACTAATCATAAAAAAACACATTTGTCCCTCCCCCAATCTGACACTCAGCAGCACACCATCAGATCTAGAAGCTCTTTTATTTTAATAAAAGGGTAATTTCTTCAGGTGCCCGCCAAGGCGGGGGGGGGGGGGGGGGGGGGGGGGGGCGGCACTTCTACAGCCTCAGACCCCCAGGAATTTATTAGCAAAAATAGGCTTTGTCAGCCACCAGGGCACTCCTCTAGCCCACAGGCTACTCATTCCCTGCTGCCCTCCTCTGCTCCCCAGTCCTAGGGGCCATGGTGAGGCAGCCAGGAGGCCCAACACTGTTTGAGGAGAGCTCTATCCTGGAAGGTTCCCTAGAGGTTCCAGGGATCTCTCTTTCCTCTGGGCACACATGACATTGAGAGTTTGAACCCTTCATCTTATCTTCATCTTCTCTTTCCCTCTCTTTTTGACAGAATACCACAAAAACAAAAATCTCAGGGCGTTTCTTCCAGACATAAAATACTTCCTCCAACAGTTACATACTTCCTTCTTAGAGCTCTCCCTTCATCGATGTTCCTTTGCTACTTCTGCTGATTAAGTTAGCGAGAAACTCTCAGCAGAGCACTCATGAGGAAACTGCACAAAGTCCAGGGTCATTAGTCCCTGGAAGTGAGTACTGGAGGTGCTGAGCATGCAAGGCATGGGATAAAGCTTGGCAGGGGGTAGGAGCCATAAGAAAGCTGGACTCCATAGGTTTAAAAGGGTCTGACTCTGATCCTGGGGAGCCACAGAGGGTTTTAAGCAGGGCAGGGCATAATCAGACTAGCATTTGATCACTGTACCCCTTCTCTGAACCTCTGCTTGCAGGGCAGCAGATCCCCTGACGCTGTGTATATGGGTTCTGGTTAGCTGGGACCCAGAAAAATGCAGTCTGAAGACTTGTTTTACAGAAGAATAGCTTAGGTGGGGTAGACATTCCAAAAACTTTCCTCCTGAGGAAGAAATAACAAGAAGGTAGATCACTTTAGCAAGCTGGATCTCCAGTACTATAGAAGGCTAAAAATGGTGGGGGCAGGGCCACAGCTCTCATGCCACCATTTAGCAGCCTCCAAAGCAAATCTGGTGGGTAAGAGCCAGGGCCCAGTGTAAGGGTCACGATCAGAGGGCTTTCTAGAACCTGCTATGGGACAGACATGCTGCTCCAACTGGCCAGTGACTGCACCCTGCAAGAACAAGTTCAACTCCTATTAGCCCTGGCCAGAGAGACCACCTCCAGCCAGCCTACATCATTTTACTACAGCAGTAACTGAGCACAGTGAGCAAACTACACTGTAGCAAAGCTAGCCCTATAAACAACTGAACCTAAACCAAAACCCTGTGATTACCCAAGAGATTCACCGTGGGATCTGAAGCAGTCCTACATTGCAGAAATATTCTTGGCCTCTCAAGACAAACACAGCTTTTGGCACCGAAAACTGTTTTTTGGTTTACAGGCCAAAAAACCAGCGTACCCCTGTTTATTTTTCCATTATCAGTATATTCAGCAGCACTGAAAAGATTATAAGAGACCTTCCTTCTCTTCTGACCCACTGGTGAGAAAACATAATTCTGATCAATTAGCAAAGAGAAACAAACATCTGCCACTTCAATGGTGTGTAACAGATCAGAAGGCGTCTCCTACACCTCCTCCAACACGTTCGCTTTACATATAAGGAACTGTGGCTTACAGACATGCCACGGTTCGCTTTACATACAAGGAACTGTGGCTTACAGACACACCACCTGACTTGCCCCAGCTCACAGTTCAGTAAGTGTCAACCCCAGAATTCAAACCCAAGTCTTCTCACTGCAATTTCCCTGCCCTCTTTGACTATTATCACAGACACGGTATGTTCAGATTTCTGAACAAGCCCTGCAGAATCAGGAGACAGAAAGACAATTAGACAAGCCTACTCTCTATGGAGTGTATCATCTGAAAAAGAGGGCTCCATCTTACCCATCTTCACATTACCTAGTGCGGTTCCTAGCCCACAGGTAAGCATCAAACAGATGTGTGCTCCAGGAGCGACTGTAGTGACCCAACACTTTGTGATCTGATAAAATAAACCAGCAAGCTATCATGCAAACTTAACCACACTAGAGTTTCCTGTGTAGATGGAGAATTAAGGGACTGCCTGTGATGGGAGGAGAAGTGAGAACAGAAAGAAGGCCCCTAACAAACTTTTCAGCTCATACTCTGAAAACTCATCTGACTGGAGAGATGAATGCCACATGGAAGTACTGATTTTTGTCAGTATGAAAATAAGTTCGCTCATATTGTCAATTATCAATTTTCACTACAGAGTGTTCTGAGCCTTTTCTAAATACTGCTGGATCCAGGCTGACCCCATGCTTTCACCCCCAGGCAAGGCTTTACTACAGCTCAGCTCATCTGGAATCCTTGGCTTTTCAAGACCCTGTTTCTTCACACTAGAATAACAAAAGACATGGCATAAAGGCTGAGGGAGGAAAAAGGAACAAGACTTCCTGCTTTTATCTAAAAATATTAGGTAGGGCAGTATAAAGGAAGCTGCTCAAATATAGTGAATGACTACGTAAATTATACAGCTTTTGACCACATGCCAACTCCAACTCCCAATGTATGAGTTACAAACTGAGAAGAAAAAACACATAGCTGTACATGGCATTAAAATGAAAACAGAACCATTCTCCAATAATCAAGCAACTCCACTAATGATATCCAAGCTCAGAAATTCCAGGTGTTCAATTCCTTTATTGCTTCTATACAGGGAAACCACTGGACAAGATTACACTTTGCAAACCTGAATTGGATGGTTGTGTGGAAAGTTTGATGCCTAGGCAGCTCAGTGCAATGACCAGAGAGGTCCAATTTCTATGAATATAAGAGGTACTGGGGGATAAGAGGAAGGTGCTAGGTTCAGGTACTTGCTCCAGCTTTGCCAATACTTGCAGTGTGATCTTGGATAGGTCTCTTAAATCCCTTAGGGTCTTAATTTCCTCCTCCATAAAATAAGAAAGTTGGATATGGTAAAGTTGAAGATTCCATTAAAGAATAAAATTACAAGAAAATGAAAATGTAACTTACCTGAGCCATGTTTATAAATAAAAATGTTTAATAATAAAATGTAATGCCTTTTCATTACATACTGCCCAAAATGTTTTAAAGCCTGCCCAAACAGGATTGATTTTTAAAAATCAAGACTTGAAAACAGGATTTATTTTTGGAAGTACAATCTACGGATATGATCATAGATATACATAAACACTTATGTAAGAAGAATGTACATGGCAGCATTAGTATCGTCATATAAACTATGTTTTGAAGAAAGTCTAAAGACATAGGAAGATAATTATAATTAATTATTAAATGTAGAAGCCAGGATATAAAACTATATGGAAGTATTTGTTTAAAACTTACATTTAACATTTAACTTTAACATTTACTATGCATACACAGGAAAAAAGAATGCAAGAGGTTATTAATACACATGTTATACACAAAATAATATAAAGCATTAATAAGGGTACTTGTTAGTATATAAAACTGTAGATGACTCTGCTTTCACTCATGAATATAGAAAACTGAATTTCAAGTTACTACAAACTGAATTCACAGTACAGTTGACACTTCAACAACATGGATTTATTTATTTTTTAAAGGTTTATTTAAGGACACCTAGGTAGCTCAGTGGTTGAGCATCTGCTTTGGGCTCAGGTCGTGATCCCCGGGTCCTGAGATCGAGTCCTGAATCAGATTCCCTGCGAGGAGCCTGCCTCTCTGTGTCTCTCATGAATACATAAATAAAATCTTTAACAAAATCATTTGAGAAAGAGAGCATGAGTGCACATGGGGTGGTGGGGGAGAGACTCTGAAGCAGATTTCCCACTGAGCACAAAGCCTGATGCAGGCAGGACTCACAATCTCACCACCATGAGATCATGACCTGAGCCAAAACCAAGAGTCCGATGCTTAACTGACTGAGCTACCCAGGTGCTCCAAACAACACAGGTCTAAACCGCAAATCCACATATACAAAAATTTTTTTTCAATGAATATACTATGGTATTGTAAAAGTATTTTCTCTTATGATTTTCTTTTTTTAATATTTTTTTAAAATTTTTATTTATTTATGATAGTCACACAGAGAGAGAGAGAGAGAGAGAGGCAGAGACACAGGCAGAGGGAGAAGCAGGCTCCATGCACCGGGAGCCCGACGTGGGATTCGATCCCGGGTCTCCAGGATCGCGCCCTGGGCCAAAGGCAGGCACTAAACCGCTGCGCCACCCAGGGATCCCTCTTATAATTTTCTTAATAACATTTTCTTTTCTCTAAAGTATGTGTTAATCAGTGTGCCTAGGTGGCTCAGTGGGTTAAATGGCCAACTCTTGATCTCAGCTCAGATATTGATCTCAGAGTTCTGAGTTCAAGCCCCATTCTGGGTTCCATGCTAGGTATAAAGCCTACTAAAAACAAAACAAAACAAAAAAACAAAGGAACATTTAAAATATGTGTTAACTATGTGATCGATAAGACCTCCCAGTCAAAAGTAGGCTATTAGTAGTTAGCTTTGGGGGAGTCATAAGTTATACATGGATTTTTAAACAGGCAGGGGGTCAGCACCCCTAATGCCTTCTTTGTTCAAAGTTCAATGATATATTTTTAACTTTTTAAAAAATTATCTATATCAAGCAAATAGGATTTATTTTAGGAATGCAAAGTTTTTAGTATATAAAAACTCAATTAGGCCATGTCACATCAGTAATTCCAAGAAAAAGCATGTGAATATTTCATTAGATAAAACAAAAAGCAAGGGTGGGCAGGAAGGCTTCTGATAAAATTTGACATTTGTAATTTTTTAAAACACTCATAGAAAACAGGGACTAGAAAGCTATTTCCTTAATAAAGTATATAAAATCACACTGTCTTAAAAGCAACAGCCAAGACCACATCTAAGAGGAAGGAACTGGACATATGACCATTAAAATCAGGATGAAGCAAAGATGCATACTAAAACCATTATTATTGACAACGTTCTGAAACCCTAAAGCAATTCAATAAGGAAACAGAGATTAAAAAGTATTACTCTGGTAAAGGAAAACCCCAAAGCATCAGTCAGCTAATAACAAATCTTATCTCAAAAACCCAAGACACTACACACTTAAGATTTATCTATTTCAAAAAAAAATTTTTTTTATCTATTTCACAAATGAACAAAAAAATCAACTGAGCAACTATGGGATATTTAGGAAAATTCAGCAACATCAACATATCTAATTGAAATAATTAGTTTAAAGAATTAAAAAAAAAGATTCTGGATCTAACAGAATTATCTTATGAAGACCCACGTGAAAATACATAAAATAAGATAAATGAATCATAAATATGATGTTCACAGGCAGAATAATTCTATAAAGCTATCAGTTTTCAAGTTACAGTGGATTGAACTCTAATACAATCAAAATCCCCCCCAAAAAAACTTGGGGGTAGATCAAAATCATCCTAAAACTGACATGGAAAAATAGACAAGAATGGGTTAAGGTTTTTTTGTTTTGTTTTGTTTTGTTTTTATGGAACATAATAAGGAAAAGGATTAGCGTCACCAGACACTATGAAAACATAAAGCTATTAAAATGAAATCAGTGCAGTAATAGTACCAGCAAGAATAGATGACCAAGAACAGACAACCCAAAGATGGGACAAGTGAAAGTATAAGCCAGTAAAGAATAAAAATAATTACGTATATAAAAGGTCCTAGAATAAAAACTAGCTATTCTAAAGCACTAAGATCATTACCTCACACCAAAATACCCAAATACCCAAAACAAATGCGTGACTTAAAATTTAAAAACTAAATATTGAAATTACATAAGCACACAAAAAATTTTTAACATATGAATACTTGGCTATATCTGGATGAATAAGGACTTAAAGGAAAAAAAATCAAAACTGTCAGTGTAAAAGAAAATACAATAATAATATCAAGCAAAGGGAAATGAAACACTGAATTATTAAACCTAAACTGAGGGGTGCCTGGGTGGCTCAGCTGGTTAAGCGTCTGCTTTCGGCTCATGTCATGATCTCAGGGTCCTGGGATAGAGCCCCATGTCGGGTTCCCTGCTCACTGGGGTCTGCTTCTCCCTCTGCCCCTCCCCTGTGCTCATGCTCCATCTCTCTCTCTCTCAAATAAATAAATAATCTTTAAGAAAAAAAAAACTAAATTGAAAGTATACATGAATCGCATAAGTTGGGGTTTGTTTTTTTTTTAGTGATTTATTTTCTGCATCTATCCACTAAAATGGCTCCAAAATGATGTTTCTTCCAAAATACTGAGCACTCCTGGCACCTAGGCTGCAGCTTCCTACACCATTTCCCACTACGAGCAACAGGGCACCTGGGAGGAAAAGCTCATGTCTGTCTGGTCAGGGACCACAAATGTACAAGCTGCGCCCGGGACAATGGGCTGTGCTTTCAAAGATGAACAGAATCATTTCAAAAGAATAGAGAGGCAATCTAAAGGAGCTACCATTTCAGTCTTTAAAAAAAAAAAAAAAAAAGACTATATAATAGATCCAAGCACATCCAACCAATGATAATCCCTATGTCCGCAACTATACTTTTTAAAAATGAAAAAAAGAAATAACAACATATTCATTCCCATTTGAGGCAGCAACTCCTCAACCATTAAAACTGTTAAATTAAAGGGAAACATTCACCCTGTCTGTTTAATAGGAACTATATTTTATAGTAATCAAGTAGTCCTGGCCTCAACTGATAAAGGAAACTTCTATTTCACAGAGAACACTAACTACTGCAGGTAGAAAAGTAACTGAATTAGGAAACATCATCCATTATCCCCAATCAGAATCGTTATTTTATTAAAGATTTCATTCATTTATGAGAGAGAGAGAGAAAGAGAGAGAGAGTGAGCACGCGAGCGCACACAAGCAGAAGAGCACCTGCAGGGAGAGTGACAGGCAGAGGGAGAGGGAGAAGCAGGCTCCCTGCTGAGTAGGAAGCCTGATGTGGGACTCCATCCCAGGACCCCCAGATCACAACCTGAGCCAAAGGCAGATGAGATACTTAACCAACTAAACCACCCAGGCACCTGAGAATTGTTATTTTAAATCAGGATTATCAATTGGTGTTAAAAAAGGGGTGGGGGGATCAGGTAAATAGCCTCTGGTGAACCAAACAGTGCTAAGTGCCACATAGATCACTTTCTGTACTTCTGAGGGGAACCTGATGCAAGAGGGAGGGATCAGATTCTCATCACCCTAACCCAGTAGTCAATCTGACCATCTGTAATAGCGGGCCAATCTGATATTCTGCATCTTCTCCGTGATTCATGGATGGCTAATGATGTATTCTAACCCAAAATACGTAACTTTCATACATTTTAGATACAACTTACAGTTTACAAAAAAACAGAAGATAGAAGGATAGCTAAATGACACCACAAGGAAACAATATGACAAATCCAGAAGTTAGGACAAAGTGGCCAGGTCTCTATAACAAGTCAGAGTAACAAAAAAGTGAAGGGCAAGATAAAGGATGTGCTAGGAAAAAAAGAAATGTAAGGATCATAACGAGCACATACAATGCAGGGAACATTTCTGAGATCCGAGGGGATATCAGTGTGGTTTGGTATGGGTATTAAATAAAACAGTACTAAAATGAAAATGTACTGATTATTGGCTGAAGAAAGGTCCATTGCAAAATATGTACTTATGACGGGTCCTCAAAAAGTTAAAAAGAGAAGTACTATATAATCTATCAGCTCCACTTCTGAGCATACATATATATATATATATTCAAAAGAATTGAAACCAGGAACTTGAAGAAATTTGTATGCCCATGTTCACAGCAGCATTACTCACAATAATCAAAAAGCAGAAGCAACCCAAGCATCCATAAATGGATGAATGGATAAACAAAATGTGGTACATGCATACAGCGGAGTGCTACTCAAGCCTTAAAAAAACAATGATATTCTGATACATGCTACAACATAGATGAATCTCGAAGACATATCAAGTGAAATAAGACTGTCACAAAAGTACAAATACCATGTGATTCCACTTCTATGAGGCACCTAGAGTAGTCAAAAGTAGCATGGTGGTGGCCAGGAAGGCGGGAGGAGAGAAGGGAGGAGTTGGTTTTTAATGGGTATAAAGTTTCAGTTTTGGAAGATGGAAAGGCTCTAGAGATAGATGGTGGTAATGGTTACATAAGAATGTGAATGCAGGGATCCCTGGGTGGCGCAGTGGTTTGGCGCCTGCCTTTGGCCCAGGGCGCGATCCTGGAGACCCGGGATCGAATCCCACATCGGGTCGGGCTCCCGGTGCATGGAGCCTGCTTCTCCCTCTGCCTGTGTCTCTGCCTCTTTCTCTCTCTGTGTGTGACTATCATAAAAAAAAAAAAAAAAAAAAAAAAAAAAAAAAGAATGTGAATGCACTTAATGCCACTGAACTGCACACTTAACAATGATTAAAGTGGCAAATTTTATGTTATATTATAGTGAACCTATTTCTGTATTTGGTCACTGCAAACTTGGCCAAGTCATTTGAACTCTTTAAATTTTTGCTTCTTGGGGCACCTGGGTAGCTCGGACGATAAAAGCTCCTGCCTTTGGCTCAGGTCATGATCCTGAGGTCCTGGGATCGAGCCCTGAGTCAGGCTTCCTGCTCAGTGAGGAAACCTGCTTCTTCCTCTCCTCCCTATTCCGTGCTCTCTTGCCATCTCCTTCACTATCTCCATTTCTTCCCTCAAATAAACAAATAACATCTTTAAAAAAAATAAATACATTTTTGCTACCTTAGGTCTTCAACAAGGACAAGAAAATCCCTCCTTCCTATATCACAGGAACCTGGGGAACATTAAATGAGATGATGTAATAAAACAGCACTTGGTAAACTGTAGAGCACTCTACAAATGGTGACATGTTGCCACAGTCCTTCTAAGCTGGTAAACTGCAGCCCCTGAGTCACCCTCCACTGCCCTTGCCCCTCACTCCCCAAGTCTGGTCCATCTCCTAGCCTGCCAGTTTTTCCTTCACTCATTTCCTCCTTTCCCAAATCCCCACACTACACTTGCCCTTGCCCCTCACTCCCCATGTCTGGTCCATCTCCTAGCCTGCCAGTTTTTCCTTCACTCATTTCCTCCTTTCCCAAACCCCCCACACTAGACTACCTGTACTATCTGTACCTGGTCCGACCCTATACCCTTACCCCTGGGCAGTGCCCCACCTCTAGCTTTTCCTTACCCCAGCCTCTGCAATTTCCTCCTAAAAATTTTCATAAAATAGGTTAAAATAGGTTCTGTAACTACCCTGCTGAAAATGAAGCCTTTGGGAGTTGTAGAGGTTTATAGGATAGCCTTCACAAACTCCTTCCCTCAGCTTTCAGGCCCTCCTACCCGTGGTCAGGTTCCCCAGATTCTGCAGAACAAGCCAACACCTCCCACCCCCATGTACATCCCCCTATTCTCTACCTATATAGATCCTTCCAGTCTTTCCCAGGCAGGGGAGAGGGGTCTGGCCTGTGCTCTCTCTGCACCTTATGACCAATCCAGACCAAGTTCCTGCCCGTCCTCTAAACACGCTCTCCGTCCCTCACTTTCAGGTCAGAGGCCTGTCCCATCTTTCAAAAGAGGACTGACTACTTGTGCCCTAAGGCCAGGGCCGGCATAGTCCTACATTCTCTAAAAAAGGTGCTGGAAATTAATCCGTTAATCATGTTAGTACTTAAAACTTTCTTTGCCTAAGTGAATTTCATTGTAATTACTTGTTTTTCTGTATAGCTTTAAAATCTATGTGTACATCCCTACCTATTCCCAAATACACAGTTTAGCTATTATGCTTTAAAAAGTTATACTTTATAAATTCTTCTATAACTTCTTTCTCTCAACATTAAGTTTTTGAAATTGACCTATGTTGACATCTGGAGCTACAACCCATTTGTTTTCGAAACTGTGAAGTATCCCTTTTGAGTATATTTGAGTATATCACAATTTACTCATCCATTATATTGTTGATGGATATTCGAGCTTAAAAAAAGTTTGCTATTAGAAGCAGTGCTATTAGGAATATTCTTGTACACGTTTCTAGTTCACATGTGTGTTTCTAAGTGAAACTACTAAGTCAGAGGGTCACACAGTCAACTGTACCTGGTAATGACAATGGTTTTCCCAAGTGGATGAATACTTCTACCTACAGTGTTGAAGACTGCCTCAAAATACTGTCAAACTTTTAAATGTCTGCCAATTCTTGGGTGTAAAATGTTATTTCATTGTGGCTTTAATCTGCATTTCCCCAATGAGGTCAAACATCTTTTCATGTATGTTTATCAGCCATTTGGTTTGCTCTTAAATAACAGGCTGGTCTGTGTCTTTATTTTTCAACAAGGCTGTCTTTTTCTTTCTTTTTTTTTTTTTTTTAAGATTTATTTACTTATTTTTATGATAGACAGAGAGAGAGAGAGAGAGAGGCAGAGACACAGGAGGAGGGAGAAGCAGGCTCCATGCCGGGAGCCCGACGTGGGACTCGATCCCGGGACTCCAGGATCGCACCCAGGGCCAAAGGCAGGCGCTAAACCGCTGAGCCACCCAGGGATCCCCAAGGCCGTCTTTTTCTTAATTGAAGTACAGGAGTTCTATATATATTCTGGATACTAATCCTTTATTGGTATTATGTGTTACAAATTTTCTCTTCCAGATTATGGCTTTCCTTCCTTTTCATCTCTTATGATGAGAAGCACTTTAAGGTAGTTGAATTTGTCAACCCTTTCCTTTATGGCAAATGGTTTGGGTAACTTGTTTAATAAGCCCTTCCTTGCCCAGAGGTCATGAAAGGATTTATATTTCCTTTTAAGAAAAAAAGTGCTATAAACTTCAAAGAGGAAGTTACATAAGTAATCAATAAGCACATAAAAAGTACTCAAAATTATTCGCCATCGAGGAAATGCAAGTCAAAACCACAATGAGAAACCACTACACATCCACCAGGATGGCTAAAATTAGGAAATTGATAACACCAAACAGTGGCAAGGATGTGGAGCCACTGGACTTTTATTATACATTGTTGGCAGGAGTGTGAAATTGTAGAACCAAGTCAGAAAAGGTCAGGCAGCTTCTGATAAAGCTAACCATACAACTATCCTGTGATCCAGCAACTCCAGTTGGTATTTTCCTCAGAGAAATGAAAGCACACATCCACAAAATAATTTATACTAGAATATTCATAGCAGCTTTATTCTTAATAGCCAAAAATTAGGAAGAGCCCTGTTGTTATCCATCAATAAGAGAATGAAGAGGTGGACTGGGTTCTAGTCATAACAACAGAACGCTACTTAGCAAGAAAAAGAACACACAACTAGCGTGTGCAACATAGATCACAAAAATACTGCGCTGAGTACAAGGAGCCTTATACAAAAGAATATATATTTTAAGATTCTATTTACATGAAGCCTAGAATAGGCAAAAATAATTTATAATGGATAAAAATCACAACAGTGGTTGCTGGCAGGTGGGGTGAGAAATGAGGAAGGAGCACACAGAACTTTCTACTGGCAGACAGTAATATTCTGTATCTTGGCAGAGATTTGCATCTAGATGGTATATACATTTGTCAAACAAAAAGGAAACAAATTTTGAGCTCTAGTAAGTGATATGCATACTGAAGCCAGGGGCTAAGTACACTGATGTGTGGAACTTAACACATGCAAAAATAAAACACTGATGGACAATGGGATAGAAAGAGGTCATAAACCACAGATGGGAAAATGTTAATACTAAATCTAGGTAAGAGGTAGAGGGGTACACATTCTTTTAGCTTTACCATATGCTTGAAACTTTTCACAATATTAAAGACAAAGCACATTTTCAAAAGGAAGAGATTGGCTTTAAAAAATAAGCAGATATATTTGAGCAAAGTTTGCCTTTGAGAGAAGTGACTGAAAAAGAAAGTTCGATCCTTACACATGCTAGTGCCCTAGAGTTTGCAAAAATGCTTTTTACACAGATTATTTTAAGTGATTCTCACCAAAACCTGAGGATTCTGATCTCATTTTATGCTTGAAAAAACTGGGGATTGGAATTTGGCAAATCTCACACAGCCAGTGTCTGACAGAGCTGGACCTGAATTGAATGTCTCTGGCTCTTCTATGCTCTTTCAAACACATCCCACTGGGGAGCTACCATCACCTCCAGGTGGTAGAAGGCAACAGGGAAACTGCGCCACTAGCTCTCTGGGCCATCCCACCTGCAGAGTGAGAGGAGCAAAGTAGCTACTGTCACCAGACACATGTGACAGACACAACCAACAATGAAAAAGCATGAATTCAACAGAGCCAAGGTCTACTTCAAACCCATTCAGCACAAAAGTGCTGGCAAGCCCAACTCCCTGAGTTTTTTGAAGCCATCTTCAAAGTTTAGGGGAATCTGTGACATCCTTCCTGTCTGCGTGGATGCATAAACTGCATATGATGCCTGTAGCTAAGAAACTGCAATACAAAACTTGTCAAAACACTTCTCTGACAAGATATTCCACCACTCTTCTTACCAAAGCAGAACAAAAGTAGAACAGAAGGAGAGGACCCAGGAACATTGCTCAACCCAAACACGGCCAGAATTGAAGGCAAAAGCTTTAGCAATCACCCACACATTAATCACTAGCTTCAGGGTATTTTGGCTTTTTGTTAACGCATATCCAACACACCCCAACAATTTTTGTTAAATTTAAACAAGGTGAGATGGACCTATGGAACATGAATACAAGCCCTTTCAGCCTTAGAGACTGGTGTATTTATCCAAACATTCACTCAGTGTGCTAACTACTTTGGGAACTGGAATGAATCTAGGACACCATCCTTGTCCTCAAGAGGCCTATCATCCCGCAGGAGGCTCAAGTCAGATTTCCCAGGCCTGCAGGGGCTCCAGGGGGAAGAGCCTAAGAGCAGAGAACGGAGAGTGCAAGTACAACCAGGAGCTCTAGAAAGATTTGGGCTGGGCCTTGATGATGCAACTCTTGACTTGCAGAGTTGGGGGTAGGTGTGCTATGTTCTGAGCAAAGGCTGATGGGAAGAACTAGCTCCAAGGGGGCTGCTGGCTCAGGAAGTCTACCTGAAGCCTGACCAGGAAGAAGGGAGACCAAAGAGGACTCCAGAGGGATGCCTGCCAACTCATGCCAGAGAGCAAAGAGAATAAATGAGAGGGCCTCATGAATGCCTGACTTCAGTCCACTGGGGCAGGGCCAAATAGGGCTGCAACTCTCAAAAACTAGGGAACCTATGGCAGGGCTGGGGCCAATTTTCCCAGCAAGTCACGACTTAAAATCCTGAGAATGTGGATTCAGGATGCCTGCTCAAAAGCCAGGTGGACCTGTGACATCTGCAACCTAGCAGAGAGCCAGAGGACGGAGAAATATAAAGGAGACGGGTTAACAGAGACAGCCCAGGAGCAATGGATTTGAATAGAGGCTTAACTGCATGAGCGTGGGTGAGTTTCTAACCTACCACGCCTTATCTGCAAAATGGAAATGACACTAGTCATCTCACGGGGTTGCAAGGATTACATGAGATAACATCTGTAAGACATTCAGCACAGTGCCTGTATCATCAGAAGCATCCAAGAAATGGTGCATATCATGAATATGAATAGTCTACACTCTCCAGGAACTTCTAAGTCCAGTGCTTCCTATCACCTCACTGTACTGAGAAACCAGGCTAAAGCCACTGACCTTGGACAAGATCAAGGGATTACTCATGTCCTAAGCAACTTTGCCTTCTGTTCTTGGATTTTTAATTTTTAAAAAGTTCTGTCCTTTAAGACATTTTAGTTTATTCTGAGACATCTGCCTCACCCTGTAGACTCAATCATGAAACTTCCCCTATTAAAGAGCCCATCCCAATTGGGCAAGCTGTACTAAAGGGGGGGGGGGGGGGGGGGGAGCCAGTGTTATAATCCATTTAACAGGGAACATTTGTGCCAGAAGGGACTACAGGCCTCATCCAAACTCTCACTTCAGCAAGAAGGGTTGGGCTAGCCCAGCACAGGTCTGCACTAATAGAGTTGTAACATTCAAAACATCTACCTTAAGAACCACACTTCATATTAGGGTGGTAATGATACTAAATATCAAAACAATAAGGAATATAAATGTAAAATATTTTATATGTGTAATAAGAATTCAAGAAAATATAAAAAGCAGTATCTACAAAGATAAATTATAGTCACATATTTCAGGAATATAAAGTTAGGTCTCATTCTGTCAACTACATTTTCAGAAGGAAACTTTCAATAATTCCATAATCTACCCAGAGTCAATTACCCCTAGTAGGGGGAAAAAAATCAGGCAGGTCACACAAAGAGAAATTTGCTTCACTTAAGGAAAATATTAAAATTTGATGAACGCACTCTGTACATGAAGAGTAAGCAGCAAATTTTATTCCATAGCTAAGAAACTACTAAACTTTGGGGGGCACTAAGCTGGTTTGTCCAGTTTTGAGGAGGAAGAGAAGGAGAAGGTGGTAAAAAACATAGTAAGACAAAATTGTGGGACAGAGGAGAAAATGACAGAAGCGAAGACTAAAGACAAAATGGCAAGTCTGTGTGAGGGGATTCTGAGCTCTAAGGCCAGGGATCCTGGGTGAGAGGTGAGTGTGTGACCAGCTATTATCTGCCACCTGTTGTGCACTGCCCATCCAGCTGCTCTAATCCCTCCATCTTTGAAGGGAAATCTACTCTGCTCACCAGGGTGGAACTATATTATTCCCTGGTATAAATGCTCTGAAAGAGCAATAACCAGAGAGTTCCACAAAACCAGATCTATATCCTCCAGCCTCTACTCTAGTTAAAACTGGTTTCTATTTCCTTTCTATGGGCTGGGTGGATTTTCCACTTCTCCAGCCTGGTTCACGGAGTTCTCTAATTCGACAGATGTCTGTAGAAGGCCCACTATGGGGGGTGGGGGAGGAGGATACAGCAGTGAACAAAACAGACATGACTGCCACCCTCATGGAGCTAACTGTTTAATGACAAGGGGGGGGGGGGTGGATCATAGCAGTGTACCAGATGTTTGCAAAAGGGGGAGGGGGAGACAGGCTCTCTTCCGACACTCCTCCCTCCACACTCAAATCTTTCAAGGGCAACTCAAGTCTGAGCTAAAGAAAGGGAAGACCAAGTAAATCCAAAGACTGGCAAGAAAATAGTGAAATGTTGCAGTTAAAGCTCAAGCTGATTAAAAACAAAACAAAACTGTAAGTGTTCAAACTGAACACAGCATTCATTATCTGTAACCACATAGACTACAACTCCTGAAATGAATAAACAGAACATTTTTAGTAATACTTAAATAAGTTCATATAAGATGACCCAGCCTAATGTATTACAAGATCCTGAAGTACCTTTGGAATCATTAAGAAACAAATTACATTTATTGTGTTACACTGTTAAGTATATTTCTTGTACTTTGAATATTGGTATCTTATGTTAGGAATCATGTCCTAAAATGTGGTCTAAGATCTAACTCAATAAAAATGCTCTATAATCCAACACATTTGAGAAATGCTGCACACTCTAAACAGCATTTGGAGATTGACAGTATACTTAAACATATTAAATTTTCTGACAAATCCGGAATAAAAGAAATCTGCCAAACTTAGTCTGAGCCAGTATTTCCCAAATATATTTTGACATGGCTCCTTTTTTCACTTAATAGTCAACAAATTGCTTCAGGGAACACATGTGAGATACACTACGGCATAGGCTACACACTACTTAATCTAAAAATGCAATTATCCATCTCCCAAGCATTTTGATTAACTAGTGTTTTCTATATGTACTACTGAAATTCAAAAACTTCCCCAAACTATTTTTGAAATTCACTCAGTGATACGCAATTTACTTATTTTTAGGAGGAAATTTTTTAAAAGATTTTATTTATTTATTTGAGAGAGAGAGCACAAGCAGGGGAAGGGGCAGAAGGAGAAGCAGACTCCCTGCTAAGCAGGCAGCCTGAAGTGGGGGTTCGACCCCAGGACCCTGGGATCATGACCCGAGCTGAAGGCAGACACTTAACTGAGCCACCCAGGTGCCCCAAGACGTATTTTTTATGAACTAAAACTGGACCTTGGTATATTAATACAATAGAATTCAAATTAATTGTATTATAATTTGATTTTGCTAAATTACTGGAAGTTTATCTTCTCTAAACATGCATTTTTAGATTTCTAGAGTGTATGTGATAATTTTAAAAGATTCATTCTCTTGGGGCACCTGGCTGGCTAAGTTGCTGGAACATGTAGCTCTTGATCTAGAGGTTGCAAGCTGGATCCCATTTTGGGTGTACAGATTTCTTAAAAATAAAATCTTTATGGGCAGCCCGGGTGGCCCAGTGGTTTGGCGCCGCCTTCAGTCCAGAGCCTGGTCCTGGAGACCGGGGATCGAGTCCCATGTCAGGCTCCCTGCTTCTCCCTCTGCCTGTGTCTCTGTCTCTCTCTCTCTCTCTCTCTGTCTCTCATGAATAAATAAAATCTTTAAAAATAAATAAAATCTTTAAAAAAATAATAGATTCCTTCCCTTAAAGAAAAAATAACAATCTAAAAGACATGCTGATATTTACCTCTGCCCTGTTACCTGAAATGCCTACATACAAACTGCTGTAGCTGAGATGTGGTATCAACATGTACAGTTTGTGACTAACAAGCATTTCTGTGGTTGTGGTGTTGTTACTTATAATTTGACTCCTCCTTTGGAAATACTAATGCTACCTTAAAGCCTATATGGGAGGTTTTATGGAATAAAATTCCAGCGACTGAAAGTTTCATCATTCAGTTAACAATAAAGAACCAAATTCGGCAAATATTTATTTAGGACCTACTATATGTATGCATGCCATTGGCTTAAGCACTGTAAATGACAAATGTATTTTTCTGGGCCCCAACTCAAGACAACAGTCTGACAATGGGACAGAATACGTTAAGAATCCTAAACACTCAGGAGCCCTACAGACACTGTGGAGAGCAGAAGAACAAGCTGCTGCAGTGGAGATGCTTATAAGACACACAGGTGAATTTTAGGACAACCACAACCCCACAAAAAGTCAAGACACAGGGCCTCTTTCCAAAAGGGCTTATTTGGCGACCTAAAAGTTCATTATTAGTTAATGCAAGATTTCCAAGCGTTATTCCAATGTTAACACTTGCATATTCAACTTCACCTGTGTAATGCTTTTTATAAGCCAATTAGGATTAACGTCCAAGCATTACACTGACATAAGGAGCAACTTGGGTTAACAGCCTAAAACCATTGTAGGTGTCTTCAAGAATCCACAGAAGGGATCCAACTTCTGATAATCAAAGCAAAGTTAGACTTCCACCTAGGATATGTATGGGAGGGGTGGGAAGTCACTTCATGTGGGTTACGCAACACCGAGAAAGACTTTTCACTTTCGGTCAGAAAAAGCTCCAGGGCCGACTGCTAGAAATCTAACACAGAGAGTGAACAGACGGTATCAAAGTTGGGCGGTCTAGCAATCCCCAGAAAACCCAGACAATTTTGCAAATGACTTTCTAAAAAAAAAAGAGAGAGAGAGAGAGAGAGACAGACAGACAGACAGCAAGGAGAGAGGGATGATCAGTGATCTGAGGCCAGGCACACCAGAACTGTTTTTCTAGTTTAATAAAACATGACCGCATGCATTCCAGCTCTACAATTTCGAACCAGAGGACTGGGAAGCCGTTGCTGTGTGCCTTAAAGAACATCGTTCCTCCCCACCACCACCCCACCTTTTTTTTTTTTTTTTCCTTTTCCTTTTCCATTATCTTTCCTTTGGGAAATCGTACGGAAGACTAAGCTTAAAAACTTGGACGAAACATACGCAGAGGCGCTGCGCGCTGGAGAAGACACACAGTGGTGGAAAAACAGCCACGAAACGTCCCGGTCGGACCACTTAATAAAAAATTAACTTCGTTCTGCTGAATGCTTCCAACACCGCGTTTCCGATAGTGTTTTCTCATTACGTGCGCTTTAAACGCGACACATACGCTAATGACCGTGAGCCTCAGATGCATGTGCAATCAATGCAGCGGAGTTGGTGCTGCCTTCCGACTGCGGTGTAACAGCCCGGGAGAAAGCGGCAGACTGCAGCCGCGTGCATGTGCAGAGCTCACGGGGGGAAACAAAGCAGGGTGGCGGGACCAGCGCCGCGGCTTCGCGGGGAGAAGCCTCCGCTTCCAGCACGAGAACCCACAGAACAAAGTTCACGCGGCTCCAACGTGTCCGGGGCGCGCCGCACCCCCACCCCCGCCCCCGCCCCCGCCCCCGCCGGGGGCTTTCCCGCTCCGGGGCCGGGACGCGCTCCCGGCGGGCCCCGCAGCCGAGACGTCGGAGGGCCCCGGGCAGCGCCGCCGCGGCCCCGAGGGCGTCCCGCTCGCAGCCCCACCGAGGGGGGTGGGAGGACGCGCCGCTCCGGTGCCCGCCCGCCAGAGTCACCCGGAGCCGGGCGCCCCTTACCTTCCCGCCGCTGCCGTCGCGAGGCTCGGGCTCCGCGAGGCCGGCGCCGCGGGCCCGGGGCGAGGCGGTGGTCTTCGGGCCGGCGGGCGGCGGCGGCGGCGGCGGCGGCGCGGCGGCGGCGGGCGCGTCCTCGGCCTCCTTGCCGCCGTGGTACACCGCCCGGCCCTCGGAAATGTGGATGCTCGGGGCGCAGCCCATGCTGGCGGCGGCGCGGCGGACACGCTGGCGGGCAGCCGCGATCCGGTCAGCAAACGGCCCGCCCGGCGCCTCGGGGCCGCCACGGGCGCCGTGTCATCGCCGCCTGGGCGGGCGGGCGGGCGGCGGCAAGCGCGGGTCTCGCGTCAGGAAGTGCGGCCGCCCCTTTTATCGCGGTGCGGGCGCGGCGGCGGCGGCGGCGGCGGCGCTGGGGAGGGGGCGCTGGGGCGGGAGGCGCGCCGCTGCCGCCCCTCCGAACATGCCCTTCCTGAGGCGGGAGCCGCCGGCCGCCTCCCTCACATCGCCGCGCTCGCCTGGCCGCGCCGCGCTTCCGGGGAATTTCGGGGGAGGAGATTTGCGCTCTCCCAACCCCGGAGCGGGCGAGTCCTCGCCGCGCGAGCGACGCCGCCCTGGCCGCGGGGCGGCGCGACCCCCCCCCCCGCCCGCCGCCCGGGGGAGGTGCGCTCCCCGCCGCGCCCGCCGCCGCCTCCCCGGGCCCGCAGCCCGCAGCCCGCGCCTCTCAGCCCGCTGGGCCGCCGCCCCGCGAAGAAACGCCCCTGGCCCGAGCGCCGGCGGCGGGGAAGGCTGGCCTAGACGCTCCGGCCTTGGGGGGGAGGCGGCCGAAGGACGCCGGTTGGGGCGGCGAGGCCGCGGCGGGCGAGTGGGGGCGGCGGGACGGAGCGGCGGGCTCTGGCCGGGTCTAGGGCCGCGCCGTCGAGAAACGCAGCGCGGCTGCGCTCACCGGGGAGCTGCTAGCGACGCGGCTCCGGCTCCGGGCTCCGGGCTCCGGGCCGGGTCTTGCGCGCGGCACGCCGCGCCCAGCCCCCAGCGGTGACCTCCAGCGGGTGCTGGCGTCAATGCAAAGCAGCTGGGGCGCCCGCCGCCACCTCCCGGCGCCGCCGGAGACCGGGCATGCGCGGCCACGACGGGAAGGGGACGCGCGGTCTCGCCGCCCCGAGGACGGAACGGACTCGCCCAGGGACACACGGCCGCCTCGGGCTCGAGCCCACCGTAGTCCGGACCGCTCGGTTCGAATCCTGGCTCCGTCCTTCAGCCGCTGCGGGACTTCGGGCGGGTCACTGCCGCTGAGCGTTCACGAGCGAGGCCGGCGGGAGGACCCCCGCTTGGGGCGCGGGGGGTGGGGGAGGGGAGGCGCTCGGGGTCCGGACGTTGCCGCAGCGCCCCGTGCGCCCCCTCGCGCGCGGCGACCTGGAAGGCCAACGCCAGGCTGCGCGGGCGACCCGGAGGCGGCGGCACTGAAAAGCCCCGTTTCCAGGCAGGCGGGGGGAGGAGGGGGGCGCGCTGTCCTGTTCTCACCTGGCGCCCGAGACCCCGAGGCTCTTAGCGGCGGCCGCCACGCCGCGGCCGCAGAGCAAGGTGTGGCCCGTGAGGCTGCCGGGCGCGCTGTCAGAACCGCACACCGCCCCACACGCGCGCACACCAGCCCGCTGTGTGACCTTGGGCGAGCCACGCAACCTCTCTGTGCCCGAGGCTCCAGCCCCAGCCCCGGCCTTAAGGAGGACGACGCCCCTGGGTGACCACCGCCGGCCCCCCGAGCGGCCCACCTCGGGCCTGCCCCCAGTCCCACCCTCCTGGCGACTCCCGGGGGCCGATCCCCCCCTTTCCTCTGCTGCCGTCCACACCTTTCCTAAAGCGGCCCCGCAGCGACCCTGAGATGCCGCCGCTCGCGCCTCGGGCCGGCGACTGTGAAGCCCCGGAGGCGCATTCCGGACTGGAGTCCCTGCCCTGGCGCTGGGGCTGCGGGACTGGCTCAGGTGCCCGGTCCCCTGCGCGGCCCGAACACCAGGACGCCGGGACACCGGGGATCCGCAGCCTCCCGGGCCCGAGGTGCCCACCGGGCGGTGTCCGACGGCGGCGGAGCCCAACGGCGGGGAAACCCGAGAGTGGCTTGGTGCTCTAGCCCTCTCTACCAGCCGGGCTGGCCCAAACCACTGGCACGTGACTGCATTATCAGGTTCAAGCACGTTAAGCAGTAATTATATTTATGCTTTCCTACCTTGTAAAAGTACCACCGGCTCAATGAAGATGCCTTGAAAGACACAGGAAAAGATTCTTATTACCATCACCCGTTATTCCACCTATATAGCAGAGGGCTTTCTGCCTTTGTTCTGCAGATTTTAGAAGGTAATTTTCAGGACAGAATCTAGACCCTTCTAAATAAAGGGTTATTCATGAAGAAAAATGCTTTGAACCACCAGAGTGCATGAAAGTCCACCGAGTGCCCTCTGTCCTCCCTGCCTGGCCTAGAAGTCAGGCCTTGACGACTCTGGTACTGACCTTGCCTTCTCCAACCCCGGGCTGTTCCCTCATTGGTCCCTCCCTCCCTCAGCAGGCATGTCTGTGTCCTGGCCTATCCTTGGAAATCCTTGAACCCTGTGCCAATTAGGGGGTGGGTTGCTTTTCCCTGTTCCCACCTACTGGGTCTCCCTGGCTCCCTATGCCCTGGCAAGCTGGTCTTTCACCCTCTCTGTTCCCAGAGACCTGCTGGAGAGGAGCACTCATTTCCAGCTCTGCAATTTGGGGACCCTAGACTTAAAAAACCCTAAAGCTAAAAAGGATGCAAGAGCAGACAGGCGTCATCTGGGGTCACAGCAAGCCCCACTCACTTTTTTCCACGCTCAGGAACTCAGCCTGGGGTGCTCTAAGAAGTTACAACCCACCCCCCTCAGCTTCAAGCCCCTAACATCAATTCTACCCTGCCTCCACCTTCCCCAGCCATAAGCTGCACCCTAAGGTCCCTGAACACTTCACCCTACAAAGCCCCTTCCCCCAGGCCTCCATGACAGTGGACAGAAAAGGGACACATTGATGGAAGTAACCCAAACGTCATTGGCACGTGCCACCCACTAGTTCACCCAGGACTCCCAGGCCCCTGCAAAGAATCCTGCCATTTGGGGGATGCCTAAGGAGCTCACGAACAATCCCCATCCTGCTGGAGGAGAGGCACTCCCCATCATGCCAGCCAGGTGGACACCTCCAAGGTCTACATGCAGTAGAACACACTCTACCCCCAGACCCAATCCATTCTACCCAGTGTACCTCTCCCCCAGGCAGAGCTGCTGGACTCCCATAAGGCTTAGAGTTGTAGCTAAACATCTACTTCAGTTCTTACTCCTAGGGTCAGCATAAGGTCAGTGAGGCTGGGAAAGGAGATAAACCAAAAGGTAGATGCCAGGCCCAGCCTCTCCCAAGCTACAGTCATTCCCAGGAGACTCCATGGTGCTCACAGCCCACCTCCCATTAGAGACATGAGGGCCTGTAGTCCTACACAGCTTTGTTTATCTAACATCAGAATCTACTGGTTTCCACACCTCTGCCACTAAAGCTGATCCTTCCTAAGCCAGTTCTTCCTGGCTTTGCGGCCTTTTGCAACCAGGGGTCAGCCATTCAAAGACTGTGCCACGGGTACCAGTTCCCTACTCCCCTTGCCTTCCCCCGTTGAACTGGCCTGGAAGCAGAGCCAGTGGTAGAGCTCCTGGGCCCTGGGGTCTGAATCCTAGTTCTGCCCTGTGTCCTCTTTCAGAGCTGCTTTCCTCCATCATAAATCTAGGATTCATGACGTCTACCTCCCTGGGATTAAAGAGGCTAACCCGTGTCAAATACCCAGAACAACTACTGAGCCCAGGTGCCTTCCTTAGTTCACCACTTTCTCCCAGGCGCATTCAACACCACCTTCCTCCAGGCCCACCCCAGCCTTCTGGGAACCTGTGGAGGGCATGAAATCACCAGGAGGATCCACACCCCTACAAATCGGTGCATCGGATTTCATCACCTTAATTTCTCTTTCAAAGCTTTGTATCATGTGACTTTTATATACCATCATTTTAACATTACACATTCTGTAATTTACACCTGAATACATGCTGGGAAAATAGTTTTTAAAAATGAAGTAGGGGGGATCCCTGGGTGGCGCAGCGGTTTGGCGCCTGCCTTTGGCCCAGGGCGTGATCCTGAAGACCCGGGATCAAATCCCACATCGGGCTCCCGGTGCATGGAGCCTGCTTCTCCCTCTGCCTGTGTCTCTGCCTCTCTCTCTCTCTGTGACTATTATAAATAAATAAAAAAAAATTTAGAAGTATGTAAAGTGTGCGGAGCCTGAGGAAAGTCTCTCTTCCTTCTCTCTCTCCCTTCCTTCCCTATTGCTAACTGTTTGGACCATTTGCTTCCAGACTTGTTTCTATGTTAAATATATTACAAGCATGTGTGCACACACAGAAGTATTTCAATGTCACAAACAGAGCTTTAGTGAATATCCTTGAATGTATCTTTTTCTGTAGGATGGACTCCTAAAAGTTGGATTGCTTGGTCAAAAGGTATGTCCCACCCTATGCCAGTTCCAGAAGGGATGAAAACAGAAGGAGCCCAGCCGAGGATGAAGGATTGAGAAGGGGAACTCCCTGGATATTTCCTGTGCCCCTGGATAAGGTGTGGGGGTGGGGGGCAACCAGCCCCAGATGCAAGACCTCTCCTGGTCATCCTCTCTAGACCGACAGGCCTCCTTATCTTTATCTCTCTTGGAACTCCCACACCTTTGGTAAAATGTATTTGATTGTTCCAGCCTTTCTCAGATAAGGGAGAAACCCAGTGACCACTCTTAGGCCAGAACTGTAAGGAGGAAGGAGCGCCCCCTAGAGGCTAGAATGATGGAGGAAAGCCCCTAGGACACTCACTGTTCTCTTACCTCCCAGTTCAGATGTGCACCTGCATTTCTCTCCTGTTTGGCTCCAGACCTTGGTACTTGTGGTTCACCTAGAACCTGAAATTAACAACCCAGTGTTGACTCCCTTCCTCAAAATGACCTGGAATTAGGCTTCTTTGTTTCCAACAAAGGTCTCTGTCCCCAGTACCTACATGCCCCCTATGCCCTGTTCCTTGGCTCCACCTACCTTTTCCCACCAGGCAAGGGGGTCCGATTCCTTTCCCACCAATTGGATAAAGTCCAGAACTCTTAACATTGCCAAATTTGATTGTAAATATCAGAAACCTAACTCCACCTAGCTTAACAAATGTAGGTACTTATTGGTCAATTTCCTCAAAAGACAGGAAGGGCAAGGAGGGCTCAAGATGCCACTAGGACCACCTCTCGATCCTGACACCTTGACCTTCCGAACAAGGTTTGCCTAGGGCTTGTGGACCCCTGGCTTCTGTTTTCACAGTCCTGTGACTACCCTGTTGGTTTCCACTGCATCATGAACATTCTTTGTTCCAAGTTCCTAACAGAGAGTGTCCCAGGGGTCCATCCCTACTCCCAGGGCTGGCTTCAGGGGTGTGACACTTGAGAGTCACAGGGCCCCATGCTTGGAAAGGCCCCCATTCTTGGTTTACTGCTAAGCTGTCACCATCTTAATAATTGTTGAACAAGGGGCACCACATTTTCATTTTGGACTGTGCTGCATGAATTCTGTACCTGGTCCTGCCTAATGCTTCTAAAAAGTGCACTTTGGGCTGCCTGAGTGGCTCAGTTAAGTACCCAACTCTTGGTTTCAATCACATCATGATCTTGGGGTCTTGAGATCGAGCCCCTCATTGGCCTCCCTGCTCAGTGGGGAGTCTGCTTCTCCCTCTGCCTCTGCCCTTCCCCCTGCTCATGCTCTCTCTCTCAAATAAATCAATCTTCTTTTAAAAAGTGCACTTTTCAGGTGTGCATAGGGGAGAGGAGTATGTAGAAGAATCTGGTGTCCCAGGAGAAATTCACAGGGTCTGCTACTGCAGCTCATGTTGTTATGTCAGAATGATAGTCCTTGCTTGCCTCTGCCCTGGACCCAGCACCACTACCACCACCACCACCATCCACCCCAGCTCAGTCCTGGGTATCCTTCACCGCCTCCATGGGTGGGAAAGGCCTCAGAGATCACCTCCTCTGGAAACGGGCACACAGAGCGTCAGGAGATAGCTATGGTCCCTCAGCCAGTTAGTTGGTGCACAGCCAGGCTCCTCAAGGTCCTTCTGCTCCGTGTCTTTCCAGTAGAGTGGGTGTTCATCTTAACCTATCCAGCTTCCCAACCACCAGCCTGTGGCTCTCAGCCAAATTCCACCTAAAAAAGCATTTGGCTTCTGGGGTTGAGATCACTGTTGGCCACCCCTCCCTGAGGGGAGAAGTGGGGGAGGAGTGGGCCACAGGCTCTCCTGGCCTGGAGGAGGAAATATCAAGATTGGCCCTGTGACAGCGGTGACACCTGCCAGCCTGTATTAGGCTGTCTGCTAAGCACCTCGCATAAACACCTTATGAGCTCACTTATTCCTCATAACAGCCCCATAAAGTGGTTACTATTATCCTTCCTGCTCCTCTGACCCTGCCCCATTTTACTTTTAGATTGTATTTATTTATTTGAGAGAGAGAGAGAGATAGCAAGAGAGACAGCATGACCAGGGGGAGAGAGGGAGAAGCAGGCTCCCTGCTGAGCAGGGAGCTGGACGTAGGGCTCAGAGTTCTATCCCAGGACCCCAGAATCATGGCCTGAGCTGAAGGCAGACATTTAACCAACTGAGCCACCCAGGCACCATGCCCTCACCTCCATTTTAAAGATAAAAACATCAAGGTTTTTTAGAAACAGGGCTGATGCAGATCTTTAATAAAACCCAACACCCATCCTTCTATAGAGACTCTTTTCAAAATGGAAAGATGCTTCATAATATAATAAAGTATTTATTTCTGGATAAGAGCTTTCAGGATACTTAATAGTGAAGCACCGAAACACTTCCCAAGGCTGGAACTTCGTGGGTCTGCTTCTAAAGAGTGTCCCAAGACCAAGAAATCCTCGCCTTGAGCATAACTAACAGGATCAGAAAACACAGGGCAGCAAGCATGGCTGCTATTATCCGATGCTGTCTAGATGCTCTGAGAAGTACAATGAGACATGACTTAGCAATTAAAGTACAGATACTGGGCCAAGAATAAAATTCATCATTAATAGCAGGTAATATAGGGCAGCCCCGGTGGCACAGCGGTTTGGTGCTGCCTGCAGCCCAGGGTGTGATCCTGGAGACCTGGGATCGAGTCCCACGTCAGGCTCCCTGCATGGAGCCTGCTTCTCCCTCTGCCTCTGTCTCTGCCTCTGTGTGTGTGTGTGTGTGTGTGTGTGTGTGTCTCTCATGAATAAATAAATAAAATATTTTTAAAAAAATAGCAGGTAATATAGCTTCTATCCAAGATACTTAGAAATTAACCCAAAAGATATTAAGATAAAAGATTTCTCTGCAGTGGCCAGAATTCAAAGGAAAAGAGCAGTGCTATAGACAATCAATGACCACTTAGACAATATAATGACAAAAATCACATTAAGTGACAGGTACTGGGCTCCAGGTGAGTGGGGAACAGGCACATTTCCAGGGTGACCAACCATGTCTCGGCTTGCCCAAGACCCTCCTAGTTTTTTTTTTTTTAATTTTTTTTTAAATTTATTTATGATAGTCACACAGAGAGAAAGAGAGGCAGAGACATAGGCAGAGGGAGAAGCAGGCTCCATGCACCGGGAGCCCGACGTGGGATTCGATCCCGGGTCTCCAGGATCGCGCCCTGGGCCAAAGGCAGGCGCCAAACCGCTGCGCCACCCAGGGATCCCGACCCTCCTAGTTTTAACACTGAAAGCCTTGCATCCTGGGAGCCCCTCAGTCCCAGGCAAACCAGGCTGGCTGGTCATCCTACATTTCCACACCCATGCACATGCGAACACACACACGATGTGTCACATTGTCTCCTAGGCCCTGAAGCCATTCTCTGCCTTACATCTCCCCGAGTTTATACCTGGGCAGGGAGCCCTTCCAGCTACGGTCCGCAGAGGTCCTCTTGGGGACTCACACTCATGCCCACACTGGGCAGAAGGGAGACACCAGAGTCCTGTGGTTCCTTCTCCTCCGTCACAGGCACATGTGCCCCTTCCCTCTCCTCTCACCATTCTGCTTCAGCTTAGGCTAAACCTACACAGAAGCAGCCTCATCTAAATCTCCCCAAAGCCCTGTGAGGCTGGCATTATCAGCCTCACTTTATTGGAAGGGAAATGGAGGCTCAGAGAGGTTAAATAACTTGTCCCTGATCACACAGATAGCAGATGGCGCAACCAGGTTACAAACTGTGCCCTATCTGACACCAAAGGCCAACTTGTCCCCACAATACAAGAGCTTCCATGAAAATAAAGTCTGGTAATAACAAGTTACATACGGGAAACTGAGGAGCCAAACATCCCTGACACTTGAGAAGCAGAAAGTGAAATATGATATTCCCCAGAGCCACTGGGGGCTGCTCCATTCCCAGGATAAATGTGAGGCTAAATGCAAAGCGGCACACTGGTTACCAAAAGTATTTGGGGCTTTCTAAATGTCAGCCGCAATGATCATGAATCACTCTTCTTAAAGCTTTTAATCCAAAGTAACCCCCCTTGTCCCCTGCCTCCTCTCCTGATTCATCAAGCCGCTTCTGCTGGCTGAATCACCCTCTGGAGTTATGGGTCTAACCATCCCCCCTCACTCTCCCATCCCCTCACCCCACCCCCATTTACCCATCTCTGATCTAAAGGGAAAACTGTCATTCTCTTCTCTGGGGAGTTGCATCCTATGTGTCCTCAAGCCTGGTTGAAGGAGAGAGAAGACTTTAGGCGGGGAAGAATCTGGCCTAAGTAGCTGTGCAGCTGGAAAAAGTCAAGGTAACAGGCTGGGCCTCATCATAACCAGGGTTCCATATTCATCCCTTCATGTACAGACTCTATTTAGCATCCGGCATGTGTAGGCACTGGGTAGGATACTGGGGATACAGTGATAACAAAAGAGCCCCTGCCCCCACAGAGCTCATAATCTGGGGCGGGAGGCAGGCATCGTGTAACTTCACAAGAGCATAATTACTAGCTCATGAGTGTTGTGACGTACAAGGAGCTCTGAGTATGTATCATGGTAGGAAATGATTTAATCTTGGACAGAGGAGAGTAAGCACCAGGAAGTTTTCCCTGAGCTGAAAATGGGTAGAGAGCTGTTTTTCTTGCCTGACACCATTCATCCTCCTTATAACTATACCTAATTTTCCTCTGGGAAACCAATCACTCCTACTATCACTTCAAATTCTTTGGGTAGAACATTTAGCATGTGCCACTTCCTTGACCATGGAAACTAATTTAGAGATAGGCACATGAGCCAATCCAGAGTTAATGAGTATTGATGTTATTGGCTGAACCTCTGATGAAGCCATACATGATGTCAGGACTATGCTGGGACTTTTTAGCTTTAATATAATAGCCAATGACTTCTGATTTTGTTTAAGTTTCTTTGGGTCCAGTTTTTGGTCTCTTGCAACCAAGTGTCCTATCTGGACTAGGAGGATGAGTCACAAGTAATGAGATAAGGGGTGTCTGGGTGGCTCAGTGGGTTAAGCATCTGCTTTCAGCATAGGTCATGATCCCAGGGCCCCTGACGGAGCCCCACATTGGGCTCTCGGCTCAGTGGAGAGTCTGCTTCTCCTTTTCCCTTTGCTTTTCCCCCCACTCTCTCTCTATCACTCTCTCTCTCTAATAAATAAATAAAACCATGAGAAAAAAGAAGTAATGAGATAAAAAAAAAATAGGAAGAAAAATTCCAGGCCGAGATAAGAGAAAGTAGAGTACAAAGGCTCTGAAGTGAGAGGAAGGAGCAGGGTATGTTCAGGAACCAAGTCCCTTCTAGGCTTCTGGCCACTGTGCTAAAGCTCTTTTATAATAATTTTCTTTTAAGGGACACCTGGGTGGCTCAGTGATTGAGCTTCTGCCTTCGGTTCAGGGCATGATCCCGGGGTTCTGGGATCGAGTCTCTCATCAGGCTTCCAGCAAGGAGCCTGCTTCTCCCTCTGCTTGTGTCTCTGCCTCTCTCACTGTGTCTCTCATGAATAAATAAACAAAATCTTTAAAAATAATAATAATTTTCTTTTAAGGCTTCACACCAGTGCTCCAGGATAGATGTGTTATCACTCCTATTTTATAAACAAGTAAGCTAAAGCCCACACAGGGAAGGTGACTTGCCTGCTGTCACACCTAGGCCTCTCTGACTCTGAAACCTACGCTGTCCATCTTCATCTTACATGCTTCTGTTCCATGTATGACGTTGGGTCCTTGGTGCATTCCCTCTGTCCCACTCCCAACCACGATGAGCTGGTTTCTAGCTTGGTGAGGCCAGTGGAGGTGTCAAAGAGATCAGAAGGCAGGAGGAAGGGCAAAGCCACTCTGGCTCAGGCCGCGCGAGTGGCAGTGACTGCAGCTGGGATGGTGGCGGGAGTAAATGGGGCAGGGGACGGGGGACAGCAGCTCTAGCAGCTCCAAAATGAGGCGTGTGGCTCCTGGGACAGCTTCCTGGTCCCTGAGTAACACCCTTGTCATGTTTTTGTTCTTCCAGGCCTTCCAATACCTTTGTAACCAATTCCCTCCTTTAAAACTGCTCTGCCTCAAATATCTCCAGTGGTTTCCACTTGCCCGGCTGGCCACTGATTGACCCAGGCACTGACAGGAAGGACTCTTGGGACCTGCCTCTGTCGTTGGCGAGGGTATGGCTGCCAGCCGCTGCCAGGGTGGTCTGCTGGGGTCAATGAGTAACGGAGAAGGCGGTGGTGGGATCTGACCTCACTTCTGTCTGCCTTGATGGCTCTGCCCCACTGGGCCACAGCATTTCCCCCTTAGGGTTATGCCTGGGTGGAGACAGACAAACTTCAAGGGCCCAGGTGAGCTCTAGAGAATTCCATCTCAGACCTGCCATGGACATACAGTGTAGCAGAGGGAAAAGTCTGCACAGGCAACCAGAGTTCGGGTTCTAGGCTGGAGATCACCCAGGTCAGATGCAACAGGTGTAATGAAATAGCGAGCCTGAATTCAGAGTCACGTTCCCCTCTTGACTACCACCGATTTCTGTGTGGTTTGACTTGTGGAAACCTGTCCTACTGCCAGGTCCCCACCTACAGGAGAAGCTGAGCCTTGGCAGACGTGGCCGGTTTCCTATGCAACAGCCCCTCAGCCCTCCTCACCACTTCCCTCTCCCCTTCACCAGCTGCAAGACCCTTCCCGGCCCCAGGCCCCAAGCCGGTGGTGGTTGGTCTCAGCCAATCCTGGGAACCCCCCTTCCCACCCCAGCGATTGGTTTAGTCTGGACACGTGCCAGAACCTGGTCAATGAGCTACCCAGAGGGGCACCTAGTAGTCTCCTGCCTCTGGAGTGGCTGGCTCAGAAGGCTGTCTGGAGCTGTTGCAGCCACCTGGCCAGCATGCCGGGAGGCTGCCAACACCTGAGGGCAGCAGGTGGAAAGACGGAGAGAGCCTGTGGCCTGTGTCCTTGCTGTCTCCAGTGCCATCACAGAGCCGCTGAGTTAACCAAGTCTGGACCCGCCTGAGGCTGCAGTCCTTGTTCCGTGGTGTAATTGCTTTTGTTAAGCTATTTTTAGGTGGGTCTTCTGTTTGCTGCAGCCAAGTGCATTCTGCCTTACATGCTGGGCTCCCAGATGAATTTCCTTGTGTTTTTTTTTCTTTTCTTTTTTTTTTTAGGTCTAACATCCCGTGATTCGATGTCTTCTCTTTTCTTTTTTTTCTTTTCTTTTTATTTATTTATTCATGATAAACACAGAGAGAGACAGACAGACAGACAGGCAGAGGGAGAAGCAGGCTCCATGCAGGGAGCCCAATGCGGGACTCGATCCTGGGTCTCCAGGATCATGCCCTGGGCCGAAGGCAGGCGCTGAACTGCTAAGCCACCCAGGGATCTCCTGTCTTCCCTTTTCTTTCTTTCTTTCTTTCTTTCTTTCTTTCTTTCTTTCTTTCTTTCTTTCTTTCTTTCTTTCTTTCTTTTTCTTTCTTTCTTTCTTTTTTTTAAGATTTTATTTATTTATTTTTGAGACACACACACACACACACACACAGAGGCAGAGACACAGGCAGAGGGAGAAGCAGGCTCCATGCAGGGAGCCCAATGTGGGACTCGATCCTTGGACCCTGGGATCACGCCCTGGGCCAAAGGCAGATGCTCAACCACTGAGCCAGCCAGGCATCCCCCTGTCTTCTCTTTTCAAAGAAGGAAACCACAACTTGGCAACAGGGGAGTTGTCCAAGGTCTCACCATTGGCATGTGCTGGTCAGGACCCCCAGTCCACTGCATTCTCTCCCACTCTGCCCCAAGCCTTTCATACAGTGACGAAGATCAGTGCCAACCAGTCCTTGTTTCTAAGAAATGATTCCATTTACCACTCACCTACAGCTTCTCTGAGCTAAAGGGGAGTATGGGATTGGATCAAGATGTGCCTAGATGATTGTCCACCCTGTTGCCTCCCCCTCTCCATGCATGTCTGGGGACCCAGTGGAATACCGGAGTCTGACTCTTCCCTAGCACATAATTAGCAGGCTTGGCAGTGATGGTTGTGCCAGTTTCTGTGGGCCACCCAACCACCACGCTGCCAGCTGCAGCTAACCCAGAAGATCAGAAAGAATGAGTTCCAGAAGGCTCCTCTTCCTTCTGAAGTGTGAAAGCTTGCCAGTGCCCATATGAAGGCAACAAAGAACGCAGTGAATCCTGATTTCTGACCTACCTTCAGTAGGAGACCAGACTTGTGTAAATTCAGTGGTCTCCTGGCCCACGGAGGCAACTTCAGAGAGTCTCCTGGTTGCTGGCCAGCCGAGGGGCAGAGCCTGGGAATCTCTGCTGGAGTTAACCCTTGGCCAAAGTTAAGCAGGGGATGACAGGAGAAAAGCAAGGAGAAGGATTCTTGCCATCCACAAAGTTGGTTAGAGAAGCAGGGAGAACCAGAGTCATGTCATTACAGCAAAGCATTTTTCTTTGTATTTTTTAACTAACCATGGCTATCTAGGCATATAAAAACTAGACTTTCTTTTCCCTCATGGTGCTTATTCTGGAACCCTGGAAGACTGGGTCAGATTTGGGAAGTGCAGAGGGAGAGTCACAGAAGGTGCCTACAGCCCAGGAGCCTTTTTCCTCTCCCCTAAATCAGGCTGATGATCTAGGCTTCCTTTCTGGTATCAGATAAGGGCTTTGGTTGCAAGTCACAGAGTCCAACTCTGGCTACCTTAAGCGAAAAAAGAACTTTTGAGAAGGAATAGTGGATGCTTTGGGCTACAGGCAGTCTACTAACGTTAGGGCTTGTCATCTCACATAATAAGAAGTCAGGCTATAGGTGATTTGAGCACTGGTCCAACAGCCTGGTGAGGTCCTCATGGTACCAGTTTCCAAGATGACCCCAAGGATCCCCACCTTCTGACCTTCACAGCCTCCGTAGTCCTTCCAACATTAAATAGGGTTGGCCTGGGTAACCACTAAGATACTGCAGAAATGACAGCAGGGGTCTTCCAGGCTAGGTCATCCAAGTCATTGTGACTTCCACCTTGTCCCTGCTCTCAGATCACTCACTCTGGGGGAAGCCAGCTGCCATGTGGTGAAAGCACTCAAGCAGCTCTAGGGAGAGGTCTGTGTAAAGAGGTGCTGAGGCCTCCTGCCAAAGCCTTGTGAATGAGCTATATTAGGTACGGACCCTCCAGCCCCCATCAGGCCTTCAAAGGGGAGCCACCCTGACCACAGCTTAACTGAGACCTTGAGGGAGAACCTGGCCAGAACACCAGCTTAGTCACACCAAAATAGATGTTGGACTGAGTGTTTGTGCCCTCCCTCACAACATCTATGAAGTAGGTTTCATGATTCCCCCAAGCTACACGAAAGGAAACTGAGGCACAGACAGGACATGGCTAAGGTGAGATACAGCAAAGCCCTCTCTTCAAGAATTAGTCTGGGAAAGCTTGCCTAGCTCTGCTCACCTGTATGCACCTCAGAGATTCCCTGTTCTATGCCACCTGCTAGAAGCTTCCAAGTCACTCAAGAGTGGGCCCGAGGGGAAATTCTGACACCACCCCACCCCACCCCGGCTCACTAAATCTGCATCTGCACAGAACCCTGCTTGTGCCCTCATCCCCTGCCTGGCAACCCACTCTCAAGTCTCATCAACAAACCCAGACAGTTCCTGGGCTGCGCAGGTGCACCTGAAGGCCGTATTTCCAGGAACAGTGATGCTTTGTTGGAAACAAAGGCACCCGGGGCATGATGCAACAGCCCCCGGGGGACTGTCCCCTTCCCCAGGCAGCCCCGGAGAAGTCCCCATAGCAGCAAGTCCCATGCACAGCTATTGCCAGCAACACCATCTGCGGCTGGGTTTCTCCTGGGGCTTTAGGCTTATGCAACTTTTCCTCAGATTTAATATCCTTTCTCTTTCTGGTCTCTATGTTCATTATTATTTCTGGATCTGAATGGATTTTGCGCCGCTCACACAGCTAAACAACTGGGGAGGTGGGGGGCAGAGCAGGACGTGGGGCAGACAGCCACCATTCCTTTAAAAACTCTTGGCTTTCAAATTGCTTTCTAGGAAGGGAATCACTTTATCAAGGGAAACAAAAGCAGGAACCGCTGAAGCCTTTGGTGGGGGAGGCAGAAACCCCACCAGACTCCCGGGGAGCAACCCCTGAGGCATCTCTGCGGAGGACTTTGCACATTTTCAGGTGGAACCCACCTCGCCACCACCCTACCACCCTCCCTCCCGTGCCTGGCAGCACACCAGAGCTGATTTCCAGCACCCTGGCATCCATCAAAGCTCTTGACCAATTTCTATACCATCCAGATTAGGTGTAGCTACAAGTGGCAGAAAACCCTACATAACAGAAGTTTGAACAAGATGGGCATTTCTTTTTCTCTCCAGTAAATGAAGCTCTGAGGGAATAACCAGCGATCCAGACTCAGGTGATTCAGACTCAGGACAGTTTGAGTCACCTGGAGTCAAGGTGTCAGCACCGTCCAGTCCTATGTGATCCCCCTCCTCCCTTCTCCCTTCTCCTTCTCCTTCCCTCCTCAGACACGCCACATACCGGAGATACCATTGATTAGCAAAATGGGCACAGTTCCTGCATCCAAGAGCTTACAGTCTAGCTGAGGGGCCAGAAAATTAAACAATCCTGTACAACAGGTATGGAAAGGACCAAGACAGGAAATCAAGGAGCTATGGGAGGCCTGGAACAGATTCCTAGTCCAGACTCGAGGATTCAGAGGGCTTCCTAGAGCTGGGTCCTGAGGGATGAGTAGGAGTTGGGTCCCAAGAGATAAGTAGAATGAGCCAAGCGAGAGGAGGGCATGTTTGACTATATGGAGCAGCCTGTAGAAGAGCCACAGGCAGGAGAGAAGGTGACTCCTTCATGGGCCTGGAAGCAGCTCAGTGGGGTTGGAGCTGGGTGAGGGGAGGGGATTGTGCTGGGGAGTGGCTAGAGATGAAATGAGGGGTATCATCAGGGGCCAAATTGGAACCATCCTCATGAGCTGTGATGAGGAGCTTGCATTTGCATAAAAGTACTAACTGGGTCATCTGCTTCTTAACCACTCAAATGCCCTTCCCCAGCCAGGCTGTCGTCCGGAGTGGTGTTGGGTGGGTCCCACCATCAATCTCCCTGGTGTGCAGCAGCTGAGAAAGACGAGGCTATAGCTGGGCCCCTGGGAAGGTGTCC
This sequence comes from Canis lupus familiaris, assembly GCF_011100685.1. NCBI lineage: Eukaryota > Metazoa > Chordata > Mammalia > Carnivora > Canidae > Canis > Canis lupus. Next base: position 54,687,431 of record NC_049224.1, on the reverse strand, counting down.
TGCCTGGTCATACCAGAGTTGAAAATGAGCCAGTCTGCTCACTGCTACGTTGTGAGGCAACAGGCCACTCGGTGAAAGGATGTCCCAGCCCATGCCACATGCCCACCATCGGGTACACACCTCCTCCCCCAGCTTCCAGAACTAGGTTCCTGCTTCCCTACCTCCCTCTGGCCGGGAAATGCTCTGATGGCCCATTCAAGCAGGACCTCAGGATAAAGGACTTGGGCGGCCTCCACCAGGGGAACACAAGTGGTGGACACCCACTCCTGGATGGAGGATGCATATCACTCCAGACCTGGTGACATGGAGCGTCCCGTGCTGGTGGTGGCTGTTTGCTGGCAGGCCTGGGAGGGAGCTGTGTGGTTTAGGGCCTGCCTGAGCCATCGCAAAGCTGTCGTGGTTTGGCATATTTCTTTATTTTCTCTAATTCAATTGAAATCTGACTCCAGGCGCCGCTCAGTGATCAGTGATAGTGATCCCACTGAGCTAGCAAGAAATTCAATCTCGGGCATATCACTGGGCTTCCCTCCCTCAACCTCAGTGTTTGGTCAAGGTCCCAAAGCCTGGACAATCCAGCCTCCCAGCCCTCATGCCCCTCAGGCTCTGGGGCTCGGCTGGTTAGGAGGGTGTAGGAATTGTGGGGGAGAGGTGTGAGCCCTGTGTCTCCTGTCCACCGTCCCTGAGTGTACCCGGCAGCCACTCCCTCCAAGGCCTTGTCACCTCCTGGACACTGCCTAGTGGACACTGCCTAGCAGAGACACAGAGCCTGTCCCCACCCTTGCCTCTTGTGTTACACGCTGCCCTCTTCCCTTCTCCGTGAAAACCTCTCCCTCTCCTTCCTGGCTCTTCTCAAAGGCCCACCCTTTCTTCCTTTTTCCGGAACATGTCCCAGAGTCTCCATAAAGAGTCAAGGTTATTGCAAAAGGCTAAAACAGCCACTGACTTCCAGAAGCTCCAGTGCTCTGGCCACTAAAATACTCAAGGCAAGGAATATTCAAAGGACTGGATCCCTGCTCCGAAGAGCCAGAGGGAAGAGAAATACAAAGCCAGTGAGCACCATTAAATATCTCAGTCATCGTGATGAAGAATATAGTTCTTGATGTAATGGGCACTGGGGTTGTCCATCTCCCTCACTGCCGGGCTCCCTCACCTGCTGGCTTTATCTGGCTCAAGCTCCCCTCACCCAACATCTCCCTGGGAATGGATCCCCCCCGCCCCGAGATGCTGCTGTAAGAGAGACAAACTCAGAATCTTAGTGACTCACGACCACTGAGATTCATCTTCCACTCACAGCATAAGTCGGCTTGGGGGTTGCTCTGTTCCATGTGTCTTCTCCATCCTCGGGTCCAGGCTGGAAGCAACGCCCCCCTGTGACTCCTGCCGTTCTCTAGGGAGGCCAGCTGGTTCAGCGGTTCAGAGCATGGCCTTGCACTCAGGCCCAGGAGGAAATCCCCGCGTCATCAGACTTAGTGCTTGCAACACCTGTGTGAGTTAAGAAGCACTATTGCTCTCATTTTACCAATGAGAAATATGAAGCTCAGAGAGGTCAATTATCTTGCCCAAGGTCACACAGGGATGTGAAGAACTAGAACTAGAACTCGAGCATGGATCTGTCTGGCTCCAGAGCCCATACTCTTCCTTTGCTCTGTCATTCTCACCCTACAAAGGAGACTCACGCTCTGCCAGTTAACTGTGGTGGGCTGAGCACAGGCTTGCAGTACTCTTTTCTCTCCAAACCCCATGGAAAAGAGAGTAGAGAAATAAAATATTTATCAAACAAAAAGGACAAAGAGAATGAGAACAGCAACAATAGAGATGAGAGATGTTAACAAAGGTTTGGAAGATAAGAAGCAAGAGGGGCACCTGGGTGGCTCAGTTGTTTAAGGGTCTGCCTTTGGCTCAGGTCATGATCCCGAGGTCCTGGGATCAAGTCCTGTGTCGGGCTTCCTGCTCCTTGGGGAGCCTGCTTCTCCCTTTGCCTCTCTCTCTCTTTCTCTCTCTCTCTCTGTCTCTCATGAATAAATAAATGAAATCTTAATTTAAAAAAGAGAGAGAGAGAGAAATAGAGGAGGAAGACAGCCAATGCCAAGAAAGCTCAACACTGAGGAATCAGAAGATTCGGTTACTGCACAAGATGGGGTGGAGGTGGCTCCAAGACAGGAGGCTGGCTAGGTTGAAGGCCTGGAGTTAGCACCCCCTCCCCTGCCAGGTGACTGCCCCCCTCCCCATTCCAGGAAAGAGCCCTTTATTCTGAGATTGAATCAGAGAAATAGGCAGGTGGAGGGGAAGAGGCACTGGTTTTTTTATTTTTATTGTTTTTGTTTGTTTTGCGTTTATTTTATGCAGAACTTACTCCCAGACCATAAGTTTTTGTCTTTTCAGTTTCTTCTGGGATATCTTTTCCTGCTATGCAACCTCCTCTTCTGGTTTAGGAACAACCTGCTCTCTTTCAGTGAGGATCATCTCGATGCAGCAGGGAGAGCTCACGTAAGGGTGAATCTGACCTGGAGCCCTGTGAGTTCTATGCTGCATCTTGGGGCTTTGGTCACCTGGATGTGCTCAATGTGCAGAGGCTCTCCACCTAAACCCTTCCATTCAGCATTACTCTGCATTTTTAAAAAAAGATTTTATTTATTTATTCATGAGAGACAGAGAGAGAGAGAGAGAGAGAGAGAGGCAGAGACACAGGCAGAGGGAGAAGCAGGCTCCATGCAGGGAGCCCGACGTGGGACTCAATCCCAGGACCCCAGGATCACACCCTCGGCTGAAGGTGGCGCTAAACCACTGGGCCACCAGGGCTGCCCTTACTCTGCATTTTTAAGCACGTGCAGTAAGATTCAGCGCTCTTGTGGGGCCACCCACCCGGTGTCCAGCCCTGCTGTTTGGCCTGGCCACACCTGCCAGCTCCACCTCTGTAGCGACAGAATGGCACGCACTGCTTCTGCCAAGTGACAGCCTTCAGATACTCGATGGTTTTTTGGATATGCATACCCTTGATGGCCTGGGCAGTTTCGGGTGTGTCTTGACATGAACACAAAGATATGAACCTCCTGATTTGCATGATTGTGTAGGGTTTTCTGGGTGTCAAGCAAATAGCGAACCATTTTCAGAGGTCACCTTGGGCTGCCTAGGGAAAGAGCAAGGCACTGTATTTGGACAGAGGGATTCAGTGTAAGTTTATAACTGTAGGCTGAGAACCACCTCTTCCCACTTTGTGTTGTTCTATTCCCAGTATTCTCCCCACCCTGGACCATTCCTGGACCTGGACCTCCCTGCCCTGGACCTGGAAACTAGACCATTGCTCTCTAGAGAAACATAGTATCTCCCCTACCCCCCCAAAAAGAGATCTCTAAGTACTGTTGTTTGGTCATTGGGCATTCCCAAATGTGTGATCCTGGCTCAGTCACCCCACAGTCAGACCCATGCCTCATCCCTCGAAGCCCCCAGTATTCAAACAACTTTTCAGAGCCTCTTTGTTATGAATGAAGGAAAAACAAAGGATCACTCGATATCTGAGGAAAGCACCCAATATGGAAGACAGAAGTAAAAAGAAAAAAACAAAACATAGCAAAAAAGAGTGGAAGGCCCAGAGACAAGGCAGATGGGCAGAGAAAAATGATGCCTGAAAACCATTAATGTCCTTACTGGCAGGGGCAACAATATTGCATCCCAGAAACAGAAAGATGTTAAAGACGAAGACAATCTCATCATAAGGAAAAAGCTTTTTAAATTTAAATTATGATGGAGAGAAAAAAATTGATAGAGCAGTTGGAAGATGAGCTTATGGGACAATTTCCAGAAGGGAACAAAACCACAAGGAAGAAAGGTGAGAAAAGTAGAAGGTAAATTCAGAAGGTCCAACATTTGAATAATAGGTCCAGAAAGAGAAGAGAGGAAGTGACCCAAGAAATTAATTAAAACTTCCCAGAGCTCCATGACATGGAATTGCAGATCCAGAGTCCCACCTAGAGCACCTGGGTGGCTCAGTGGTTGAACATTTGCTTTGGCTCAGGTCGTGATCCTGGAGTTCTGGGATCGAGTCCCATGTCAGGATCCCTACAGGGAGCTGCTTCTCCCTCTGCCTATGTCTCTGCCTCTCTCTGTGTGTCTTTCGTGAGTAAATAAATAAAATCTTTTTTAAAAGTCCCACATAATTCCCAGCACAATGAATGAAAAAGAAATCCATTATGATATTAGAACACCAAGGATGAAGAAATTATCTAAAAGCTTCCAGAAAGGAAAAAACAGTCCATGCACAAGTGGCCAAGAATCAGAATGAATGGCATCAGATTTCTCAGTACCAACGCTGAAAGCTAGAACACAGATGCATAGTCTTCAAAACGGTAAAAGAAAATGATTTCCAAAAGTAAATTCTATTCCCTGACAAACTAGCAACCCAGGGTAATGATAGAATAGAGACATTTTCAGATATGCAATGCTTTGGGAAAATTTTATCTCCTCCAAAGGGAGTAAACCAAGAAAAAGAAAGATAGGGAATCCAAAAGTAGGGGATCCAGGCAGGCAAACAGTGCAGGAAAGCTCTGGGAGCAGCCAAGCAACAGGTTGGAGGGGGAGGGGAGGGGAGGAGCGGGGAGGGGGCCTCTAGGAGGAACATCTCCAGGAAAAATGTGAATCAGACATGGGGTCTGAGCGTTTGAACCCACAGAAACTAGGTTTAGGATTTTTTTTTTAAGATTTTATTTTTATTTATTCATGAGAGACACACAGAGAGAAGAGAGAGAGAGAGGCAGAGACACAGGCAGAGGGAGAAGCAGGCTCCATGCAGGGAGCCTGACATGGAACTCAATCCCGGGACTCCAGGATCACACTCTGGACTGAAGGCGGAGCTAAACCGCTGAGTCACCTGGGCTGCCCTAGGATTTTTTTTAGAAAAGAATAATATTCTTTAAACATTTGGGGAAAGGGGTGCCTGGGTGGCTCAATGGTTAAGCATCTGCCTTCAGCTCAGGTCATGATCTCAGGGTCCTGGGATTGAGTCCCATGTTGGGCTCCATGCTCAGGAGGGAGCCTGCTTCTCCCTCCCCCCTTCTCCCCTGCTCATGCTCTCTCTTTCTCTGTGTGTCTCTCAGCTGATGAATAAATAAAATATATATATTTTTAATTTTCAAAAAATTAAATCATGGAAGGGGAGGTGGGCAGGGGGTGAGGGTGACTGGGTGATGGGCACTGAGGGGGGCACTTGATGGGATGAGCACTGGGTGTTATTCTATATGTTGGCAAATGGAACACCAATAAAAAACAAATTTATAAATTAAAAAAATTAAATCATGTGTATGTAGAAAGCTGATTTGAATGGAAGGAAAAAGGAAGTAAGTGAAGGTGGGAGGCAGTGAATCAGGGAAACTTCCCCCCACCCCTCGCCCAGCCATTCCAGCCCTGTTGGGGGCAATGACCCTTTCTGACATCTGATGCAATGGGAAAATGAGCAGTGCTAAAGAGAGGAGTCCCATTCTGGGGAGGACACCTTCCTGTGGTGGCACAGGTGATAGGACCAGGATTATTTTGTTTTCAGGTCCTACCTTCCCTTTGAGCCCCTGTTCTCCTTGAAAGAAGGAGGCCCCCAGCAGCAGCAACACCCAATCCCTCCTGGGGTTCCGCTTTCTGCAGCCTTGGATCCCAGGATCCAGGCTGTGCTGGGGTCCTTCCCCTTCGAGCTGAGCCAGCTGCCTAGGTTACTCACTGCCCCTGGGAAAGGCTGAGAAGGAGCAGCAAAGGCATCCACCCCACCTGGTGGAGGAAGGCAGATTGCAGGCTGAAGTGTCTGGACTTTGGCCACCACTTCCCTGTTGGGAAGCATCACTACTTGCTACTTGGTGAATGTAGGACAGTCCTCAATTTTATCTTCCTCTTACTTCAACTGCTCCGTGACTAGGCACCTTTGATTCCTACCCTGGAGCTATTCCAGTTGTTCCCTGCTGTGTCATAAGCCATCCCAGACCTAGTTGCATCAACTAGGTTTGTTGATGCCACCATCTGTTATGGTCTAGGAGTCAGTGTGCCGGGGATTTGGATGGGGTACTGTAGGGCTGGCTTGTCTCTGTCCCACGACGTCTGAAGCCTCAGCGGGGAAGGCTCACGTGGCTAGGGGCTAGAACCAGCTGGAGGCTTCTCCACGCCTATCTAGCATTTTGGTTGGGATGACAAGAATGTGCCACCTCTCCACATGGCTCATGCTTCCTCAGAATAGTGGGACCTATGGTGGAAGATCAGAGTGTCAAGAGCAAGTATCCCAGTGAACAAGGCCAAACTGCCTGGCCTTTTATGACCTAGTACCACAGACTTGGATGGCTGTGTCCTCCCGAAGTTCATGTATTGAGATATTAATCCCCAGTGGGGTGGTATTTAGTTGTGGAGACTTTGAGAAGTAATTAGGCTTAAAGATTTTATCTATTCAATTTGAGAGAGAGAGAGAATGAGTCGGGGGGAGAGGCAGAAAGAGAGAGTCCCAAGCAGACTCTGCTGAGACTGAGCCAGACACAGGGCTGGATCTCATAACATTGAGATCAAGACCTGAGCTGAAATCAGATGCTCAATGGCGGAGCCACCCAGGCACCTTTGGGAGGTGATTAGGGTTAGATGAGGTCGTGAGAGTGGGGCCCTCATGATGATATTGGTGCCCTTATAAGAAGACAAAGAGACCAGAGCTTTTTCTCTCCCTGTCGTGGGAGGACACAGCCAGAAGGCAGCCATCTGCAAAGACACCAAAGTCCTTGCCTTGGACTTAGCAGCTCTGGAACTGTGATAAATAAACATTTGTCATTTAAGCCAGTCTGTGGTGTTTTGTGATAGCAGACCCAGTTGACTGGGACACCTGGACTCAGAAGGCCCATAGCACCATTTCACCAGACTCTATTGGTCTGAGTGGTCATGAGCCTACCTGAGAAAGGAGGACACACGCTGGCCTCTGGATGGGAGCAGCGTGACAGAATGTGGAGCCGTCTTGTAAGACTCCTGCAGACACTCAATACTATTAGAATCAGAAAGATTTACTTAACGTACTTTATACATATAACTGTTCACTGAGTAGATGAATGAGGAAGCCAATGTATCATGATGGTTAAGAGTCTAAGATTAAGGGGCTCCTGGATAGCTCAGTCGGTTGAGCCTCTGACTCTCAATTTCAGCTCAGGTCACAATCTCAGGGTTGTGAGATTGAGCCCCCTACTGGGCTCCACACTCAGTGGGGACTCTGCTTGGGATTCTCTCTCTCTCCCTCTCCCTCTGCCCCGCCCTGCCCTGTCTGCAAGTGCGCACACACATACTCTCTCTCTCTCTCTCTCTCTCTCTCTCTCTCAAAAAAAAAAGAGTATAAAATTAAAATCAAACAGAACCAGGCTCAAACCCTCGTTCAGCCACTGAGCTGTGTGTCCTGGAACAAGACACCTCACCTCTCCACATCTCAGTTTCCTTGCTGGCAAAATGAGAATAATAATACTTACCTTATAGGGCTTGGGTATGGGTTTTTGTTTTTGTTTTTCCTTGAGGATTACACAGGACAGCATATGTGAAGAATTTGTGCCACAGTAGGCATTCAGAAAATGGTAGTCTCTTTTTCCAAAGTTATTTCTGAAGATAAATTTCCCTTATTTCTCTTGCCTCAGACTTAACTTAGGTATATTACCACAGCACATTTTTACAGATAGATGGAAAGAATAGCTGCCTTTCAGGGGACAACACCCACATTCTTTGGGGGGAACGGCTCATCCCCCCGCTGCCAACCAATGCGTCTAAATGGAAGATGCCATCTTCTGCCTCCCGGTCACAGTGATTGCTCAAGGAGTTGACAAAAGAGCCAGACTGGAGTAATCACATCCCACCTTCCATCTTCGTGACTGGTCTGGAGAAGGGCACTGACCCCAGAGGATCAATCATACCCTTGGAGATGTGCCCCTTTATTGTCAACTAGCGTTAGGGAAGCAAGCTGCCATGTGAATCCATGACTTTCTGACAGCCACCATCCCAGCCTTAGGGAGAAACCAATCCAGCAGAAAGAGGTCACCATGCAGCAAGACACAAACTCAATGAGAAGCAGGGATGAGAGGTAAACCGAGAGTGCTGGTGGCAGGAAGTCCCAGGGCCCAGTGCCCACACCTGTCTGCCTGCACCTTTCTGGTGAAAGAGCCCATTCCTTCTATTGGTTTTCTGTCACTTGCAACCACAAGAATTCTGGGTCATATACAACTCTGATTCATATTTTTTTATTAGAAAGATAAATTGTTCATAAACCTCCGTACTTCACTGATACAAGGAAACAATGTCATGACTCTGACACACCTTACAATCGATAAGAGCATAGAGAGCTTACAGGATGGTACTGTCATCTGTTGAAAAAAAAAATCTGTGTATAAGTAGGCTCCTGTAGTTCAAATCCATGTTGTGCAAGGGTCAACTTTGATATATAAATATATATATCTTGGGACGCCTGGGTGACTCAGGGGTTGAGCATCTGCCTTTGGCTCAGGGTGTGATCCTGCGGTCCTGGGATCAAGTCCTACATTGGGCTCCCTGCAGGGAGTCTGCTTCTCCCTCTACCTCTGTCTCTGCCTCTCTCTCTCTGTGTCTTTCATGAGTAAATAAAATCTTAAATATATATATGTGTGTGTGTGTCTCAAGTCACTATATTGTATACCGTAAACTTATACAATATTATATGTCAATTATATCTCAATAAAACTGGGGGAAAATTGCAAAGTAATTTTGATACATTAAAAAAAGGCAAGAGGTGCCCGCCACCTTGAGCTTCCTGAACACTCTTTACAGCTCCAGTAGCTGAACATAATTCAGTGAGCAAGGAAACTCTTGCCCTTTTCAGGCTTTCTCACCTCTGGGCTCTGTCCTAACAGGATGACCCTGGGCCCAACCTGCAGCTTGGCCACCCTGCACTCAGGGCTGCTGTCCAGAACAGCACTGTCCCCTCTCTCCGCCCCCCCACCCCATCCCAGGCTGAGACAAAGAAGATTTGAGGAGATTAGACAGGCGTGCCCTCAGGGCACTGCCCAGAAAAGATCCCTTGAAAGCCCTGAGCTTTGATACAGTTCATTTCTCCTCTAATAGAGGCGTTGGCTTTGGGAGGAAAAAAAGTTTGGTTAGAATATAAACAACCAATGTCTCTAAAAGTAGAAAAGAATCTTATTCAGAAGCTAAGCTTCAGAAGATAAAAGCAATCTTTAGTTTATAAAGTGAGTTTCCCATCCCATCCCTAAGTGACTTTTCTCTTTTTAATGGAAAGAAAAACAGAAAGGGTTTCCTTGGGGAAAACTGTGTCCTTGGTCAGCTGGAGCCCAAAGGCAGGAGCAGCCTCCTGTTAGAGCCCCTGGCTCACTCAGCTCGCTTCCGGGGCTCAGGGCAGGCAGTAGGGGCCCCCACCACGTGTTTCCTGACACCCAGCAGAGTTTTTGACATTCTGTGTGCAGTCCGGGGAGCAGCTGTGACCTGTGCCTGTTCCCTGTCTCACTTCCAGGTGAGACACCTGTGCCACCTTGAAAAGATATGGAAAGCGTCTGTCCCAAAAGAAGGCAGAGAGCAACATAAGCCTGCAGAAGGAGGTGGGATCTGTTCCGCAGTCTTTATGGGATGACCTCTGCCTTTTTCTTTTTTATGCTGTGAATATAATTTGTAATGCGTGGCGTGTGAAGGGTGTTGGGGAGCTGGCTGGAGACGGGAAGAATGTCCTTCTAGCTCCATCATGCTGTTCTCCAAGAGGAGGGGATCAAGATCCATCTGGGCAGAGGCTGCATTTCAGCTGGAGCCACATTTACTGGTGGGCCAGGCCGTGAAACTCGGACAGGTTCCATGAGGCTCATCAGCCTCTTTCCTGTTTCTGTGGGCCTGAGATGTGTTGATGCGACCCTATCTTGCTCCTTCCCTCCTTCTTTCTCTGGCTGGTGCTTTCTTGCCCTGAAGCTGTGAAAATTAACAGAGGGAGACCTCAGGAGAACAACGGAGTCAGGGGGTGGGCAGGGGGAGCTCTCATGCAAATCCAACAGCAAGAGATACCTTGCTCACCTTGCACCCGGTTACTACTTTGTTGCTGCCCCAGCAGGAGGAAGAAGGGCTCTCCTCATCCCCCAGCCACAGCTCAGTCAATGACAAGCCTCCATACATCCACATCCCAGTCTACACTGATGGACTTTGGTGTTTCAGCAGCCTTTCCTCTATAAAAGAACCTACTACCTCTCCTTTGTTCTTGCTAGTCCCGGATTGCAATTCTCTGCTCCTCTCAAATAGACCCATCTTCTGCTGGTAAAATAACTGGTGGTTTTAGTTATAAGGTTGACAAAGCTAATTTGGAAAATTTTGCAGCTTGGCCATGTGGCTCTCTCTCCAGTTCCCTCTCACGTATATTAGGACTCTCCTTCTTCTAAGTCTTGGTGGCAGGTGGGTGGTACATTCCAGATTTGGACTTTGTTGGAGGGAGCAGTCCTATTTAGGGCTCCAGTGGAATGCACCGGCTCCAAATTGCCAAAGAATCAGGAATGCCGGGGATGATAGGCACCTGGCTAATAATATCTTGTTTCCCATTCGTTCATCAGGAACCCCGTGGGGAAGAGGCAAACTTGCTCTTTCTTCCCGCCTGCTTTGTTCTTCTTGTCCATTGGTAGGGTGTGTGTAATGAAGACACCAGGTAATGATGTAAACAAGAGAAACATCATTCTTGGGCCACAGGGGGTCTGCACTGTCATGGCAGCCCCGCTCTACAAGGACACCAGAGACCCATATGCTTTCTAACCTGTGGCTGCCCCATCTTTAAGGATTGGAATTCGTCTCCATCTAAGTGGGCTCATCTTCCCATCTGTATTCCAAATGCTGTGGAGCAAAACTGAAACACTGGGGACGTGGAAGATGAGCCCCTTCATCTAAGGCAGGGGTCAGCCAACTATAGACTTTGGGCTGACCAACTCTTTGTAAGTCCAGTTTGATCCAAGCATAGCCACTCTCATTTGCTCATTGCCTAATGGCTGCTTTCAAACTACAAGGACAGAGTTGAGTAGTTGCAAGAGAGATACTATGGACCACAAAACCTAAAATATTTACTCTCTGGCCCTTTCAGAAAAAGTCTTCTGACCCTTTTTCTGACACACGATCCAGAGGCTGCTTATTTGACTCACATGCAGTTGACTAGATCCTAGTCCTGTGGCCACACCTAGTTGCAAGCGAAGCTGAGAAATGTAGTCTTTATGCTAGCTGTCCATTTGCCCAGCTAGACCTTCAGTGATTTCTAAAGGAAAAAGTGGGGAGAACTATGGGAGGACCACCAGCTATATTGCATATGCTGGGTCATGTGTCCTTTGGTCAGATATTGGTGCCTTTTATTTTAATATTCTGAGCTTATAAACCGGATTCCTGCTACTCATTCATGTTTGTGTTTGTTTCTTTTGTTATCTGTCTCCCTTTCTCATTGGGACATCTCCTGTGGCAGAACCAGAGTTCCATTCAAGAGCCGACTTTCCTCTCAGAATCTTCTTCCAGAACGCCTTTATCTCCATGTGTGGACTGAGTGCCTGGCCGTGCCAGCCCCCACTTCACTTCACATCACAAAGTCTCTGCTGCCATGGTTCCTCCCACTTCACCATTCCACATCTTTGTCAGAACTTGGTCCAAAGCAGCAATTTCTGGGGCACCTGGCTGGCTCAGTCAGCAGAGCCCACAACTCTTGATCTGGGTTATAAGTTCAAGCCTCATATTGGGTGCAGAGATCACTTAAAAATAAAAATCTTGGGACTCCTGGGTGGCTCAGTGGTTGAGCATCTGCCTTTGGCTCAGGGTGTGATCCTGGGGTCCTGGGATCAAGTCCTGCATCGGGCTCCCTGCAGTGAGCCTAATTCTCCCTCTGCCTATGTCTCTGCCTCTCTTTGTGTGTCTCTCGTGAATAAATAAAAATTTAAAATAAATAAAAATAAAAACCTTAAACAAAAGCAACAATACCCTTTACCTCTGGGGATGGAAATCACCCTCCAGGCAAGTTATAAACTTATGTACCCTTGATGGTAGGCAAGTAGGAGTCCTAACAGATGTCCCAAGAGATCAGATCCCACCCACCCCATTCCTAGCCTATCTCTGGTCCCATCTGTGCTCTGGGACAGGACTTTCTCCTCTTCTCTCCCTCCTGACATTTCACCCTCAACACACAAAAGCCCTCAGCTTGGAGTGTTTCTGAAGCAGGCATGTAGATTCTTAACACTCTCCTCATAGGTCCGCCTCTTTTAAATATGCTCGCTAGGCTACATCCAATCTCTAATCCCATCACATCATCTTGGTTACACCCATGAGATCACATTTATCACCCGGTGTTCTGGCTTCAATATGAAACTTGCTCTTGACTCAAACACTGTCTGCATATGAAGGTAGAACAGCTAAGAATCAGGTCTGGGGCAAATTTGTGTGCAAGGTGAGAAACAAATAAAAGGACTAAAGGTCCCAGCTCAGAAAAGGTAAGCCTGGATGCTTGCCATCTTCAAACAGTTGAAGACCTGACATATGGAAAAGGGATTAGAACACGTCTATAAGGTTTTTATAAGATTTGACTTTTTAAAGCCTGTAAGCAAGTATTCCTTTGGTAAATAAATCTAAAATTAAACAAATAAACAACCAACTAACCAACAATAAAGAGATATCCATGAGATGGGACTTGTTCTGAATGGCCCAGAATGGCAAAACTGGGATCAAAGAGAAATACTTTTTGATGCAAAATCAAAAAGGGCCTTGTAAGAAGTAGAGCTGTCCAAATGGGTTGCTCGGACAGGTAGTGAGAGTCTGGTTTTGATGGTATCCAAGCAATAATAACCACTTGACTCCAAGCAGAATGAGGAGCTTAGCAAAGTGGCTGTCCTCCTGGGCAGTATCCTTTTTGATGACAAAGTAAAAGGAACCCTCTCACATTAGCTCAGGTTAGAGGGCACTTTTGTAAAGAATTCAGCTCTCATCAACTGTGAGGCAGAGCTGAGCAACTAGGCTCCAAGAGGTACAGGAATGAGATCAGCTCGGAGCCAGCCCCGCTGTGGTGACTCAGCTCCTAGTTCTGTTTCTAGATTTTTTTTTTTTTTTTTTTAGTTCAAATTCTTTCCTGGGAATCTGAAGGGTCATTGGCAAGACTATGGGTTTGGCTTCCCCCTGAGTCCGGTGTCCAGTCCTGGTTCAATCAGAGGTGGTCACAAGAGTGGAGTCTCATGATTTGAACATAAAATCATGGTGATAGAGACCATTCATGCACAGGGTATAAAAATTCTCAGAAAAGTTGGGAAGGCAGACAGCCTCAAAGTGATCTTTAGGGTTCTGTCCAAACTCAGCATTCACAGATTCTGAGTCAAAAGTAATTCCAAGAAGATGATGTTCTTTATGTAGACTGTAAAGAGGGTGGGACTAATTCATCTTCAGCCAGAGCCATGAGCCTCAACCACAGTGAGGGGGGTGGCAGAGGGGACAGCAGGGCCTCGGGGAGAAGCGGTGGAAAAGGAAGAAATGCCCATGGTCACCTCGGTGACTTGGGTGGGCTGCCTGCTGGGATATGTATCATCCAGATTAGAGCCGCCCACAGGCTGAATTACAAGTCACCTTGCACTTGTGTCAATGCTGTCCTTAAAAGAAACCTATAAATGTTTAGAATGGTTTTAGGTGGATAGAGGCTGCACAAACAGTATAGAACCCCCATGTAACCAGTCCCCAGTTTCCCTCTTTCATTACTACAGTACATGGTCACAACTCATGAGCTGAGATTGATGTGTTTTTATCTAAACTCTGTACTCGATTTGGATTTCATTAGTTTTTCTCTAATGTCATTTTTCTGCTCTAGGATTCCATCCAAGACACCTGTATTTGTTTCTTGGTGCTGCCACAACAAATCACTGCCATCCTGGTAGCTTAAAACAACAGCAATGTACTCTCATGGTTCTGGAGGCCAGAAGTCCCAAATCTGTAGGGTGTGAGTACTCTGAAGGCTCCAAGGAAGAATCCTCACTGCTTCTTCTAGCTTCTGGTGGCTCAAGGTCATCCTTAGCTGGTCATCATGGTGGGGGTTGTGTCTTAGTGTGATGACCCCAATCTCCACCTGCATCTTCACAAGGACTTCTTGGTGTATTTCAAATTTCCCTCTCCTTTCTCTTATAAAGACACCAGTCATTGGATTTAGGGCCCATCCTAAATTCAGGATGATCTCCTCTTGAGATCTTTTCATTATACCTGTAAGACCCTATTTCCACTGGGGTCACATTCACAGGTTCTGGAAGTTGGGACTTGGACATATCTTTTGGTGGGGGGGGACATGATTTACCCACTACAATTCCACATTACACTGAGTCATCATGTCTCCTTAGGCTTCTTGGGACTGTGGCAGTTTCTCGGACTTTCCTTGCTTCTCATGACCCTGACAGCTTTGAGGATTACTGATCAGGTGTTCTGTAGACTGTTTCTCAATTTGAGTTTGATGTCTTTCTCATGGTTAGACAGGGGTTCTGGGCCTTGGGGAGAAAGACCACAGACATGAAATGTTCCCAACATGTCAAGGGCATATGTTATCACCTGGATTTGTCACTGATGATGTTAACCATGATCACCTGGCTAAGGAAGCATTTACCAGGTTTCTCTAGAGCAAAGTTACTTTCTTACTCCCCTCATTTCTTTACTCTTTGGAAGCAAGTCACTAAGCATAGCCCACACTTAAGGGGTAAGAAGCCCTGCTCCACCTCTTGTTGGGAGTATTTGTATAAATTATTTGAAATTCTTCTACTGTCCATGCAATTTTTCTCTTGTATGAAAGACAGGTGTCCTGGATTCCAACCAGAGTCCTGCTGCTTTTTCCCCACATCTCCTTGGAGGAGTTGACATGCAGGACAGATTATCTGAGTAGATAATTCCCTGGCAAGCTTTCATTAACAGAAAATACTAGAGGACAATGTTATTCAGAATGTGGCTCACATGTGTTCCTCGGTCTGTAATCATGTAACAGATGCTGAAAGTGGCATAGAAGCTTCATAGCAACTTGACAGAGTAATTGTATGTTTGCTGAAGCTAACAACAAAGAACCAGGGTGTGGATGTCATACGCCTTTAATTTGATGATGATTTTCCTAGTAGGTAACTTTTAGTGTTTTTTACACAAGATTAGTCCAGGATGGATTGGGTGAGATGGTCTCCAGCAGAGTGTGGGCTCTGGTGCTCCGGGCTGCTCCCTTCTCACTCACATCTGCTTGCTCCCCAGATGTGAGGCAGAAGCCAGGGCCCACCACTGGCCCACTGTCCAGATCTTAGACCACTGACCTCATGGTGTGACCTCTCCCTGTGGAGCATACTGTTCCTTCCTGCCCCCCCCAGCCCCCAGGCCGGACAGCCCCTCTGTGGCCCCCCAGGGATAGTATTTCCCTGTCTGCTCAGCCCCACCTGTCCCGCCTGGGAGAGGTCTGCTCTCACCATGCTCTGGGCCTCAGACCTTTCCATGACTGAAGCCCATTCAATTCCTTTTGCTGGTGGTCAGGCACATGCAGGGGGCAGCAGGAGGACAGGAGGGTTTCCAATACAAACTTCTTTTCTTTTTTTTCCCCAGTGTAGACTTCTGGTGACATCTCCAAATTAGGCCATTCATATAGTCATGTTAGCTGAAACAAGTTCATGAGGAGAGCCCCCCCACCAGGACTTAGTTTAAAATAATAAGTATATCTTACATGTTGATTGTTCTTACACTCAATACAGAAGAGCACAGATTCTACATATTTCAAGAAACCTAATGCATAAAAACAAGCAATCACAGTGCAATTTTTGATATTAATAAAAATGGCTTCTTATTCAATATGGGCTTTACTTGAAAATAAATCCTGTCATTAATCTTGTGAAGAACCCAATATTATAGTATATTCTGTTAAAATATGACAATATAAATCACAATCTGTGTAATCCTATTCTGGCATATTTTCACTTTCTAATATACTAAGAGCCAAGAAAAATGCCATTGGCCAGGCCACCTATGGACGCCCAAGAAGCTCTGCTGAAGATCTTTTCCCCTTCCCTCCTCTCAATGTCATGTTACTGGGAGCCACCTTCTGTCTCTGGTGGGGCCTCCCTTCCCAGCTAACCTCTTCTTGAAGGTAGATTCCAGTTCTTTAGCTCATCAGATTTGAGTTCACTGATATTCCCTTGTCTAGCTCAGAATCTGGCACATAGTAGGTGTTATAGAATGAACTGTATCCCCACCCCCACCCCAAATTTATGTTGAAGCCGTCACCTCCAACGTATTTGCAGATGGGGCCTCTGGGATGTAAGTAGAGTTACATTAGGTCATGAGGGTGGCATTCCCATGATGGGATTAGTGCCCTTATAAGAAGGAACACCAGAGAGCTCTCTGTTTCTCTCTCTCTGCCACATGAGGACACACTGATTGTGGCCATTTACAAGCTAGGAAGAGAGACATCACTAGAAATGGATCATGCTGGCACTCTGATCTTGAGTTTCTGGCCTCCAAAACTATGACAAAATCAATTTCTGTTGCTTAAGCCACCCAGTCTGTGGTATTTCGTTATGCAGCCCGAGCTAATACTGCAGGTGCTCCATTTATATTCCTTAACTGAATAAATAAGCAGTGCATAATCCTGGAGTGGACAGATCACAGATACAGGCCTCATTCTTGGAAAGGATCCTTCCCTATTTCAACACCCTTAATTTCCAGAGTCTTTTACAAAAACCCCAGCCCTTCCCAGGCCAGGGACATAAAATCAATGGCAGTTTGGGTTCTTAGTGTTTATTTCTTAGCACAGGGACAGCAAATAATTCTCTCCTGAAAAGGCACCCTGGATCACTTGGTGGTGAGCTCACCCAGCACCACACTGATGGGGATTCTGAACGCTTTTCCAGATCTAGTGTGGGGAGCTGTGATTGATTAGCAATGTCTGTCATGGCCATGGAAGGGGCAAGTACAGGTGTCTGTGCCAGTCCTGACTTAGGATCCAGTTGAGCACAGGCATCTGGCTCCAGCATCAGTGACTTCTCTGAGCAGTATATGTCTGCTATCCCACCTCAAAGGGCTCCCAATTTCTGCAGGTGCCCAATGAGGAGGAAGGAGCAGTGGGGTGGAGGGAAGGTCAATGACCAAAGAGAACTTAATCTGTGCCTGCACCCCGATCAGAGCAGAGAGCATGTGTGTGGGTCCTCAGGGTGCAGCACACACAATGGTACTGGCAGCTCTAAGAGAGCTTGCAGTTCACTTTCACCAGCATGTATTCATCACCTTTCATGGGTCCAGCCCTGTGCTGACTCTCACAGGTGGAGACAGAATCACTGGGAACCCCGTGGCCTAGGAGCTTACGATCTTCTGGGATGAGCATGCAGGAAGTCCATGGAAGGAGGGTCTCAGTCCAGGTGTGTGTGTGTGTGTGTGTGCTCAGGTAGCAACAGGACCCAATGGACAGGCAGGAAAGGGGCTGGGGTCTGCCACATGGAGACAGTGGTGCAGCCCACATCAGAGGGTGGCCTGTGACAGTTTGGGGGAGCTGGCACAGGGTAAGTGCTGCAGAGAGCAGGGCAAGAGCCTAGCTGTGGGGTGGGGGGTCAAGCCAAGACTCCAGTCTACAGAACGAAAGGAAAGAACTCAGGACCCGAGGAGAGCCTGTGGGGGTCCCAAGGAGCAAGGCCAGTGCCCAGGGGAACCAAACTCTATGACAGAGCAGAGTGACTGCTGACCAGCCTCAGCCCAGGGCTGGCTGCAGCTGGGAAGCCTGAGGTGACACAGGTGAGTGAGGGAGCAGCAGCTCGGTGGCCACAGGGACAGGTGCATCGCAAGTCACTCAGCCAAAGCCCCTGGGGAAGTGAGAATGAGGGAGGAGCAGCACAGGCAAAAGAGAGAGAGGGACAGGGCATGCCGGATGACAGGGACACCAGGAACAAAGGCTCAGAGGCAGGTAAAAATCAGAAGCCTGGCCCAGCAGAAGAGCAGGTGTGCGCCAGGGAGAAACAGCAGGGGGAGGAGGTCAGGGCAAGTCACCCGACCGAGTTCCTTGAATGCAGGCAGCCTAGCCAAGAGTTAAACACAGCTTGTGAAGCTGCATGACCTGGGTTCAAATCTTGCCTCTTCCTCTTCCTAGTTGTATTACTTTGGGCAAGTTACTTAACTTCTCTGGGCCTCTGATTCCTCAGCCAGGGATAATAATAGTACCTGACTTCATAAGGTTGTTGTCAAGGTTGATTAGAATGTACAAAGTACCCAGAACAGTGCCTGGCACGCAGTGCTATGTAGAGAGTCGTGAGAGTTACAGTTATGGAGTTGGATCATTAATCAGTATCTCCCAAATTGTGTTCCTCGGGGTCCTCAACTAAGAGAAGCTCCCATCAAAAAGGTTCTTATGGTGGCATAAATTTGGAAAATGTCTCCTGTAATCTCTGAATCAAGATTTGAGGAGCCCATAGTAAAACAAAAACAACCACAAAAGCAAAGCCCTTCTAAGTTTATTTAGCCCCGTGTTTTCCAAGCCTGGTGAGTCATGGAATCTTCCAAACACCTTGTGGAGACAGTGTTCCATGGGATACCAGTTTGGGAAGTGCGGTGGGCAAAGGCAGCAGGGGAACCTCCAAAGAGGGTTCCCAGGAGAACCCATCTGACCAGGGCAAGCCAGGGCAAGATTCAAGTGCCAGCAGAAGAAGGGGGAGGCAGCTGCAAAGCCCAGGGGGAGGGACCCCATAACTGGAGGGAAGGGTGCATAGGAGAGACGCACAGTGGGGAGACAGAGAAGACCAGGGTGCTGTGGGGATGTGGAGGGGAGAGAAGAGGAGGCTGAGGTGGCCCCGAGAATTCATATTTCCAGAAGGAGCAGGAAGGGGGCAAGGATTGGGGGGCATCCCTCACTTCTCACCTGCCTGCTCACCCCATCACTCCTTTCCAACTGAGTGACTGAGGGGAGTCTAAGTCCCGTGGCTTCCCCCAGGACAGGCCTGGAGAGAGAAAGGTGGGGACGGCCCCCAGAAGGCCGAAGACGGGCTGTCCCCGCTACGCACAGATCGTGTGGTTGTAAAATCGACAGCAGATGTCCAGAGCCCCTCGGCTGACCTCTGGGTTGGTGCTGAAAGGAAGCGAAGTTGGTCTGGGCTCCCGGCCCGGCTCTGCTGGCCACTGAGGGCTGTGCAGCCCTGGGAACCTTGCTCCGGGACTCCGATCCGCCCTCCTCCCCACGTCTGGTCTCCAGCCCCATGTCAGCCACAGCCGTAACACATCTAGCCCTTGCCTCGGAGCCAGAGGCAGCCGTGGGGCACTTAGGCCTTCCGCACCCCGTCACTGTCAGGGTCCCAGACCCCCCCGGCCCGGGCCTCACCTCTGGAAGGCCTGGCGGCAGCACTGATACACCTCAAAGCTGCTGTTACTGAGGGTCGCGTTCAGGAGGGTCCTGCAATCGGCTGCAATCCCCCGGGGCACATAGAGGATCCCTGTGCACGGAAGCCAGCGGTGGCAAGGTCCGTCCCCCCGACTCCCCACCCCCGGGAACTTCCAGAGGGGTCAGAGCCCTGGTTTCTGGCCCTGGATGGAGCTAGAAAATCAGGACTCACCTGCCACGCAGGCATTCACCAGGGACACACAGGTCCCCGTGCAGAGTGCCCGGAGCACTATTTGGGAGAAGTCGCTCTTCCGTCGGGGGGCCATGGAGGCTGCAAGAGGACAGGGTGCTGAAGGCCAGGAAGCCATCTGTCCTTCTGCCCAAACTCTGCACCCCTGGGTGCATCTGCTAACTATCCCCTTCCTCTTCTGGGCAGCGAGAGGGACAGATGGTGTCCTCCTGACTGCTTACTGAGTTTGGGAGTCCTCCTTGGCCTGACCTGGGCCCCCAGGGAGTGCCCCACACCTGCCACCAGTGGAGGCAGATGTAGGAAAAGAAGGTGAGTTTGCTGTCGGGCAGACCTGGATTTAACACAGGCTCAGCCGCCAACTAGCAAGTGACTGGGGCCATCACTCCACTTCTCCAAGACTCTGTTTCTTTCTCTGTGAAATGGGATGGTTACAGCACCAGGCAGGGGGACTGGGAGGGGTGAACATGAGAGCTTGGAACTGTGCGAGGCCCTCCTCCCTAGGCCTTGTAGGGCCACCAGTCCACTGTGGGTATAGGAGCCAGCAGTCCAAGGCCTCAGGGGACAGGCCATTGCTGCACCTTCCGTCCCTCCCCAGACCCCTAAGCCAAGGTTGGCCTGCAAAGGCCACGATGCTGCCTCTGGGCCACCCCCAGCAGCAGAGAAGTCCTTTGTCTGCTCAGGGACCTCCTGAGCCATCTTGCTGAGGCCTTGCCCTGGACATACTGGGGAGTGGATCCCAGAAGTTGTTCCAGAGCCACACCCCCAACTGCCCAGGATGCTGGGGAGGCCCCCAGGACTCACCCAGGCCTCCCAGCATGATCCCAATGGAACTGAAGTTGGCAAATCCACAGAGGGCAAAAGTTGTGAGGATTTCTGCTCTGACCTGAAGATAAAGAAGATGAGTGACAAAGGGGGTCATGGGCCCCCTTGCATGGGCGGGGCACCCCCACATCACCCTGGCTCCCGGGCCCTACTTTGACCCACTTCCAGTATGTCTTTGGACACACTTACTTTTGACTCCCCACTCACTCCTCCCCACCCCCCCGCCCCAGGCCTCCTACACCTGAACTAAGTCAGCTTAGCCTGCACCCCTGAGCAACAGCTTCCCTCCCATTGCCTTCAGCCCCCTGACTTTTTTTTTTTTTTTTTTTTAGATTTTACTTATTTATTCATGAGAGACACAGAGACAGAGGCAGAGACAGAGGCAGAGGGAGAAGCAGGCTTCCTGCAGGGAGCCTGATGTGGGACTCGATCCCAGGATCCGGGGATCACCCTCTGAGCCAAGGCAGATGCTCAACGACTGAGCTACACAGGCGTCCCCAGCACCAGCCTTTCCCGGTTTGATTCATGCTTGCCCTGCCCTCTGGCATTGGCCCTACTACGCTCTGTGCCCCGGGGGCACTTGGTGAATGGCCCTTCCCAACACGGCAGATCTGAGCCTGTTCCCTTCAGGGCTCTCAGGCATAGCCTCCTGAGGATAGTGAAGAACTGGGAGCCCAGCCAGCTGGGCTCCAGGCGTGTTCCCACCTATGACCAGATTGAGCAAGTCAATAGCCTTTTTCAGTGCTAGTTTCTCCATCTGCAATGTGGGAATAACAGTATCTGTCCAAGGTCACACACTCCAGGTGGAGAACCAGGCAGAGACTAGGTACTTAAGCAAAGTAATTCCCCTTCCCTTGACAATTAAACAGTCGTTTAATTTCCCAGAAAGTGGTGTTAAGAGCCAAATGGAACAATTTGGAATTAAAAAAGTGGCTTAGGTCATACCTCACACTGTAAAAAAAAAATCAATCCTAGAGCTTTGAAGCAGATAAATACTGATATTTTAAACATCAAATAATAGAAAATATAGGAAAATAGTAATTATACTGATATGGTAGCATTATTACTCTTATTTTGGAGAGAGGCAAACAGAGGGTCAGAGAGGTTAAGTAATTGAGGAAGTTCACACAGCAAGAAGGTGGCTGTGTCAGAATTGGAATTCAGTTCCGTCTGACCACAAAACTCATGCTTTTCAATATTTTATCATATTGTTCCAGGAATTTAACACTTACCAGATTTCTGGAATGGAGATAACTTTCTAAGTTTAGAAATAATAGAAGAAATCACAAAGGAAATGATTTGGTGTAAAATCTGTTAAAAGAAAAATCCCCAAATACAAAGTAAAGGGGAAAAAAGACTAGGAAATCTATATGCATAAAATATAATAGAAAAAGGTTAACGTCTTTATAACATAAAGAGTTTATACAAATGGATGGAAAAATATTAAGGTTTCTGCATCCTGCTTGCTCACCTACAATCACCCTCTACATGGCAGCTCATGTAATCTTAAAACGTCAAATGTCAAATCTTTGGGAACTTTCTATGGGTCTTCGGCCTGTGCCAGTCTCTTCCACAATTACCACCTGCTCTAACTGTGCTTCTTTCAGGTCTCCAAAGAAGTGCTTTTCAACCTCAGGGCCTTTGCACCTGTCTTTTCTTTGTCTGGAATGCTCGTCCCAGCTGCACCTGGTCCCTTCTCCTCCCTCCAGGTCTTGGCCTGTCATACCTCAGGGGGCCTTTTCTGACTAGCCTGACCAAGGAAGACTCCTCTGTTTCTTCCTCTTGTTTCCTTTGTAGAACTTAATTCAAATTGTGGTTACTTTTTCTTCCTTCACTTTCTTGTGCTTTTCAGCAGGCCTAAATTTCAGGACCCCAGGGACCATGTCTGTCTACTTTGCCTTTCAATTTCTGGTGCCTAGCAGGGTGCCTAGCCGAGTGCCTGGCACCCTAGAGATCTCAAGCAATACTTGCTACTAATATTTTTAAGAATCAAGTTCTTAAAAAGGATCCTAGAGGAGCATTCCACCCATTATCTCTAGAGGAGCAACTGAGCCTAGGGGTGAGGGCAAGGAATAAGGGGGAAATCTGTGCTTTTGATCTCACACAAACTTTTTTTAAAAAACTGAAGGCTACATTCCCTTACAATTTAAAGCATAATTTAAACGAGAAGAAAAAAAATATTTCCCCTTTAAAATACCTAGTAACCCCAGAAAGGCAAATTAAACAACAAGCTAGGGACTCCTGGGTGGCTCAGTGGTTGAGCAACTGCCTTCAGCTCAGGGCATTATCCCAGAGTCCCAGGATTGACTCCTGTGTCGGGCTCCCTGCATGGAGCCTGCTTCTCCTCCCTCTGCCTATGTCTCTGCCTCTCTCTCTGTGTATCTTGTGAATAAATGAATAAAATCTTAAAAAAAAATAAACAACGAGCTATTATTTGCCTGTGAAAGTAGCACAACTTTTTAAAAGGAGGCTGCTCAGTGCTGTTTAGTGTGTGGTGAAATCAGCGCTCACAGCACAGCCGGGGGTGATTGCAGTCCCTGCTACCCTTTGGGAAAAGTTAGTGGGATGCATGCAACCACACCAGGATGCATGCCATGTGATGCGGTCATCCCACATCTGGGAAAGCTCCCGAGGAAATGATCCGAGAGGAGGGAGAAGTTCTGTGCGCAGAGCTATTCATTTAGCAGCGTGTAAAATAGCCAAACGATGCAATTAACCCGATGAGCCCAACAGCAAGGGATTGGTTAAATATGTCAGAACTTGTACATCAAAAACAATGTTTCTGTCACTAGGTGCGGAGAAAGCTGGCTCTGATACAGGGTGGATGCCTGTGATGACAACTGGAAACTCCGTCTTAAAGAAAGAATGGGAGAAAACGCATAAAACACCTCTAGATGCTATTTTTGGATGGTGAGGGGACAGGTAATGGTTTTATTCTCAGTGATGCTATGTAGAGCTTTGATGTGTTTAGAAACATTCATTTTACAGAGCTTTTAGAGTTTTGTTTTGTTTTTTTAAGAGTGAGAGAGACAGCATACATGCTCGCAGGGTGGGGAGGAGCCTAGGGAGACAAAGAATCCCAATCAGACTCCCCGCTGAGCCAGTAGCCCAACACAGGGCTTGATCTCAGGACCCTGAGATCATGAACCAAGCAGAAACCAAGAGTCAGACCCTTAACTGATGGAGCCACCCAGGTGCCCCTAATTGTTAGAAATAGATTTTCACAGAAAAAGCCACCTCCTGAGCTGAATGCAGTATACTGGCAGTGAATGTGGTGGGGCCTCCCCATCTCGCTCCCTCGGCTCACTGGATGCTCACACGTGTCGCTCTAAGCGCAGCTGTGGCAGGGATCACACTGGTTTCCAGTTAGGAGAGGCAAGGCGCCACGGCCGTCCCAAAGCCACACAGGATGGTGGCCCATCCAAAGCGAGATTGCAGGTCTCCCCAACAAACGAGGCCCTTTCCTTGCTGCTCAGCCTCCTAACAGGGCTTCGGTCTGTCTTGTCGCCCAGGGCAGTAGGACTGGGGGGCTGGGCACCACCTCGGTGTGTCCCCTGCCTATCTGGGAGCCCGGACAGCAGCCGCCAGGGGGCTCAGGAGCAGCTGCATCAAGCCCCAGGGGAAGGGACGGGGACACTCACAGAGATCCACTGCTTCTTGGGGCCGACCCACTCCTCAGCTCCAGAGAGGCGGCGCTGCTTGTACTGGGAGAGCCCCTGGTAGGCCACGAACTCGTTCAGGAACAGCTTGATTCCCAGCAGCTCAGCCACCACTGGGCAGTCCTCCCAGGCCACACCCATTAAGAAGGCCACAGGCCGCAGGGCGTAGGAGCAGATGAGCTGAGGCACAAGGCAAGGGCAGCTGCTGGGACCTAGGGCCGCCCGGGGCTCTGTGGGGTGTCCACCCACCCCACCCCACACACCCCTCAAGGGCTACAGGGGCAGCCCCGCTATACCTGGAAACTGAGCTCCTGGACACCCACCATGGCTCCCAGCCAAGAGAGGGCCGCATTGATGAAGGCCAGCAACGCCAGGAAGGCAATCAGGTTGGCTCCGATGTTGGCCACCAGCTTCACAGAGACAGCAGCTCCACTGCTGGCTGCTTCTAGGAGGTTCTGAGCATCTCTGTTTGGGGGCCAAGAAGTACCATGATTGGCCTGTCTCCACAAACAGTGGGGCTCCTCATCCCATAGGCTCAGAGAGGACCCTTGAACAAAGTGTTTCGGAGCAGAGGGTCCTTGTTTTCTTTCTGAGACCCAGGGGGAGAAGGGGGCTGGTCCCAGCACTAGGATGAGACCTGGACTGCTGGCGCGCAGCTGTGTCCACACATAGGAGCCACCAGCCACATGTGGCTTCGGAGCACTTGAAAGGTGGCTGGATTGGATGGTGTTGAAGTATTATAAGTATAAACACTGACCAGATTTCAGAGATCGAGTACCAAAAAAAAAAAAAAAAAGAACATGAAATAGCTCGTTAATAATGTTTTATATTGATTACATGTTGAAATGATAGTTTGGACACACTGGATTAAAAATATTTTATTAAAATCAACCTGTTTCTTTTGACTTTTTAAAAGAACAATAGCAGGGGCCGCCTGGGTGGCTCAGTCGGTGAAGAGTCTGCCTTTAGCTCAAATTGTGATCCAGGGATCCCAGGTGGAGCCCACATGGGGGGGGGGGGGGTCCTTGCTCAGCAGGGTGCCTGCTTCTCCCTCTGCTCCTCCCCCACCACTCCTCTCTTTCACTTTCTCAAATAAAAAATAAATAAAATCTTTAAAAACACAACTACTAGAAAATGTACAATTATGGATGTGGCTCACATTAGAGCTCTACAGGGCAGTGCTGCTGTAGGCCTCCAGGAATTTGTGAGGTTGGAGCTACTCATCACATCCCCAAGCACATTTGTCAAAAGTGGTGCCTTTTCAACATTTCTAACGCTGTAAATGCCGCACAGTGGTTGTTAAGGCTGCGAAGAAGAGGTGTTAGCAGGTGTGTGAGATCCAGGACGGTGCTGGGTCAGCGGGGGGCCTGACACCCTGGTGGTGGGAGCTCAAGGCTCAGGGAACAGGTGGCCTGGAGCCTTCTCAGGACCCTTCCCAGGGCCCACGCAACAGGCTGCATCCCCAGCCAGGGTGTCCCCCCTGGTCCCAGACTGGAAATTAAGATGCAGGACAGGAGTCCGAGTGTTTTGTGACTGAAGCCACAAGTGGGGCAGTGAACCAGGAGAGAGCCTGGGGCTGGATGGAGAGAAGCTGCGGGAGCCGCCTGCGGGGGCTCTGCTCCTGCTTCACCATCTCCTGCTCCCTCCACGCCCCCCACGGCCTTCCCCTTCACCACCTCTCTCCCTCCCTCCCTCCCCCTCTGCTCCGCCAGACTCTCCTGCTGCTCTCCCCCAACCTCCCCCTCCCCTTCCTCTCCCCCTCCCTACTTTCCCTCCCCCTTCCCCTCCCTCCCCCGCCCTTCTGTTTCCCCCTTCCCCCTCCCCCTTCTACTGTCCTCCTCCCCCCATCCCCCTCCTCCCCCCCCACAGGCCGCAGCCCGCGGTGCTCACCCGCAGGTCAGTTCCACCCCTTCGGGGCTCCTGAACTTGGACTCCTCTACCTCGGGGTAGACCAGCTTGGAGAGGGCCAGGGCGCAAGGGGCAGCCATGACGGAGGCGGCAATCAGGGAGGCGGCATCGATCTGCAGGGCGGGAACAGGCCTCCTTACCCTCCCCTCCCGAGCCCAGGGCAGGGGGGCCTGGGGCTCCGCCCCTGCGCGGGGTCCTCGGTACCGCGGGGCTGTGTCCCCTGACCACGGTCAGAATAACCTCTGCGGAAAGGGTCACGGGCTGTGCGCTGGGCACCTCGTGTTTCCCTCCAGCACCTTCTGTAAGTGAGCAGAGCAAGCAGTGTTCCCCCACAGGGGTGAGTGTGACCTGCCCGAAGTGAAGACAGAGAAGGAATTAAAGGAATTAGAGTCTTTGGGCTCCAAGGCCGAAGTCCTTCCTTCCCTCCTGGGCTGCCTCTGTCGCGGGTCATCTGGAGGCTGGTCCACCAGCGGCCAAAGGGTTTGTGATGGTTCCAGACAAAGCTCACAAAACAAGGGTTGGGATGGAGCCCAGACGTGGCCTAATTTGACCTCATAATATAGGAATGTCTTTCCTCTATAGGATTCCTGCCTTGAACACTTACTGTGACAGGGAGCTCACCACTTCAAGGCAGCCCATCATCCCTCTCCTGTGGTCAGAGAGCTCTTAGGAAATCTGCTGCCTAGGACAGCCATCCTCTGGCCCTGGGTCCGTCTCTGGGAGCCATGCTGTAGAAGACCCTCCCAGCAGAGGACACAGCAACCTAGGTGAGCCCCTGGAACTCTTCCTTCCTGAATTTTTTTTTTAAGATTTTATTTATTTATTTATTTATTTATTTATTTATTTATTTATTTATTTATTTATTTATATTTATGATAGTCACACACACACAGAGAGAGAGAGAGAGGCAGAGACACAGGCAGAGGGAGAAGCAGGCTCCATGCACCGGGAGCCCGACGTGGGATTCGATCCTGGGTCTCCAGGATCGCGCCCTGGGCCAAAGGCAGGCGCTAAACCGCTGTGCCACCCAGGATTTTATTTATTTTATTTGACAGAGAGAACAAGAGAGCACAAGCAAGTGGAGTAGCAGAGGGGGAGGGAAAAGCAGGCTCCCGGATGAGCGGGGAGCCAACATGGGGCTCCGTCCCAGGACCCTGGGATCATGACTTGAGCCAAAGGCAGACGCTTCATGGACTGAGCCACCCAGGCGTACCCCCCCTTCCTGAATTTTTATCCTCACTGTGGCCTCAAACCCTTTGCTTCCCTGTTTTCTTCCCCAGAGATAGATAGGACATTTTCCAACACCATCTTATTTATCAAGGGGAAAAATTAGAACTAACCCAAACATTTAACAAGAGAACAGCTAAGCATTGTCACACTGTCATCCAAAATGATGATCACCAAGGCTTTGTGATAACGTGGGGGTCTATTCACAAAATTACATATAGAGCATAAACACAAGATAGGGAAGGGGGAGAAAACCCCCTCCAAAAACTATGCATGAGAAGACCAGAAAGAAACACACCAAAATGTCAACCAGTTGTCTGTCCCTGGATCATGGGACCAGGGTGATTTTCTCTTCTTTCTGCTCTTTGGTGTAATTCTAAATGTTCACAATACTATTGTCACTATTATTATAGGCAGAAAAATAAAATAGACTTTTTCCTCCCTAAAGTTTGTAACAAATCAACTATAGTTCTTTAATTTTATCTAAAAAGGGGGAAAAAAGGAGAGGAGTTAAGTTAAAGCTACATGTTCAGGCTAATAAAAGCAGAGAGCCAAAGAAGCCTGTGGAGGTGCCAGGGACTGATGATGAGGATCCAGGCCTGGGAGACCCTCTAAGGCTCTGAAACAGTGTGATGTCTGTCCTCCTTCCTGTTCTTTTCAACTTTGTTTCTTCTCAATGGGGAGTAGACACTCCTAAATATGAGTATCAGCACCAACAACCGCCTCCTGCACACCCCATCCCAGATCCTGGGTGGGAGGCTCTGCTCATTGTGGGAAGAGACTAGCCAGAGGGCTGGTGTCCTCTCTGGATGTTCTGGGCTGGGCTTTGGGACATCACTGGCCTCCTCGGGGCTGCCCAGTCCCCACATGGGACTGTGCCATACCTGGAATCTTGGGCTTTCCTCCTCTGTCAGGCAAGACCCTCCCCCTTCCTCTGCTTTGGAGGTTTGCCAACTTGAGCAGGGAATGCATCCTGCAGTTGTCACATTCCTGAGCACCATATGAGTGGGCCAGTCATGGCCATAGCCTCAGATGTTCCAGCTGGTCACTTCAGCTTTTAAGGGGCTGAGTTCTGCCCAGGCTGGCCTCCCTGGGGTGCTGGGTCAGTCCACACACACCTTCTCACTGCCAGCTACTCCTCAGGCCGTGACACCCCCGGTCCTGCTTACAGGCATACAGTCAGGAATGCCTTCTGTCCCAGTATTGGGACATTGGGCTATTGCTGCGCTACCCAAAGGTGTGCCACGTGGAGAGGGATAGAGGGTGTGAGCCCTCCATCAAAAACAATTTTACTGGGGCACCTGGGTGGCTCAGTGGTTGAGCGTCTGCCTTTGGCTCAGGTCGTGATCCTGGAATCCTGGGATGAAGTCCCACATTGTGCTCCCCTCAGGGAGCCTGCTTCTCCCTCTGCCTATGTCTCTCTGTGTGTGTCTCTCATGAATAAATAAAAAAAATAAAATCTTAAAAAAAAAAAAACCTTTATGGAAAAAGGAAGAAGAAATCCATACAACTACAAAGCATAAAATGGACCAGTTTCAGAAGGATGGATTTCAGATCCTAATATGTCAGAGAAAGAACTCCCACTTTTTCAACACTGTGCTCTTTCCTCTTACTGCATTTAATTCTTAAACTGCCATGAGGTGGGCAGTAATTCTGCCCATTTTACAGATGTGGAAACTAAGTAGTAGACTCTCGGGTGGCTCTGCTCAGAACCTCACAGACCCTATCCTAGGTGCCCTTGCTCTTGCCCTATTTGAATAGCATCAGTGGCTGATTCCCTCAGTGTGACCCTGCCTAGCCGGTGTTCACAGCTCCTCTCACAAGGGCCCCTGAGCCAAAGGGATGGGTAGAGAGACCAGTTTCTGGGGTTAGTGGAGAGGGCTGGGGCCTGCTTTAGAGTTTTGGGGAACTATGGTGAAAAGGCCGATGTATATGGAGATCACAGTGAAAGAATTCAGTGGAGCCCCGAGGCCTCAGAGCAGGGGAGGTCGAGACCAGTGTTATCCAATACAAATATAATGAGAACCATGTCTATGACTTTAAATTCTCTAGTAGCCAACTAAAAAAGTAAAGAGAAACAGGTGAAATTATTTTTGGTAATGCGTTTTACTTAACATATCCAAAACATTATCTTTCCACTCATGTAATCGATATAAAACTTATTAATGAAATATACCCATTTTCTTCCATACGAAGTCTCATAGCACATCTCATTTCAGACTAGATATATTTCCAGGGCTCAGTAGCCACACATGGCTAGTGGTCACTGCATTGGACAGTACAGGTCTAGAAATATCCAGCAGGAGGAGTGCAGGGCAAAGGGAGCCGGTTGAGCAACAAAGAGGAGTGTGCAAGAGGGATATTTCTGGAATTCAAGGGCTGAGGGCTGAGTCAGAGGTACAGTGAGGAGCTGCCTGAGGGAAGGAGTAAAAGGAAGGGGAGAGAGTGGGAAACCCCCCCATTGTCCCCGAGAGCCCTGGGGCTGCTGCAGTGGCAGCCAATAGCCAGGTGGGGGCAGAAGAGAGCTTCTCTGATACCAGATTAAAGGCCAGGGAGGGAAGGAGGGAAGGAAGGTCTTTAGGGTGCTTTTCACCTGGGTGGGCCATGGGGGGGGGGGGGGGGCATGGGGACTGGAGCTTTGTACCAGAGCCTGTGCATGGAGATCTGGTGGCTTCTGCACATTCTGTTGAGCTAAAGGGAAGTGGGCACCAAGGTCCTTCAAGGGAGGCCTGACTACCTGGCCTGGCTGGGCCTGGACTCTGGCGTGAGACAAGAAGGAAAGGAAGCTAAGTTGCAAGGCAAATTGTGGAATAGGGAGAGTTTGCCCAGGATTTGATTTGATATTTTATTTTATTTTATTTTATTTGTTATTTATTTTATTTTTTACTATTTTTTTTTCCTCCCAGGATTTTACTCTTAAGTAATGGTACCAAGGCTTATGCAGTGGAGTGAATACCATTCTTTAAACTGGCTGTGGAGGGGCACCTGGGTGGCTCAGTGGTTGAGTATCTGCCTTGGGCTCAGGTCATGATCCTGGGGATCCTAGGATCAAGTCCCACATTGGGGTCCCTGCAGAGAACCTGCTTCTCCCTCTGTGTATGTCCCTGCCTTTCTCTCTGTGTTTCGAATGAATGAATGAATGAATGAATAAATAAATAAATAAATAAAATCTTTTAAAAAATAAAAAAATAAACTGAGCAACCAGAGCAATGTCAAGACATGTAAAGGTGCTAAGTCCCAACAACACTATGGGACCTCTTCCCCCAACACACCACCATGAAAAAAGTTTCAGGAACAGAGTTTTGAGTTTCTGTTTTTGAAATATCAAATTCCTTCCAAAATCAATTTGGGGTGGGGGTGGGGGCTGAGGCGGGGCACCAGCCCTGATGGGCTCTCTCCATGCCTTCGTGGTACAAGTGGGAACCAGATGATCTCTAAAATTCTGGTTGGGAGAATGCCAAGTGGAGAAGACCCAGAGCAGGAGGGGCCTTTTGGAAAAGTCACACAGCATCCACTCTGCTGGGGCCTGAGCAGCTCTGTATGTATCTGCAGCTGAGCTTAGCTGTGTGACCCCTGTGCTGAAGGAAGAAGGGACTTAGGGCAGGTTGGCTCAACTCCTTGCCCACTCCTGAGAACAGAAATGAAAAAGACAGGTAGGATTTGGGACCAGAGGAGGGGACAGTGTGGGTTATTCTAGCATCACTCCCCCCTACGCACACACAGGTGCGTGCACACACACACACACACACACACACACACACACAGAGCATCCCTCAGGAGACCCTGCAGACAGTGGAAGACAGTCCTCATTCTCCATCTGACCAAGGAGGCCCACCTCACTCTAGAGGGTGAGTGATGGTGCATGATATGGATGTTACTTAGGTTGTTGCTCTTTCTTTCCTTTTTTGTTTGTTATTGCAAATAATGTTGGAATTTAACATTTTTTGACCACTTATAAAAATATTTCTTTTTTAAACAATATTTTATTTATTTGACACAGAGAGCAAGAGCACAGGCAGGGGGAGCAGCAGGCAGAGGCAGAGGGAGAAGCAGACTCCCCACTGAGCAGGGAGCCCTAGGTGGGACTTGATCCCAGGACCCTGAGATCATGACCTGATCTGAAGGCAAACACCCAACTGACTGAGCCACCCAGGTGCCCCTGAAAATATTTCTGTATCATAATATTCCTAACTGGATCAAAGGGAAAGAGTTTTGTTTTTTTAAAGATTTTCTTTTATCAACTTGAAAGAGAGAAGAGCACAACCTGGGGTGGGGGGTGGGGGGAGGGTGCAGGAGGAGGAGGAGAAGCAGGCTCCCTGCCAAGCAGGAGAACCAGTCCTGGGACCCCAGGATCACGACCTGAACCAAAGTTAGATGCTTAATTGACCGAGCCAGGGGATCCCTGGGTGGCTCAGCGGTTTGGCACCTGCCTTTGGCCCAGGGCGCAATCCTGGAGTCCTGGGATCGAGTCCCGTGTTGGGCTCCCGGCATGGAGCCTGCTTCTCCCTCCTCCTGTGTCTCTGCCTCTCTCTCTCTCTCTGTCTCATAAAAAAAATATATTTTAAAAAAATCTTTAATTGACTGAGCCACCCAGATGCCCTGGGAAACAGTATTTTAAAACTGACAGACGTTCTCCCAAAAGGTGACACGCATTACACTCCTGTCAAGAGTGCCCCCATAGCCTTGCCATTTAGTGGCATATAAAATAATGCATATCTTCTAGAAGAAACAGAAGTCACTATTGTTTTAGTTTCTTTGAACTATCCGTGAGCTGGAATATCTTTTTATGATTTATGAACTATTTTCACCTGATCTCAATCATTTAAACTTATTAAAAATTGTGACTTTCACCATACAGATGTTTTTCATTTTTATTAGTAACTCTGTCAACCTTTTCCTTATACTTCTGGATTTTGTGCCATGCTCAGAATTTTGCAAGAAAAAGGCAAACTGCCTAAAAGCATTGGTAGAATTATCTCATTTTGAGTAAAAAAGCAAAAGCAAATATGTGTGTATTCAGGTACATATACTTAAATGACTACACAGAAAGATCAAGAATGATGTATTTTAAGTCAGTGGTTCTCATCTGAAGGGTTGTTGTAATACAGGATATGGGCCCCATCCCCAGCATTTCGGATTCAGCCAGTTTAGGGTGGGGCCCAAGAATTTGCATTTCTAACAAGGTCCCAGTTAGAGACCTGCCATTCTAATCTTCTAATCTGGTAAAAGCAGTTCCCTTGAGAAGTGGATTTGAAGTGTTTTTTTTTCTTTTTACTTTCTTCACTTCTGCAAGAAGCAAATATTTCTTTGATAGTTAAGAAAAACAGTAAGGTCTTTAAAGATTTGCATGTGAAAGTACAAAAAAGTACAGAGGCTATTACCAGGCGCTCTGCAGGGGACACATTGGGACACATGCAGATTCATCTCTGCTTGCCACGCAGTATTGGAATTGGTGTAAGGGCTCGAGTCACACCATTGGAATTTGACCTAGAAATGTATTGCGCTCAAAAGCTGCACAAGCAATAATTTTGGAACTGAGGGCGGATTTGTACCCAGCAAAGGCGTGGGGAAGAGGAGGGTAGAAGGAGTAGGACAGAGCTTCAGGAACAGCCCAGATGAGCGACTGTGTGTGTGAGTCTTGCAGTCAGACAGATGTGGGCCCGAATCCTGGCTGGGGCATCTCACTTGTTCTCTGAGCCTCAACTTCCTCATCTGTAAAATGTGGATGCTGAGATACCAAGCAGTTTCCTGGTCCATGAGAAGTGTTCAGTAGGTGGAACACTGGGAACCCTTGCCCCCACTGGCCCACATGAGAACCCCGAAGGGTCCAGCCCACCTGGCCGGCCTTATTCTGGAGCATCACCACAGCCCAGGTTCCAGACAACCCAGGAGAGAAGACTCTAGGCTGCCTCTAGCCATGGACTATGTGGGGCTCCCACAAAGGAGGGTTATGGGTTCTTGAGGTTTTCAGCAAGCAAAGGGAGAGCTCTCCATACCCCAAAGGAGATGTAGGCACCCAGCAGACTCCCAGCAATGGTGGCGTAGCCTCCGGTCATGACAGCATGGATTTCAGAGAGCGTCATGTCTGCCAAGTAGGGCTGGATCAGCAGAGGAGCCTCAGTCTGCAAACAGGAAAGATATTAGACAACCAGAGCTGGCCAGGCCAGTGCGGGCACCAGAGTGTCCTCCCTCCCCCCAGGAGTGGGCACGTCACTGTGGGTCCTGGGGATCTCAGGGGCAGGGACAGCAAGGTGGGTTTGGGACCGTGGTCTGTACTTAGTTGGGCCTCCCTGAACCTCGGCATTCATCTGCCTCTATGGAAGGACCCACAGCCCTTCCTGTTGGCCTGATGATGCTCCCCTGTGTCAAATACTCACTACATCCTAGCACCCCCACGAAGTACCCTGCATTCATCACTCATGACCTTCTGAGAAAGAAGTGGTCACCCCCATTTCCCAGGAGAGCAAACAGAATTAGAGAGGTTCAGAGAATCACTCTTGTTCACGCAAAGGGCCAGAAGCAGATGTAACTCTGGGCCTGAGCTTCCAGTAAAGCCATAGGTTTGCCAGAAAGGGAATGGGCATTAGGTGATGTGTTTACTCCAGGGCATCTGAGGAAGCCTGGAGCCACTCATTTATCCACTTAATAAAGTTATTGAGCACCTCCTGTGTTCCAGAATGTTCTATGGAATAGAGATGGTGGGGGTAAACAAGACAGAGCCCCTGTCCTCAAGGAGTTTTTATCCTGGGTGCTGTGGAGGACGGTGGGTTGTAGGAAGAAACAGATAATCAACAGGAACCAAGTAGATAAATAGCATATCTTTGTGCTAAAAGCTATGGAGATATGTGTAGGCGAATACCTACACACAAGGTATTTAGAACTGAGTAACAAGCAAAGACCTTCCTAGGAGGTGACATTAGAGCTGAGACCACAGGCGCCAGCTGTTGAGTTTGGTAGCACAGCAAGGGCCCTGTGGCAGATTTGAGCTGGGCAGTTTTGAGGACCTGGGAGCAGGTCAGTATGGGGTATGGCTGGAGCTGGGGGAGGAAGGGCAGGTGGGCCAGCCAGGGTAGGGAGTGCCCTTGCCTGGGAAGGAGTGGCATGATCTGGCTTGTGGGTTTTTAAAAACTTATTTATTTATATTATAAAATCCTTTTTTATTTGACAGAGAGAGAGAGAGAGCCCAAGCAGGGGGAGCAGCAGAGGGAGAGAGAAGCAGACTCCCTGCTGAGCAGGGAGCCCA
Source organism: Canis lupus familiaris (assembly GCF_011100685.1). Classification (NCBI taxonomy): domain Eukaryota; kingdom Metazoa; phylum Chordata; class Mammalia; order Carnivora; family Canidae; genus Canis; species Canis lupus. The sequence goes on along the minus strand of NC_049224.1, from coordinate 54,653,019 downwards.
ATGCAGGGCTTGATCCCAGGACCCTGGAATCATGACCTGAGCCAAAGGCAGATACTTAACCACTGAGGCACCCAGGTGCCCCTCTTTTGCCTCATTTTAAACATCATAAGGGATTCAAGACAATTTATCTAAGAGCACATCTGTCTTAAATGGCTTCAAAAAAAAAAAAAAAACCCTTTGAAAGCAACACACTGGTACTATAGCCAAAAAAGATGTAAATTTTCTCCAGTTTCCAAAACTGTCCAGTGAAATACGGCATCCCTGGGGCAAGGATGTCTTTTGATGACTCCAGTGTTGGTCCCATGGGCTAGGTCCCTGGAATGGGCTTGGGAGTCTCACCCCCAGGAGGGCTGGGCCTTCTGAAAGGGGCTCAGGACTGACAGGTGCCTTCAGAGTCACATTTGCTTTGGAAAGTACATTTCAGAAAGAGGCGGGGAAAAAAAGAAGATAAAATGATGTCGTGTAAGGAACTCCGACCAGGAAGGGGAAAAGCTGGATTCTGAGTCCAGGCTTACATTTTGGGGTCCTGGCAAGTTCCTCCTGCCCTCAAGCCTGTTTCTACGGGAAGGGAGGAAGGTGGGCGCCACCTATAGGATTTATGAGTCTCTAAGCTGACCAGACCTCCGAGGCCTAGAGCCGTAGGAGGCACCACACAGAGGCCCGTCCTCCCTGGCATGTCCCAAGCAGACAGTGCACCCCCACACAGAGCATCCCCGGTAGCCACCTTTGGTGATCCTGGCAGAATGTCTAAGCATCTCTTCCACAGACTGAATCAGAGCTCCAGGGACCCAGAACACCCGCCCTCCCTGGGGCTGCTGCTGAGAGCAGGAGGGCAGGAAGCCGCAGTACCCACCTGGCTCACAAAGATGTTCCCTGCCACACTCAGGGTCTCAGTGGCCGTGGTGCCCATGGTGGTCTGCATCAGCCAGCTGATCTAGGAGGCAGAGTGGGATCAGCAGACCCCGAGTTGGAGAGGGTCGGAGTGGGTTGCAAGTACTTGATAATCTTCCTTCCAACTTCCAGCCCAGCAGAGGAAACCCTCGCCTATGTGTCTCCTTCCACACCTCTATTCATGGGGGTTTACCACGTCCCAAAGGCCACCCACTCCGCCTTAGGGTAGCTCTATTCATTATAACAGCGCCTCTAAAATAGCACGTCCTCTGTTTCCATACAGAGGAATTCCAAAGGATTCCCTAGCCCAGTATACTTGAGAATTGCTGTACACACACCTCGGAGGTTACCAAATACTTATCAGCTTAGTAAAGGCTCTGAGAAGCCCTGCACACACACAAAAAATTGTTTAAATTTGTCTAGCCCAGCTTCACAAAGCTATTTGACCACAGGATCCCTTTACCTAGTAACATGTGTTAACCCACTATGTAACATTGTATTAGAAAGTTCATCATTTCAATCAAGATGAAGTCAGCTTCCCTGGAATTTTTCCCCACTGCAGGAATGTCTCTAGCTGCCCTTTCGCTAACCTTCCTTCTATACAAATTTGGAGACAGCTCTCCTACCCTAACCTCCTCTGCCCTAGCCTTCTTTTCCAGGCTCGCCAGCCCTCCTTCCTCCAACCATTCTGTGGAGAGCATGGTGTCTGGGCCTGTCACTGTTCCCCTGGTGCCTCAGTTGTCATAGCCCCTGGGCTAAACACATCCTCCAGATTTGGTGAGAGCTGCCTCCCTCCTGCCCTGCACTGTGCACTCTCACCATAACACAGGTGGTTTTTGCATTTCTGGCAGCCACCCGCTGCTTCTGGGTTATTCTGAGCTCAATCAGCTAAAACCTGACTCACTCACTGCCAGGTCCAGTTGGCATCCAGTGCTGCCTCCTGCATCTTGGATTTGTGTGGCGGAGTTTTATGAACATAAGCACAGGGTTTGACATTTATACCAGCTAAGTCTAGCCAACGTGGCCCACTGATCCAGTCTCTCAAGATCTTTCTGGTATAAGTGATTTCTTTCCCTGACATTCCTTCTCAAGGCAACCTCATTTCTGCAAACTTCCCTCACACAAACACCACATTGGATTTGGTGCCATTTCTCCTGAGTTTCGTGACAAGAGACGCTGCGAAAGATGTTTGGCTAATGGTAGACTCTGAGTGGGAGGGTGTGGGCCTTTGTAGCAGGGTTCTGGGAAGGTGCAGGCTCTAGGGGCCAGGGTGTTAGGGAGGGTTCGGGCTCTGGGTCCAAGGCCTCTGGGAGAGCACAAACCCCATGAGGAGGTAGGTCCTGGAGAGCCCAGGCCATGGCTTTGGGGACTCACCTTCTGAATCACCCACTGCATGAGGCCCACATAGTACAGAACTGACATGACACAGCTGAAGAAGATGACAATGGGCAGAACCTGCCAGGGGGGAGAGCACAGGCGCTGGGGTTAGAGGCAGATCCCCGCATGGGACTCAGGGCCTAGGGGTCCTCAGGCAATCCACTTTGTCCATGGCCTTGCCACTTGGAGATCTGACAGGGTCAAGGAAAAAGCTGCTCATTTCTCAGGACCAATGAGCCAAGAACTAGACTCACAGGGGGCCTGTGGTCCTGTTACCCCGCTTCCAGTTACCAGGCTCGTCTCTGCCTCCTCCAGGCCTCATCTGTTCTTCCTTCATAACTTCCTTCATGTCCCTTCGCTCCCCACCAGTGCCCTGGCACCACCCCACTGCATCTCTGCTGCAGTCTGATTTATAATAGCAAGGATTGCCAACCCAGGGATGTCTGTCGGCAGAGGACTGGTTTCATAACCGCATGACCATGCAGCAGGGGACCAAGAGTCTGGAAACAAGAATGAGGAGGCTCTCCATGGGCAGTTAGGGAAGAATTTCCAAGACAGCATCTCATATGAGAAAGCGGAAGGTGTAAACAGGGTGTACGCTGTGCTGTTCTATGTGTAAGGAAGGCAGGGGGTGGCACTGTGCGTGTGCTTGTGCTGCACACAGTATCATTGAAGTATATGCAAAGGAGGGAGTTGCCTTGGGGAGGGAATAGGTGTTGGTAGGGGAGGCAGACTTGCTTTTAACTACATCCTCTTTTATACTGTTAGAATGCGTTATCTGTTCCAAACTTTTTTTTTTAATTTTTATGTTTTTAAAGAATTTATTTATTTGAGAGAGAGAGCGAGCACCAGCAGGGGAGCAGCAGGCAGAGGGAGAGGAGGAAGCAGGCTCCCTGATAAGCAGGGAGCCCAATGCAGGACTGGATCCCAGGACCTGGGATCAGGACCCGAGCCAAAGGCAGCTGCTTCACCGACTGAGCCACCAGGTGCCCATCCAGTTTTAAAATAAGTTATGCAGAATCAATAATAGCAGGTGTATCCTTAAGCTAAAATATTAAGTGGGGAAACTAGATATTAAAAGAATAGAAAGGCTGGAAGTCAGTACCTCCAAACAGTGAGTAGCTGCTGTGTGTGCTGGGACTATGGAAATTTGTTTTTTTTTTTTTCTCTGTATTTCCAATTTCTCATCTGCTCCTATCATTTTCTGTAATAGATGGACACCTCTCAAGGGAAGGGAACATGGGTAGAGAGGAGGTTTGGGGAAGTTCATCAGTTGGGTTTTGAACTTGCTGGGTGTGAGATGCCTGGGGAACAGCCAGGGGGAGTTCTCAGTGGGCAGGCCGATAAAAGGGTCAGGAGCTCAGAGGAGAGGTCTGGGCCAGGCCTGGGTTGGGTTGGGACTCTTGTGCACGAAAGCGTAGATTGGAGACCTTGGGACAGATGTACCTCTCCGAGGGAATCGCCCTGAGTGAGCAGAGCAGTGAGGAAGGACAGGGCCCTGGGGTCATGTCACTGAAGGCTAAGAGGGGAAGGTGGGGCATAGGGAGGGGACAGAGAAGATACAGAGAGGTGGGAGGACACCCAGGCCAGCAGTGTGATGGAAACTGAGGACAGCTCTTCAAGTAGGAGGGCGAGTCAGCAGTGCCAGATGCATCAGAGCATTCCAGAAAGGTGAGGAGTGATATGGACCCCTGACAGCTAGGAAATCAGGGGTCCCTGGTGGAGACAACAGGAACAGGCAGCTCCTTGGAGAAGCTTAGCTCTGCCAGAAGGTTACCTCAGGAGACGTAAGGGGTGATGGAAGAGCTGTTTTTGTGTTTAATAAGGGGAGTCTTGAGTGATCCCATTCAGGCTCCCCTTCAAAATGGATTGGGGCTGCAGGATGGCCCCAGACGACGACAGAGCCTCTGACCCAGGCAGCGCCACCAGGGAGGAGAAGCAGGCCCTGCTGGGGTGTTTCCCGTCCCTGCCCAGCTGGACACCGCGGCTTCATGTGGACTGGCTCCGCTCCACGTCCCTGACCGCCCCCTCCCAAGCCTCCCTGCGGGGGTGGGGGTGCTGCGCGGGGAGAAGCCCTCCTCCTGCCCCGTGACTGCGCTGGCTGCCTGGCGCCGGCACGCCCCCAACACGAGGTGCTGACGTCATCCGCCCTCCCTCGCAGCGAGACCCAGGGACAATCACGTACTGTCTAGACGGCTTGTCCAATTTATCACGAGAGGCACTGCCCGGCGGCGGCCTGACAGGGCTGCAGACATGGCCCAGACCCGGGAGCAGAGAGCCCCGGCCGGCGGGACCTGGCTGCAGATCTGGGACTTTCTCCTGGCAGCAGAGAGAGTTTCTACCCGTGAGACGCAGGTTTTTGGTGCAAGGGAACCTGTGTTTTGCATTAAAGGGTGACTGTCTTGGGAGGGAAGATAGATGGAAGACAAGTGACCTCCAGTTTTCTAATGTGGGACATTTCATGCTAATAAGGTCCCTGAGGCCCACATGATCTCCCAGCCTGAGAAACAACTCCCAGGCTTATGGCACGAGCGATGGCAAAAGACAGGAGAGGCAGCTGAAGGCAGTGTTGCTGTAGTCGGGGAAAAGGATGCACCATTAAGTCCTACTATGTGTCTATATGCAGTCCTGTGTGCGATGTGCCAGGTGCAGTGCCCAGTGTGTGGCAACTCATCGATCCTCAAATCAACTGAAGTAGATGTAAATCCCCTTCACCAGTGGGAACACTGAGAGTGTGAGGTGTTGCTTACCTGCTCAAGGTCACACACCTGCCAAAAGACAGAGCGCTTCCTAGTTGCTGTGCAGGTTGCCAAGACCCTGCCATGACCCTAAAGAGGTTTGCCCTGTTGCCAGTCCTGGACAGGCATTTCTCTGTCTGAGGAGAAGCATTCATCTCCTACAGGAGTGAGCTTCCAGCTGGGAGCAGCCCTAAGTAAGTCCGGACCATTGCACTTCAGAACTTTAGAGCTGGCTGGTCCTTCTAGTACCGATACTCATCAATAACTGTAGGAAGAGGGAATTTCTAGCTTGTCTAGGCCAATGGTTCTCAAAGTATAGTGCCTGGACCAGTAATACCACCTAAGAATTTGCTAGAAATGCAAATGTTGAGCCCCACACCCAGAGTTTCAGATTCAGGAGGTCTGGGGCAGGCCTGAGAATTTGGGCCTTAGAATTGCCAGATGCTGCTGGTGCTGCTGGTCTGGATGCCACACTCTTAGAACCACTGCTCTAGAGTTTAGACCATATACTTACTCTGAGAGAATGTCAACTTTTTACCAGGAAACAGGCTCTAAAAGGCAGGACCAAACCCACTGAGGATGTGGCCCTGATGCTTCCTCTTCATGGAGGAAGCTGAGCCAGCTTTTAATGACTTCCTGATGAAGAACTCCCACACGCCAAGCCCCAAAGGCCTAAGCACTCCAGAAAGGGCCCTGTCACCAGCCCCACAAAACCCCATAAAAATTCCAAACCACAAACTCCAAAGTTGGTCAACAGTACACTAAAAGGATCATACACCATCATCATTGGGGATTTATTCTAGGGAAGCAGGGATGGTTCAACATCCATGAGTCAATCAACTTGATATAGACATTAAAAAACAAATGATAAAAACACATGGTAATCTCAAAGATGGACAGAAAGCATTTGACAAAATTCAACATCCATTCATGATAAGAACTCTCAGGGATCCCTGGGTGGCGCAGCGGTTTGGCGCCTGCCTTTGGCCCAGGGCGCGATCCTGGAGACCCAGGATCGAATCCCATGTCAGGCTCCCGGTGCGTGGAGCCTGCTTCTCCCTCTGCCTATGTCTCTGCCTCTCTCTCTCTCTCTCTCTCTGTATGACTATCATAAATAAAATAAAATAAAAGTTAAAAAAAAAATAAAAGAACTCTCAGCAAAGTGGATGTAGAAGAGATGCACCTCAATATAATAAAGGCCACATATGACAAACCCATAGCTAACATCATACTCATTAATGAAAGGATGAGAACTTTTCCTCTGAGATGAGGAACAAGACAAGGATGTCTACTCTCACAACTTCTATTCAATATACTATTGGAAGTCCTAGTCAGAACAATTAGTCAAGAAAAAAAATAAAAGGTATCCAAATTAGAAAGGAAGAAGTAAAATTGTCATTCTTTGCATATAACATGATACTGTATATTTAAAAAAATCTAAATCTAAAGACTCTGCCGAACAATCACTAGAAATAATAAATGAATCAGTAAAGTTGCAGGATACAAAATTAACATACATAAATCAGCTGTGTTTCTATACACTAATGAGTTATCAGAAAGAGAAATTAAGGGAAAACATCCCATTTACAATTGCATCAAAAGAATAAAATGCCTAGGAATAAATTTAATTAAGGAGGTGAAAGACCTGTACTCTGAAAATTATAAACACTAGTGAGATGAGGCACTTGGGTGACTCAGTTGGTGAAGTGTCTGCCTTCGGCTCAGGTCATGATCCCAGGGTCCTGGGATTGAGCCCTGTGTTGGGTTCCCTACTCAGTGGGGAATCTGCTTCTTCCTCTCCCTTAATCCCTCTCCCCAATTTGTGCTTGATCACTCTGCCTCTCTCAAATAAACTTTTTTTAAAAAGGCATTGGTGAAAGAAATTAAAGGTGACACAAATAAAAGATATCCCATGCACATGGATTGGAAGAATTAATATTATTAAAATGTCCATACTACCCAAAGCATCAGAATATCAGTGGAATTTTTCATGGAACCAAAACAAATAACCCTAAAACTTATGTAGAACCACAGAAGACCCTGAATAGTCAAAGCAGTCTTGAGAAATAAGAACAAAGCTGGAAGTACCATGCTTCCTGATTTCAAGCTATACTACAAACCTATAGTTATTACAACAGTGTGGTATTGCTACGAAAACAGACACATAGATCAAAGGAATAGAATAGAGAGCCAGAAATAAGCCCATGTTTGTATGATCAGTTAATTTACAACAAGGAGGCAAAAATGTGCAATGGGAAAAAGACCATCTCTTCAGTAAATAGTGCTGAAAAAACTGGAGAGTTACATGCAGAAGAATGAAACTGGACCACTTTCTTACACCATACACAAAAATATATTCCAATGGATTAAAGACTTGAATGTAAAACCTGAAACCATAAACTCCTAGGAGAAAACGTAGGCAATGAGCTCTCTGACATAGGTGTTAGCGATGTTTTTTTGGATCAGTCCCCTCAGGCAAGGGCGACAAAAGCTAAAATAAGCAAATGTGATTACATCCAATTAAAAAGCTTCTGTGCAGTGAAGGAAACCAACAACAAAACAAAGGGACAACCCACTGAATGGGAGAAGATATTTGCTAATCATATATCTGTTAAGGTGTTAACATCAAAAATATATAAAGAACTTAAATAACTAATATCCCCCAAAGGAACTCGATTAACAAATGGGCAGAGGACCATTTTCCCAAAAAAGACATGCAGATGGCCAACAGATACATGAAAAGATGCTCAACATACAGATCACCAGGGAAATGCAAATCAAAACCACAATGAGAGATCACCTCACATTGGTCAGTTTGACTATTATCAAAACCACAAAGGGGATGCCTGGATGGGTCAGTTGGTTTAGCATCTGACTCTTGATCTCAGCTCAGTCACGATCTCAGGGTCATGAGATAGGGCCCCACATTGGGCTCCACAATGGGTGTGGAACCTGCTTGAAATAAATAGATAAATAAATTAAAAATTTAAAAATTTCAAAAAGTAAATAAGTCACAGGAATGCAATGTTCAGCATAGGGAATACAGTTGATAATATTGTAATAACTTTGTACAGCAACAGATGACTTATAAGAAGACTTATTGTGGGGATCATTTCATAATGTCTAAGAATATCGAAGCACTATGATATATACCTGGAACTAATAGGATATTATGTTGGCTATATTTCAATAAAAATAAAGGGGAAAAAAAGGAGGAAAAAAGAGAGCATGTATGTGTGATACTAACCAAACAGGCACACAAAGCTGGAAGATCCCTCTGGGGGGGGGGGTGCCACAATGCCTACTCCACCACTCCCCTTACAGAAAGGCTGAGGGCACTTATTCCAAGGCCACGCCAAGGCCTCCTGACTTCCTGCTGCCACCACCCCTTGCCCTCAGTGCTCTAACCACTCTGCTTCTCATGCCCAACTGCCTGTCAAAGTCTCCTTCAGAGACCTTTGCAGGAATAGAGGGGAAAGGAGAAAAAATGAGTGGGAAATATCAGAAAGGGAGACAGAACATGAGAGGCTCCTAACTCTGGGAAACAAACAAGGGGTAGTGGAAAGGGAGGTGGGCGGAGGGTGGGGGTGACTGGGTGACGGGCACTGAGGGGGGCACTTGATGGGATGAGCACTGGGTGTTATGCTATTTGTTGGCAAATTGAACACCAATAAAAAATAAATAAGAAAAAAAAAAGAGACCTTTGCAGATGCCAGGTTCTCACAAGATCTCTCCCAGTCCAATCGCCCTATCCCTCTTCTCCTAGCACCCCACCCTGGTTTCCACTTACTTCCCACACCTTGGTTTCCACTTCCCACACCCTTCCCTGAAAATCCCACTCACTGAGGTTACCAGGGACCCCTTGATTCTTAAATCAACCATGTGCCTTTTAGCCCTTTTCTTATTTGCCTTTTATTTTTGGTCAAATGTGGCATTGCCAACCATGGGGATGGCTGAGGCTGCAACAGGCAGACACGCTGAAACCCTTGGGAGATGAAAACATTTTCTTTCAGCTAGGTGGTCTTCAGGGAGAGAACATTGAGCAGTGCTGCTGAGCTTCGTATGTGGGTGCATGTTCCAGAGGCTGGAGCCATGGTGAAGGAACAAGTGAGCATGCGCCACCAGGCCAGCCAGGTCCAGGAAGGATGCAGGAACCTCAGGGGAGGTGACTATGTGGGTGGGAAATTACCAGAAGGGAGATGGAGCCAAGGTGGAATGATTACTCAAGAAGACACAGTCAAGAGGTGGCTGCCACGTCGACGGCGCTGGACTCCAGGGCAGGAGAGGTGGAGGGACAGAGAAGCCCCAGGCAGAGACTCAATTTCCTGGAGAAGTGATGAGCTGGACATGGCCCAGCAGGAAGCAGCTTGGATTTTGAAAATCTGAGTGAGCTCAGAGGAGACTTCCCCAGGCCATCAAGAGCCAAAGGCCTTGGACTCCATCCATGTGATCCATGGAAAGAAAGCAAAGAAAGCTCCTGAGTCTTCCATTCGACTTGGCGCCAACAAAACCACTCCCATCTTGAGGACCAGTCCCAAGCTTAGCAAGTGCCTGTGTGTGTGTGTGTGTGTGTGTGCATGTGTGAATGTGTGTGTGATGCAGGGAGGGGCGTGGTGCGGGAGAAGCTAATAGGCAAGGGGGTGAGTGAAATTTTGCGATTAATGAATCTTGTGAAGAAGGAAATTCCAGGACCATGGGGCATTTGAGTCCTCCCTGATCTGGTCTGTCTTAGGGAAGGAGGCCACCATCTAATACACTAACCATGAGTTTGACCAGAGGACAGGGCCTTCCAGGGGCCAAAAAAAAAAAAAAAAAAAAAAAAAAAGGTTAGCATTTGACTGGGAAATGCTGAGTCTGGCTAATGATAAACTCACCTCCCTTCTTTTTTCTCTCTTGGCTGAATATTCAAACTCAAAGTCTTTAGCAACCATTTAATAGGTTTTAAATTTAACATTAAATTAAGGTTACCTTTTGATTAAGGTTACCTTTTGAATTTGGAAGGGAGAGGTGATGTCCCTGACTTCAACTTACAGTATGAGAAGAAAACACCGCTTGGCTGGTAGTTCAAACACCCTCTCCTAGCCCTCACTCTGCCCTAACTCACTGGGTGCCTGAGCCCAGGCCACTGTTCCTCTGGAGTGTGGTTTGACCATCTGTAATATCGGTGTGGGGGGCAAAGATCAATGAGCTCCCTTCCAGCCCAACAGTCTTTGAAGCCATGCTTGTACAGGGTGATTTAGGGAGATAGGCAGGTAGCAAGTGTGCACATGTTCTTCCAGAAAGGGAGAAAAGATGGGAAGACACACAACTAACTTTCATGAGATGATGGACACGGCAGCAAGCCAGGGGATCGTTTCAGTGCTGGAATGGGAGAGAAGCAGGGTAGGGACATCCATGGACTGCTGCTTGGCCTGCCCCCGCACCCCTTCCCCTGCTGCTTTTGGTGACAAAGCCTTAGTTTTCCTTTGGGAAACCACCCCCTCCTCCACTCTCACCCAATCGGCTCCAGGTTTGGTGGACCAAAGCCATTTACCCTCCATGGCTCCAATTCAGAGATGGCTTGTACTCCAAGCCAGACCAAGAATAGTCCACTCCTGGATTTCATGCTAGAATTGGTGAAAATCAGGTTTGCTCTCTCTCTTTCCCTCCCTCTAGGTAAGGTTGCTCAGTTGTTTGGACGTAAGCCTGGTATCTCTTTGCCACCAGCTCAAGGGAGCCTACCCGAGACCAAGACTGAGGCCAACATCAAGAACATAGAACCAGGACATGGAGCAGGTGGATCCCAGGGGATGCTCAATACGTGGATCCAGCAGGATCTGAGGCCCCTGGATTTCTCAGTTACAGAACTTAATCTTGATTTTTTTAGTTCTGTTTTATTTTGGATTTTTTTTGGCTTAAGTCAATTTGAGTTGTGTTTCTGTCACTTACCACTAAGTCAGGAGCTAAGCACCTGACTGGTCAGGAAGTACGGCCTAGACTCTCAAATATGGCCCTGAGTTGTGGCCAAGAGGGACTGTCATTGCTGTTTCCCCCAACAGGAATGTTAGCTGTCATCTGGGCCCTGCTCCTGTACCAGACCACAAACACTCACTTGGAACACAAGTGCACCCTGGAAATGCAGCAAATCACAGGTCCTATAGGACCTTCTATCACAGAGGAACAGTACTGCCTCTCCTGGGCAATGCTCCTTGGAATGATAAGCTTCTTAGGGCAGCTACCACTCAATCAGAGCACCTGACTCCCTGGCTTTGGGTGGGAGCACAAGACCCCAGTTTTTCCCACTGTAGCATCCCATGCACTGGACTTAGCGTTTGGTCCAGAAAGGGTCACATGACCTAAGGCAGAGCAATCTGAAGCTTGTCCCAGGGTTTTCTAACTTGGGTTGGCAGAGAAGAGTTTCCCTCATTCTGGGAGAACATGCTGTAAGAATGAGCACCTGATGTTGCTGGGGGCCAGGGGAAGATCTGGTATGCAAGAGTGAAGCTAATGTCCTGGCATATGCAGAAGTATGGGGCTGGGGGCCATGAACCTGACAGCCCAGGGTCCAGCCTGCACTAGCTGTACCTTGCCTTCCAGTAGGCAAGGCAAGAAACAGCCCTCCCTCTCTCCTCCCTTTAAAGCAAGTGTTAAATGGGTTTCTGTCACTTGCAACCAAGCAATCCTAAAGAATATTCTTTTCTTCAAAAACAAAGGAAAAACAAACATCTAAGGTCTGGGCCCCTTTGTTACCGCTGTCTATCAAGGAAAGTGCTTTGATATCAAGGCACAGAAACTAATAAACAAGAGCTTTGGACCTGGGTTCCAATCTGGATCCCAGCACTCATTAGCTTTGTGGCTTTGTGCAAGTAACAACCACTCTGAACCTCAGTATCCTCCTCTGTGAAAAAGAGGATAATGATAGCATTTCCCTCATGGGTGGTTGTGGAGGCAAAGTGAGTGCCAAGCACATGGTTCTTGCTCCACACCTAGGAGCTGTTATTATTTCCTTCTCCCTGTGCTTTTCTTCTCTGCTCCATCAAGATCTCAGATCTAGAGGTGGACAAAAGGGTTTCTGGTGGCCCTGGAACTTGCTGCAAAGACGCTGTGTAGCTCTTGGCTCCAGAGGGTTGGGAAGCTATGGGCTCTGCTGGGGAGGTTTGGAGAAAGAAGAGTTCAGCGCTGGTCTTGGGCCAAAGGGAAAGCTGCTCAGGACCACACAGTCATGGGAATGGCGGCCCAGCCAGGAGAAGGATCCCAACCCACAGCCGTGGCTCACAGAGTCAGACCTTCCCAGCAGGCACAGAGGGACTTCCCACGTGCAGACACAGAAGAACCACCATTTGTTCCTCAAAGAGCAGTGTCCAGGCGCTGGGCGGGGGTTTGTAGGGCTCAGGGTCAGTTAAGGGACACAAGGATGAGTAAGACCAAGGCCCTGCCCTCAAATGGCTAAATGCAAACACAGCTACAAGATGCGGAACTAAACAATGTGCTTCCTGCAGGCCCCCTTGGCCTCCATTCCCCACAGTGACCTCTCTCCTGCACTGTGGCAGCCTGGTGGCCCCAGGTCACCACATGGGTATGGGGCAGCCTCCTCTGGCCCTCTATTCCAAACATCCCAGCTACAGCCCATCCTACCCACTATTGACATGATTACCGTCCCAAAGCTCCAAACAGTCCTTCCCCGCTCAAAAAATCTTCAATAGCTTCCATTTCCTGGGGACAAAACCCAGGTGCCCCCTCCCGGCATTAGGGCCCTTCCAGGTACTGTCCCACCAAACTTCTGGGTTGAGCCCTAGCCTGTGCCTTCCTGCAAATAACTCCCATGCCACCAAAAGGAACTTCGCCCTGTACCTGAGACACACCTGTGCTTTCTTACCTGGGTGCTTATCCCATGAACTTCCTCCTCTCGCCTATCTGCGCATCCAAATCTCTCCTTTCCTGCACATCCTGCAGCCCCACGTCAAACACCGCCTCCTTGGGGAGTCCTCCTCGCTGCCCCTGGCTTAAGCCATGCCTCCCTGCATAGACTCCCCCAGCACTTTCCGTTGTGCCCACTGCACTTGAAATGACAGCCTGGGGAGGTCAAACCACAGAGTGTTGTATGTTTGTCTCTAAAGGAATGAGAAGATGCTGGCTGCTGTCTCTCTGGCGAGCACAAGAAGTCATGCTGGAGCCGGTCTTCCCTGCGTCTCCCTGGAACCTTGGGTGGCCCCCTCTTGCAAATGCCAATGTGAAGGGAGCAGCCCTCCCCCACCCTACAGGGATGGTGTCAGGAGACCTTCAGAGGGGGCTGGCAGAGGCTGCCCCTCCAGGTCCCTCCTCTACACAGAGCTGGTCTGAGAAACATGATGGACAAGCTCATCCCAGGGCACAAGACCCCTGAGAGGACAGGTCCCCTCCTTCATTCGTCCTAGGATTGACATTATTAGAATGCCTTGGATAAAGTAGAAGTTTTCCCAAGAGTTGCTGGCACAGACACTGTGACGCCAAGAGGACCTCACCACAAGCTGGTGGCAGGGGAAGTGGAGCTGGAGATGTCTAGACTCATAATCCAGCTCAACATCAGCCCAGAAACGTGCAGCCAAGCCTATGGCTCAGGCTGGAAACCTCTGGGGCCCAACACCCACCGTGGGATGGGAAGGCTCTAGAAATAATGGCCAGAGTAATAAAGAACAGAAACCTCCTGAACCTACATGTGGGATCCCGCACAGCAGCCCCGTGGTAACAGTGGTCTAGGGTGTCCTCCAGGAGGCAGCATGAGTTCCTGTCCATGGTGCCACGGCCACAGTGGCAGGAAGTCTCTCTCTCTACTTGGCATCAGAAGTGGAGCTTATGCCTGGAGGGGGCTTCAGGTTCAGGGTCCTTAGACAGCTTGGGTCAGGGAGGAGGCAGAAGGGAGCCATGCCAGAGGCTCCTTCCTTAGGGAAGGAGGCACGTGGGTGCTCAGGCCACCACCAACCGGACAAAGAAGAAATGCAGCTGCACTTCCACTCAGAACAGTGGACAGGCTGCACCATGGCAAACTCAGCGCAGGCTGCCCGTTAAAGTCAGGGTAGGGGCCCCGCCACACGCAATAAGGCCTTGGGGTCGTCAGTTTCCCCCATAGCATTTGCACTGCAGGAGGCACATTAAAAACTGGTTGGTTACTGGAAGGAGAGAAGGACAGAGGGAGGGAGGGAGGGGCTGCAGGCCCAGAAGAGTCCAGAGGAGAGTCATAGCTTGCAGCTGGCCAGCTTCCTGCAGGGGTGGCCCGAGAGGCCCTGGAAGTAGAAGCAGCCTGAGAAGGCCACTTAGGACTAAGGTTCCCTGCAGCATGGTGGGGGCTAAGGCGAAAGCAGGTGCCGGCCCCCTGTCCCCCGCTTCTAGTCCTCAGCCTTACGTGATTCTATCATCTGGGGGTTGACTTTTAAGGAAAAGAATACAGACATATCTTACTTGGCAAATTTTACAAAATACACTGAAAACAGCGGCAGAGGAAAACACTGTGGGCCCCCCACCCCGGCTCAGCACCCCGAGGCTTGTTCTTCCCCAGCATCCAGGCCGTGGCTCCCTCAGCAGGAGTCCTCCTGGCCCACCTGTTTGCCCAGACACCCCCCCACCCCAGCTGGAGGCGCCCAGTGACCCCGGCTACAGGCCTCATGGGCCAAGAGTCGAGCTGACCTGAAATGCGAAGACACCCTTGACCATCGCCTCCCCAAACACGAAGCTGGAACCGACATCCGTGTAGCTCAGGAAGATCTGAAAGCAAAACACAAAACAAAGTAAAAATCTGGAGGGAGACCAGGAAGCTGGGCCGGGTGAGCTGGGGGGACCTTGCTGGCCACAGGGCTGTCTAGCAGCCTGGGGGTCAGGGGAGAGGGACCGCAGGCCTCCAGGGCGTCACAGGGCCTGGGTACCACCTGGCACTGCACTCTGTGAAAGCACACTCACGGGTGCTTGCTCCCCTGAGCATATGCTCCCCAAGAGATCTTTTTCCAGCCGCTTCACGGGAACACTTGGGGATGGGACCTTGGGAACAGCCCTAAAGAGGCAGTGGAGGAGGAACTCCCAAGCCAGATGCACCTGAGGGCTCTCCTAGGTGGTGGCTTGTGTGCCTGCCCACTTCCCTCTGACCAATGACCTATCCCGTCCCATCCCAGGCTGGTGGCCTCATGTCCCTGTGCGACCACCCTTCTGCCAGAGCTGATTTTAGGTCTTGAACTTGCATTGTGACTACAGGGACAAGTCAGTGCTCTTGTCCAGACTCTGTGTTCCCATCTATAAAATGACAGTCATGACCAGAGCAGCAACGCTGTCTTTTCCCCCACAACCCACATGCAAGTGCCCTTGGTGTGGGTCGGGGGTCAGGGGAGAGGGACCGCGGGCCTCCTGGGCATCACAGGGCCTGGGTACCATCTGGCACTGCACTCTGTGAAAGCACACTCATGAGTGCTTGCTCCCCTGAGCATATGCTCCCCAAGAGATCTTTTTCTTGGGGCAGGAAGACGGCAGAGCCATGGGCGTGACATGGGATTTCTCGGCTCCACCCTCAACTTCCCACCAGACAGCACATGGAAATTCCAGACAGTGAGACCGGGGTGAGTGGAGGACTAACCATGTGCCCTCGATAACTTCTATTTTAAGAAGTGACTCATGACAGTTGCACAACAGTGTGAATGAACTTCATGACACTTAAAAATCGTGAATATGGTAAATTTTGTGCCATGTGTATTTACTACAATAAACAATGGAATAAAAAACATGATTCAGGAAACTGAACATTATTTGTAAGCATGCATGTACACAAAGTAAATCATTTGTATTTTTTTTCTAGCACTTTTAACTATTATAAGTCCCATGTAACTTGTGACTGCCTAGGGCCACATGCCTTGTACCCGGGTATCCCAAGAAGCTTCCTGTCCTGAAATTCCCTTCCACATCATACCAGCCTCTGAAAGGACAGCTCCATCTGGGTAGGTGGTCCCAGGCCTGAGGGACATAGCAGCCACACTGCTTGGCCCCCAGCTGCTCACCCGGTCTGGGACCCAGGGCACACCCACTGTTCTGGTCCCAATCCCCCTCTACGGCCTCACCTCTATTTTCTGGCAACTCAAGACACCCTGGGCAGCTGGATCCTATGCACACACCTGGATCTGGTTGCCCATCCACTGGAATGCAATAAATCCTGGTTCTGTTCTGATGACGAAGAGTCCAAGCACAAACTGTAGTCCAAGGCCCCAGAACACAGCCCTCCAGGACACCTGCCACCGAACAGAAAGGTGCTGGCGAGTTCAGCTCGTTAGGGGACCCACAGGAAACTGCATGGGGTAAAGGCAGAGATCATGGTGCTACTGAGGGGAGGTGGGAGGTTTGGCCCATCTGGAGGAATGAGACTGAACCCAGCCAGAACTCTGGGCCAATGGTAACAGCCCCCTGGAGTCGTAATAGGACACACACTAGCAGAAACAGGCCTGGGGCCGTGGGCAGTGGTGGGGTGAGGTCTAAGGACCCATGCAGGACACCAGCAGTCTCCAGCCTGCCATGGCACTGGGTCCTGGTCATCACTGGGCGGGCATTGTGGCCTCAGGCTCTGGCTTTAGTGTAACCTCCATCTGCCTGGCCCTTCCCCTGCCCACCTCCCTGGGCAGGGCTCCCGACTGCCCCAACCCCACTCCCTTGGGGCCCACATTCCCAACAGAGGGTCACTGATGCCTCTCAGGTGTGCATGAGGATCTCCAGGCTTGACTGGAGGCTGTGGGGAGATGTTAACCACACAGTGAAACAGGGAGGGACCCTGGCTTCAGGGGGTGGTGGCCCTGTCCAGGCCTGACAACTAAGTACTCACTGCATAGTGATGCTTCGAGCAGGCAAAGAGGAGACCGATGAACACGCAAATTCCTGCAAAGGACACTAGCTGCTCAGGTCGCTGGGATGTGTCCAGAATCAGCCACAGGATCAAACCCAGGAAAGCAGTGAGGGCCAGACCCCTGAAGGAGAGAGACAGAAATCTGCCACTCTCAGCATTTCCTCCACCTGCTTCCCACGTCCACGATAGCACCCAGGGCCCCAGGGAAATAGTACTTGGGGCTGGTGGGAGGAGAGAGAGCCATGTGACCTCACAGACTACCTAGGCTTTCTGAGTTTAGTGCCCCCATTTGGGAAAATGAAGCCAAAGATCTGCATGTCTCCAGGCTGCCAAGAGGACTAAATGGGGGAATGTGCGTGCTCAGCTTTACACAGTGCCAAGAACACAGCTCCAGCAAGGGGCAGGAACTCCCACAGCTTTTGGTGATGCTCAGCTCAGCCTCTGACCTTGTCAGGGTGAGGTGGGGCCTGGGTGGCCCAGGACACAGCAGTTGGGACCGTGGGCTCTGATTCCCAGAGCAATAATGTCACTCTAGGCAGGTGAGCCAAGCGCCTGAGATTGAGGCCTGGAAGAAAGCTTCGAGGCCATGCTTCCTTCTCTGAGGCTGGAATTGGCTTATCCAGGAGGTTTGGGCATTGGGTGCTCAAGGTCTACCCCCAACCTGGTCATCAACTCATCCGGAACAACTGATGACAGCTAATGTTCACTGAAAATCTATCTATTACATGCCAGGAACTACACTGGATGCTGAGAGACATATGGTCACTGCCCTCACTATAGAAGCAAAGAAACTGAGGCACAGTGAGTTTCAATGACTTGCCCATGGCCATCTATTTGAACAGTAGCAGATCTGAGATTTTAACCCAGGCACCCGGGCAGCAAGCATATCCTCTTAACTAGCTCCATGCATGGCCAGCAGCTGGTAAGAGGCAGATCCAGGACCAGAGCTCACATCTAGAGTTCACCACTTACTTCGGCCCGTGTCTCCAAGCACCTAACACCCCTGGTCCACGGGCACAGTTTCCACCTTGTCTCTGTACCACTCGCCTTACTGTTTCTCTGGACATTAACTCACTTTATAGACACTTAAGTGCAGGGACACCTAGCTGTCTTAGTCTGTAGAACCTGTAACTGTTAGTCTCAGGGTCATGAGTTCAAGCCTCACACTGGGTGTGGAAACTACTTAAGACAAAATAAAAATAACAAGTAAGTACATGTTTGGGGCTGGGTTTTTGTTGTTGTCATTTGTTTTTAACAGCATTGGAGAGGTACAATTGACATATAACAAATAGAATATGTTGAAATACACAATTTACAAAATTTAAAAAAAAGAAGGGCATCTGGGTGGCTCAGTCGATTGACATTCAACTCTTGATTTTGGCTCAGATCATTATCTCAGGGTTATGAAATTGAGCCCCGTGTTTGGCTCTGCACTGGGCATGGAGACTGCTTAAGATTCTCTCTCTCCCTCTCCCTCTGCTCCTCAACACCCCGCTTGCACACATGTGTATTCTCTCTAAAAAAAAAAAAAAGCATATAATTTGATAAGTTTTGATGTATGTAGGCACCTTGAAACCATCACTACAATTAAGAATTGAACTTATCGGGCAGCCCTGGTGGCGCAGCGGTTTAGCACCACCTGCAGCCCAGGGTGTGATCCTGGAGACCCAGGATTGAGTCCCACGTTGGGCTCCCTGCATGGAGCCTGCTTCTCCCTCTGCCTGTATCTCTGCCTCCCTGTGTATCTCTCATGAATAAATAAATAAAATATTCTTTTAAAAAAAGAATTGAACTTATCATATCCATGGCTCCTCAGTAATTCCCGGCTTCCCTCCTTGTCCCCAGGCAACAACTGACCTGCTCTCTGTCACTAGATTAGTTTGCATTTTCTAAAATTTTATATAAATGAGATCATACCATACATATCCTTTATCTGACTTCTTTCACTCAGCATAACTATTTTTGAGATTCCTCCATGTTTTTGCACGTATCAGTAACTCATTTATTGCTGAACAGTATTCCCTTGCATGGATGCACCACAATTGGCTTATCCTTTTGCCTGCTGATGGACATTAAGGTTGTTTCCAGTGATGGCTATGACAGATAAAGCTGCTGTGAACATTGAAACATTCATGTGCAAGTTTTTGTGTGGCTACACACTTTCATTTTCCTTGGGTCAATACTACCTGGGTAATACTTGGGTAAGTGGAATGGGTGGTCATGTGGTAGGTCTAACTTTTTAGGAGACTGCCAAACTGTTTTCCAAAGCGACTGTACAATTTTACACTCCCAACAGCGTTCCAGTTCCTCTACATCTTTGCCACACTTCATATGGTCAATCTTTCAAATTCTAGTAATCTAATAGACATGCAGTAGTATTTCTTTGTGGTTTGCATTTCCCTAATAACTAATGATGTTGAGCATCTTTTCATGTGCTTATTCACCACCTGCATTTCTTCTTTAATGAAATGTCTGTTCACATCTTGAGCCCATTCTTCAATTGGGTTGTTTTTCTTATTATTGAGTTTTGAGAGAGCTTAATATACTTTGGATACAAGCTCTTTGTCAAATGTGTGATTTGTAAAACTTTTCTCATAGCCATGCCTTGTTTTTTTTATTCTCTTAACCATGTCTTTTGAAGAGAAGTTCTTAAATCTGCTGAAATTCAATTTGTCCAATTTTTTAATGGATTTTGATTTTGGTTTTGTATCTAAGAAATTTACTTAACTCAAGGTCACAAAGATTTTCTCCTACATTTTCTTATAGACGTTTTATAGTTTTAAGCTTTCAATTTACATTTATGATCTATTTTCAGTTAATTTTCTATAGTGGAAAATTATATATAATTTTATAATTTAAATTATAATTTATAATTATAATTTATAACTATAATTATATGAGGCATGAATTATTATACTATTTTGTTTCTCTTCTTCCTTTTGACAATGAATATACCATTGTTTTAACATAATATGTTGAGATGATTATTTCTCCATTGAATGGCTTTAGCACTCTTGTCAAAAGTCAATTGGAGATATATGTGTGTATGTGTTTTTATATATATATAAAAATTCTGGGCTCTCTATTCAATTCTATTTATCTATTTGTCTTTTTTAATGCTGATACCATATTGTCTTGATTACTATAGCTTCACAGTAAGTCTTAAAGACAGATAGTATAAATTAATCATTTGAATTTTAGAATCATCTCATCAGTTTATACCCCAAAAGTCTGCTATAATTTTGACTGAGCTATTGTAAGAATCAATAGATTAATTTGAGGAGAATTGATATATTGACAATACTGAGGCTTTTGATCCAGGAAACTGATTATTGTCCCACTATTTAAGTTTTAATTTCTCTCAGCAGTGTTTTTGCAAGTTTCAATGTACAAGTTTGCATATCTTTTGTCAGATTTTACTTTAAGTATTTTATGTTTCATGCTATTCTAAATGGCATTTACAATTTTAACTTATTACTGCTTATTCTTAGTATATTTAAATATATTTTTTGCCTGTTGATCTTGTATCCTGCAGCTTGTTAAACCCACTTATCAGTTCTATTAGCTTTTGGGGGTAGATTCCATAGGATTTTCTATGTAGACAATCATGTTGTCTGTGAATAAAGACAATTTGACTTCTTCTTTTTCAACCTACATGTCTTTCATTTCTTTTTCTTACCTTATCACACAAGCTAGAACCTCTAGTACAGTGTTGAATAAAAGTGGTGAGAAGGGATATTCATTATATTCTTGATCTCAGTGGAAAATTATTCAGTTTTTCACAGTTCGGTATGACGTTAGCTGTAGATTTTGCTGTTGTTATTCCTACTCTGCTCAGAATTCTTATCAGGAATAAATGCTGAATTATGTCAAATGCTTTCTCTGAAGTCTATTGGCATGATCATATGTTTTCTTTTTAGTCTATTAATATGACCTATGACACTTTTTAAATATTAAACCAACTTTGGGTTCCTGGGATAAACCCCATTCACTCATATATTATCCCCTTTGTATACTATTGCACTTGGTTTTCTAATATTTTGTTAATAATTTTTACATCTTTATTCATGAAAGATACTGGTCTGTACACTTAATGTGATTACTGGTTCTGGAGAAAGGTTGTGTCTACCATCTTGCTATTTATTTTCTATTTGTCCCATCTGTTCTTAATTTCTCTTTTCCTATTTTTCTACCTTCTTTCAGACTATTTAAAAATGATTCTCCTTTATCTCTCTTACCTTTTTTAAAACTTGTTAGCTACAACACCCTTTCATGTTATTTTAGTAGTTGCTTTAGCATTTATAATATACATCTTTAACTTATCACAATCTACCTTTAAGTGATATTATACTACTTCATGCTCAGTATAAAAACTTTACAGCAATATAATTTCATTTCTTCCCTCCCAACTCTTGTTCTTCACTTCTACATATAAATTCCACAATATAATGTTATTCTTGCTTTATATATGGATTACCTTTGAAAGAGATTTAAATAAAAATAGTCATTATATTTACCCATTCAATGCTCTTTACTCTTGTATAGATCTAGATTTCCCCCTCATATCAGTTTTTTTCTGGTTGAAGAATTTCCTTCAACATTTCTTGTAGTGCAGGTCTGCTTTTTATGTCTGAAAACTTCTTCCAGCTTTTGTATATCTAAAATAGTCCTGTTTCACCTTTTTGGAAGGATGTTTCACTGGTAAAGAACTCTAGATTTACACACTTTTGTTTTTATTGTTCCATTGCCTTTTCATTTGTATTGTTTTTAAGAAGAAATCTACTGTCATCTGTATCTTTGTTCCTCTGCATAGGTTTTCTTCTCTAGTTGTTTTTAGAATTTTCTGTTTTATCACCAGTTTTAAGCAATTTGGTTATGATGTGTTTTTCTTCTTGTTTCTTGTACTGGAGGTCTGTGGAGTTTCTTTGGATTTATAATTTGCAACAAATTTGGTGTTTTTTGGACATAAGTTCTTCAAGTATTTTTTTCTTCCCTCTTTCTCCTCTGGAGACTTCAGGTACATATACCAACTTAAAGTTTGGCCGTGATTAATTGACATTCTGTTTGACTCTTTCAAGTTTTTTTTTTCAAGATTTGCTATGCAGAGTCTGAGGAGGTTTTATTCTATGGTTAGTTTTTCCCTACTATTGACCCAAGATCTTTAGTACTCTAAATAATGCCCTGTGAAGTTATGAAGTTTCCACTCTGTTGAGAATAAACACTATTTCTGGTTCCGTGTAGTTTCCAGGCACCGTTCCCTCTAATCCTTTCAGACGGGTCTTTCCTATGCCTTGGATGGTTTTCTCATTTACATTCACTGATCAAAACTCAATTACATAGTGAAAGAGGACCCTCTGTGAATTTCTGGAGTTTTCTCTCTCTGCCAACATTTTCTCTCATACTCTGCATTGTGAACGCTCACCACTTTGGCTTCCCTGCTTTCCAGCTCTATATTCTCAAGCTAGGAAATCCACTGGCCCACTTTGGCTCCCTTCCCCTGCACTGCAGCCTGGAAACTCTCAATGTGGTATGGGGGATGGCAACCATAGGGCTCATCTCCTTTGTTTCCTGTTTCTCCAGGATCACTGTCTTCTGGTACCTGATGTCAAATATTTTAAGAGCTACTGTTTCAAAAATTTATTCCAGTTCTTTAGCTGTTTCAGGTGGTCTCTGTTACCCCATCTTGACTGGAAGCCAATATCAAATAATGTATTTTTTAAATCGAGACAAAATTCACTACCATACATTTGCCCATTTAAAGTATACAGTGTAATGATCCTCAGTATATTCACAGATGTGTGTGACCATCACTATAATCAATTTTAGAATATCTTGCCAGTCCAAAGAATAACCTAGCACCTCTAGCCATCACCCCCAGTCTTGCCATCTTCTCCCCTCAATCTTAGTTAATCACTAATCTACTGTCTCTATAGATTTGCCAATTTGGACATTTCATATAAATGGTTCTTTGTGGCCGGTTTCTTTCACTTAGCATAATGTTTTCTTTTTTTTTTTTTTTCATTTTAAACAAGAAGTTTATTTAAACAACAAGACACTTGACTTGAAGGGAAAACTATCTAGGATTCATTTATTTTAGAGTAATTTATCCCTCCTTAAAGACAGGTTGCCCTACGTGTAACAGCTACGTACAAAAAAGCATAATGTTTTTAAGCTTTGTTATTATTGTAATATGTAGCTTTCCTTTTTGTGACCAAATAGGATTCCATTATATGGATATACATATTTAAGTTATTCTCTTATCAGTTCATGGACACTTGGGTTGTTTCCACTTTTTGGCTATTATAAATAATGTTACTATGAACATTTGTGTACAAGTTTTTGAATGGACATATGTTTTCTTTTCTCTTAAGTATATATACTTCAGAGTGGAATTGCTATGTATGGTAACACCAGTTACTATGTAGTAACTCCATGTATAGTATTTTGAGGAACTGTTTTCTTTTTAAAGACTTATGAGAGAGAAAGAGAACACAAGGGGGGTGAGAGGGAAAGGGCAGAGGGAGAAGAAGACTCTCTGCTGAGCAGGAAGCCTGATGTGGAGCTCGATCCCAGGACCCCAGGATCATGACCTGAGCTGAAGGCAGCCATGTAACTGAGCCACCTATGCCCCCCCGGAACTAACTTTTCTAAAGCAACTGCACCATTGCACATTTCTACCTACAGTGGATGAGCGCTTCAAGTCTTCCACATCTGAGCCAAGTCTTGTTATCATCTATCTTTTTTGCTATTATCCCTGTAAATGTGAAGTAGTATCTCATGTGGTTTCGATTTGCATTTTTATGATGGCTAATGATGTTAAGCATGTTTTCATGTACTTACTGGCTATTCATATATCTTTGGAGAAATGTCTATTCAAACCCTTTTCCCATTCTTCAATTGAGTTGTCTTTTAATTGTTGAGTTGTAATTCTAGAAGCAAGTCCTTTATCAAAATAAATAAATATTTTCTCCCATTCTGTGGGTTTTCTTTTTACTTTCTTGATGGTGTCCTTTGAATCAAAAAGTTTGCTTTTCAAAAAAAAAAAAGTTTGCTTTTCATAAAGCCTAATTAATCTGCATATGTTTTTTAAAGGAAACTTTGTATCAATACCTCAAAGGAAAGCCAGTATCAATGATTTGTCACAAATAGATTATTGTAAAAATAAATCCTTTTACAAATCTATTTAATTCTTTTTCTACTATTTAAGTGACACACTTTTATGGGTTTTGTTTTGTTTTTTTGTTTTTTTTTTTTTTTTTAGTTTCTTAGCTGCTCCAGGGATTACAACGTGCATTTTATCATATCACAATCTACTTAGGCTACTAATCTACTTAATACTGTGCTAGTTTAATAAAAATCTAGCTGCAAAAAAAAAAACTATTTATAAATTTAATTACAAATTATAAATTTTTGGGCAGCCCCAGTGGCCCAGCAGTTTAGCGACAACTTCAGCCCAGGGTGTGATCCTGGAGACCTGGGATCGAGTCCCACGTCAGGCTCCCTACATGGAGCCTGCTTCTCCCTCTGACTATGTCTCTGCCTCTCTCTCCCTCTCTCTGTGTCTGTCATGAATAAATAAATAAAATCTAAAAAAAAAAGGCCCTGCCTTTCAAAAAAATTATAAATTTTTAAATCTTACTCAAAGTTTATGTAATTTATTTTAAATTTTTTATTCAATGTATTTAAAATTATAAATTATAATTATGAATAATTATTCATTATATATTTATTTATAAATAAAATGAAAACAACGTGCTCACACATAGGCCTGCTCAAATCATTTTGCTGTGGTACCTCCCTAGCTCAGTCACTGGATATCCTTGAGCATCAGTTTCTTTATCAACAAAACGGAGTCCTGAAATAGACAGGGGGTCTTCAGAACTTTTTTAAGGCACAGAAACCTTTTTTTTTTCCTCAGCTAATTGTTTATTTTAATTTTAATTTTTTGCAAACCTCAGTTTATAAAACAGATACAATAGAGCTTCCTGGTTGGGAAGGATTTGGGGCAGGGTTTCTGATGCTCCCCCTCCAATCCCTCTCTCCTGCCCTATGGCACCTCCAAGGTTTCCAGACCTCTAAGGAAGCCAGTTTGAAAACCAGGGAATCACAAACTGTTGTCCAGGAACACGGCTGGCTGCACGAGAATCCCCTAGGGGCTACCTAATGCATGGACACCTGGCCCCCAATGTGGCCTGCTGACTGAGTGCAGGGGTGGTCTGTCCCCTGTAACTGTCTGTCTCTCATACCCCAGGTGATCTGATAGGAGGCACTGACACAGGTCCTCCCTGTCTGAATGGGCTGGAACCTCTGAGCTCAGGAAACTGAGCTGTGGAGTCCTGTTCTCAGATCATAGACACCTCCTATCACTGGGGCAGAGAACCAGACATAGCTGTGGCCATCCAAGCCACCTGCCCCGGGGTTCCCGAGAGGCAAGCAGAGGGGAGTGGGTCCCACAGCCCAGGAACCCCCTGGTGGGACAGGAACAGAGGCCTTCCTCACCCAGGCCTGGTGGGGACCCTGGAGCTGACTCGGAGGCCTCCGCCGATGGCCTCCCCACCCTGCCTGGGGCTGTAAGTTCACTCACCTCTCAACCCAGAAGCTCAGGCGGCAGTGCCCCAGGGGCTTGACACACCTCAGCAGTCGGGGCCCTAGCAGCCTCCTCAGCAGGCTATGGGCCAGGAAGGTAAGGACCACACAGGTAAGGACAAAGAGAGCCAGGGCCCTCTGGAAATCCAGGAGGCCGGCAGTCAGCAGGAAGGCAGCGAACGCTGGGAGTGGGTGGGAATGAAACACAGAAAAGGGGTCACTGACAATGACAGGGGCCTGCCTCCCTGGCCTCCAGCTCCACCTTGTCCCATCCAAAGCACAGAGGATAGGACTGTTACTCAACCTCTCTGAGCCTCAACTTCTTCCTCTGGAGCTGTGGACAGTCATCCCTACTGTGCTGGAGGGTCGTTCTGGCATAACAAGGAAGGTGTGCAGAGGGGCTTTGCACATCGTGGATGCACTGACCGGCTGTGAGGGATGAGGGTGTGGAGGAGGGGGCCAGACAACGGGAGTCTCTGAGCATCGGCACAGGGCCTGCTATGTCCCAGACGGCACAAGGTTCCATGGCAGGTGGAGGTGGACAGATCAGTCACTCCAGGGAGGAGTTCACTCTTGTGTGCAGGATCCTACTCTGAAAATACGGACCATTCTCTCCCTAGAATCTCTTTCTCCCCGCCTCCTCCTCTCCTCTTCGAGCAGCTGAGCCAATCTGCGTTCTGCCTCAAGAAAGGAATATGACCGTGGATAGCAGAGGGGGTAATGTCTCTCCCTGCCTCGTGAACTTCAGAAGCCAGGGCCCTTGAAGGATGGAAAGGACTTACAGCTTTTCCACTGGGTAAAAATGTGGGCTGTGACACTGAACAAGTGAAAGTCCTACCCTACCCCTCTGCTGTCAGACTAGTTAGAGGATACTCATTGGAGGACAGACTAGTTAAAGGACAGACTAACTGGAGGACAGACTAACTGAAAGACACGGGTGGGTTCCTGGGAACAGAGGAGCCTGGCCCCGGGAGGCAGCAAGATTTCAGACAGGAACACCCGGGCACTTTGGGCAGGCAGAGCCACAGGAAGTTTCTGAGGTTCTACATACCAAAGCAGGCACTGAGGTGACAGGCGTGATCTCTGTGAGTATCTGGGAAGAAGATGGGGGAAGGGGAGCAGAATGAGGGGCCTCCATGGTGACCTGCCAGGATGGAGAACGGGGGCACCCACAGAAGCGGGAAGGTGGGTACACTGCTGAGAATGGGGAGTGGACAAGCCCCCTTGGGGACACTGGGAAAAAGGGTGATGGGTTGTTCTCTATTGACAGAAACTCAGTCCCTATCACTCTTGGGCTGATGAAATTGAAAAAGGATATGAGTGGAGTTATATGAAATCAAGCTACTTTTCTCTCCCACATAAGTCTCAGGCTGGCGTCCCAGAGGCATGCAGGGTGGCTCTGCAGGGCAGGGACCATGACACAGGCACAGGGCGCAGGAGGGGTGCTGTGCGGGAGGGGTGCTGTGCTCAGCACCTCTCAGCCCCGGTGGGGTTATTGCTCAGACCACCCACAGCTGGGTCTGTGCTGATCCCCATCTAGAGATGAGGCACCTGAGGCCAGCGAAGCACGATGACTCACAATGAGAGGAAATTGAGCTAAAATCCCTACCCACATGTGTCTCTCCGGGGCCAGATTCAGGAGGTACTGGCACACGGTGCAGGAGAGGAGGCAGTGTGGACACGTCCCCCAGACGGGGCGTGGAGAAACGTGTCTTGGGAATGATTTGTGTTCTTTGAGGATCTGTCCACCCCTCTGGTGACTGGACTTGTCTATTCCTTTTGGGGAACCTGCCACTCTCAACCCATAGGGTCCTGCAGTATACGGCCCACTTTAGCAGTGATAGGCACATGACCCAATCAAAGACCTCCCGCAACTTGGCCAGAAATATGGGTCTTCTTCTGAGACTGGGGACACCAAGGCCCTCTGCTGGTCAGTGGCCAGGGTGATTTTTGCACCCTCGGAGAAAGGCCAAGTAAGGTGAGGACACCATTGCTACAGCTCAGGCACAAAGTGCTGAGAATGTGGGCTTTATTTCTCTACTGTGCCTACTCCCAGAAGCACATGAGGGGTCTCCCCATAGGAGACATGAAAGGAAAAGTTAGCAAAGAGCTGAAGGAGGGGGCTCAGTCAGTTAAGCATCTGCCTTTGGCTCAGGTCATGATCCTACCATCCTGGGATCGAGCCCTATGTTAGGCTCCCTGTTGAGCAGGGAGCCTGCTTCTCCCTCTGCCTGCTTGTGCTCTCTATCAAATAAATAATATATTTTTTAAAAGAGCTGAAGGAAAGCAAGATCATGCAAACATGGAGAAAATGGAGATTGGCCATTATAAAGGATAAATGACTGACTGACATGGATGATTTACACCATGACAAAGTTGGAGATAGGATGAGATAGGTAATTTTCATGATCTATTGCAATCATTTCTTTTTGTTTTTAAGATTTATTTGAGAGAGAGAGAAAGTGGGCAAGATGGGCAGAGGGAGAGGGAGAATCTCAAGTGGACTCCGCATTGAGTGCTGAGTAGGACACGGGGCTCAATCTCACGACCCTGAGATCATGACCAGAGCTGGAACCAAGCCTGAGCCGCCCAGGTGCTCCTACTTCAATCACTTCTTCAGGAGAAATCGGTCTGAGTCTGAGTGAGGGGGAAGCACAGGGGCACGGAGAAGGCCCGGGCTCAGAACCTGCCAAAGGACTACTTCAGTGTCTCAGGCATCTCTGGACGGCAGCAGCTCCGAGGGCCCTGAACCAGCCCATTGCAGCAGACCACCCGCTGCTTTCACTTTCCACGTGGAGACCGGGGCCGTTGCCATCACCGTCCTCTCCCTGCCTGGCCCCGCGGGGCAGGGTGCTCTGCAGCCACAGCCACACCCCCCTCATCCCTCCCTCTCGTACCTGCAGGAGGAGGACCCGCCCCTCCCCCTGGCCCTTTGCCCCCCTTTCTCTGGCCTCCTCTGCCTCCTCATCGTTCTCCTTCTTCTTTCCGTAACCCCCACGCCCTACCTCAGCTCACAAACATGGCCCA
The DNA here is from genome assembly GCF_011100685.1 of Canis lupus familiaris. NCBI lineage: Eukaryota > Metazoa > Chordata > Mammalia > Carnivora > Canidae > Canis > Canis lupus. The sequence goes on along the minus strand of NC_049224.1, from coordinate 54,624,576 downwards.
AGTGCTCCTGTCAGCAGCACACCCCTTCCTTGACACTGTCACACCCTCCTGGTTAATATTCCCACCTGTCCTCATAAAAATTCCCTCCAAAGAGCTGTCTACACTTGCTGTCTATACTGCCTCACCTCCCATTCAGTCCAATCCAGCCCCCCACCCCCAGGCCCTAGTGATGTTTGTCACTAAATCCCCTGTTCCACGGTTCCCCTCACTGCAGAGATGCTGTTACCTCTCTTGAACCCCCTGCTCCCCCAATCTCCCGCCCCCACCATCTCCATGCCTCCTTGGGTTCACTCTGCCGCTTCCTCTGCCAGCACCCTCTGTGCAGCTGGTCCCAGGCTGCTGTCACTGAACCCACTTCTCAAATCATTCTTGGGGTGTCCCCGGGAACCCTCCTCCCCTCCTCAACGGCCTGGCTGTGGTACCTCCACCACCTTGTCCCAAACAACTGGCCATCCCCTCTCTCTCCCAAGGCCTCCTCCTCCTGTGCTCCCTAGCCATGGAGGCCCCATCATGCACCCTAAGCAGAGCCCCGAGGCACCCCGGATTCCAGGGTGTCCTTCCTCCTATACACTCGCTGGGCTCCCAAGTTTGTGGGAGAAGTTTCCCGAAGGTCTCTCCTATCTGTGCCTTTCCGTTCCCTACACTTTGTCTCTTCACACGTGTACTGCCACCCTCACCATCTCCTTGTCATCCTGCCTGCCCCCCCCCCTCCGCCCCCAGGCTTCCACAATGTTCATTCAGCCCCAACGCTTGCCTGTTAAATCCTCCAATAGCTCTCTCCGGCTTTGAGGGTAAAATTCCAGTCCCTGAGCTGCCTGCCCACATCTGCACCATGCCAGCTTCACCTTTACTCCTGGGGTTCCTGCATGGAGTTCCTTCTCACCCCTTATTGTCGTGCTGCTTTACCTGGCTAGCTCCTGCTCGACCTATGAGGCCTGAATGTCACCTCCTCCTGGAAGTCCTCCCTGATCACTCCCATCCTTCCTTGGTGTTCCTAGATGGCCGGCTGCATCGTGTGGGAATACTAGGTCTCCTCTCTTACTGCTCAGAGACTGTCTTGGGGATAAGACCTGATCTGGCTTCATTCTGATGTTCTAGCTTCTGGCACGGAGCTGGCCCTGAGTCGGTTGTTGAATCATTGGATATGTGAATGCCCTGAGACACGCATGGCTGGGGTGGAGGTGGTTGGGGGGAGGGGATGGCACGCTGGGGTGGGAACAGCTGTCTCCCAGGTGGGGCTGGACCCCCGGCTCACCAGTAGAGAGCAGGCCTGTGCAGATCCATTGAAATAGCTGTGCGTGCTCCCTGCAGAAGCGTCTGGTGGCCCTCAGGGCTGGCTGCAGGCTCCTCCTGTGGAGAGTACCAGCCTGGTCCATGAGTGGCCCCAGATTCCCACTGTCAACACGTCAGGTAGAAGCCATTCAGGTGCATCCCCAGGAAAATGGAGACATGGGGCAAGCCCGGCACTGGCCCTGACACCACAGGACTGGGCAACCCCAAGCCAGAGCAGGCTAAGTGGCTCGGGCCCGCCAGGCCTGGAGCAGCACCACCACCCTCCTGATACTTCTGTTCTCGGGCCTGGGAAGCAGTTAATTGAGCCGATAAGGAGGAGCCTGTGCCCGCACAGAGCGCCAACCCTGCCCCCCCCCATCCACCTCCCCCTGTCTGCGGAGCCAGGTGCAGAGGCTCCCAGCTCTGCATGCTTCCCCGGAACGAGACTCACCCGCCAAGCCAGCAGCCCCTCCCGGCTTGTGGACAGCCCGCCCCACGCCCACAGCACCCCCCTTCCCGCCCCACGCAGATGCCACTTCTCACCCGGCCGTCGGGCCACGTGCCTATCCCTGGAGGAAAAGCTGGCACCAGGACAGCCTCGGGGGCCCCATGGGCTCAGCACGTAGGAGGTGCTCACTGGGCGCAGATCCAGCCACCGGCTGTTTTAGGGCGCCCCTCCCCTCGAGGTCCCCCCTCTTGCTTCCCATGGGAGGCATTCTTCCCCAACCTCCCACCCAAGGCAGACAGATGGACTCCCTCGCCTCCATCAGCCCTACTCTTCATGCTCTCGTGGCTCAGGATCTGGCCAGTGGGGCCCCGGTGAGCCCAGCCGTCAAGAGACCGAGTTCTAGGCTCATACTTGCTGCCTGTGTGACCAGGGCCTCTCTTCCTCTGGGGGCTTCAGCCTCCCCGTGGGAAATGAGGGGACCACCGCAGTCCAGGGGTTTTCAAACTCAGCCTCGAGGTTCCCTGGGGTGCCCCCAGAGACTGAAAGGGGTAGAAGGCAGATGGGGAAGTTGAGGGAGGGTCAGGCTTATTCAGTCAGAACAGCCCCACAGTAAATACTGAGGTTCCTGAGGGATTTCGTTTTGGCCACTTCAGAGCAGGTGGGAACCCCTGGCCTGGCTCAGCCCCAGGGTAGCACCCAACAGTGCCCATTTGTGGGCTAAAGCATATCTGCTCCTTTCTTCCACAAGAGAGGCCCCTACCCCTTGTCAGGAGGCCCGGTTCCCTGTCCCTGCTCCCCACTGTGGCCTCCTCCCCAGGCCAACCCTCGTCCCTGCTGGAGACCACCTACCATCCGGAGAAGGGCTCTGGGCTGGCCTCGTTCCGGTTGTCCCCACCCTCTTCGGGGCCTGAGTCATGGCCAGGGATCCGGCCTTCCTCCTATAGCCACCAGAGAGTGACCAGAGTGTGAGTGGAGAGAGACCCCAGCTGCCAGCTGTGTGCACAGGCAGTAACTAGAGGACAACTTCATTACATTCTGCAAAGCACACCTGGAATGCCCACTGTGTGCGGGACTCAGTGCTAGACGCATCCTGCCCTCGGGGAGCTCATGGTCTGTGGGTGGAAGAGACACTGAGCCTCCGCTGTGACTGTTTGGGGGAGCTCGTTGTATGGCTCCAGGACACCACTTGCCCTCCATCTGTCCGTGGAGTTGTGTTTCAGTGGCTGAGGGATGGTTGTTCTTGCAGATGGCAGTGTGAAAGGCACATCCCGGGGTTGGGCAGTGAGGTGAAGGGGCAGGGGGCTTTGTCAGGGAAGGTTGGGAGGGCAAAGGATGTCATATCAGGCTCCAAAGTTCTGATTGCTGGGCGTCTACTTGGCCATCCCAGAGCAAGGACAGGATGGCCAGCTCCTTAAAGGCTGAGACTTCCCCAGAGATCCGCCCCCATCCACCTCCAATCACTCCCTCTCTCCTTGTTTTTCAGATCTCGGCCTTTCTGACTAGGGGAGGCTATCGTGGCTCATCATAGGTGCCCAACACATGGTTAAGGAGCGAAATAAAGGGGCTGCTCTGCATTGAGGAGGCCACATGTTGGGGAGTTTCCTAATTTTTCAAGCAAAGGGATAGGGAGGGTGCAGGAAGATGGTGAACGAAGGGCCCTCCCCCCAGGGGGCCAAAATGGGGAACTGACCAGGCTTTCCAAGAGCTCAACCCCCTTGTTCTCCAGACCATTGGCCACAAATGTGAGAGAGATGGACTCTCTTCGTCTGGGTGCGTCGTCCTCCATGTGCTGCACCTTCCGGCTGAAAGACAGAGTCAGAGCCCAAAGCTGAAAGCAGAAGGTGAGGCAGGACCCAGGCAAGGGGCCCGGAGAGGGCTAGAAGCGGGGAGCAGACCCTGGCACAGTTTTCGTCATTCCAGGACTCAACCCTCCTTGTGCCTGGGGGCCACGGAGGAAGGTGCCACTTCCTGCACTCACTTCTGAATTTGTGGGACGCAAGTCCCTGCAATTCTGGGAGGCCAGCAGGAACAGGGCAAATTCTACCCACCTCAGAGGGAGGGCAAGAGAGGGAACTATGTACAGCATGTGTATGTGTCTCATAGAGGCATTTTTCTTAAAAGAGGCTCTAGCTTTCATCATTCCCATAGCAGGTTAAAGCCATTGCTACTAAGTGATACCTTCACTGTGTTATAATTTCCCAACTCTGAAAGAGGGAGAAACAATATCCCAAAGACTCTTCAGTCTCTGGATCCAACTAGACCTGAAGCCAGTCCTGCCCCTGGACTGTTCAATTCTGAGAACCAATATAGTCCTTTTTTTGCTAAAGTTCATAGGCCTAGCTCATCTGAATAAGAGCCCTAAGACCCCATCTCTCCCCACTCCTGTTACTTCTCTGCTTCTTTACCTTGGGGAGCACCCTACTCTATCCAGACTTGGCCTGGCTAAGCTCACATGTTCAGCGGCAGATACACGTGTGCACATGGGAGCAAGGAGACGTGTAGCAGTGCACACACGGGCAGAGCCCAGGAATGCCTGGCTACCTGTGCGCACACACACACACACACAACTGCACAGAGTGAGGCAGGACCCCCTTCTTACTCACATCTTTGTGGTGAACGAGTTACTCTCGGAGATGGACAGAAGCGTGTTGTTTCCACGGGGACCGAATGAATTCAACCTGCTTGCCCTTTGGCCTGTCTTCTCTTTTTAGTGCAAATTCCTGGGCAGAGTCCAGAGCCCGAGTAGGCTGGGCTTCCCCCCTCCAGCTCCGTCCAGCGCCCCTTCTAGAGTCCAGGACCACAGCCGGCACAGGGACCCCAACTCCTCTCAGGGAAAACAGGGCCAGTGGGCTCCTGCCTTAAAATGGGCCTTCCTCCTCCGAGAAGCCCTCCTCTCTCTTCTCCCCTGCTCCTACACGGGCCCACCTCTTCCAGGAAGCCCGTCTTTACTATTCTTACCCTATGTTACCCCCACCCCGGCCTCGCCCTGGAGGCTCCCCAGGCTCTAGGATCATTTTGCATCTTACCAGCCTCCCTGCCTCATGGAATCAGTGATTATGACAGCAACCTGTTTTCCCCGCGCTGGAAGGTAAGGAAAGCAGACTAGCTGTCATGAACCGCCACGGCCTTTCAAGTCTAAGCCTCGATAAAGTCAGAACAACAGAATAAAATCACCAGGTCTGCCTCCCTTCCTTCCTCCCTCCCTCCCTTCCTTCCTGCCTCTCTTTCTTTCCTTTTTTCTTTCTTCCATTTATCTTTTTATTTCAAGGTTTTGTTTAAATTCCACTTAGTTAACATACCGTGTAATAGTTTTTTTTTTATTATTTTTTTAACCGACACCTAAGCAACAGTGTGCAAAGTCAAGGGACAAATACTTGAAAGTTTCACTCCTCCAACTAAACATTAAACTATTCTGACAGGGTGGACGACAACTCTTTAATAATTAATCACACGCGCTCAGGACAAAACCCCGAATGATGCATAAACATTTCTTGGGAACACAGGCTGTGGGATTACCTGCGTACACTGGTTGTTCTAGAAGTTTGGAGAGGTTGATGGAGAGTGGGGGTGCCCTTCGCCCTTGAAAACTTTTTTTGTCCATACCTCTGATTACGAAAGCGTTACACCTGCTTCCTGAAACATTGTGTACAGATACACAGAACACTTCGAGTTAAAAACCCCTCTGGGGGATCCCTGGGTGGCTCAGTGGTTTCGCACCTGCCTTTGGCCCAGGGTGCGATCCTGGAGTTCCGGGATCGAGTTCCGCATCAGGCTCCCGGCATGGAGTCTGCTTCTCCCTCTGCCTGTGTCTCTGCCTCTCTCTCTATGTCTATCATTAAATAAATGAATGAATGAATGAATGAATGAATGAATAAATAAATCTGTAAAAAAACAAAACAAAACCCTCTGGATGGCGCCCCCGGGAGTCAAGCACTGAGTTTGCGGACTGTTCCACAGACTTTTCCTTATGTTACACGTTTTACAAAGGAGGCTCGTGCTACACCAGCTTTTTTGCAATCTGGCACCCTGCACCGCTCACTCTGCCGGGACCCTATGCTTCCTTGATGGTAAACTCAACGTCGGTCCGTGGTGTCACCTGGCTTATCCTAAGGGATGGCCCACCTCTGTGGGCAGCCCCCTCCTCCACCCAGGGGTGGGCTTGGAGCCGTCCTGGCAGAGGGCCTTGTCAAGCCGCAGTGAGGTTGCACCTGCTTCTCTGCTTTTGCCCGCTCCTAGTCTCTTCCCCTCCCCCTCTGCCTCCCCCTTTCCCCTCCCTCCTTGCCTGTCCCCTCCTCTCTTGGTTTCTTTGGTGCCAAGAGGGAAGCGGTGGGGGGGTGGGGGGGGGAACGGCACACCCAGCAGCAGCCAAGTTTGCTTCAGAACATTCCCTATGTTGCACCGGAAGCCCTTGATGTTTTTGTGTGCCCTGATCTAAGAAACGGGTTTCATAGGCTACATGTCATGGTTTAAACACTGAGCTAGAGCTTAAAGGTCTAGATTCAGTTCTGACTCTGCAAGTTAACTTGTTTCTTTCAAGTTGACAAGGTGGGTAATAGTATCTACCCCGTCAATAAATATTTGTGAGGGATTCAATGAACTAAAGCAGGTGAAGTGTTTGGCAGAGAGCATGGCACGGCCAGGTTGGCAGGTGTCACCACTGTCACAGGGCCCATCTTGGGGATATCTTGATACTGCTCTCCTCTGAGTTTCTCCCCTGCTGCTCCCCTCAAGGAGAGACCCCAGATCCCCTCAAGTGATCCTGGATCCCAAAAGCCAAATCAAATGCTTGGTGGAATTTGACTGAGAGCCACAGGATGGTGGTTGGGAGGCTGGATAGATTGGGATGAGCACCCCCACCCCTCTCCTCCACCCCAGAGAAAGACCTGGAGTGGAAGGACCTTGGGGATCTGGCTGTATGCCATCTATCTGAGTGACCTCAGCTATCCCCTGACCCTCTGTGTGCCTGTTTCCTGAGGAGATGGTCTCTGAGGTCTGTCCCATCCACAGGGTTGGTGGAGAGAGACCCAGGACTAAGCTGGGATAGGGGTGGGGCACTGGGTCCAGGGCAGAGGTGAGGACCATATCTATCTCATCTATCTGCTTTCTCATATCAGTGTGTATATGTATATATGCGTGTGTGTGGATATGTGTATGTGTGTGTATATCTCCTTTTCAATCGAAACAGAATAGCACTTAAAAGGATTTATAATGGGGTATCTGGGTGGCTCAGTGGTTGAGCGTCTGCCTTAGGCTCAGGTTGTGATCCTGGGTCCTGGGATCGAGTCCCGAATCGGGCTCCCCGCGAGGAGCCTGCTTCTCCCTCTACCTATGTCTCCGCCTCTCTGTGTCTCTCATGAATAAATACATAAAATCTTGAAGAAGGAGGAGAAGGAGAAGAGGAGGAGGAGGAGGAAGAGGGGGAGGAAGAAGAGAAAGAAGAAGAAGAAGGATTTATAATGAAGAGCCTGCTCCACCTCTCCCACCCCTGTTCCACTCCTCAGAGGCAACCACACACCTGTTTCTGGTTTCAGTTCTCTGGGGCCACTTCCTGTTTCAGGGGAATTCTTGGCCCCAGAGTAGAAGAGAATCCCTTCTCCTTGCCAGGCGCTGAGAGAATAAAGAGAATGTTTGTAGAGCGAACCATTCGGAACTGTCAGAGGCAGATATTATCAGAAGGGATGTTCAACAATCTCTTTACTTTCTTCTCATGATTTTGCTCACACCTGTTCTCAGCTCTTTGCAGATGAGTCTCTTCTGTGGCTCGGTTTCCTGTGTGCAAGCAGTAGACAAAAAGGGAGGCTCTTGCTGGCAGGTTCCATAAACATGAGCTTGTCATACTTTTCTCCTAAACCTGCTTCTGTCACTTAAACCTTGGCCAATTGACAGAAAGGACATCCACTAATCCAATACGATGTTTCCTTTCTTATTTGGGGCATTGAAAGATGGGCTTCTTCTAGTCATAGCAGAAATATTCTAAACTCAAAAGCACATACAAATTCTGATGACATAGGGCAAAATACAAAAACTGAAGAAATAGCTTAGGCTTTTATTTTCTCTAGTTATAACTCATATAAGTTTTATAAATTTAGGAATGGACTCTCCCAAGACTTACAGCACAGTGTTCTTCCTAGCACCTGTAAAGCAAGTCCAGGTATTCCCAAGGGAAAGAAGCAATCCAATGCCCCAAAGACCAAAACCCTTCCCCCTGACCATCCTGACCCACCACTACCCTAACTGGCTTGGCATGACCCTCCAAGGGCCCCCTGATATAGTCCACGCCTTGCCCCTGGCTATTCATTGGGAACAGATGGGCACAAATGGCCATTATCCAACAAAAAACAAAAGGATGACTCTGGAGCTCCTCTGTCTCAGCCACCATAAAGGGCAGGTAAGAGAAGGACACCTGGTCCCACACCCAGGCTGGCCCAAGGCCACCAGGCAGGGGGACATTTCCCTAAACAGTGAAGAGATCACGGTCTCCAAATATTGAACTGGTTGCTCCTTTGTGAAGTCTGTTTCCCTTGTTGTTTTACATTCTCTCCCTCTTGCCCTCCATCTCGTATCAGCTTCTTACATAATGAGAGACTGAGATGTTTCCTTTTCATTTGGATCCAAGTCAAGATTTAGATGTTCTACAGACCAAGCTAGGTAATAATTCATGTCATCCAGTTGGGTTTAAAGATGAATGTCCCTGGCTTTGGTGGGTTTTTTTTTTGTGTTTTTTTTTGGTGGGTTTTATACCAAAAAGGTTTTATCCTCCCTCTGAGGCTTCCATGAGCCATTGGCAGGGGCTGGGGGTGGGGGTGCTAATAATTAGGATCTGTATTGCCTTGTTAGCCCAGAGCTGATACTGAGTCACAGTTGAGAAGTTAGTTAATTACATAGGCAAAAATAAGTCCTTTGTTGTTGTCTCCTCTCCCCATCAGAGAAGGGGTCCGATGTGGCACCCACCGAGCTTCAGAGCAAAACCTGATTAAAAAAAGAAAATATTTTTATTTATTTGAGAGAGAGCAGGGGGGTGGGGGTGCAGAAGGAGAGGGAGAGAGAGAGAGAGAGAGAGAGAGAGAGAGGGACAAGCAGACTCCCCTCTGAGTGTGAAGCCTGACACGGGGCTCCATCCCAGGACCCTGAGATCATGACCTGAGCCAAAATCAAAAGTTAGATGCTTAACCAATTTGAGCCACCCAGGTGCCCCAAGGCTGATATTTTTATAGAAGTTTCCACGAGGAAGACTTTATGCCTTCTTGGAGCAGCCAATGAAATGAATCTACCACAGACTAGTAGTGTCTGTAGGAAAGGTATTGATCAGTGAGTAATCATAAATTACATACAATTGTTAGGAAGACTAAAATTGAACACCCCTGAGTGTCACATCTAGACATTGAAACTTTCCAGGCATATCTTGCCTCCCTCAACCCAGGTGAGTTTCCACCGATAACATGGAACTATAGAATGAAAGATATAGCCTCATTTCTGACTCTCCTCTGACTTGCACCAACCATTCTTCCTGTGTAAACCTGCCAGTTACACACCATGACTCATTTTGAAACATTTCCTTTCCACTTCACTATGCCTGTAGAAGCAAGTTTCATTATTCCAAAGACTGTGTCCAATTGTCTTCGCTCCATTACCACGGGGGTTTGTGGAGAGCCTGACCCCATCACAAGAGCTGAACATCATGGGACACCTGGGTGGCTCAGTGGTTGAGTGTCTGCCTTTGGCCCAGGGCATGATCCTGGGATCCGGGATCTAGTCCCACATCAGGCTCCTTGTGGGGAGCCTGCTTCTCCCTCTGCCTGTGTCTCTGTCTCTCTCTGTATGTCTCTCATGAATAAATAAATTTAAAAAAAAAAGAGCTGAACATCATCCAGCTTGTGGGTCAGGAGGCAGTGCTGACTGTCTCCCATGGGATGAGAGTTGGAAAGATGGTTGTCAGGGGTAGGGGTAGAGATTTTGTGTTAGCTACCCCATCTTGAGGGAAGGGGGAAACACCAGGGTCTCCTATCTGGGAGAAGATCAGCATGTGAGTGGCCCTGAGATGGATCCTATAGTTTGAAGCGATGGTGACAATAATAGTACCAGCTGAAATCTACACATCTAAGAGCTTGGCATGTCCCAGGCTGTGCTAAGAGCTCTACCTGCATGGTCTCAATTAACTGCTACAATAACCCAAGGAGGTAGGTACTGGTCACCATTTCCCTCCAGCTGTCCTCCATGGAGGTGTATGATGGGGGAACCAATGCTGTAAATAGAGAAACCATTGAGAAGTTGAACAGCCCGAAGTAGAACCATGGACCACTGTGCTAGTTGTTCGTATTTGGGAGTTCTGGGCTGGTACTCAAGCTGTCCACCCCATGTTTCCACCTCACCAGCTACTTGGCAGACAGATGATGGATTCTGGACCCACACTTAAACCTGATGGCTGTGAATTGTATGTTCTTTGGTCAGACCCGTGAAATCTGGGATACTGTGTCTCTGAGCAACTTCCTGAGTAGGACCCAAATTCTGTGGGAGCTGATCTACTGAGCAATCACCTGTATAATCTGAGTAATTTGACTCCAACTGCCCCAAGAACATACATTTTGCCCTGATAGAAAGGAAGAGCACCAATGAAATTCCTCTTCCAATGACAGAGTCTATACAGCAGGACACCTGAGTGTCAGGTACATTCATTCCTTAGCCTGAGATGGAGATTCTTGTTCAGGTGATTTATGAGGATGGGAGGTGCTCTTGGTAGAAGGGAAGTAAGGGATACAGAATAAGGCAGGGGTGAAAAGCAAGAGTGTGGTCTTAACTAGAGTCTGGCTTTAGGTGGATTCCACAGGAAAATTCTGGAACACAAACTTGCCCATAGGTTAGTCATACCTTGAGGCCAGGCCAGTCAGTCATGGGCTAAGGACTGGCAAAGGGATTAGGAGATGTTTTACCTCCCCAGGTGAAGCGGCTTCCACTTGACTCAGGACAATTCTTCGGATAAGAGGCAGCCGTGAGCTAACTAACTCACAGAACCTGGGAGATGGGGCCCCACAGTAAAGGGGGCCAGAACAGGACACCAGAAGCATCCACTGCAAAGCCATTATTTCTGTTGGCCCTCCTCACTCCCACCTGCTGGAAGCAGGGTGCAGGCTACTGGGGATTACTCCAGCCATGGGACCATGCCAAAACAGAGTCTCTTTTCCATAGGTACTCTGCCTGACTCAGGGGGGTCTCAGACAGGACCCTGGGTTTGTCTGCAGCCTCAACCCAATGAGCATTCTCATGGGGGTTTGTTGGAACCAAGGAGATTTAGTGTGAAACCAGGGTGTTTAGTTTGGTCAACAATGACAACAGCCAGTTGAATCCTCAGGGGCACGTCTCATACTGGACCTGGATGTACTTACCATTCAAGTCATTAAAAAGTCAGCTGCCAGAGCAGTTGACTAGACCATGACGTCAGGCCAGGAATCCATAGACTCATCTCCTGCTATAACTCTACCATCTGGGTATGTGCTACAAGTGCCAGGAGCATCCCTTCATCAGCATGTGTGCCATGTCCCCTGAGGCCTAAGGTATAACAGCTGCTGCTCCTTAGTACCTTTTGGAAATAATAGGTAAGAGCCATTTGCAGGCCATATCAGTTCTGAGGCCAGAGGACAGGGCCTCCTGAGTTCCAGGACCTCATGCCCTGAGCTGGCTCCAGCCATACAACCAAACCTCCTGAAGATAGATACTCCTGAAGGCTGAATTCCATCAACCTCATATTTGCCGTTGTAAATAAACAATGGAGCTCAAATTTGCCTGGTTGAATGGGATATGACCCAATTTCTGATAGCTGGTTCCTGAAGCAGAAGGAGTGGGGGTCCTTCTGTAGTAATTTTTGTTTCAAGTAAGAACCACATAAATGACCAATAAAGGAAATCTAAAGGAAACTTACCCTGGACAGTCTCAGGGAGACCAGAGCCAGGAAACCCAGAGACCAGCCCCACCCTTACCCCATCTACAGACAGACTCCTCTTGTTATTCCCTTCTGGTAGCAATCTCCATAAATAAAATAGATGAGTGATAGATAAATGGCTGGATAGATGGGTGGGTGGATAGATAGAGGATTGATAGATAAAAACATATAGACACTATTTTTTATTTTCAACTTTTGGCATTCTCTGTTGACTCTATACAGTGAAGATTCAGCTGTTTTTTGACAGTGGTTTTATAAAGCAGACTACCATTCTTGACATTGCACTTGGGGTCAGTTGCTACCTACCACTTGGGTTAGCAGGGCAGAGCAGAGATCCAGAAGAGCCTTGGCTTTGACAATATCCTAGAGCTGCCATGCCAGCCCTCAGTGGGCCATGTCCAGATTTCCTAATGCCTACAGACTTCTTCCTGTGGAATAAATAACCCTGTCTCCTTAACACTATTGTCATATGAGGCCTTCTCTATTATTTTTTTCCAGTAACAGCTGATCCTAACTGATGCACCACTGCTCTTGGGGTTCAGTGCAAACGTCCTTCCAAGGTCTAGCCCTGCGCATCTCTGAACCTCGTATTGCAATGCCACAGTCTTATTTACCATGCACTATGCACATGAGCGTTCATTCCGTCCCTCTGTTACAACCTGACACAGAACCCTTGCATGGATTGTTTCCTCTGCCTGGTACACTCTTCCTCTTCCCCTTTCTCTGGCCAACACCCTTCAGATCTCAGCTCAAGTATCAATGCCCTCAGATTGGCTCCTGAGAGCCCCAGTCTAATCTGGGTCCCACGTCCTGCTGGTATTCTCTTCCATTCTTCTGCTTTTGTGGTACTTAACATATATATTTGCCATTATGCATTTATTGGTGTATTTGTTTAATGTTCATTCCCCCTACTAGACTGTAAGCTCTTTGGGGGAGGAATCTATGTCTGTTTTGTTCACTATTGTGTACCTAGAACATATAATTGTCACATATGATAAGCGGTCTATAAGTACTAATAAAAGGATTTAAGCAACAATGAGGCAGCTCAGCTCAGGGAATTTAAGCAACAAGCTCCAACTCCTCTGGCTAGGAAAGCTGGATTTGCACTGAAGTTTGTTTCACTTGTTTTAAGCTTGCCAAACAACTTCTGGTCATTTGGTTTCCCTTGAATTTTTCCTTCTAGAAGGATAAGGGAAGAATTTGCTTTTTAGTCTCCTGGATGGTTAAATGTCTCATTAAAAATTAGTGAGGTGGAGTTTTGGTGCCCAAACCCCATTTTCTCATAAGTAAATGAGAGAACCTTCCTGAGTTTTATCAGCTCAAGGATACTGACAGCATCAAGTTACAAAATTGAGACACAGACCCTGTCCCACATAACACTGTTGAGCTGCCAATAACCAGAATCCATACTCAACATAGCTCAGGAGCAGAATCAGACCAGGAAAAAGAGTTACACTTGGAAGAAACTGTATGCACTAGCTGATACACATTGTTAAAAACTATAGGGAAAAGTTATAGAAACTTTTTAAAGGCTGTTTGACCAAAATAGGTGGAATATAATTGCTTCAAGTGATATTTATTGATGTTTGCTCACCGGAGAGTCTATATCTAATGCAGAAGCTCAAACAGCTAGGTACAGTTTTTATCATTGTGAGTGGGGGTGAATAATACAAACCTAGACCAAATGTTGACCCATGCTAAATTATATTAAAAAGACCAAATATCCAAGAAAGCAGGAACTCATAGATTTCAGGAGAAAAGAATGCTTTATTGGGTCCCTTGCATGCATCCAGTCCCTCCACCCTCTCACTGTCCTCTGACAGGACCCAGAAGATGGTCTCACTCCTTGCCATGAGAAATAAATGGGTGAGGCTCTGCTGGCTTTCCTCTCTAGGCCTGGAATGCTGGTTGGAAGAGCTGCTGAAAATGAGCAACCTGATCTCAGCAGCAGAGTAGAGGAGTCATTAAAATAGTCATGGGCATGAAAACCAGACCTCTAGCTGTGGCTAATTAATCACTGGGTCCCAGGAATGAAGAAGGCCAGACAGTCCCTAAGATATTACCTAGTTATAACCATAACTAAAGACTTCTGGTTGGGCATCAGGTCTGTCTCAAGCTGCCAAGGTGGAGTCAACATCTCCCACTAATTTCCAGACCCTTGATAAAGAGAAAGTCAAATGTCTTTGAAAGGAAACCTTATTTTAATACTTAATATATAGGGTGAACCTTCCTTGGCCTTCCCCAAAGGGATCCATGTCCGTTTATCTGGGAATTATATAAGGAAAAGAAAAATATCCAAACATGGGGAGAGGAGATCTGTAGGATACTGGCTCCAAGCTAAGTCCAATTTCTGGGGACAATAGAAAAGCATGCAATCTGCCAACCAATGGGGATGATTAATAGATCAAATTTGTACCACAGTAGACACAGTGGAATCTCAAGGCCAACCAAGGATTATTTTGAGTGAATAGCTGAAATGGATATATTTTGAAAGAGGCATCGTTCCCACAATGACGCTCTGAAATGTGGGATAGAAGGGACCATAGTAGGATAGGACAAGCACAAGCCATTAGGGAGGGCTGTGCCCTTCCTATCAAAATGGTAAATCAAAAGTAGAACCGTATTTCTAGGGGGAATGTAGAAATTAGTGTAACCATCAAAGACTTGAGAGTGAAGTCATGGTGATTCCTACCACAGCTCAGCTTGGCCAGTGCAAAACACCAGGTCTCTGGATTGCTATTTTAAAAAGTGATATCTCCAATTGCAGGTGCTGTTCCAGAGATGATCTCCTTGCTAAAGCAAATTCATCCAGCTCCTCACACTTGGTATGAATGCTTTGATCTAGTGAACTCATTTTTTTCTTCTATTTTGATGAGAAAAAAAACTTCAGAAACAGTTCATCTTCACCTGACCTGCAGCAGTATAGAGTGTCTTAGCTGTCCAGCTCTATGCCACAACCTGGCTCACAGGACACTACACTCCCTTACCACCACAGTGTTCCCTCACACTGATGGCATCATGCTTATAGAGCCTGGAGTCAGCACCTTCCCTAGATGCCTTGATAAGACATATATGAGTCAGAGGTGGGAAATAAATCATGTGAAAATGCAAAAAAAAAAAAAAAAAAGATCTTGATAAAGTTCCTAGAGGTTGAAGAGTCTGATCAGGTCAGAATATTTCCTCCATAATGTAAAACAAATTACCACATTTTGAATCCCTTACCACTAAGACCCAATTCCAGGCAAAAATGTAATTTTAAGGCATCTTGTTCCAACCCAATACTGACTGACCTAGAAGGACACCAGTTTTGGGTTGAGCCTAGAGCAAGTGAGGGTACTCCAGTTGGAAGAACCTTTAATACAAATGGTTCTCCTACCAGTCCCCATGATCTGCCAGATCTTCAAGGGGATGCTCCAGGGTAGGCCTCTGAAGGCACAGGCAGGCCATGTGTGTGAGTTCTTCATTCTTCCATGCTGCCTCCTCCTGCCCTGTGGCTGAGGTTCCCCTCAGCCTACACCTATCACTTCAAGAGAGCAGGAATCTGTCTTAACCACTATGGCCCTTCATCCAGATTTGGATTTGCTTTCCTTACCCATCATGCCTCTCCCACCATCAATATCCATGGACTTATCATATGCTGTAAACATCACTGTGGTATCCCCACATAGTGCATCCAACCAAAGAATGCACTCTACAGCAAAAGTAAAGTAATGTGTTGACGCCTATGGCATTCACTCATCTTGCCAGGATCCCCACAGTCCAGGAGCAGTCAGCTCCATAATATGGTGCAAGGGTTTGCTGAAAACTCAGTGAGGGTGTTAGTTGAGAAACAGCACCTTGACAGGTTGGGTCAGAGCCACAGGCTGTAGCACAAGCTCTGAACTGCAAACATCTTATGGTGCTCATTTGCCCTTACCAGCTGGAGTGCACGTTGGAGTGGGGTGTGCTATCACTACATCTCAATGCCTTTCACACATCTAAGGCCGGGGACCAGGCTGATACAAAGGTTTTAGTCTCCAAGGAGACACATCTTCAAAATGTCATGGTAATAAGTGAATTGGAAGCTGAGGCACACCTGGCTACTTCAGGCTCCTCATAGCTCTGAGCAACACACAGCAAAAGGACATGGGAGTGGCAGGATGATTAACCCTATCCAGGGAAAATATGATTGCTGTTGCATAGAAAGGGGGACAAGAGTTGGGGGATTCCAAGAGTGCTTCCTGTGCTTCCATGTCCTGTGGTAAATAAACACCCACCACCTAGGCAGGGCCATTGAGGAGCTGGGCTTTAGGACAGAAGCATGGGGTCACTCCAACAGACAACAAGTCCCTAGTCATAAACACTAGTCCTTGTGACCTGTTCTGGAAATGGACTCCAGCCTATACCCATACTTCCTTTCTTGTTGGGTTCAAGAATTGTGGTTGAATATAGTTAATTTTAATTCACAGGTTGCAGAATTTCACAATAGGATTGTGATAGAAGAGGGAAGAGTGTCACTAGTGACACTGGACTTTGGAGAATGGTAGCCCTGGTCACTACCCCTGGACTTAGTCATTGGACATGACCTTGAATGGTCTTCCCAAGCAGAGAGGAATTTGCTTTTCAGTGTAGGTGGGAGAGTTGCAATACATCAGGTGGGAATAACAGTGTGTGTGTGTGTGTGTGTGTGTGAGAGAGAGAGAGAGAGAGAGCATGTGGTATGTGTATCTTCATTGTTGCCACCAAGTCCTTTCCACCCTCCTCCTCTCCTCCATTCTTCTGGTAAGAATCTTCATCCTTTAGGAAACCACCTCTGTCCCACTCCAAGATTCCCTGAGCTCTAGGACAGGAATTTGAATCTTGAGTGAAGGGAGTCCCACTGGAACCAGTGGCTGGTTGGTGTTGACCTGCCTGGAGGCAAGCTCTGGATCTGCCCTGGCTCCCACTCATCTCAAGGCCAATCATTCAGCTATTTCTTTGGTTCTGGGAGCTGCCCCAACACCCTTCCCACGAACCTTTTCTCCTTGCTCAAGTGGGTCTGAGTCCATTTCTGTTGCTCAAAACCCAAGAAACCTAATGGGAAGGAAGTCTCTTTTGAGACTACCTCATATAATTTTGCCTCCAACAGCTGTCAACGCGGGGTCTGGCATAAAGGAGGTGCTCAGTATATATCTGCCGAATAGATGGATGAATGAACAGATAATATTCCAACTCTCAGTTCACCAAGGCAGTCTGGATATGCAGACTGAGAGTTGGGGGCACACGGGAGCAGGAAGAAAAAGTGGGGGAGAGTCACCTGAGCACAAGAGGAGGTAGAGAAGTCTGAAATGTCAGAATGGAAGGGCATAAATGTCAGGCAAGGAAAGGCCCCAGGGGGTGACACAGGTTGTTGAGAAGCCTCTGCAGCATGGGAAGAAGGAAACAGCCAGTGAGTAGCTAGGAGGCACACGCTGGCTGTCCCCAGGGCCAGCCTTGCTGCAATGGAGAGAACCAGAGACACTGGATATCTCTCCAGAGCCTCTAGCTCAGCTCTTCCTCCCTGGGTTCCCTCCTTTGTCTTCCTCTCTGAAGGCCTAAGTCCCCAGATCCCTTCTGCAGGCACATAGGCCATCAGCCCCACTGTACAAGCAGCACAGACCGTGTACCTGCGGCCACAAAGGCTGAGACTGAATGTCCATCCAGGAGCCAAAGCCTGGATTTATTGTTGTGGTGGGCCCAGGGGCTAGAGGATGCCCCCAGAGAACCTGCCTGGGAAGGGGGGACCCTGGCTCCATATATCTACAACCACACCAGATGAATGGAGGGCAAGCAGGGTACAGTGGCTGCCTTTATTGCATTCCAAGGGGAGCAGGCTAGCACCAGGCCCATCCCATCCCAGGCCTCAAGGAGGATCTCAGGAAGGACCCAGGGTGCTGGGCCGAGCACAGCAGTTCCTTGGGAGCCCATAGGTGAAGCCCCAGAGCTGGAGCCCCAGGATCAACAGCTAATGGCTGGGCCAGGTCCTAATTCCCAGGCACAGAGACACACTCACCCCAGCACGTGGGTGGGCTGCATCCTTCCTAGAACTCCCCTGTGCCTTCCGCTAGTCCCCCATCCGTGGGCTGGAGGGGATGTGAACTTCACTGTGACTGTACCTCCTTCTGTTATGACACACAAGGTCCCTCAGAGTCAACATCTGCTCTCAGGCCACAGCTGCTGACATGACCCTCACCCACCTCTTGTCTCATGGGCAGAGAGCTGGAGAGAGGCAGGGGAGGGGTGGACTGGTGGGTAGGATACAGAATCCAGCCAGGGAAGCGCCTGGGCAAGGGAATAAGCAGGGAAGCAGCAAAGGAAAGGCAGCTCGCTGGGGGGACGGGAGATGGGAAGCAGGTGAGTGAGTGCCTGCGTGCTGGGGGAAGGAGGTATGAACACACGTCACCAAAGACCACCACACAAGGACATGACAGGCTCTGGAAGGGCCCTGAGCCCCATCTGGGCTCAGTGACAGGTTAGTTGCAGGACAAGCCAGGATGTGTGAGGCCAAGTAGCCGGAAAGAGAAGGCTCCCTGAGAGTCACCAGGCCAGACACAGCACAAGAAGCCTGGAGCCCCGAGGACAGGGAAAGATCAGGGCTGAGCAAAGGGAAAGAGGGTAAATGCTGGCCTGTGTGCCCCCAGGGTCTGGCAGGGTGAGGGGCTGGGTGCAGAGCTCATGCAGAGGACTTGGGGAGCCTCCAGCAGTGGCCAGTGTAAACTTCAAGGAGGGCCTAGGCCGCCAGGTACATGGATTAGGCCCTGGGAGCCCCGGCTGACAGTGGCACCAGGAAAGATCACCCAGTGCCATGCACAAGAGCCATCTGATGAGGAGTGGATTGAAAAGAGGCCACTCAGAGAGGCCCCCAAGTTGGCGCCTCCTCAGCGCACCTTCTCTGGTTAGTTCTGTAGTATCAGGAAAGTCTCCATCATTTCGAGCTGCTTGTTGGTCTGCTGCTGGGTGGAGGCCCCCAGCCTCTCGTGGGGGCTACCGCAGGCCCTGGGCCTTGGGGCCACCCTCTTGGGTGGGAGGCTGTCCCAATAACTGGGTGGCGAGTGCCTCTGAGGCCTGAGGGGTGGCCTTGGAGCTTGGAGTACTCTTCCGGGTGCCCTGGGGACTGGGGAGGCCTTTCTTCTGGGGCTGAGGACTCAGCTGGCCACCCTTCCTGCCAGTAGATGGACTCTTAGAGCCTTTGGCCTTGGCTTGAGGGTGGGCAGCCTCAGGGCCCTTGAGTGGCTTGAGCCCCAGCATCTCACAGAAGGTGTTGCACTGGTGGGAAGAGGCAAACTGGTCCAGCAGGTCAGGGAAGCAGCTCTCCTTGAGGCCCTGGTACCTGCAGCCAAACAGTGAGAGCTGAGCAGGAGTCCCGCCCAGAGGGAGAGTCCTCAGGGGGCCTACTGTGGGGTGGTCATGGCCAGGGTGTCATGCCCTACCCTTTCGGGGGTGCTGGGGAGTCCAGCTGGGCACTACCTCAGGTGGCAGCACCCCGAACCTCAATTCTAAACTGTGGCCTCAGGCGACTGGAGGGCTCAGTCAGTTAAGCACGTGCCTTCAGCTCAGGTCATAAACCCAGGATCCCGGAATTGAGCCCCACACTGGGCTCCCTGCTCAGCAGGGAGCCTGCTTCTCTCTCTCCCTCTGCCTGCTGTTCCCCTCCACCTCTCTATCAAATAAATATATAAAATCTTTTAAAAAATAAAAAATAGGGATGTCTGGGTGGCTCAGTGGTTGAGCCTTTGACTCAGGGCATGATCCTAGGGTCCCGGATCAAGTCCCGCATTGGGCTCCTGCAGGGAGCCTACTGCTCCCTCTTCCTGTGTCTCTGCCTCTCTCTCTCTCTCTCTCTCTCTCTCTCTCTCATGAATAAATAAATAAAATCTTAAAAAAAATAAAATAAAAATTAATAAAAAATAAACTAAGGGCTCATTACACAGTGATGCAGGAATTCATCTTGTCCACATTCACTGGTGTGAGAATGATCTGCCTTGTTAGTATAAATTAGAGCAGCCTCCACGTCCCCACTTTATTCCCAGGGCCCTTCCTCATCTGCATCACGATGAGTTTCCTTCTCAAGCAAGAAGGAAGAGGAGTCCAGGGTTGCAATGATCCTGTGTGGAGGTGTCAGTATTGCTGGTCCAGACCTGGGGTCAGGGGCACAGTGGATGGGGGTCAGTGGCCCCCCAGGACGTGGCTAAATGGCCACCAATGCAACTGGGACCATCTGGCAACAGGCCCAATACCTTAGGGATGGAGAACCAGAAGAACTTGGACAACCCAAGAAGATTCTCAGAGGGCCCCTGTCCCTGAGAGCCACTCACCCTCGCAGTTTGGTAGCAATCTGCACATCCGTCATCTTCCAATCAACCCCTGGAAAGAGACAAAGCTGGAAGCTGAGGCGGCCCAGGCCAGCTTCAGGGCCCCGCCTCTCCAAAACAGGTATATCGCTAGATGGGAGCTTGTCAGGTAGGGTTCAGAGCACGTGGTTACTTCCAACCTGGCTCACAGGCAGTGCAGGCATCTCTGTGTTGTTAGTAGTAATAATAACCCATTTTTGCAGGCAAGGAGACAGGCTCAGAGGTAAGGGGCGAGCACAGTCACATTGATTCATTCATTTGCTAACTGAGCACTGACTATGTTCAGTGGTCACAGTGAGTCAAAGTTCAGTTGTTCTTACTGCTAGATCCTAAACTCTCCCAGCTGGGCAATCCTGCCTCTGCTAGATGACATTAGGCCATGGACTGGACTGGCCTCTGGCTTTGAGCTAGCATTTGCTCCTTCCTCTTACCAGGACTGGCCTATCTAGACAAGGGAGAGCAGGTGGGAATGCAAACATAAATCAGGCTGGACCAACAGAAAGAGACTTAAGACTGGCTTCCACATGCTCACACAGGCAGCAGGTGCGCACCCCAAGAAGCCGAGACTAGGGGAAGGTGTTGGGAGAACAGAGCCTGGCAAAATGGGCACAGAAGAGTAGCCTCTCCACCCTGGCTGGTCCACCCCAGCATCCCAGCATCCCAGCATTAGAATGGGACCCTTTCTCCCCACTTCCACAATGTCCAGTCACATCCTTCTGGAACCTGCCTTTCACCATCAGGGCTCAGTGCCGTGTATGACAGAAGGGGGCATGCATGGGCTTGAGATCAGGCACACCTGGGCTGATTTTGGCCCAGCCCTTCTGGAGCTAGAGCTGTGAGGACCACCTCTGGTCCTTAGCTCTCAGAGTAGGGTAACGCTGCCCACCTGACTTGCAGGGGGACTGGGAGCATCACAGGATGTGCTCAGTGTCTGAGGCCCAGTGATCACGCAGTAGACCTTAATCCCTGTCATCTCTTGCTCAGGGTTGCCATCCTTCACTCTGTAACCCAGTAACTGTGGCCTCTTATGTTTGCACAGAATTTTAGTTTGCAGGAGGCACTCACGGCCACAGCCTTGCTGGGTCCTCACAGCCAGTCTGGGCATAGGGATGATACTGTCACCCCTCAGGTAGAAGAGGGTGCAGAGCTCAGAGAAATGCAGGGAATCGCCCTGTCCAATTCCCTGAGTTTACAGAGACCAGCTGGAAGGCCAGGAGATGTAGACTGAAGCCGAACTTCTTTGAGTCTCAGGTCTTTCTACTGCATCACATTATCCTCTCATTCTAGAAACTGGTGCACTTCTCACAGCTTCTTGAGGACAGTGAGCATTCCTGATTCACCTTTTTACCTTCCCAATATTGGGTAAATGTTGGATGGATGGAGCCAACAATCAGAAGGAATGACATGGGTTTAAAGTGCTACCAGCTTCCCCTTAATATATGGGGTCATATATATCATATTTATTGCCCAGTCCACCCCAATGAAAAGCACATTTACAGCAGTTCTCTATCTCTGGCCCTTGGTTTTCTCACTAATTCACATTGGGGACCAGATTAATGTCTGATAGCCCCGAAGTTCCTCTCCTCCCACTGTAGAGAAAATCTCCTTTCCTCCACCCTGCCCGGCTCTGGTTAGAGAGTAGGCCTGGGAAGGACTAATCAGAGAAAGGAGGAAGTTTCATGCTTGCTGGCCTTTGTTGGGGGGAAATCTGAGGAATGGGAGAGAGAGAAATAAGAAGTCACAGAGACTAAGTTGGTTTACATAATAAAAAGCTAGCAAAAATGGAGGAGGAGGAGGAGGGTTGGGGGGAGGGGGAGGAGGAAGAGGAGGAAGAAGAGGAAAGGGGAAGGGAGGAGGGAAAAGGGGCTGTAAAGCCAGTAAGCTAGGATGAAGGGAGAGTCTGGGAAGTATGAAAAGGAGCAAAGTCCAGAGCAAAGCTGCCAGGAAGGAAGGAAGGAAGGAAGGAAGGGAGATTTTGAAAAGATTTTGGTTGTGGGTGTTTAATTAGCTCCCATGTAATATTTTTTGAAATAAATTCCTTTTCAATTTTAACTGGGGCCTAGATTGTGCTCCTATAGATGCCACTACGTTCTGGCCGAGGCTGGTGAGGCCGGTGTATATTAATGGCACCTGCCGGGTCCACCTGCCCAAGTTCCTGGGAAAAGCAAAGGAGAGGAAACACAAGAGCTCGGCGGAGACTAGCAAGCAAGCACCCGGGCTCCGCTCCCTCAGCCTGCTCTCATGCACACGTACCTGCGCACCCACACACCCTCGTACCTGCCAAATCTGTGACTAGGAAGCTGCCATTTGTCCACAGGTACAGCCAGTGCTGGAAGGTCTGGCATTTCTGCCTGACCTCGGAGTTGCTAGATGCCTCCGGAGCCACAGCGCAGCCCCACTCCCGCGAACAGTAAGGCTGCAGGGGCTTGCCCAGGTCCTCCTCCAGGGTAGCATAGGGGATGTTGTTTGCAGGCCGGTAGATGAGATACAGTGGGAGGATCCTAAACACAGTTCCACTCAGCTGTGAGCAGGAAGTGCGGCCCCAGAGAGCCCCTCCCTCCATCTCAATTCTACACACTTGGATTGGAAAGGAGGGCCGTTCCAAGAATGGAATTCTCAGCTCTGAGACCCAAGGACAAAAAGGGAGGTGAGCTCCCCTCTGAGCTCAGGAAAGGAAATGGAGGCCATTGGCTTCAGAGTCCTGTCCATTTTCTGAGGTCAGTGGGATGAGAACTGAATGGTGCTATAGCCCCAGCAGGACCCTGCGTTTGGGTGAAGGGCCCAGACCAGTATGTGCCAAACAGAAAGGAACACTAGAGAGGATTTGGCCAGACCATGCTTAGTGCCAACCAGACCCCTTTGTTCAAGAGTTGAGAGCTCAGGTCTCCACATGGAAACAACTATAATTTATAACTGACTCCTACAAAAACTGACACAGACACTGGGGAAGAGTGTCCTGCTGGAGAAGAGTCCTAGCTGGTTGGCCTAGAAGTTTAGCCTCCCCCATCACCTTCAGAGAGCCTGAGAATCTGCTGTGCTGCAAACACTGAGTTCAGGCGTGGGGAGTTAGGGGTGGAGCCTGCAGAGTGCCGAGGCTTTTCTAAAGTGGCCAGTTTATCTGGAGGTTTTTATGTCTAGATTTTGTGGGACCACTGAGCCAAGCCGTGGGCACATGTACACATGGCCTTAACTCAGGATGCCCCTGATAGACCATGAGATCACTGTTCTTGGCAGGACTCAGTCAACTCAGACGAACTTAAGTCAACAGGTCTGCACAGCACACGTCCCCCTTTCTGCACACTTACTCCGGCACCTCCCCAAAGCCGGGTGCCGCCTGGGCTTCAGCCGCAAAGATTTTGCAGTATTCCCGACTCATGTTCTGGATCTTGCATCCCTGTGGATTAAAGAGAACCAAGTCTGATCAGCAAGGAAGCTCCGCTGCTCTCCATCATGTCCAGCTTTAAGTGGGAGGGCAGTCTGCCAGGGGACTGCAAGGAGGATTCCAGGTCTGGGAAAGGTGGGGTTCACTCCTTCCCTGCTCCCTACTCTGCACCTGAGTTTTCTCATTTGCAAAACAAGAGGCTTTCGACTTGTTTTGTTTGTTTTTTTAAAGATTTTATTTATTTATTCATGAGAGACACAGAGAGAGAGGCAGAGGGAGAAGCAGGCTCTGCTGTGGGGAGCCTGATGAGGGACTAGACCCCGGAACCCTGGGATTATGACCTGAGCCGAAGGCAGACACTCAATTACTGAGCCACCCAGGCATCCCTGGACTTGTTTTCAAAGTAGTTTCCAAACTGTGTTTCCTGGAGCCCAGGTGGCAGCGCCCTGGGGGCCACACCCACCGTGGGGAGCAAGGGAGACACCGAGTAGGGGGAACACAGACCATCCACCCCACCTAGTCATTCTTCTTTTATTTCATACAGAGGCTCCACACAAGATACGTGTGAGGGCAACAGGAAAGATTTCTGCTATAAAAATATGCTTTGAGAACTATGGCCCCGAAGACATAGCCAGGCTCTCCTACAGACAGTTCCAGGAGCCTCATGAGGTAGACACAGACAACCTCTGCCTCCACACCGGGCTTCCCAGGTGGAGGACCCACACTGCAGAAGGGGGGGAGGAGACAGAGTGGAAAGAGGGACTGGGGAGGGGACACAGTACCTGAATGGTGACGTCATAGTTTCTGCCCAGGAGAGAGGTCTCGCTGCTGGGCCCAAACACAAGTAGGCTGGACACCTTGATGATGCATGTGCGGCCTGACTCGAAGATGGGCTCCAGCCCGTAGATGACCTTGGCCTGGGAGGCCTTCCGAAGGCCATACCCATGTCCACCCCCTCGTAGCTCCTCGCTCACCAGGCGCCCAAAGAGCTTGTCCCCCCAGCAGCCAGAGTCAGCCAGACCCTTAGCAAACACCATGGGTGTCATCTCAATCTCCTCTCCAACTGAAATGGAACAGGAAAAGACATGGAAAACCAGAAGTTCCTGCCCTACTAGGTGGGTCTGTTGGGCAGAAGAGTGGAGTGGTCTCCCACCCATCACTCTAGTGAGCTCATTCTCTGTCCAGGGCTGCTTTTTGGGTAGATGTACACCGCGGGTCCCAAACCAGCCAATGAGCTCTCCAGGATAGAACCAAGTCTGACATAGGCCCTGGTGTTTAACAGTGCCTGAGTGTGCCCACCACACAGCACAGACATAGTATCTATGCAAGCCAGGGCTTTTCTGTGGAAGCAGCAATAAGTACACGACGCCAGAATCACTTTGCTTCAGAATTAGGTGTTTTAATCAAATGAATAAATGTCTATCTCAACCAACATATTTGACTGAAACGAAGTCTGCAGGACCAATCTAGTAGCAGGGAGCTACTCTAGTGCTCAGACTGTGATCCCTAAAAACCATGCCCCTCTAAAAGGACCTGGAGCTCCCTAAAGAAACAGCTGATTCCAAGTCTGGGGCAGGAAGTGTATTCCATGGACTGGAAACATTGTGTCTGAGCAGAAAGCAAAGAAGCTACAAATATGCCCAGAGGCTTGTCAGAAGGACGCAGGAGCCAACCTTCTGAAGGGGCTTCCAGTGGCCAAAATCAGACAGTCTCACGGACCAAAATAATATGGTGAACATACAAAATATGTTTTAAAAATTACATTCATAATTGTAGTTGGAAAAAACTCACTCCTCCCTCCCAAAACAGAAACAAAAACAAAAACCCCAAACCTCACTGGTGACCTTTAGAAGATGCTAGGGACCAACTCAAGAAGAAATGACCACTTCTTCTCTACAGAAGAAATTCAACTGATGAAGAAATGACAAAATCAAAATGCTCTGGTTGTGAACTCTAATGAAATCATGGATTTAGGCAACAACTGGTAGCTGCTAAAATCCCTAGGTAACAGGTATCGGATACAGTTTTTAAACTTTTCCAAAGGATAGATTGGGCGGAAAACAACTGAATGAATGCAGGGACCACTCTTAACATTACTAATCAGACATCAGGTGCCCCCAAATAGGATGCTAAAGGGAAGACATAGCAAACCTGTGAATTTCTCGCCCACCCTACCCTCTAGTATTGCACCTAAATCTAACCAAGCCTCTCCATCTAATTACCAGCTTAAGGGAAGCACATGAGTAGAAGAACATGCTAAATGGAGCTAAATCAACAAAATCTAGAGTGTAAGAAATTCTACATATCAAGCGACTTCAACAAATAAAAAGGATAAACAATGACCAGGAAGAGTTACATATTAGAGAGACTTGAGATCAATCAGCCCAAAGCAATGAGTGGTTCCTAATCCAAGTAAACCAACCCTTACCAGACAGTGGGGGGGAGGGCGACTGGATGTTTGAGCGGATTACAGATCTACTACTCAGTGTTTAGATGTGAGGTTCTATTTGATACCAATTACATTTGACAACTGAATAAGAGACACTTGTTGAAGGACAGGGAGTGATTGAATGAGCAAATGAATGAATGGATGAACAAATGCATTAGTTGGCAGTGAAGCTCTAAAAATCTATCACCAGCTGCCTTCACAGTCCTAATCCTTAGTGTGTTTCCTACAGAAGCAGCACAGGCTCTTCCTGTAATGTTTGGGAAATACCTTACGATTTGGGAATATCACAATCACCAGAGAGCCTACTGCAAATGCAGTTGTTCTGGGTCCTTCCCCAGATGTTGTGATTGAGGATATCTATAGCGGGGCCCCAGAAACTGCATTTTTAGCAAGCTTGCTGTGTGAATCTGATGCAGGAACCCACAGAGCCCTGTGAGAGACTCTGAGGGGAGCTGGCAGGATAGGGTGTGCTCTAGTGGCCAGTCCTGCCCTTGACCAAGGGCTCTCCGACACAGGCCAGGGACACAAGGCTCAGTTAACTTCTTATGGAGGGACCTCTTGGCCACTTGTTTCCCCACAATCTTCCGCAATAGCAGTCCTCCCCATCCTCCATCCCAAGCCCAACCCTAAACTAGGAGGCAAAATGTAGCTGGGTGTGGAGGTAAACAGGGCATTTGCAATGGATCCCACGTCCTTAAAGTAGGTCCATCCCTAAGATGGCAGGAATAGGGATGAAGGCCCACCCGTTCTTCCCCCAGAGGGGCATCATACCTTCACCTTCTTCTCTGGAGATAAATCCTGACAAAACTGTGGAGAAAAAGAAGCAGCTGCTCTCAGGCTGGCCTGCCTGGAAAGAGCACCATCTCTGCAGAGATGACCACTGCCCTCCCTCAGGAGCCGGGCTGGGCAGAGCGCCTGGGGGTGGGGGGAGCACACTCACCCTCAGGGCTGAGGCAAAAGTCAGTAGAGGCGGAGCCGTGCTCATTGTGGATGGTGCATCGATACATGCCACAGTCTACAGGGGATGCCTGCACGATGGCCAAGGCCGCCGGCCCCTCGTCCCCTGCACTGCAGAGAAGAGAGACCCTCTCCGTGAGGGCCATTGCCATGCACAGCCCAGGGCCAGACTGTGGTCCTGAGGATCATCACACCCTTCTTTCAGAGGCTGCTGTGGACCCCTAGGAGCTTGGGCAGGTGGTGAGATGTACTGTGGTCAAGAGCTGGTCCTAGATCACACAGGCCTGGTTTGCTGTCCTGACACTCACTAGCAGTGTGACTCTGGCAAGTGATTTAATACCTCTGAGCTTCAACTTTCTCCTCTCTACTAAGGAAATACTAGAATGTCCCTCATAGGATTACTGTGAGCATTACATGAGGCCATAGATCCAAAGTGGGAGGACTATGCCCCACATTATTATTGCTGTCATTAGGCAACCAAGGGCAGGTGCAGGTGGTATCCAGCCGGCTTACCTCCTGCCCACCTCGCCCACTGGGCGCTGATCCTTGGCCCAAGTCAAGACTGAATCACTAAGAATGTTGAAAAACTGGCACCAGAGCTTCAGGCTGCCCGAGGCATCAGGAAACTGCTCTACCCGAATCTTCCGGATCACCTGTGGGGCTGAGAGCAGGGGCCTGGTTAAGAGGAGCAAGTCACCTCCCCACTACCTTGTGCCCTCCCTGTCCCCACCCCTGCTTCCCTGGGTGTTCTTGGCTGAGAGGAAAGAGGATTCAAGCCTCTGCACAAACCCACTGCTTCCTGGCCCCCTGCTGCAGCCCCCCTGTATCTCTGAGGCATTTGCTCAGACTCCAAAGCACACACCCTAGCTGGAAAGACCCCACCCTTGTGCCCCCACTGGGACCTGGGAGAGCTTCAGAGCCAAAGACACAGAGGGCAGCTAAGAGAGGGCAGGTGCACTTGTGGGGAGCACAGCATAATGTATATACTTGTTGAAACACTTCAGGGTACACCTGGAACTAATGTAACATTGTGTTACATTATATTACACCCTAGTATCTATCTATCTATCTATCTATCTATCTATCTACATATATATGTATGCACTTTGTATTATATATACACTTTATATTACATTATTATACATTATATTACAAGTATACTCAAAAAAGTTTTAAAACAAAATTTATGAGAGATTAAATGCATACATAGGAAGAAGAAACAATACAAATGACTAGAATCAGAAATTCCTAAGCTCAGGGCAGAACTTTCAGATATTAAATGTATCACGGAGGACACTCTGGTAAATAATACCCTCCACATTTGTTTTACAGATGAAAAGGGAGAATTCACTGGATGCTGCTGGCTCGGAAAGCCCACTCAAGAAGAAACAAATAACATGAATGGCCTCACATCTATTAAAAGAACTGAGTTCAGGTCGCCTGGGTGGCTCAGTGGTTGAGCATCTGCCCTTGGCTCAGGGTGTGATCCCAGGGTCCTGGGTTCGAGTCCCACATTGGGCTCCCTGCATGGAGCCTGCTTCTCCCTCTGCCTGTGTCTCTGCCTCTCTCCCTGTGTCTCTCATGAATAAATAAATAAAATCTTAAAAAAAAAGAAAGAAAAAAAAAGAAAGAAAGAAAGAAAGAAAAAGAAAGAAAGAAAGAAAGAAAGAAAGAAAGAAAGAAAGAAAGAAAGAAAGAAAGAAAGAAAGAAAGAAAGAAAGAAAGAAACAACAAACCTAAAGCTTTTCCTCAAATAAAATACAAGGCTCTTATGGCATAAAAGAGGGGCAGGGGTGGGGGGAGAAAGGAGGGAGAACCTCAGTTTGGGTTCTAGACCCTAACTTCAAGAACCTGTGTCTGAATCTGACCCTGCTGCTGTCTCCTTGGGGGACAGGTCTGTGTGGAGTGACGGAAGAGTTGGTGGCGCCAGCCCTAGGACACTATGGGACACTATGGAAGCCAGCGCCGCACTAAGGGCCTGATGTCCTCCGTTCCACTTCACTCTCACTGGTACACGGGTGTACTATTCCCAACCCCCAGAGGCAGAGCCCAGAAGGGGACCAGGCCCTCTGATGCCACAGTCCGTGGGATCCTCACACAGGAATGCCTGCAGGAGGTGCTCTTCCAGGCAGCCCTCTCCTGGGAAGCCCTCCCTGCCCTCCCCGCCTTCCCTGTGGCTCACCTTTTAGCAAGTCTTTGGCTTTCCTGGGTTTGGCGGGAGTGTCCTGCTTGCCCTCATCTGCGGCCAGCTCTGCGTCCACACTGCCAGCCTTGGGACTTGAGCCCAGGTCTCCTGCTGCCGGTTCCTCCTCCGCCCGGGGCACCTCCAGCATCCCTGCCTTTCTGCCCTGAGTCAGGGAGCGTTTCTCCCGCCCAGGAGTCCCCGGGGACCCGGGTGCAAGGCCCTTCCTGGGCCCCCGAGGGGAGACAGTGGGGCTCTCCCTTTCTTCAGCCTTGGCCGCCTCCCCGTCGCCCGCTGCTCTGACCTTGGGTAGAAATCTCTTCCTCCGGGCTCCCAGAGCTAGCTCCTCAGGGGTTGCTGCTGGCAGGCCTATCAGAGCCTCCCCCGGGGCCTCCTCCTGTTGGAAGGAGTCCTGGGCCCTCCTGTCTGCCGAGACTGGTCCCTGACCAGAGGCTGTCTGTCCACCTGCCTCCCCCAGTGGCCCACCCACACTGCCCTCCTGGGATATCCCTGGGAACCCAGGCCCCTCGGGGGACGCCTCAGCCTCAGCCTCACCCTCACTGGATCCTCCCGAGGCCAGCCCAGAGCCCTCCTCTTCGCCCACCACAATGGCAGGGACGGTGAGGGTGCAGGGCCCAGGGCCCCGGGCTGCAGCCAGGGCCTGGCGGCCAGCCTGCACCTCACGATCCAGGAGGCCGGTGAGGCGGCGGGAAGTGCAGGGGCTCAGCAGGAGGCTCTGTGCACTCTGCACCAGATGGTTGTTCTCCACACGCTCCAGGATGCGCCGGGATGTCCGGGGACTCAGACCAGCCACTTCCACATTGGGGACCAAGGTGGGTGAGGGCCCCGGGGCCCCTGGGGCAGCTCGCTCCTGGGACTCTGCCCCTCCACCCCCTGTCTCTGTGCTGGAGAGCTTCAGCAGCAGAAGCAGGTAGTTCTTCAGGGAGTCTATGAGGCCAGGGTCACAGCTCCGGGGGCCTGGGGGTCTCCCCTCCACATCCGGGCCCTGGGCGCAGGCCCCCTCACCATCACCTGCTGTGGTTGCTGATAGGTGACTCTGGGTAGGGGTCCCTGGCCCCAGGTGCGGTGGGGGCACTGACCTCAGAACGGCCTGGTCCCCAGAGGGCAGGAAAGTGGCAGCACTCATGTGCTGAGAGGGCGGAGAGCTGGGCAGTGCCTCCCTGGAGCTCTTGGGCAGGCCCGGCCCAGGGGGCAAGGGCAGGATGGGCCCCTCGGGGCTCCAGCTGGCTGGGGGACAGCCACCCAGATCCATGGACAGCACTGCCCCCAGCTGCTCCTCCTTGGGGCATGGGATCAGGCCATCCTCTGGCTTGTTCTCGACCAGACCGGACCACTCAGACCCTCGGGATCTTGCCCCTCCCTGCTGCCCTGAACCACGACGGGGAGGCTGGGGTCCCGGGGGTGTGGGGCCACCAGCCGGGGCATCCAGCATAGCTGTCAGAGGGCTCCCGGGAACTGGCGCTGCTGCCTCCTCAGATGTGAGCACAAAACCAGATTCTTCTGGGACAGAGGACCCTTCTGAGGTCTGCTCAAAACACTCAATAGTCTGAGGAGACTGAGGACCCTCTGCAGGTAGCCGTTCAGGGACTCTGGACTGTGGGCTGAGGCTGGCCATGGATCCCTTCTCTGACTGACCTTTTGTGGCTATGCTCCCCTCTGACCGTGTCCCTCTGTCCTCCTGGATCCTTCCATCTTCCTGCATCCTCTCATCTGTCTGTGTCCTTTCTGCCTGTGTCACTGCCCTTCCCTGTGCCACCACATTCTCCTGGGGACTCCTAGCTGATGCTGGACTCTCACTTTCTTTGGGCACAATGTCCACCTGTGTCTTCCTATCCACCTGTGTCCTCTGTGTTGTTTGTGTCCTGCCTCCCTGGGTCCTCCTATCCACCTGCGTCTTCCCATCTGCCTCTGTATTCTTGTTGCCTCCAGGTTTCTGGTCAGCAGATGTCCTCCGATCTTCCTGGGTGTCTGTGTCCATGGGCTCAATGACACCCTGGCCTCTGGAGTTGCTGCATCCAGCAGAGACCGTATCAGCACTGTTGCTGGCCAACACAGTAGAAGCCAGGGTTGCCTGGGATTCCAGGACCTGAGAACATATGAACAAAAGCAAGAACTTGGCTACATGTACCTTAGGATCTCTTTCAACCTGGCATCCCAGGCGCCTCTGACCTCATGCAGAAGTGCCCTGACGGGAATCCTGCCACCAGGTTTTCCAGGCCTGCCAGGGGTTGGGAGGCAAAGGACATGTGACAAAATCCCAAGCCCACCCATCCCAATCCCTGGTCCCACAGTCTAGATGAAGGAACATCCAGAATCCAGGTCTAGCTCTAGCCCTCTCACCTCTCCCTGAAGAAAACCTACCTTTCCTGAAAGATTCTGCTCATGTGTCATCCCACCCTTTACCCCTGCCATTTAGAGGAAGGTGTCCTCTCTCCAGGGCTTCTGAGCAATAGATCTGTTCCCTCCCCCCTTTTTTATGGCTCTAACTACCACCAGATAGAATTATGGGTGAAATGGGAGAGAGCCAAAGAGCCTCCTGAAAATGGCCTCCATGATAGCATCCACCATTAACATTGAGTGAGTGGTAGTAATGTTTTCCCATCCAAATGGAGAAGGTTAAAGTAATTAGTAATTCCACCTGTGCTGGAAAAATCAATGAAACATTACACTGTCACCCTTTTGAATACACATTAATTTGCGAAGCTCTATGCTAGGCCCCTATTTATCATACATACACTGCCTCACTTAAACCTCACAATATGAAATAGTTGTGAGCATTCTCTGCATTTTAGAGATAAGAATACCAAGGCAAAAAAAAAAAAAAAAAAAAAAAGAATACCAGGGCACCTGGCTGGCACAGCCAGTAGAGTGTGCAACTCTTGATCTTGGGGTTGTGACTTCAAGTCCCCCATTGGGTGTAGAGATTATGTTAAAACAAAAATATTTTTAAAAAATTTTTTAAGTAATCTTAGAGATAAGAACACACTGATGTGGTCAAAAGAGAAATGTGATCATCCACTGTCACACAGTAAGTGGTATAGGTTAGCTCAGAAGCCACGTGTGTCTAGCTTCAAATCCTAGGCTCTCTGCTGTTACACTAGATGCCACCCAATCAAACATAATGAAAAGGACTTCCAGTCTAAACACAGTGGCACAAGATAGCAAGCTGCCTCTTTTTCTCCTGAACATAAACAAAACCAACAAAGTAAACAAGAATAAAAAAAGGCAAACTTCATTATGAATGAAACTGGAGGCACAGAAAACCTACAGTCTCAAAAAAAAAAAAAAGTAAAAGAAAAAACAAACAGGCTGTCACAAGCAGATAGCTGAGCCCTGGGGAGCTGCTCAGGATTAAAAGCTATGGGGAAGAGAAAAACAGTGAAACAGCTTGGCAGGTGTCAGAACACGGCCGCCAAACACAGTTACTGTAGATGCAGGACTCATCCCAGTGTGATGACCCAAGTCAACATCTTACAAGAGCTATGGGATCATGGAGAGTCAGGTGGAAATCACACTGAAGACATTTAAGGTGGACATCCAGCGGATGCAGGCAGAGGAGAGTGCATCAGCCCATGGGCAGCATATCTCAGAAAACACTAGCAAGCATATGCTACTGAAGAAACTTCCTGGGGGCACCTGGGTGGCTAAGTGGTTGAGTGTCTGCCTTCAGCTCAAATTGTGATCCTGGGGTCCCGGGATAGAGTCCTGCATCAGGCTCCCCGCAGGGAGCCAGCCTGCTTCTTCCTCTCCTTGTGTCTCTGCCTCTCTCTCTGTCTGTCATGAATAAATTTAAAAAAGAAAAAGAAACTTCCTGAAAATCTCTAAACTAGGAACACTGTTTCTGAACTTACAATAACTTAGGGAATATCATTCCCATGAGCCCTGCTTGAGGAAACTACTGGAGAACATACTATGGTCAACCAAAAAGATGATTAGGGAAACCACAGCAAAATTCATGCCAAGCATTAAATATGTATTAATTATATAATCAAGACTAGAATCATGAGATGCCTAGGTGGCTCAGCGGTTGGGCATCTGCCTTCGACTCAGGGCGTGATCCTGGAGTCTTGGGATCGAGTTCTGCATCGGGCTCCCTGCATGGAGCCTGCTTCTCCCTCTGCCTGTGTCCCTGCCTCTCTCTCTCTGTATCTCTCATGAATAAATAAATACAATATTTTTTAAAAGAAGACTAGAATCAAAGGGGTTTAGGGTAGCAGAGCAAAAATGTCAGTGTCCTATGTACTGACCAGGCAGAAATGATACAACTCATACAAAAGGGGAAGGAGGTAGAAGGTGGCAAGTGGTCTAAATTCCTTGACTGTATCACCTATGCAAGCCAGGAATCAAAGATTTACTCAAAACTGAAAAACCAGGTAATAGAAATACAGGATATTGAACTACACAGAGATTATCACCTAGAAATAAAATATGGAGCTAATATGAGATAGAAAATGACAGGGGGAAAGGGGTAGTGGAAACACTGTATCATAGCTCATCATAAAAAATTAAGACATTGAACAGAGGAAATACTTAATGGTATCATATGAAACATAAACATATATTATAAATTACCACATACAAATATTTCCAGTTATCAGAAGAACCACA
Source organism: Canis lupus familiaris (assembly GCF_011100685.1). Taxonomy (NCBI): domain Eukaryota; kingdom Metazoa; phylum Chordata; class Mammalia; order Carnivora; family Canidae; genus Canis; species Canis lupus. The sequence continues at coordinate 54,590,975 of NC_049224.1, read as the reverse complement.
CACAAAACCAAAGGAAACACATCATATAAAGAAAGACCTTAAAATATATATAATTAAGCTACATTTTAATTAAGTACAGAATTTAAAGTTACTGAATATGGAGTTTTAAATGAATGATGCCATTTATTCAAATATGGGAAAAATAAAAGTGTGGTGATGCTCAGAAGCCATCAAATAAAAGCCTGACTGGTCAAAGAATTTAGTAAAAATGCTTCTCCAACATCTCTGACAACCAGTAAGATACTCTAACAGACAAAAACCCCTTGGAGCCAACAAAAAACAATTAAAAATATAATAGAACACTTCTGTTAACTCCTGGTACTCTAGGATTAGGAAGCATTAACATGGGCGTGAAATCTATAAGTCGACAAGGAAAATGCTGATTTTGCACAAGACTCATAAGAACAGAGATTTTTTTGCCTTTTTTAAGATGTTATTTTTAAGTCATCTCAACACCCAACGTGCAGCTCAAACTTACAACCCAGAGATCAAGAGTCACACGCTCTACTGACTGAGTCAGCCAGGCGCCCCTAGAGCCTTTGATTAAAGGTATCTTCTCTCCCCCAACCCCAAGCCCAATCAGTCCCTGAGTCCTATCAAACCTACTTCCTCAGTGTCTCAATATCTATTCCCTTCTCTATTTCCACTGCCAACTGTCTAAACCAGGCTGCCAACAATTCTGTCTTGCCTGGACTGCTGTAAAGCCTCCCAACTGGCATCCATGACTCCAGCCTTTGCCTCTGCGTGACACTTACCCTCACTGCAGCCCAAGTGATCTTACTGAAATACAAATCCAATTGTGACACTCCCCTGCTTAACTACCTCTCCAGGGCTTATCATCATTTACAGGATAAAGCCTAAAAGCCCAAGCCTCAAAGAGCAAAAAATTTAAGAACACTGCTGGCCAGAGTATGGGGAAACAGGTTGTCAGCACAGCTTCTATGGACGGCAGTTTGGCGTAATTTAATAAAATTAAAAACACTTATACTCTTTGACCTAATAGTTCCAATACGAGGAATTTGTCCTCTAAATATATTTCCATGTGTAAATGGACTTACATACAAGGTTATTCACTGCAGCACAGTTTATAACAGCAAAAGACTAGAAATTACCCAAATTCTATCAACACAGAATTGATCCAGTGAATTACAGTACATCCATATTCCAAATAAATAAAATAAATATCCAAATAGGAAAGCAACGTGTGGATAGAAAGTATAACATGCAACCTTTGTGTAGCAAATATACAGACACACACATATTTCCAAACAAAGGGAAACTAGCTTTGGAAGTATGCCCAAGAAACTAGTTCTGGCAACTGATTTCAGGAGGAGAAATTGGGTTCGGGAGGAGGGTGCAGTTGAGGAAGACAATATTCTCCATATATCTTTTCTACTTTTTAAATTTTATACCAGGTGTACATGACATATACCAAAAATTTTCAATTTAAAGTGAAAATAAGTAACTTAAATCTTGTGTGATCAACAAAGCCCATCCTTCAACAAGGGTCCCAGGTCTCTCTTTCCAGGTTCACCTCTTGGGTTCCTCTGTCCACCCCCACTAAGTTACTATAGTGACCACTATGTTATTTTATTACTACTCTGTTATTTTCTCTCTGCTGGACAGTCTCAGCCTTCTGCTTGGTCAACTGAAAGACTCCTTCTCATCTTTGAGGACCTCACCCATGTTTTCTTCTCTTCTTGGAAAAGTTCTGAGTCTCCTTCACCCCCCACCCAAAAACATTAGTGGCTTCCTACCCTATGCACCCACAGCAAATGTAACTACCTGTATTGGTAAACACTCATTCTGTGTGGTAGTTATTTGTCTCATGCATGTGGCACCTCCTAATGTGTAAACTCTTCTCCTCCAAAGAGGTGGACCTAACACAGATCCAGGGTTAAAGGTGGTACTAGGTAACTACATGGTGAATGATCAATTGAGTACTTTCCATACACTTCTGCAAAGGCTGACCTCTCTAAACACTCTGGTGTGTGTGTATGTCTACATCAGGAACTGTGTGGAGATATGAGGACGGCCAAGTATTTCTTTAAAATAACCATGGTGTGAGCAGGGGTGAACCCTGCTGGTTCGGTGTGAGCTCTTTCTTTCTTTCTTTCTTTCTTTCTTTTTGTCGGGATGTAGGTAGTTCGGTTGTAGGCGGATGAAGAAGCATGCGAGTTGCTTAGTCATGCCGGCCGGTCAGGAATGCCGAAGGACACGGAATCATTCCGGCCTGTAATATTGTAATGTCATTCCTTTCCTTTCCTTTCCTTTCCTTTCCTTTCCTTTCTTCTTTTCTTTCTTTTTTTCTTTCTTTCTTTTTCTTTCTTTTTTTCCCGGAGTAAGCTTTTTCACCACAAAGAACAGCAATATATTTAATTTTCCATCCTGTCTTACTGTCTTCCTCATAAATTCTCAGAGACTAAGAACACAGTCTGATTCACCTTTGCATCCTGCACAGGCCTGAGCACATAGATTCCAGGAATCAACTACTGACTGACAAGTACTATGGCTTCTAACTCTCAAGATGGGACATGGTCCTGGAGTGTTGCTTTGGGAAACCAGGGGACAAAACCAGGAGTTTAACAGGAATGGTGAGGACAGTGCCTAGGACCTGGAATCTCCTTCCTCTGAAACCCAGACCCAGGGCTGATACGGAGGCTCTATCATCTTTAAATGTTTGGTAGAATTGTCAATAAAACTATCTGGCCAGAAATATTTCCTTTCTGGATGATTTTTAACTACAAATTTTATTTCTGTAACAACTATAGGATTATTCAATTTATCTCATTGTTTGCAAGAGTTTGGTACTTTGTAGTTTTTAAAGAATTGGCCTATTTCATCTAAGTTGTTGAACTAAATGCATAGTTTTTCATGATGGTCCTTTATTACCCTTTTAATACTTGCAGAGTCTCTAGTGATATTATCTTTCATTCCTTTTTTTAAAAAATCTTTTTTAAAAGATTTATTTATTGGGACACCTGGGTGATTCAGTGGTTGAGCGTCATGATCCCGGGGTCCGAGTATCGAGTCCCACTTCGGGCTCCTTACAGGGATCCTGCTTCTCCCTCTGCCTATATCTCTGCCTCTCCCTTTCTGTGTCTCTCCTGGACAAATAAAATATTTTAATAAATAAATAAAAATAAAATATTTATTTGTTTGTTTCAGAGGATTAAGAGAGAAAGCACAAGTAGGAGGGAGGGACATGGGGGAAGAATCTTCAAGCAGACCCCCATTGAGTGCAGAGCGAGCCACAGGGCTTGATTCCATGACCCAGGAGATCATGAACTGAGCCAAAACCAAGAGTCAGACATCCGACTGAGCTACCCAGGCACCTCTAAAAATCTTTCTTGAGGTATAACTGACAAAAATTATGATGTTTTGATATACCTATGTATACCGTGAAATGATCAACATGATTAAGCCCTTCTTTCATCCTTAATGCTAGTCATTTGTGCCTTGTCTCATTTTTTCCTTGTCTCATTGAGTCTTGCTAGGGGTTAATCAATATTACTGATTTCTTTTTTCAAATAACCAGATTTCAATTTAATTTGTGTTCTCCATAGTTTTTCTGTTCTCAATGTCATTGTTTTCTGCTCTTTTCATTATTATGTCCTTCCTACTCCTTGTTTTGGATTTATTTTGCTCTTTCCTTTTCTGGTTTCTCAACATGGGAGCTTAGATTATGGACTTCAGACCTTTCTTTTTTTTAATATAAATATTTTAATGCTATAACTTTTCTTCAAAATATTTATCAGGATCCAAAATTTTGATGTGTTGTATTTTAATTTTCATTTAGTTAAAAATATTTTCCAACTGCCCTTAAGACTTTCCTCTTTGACCTATCAGAGAGTATTATAAATATTTTAAAGTGTTTGGAGACTTTCCTATTATATTTTTTCATGAATTTGTAGCTTAAGTCCATTTTGGTCAGAAAACATACTTCGTGTAATTTCAATTATTTTATGTTTGTTAAAATTTGTTTATGACCTAAGATATGATCTCTTTTGGTGAATGTTTTACACGCACTTGAAAAGAACAAGTATTCTGGGGTTGTTACATGGAGTATCCTATGCATGTGTTAGGCCCAGTTGGTTGATAATGCTGTTCAGCTCTTTTCTATTCTTATTCTTACTGATTTTCAGTCTATTAGCTCAAGATGTTACTGAAAGAATGTCAAAGTGTCCAGCTATAATGGCTGATTTGTCTGTTTCTCCTTCCAGTTCTTCATCTATTTTGAAGCTCGTTGTTAGAGGCAAACACATTTTTTTATTATGTTTTCTTAAGTGGATCCTTTTCTTATTATATAATTCACAATTTTGCCCTGGTAATTTTCTTTGCCCTGGAGTCTACATTGTCTGAAATTAATATGGTCGCTCCAGTTTTCAATTGATTAGCATTTGTATAGTGTATATTTTCTATCACTTTACTTTTGACCTACCTATAATATCATAGTTGAAATCAATTTCTTGTAAAAAGCATAGAGTTAAGAATGGTTTTTGACTCATTATCATAATCTCTTTTTTTTTAAGATTTTATTTATTTATTCATGAGAGACACAGAGAGAGAAGTAGAGACATAGGCAAAAGGAGAAGTGGGTTCCTCTCAGGGAGCTCAATGTGGGACTCGATCCCTAGATCTGGGATCGGGACCCCAGCTGAAGGCAGACGCTCAAATGCTGAGCCACCCAGGCATCCCCATCCCCACACTCACAATCTCTTGTGTGTCCAGACCATTTATATTTAATATAATTATTTATATGTTTGCATTTAGATCAATTATTTTATTATTTGTTTTCTATTTGTTTCCTGTTTTTTCCTTCCTCTGTTTCCCCTTTCCTATCTTCTTTTAGTTTATTTGAACATTTTTAGTATTCCATTTTAATCTATATATTGTGATTTTTATTATATTTCTTTGTATAGTACTTTAATTGTTGCTTGAGGGCTTACTATATATACTTAACTTCCTGCAGTCTATTTGGAGTCAATATTTTACCTCTTCAACTGAAACATAGTAATTTTACCACCATATAGGTCTCTTTATCCTCTCTCCTTTATGTTGCATGTTTACCAAGATATTTACCATCTCTGTAGTTCTTCCTTCATTCCTGATGATACAAGTTCCCTTCTGGTATCATTTCCCTTCTATAGAAAAAATGTAGTTTAGCAATTCTTTCAGAACAGGTCTGCCAGTGATTTATCCTGAGTTTTCCTTTATCTGGTAATGTCTTTACTTCACCTTCAATACTGAAAGACATTTTTGCTGAATGTAGACTTATAGATTGAAAGATCTTTTCTGTTAGCATGTCTATTATTCCACTTCCTTTTGACCTCCATTGTTTTGAATGAGAAATCTGCAGTCATTTGAATCATTGCTCTCCTAAATGTATTGTCACTGACTATTTTCAAGAATTTTGTGTTGTCTTTAGTTCTCAGCAATTTGATTATTGTTTTTTGGCATGGAATTCTGCAGCCATATCTTATTTGGGATTGCTGAATTTCTTGTCTGTAGGTTTGTGTCTTTTGCCAATTTTGAGAAGTTTTCAGCCATTATTTATTTATATATTGTTTTCTGCATCATACTCTTCTCTACTTCTGGGTCTCCAATGACACAAACATTAGATATTTTGATTCTATACCACAGGTCCCTGAAGCTCTGTTTATTTATTTTTCCTAAGTTTTTATTTTCCCTTATTCTGATTGAATAATTTCTATTGATCTATCTTTAAGTTTACTGACATTTTCCTGTCACCTTCATTCTGCTATTGTGCCTAGCCAGGAAGTGTTTTTATTTCAATTATTGCATTTTTCAGTTCTGAAATTAAAATTTAATTCTTTATATTTTGCATTTCTTTGCAGAGACTTTCTATGTTTCCATTTATTTCCAGAGTGTTTACCCTTACATTTAAAAAAAGATTTTGTTTATTTATTTGAGAGACAGAGAGAGTGAACATGGAGGGGCAGAGGGAGGAGAGCAGACCCCCCCCCCCCATAGAGCAGGAAGCCTGAGGCAGAGTTTGATCACAGGACCTGGAGATCATGACCTGAACCAAATGCAGACACTCAAATTACTGAGCCACTCAGACACCCTTACCCTTACATTTTCTCACATTTTTATAGTATCTGATTTTAAGCCAGATAATTCCAACATCTTTAACTATTTTCCCATACAAGTTGAGATTTCCTGATTTTTCACATGTTAGGTAATTTTTATTGTATCTAGACCTTTTGAATATCATGAGATCACTTTTCAAAGACTTTGCAGTGCTATTCAGATCTGTCCAGTGTATATGCACCCACGGGCCAGTCTGGGACCTAGAGGATGGTCTTTTAGTTCCATTCTCAAAGTTTTTGATACACTGTGCAGAACCAGATCCATGCATGCATGAATAGCTTCAAAACAAGCCCAGGAATTTATAAATAGCTTAGGAAGTCACTTTCTCAAATGTTCCTTCTCCATGATCTCCCCTGTACTTTCTGGGTTCATAGGACTCCCTTCTTCAGTCCTCTGCCCAGATAGCTGGGGTTTCATACTCTGTAACATACTTTCACACATGAACCTGTGTCCTAAGCCAAGGAAGAGACCCAAAAGAGAGAAAAATTTAAAAGGAACAGGAATTCCTCCTACCCTCTTGGGGACCACAACTTCTCTGAATGGAGGGAAAGATTCCCCATCCTCAAAGTTTGACACCTGTGGACATTGCTGCCAACACCAGAAGATTCCTTTCCTTGTCCTCAAGTCTGATGTAGAGTAGAAGACTTCTTCTGAAGTAAAGCCAATGCTTACTTCTGAATTTCTGATTACATTAAGACCAGCCCAATAGAATATTAGATCTAAAAAACAAACAAACTGGTAAACACTGCTGGTTCTGGGGTACTTTGAAGTCTGGTCTTCTTCCCCAGTCTGCCTACTATTTGCTTATCAAAGTCATCAAATAGCTACACCATGCATTTTGCCCAAGTTTTTAGCTGCATTCAATGAGAGATATAGGGTGAGTGGTTTTGTCCCATCTTATCCAGAACTGAAAATGTTATAACCATAACAACTAGCTTCATACTGCCTATTGTATTTTTCAGTTCTAGAGTTCCAGTTGGTTGATTTTTAAGTCTATCTCACTTTCTATAGTTTCCACTTCTCTGAAATTTTCAATCTTTTTACTTTCTTTGCATACAGGAAAGTTTAGTTTTCATGCTCCATGTCTGATAATTCCAAAAGGTGGAACCCCTAAGGACACATTTGTATTGTCTGCTGTTTTGTTACTTCCTTTTCATGTTTTCCTCTCAGAGCGCTTCTTATCTTCACTTGAATGCCAAATATTATATTTGAAATGCTTTTTAAAAATTATTTGAAGGTTAAAGTCATGTTATCATCCTCCAGATGATTTTTGCTTCTTCCAGGTGCTTGGGGCACCAAGTATCTTGAATCACCTTAACCTAACTTCAGGGACTGAGATATTTCTTAGTCATCCGGGCAACTCAAGATAAGCCTCAGTCCCAGGGTACTTTGCTTCTGGCTCACAACTTCTTCAGGATCCCAACCTGAAGATCAGGGGTTTACCAGGGCTACTACTCTTAGACCATAGACTCCAATCTTTGTTCCCTAGTCCCACAAGTCTATCTAAAACACTGCTGAGTCCCTCATTCTCCTCTTCTGGAGTAGCAAATAGACGCAGGATAAAAGTTATGCCAAATACTGGGCTCACCATTCTGGATTTCCATCTCCTTCCATATTCTGGACCAATAACTCTTCACCTTGTCCTTTACTAGTTGTCCTCTATAGGAAGTTGGTCTGAACAACCTAACCTAGAACTACTGGAAGCTTATATTCAATAAATGTTAGTTCTCCCCCCTTTCTGTCTCACCCCCAAGCCTGGATGATGTTACAGTTAATGCTAAACAAACCAAAGCAGAGCACAAGATATGGAAGAGAAGAAAAAGTGTTAAGAAGCTTTAAGAGCATCTGGGCATTAAGACTAGGACAGATAGGTTTGCATTCCTCGTCTAGCCCAACACCTTACTTTTGCTTCATGCTCCGTGACCTTCCCAGAATGTCTTCCTTCCTCTCTACCACCTATTTTTCAAACTGGGGATATTATGGGCATTTTTCTATGTTAAAACAACAACAATAATAATTTCTATTTGATGTTTTTCTACTATGATATTTCCAGTAATGAATCCTGTACATGCTACCAGCCAGTCTGGCCACTTCCCAGATCCCTACCCTAGCAACTATGGACCACTCTACTCTCTTTCCCTGGAAACCTACAGCAGCAAACATTCACCACACCCTCTCTGTACTTAGGGTTTGGTGTAAGTCTAATCTCCTAGATTCACTAGATAATTCCCTAAGGATCATGTCTCTCCTCAAGCCCTCTTCCCTTCAACAGCTCTCAGAAAATGCTTGTATTCATGTGTTCTCTGAAAACAGAAGATCCCTTATTTGGGAGTGGAGTTACCAAACTGCAGGATGATCATCCTCAAGACTTATAGGTTTTCCCAAGAAGAGACACTCAGAGGTCTCAAGGCATTCAGCGGAGCTCTCTCATGTGTACACTGTCCCCCGCAAGGATGTGGGTGGATGGAGCATTCCACCATGTCCCCACAGCTGTACCTTAGCTCCAAAGATCTGAGCCAGTCTCAGAGAAGATCTTGGCCTAGGGCACTAAAAAGCAGCATTTGAGGGCACTGATGGCCAGTTCCCCACTCATTAAGTACCTTCAGGGAAGATCACTTCTGCCCAGGGATAGAGCTGTCTGCACAACATTTCTGGGCTTAAGAGGGGAGGAGGGTGTCTGGATATTCTCAACAACCCCAACATCTGCTCCTTATCCATAGCCAATATGGAAGCCTAATTTAAACTGCTGGAGACATCCATTATTTCCAGGAAAGGAAATCAAGTCAGAGTCGAAGAGCAGTGGCATCATGTCCCAGAGGCAGAGATACTTCAAGTACTGGACCCTAAAAAGAGACGTGCTGGGCCCATATAAAAAAACAACAAGAACTTAAAAAGAGATATGAAAGAATGATTAAATAATGGAAATGAATACCATGCTGTCAGACAAGAAAGCTAAATATTAAGATATGGGTTTTTCCAAATTAATTCTTATACTTACTCTAATCCTAACCAGAACACCAGTGATATAGAGACAGCACATTAGTGGTTGTCTGGGTCTGGGGTGGGAATAAGGATGAACTGCAAAAAGGAACACGGATCTTTCTAGGGTGATGGAAATGTTCAAAAACTAGATTTTGGTAATGCCTGAATAACTCTAAATTGTGTACATTAAATTGCACATTTGAAAGAGGTGAATGTTATGGTATATATATATAATATATACATATATAATATGTATATATATTATGCCTCCATAAAACTGTTTAAAACATATATCTAGCAAGTTTTACTAAAATATCACTCCAAATACAAATCGGACTTCAGTTTTCCATGAAAAGATTTAACAGGTGTATGATCTTATTAAAAATAGCTTACCACTTTTTTTTAAATGTGATTTTTTAAAGTGGTAAATAGGGCAGCCCAGGTGGCTCAGCGGTTTAGCGCCGCCTTCAGCCCAGGGCCTGATCTTGGAGACCCGGGATTGAGTCCCACGTTGGGCTCCCTGCATGGAGCCTGCCTCTCCCTCCACCTCTCTCTCTCTCTCTGTGTCTCTCTTGAATGAATGAATAAAATCTTTAAAAAAAAGTAAAAAATAAAGTGGTAAATATAAAAGTACAAGGTAAACAAAACAAAACAGTGATATCTAAAAGTTTAAGGAATTTCAAACAATGATTTTTAAATTTCCCTACAAAAAATTTTTTTAAATAAAGTTTCCCTACAGGAATAAACAAGAGAAAATAGCAAAGAAAAATTTTAAAAGAAGCCTAAGAGGATTGGTCTGCCAGAAAGTAAACTACAGTCATTAAAACAAGGTTATTCTGTTGTAAGAATCAATAAAATCAGATTAATGGATTATGATGGGTATACATAGGAACTAAAATAGGCTTCGGTGTGCCTCCGGACCTCGTGGTGGGCAGAGGGAAGGGGTGCTTCACAGACCATAGGGAGGGGCTGCCTTTTCCACAGAGAGAATTTCCATGGTAAAATTAGTATATAAAGAAAGAATCACAAACTAATATCTAAGAGTTAAATATTCCACAAATGAGATTGAGGGAAATTACCTACTTAATTAACCAAAAATTGAGCTGGAAACTAATGCTATACTATCTACTCAAATCAATTTCAGGTTAATTTTAAAGTCAAATTAAGAAATTCAAATAAAAATGTATTTTAAAAATGTAGATTAAGACTTAACAACCCTTAGAATAGGGAAGGATAGCATAAACTATGGAAGGAATGGTTAAAATATACATATTGTGGCACCTTATACAACTATTAAAGTTAATTTTTAGAAACTACAAGAAAATGCTCATGAAATAATGAGAAGTGAAGAAAGTAGGATATCAAAACTGAATCAGAAGCACTGCACACACACTAAATTTTTAAAATAATAAAACTGCCTATACAGAAAGATTGGTAGACACATCACGATGCTTTTCGATGCTAGAATTATAGGTGAACTGCTACTTTCCCCCACTGAATTGTTTAGGGTTACCCCCCATATTTTTCACCATGAGCATGGGTTTCTTTCATCATCAGAAAAATAGGATTTTTTTTAAAGATGTAGTAGAATGAGAATATGAAAAATCAACAAAATTCAGCCACTAACAAGCAGCAGCTTCAACATACACATAGATGTTAAATGCATTGTTCACATATGTGATCTCTTTCCCAATTTTCTAAGTAGAGGAATATAAAAGCCACACCAGCATCTTGTAGGACTGGTGGAACTATGCAGGCAGCCTCTTCTGCGCCTGCCCGCCCTCCCCACCCCACCAGAGGCAAGGAGGGCCCTGCCAGGAGGGCGAAGCAGTCGGCTGTCTGTCCCCACTGCTGTGGGCACTGAGGCCACCATCATCAGACTTGGCTGCTGGCCCAGTCACTTCCCAAATGGGCTCCCTAGGGGCCCCTGAAGGCCATCCCCGCAGCAAGGGACGTCCCCCTTCTGTCCAGGCTGTGGGCTGTCAGGCACACAGAGCGGCCCTGTCTGGGCCATGGGGAGCTCAGCACACCAGCTGCCAACACCTCCAGAGACCAAACTGGAGGGGTGAGTCACCCACTCCCAAACCCTCTGAACTACTGCCCCACAGACTAACTCAGCACTACCTTGGAAATTGGTCTCTCCCTCCTTCTCCGACAGAGGTTCTCTCCGTGGAAAAGGCAGCCCCTCCCTGTGGTCTGTGAAGCTCCCTTTCCCTCTGCCCACCACGAGGTCCAGAGGCAGGCAGGTTGTCCCTTCCACTTTCTGCCCCCACTCTTGAAATACTTTTCCTTTCTGCCATTCATAAGAAATACTGCCTTTCTTCTGCCCACCATAAAACCGGCTCCCAAAACTCCTGTGAAACACGACCTGCCCTCTGGGCTCAGCTGGTTAAGCATCTGAATCTTGATTTTGGCTCAGGTCATGGTCTCAGGGTCCTGGGATCCAGTCCCCCTTGTTGAGACTTGCGTCAATTATGGGGCTCCCTGCTCAGCAGGGAGTCTGGTTCTCCCTCTGCTCTTCCCCCTGCTGATGTTCTCTCTCTCCCTCTAATAAATTGAAAAAATAAAAATAAAATACTTCCTATTCTCTGCCCCTGAGACATGCAGCACTGACCAAAGGGAACAACCTGTTTCCCTTTGTCACTCCTCTCAATCCTGTTCCTCCCTCCCTGCTTCCCAAATTCAATGCTGTCGCCCACCTCTTCTTTGAAAAGTGGATACCCTCATCCCTACCTTCACATAAAGCATCACCTCCCTGCTGTTGGCCACCAGACCCCCAGAAAATGATGGCATCCCTGTTCCCAGGAGACGAGTTAGCCTCTACCTCTCACCATAGTAATGATCTTCTACCTCCTGCCATTTATTTAGTTCTTAACATGAACCAGGCCCCGTGCTGACTGCATATCCTATGGAGTAGGTAGTATTTTTATTCTGATTTTTACCACTTGCCCAAATCACAAAATGTTAAGCAGAGTCAGATTTGCTCATAGGTATACCTGACCTCAAAATCTTAGACAAAAACCCAGATGAAGCCAGAATTTCCTGGACAGTGGGATACTCTTAAAAATCTGATAAGCATCCAGGTCAAGACCCACCACACACTATAGCTCACCCCCACTCCTCAGTCTCCCCATGAAACACTGTTGCCTCAATATAGCCCAAGAAATCCCTCCACTGGCTCTTTCCTCCCCCAGAGGACATTGTCTTCCTCCACCTCCCTCTGGGGCACTTTTCCCTTGGCCATGAGCTCCCAGGCTATCAGAGGATAGGGTCACAGTCAGGCTGTGCTGCCCTCATGCCTGGCATCTAGAGATTGGCTGGGGCAAAGGCCAAGCCTGTGGTCCCCTGCTCCTGGCTGGCACTCCATCACCACCTCATCCCCTTCTATAAATAGCCCACTGCTCACTGGCTGCCGAGCTGTTAGAGCAAGAGTTTCCATGAGGTCAGCTTCCCAGAGCAGCCTCCAGGAACCCAACACCCACACTTACCTCTCCTGAAGTCCTGTGGCCTGCTTGCCCCTGCAGGGGGCTGTCCCGGGTGGTGTGTCTCCGCCGGGCAGGGGGTGTGGGCACCTGGGCAGAGGCCTGAGACGGGGCCTTCCCTAAGCTCTGGACCCCTGGTTCTGAGGCTTGGCTCAGGGAAGCATCAGGCTTGCTATTGGCAGTGGGCTCCCCTTTGGGCTTCGGAGGGGCAAATCTCTTCCTGTTGAAAGGCCTAGTTGGCTGGGGGGCTGAGGACATGGGCTGGCCAGGGGCAACAGGACTCCTTTCACCTCCAGCCTCACTGGGTACCTTCCCTGAGGACATATCTCCAGGTGCCCTGCCACTTGGTGCCTGGGACCCCTCCTCCCCCTTAGGCCTGCCTGCCCGGGTACTCTCCAAATACATGTCCTTCAGGGAGAAATACACCTGCTGGTCTGGGCCTGGAACAGGGCCTGGGGCAGGGGCTTTCTGGGCCTGGTCTTGAGTGCCCACAGCTGAAGCTGGCTTCCTGGTGCTATCGACTCCAGAGGACCCAGGCCCCCGTGCAGCCCTACCTCTGGGCCGGGCCTGGACCTGTTCCATGTCTGTGGGCCCCTGTGTCCCACAGGAGTCAGGCTGGTCTGAACTGGGGGCCCGGTTTTCAGAAGAATGGTGGCTTCGAGCTGCCTTCTCTAACTCTGGCTTCCGCAGACCTTGCTTCGATTCCTCATCTTTCTTTTTCTTCTTGGCCCCAGACTCCTTTTTGGGGGGTCTCTGAGGCCCCCGCTCCATGGCCTCACAGATGTATGTCAACAGGCCATGCTCCCCGTCCTCCCCATTCTCAGGGGCAGCTTCCCCGTTGGTGGTCACATCTCCAGGAGCAAAACTGTTGATCAGACCCAACCCTGGGTGCTGACCAGTCTCAGTCTCATCTTCCTGCCAAGCCGCTGGGGTCTCAGCCTCAGCCTCCTCAGTAGGGGCCAAGGGGGCTGACACCTCATCCCCACTCAGCCTCCGCTTCCGCTGGAAGCGGTCGGGGCTGAGCTTGCGCAGGGTGTCGACATCTCCCACCACCTCCTTCCTGGGCTTCCAGTTCTGCTCAATCTCTCGCATCTTTGCTGCAGCCTTGCGCTTCAGTTTGGCGAACCAGCGCTGGTGGATCTTGTACTCGGTCATAGTGCCCACCTCCAGGACCCCCGAGCAGGACACGATGCCCTTGGTATTGCGGGCAGAGGCCTGGTAGATGGCCGCATCTTCCTCTTGACACCTAAGTGTAGGAGCACAAGATGCAAATTCTCCCCTCAGGCAAGAATCTCCCCCAGTGGAGGATGCTGCCCTGCCCCCCGAGAGTCCTGCCCCAAGTGCCACACCCCACCTCAGACATCACCACATCCAACCATCCTGTTACAGTTGGGGAAACTGAGGCTGGCAACAGGGAGAGAGCTGGCCCAGGTTGTACTGTTCCAGAAGGGATTAGATCAGACTTGAGGCCTGGGAGAGCCTTCAGAAGCAGATGACCCACACAGCCCCTTGTGAAGTAAGGATGACACGGGAGCTTTTTTCCGTAGCTGACCTCATGGAAAATGTTTCTATGGGGCAGGACCTCCTCTGGTTGTGCTTTACTCTCTGGCTGTCTGAAATACTCCCACCCAGGTCTTAGGAGATCCCAGACACTGGCAGCCAGATAGTTCACCAGCAGTTTCAACTCAGCAGCAGAAACCCGTCCTCCGCCCCTAGATCCTGCCTGGACATCTGCATCCAACTGAGCCCATCTCTATTGGGGCCACAGGACACACAGGAGAGCAGAGAGAGCAGGACAGGCTGCTTTCCCCACCTGTAAAGCTGCAGCGTGTGGCGGTTGCCCTGGTGAGTGATCTCATACTTCGGTAAACCACAGTAGCGGTCCAGCTCTATGTCATCCTTGTACCAGGTTACCTCTGGCTCTGGATATCCTAAGAAGGAAGCAGGAAATTGGGTTGTAGGAAGACCAGTTCCAAAATAGTGGAAGGAGAGAACAGGATGCCATGGCTTCCCCATACCACCTGCCCCCCTCGCTGGAAGCAAAGGGTTATCATTTGGCTCAGCTTATTTTTAGAAGCTAGTTCATGTCAAGGCTGAAAACGGTTTCCCTTTAGCATTTGGAAAGCAAATATGGAGTAGCAACTTCCCAGCTTCCTGGTAAGAAGGGAAACAAGAAGTTTCCAGAAAGCCTCATAGTAATAAGCCTCCTTCCTTCAGTGTTCTAATCTATATTCTCAACTGTGGTAACAGCTGTATCCTCAGAGGTCTCCCCACCAATACCCCAACTTAGAGGTCCCCCAGTACCCCAAGGAGGAAGAGAACTTCTTCTTTTATCCCAGGTCGCTGAGCTGCTGGTATTATTTGGTGATACAGCTAAAATATCCATCTGTCCACCCACCCACCCATCCACCCACCCATTCATCCATCCATCCATCCATCCATCCATCCATCCATCCACCCACTCATCCATTCATCCATCCACCCACAGACCAATCCATCCACCCATCTATCCATCCAACCATCCATCGACCCATCCATCCATCCACCGACCGACCAATCCATCCACCCATCTATTCATCCATCCATCCACTCACCCATCCGTCCATCATCCATCCATCCACAACTCCCTACCCACTCATTCACTGCTGTGAGCTTGACCAAGGTGTCTCCCAGTACCTTCTCTCTGGGGACTTCCAGCCCTACCCACAAGGAGAGCTTCCAACTTTAAAGATTCTTTTAGATTTATTTATTCATGAGAGCGGGGGGCACAGGCACAGGCAGAGGGAGAAGCAGGCTCCATGCAGGGAGCCTGACATGGGACTCGATCCTAGGTCTCCAGGATCAGGCCCTGGGCTGAAGGCGGCACTAAACCACTGAGCCACCCGGGCTGCCCAGCTTCCAACTTTAGAGTCATGTGTCCTTGGCTCCATCCCCACAAGGCTGATGGGTCCAGTAATGGACATCCTCAGTTAATCAAATCCAGTTATTTGACTGAGTTTAGGAATCAGGACCTGGAGACAGTCTACCCTTGGGCCTGGAGCTATAACTTCAAAGGGAGTGCAGCCCTGTTCTCCACATAGACTGGCCTGCAGAGAGATGCAAAAACGAAGTTGATATGCAGGATATCCTATCCTATTCAGATAGGAGACAGACAGTCCCAAAATCCTTCCAAACACTGCTCCATTCCTTGCCTGGGCACAGAGGCACTCCTACTCATCAGTTGCACAAGAAGCCCAGCTTCTTACCAGTGAATGCCACTTCATTCCTTAAGCTGACTCCAAAAGGTCTCCGCTGTTTATCAGAATTCAAGGACCCCTTGTACACATTCCCTCCAACATATATATTAAGTGTGTGCTGAGTGCTGAGATGGGATTATAAAGCTCTAGAAGCCTGAATGGCAAAGTGTCTGCTCTCAAGGAACCCAGTGTACAGGAGAAAAGGTAAAACAGGTAGCACCTGCTCCACCTTTCCTGTGTCTGCAGATACCCTGCCCACATGCTTCACCAAAGCTGTACTGACTGGATCCCATCTACTCTTGCCTCAAGGACGTCTCTCCAACAATTATTCCTGCTCTCTCTTGTATCAGCAAATGGTTCCCCTCTGTTCTCTCATTCCTATTGGCACACAAGCCTGCTGTATGAATTTTACAGGCAAGTTCTCTGCAAGAGCTGTCTGCACTCTGTCTTCATCTCCTCCCCTCCAATCAGGCTTTTGCACACACACAGCCCCAGAATCATGCCTGTGGAGGTCACTCATGACTCATATGTCACCAAATCTACTGGTGATACTTATACCTCATTTACTCAACCTGTTGGGTGTTGACGCCCACTCCTGGAACCATCTCCTTACTCCTTTGGAGGGCTCTTCCCACATCATGGGCCACTCTTTCTAATCTCCTTCATCTGTCCCCCTCACACCAGGGCCTGTGAGTGTTTTTGTGCCCCAGGGCTCAGGCCCCAGAACCAATTCCCACGCTCTATCCAAATAACCCAAGGACCTGATCCTCCTTGGCTATTAAAGATCTATATGCTCATGACCCCCACATTATTCAGCTCAACCTCCCCCTTGAACTCCTGGTTCCTAATTCTGACTGTGTGTCTGATGCCTCCACTTGGAGATCTACAAGGTCTCAGACTTATCATGCCCCAAGCCACGCTCCTCATTCCCCCTCCAGGACAGTTCATACATACATAGCTCGACAAATGGCAACTTTATCCTACTAACTTGGTTCTGGGCCCAAATCTGGGGGTACTCCTTTATTCTTTTCTTTTTCTCATGTCCACTCCATCAGACAATCCCATGGGCCCTCCTTTCAGAATATATCCAGAACTCCAGCACTTCTTGCCACCCCCCACTGCCAGCCAGTTCCCACCACCATCTCACACCTCAATTTCTATAATAACCTCTCCTCTGACCTCACTACTTCCAGTCTGGCTTTGGTTCAGCCCATTGTCAGCAGACAGCCAGAGTGAATGTTTTAAAGTCAAGTCAGGGCATGGCACTCCCTTGCCCCAAACACCCCAGAGCCCCCATTTCATGTAGGCCCTCCTGATCTGGAGTTTGCACCCCACTGCCTCCTCTCTCACCACTCAGGGCCCCGCTATTTCCACTCCAGCCATGGGTCCTCCCGGCTCACCTCTAACACACCGTGTGAGCAACACACCCCTCTATCCTCATGCTACCTCCTCAGAAGAGCTTTCTCTCCTGCCCTGCGTAAAACATAACTCTCCCTCCCCGTACCTCTGTCCCTCCCACCATGTTTAGTTTATAGAACGCATCACCATCGGACACATTATATACTTGGGAATTTGTTAGATTATGTCCATCCTCTCCAACCCCCCCAGTTGAATATCAGGTCCGTGACTTATCTGTGTTATTCACTGTTACGTCCTCAGCTCCTAGAATAGTGCCTGGTCTGGAATCAACACTCATTAAATATTTATAGATGAATCCACTAAGTGCTCAGGTGCCAAGAAAGGAGCAAGCCCTTCTGGCCAAGATATCAGGAAAGGCTTTGTGGCAGGAGTGGCATTTGAACTGGCCATGAACGGTAGGCAGAATTTCAGAAAATTCTGAAATCTTCAGGAGCAGTGCCTGCAGTTCCCCCTCCATAGCACTCATCATGCTACTAGAATGAAGTATTTCCCTGTCTGTCTCTTCTCCTAGATTCCCTGTCCTCTGTGGGCAGGAATTGTATCTTCTTTACTGTTACATCCCCAGCACCTAAGACAGAGGAATGCATAGTAGTGGTGCATAGTAGTGGCACATGATAGTTACTTAATAAAACCCTGATGATGGGGCACCTGGGGGCTCAGTGTTTGAGCATCTGCCTTTGGCTCAGGGCATGATCCTGGGGTCTTGGGATCGAGTCCCGCATAGGGTTCCCCACAGGGGGTCTGCTTCTCCCTCTGCCTATGTCTCTGCCTCTCTCTGTGTCTCTCATGAATAAATAAATAAATAAATAAATAAATAAATAAATAAATAAAATCTTTAAAAAACAAAAACAAAAAAACCCTGATGGATGAGTGAGTAAAGGAATAAGGAAATGAGCAAACAATCAAGTAGGAGGCAGATGGGGAGGGCATGCTTGACACAGGAACCATAATAGTAGAGAGTAGGGGTGGAAAGTAAAGGGCACGCTGGGGAACTGTGTACAGGAGCTGGGAGCAAGGGAGGCGACACTACAACTGAGCCGGCCAGGAACAAACTTTGGGCAGCCCCAACTGTAAAGCGAGCCCCATGTTTCCACTGTGAGCTAAAGCCCCTGGTTACATCACCGCATGTGGCCAGGGCCAGCACAGGTGTCCTCACCATCCTGTGTGATGATCTCATCCCTACAAGAGCCCAGCTCAGAGCCTCCCTGCCCCACAGTCTGCCCAGTAGGGCCTCCATCTCCAGGGCCTCTGAATCCAGTCAACCTAGTGCAAGGAAGGAGATGTTGAATGGACCCCACTAACTCCAAGGCTAAGGCCTCAGCCCCCCATGCCATCCTCTGGTGCCTCTTCACAGAGTGGCGGCCAACCTGACAGCTCAGGGCTCCATGGCAACAACGGGCTTTAGAAACAGTTTGATTTGGACGGAAAACATTTCCGTGTGCCTTGGATAATACGAACTGAATTCTAAAACACACAAAAGCAAGAAAGGTCCTTCCCTCTCAGCTGCACACACATGCCGGCCCGTGTGTGAATGTCCACCAGCAGGCATGCACACACATTTAGCTCTGGCCAGGAGAGCCCACAGTGGTCTCACAGCCTGTGGCTGCCACCTTTCCTCCTTCTGCCCTGAGACCTCTGCTCCATAGCCAGCAGGCTCGAGTCTGGAACCCAGCTTGGAGACTCAGAGCCAATCAACCCATTTGAGAAGCTCAGATGGAAGAGATCCATAATGATGAATATCAATGTAGACTTTTCAAAGAGCTTCAAATATAGTTTCATTTGAGGAACCTGGGTGGCTTAGTGGTTGAGCATCTGCCTTTGGCTACTGGGATCCTGGGATCGAGTCCCCCATCCGGGCCCCCTGCATGGAGCCTGCTTCTCCCTCTGCCTATGTCTCTGCTCCTCTCTGTGTGTCTCTCATAAATGAATAAATAAAACCTTTAAAGAAAAAACAAGCAAACAAAGCTGGCACCTGGCCTCCTTTTCCTTGTACAATTCTCTTTCTGATGAGGTTTCAGGGACCAATACGTAAGTTTCTATTCCCCTCATTCGTTATATTAAACTTATTTCTCTAAGAAAGGTGTTTCTCAGGAACTTGGTTCTGTCTAAAGGCTCAGTTGCTCTGTCCAGTGGCTTCCTGCAGCTTCTTCCTCCCACCCCAACATATATCCACACCTACACACACACTCCAACACAGATCCACAATGAGTTGAGGAGAGTGGAGGAATGGGGCCACCATGCTAGATGAAGCTAGGCAACCTCAGAGAGGGCAGTAGTATTCTGGCCAAGAGGAGCCCCTTGGGGAGACAGCAGCCAGAAGGCTGAGTCAAGGCCTGCTACCCACCCCATGCACCCATTCCAATAGGGAAGAATATATTCTCAGAGCTCAGTCCTCAGGAGAATCAGCACAGACTCCATTCACTCATGTGGTCAATGTTCTGACCCATCAGAAAGCATCACCTGCTCCTGGCCAGGCCCTAATGGGGTTGACTCATCAATCTAGTTTAAGGAAGGCTACCAGCAGGGTGAGAGGAAGACAGATGTGTGGTCATTTTTATCTCCACAGACACTAGTTGGGATCACCATGGGAGTCTCCCATGGAGGTCAGTCTCAGCCATAGATCTCTCTACCATCTACATCTCCAGATCAGGAGATCCACCTCCTGTTTCCTTTGTTCTCTGGTTTCTCTGCATCCCTCTTCCCCTCCCCCTGTCTTCCTCATACAGTCTACATTCTCTCCTTGCTAATTGGAAATAGCTTATTTACAGTGCACCATGGTGAACCCAGAGACCTCCTCCTTAATCTGCTACATAAAACTCAAGTGACTTGAGTTTTTTATGTGTGTGGGGAGCAAGGAGTGGGGAAGAGGGGGTTAGGTACAATAGGGGACTCAGGTATGGATGTTAGCAATACATAGAGCCCTGGAAATCTTCTAGCCCCAAGTGGGAGTGCTGCACACCTGAGCATGGCAGGTGCTCCTGAGCAGAATGAAGACCATGGCCCTGGTTGGTCATCATGAGACATGGATATTATTTCACTGAGAGGATAAAAGTTTGCTCCTTTGGGTTGGGCTTTAAACAGGGCAAAACTTCAGGATGACATTAGAGGTATTGAATAAAATGTCCCGAGATTCTGTAAGCCAGACTCCTGTCTGGCTTCTCCAACATTGCTCTCAGAGTCCATGGCTATAAAGGGCAGAATGGAAGAGGGACAGATGGGTGAGCCATCCCTGTGCCTTACCCTTGCAGGTGGCCCAAGGCCTCAGCAGCAGCTGCAGCTGAAAGAAACAAGCATTTGACAAGTAGGTACTGAGTGCCTCCTTTGCGCTCACTCCAGAGAGACACAATGTGCCAGGTTTGTGCTCTATCCTCACAGATCTCATCATCTTCCTGGAGGAAGAGATGTATGAATAGAGAAACAGATATAGCAAGAGCTTTCCGTGGAAGTGCTGGAGATGATGTCCTAGAGGATAAGCCATTTGGGCTTGGCTTTGAAAGATGAGAAGAAATTTTCCAGCAAAGGAGTAGGCTTCTAGGTAAAAAGATAGAATAAGCATATCACCTGTTTCCACTCTCTCCCCAGTACAAGTATACTCAAGAGATTTTTTTTAATTAAAAGATAGAAAACCACAGGGAAAGGAAGAACAGATGAGGCAACAGTTGGAAAGTTGGAAAGCGAACGGACAAGTGGAAACACTCTCCAGACCCAGGATAGCTGAAACATAGGGTAGCAGTGGAGGAACTGAGAACTACCCTTTGAACACTGGACAGTCCCCCAAAGGGCATCATTGCTGGCAACCACTTGAGGGAAAGAGAAGGAGGAGATGTTATCATTTGTGTGAAAAACCATCAAATCTGTGGATCCCTTCACCCCCTCCACATCACTAGGCAACTATTCCTTCCCACCCTGACCCCACAGCCAAAGGTGAGGATGATTATCTGGAAAGGCAAAACTTTACCCTGAGTATAAGCCAGCAGAGATGAGGGCATGACTACTCTATGGGAAACAGAAAAAAAAAATGTAGTAACTGTGTGCATAAAATAAATGCTCTCTGATGAGAGCCCCCCCAACCTATAATCTGTATAACTCCTGGAAAAATCTATACCGTCCAGGCAAGATATGGGAAAAGTATTCCCTAGGGACTCTAGCTTGTCCAAAATGAAGGAATTAAAGAAACTTAGTCCCAACAGTGGCTGCAAGATCACCCTACAACGAAGCCCCAAGTTTTCGGGCCCCTCCTGCTGGCTCAGAACTGACAATGAGCTTTTTGGTCTTCACTCTTAACCATTATCTGACAGCCAAAGATCCCTAGGTGTCTGAAGGAAGCCTATACATAGAAGATTAAGGATCAAAACAATTATTTAAAACAATTTTAAAAAGCAAATTGGAAGAAACTCAAACTTTGCAGGGAGAAGGAAACTTCTAGAAAACTATCATTACTAGTCTCAGATAAGAGAAGATATTACATTCATGAAAAGAACAGGGTGCCACAGGAAAAATAAATTAAGGAGCTCTTAGAAATTAAAAACCCAGGGATCCCTGGGTGGTGCAGCAGTTTGCCGCCTGCCTTTGGCCCAGGGTGCGATCCTGGAGACCCAGGATCGAGTCCCACGTCGGGCTCCCGGTGCATGGAGCCTGCTTCTCCCTCTGCCTGTGTCTCTGCCTCTCTCTCTCTCTCTCTGTGTGACTATCATAAATAAATAAAAATTAAAAAAAAAAGAAATTAAAAACCCAGTGGAAGAGAGGAAAGATAACACTGAGGAAATCTCCCAGAAAGTAGAGTGAAAAGACAGACAGAAGGGGAAGAAAGGAAAATAAGACGATGAGTCCAGGGGAGCAGACATCAACATAACTAGGGTTCCAGAAAGAGCAGAGTAAATAGGAGGAGCAAACCAACATCAAAATAATCTCAAATTTCCCAGAACTAGAGGCCATCAGTTACCAGACTGAAAGAGTCCAAGCACGCCCCAGGATGAAAAGACACCCATATCAAGATACATCATTATGAAACATCAGAACATTCTTATAAGCTTCCAGAGAGAATGAGGAGTCAAACCATCTTCCTGCTCTGAACACTAACATTGGGAGCAAGAAGGCAATGAGCAATATCTTCAAAATTCTCAAGGATAATTGTTTTTGACTTAGAATTCTATACTCAAACACTCCATCAAAAGTAAAATAGAAAGAAAACCAAACCAAATCAAATCAAAACAAAACAAAAACATTTTCAGACATAAGTTGTCTAACATTTGCTTCCCATGTACTCTGCCTAGGAAGCTACCAAAACAAGAATGTAAATCAAGAAAAAGAAATATGTGGAATATAGAAACCAAGAAATCCAACACAGGTAAAGGGAATGTATAGGATGATGGTAAAGGGAGATCCCAAAAACTCCAACCGTGCATCAGATGCATAGAAAAACTAAATCCCACTGGAGCTGAAAGGCTCAAAGGAGAGACAGATGGAGAGCTTGTCATCACAGTGCTTCTTATTGTCACACCATCTCTGGTAGAATGTCTTTTTGACATGATGACACTACTGAAGAATGTAGTTCAGTAAATCCAGAGAATAAACCAAGAAAAAGGACCACATGAGATCCAGGAAAGTGAATTAAACCCAAGAGAAAGGCAAAGGGAAACCCCAGGAATTGGGCCTAAAAGACCACCAGTTCAGACAGAAGAACAGAGATCTCCAAGAGACATGTCTCCAAGGAAAGCAGTTGACAGGAACACTGCTGGCAGTGACCTTGTAGAAAACTGTATTAAGAGGCTATTGGATGGGGATAAGAAAATTTAGAAGATGTGGTTTATGTATACAATGGAATATTGCTCAGCCATTAGAAATGACAAATACCCACCATTTGCTTCAACGTGGATGGAACTGGAGGGTATTATGCTGAGTGAAATAAGTCAATCGGAGAAGGACAAAGATTATATGGTCTCATTCATTTGGGGAATATAAATAATAGTGAAAGGGAATAGAAGGGAAGGGAGAAGAAAGGGGTAGGAAATATCAGAAAGGGAGACAGAACATGAAGACTCCTAACTCTGGGAAATGAACTAGGGGTGGTGGAAGGGGAGGAGGGCAGGGGGTGGGGGTGAATGGGTGACGGGCACTGAGGGGGGCACTTGACAGGATGAGCACTGGGTATTATTCTGTATAATGGCAAATTGAACACCAATAAAAAATAAATTTATTATTAAAAAAAAGAAAATCTAGCAATGGATAGCAAAAAAAATCAATCAAATGAAAAATCAGTACTAATTTGAGTAAAAACAGAAGAAAGAAATAGAATCACAGTATACTACAATCTTCAATTCTGAATAATATTGCATAGAAATAGGTAAACAGTAAATATGGATTTAAACAAAAATTATGATATAACCATATTGAGAAGATAAGTGAGGAGAAACAGAGAAAATGAAGATAAAGACAGCTAATTCCTTATCGACCGTAACAGGAGGACCAGCTAGCATGAAAACCCGAAGTCTTAAAAGTTACCAACAGTCACATTATTACTAAGTATTGTGGAAATGTATACACCAGAAGAAATAGCTAAATGGTGAAAACAGTTGCTTCTGGAAAGACAAATTGGTGGGAGGGGTGAACTGCTCTATTTTGATACATGCCTTTTAGTATAGCTTGAAAACTTACATTATATGCATACATTAATTTGATCAAATAAAAATTCATTCCCTTTAAAAAGAAGAATTAAGGACTTTCTATATAGGGAAAACAGTGTACATAAAAGCACAGATTTGTGAAAGAGCTAGGTTTTTCCAGAAAACTGTTAGTGTCATGGTCACAAAGTAGGGGTAAGCAAGAAGCATCAGATGCTATAGAGAGCAGAAGTAGTATCTCCTCCTCACCAGTGTTGTGGACTTTGGCAAGTCACCTAACCTATTTTGGTTTCCTTCTCCGTAAAATTTGACTAATAATAGCACTTACTTCACAAGGTTTTATAAGAATCCAATGACAATGGAAACAGATGAATGTTGCAAAATGTGTTATGCTGCACAAAGGTAAGAGATACAGGCACATGTCTGTGTCCCCTGGAACAGACAGGATTCTCAGCCTGGAGCTCAGAGGGTTCTGGTAAGGGTGAGAACTGTCCAGGGGAACCCAGTTCCTGAAAAGCTATTTAGATGGCTTAGCAGACAGGTCCTCAAGAATCAGGATGTGTCAAAGCTAGAAACCACCAATGCCCTTGATTTACTGGGAAAATAAGGGGTTCTTGGAAAGAGGCTTGACCTAGGCCCCTTGGTCTAGTGGCTGCATGGCTGGGTGGCAGTCTGGCAGGGCCACAAGCAGGTCAGACTGGTGCAACAGGAGGTCTAGAGGAGAGGCAATGTTCAGGGCACCTTTCCAGTATTCTCACTGCACCATCCTCCCCTTCCAAGGACTATCACTCTGCTTCCTATTCTGCTAAACTCCTCCATGGACCTCAGGGAAATGCAAATAATAATAGCCTTACTTCTAACACTTATATGGTGCTAACTGTATGCCGGGCACTATTCCAAATGTTTTGCAAGTTTGATGCATTTGGTCTCACAATAATCCTAAGGGGTTCATACTATTATTATCCCCACTTTACAGATGAGGCGCTGCGAGGTCATGCAAGGTTATACAACCTCTTCTGTATCACATAACTGGAAACGGGATGAATCAGCACTCCAGCCAGGCAGTCTGTCTCCAGAATCTACAGTCGGAATCACTATACATCACTGTCTCTCAGGCTTGACACTCAGAAGCCTCAAACCACTCAGCTCTAAAATGGGGATATTTAAATAAATAAATAAAGTAAGTAAGTAAGTAAATAAATAAATAAATAAAATGGGGATATTTAGGGAGATGGTTTCAAAAACCTCTTTCAAACAAAACAAAACAAAACAAAAAAAACCTCTTTCAACTGAAGAGCCTCTTTCCTTGCAACTAAGATTCATTAGTCATATATGTATGCCTGAGGGTAAAGAACCTTTGGTGAAGATAGGTTTTGAAGAAGAGTAGGGTGTGTATGTGGCTTCAGAATGGGAGGCGAAGGGGACTTCAACCTACACAGGGAGATTAAACTGGAGAGAAAGCAAAGGAAACAAGGGTGAACTTGCACAGTTTTGTGCATAGAGCTGACCCCTTCCATGCCTGTCCCCACAGTCCCCTGGACCCTCCCATGTGCCGTGACCCTGGTGTGGATCATACAGAGGGCTTCATTACCTGTGACGATGCAGGTGAACCTGGCGTCGCTGTCCTCGGACACAGCCCGGGACTTGAGCGTGGTCTCAAATAGCGGCTGGGTCTCCTCTGTTAGCTGAGCAATGATGGAGCAGAAGGTGCTCCTAGGAGAGGCAAAGAACTATTCAGAGAAGCCTTCCTCCCGCCAAGATATGTGGTACTGCCCAGTTTGAACTGGTGTTGTCCAAAGCAACTTAAATCTTACCGTATCCATCCATCATCCTGTGGCCATGGCTCCAGTACCTGAGCAAGTCTTTCTTCAAGGGAGCCAGGTCTCTTGGCCAGGTTGGGGGCAGGGATGGTACCAAAGGGCTGAATGGAATCCTGACCCAGACCCATTATAATAGGAAGGCTTCTGACCATGGGCCGGGCTCCTAAGCATGCCAAACCACCAGCCCTGGTGTCCCCTTCCCATCCTTATTGGAGTGCCTTGCTCTACCCTCTACATTATCTCCAGGAAAGCTCGTGCATGGGAGTGACATACATATGGATAGGTCCAGCCTCAGAGATAGAGACCCCAGCACAGCAGAGCTTCCATTCATGCCAAAGAGGGGAAAGCCAATCAACCCTCAAGGGTACACAGTTCAGGGGCCTCTCTTAAAGTCTGGGCTCACAACAAAAGCCTCTGAATTTATGAGCACAGACCATAGTAGACAAAGAATAAGCCAGCCAATGCCAGGGGTCTAGACCCAAAGGTAGACTCTAATTCATAGGGGTATCAGAAAAGAGAGTCTACTCTTGGATCATCCCTGGATACCACATGCTCAAATGAATACATGGCTGCCAGCTCCAAGACCAACCAGCAGGACTGCCAAACCATAAACAGATCCATCCCTGCAAAAGCCAGGACTTTTAGCTCCATTGTGACAGTCTGCCTCCCAGAATTCAAGGGCATTTGCAGGTTCGCTGAGTCCAGCACAGACTCACCGACACTGCTTAGCATGTACAGTCCTCTCCTTCCTGGGCACAGGAAGCAAACCACCATGCCAAACCCTTTCATGGGCCAGCAGAGACACAATGCTTCCCTAGGCGTGAAGCGTAACCACACAGCCAGGTTGTGTGGTGCATAAGCCGTGCCCAGCCCTCCTCCCCCTCTGCACTCACACACCCCATTGTGAGAAGCAGTGAGCACTGTGAGGGGAGGAGTGAAGAGAGAAGCAGGAGCGTCTGCCTTTCTCTGTGCCTCGGAGTAGGGGCCATCACCCAGGCAATGCAAGTCTGCTTGTAACCTCTCCGCCAGGGTCAGGGGAGAATCTGTGGGAGCATAGCAACAAGGAACTACAACCCTGTGTTTTGTGGGGAGAGCTTCCACACCCAACTCATCATTGCTGTGGATATCATTCTGGACTTGAGTTTGAGAAGAAATGTTCTATCCCAGGAAGGGCATCTGGAATCAGGTAAGACTTTTGGACCAACAGGGGTCCAGCCATAGTGTTTCCACAGGAATGCAGATGCCTGGGCCTTTGGGGCATTGACAGGAGCCCTCTCCAGCAAAGACTACCCAGAAAGGGGCCCTTAACCTCTCACATACTGAATGCTTGAACTGGGTCTGCACTTAGGCTTCCAGAACATTCCCTGTGATACACTCATCTAGAACTCCTCTCTCCTACATGACTTTTTTTTAACCTGCTCAGAAATAGAAGGTTCTTCATTCCCTGACACTCAGGAATGCATCTGAAAATGTTTCTTGTTGTTCTCACACTAACAGCAAATTTCTGACTCTGGGGCATACGAAATCACAACCAAGAGTTTCCAGAGGAGACTGCTGTGCCAAAAGGAATTGGACTTCCAAGATTTTGCAGCTAATTCAAAACATTCCTAATTCTGTCCTCCCTCCATAACTTGAATCCTATCTTACTCATGAACATGAGCCTGGATCCAATATTCGGCTCAGGCTCGTAAGGATGAAGCTGCTTGGACAAATCTAAGGAAATAGGCTACTGGAAATGCACTACCGTGAGAAAGCAGGAAAATTCTATTTCGAGGAAATTTTTAGACAGTGCTCCTACTAGATATTCAGCAAAAGGAAGTTATTTTATATCATTACCGATTTTGAATCGGAAAGAACACTCATCTTCTCGAACTTCTCACACTAGGTTCTAAGCTGTATTATAGAAAATGTTTATATTGGAAAATCATACATAAACTGTTAAAAGGCATGGCTGGCTAAAAGCCCTGTGTGAAGTTGGTCTGGGGTGCATTAGGGGAGACAGGAAGAGTCACTGCATATGCTGTCACAGTCTGCTGAATGTCACCTACTTCCTGTCCCCATCCTCCAGACCACTGGGAGGGACTCTAAGTGTGCTGCTTCCAGGATCCTGGAAAGCCAAAAGTCCACACATCTGGAAACGGTCTGGTCCCACCCTGACACCTCCAAATCTTTCCAACTCTGTGACTTCATAAGGATATCACAGCCTAATTGTGTATTTCTAAAGAACACCAGAATCCCTGGCTTTCATGGTGTTCAAAGGAACCTAACTCTTCCCTTAGATTTGGTTCTTTACCTTGCTTTAAATAAACTTCCAAGATCCTGTCTCTTTTAGCACTTACTACTCCTCTTTGAGTTGACTGTGATGCCCTCTCTCCTACCCCTCCAGACCATGAACTAGCCCCGAACAAGGCTCCTCAGTGCTCTCCTCTATTAAAGGAAATGTACTCGGTAGGTCCTAGTCATGTCTGTAGACATTATGAGCTATTCAGGGACTGCTTGGCTACTCAGGAATCTTTCTGTGTGTAAAGAAACTGTAGGCAACTCTCCCCAAGTCTACCGGAGTCTGGGATGAGGCCCAGTGGTGGGAGATAGCCAGGAAATGTTCCCACTCTGATTATAAAAGTCAGCTCAGCCAGTGGTAAAAAGCTGTCCCCAGTTCAGGAGGCAAGAGAACAGGCATTCCACTGGCAAAGCCCAGCTATGGGCCCGCTCAGGTCCTGCCCTCACTCGGAAACCCATTCAGAGAACAAGCTAATGCAGGAACACACTAATATGGTATTCCCTGATCTCAAAGACTTCACAGTCCTGCAGGGGTGGAGAGCCAAAAGAGAGAGGAATCAGAGAAAAGGGTGGTAGAAGAATGAAAGGGATTGGGGGGAAAGAAATGTAAGGCAGGAACCATGGTCAGGAGACAGATGCCACGGTGACCTAGGACTGGGAAGGGGGTCATGTGACCGGTGCCTCTCCTGGGGGCACAGAGACACAGTAGTAACAGGCACCTTGGGAAGCCTTGCCTATTTCTGGGTCCCTGGAAGTCTTTCAGTGGTCCATGCAGTCATCACCTCTGGCCCCCGTGAGCCCCGTGCCCTCACACTTCCCCCTGCCCGCCCTCCAGCCCTGCCCTCCCCACCCCACCCCATGCAGCCCGGTTAGTGCACAAGCTGTCACCCGGAGGCCCTTTTAGGCCCAGACCCAAGAAAAAAAAAAAAAAGAAAGCAGTCAGAGAAATGTAATGCAATGTGCGTTTACCTTCCAGAGCTGGGGTGAGAGAACCGGTTGCTTGATAAGCTAAGCGAAAACAGCAAATGGAATCATTAGGCCAAAAAAGCAAGGAAAGGAGGCGAAACCAACAACATTCTGCAGAGTATTAATTGGCCACCATCTGGGGCCCAGAGGCCTTTCTATTAAAAGGGACCAGCTGTCTTAGTTGGCTTGCTCCAGTTAGCAAGTGGTCTCACCACCAGACACCACTGTATCTGAAACGGAGAGCTCGTTAAAGGCAGGAGAGTCCAGGGGAATGGTTAGGCAGGAAGGAGGCCCCTCAGGGTTGCGCTTTGAGAAAAATGTGTTCCAGGCACTTGGGTCACTGGCCCCCTGAGAGGGGCTCAGGGCTGACTGGCACACTTCCCCACCCAGCAGCACACCAGCCTGGAGGCAGCTCCTGCTTCAACCCTCGGCCTTTTGGGGGAGAAGAGCCCCCATTCCTAGAAACCTAACAGGCTGGGAAGGAGACAGGTGGCTTGAAGAATGCCCATTAATAGGTTAAAAGTACGGTTAAAGGGGCCACACAAGGCAAACCAGCTGGAAGAGAGAAGAAGGGAAAAACAAAGCAGTTAATTCAGCAGGATCCAGGAGGCACCCAGCTCTGTCAGCCCAGCACAAGGCCCATTATGCCTACAGGCCCTGATCACCCCTCCTGCCCGGTGCAGCTAAAAGTAGACACTAGCCAGGGGCTCTGCAGGCCACTGGGGGATGAGGACCCATGCAGGGAGACCACCTGCTTGCCTCTCCCTCCACCTTTGCCAACACAAACACCTCCAGGGGAGTCTAGGGCCACTGTCCCACAGCCTCGAGAGACCTCAGGATTACCCCCTCCATATTGACCCCCTCCAGCTATCCTCACCAGGATAGCTCTCCCTTTGTTCCCAGCGGCCCAGCCTGCTCTGTGGTACTTGTGTCTGCATCTCTAGCCACAAGAAGATGGACAGCCTGTCCATGGACAGTCTGTCCCTTTATAACCAAACCCCCAAACTCATCCTCTACCCCAAAAGCACAGCTACCACTCCAGCGCTCCTGGATCTGTGGCCACCTCCAGCATCCTCCCAAACTCCAAACTGCAAATCTGTCATTTGGGGCTCCTCCCTCTCCTCCAGCTCCCGAGTCCAGTCAGTTAACAGTTCTTGGACCTTCTTTCTCCCTTTCTCTCTACTCCTGCTGTTGTGTCCTGATCTATATGCTCACGACTCCATATCTGATGACCACCTCACCCTCACCCTCTTCTCCTTCACCCCCTATATCACACCACTGAGTCTCAACTCCTTAACTGAGCACTTAAGGTCCTCCCTGATCTGCTCACCCCCACTACCACCAGGGTTCTCAACTTCCCAACACCCATGGTCCACTGTGACTGGACCTGTCCCTAACTGGCACGTATGAGCCCATACGTCCATCCTCCCTGCTTGGAAAGCCCTTCCTCCTTCCTTCTGCTCAACTAACCCCTGTCCACCACGCCTTCAGACCTAGCCCTTTCTGTAGCCTCCATACTCCCCACACAGTGCTCAGCAGACAGCGGGCATTCAACAGCTGTTTTATGGAAGGGACGGACAGAGAGAGAAAGAAGGAAGACAGAGGGGAACACAAGTGCATCTTTCAAACAGGAAGGGTGCTGCCCCCCAGAGGGAGCTGCTGCTCCAGAGAAGATGGGAAGAGCAAGGATGCAGCTGCCTTTGCTCAGAGCTTTAAAAATCCTCTGGAGGCCGCGTGGGCAGAACCTCCCATGGTTCCAAGACACTGGCCAACTCCATCCTTTCCTGACCATGAACTTCCTTTGCCTTTTTCCTCGTAATTGAGAGATTTCTCCTCTGTTGGGTCTGGATTTCTTCCCTGGGAAGGAGAGGGGAGAGAATCAGCTCTCTAATTCCAAGAGGAACATGACAGGTGCCACCTGCAAGTAGACAGGGACTGAACCGGGACAGTGACCCCTCCCTGGCACTCTGTAGGGTTGCTCGGGCTGCTCTGTTCCCTGCCCTGCTTCCTCTAGGCCTCACCCATTTGCTGTGAGCCGGGTCCGGAGGAGTCCTGTGCCACCGAGGCACCTTGTCCTCAGAAGGTGGGAGTTCTCTGCCTGTGCCCTGCTGACCAGGCCAGAGCGAGGCTTAGGGCCTCACCTTGGCAGGAGCCCCTCCCTTTACTGACAGTGAGGGGGTCAGAATCTAGGGGCATCAAATATTGGTGCAGAAAAGCCTAAAAGGGTTCTTAATGCCATTGTCATTTTATAGAATGCAATAGGGCATAGGAAGGAAAGGTATCTAAACAAGAAAAGTGAGCCTGGAGGTAGCCAGGTCTGGTTGTAGAAGCCAGGGCCTCCCATTCTTCCTGGATTTTATATATTCTGGGACAAAAAGGGCCCTTGGAAAGTAGCCTGATGCCTCAGTTTCTCTGAAAGCCTGAGACAACCTGCCTGACCCAAGCAGAACAGAAGAGGTATTCCCAATCTGTCTGTGGTAAACATCATAGGTTCTGGGGCTCCTCTGAGCCCATGTGGGCCAAGGTTTCCAAGAAATGAGGGGGCAGGGACATCTGGAACTTCTGAGTGTCCCTCAGAACGTAGTGAGTCCTAATTCCATCCACCTGACTGTAGTTCCTTAACCCACTCTAGTACCCATGCCCCACCTTCTGATGGGGATGAGGTCCTAGAGGGTGGCCATCCTAGGAGTCTTGACCTATAGGTTTGCTGGGACTATCTTTATGCCCAGGGGGCACCGGAAACATCCTTGAGCTGGCTACAGACTGGAAGCCACCTGAGGGTCATGGGGTTAAGTGAGGGAGCCAGGTTCTAGACCTGAGCCAAGGCTTCTGGTGGCCAGCCCCCAGCCCCACTGTCCATCAGCTCCCAGGGGCAGCCCATCCTCACAGGGCCCATGAGGATGATGCCTTGTGAGCTCCATGCAGAGCGGGAGATCCAGAAAATGTTGGAGCTAAGCCTCTCAGTCAGGACTCTTGGACCGTCAGGGTTCATATGGGCTGGTGCCAAGGACATCTGGCAAAGTCCTCAAGGGACCCTCTTTCTCCTTCATTTCTTGGGCCCTCTTCCCATCCCCACAGGCAGCCAGGCCGTTGTGGGGAACAGAAGACTATATGGTTGTCTGCTCTAACACCAGTGTCAGGCCTTGCTAGGGGACTGGGAACTGTCACCCACTCCACTCCCCAATGCAGTCCATTCACATTTGCATTCTCCCCTCTTCTCCAGAGGTGAGGCAAATCTGTCCCTCCTTGTCCCTGATGACCTGCAGGTGGTCTACAGCCAGATGGCAGGGGTAAAACAGAGCCCTTGCTCCCCCTGCCCCAGCCCTGCCTTCTCCAAATGCTTGATAGAAAGAATGTCCTTTGAAGAGCATTCTCATTTAGGTCCAAGGGAACTTGGACTGGCCACTTCTATGCCACCTGCAGTTCTCTGGCTGGCACACTGCTCTGTGCTCATCAGGTAGGCAATAAAAATTTATCTACCATACACCTGCTCAGCCAGGTAGCTGTCCACCTTCCAGCTTTTTCTCTACCAGTCCAGATCCACTACCTTGCCCATTCTGCCTGGTTTTCAAGCCACTCCTGCTTCCCTCCCTCCATCGCTGCATCTCTTCTGTTTGTTCTGCTGGTATTGACAAAGGCCAGATGCAGAAGGCAAGACCCAGGGAAGTCACTGTGACAAGTGTGAGACAAGTGTGAGGCTCCTACCAGACAGTCAGCTCCATCACAGGCTGGAATAAATGCCCAACGTTCATTCCAGTTTTTCCATAGAGCCAATGGTTCGGGGGAAGGGGCACTCTTCCCTGGCAGCCAGGGGCCCTGTCCAGTCTGACTCAGTCACTAACACCAGCCCTCAGCCCTGCCCCAGACATGTGACACCATTTGACGAGTTTTATGCAGAAACCGGTTCCGGTTACATTTGAACTTTCCCAACTCCAAGGTCAACAGAACTCAGCCAATTCACGAGGAAGTGCCTGGGACTTTTCCTGAATGTCCTTGATGCCTGTTTTTGTGCCGTTTTAGGAATGGAGAACAAGAGGTCCCCACACGGCTTCTCAGATGAGTGGCTGTTTTCCGTAGAACCTACAATAAGCCAAGTCCTGGGCCTGTGACACCACCGCTGTCCCCATAGCCAACCATCACAATTCCCTTTGGAAAACAGGCTCCAGAGTTGGAGGGAGACGGAGCTGCCAGGGGCGAGCAGGAAATGTGTGTCTCCGTGGCAGCGCACATGTCCCTGGGTGTCTTGAGTGCCTCTGAGTGCCTGTATGCGTCTCTACTATCTGTGTGTCTTTCCCATCTGCGGGTAATCCAGCTCCTCCAACAAAGCAACCACACCTCTAATTCTTGGCAAAGAGTAAAGGGCTCCGCAATAGGACCCCTCCCGTGGCATCCCATTCCCCCAGACTGGGCAGGGCAACTGGCTCCCTCAGAACCGCAAGCTCTGATTCTCCAGAGAGGGCCAACCAGCACCTCAGCCCTCCCCTCACCTCCAGCCCCTACCGAGATCCTGGGGCCCACCACCGCCCTGGGCCCGAGAAGGAACCTTGTTTCACAGAAATAGGGCCTTATCTCTTTCTGGTGACGCCCCCCACCACGGCCCTGAGCTAAGGAGCCCCCACTCCGGGTGGTCGCCCAGCGTCCGCCCCCCACTCCCACTAAGCACCTACCCCGCCCTCCCAGCCCGGGAGGAATTTCAGCCGCTCTGGCTTTCCTTATCGCTCCCTGTGGAATCCGAGGCCAGGGAGTAGCTGGGTGCGGGGTGAGGGTGCTGAGGGGACGAGGGCCCGGAGGCGAGGCGGGGGAGATACGGAAGGCCCGCGGGCCCCTGTAGAGTCACCCCCGGGGCTGGGGGGCCCTTCCCGTCCCTTGGGCCCCGCGGGCCCCGAGGGGTCAGGAGGAGCGTGGAGGGGCCGGAGGGCCACCGCGCTCGCCCGGCCTCGGGCCTCGGGCCTCGGGCCTCGGGCCTCGGGCCCCGGCCTGGGGAAGAGGGCGCCAGGGTGCCCTCGAGGCCTCCGCCCGCCGCCCTGCCGGGCCCCAGGGCGCGCCGCTCACCTGGTCTCGGGCCTCACGCTGAGCAGGTAGCTGCGGCTGGCCGGGCTGGGGATCCACACGGGCCCGTCGTCCTCGCCGTCGCCCCCCGCCCCCGCCCGCCCGCCCGCACCCCAGCCGCGCCCCGGGGCCCTGCGCGACCCCATCCCGCCGCCGCCGCGCGCCCTCGCCAGGCCCCTGCCCCGCCGCTGCTCCCGCCCGCGCCTGACGCGCGCCCCTATTTATAGCCCCGAGGCCCGGCGCCGTCACCTGCTGCTGTCCCTCCCCCGGCCCCCGGCCCCCGGCCCCAGGCCCGGCCGACCGGCGCGGCCGACCAGGCGCCGGGGGCGCCGAGCCTCCCCCGAGGGGCCGACCCCGCCCGGAGCCCCGGGGCGTCGGGGCCCTGCCCGGGAGGCCCCCGCCGCACCCCGCTCCCAGGCCGGGCCACCCCCAACCCCCACCCCCAACCCCGCTTCCTGCCAGCCTGCCTTCCCCGCTCCCGCCCGCCCGTTTCGCAACGGTGGAGCGCGGCCGGCCGGTGGCCCTGGCTCAGCGCAAAGAGCAGGGGCCCCCGGAGCTGGTGGGGCGGCCCGGCCGGGCCAGGGGACATCCAGGGGCTCGGAGCCCGGGCTCCGCCAGAGACCGGCCCCCCTTCCCGGCAGCAGCCCCATCCCCGGCTGACCCTGGCCTTGCACTGCAGCTGGTCCGCCACTGAGACAAACCCACGGTCTCCGTGGAGCTCCTTTGGACGTGTCTCGTGTTCTCTTCCATTATCTAGCATAGATTAAGGGCTCAGAAAACACTTGTAGAATATCTGGGCCTCTTACTCCACCCAGCCTGTTTCTCAGCACCTGAGAAGGAAATGGTGGAGTCCCAGTGCCCAGAAAACAATTCAACCATGCAACAATTTCTATGAGTGAGATTGTAAGCACTGCCTAAACCTGGTTCTAAATGTTGGGAGTGACCAATACTTATCCATTCTTTTTTTCCCCCCTATATCCTTGAAAGCATCTGAGAGTGCCATGAGGTGGATGGCTACAATCATTAGGAAGTTAGAGCAAAGGAGCACCTTGCCTCTGTCCAAGATGCTGCACTCGTGTACCTTTCCACTCCATTTGGAAATGGCTCTAACCCCTCATGATCACCGTGTGGTCCCCATGGCAACTGTCTCATTCCTACATGACCCCATCGCTGGCCTCAGTTGTTCATGGTACCCGTCTCCCTGACCACAGAGGTAAGCATCATGCCCAAGCTATGGCAATGGGAGTCCTTTACCAAAAATGCTTTTTAACTGGAATTAGGAGAGAAAAGCAGTCTCTCTTGTGCTGGAAAGCAATGAGCTGTGAGGTCTCTGCTTTCAGCAGGTGTGTTTCCTGCCTGGTGGAGGAAGCCAGTCTGCAGTGAGGAAGAAGGAAGCTGACACAGACAGAAGCAAAAGCAAGGCGCTCAGAGTCCTGATAGCTTCCAGGTACATCGCTGTAGGTGTTCCTGAAATCCAGCTTTATCCATGACTTTCTTGCAAGTTGGCAGTTCAATCATTTTGTTGAATCTGTGTACCAAAAAAGTTCTCCCTTTGCTCAACCTGTTTTTTTGTTTTGTTTTGTTTTTAAAAAGATTTATTTATTTATGATAGAGAGAGAGAGAGGCAGAGACACAGGAAGGAAGGAGAAGCAGGCTTCATGCCAGGAGCCCGACGTGGGACTCGATCCCAGGACTCCAGGATCATGCCCTGGGCCAAAGGCAGGTGCCAAACTGCTGAGCCACCCAGGGATCCCCTCAACCTGTTTTGAATTAGGCTTCCATTGGTAAAATGTGAGTCTTGACCAGTACTAAGGAAGCTTCTCCCACTGAGCCCAAATCCATCTCCTGACCACATGCCCCCATGTATTTTGTCACTGGCTCTCTGGAGGTACATGTACTAAAATCTCTTCAGTCATCTACAGGACAGTCCTCCAAGTATTTGAAGGCTTGCTTGAAGTTTTGGTTCATTTGTTTAAGTCATATGAACACCCATGGATCATGCTAGGGCAATGTGCTGCAGGCAGGAGTCACGGGATCTGTGCTTTCAAGAAACTTTTATCCAATAGGAGAGACTGGGATATAAGCAAAATACAATGAAGGTGAAATGCACAATTATAAAACTGAGAAGGGGAGCACAAAAATGTAGAGAAAAGAGTGGGTGGCCTGGGGTTTTGGTTAGGTTGGTTTACAGAGCAGTAAACTTGACAAGGATTTTAAAAAATTGCATGGGTGCTCATCAAGTAGACTGGTGGATTAGGAAGGACAGGATAGATAGAATATTCCAGATGGAGGGAATAGTGTGGGCAGAGATGCAGAGATACAGAATAACATGGTGGGCGTGTTGTTCAAGTGTAAAGATGGGGAAATAGACAATTAGGACCATATCCAGAAGGTTTTGTCTGGTACACGGGGAACCTAGACTTCCCTTTAAGGCCATCTCTCATATAACCACAGATACGGTAACGTTCATCATCCTAGTGACCCTCTAATTTATCAATTTCTTTTTGAAAATGTGACTCACACAGAGGCTGCCCCATAGCCGCCTGCAAACGAATTTGCACCTCTCTGGGTTTGGGCCCCGATTGCTAGCAACAGCTTTTTTACAGCCAGATTATTTCATAGGACTTGATCCTGTGTATGTTCAGCATGAACCACTGTTCACCTGTCTTTCCCACTCCTGCTTGGAAAGTCTTTTTTATCCTCAGAGCAAACTTTGTACCTTTTTTTTTTTTTTTTTAAACTTAAAGCTCCTCTTCTTGGAGCACCTGGGTAGCTCAGTGGTTGAGCATCTGCCTTTGGCTCAAGTCGTGATCCCAGGGTCCTGGGATCAAGTCCTGAATCAGGCTCCCCATGGGGAGCCTGTTTCTCCCTCTCCCTATGTCTCTGCCTCTCTCCCTGTGTCTCTCATGAATAAATAAATAAAATCTTTAAAAAAAAAAAAGGCTTCTTTTCTTAATCTCGCACTCCCTTTTCTTCATAAACATTTATGAGTTCTGCTCCTGTCACCTACTGTGTGGTCTGTCCCTCCAGCAACTTCATAAGCAGACTGGCAAGCATAGAGACAGAGTGGAGAATGAAATGCCAAAGTGCTCAGGGAGGAAAAGGCCAGAAAGGCAGCCTCTTTCCTCTCTCAGCTTATAGTCTAGCAGGAGAAAGAGGACATGGTGAGTGGTGTCCCCTTAGCTGGGAGACCAGAGACTCAAGTTCTAATTCTCCTTTCCCACTGAGTGTGCACTTGGGCAAATGGCTCCCCAAGTGTTAGCTTTCTCCTTTGGAAATACAAGGGAGGCATTCCCTTTAGGATCCTGTAGGTCATGGCT
Organism: Canis lupus familiaris; assembly: GCF_011100685.1. Taxonomy (NCBI): domain Eukaryota; kingdom Metazoa; phylum Chordata; class Mammalia; order Carnivora; family Canidae; genus Canis; species Canis lupus. Next base: position 54,553,687 of record NC_049224.1, on the reverse strand, counting down.
GTTCATTCAGCAAATGTTTATTAAGGAATTGCTAACGACTGCACGTCAGGCATTTTGCCAGGTGTTAAGGGTACAGAAGTGAATGTTATTATAGTCTGTACCTTGTAGAACCTCTCCAGCCCAAAAGAAAGATAGAACCTCTGTTAGAAGTTTGTGTGTGGGGATCCCTGGGTGGCGCTGCGGTTTAGTTCCTGCCTTTGGCCCAGGGTGCGATCCTGGAGACCCAGGATCGAATGCCACGTTGGCTCCCGGTGCATGGAGCCTGCTTCTCCCTCTGCCTGTGTCTCTGCCTCTCTCTCTCTCTCTCTCTGTGTGACTATCATAAATAATTTTTAAAAAATAAAAAAAAAGAAGTTTGTGTGTGGTGCTGAAAGAACATGGACAAATTCATGCTGTGGATCTGCATTTGGAAATAATCATAATCCAAGGTTTGCTAGTAGATATGCGTACTGATGAAGCATTGTAGGAATTTGTTAGTGGTGTTAGGATCTTCTCTCCCAGATGTTTCAAATTTCCCGGGGTCCTGGAGTAACTGGGTGCTCGTGGTAGAAAAATCTTGAGTTAACTGTTATTAACATACTTCCCCAGCTCAGCTAGGGAAGCTGGTCCCCATCCTGGAATGGCAGGAGCTCCTGGGACCCTCTGGCCGAACCACCTGAGCCCCTCGAGTCGAGGTCTAGATGAGTTTGAACATGCCTTGTGTTTCCACTCAGTTTCATCTCTTCCCTTTCCATTCTTCTTTGAAGCATATGTTACCCAACATTTACTAGCTGTCAGGACACCATTCCACGTGCCTCACCATCCACCCAGTGAATTTGCTGAGTTCAGGCCACTGCACAGTGAGTGCCACTGGGTACCAGGCTCTGGCCCCCTGCCATCATCCCTGCCTTTCTAAGAATTCAGCCTACACACTGGCAGCAGGTCCACTGATCTCACCCTCTCAAAGACCTTCACCCCCACTTCCCTTTAGCAACCAAACCAAAAGCCCATCACTTGAACCTCGTCTGAAGAATTCTTCTACCTCTAAAGTACCATTTTGTTATCCTTCCACCTACTAAGCCTGCACTCTGCTTTAAGGCAACTCCACAGCCCTAACTTGTCCACTCATGAGTTTCTCCTTCACTTCTTTATCCACCTCACTCCATCCCCATCTGAACACAGGCACAGTGGGGGGCGGGGGGGCAGACAATAACCCCAACTCCAACTATACTTTCCTCAGAGGTCTTGTCTCACTTGACCCTTGACCTTCTACTAAATTTGCCTTGCTCATTCCTGACCTAGAATCTGGCTTCTGGCTCTGGTTTCTAACCTGAGTCTGGTCTCAGGCAGCTTGGCAATCATTTCCCAATCCCCCAAGCTGATCTTTTCTTTTCCCTATAGCAACTACTCCAAACAAGATTGCAACCTCCCCTTTGCCCTCCTCCCTTGCAATCGTCCATGACTCCTTCAAAACACAGAGAAAAGTGAGACCGTATGACAAGAGCTTCGACTTTGAAGGACAGGCTATCTAGCATCTCTGAGTCATACTAACCTCTGCTTCAAAACGTACATTGTTCTTTAGAAGGCTCTCAAACTTCTGCTGTCAACCATCCCTGCCCTCCCCCACACAGCCTCCTTCCTCACCACCTGTGAGGATGACTATTTGCTTTTCCCTGACATATTTACTCCTTCTTTCCCTTCCCTCACTACCTCTGCTTCTCAAAAGAGCTCAAAGGAAATCAGTCACATTACCAAGCAGTAATGAATTACCAGAATTAGGTTATAAAGTGCAAACTTTGACCTTCTGAACAAGACAGAAGCAGCCCAATGACCAGAGCTGAAGCGGAGGTCAGAACCAGACCCACCCGGCAAAAGTGGCCAGATGCCAATCCCTGAGTGGTACAGTGGAGCTCCTAGGGGTCAGAACTGGTTCTCTGGCCCAGAGCAAGGAGAGGTCTGAGTGGAAGAGCATGTGCCCCAGCTGTGTGGAAGGGAGGAAATGAGGGGGTGGGTATTGGCAGGGAGCAGGAACCACTCAGGGTTGGTAGGAAGGGGATTTGGTCATCGTGTAGCACCCCCTCCACCTCTCGATGGGAATAATACTCCTTTAGGCAGCCCATTTCATTTCCAGGAAGACTTTCCTTTTATTGAGGCTAATTCTGTTCTGTCTTCTGAAGCCACACAGAGGAAAAGTCTAGAGTAGAAGTCTTTTTGATAGAATAGCTCTGTAAAGGTATGAAAATACAGATCACAGAACACCTCATTTCTTGATGAATTACCAAGTTCCTGCAATAGGTCCTTGGGTGAGATGGCATGGAAAGCCCTACACCATGCTGGATGCTCCCCCTGGGAACAAATCCACTTTGCCAATGCCCACCTTAAGCTGCTGTGCCGTGAACATCACATTGCACATGTGAGCTCTTCCAGGCACAGTACAACTGTCATCAATGTCATTCTGGTCAATAGACTCAAGATCTTATTTTGCTTCTTGGCATCTGTGTAGACTCAGACTGAGGTAGCCTTTTTCCAGAAGCTATGGTGTAGGAATTGAGTTCAGAGGTCAGTGAGACCTTCCTGATGAAGCAACATCAGCTTCCACTCCACTCTTCAAAGCCCCCCAGGCCTGTGGCCCATCTCAGGACAAGTCATTAGTAGCAGGGTATATTAGTCAAACACGTGTCCACCCCTCCAGTTTCTTCTTTCAGTCTTTCCTTTTGATTCCACTCATTGAACCCTGAGCTCAACAAAGCCCTCGATTTCTGTTGGTCTTGCCCTCCCATGAGGACCTACTACCTTCTGCTGCAAGCTGCCTTTTCTGCTAGTGAATTTGCAGCGCTCTGGAGTGCTTATGCGACCACCCTCCAAGGGTCCCCAGAGCTCCCAGCTCAGGCAGCTGAGCCCCTGACCCTGGAGGGTGGAAACTCCAGGTCCTGCCACTCTGGGATGGGCTGGCCATTCTGGCACTCCAGGGACTGGAGATGTGGCCACATCTGTGCTGGGGTAAGTGAACACCTATTAAAGGATTATTGGCTGTAAGGAGCCACTCCTGATTCTGGTTTGATTGGAAGGGGAATTAGGGACTCAATTGCTCTAACCAGGTGCCCTCCCCAGTGTACCTACTCTGATTCCACATCAGATTGGAGGAGTCAGGAATTTCAGCCACAACTGTAGGCCCCATCCAAAACAAAGCAATTATGAGATGAGAAGATGACTCTGCAGTCAGGGGGCAGAGTTGTCACTCAGGCTCAGGACACAAGCTCCACACCCTCAGAGAGACCTGGGAAAGGCCCCTCTCAGCCCAGACCTCTCCTGGTCTTCTTGTAGGGAGAACCAGTCCTTTTCCTCCCCTTCAGGTCTTTCTCTAAGGACCCTTCTTTATCTCAGCCAGCCCTTCTTCCACAACAGCTACATCTTCTCATTTTTCTTGCAACTTTTACTACCTCTCAGCAACAGTGGCTACAACCAGTCCCAATGACTGCTTACCCAAGGGGCACCACCAACAGATCATTTCCAAGCTTGCTGGCACCCACCATGCTTCCTCCTAATGGACTGCTCCTAGTAAGCCCAGCACCACCACCACCACCACCACCCACTCAAAAAGTCAAGTGCCATCCCAGGCTCTAAACCATCTACCTGTCAAAACTCTCCTGCCTGTCCTCTACAACTTTCTACCCTTTCTTTGCTGTCCCTTCCCCACTCCCCACCTGGTCTGTCACACCTTTTCCCTGTTTGGAAATCACATTCCAGACCAGCCTCCTGTAGAAATGCGAAGCCTCCATCTCAAGCAAAGCAAAGTAGAACCTAGCCTCCCTCTCAGATACAAAAAATATTTGGCCCGGTCTATGCACCGTAGGTTCTAGGGAGAAATTCCAAGCAAATTGGTCCAAGGATTAGAATATCCCAGAGGAAAATAGGAATTGTATACAGTGTGCCCTGGGCTATATCTGAAAAAGGGAGGTGAGAAACAGTGGATTTTCTCAGTTTAATGAATGAACACCCCACCGGAGAATAGCTTAACAGCTCTTCAAACATGAAAGACATGATCAACTATCCCCATCTTCACAGAAAGTAGAGGCAAAAGGTGTGGGCCTAAGTTGTAGAAGTAAAGTCTAGTAGATTTTAGATTATCACTATGTATATAGAAATACCATTCCCACCCATGATGTGAGACGATGCTGCTGGCCTTCTTGAGGGCTCACTAAGATGGGGACTCTTCACAGTTAGAACTGACTTAAATGGCATTATCATATCCTTTTGCCCCACTTTCCATACAGTTACATATATATTGACTTTCTATTCTAGTATTTATTAACTAAAAATTCAACTTCAATTTGCGATAATAAATATAAAAAATAAGAGCAGGGGCACCTGGGTGGCTCAGTCAGTTGAGCATCTGTCTTCAGCTCAACTCATGATCCCAGGGTCCCAGGGTCCTGGGATCAAGCCCCTCGTTAGGCTCCCTGCTCAGCAGGGAGTCTGCTTCTCCCTCTGCCCACTCCCCCAACCCGCTTATGCTCTCTCTCCCTCTCTCTCTGCCTCAAATGAATGGGTATAATCTTTTTAAAATAATAATAAATAAGAGCATTTTAAAAGGCCAGTGCATGACACAATGAACTAGCTCAAGAATTCATCTGGACCCAGGTCCCTATTGAAAAGATGGATCTGAAGATGCTTTTGAATTATCAAGTCAACAGATAGTTCAAACTTGGAAAAGCCTGACAAAAGCCAAAAGAAATACTTATCAAAGAGCCATAACTCCATCTGAAAAAGCATAAATCTGATGCAAATGAAAGTGATACTGCCTTGTGGGGAGGAGGTGGAGAGGGATCGTTTCTATTTCTGCATATGGTTAGACCAAAAGTCAATAAATAAAACAATTAATAGAAGAAGAAATCGATTATAAGAGTGCTTGCCTCTAGGGAGGTCTCTTCTTCTCTTTTGGCATAAACATAAGGAACGAGAAGATAAAATCTAGCCAGGCTCAAGATCCCCAGAAATTTAAGCCAATACCCCTCCCTCATTTGACAGATGGGAGTCCTGAGGCCAAGAAAGATCAAACAACTTAGTTACAGAATCCAGACTGGAACCCAGGGCCTCTGATTTCTAGTCACTGGCTTTCTTCATTCTATCACATTGCCATGGAGTTCACCATAGGGTTAACATTCTGAGGAAATAATTCTGCAGAAGCAAAAAGCTGTATGCCCAGGACTCTTCACTGTACTGATGAAGTGGGAAATTTGAATGTTAAACAGGACATGGGTAAGTAAATTATGTTGCTTTGAAAGTGATTACAGTGATTGAAAATGAGGATTTAGGAGGCTATGTAGAGACATAATGTACAGATATAATGTTAAGTAGAAAAAAGTAGGGTACAAAATCAGAGGCAGGATAGTGCTAGTCACACCTGAGTGAATCTCAGTTCTGCCCCTTATGAGCTCTGTGGCCTCAGGGAAATTACTCAACTATTCTGAATCTCCAGAAGAATAGTAGTATCCATCTCATAGGATTGTTTTGCACCACCATAAGGGAATGAATGTGAGAATCACGTCTTCATATAGAAATGTTGTATTTCTGTTATCATAATCATATATTCAGCTTTGAACTGAACAAGAGTCCATTTGGAAAAGCAGTTGGAAAGGACTGGAAGCTGATAAACAAAAATGAAAACAACCGCAAAAGTAGGATGGGATTATAAATATGCATGTTTTTTATTTTCTCTAATAATGTGATAACCATTTTCCAATAAAAAGAAACACATTTTAAATAGGGACCTCAAAAAAAAAAAAATCCCATTCTTGGGACCTGGCTCTTTTAGTTTGTTCTTTCCTCCAGAGGCACCCTAGGTTCCCAGCACCTAGCTTCCTAAGATTGCTGTGGTATCTGTTGGTGGACAAGGTCAAGAAGGGCCTGGATCCCTTGGAAAAGGCAAGGTGGGGTGGGGTGGAGGGGTGACAGCACAACCCATTCTAGAATCTAGAACACCCTGCTTTGCTCAGACCAGACCCTGAGAGAACTTTGTAGCTACTAGTTGAATCAGATTCTTTCATTCACGTGTGCATACGTGCATGCATTCACTCACTCATTCGAACACTCTTTGGGACCACTGCTGTATGCAAGGAACTGTGCTAGGGGCTTTTAAAGAATTAGACTGACCCACTGGATGAATTTGGAACAATCTCCATTACACAAGTGAAAAAAAGCAAGCTTCAGAACACTGTGCATAGAATGCTACCATTTGTATTAAAAATAGATATATAAATATACATATTTATAAACTTGTAAATGCATAGAATTGCTCAGAAAGGGTACACAAGATCTAGATAACAGTGATTAATTCTGGAGGTGGGCTGGGGAGCTGAAGGCTGACCTCCGATAGGAAGCTTACTTTGCACTGTATATTCTTTTGTATTGTTTGGATGTCTTACCATGTATATGTATTAATTTTTCAAGAAAAACAACAACAAAAATTAAAAAAAAAAAAAAAAAACAAGGAAAAGAAAGTGCACCCAGAGCTGAGTATACAGTGGTGAGCAGGGCAGGCAGGGGGTTCCTCTGTCTCGGGGAAGGCAAAGTGTGTCAAACTTGCTAAGCCACGACCATTAAGTTTTCAAAACCAGACTGTTTACATAAGTTAAGGGAACAGTTCTTTCTACACCAATTATAGTAATTCGGCACATCGTTTTACAGAGATAAAGCAGTTGGAAAATAAATACTAGTCATCTGTCAGGCCTTAGAGTGTATTAAGTTGTAGTTTCTACAAGGATGGGGAGCTTATCTGTTTAACTTGATCAGTAGAGAGAGTATTCACTCCAGCTAACATGTACATAAGCGCTTGTTACAGCATTTGCTGATGATAACAAATGATATGCTAGCACACTCATTAAAAACATTTTTAAAAAGAAAAGATCAGAAGATATTGGACCCTGAGGGAACCATACTTTCTGGGATGGCCCCGCCCAAAATGATGGTCTTCAAAGGCAAGAAAAACCCCAATGTAAATGAAAGGTCATGGAAACACTGCCTGTGCTTCAGAACGTCACACACAGAGGTTTTGCACAAGGTTCTCCTTGGGGTGACTAGGCACAGATGGACTCCAAGGAGAACCTGGCGCCCCAACCACAGGAGAGGTAGGAAAGCAGGTGTCTGGATGGCTGCAAAGTGCTGACATACTGGGAGCTGGCCAGAGCAGCCGGGTCACTAAGGCAGCACAGGGGTTGACGTTGTGGACTTTAGAACCAGAAGGCCTTGACTCAGCAGCAGCACTTACAGGTGGCCCAGCAGGTTATTTTACCTCTCTGAGCCTCAGTTTTCTCTCTGGGAAATGGAAGGGGGGGTAAGCTGTGAGAACCCTGTGGTTATGAAAATCACTGTGAAGTATTTAGCAAGATGACGTGCTAGGATTGTCACTACTGCTACACAGTGAATAGGTGTCCCAGATCAATAGTAACCGCTCACTCACGGGGATCCAAGTCTGATGGCAGGGGAGGTGCACTCCACCCTCCACGCCTTGAAGGCAAGAATCTGTCACATTTATATAATTTCTCACAAACGGGGTGGGAGGAGCTTCCACCCTCACCATCTCACAAAGCCCATGAAGCGAGTGGGATGGGGATTACTAGGACTATTTGGAGGGGAGGTGCAAAGTGAGGGGGTTTGTTAAGAGCTGGTTAAGGGCAGAATCCAGGTTGTGGGTCCCCCCTCCGCCCCCAGCGGGTTCCTGGTGAATAGCTTGGCACTCTTTCCACTCTGCATTCCCAGGAAGGAGAGGTAGATCCGGGTCAGGACAGGTGGTCGAGCCTGCAAGTTTACCTTCCCCCACCCACTACCCCCAACTCCAGCAACCACTGCTGGCAAGCAGGAAGTAATCCAACAATCCATTTCAAACCCTTCCCAGAGCCTCCTTGATAGTGTTTCTTTGAGTGGACCACAGGTTGGGGTGGGCACCTGTAGTGGAATTAGGAAAGGGCCAACAGCCAAGAGGGCATAAACTCAGGCTTTGCACATGGCTTCACTGCCTGCTTGGGAAAGAGGGACACAGTGGCCTTGCCAAGTGCAGCAATTCTTAAACAGCAGATTCTCTGAAACTGAGGCGAGCACGAACTGTTCCCGGTGCCATTAGCATCTCACTAAAAATCTGGCATTTGACAGAAAATGTACTTTTCTTCTGTTGTGAAAAGGTCAGGTGTATTTATCTGACTTAACAACTTACAAGTGATATTCAATGCCTTCCTTGAAAGGGCACCTCTAAGAACTCAGCCAGCACCCACTTGCCTTTGCTGCGCTAGATCCTGCCGGGCCCAGCCCCACACCCCTGGCCCTGCAGGGCTGTATCAGAGGCGTGGGCCAGAGGTCAGAGGGCACACCCACACAGCCTGCCCCTGGTGCTTGGTCAGGCCCTAACTCTGCCACCAGTGAAGACAGCCCAACCTCCCCTGTCTAATCCTGAGAGTTCCCTGCAGCAGCAGCAGTTCCAAGGCGTCTTGAATTCGGCAAGATATCACAGAATTCCTCCCCTCTATCCCTTCCCCCACCCACCACCACCAGTAAAGGGTTCTCTTAGGTGGAAAATCCATCTGTAGGAAAGAGGGAGGTGCCTGAAACATTTCAATAGGCCCTAATGCCAACTCCGCTAGCCCCAGGGAGACCTGGCAGGTGACCCTTGACCCTTCCCTCACGCCCTCAGAAGGTCTCAGACTGAGGACCGAGCTCCTGGTTTCCTAACTACAGCTCCGGAATCTAGAGAGGACCTTTCTGGGACAGTAGGAACATTGCTCTCCCTCAGAGATGGGACAGGGAGGGAAGTCTGGGAGAGACTCTCCAGGGGAGCAGGATAGGGCCAGGCTCACTTGAAGAGGAATACAAGAGCCTACCTGCATGGTAAGAAGGTTTTTTTTATTTGAAATATAGTCTGAGCAACATGAGTGTAGCCGAGAGGAGGAGGGGCTGGCCTGCCTGGGGCAGCAGCCTCTCTAATGGCACAGGAGAGCAAGAGTCCAAATATTCCAATGTTGGTGTACCCCCAGCCCCACTCATCAGGAAAGGCAGAACAGCAGCAGAACAAAGACGCACAGCTCCTTCTGAAGGGTCTGCCTGCCCTGGCTGTATCTCCTGCTCTCCTGGGCTCCAGAGGTGTGCTGCAGAACCTTCTCCCACCCACACAAACAAGAGGAGCCAGTGTGACAATTAATTCTCCAGGACTACTTTTTGGGGAAAAGAATCAGAGAAGACAGGAAGGAAGGGCAAGGCGATTGAGGGCCCTCACCAAGCCAGCCTGGGCAGAGCTCTCCAAGAGGGACCGTGCCAGCACCCTCATCCCCCTTCTCCGGCTCTGCTGGCAGGAAGGAGAGCTACCATCTGCAGGCCAGGAGAGCTCCGAGGAGACCCCTGGCTGAAGGCAGCAAGCAGGAACCTTCCGGAAGTGCACAGCGCTGGGGGGCCTCAAGCCGAGTGGCCAGCGTTGAGGCTGAGCCACTTAAGCAGCCTGGGGTTGAAAGGACACAGATAAGAGTTGGGGTAGCAAGAAGCAGCACAAAGCCATAAATAACAGAAGCAGATTTAGAACTGTGAGGGTCCTGGGTGATCGCACATTTCCTGGGGCCGGGGGACACCCAGCGCCCCGCAGCTCGGGGCAGACACTGCTCCAGGACACAGCCGGCCACACTCACACCAGGGCAGAGCCTTTTATTTCCCACTGTCCACACAGCAGACGGAGGACGCCGTGGCATCACCCGGACTGCACACACTGTAGAGCCTCTGGTCACACCTGAGGGGATGGTGCATGGCTGTCCTGGTCCTGAGAGGCCTGTGGTTGACTCTGAGCATCTTGGGTACCGTCCTCCTCAGAAGCTGGGCCTAGTGATCTCGCCTCTGGGTCACCCAACAAAGGCTCTCCAGCACATTCTTCTAGTCCGTTCTCCCTGGTCTCCATGGACACCTCCTCCCCGGAGCCCTCCTCTGGCTCTGCTGCCTCCACAGCCACCTCTGCTGCCTCCTCCTCCTCCTCCTCCTCTTCCTCCTCCTCCTCCTGGTCTCTCACCTTGTGGACGATAAAGAGGTGGCGGCTAAGGGAGCTGGCAGAGGTGTAGCACAGGCCACAGAGGAGGCACTGAGCTGTGGAGTTGTCCGCTTGGTGCTGAGGTATGTGGCTCTGAAACTCGAGCCCTGAGTCTGTGGCAAAGCTACATTTCGCACACTGGAACAGGGACTTGTGCCTTTTGGTGGAAGAGACGGTTGCGCCATTGCTGGTGCCCGGAGTGTCCCCAGCTCCGCTGCCTGGTCTTTTCAGATGGCTCACCTGGAAGGGAAGACGGTGTGAGTCGGGGCTGAGCCCCAGACTGGACTCCCACACCTGAGCAATGTGGCCCACGGACTTGCAGAATCACCACCCAGGCCAGGCTGCTTGCCCCAGCCCTGAACCATGGGTTTACATTTGGCTTCTTTCAGGTTTTTCAGTTTGCTTTTGTTTTTTTCTGATGTAAGATGTGTCACCACAATCTGAAGATATGGGAAGGATAGAAAGAAGACCAAGTCCCTCCTACCCCACTCCCCAGGCTGCTCTCCAGAGAACACCCTATCATCTAGGTTCTGTGGCTCCTCCTTTTTGCATGCACAAAGATAAAATTGCTGCCTTTTAAAAAATCATAGCATTACATGCACACTTTTCTTCACCCTGCTTTTTCTACTTAATGACATGTACTGGCTGTTGTTTCCATGAGGACATACAGACACTTCGTTCTCCTAATAGTAGCACACTGACTCGTCACAGGGGTGAATGGTCCCCACTGGCAGACGTTTAGATGCGTCCTTCATTATTTGCTGCGCACAGCCCTGCAGTACAGTGCAAGTGAATCCTTGTACATACCTTTTCATGCCTGAGGCCAAAGATATAGGACAGATAAATCCTAGGGACAGAATTGCTGGATCAAAAGGCATGTACGTTTGGAGGGTGGGGGTGTGCATTTTAATCACAGATGTTGCCAAAACGTCAACTGACAACCCACCTGCTATGTGTGAAAGGGCTTCTGCCGACCAACGCCCTTTTCTGAGTAGCCAAGAAGGAATGCCCTGAACTCCAGGCAGCTCTCAGAATTTCCCAGACATGTCTGACCCTCTGAGGAGCAGCTCTCCCTACCAGAGGGAGCCTACTGTGAGGAGGGAACTATGCTGTTTCAGAAGTTCACCAGAAATGGGAATAGGGCATGGAACAGGGATAAGGTCAAAAAAACGAGGGTCCAGGGTAGCAGGAATCTAGGCTGGCTCCACTCATAATGAGAGACAGAGAGAGAGAGCGCGCACGCGCGCGCGTGTGTGTGTGTGTGTGTGTAAGAGAGAGAGCGCGCCACATGGCTAAGGAACATCACAGTGACAGGGAAGCCACAGGAACAAAAGGCTACTGGGCAGTCTCCCGGGTCTCTGTCCCTGTCCTTTACCTGTGCACGGTCCCCAGGAGGGTCATGCCAGACTAGAGAATGACCACATCGAGGGAAGCTGTCAGTGCTGGTTGCTCCATGACCACCATTACCAGTGGGCTCCCTGTAACCCTCCTGCTGCCCCTCCAGCTCAAGGGGCTCACTAAACAAGCTATGCCAGTGGCAGGGCCCACACTCACCTGAGGGGAATGTCCACCCGGAGGTCTGACTTTGGACGTCTGGCTCAAATCAGGGTTTCTGATACCATGCATAAGGCTGATGTGGCTCTCTAGGAGGGAGGGCCGAGGAAAGCTAGGGCTGTCCTCTGTGCAGTACCTGCAGAGTACAGCCCCAGAGACATTGTGTAAGACGACAGGCTCCAGGGAGCCCAGTGCACACCTGGCAGGGAGGCAAAGTGGGAGCGGCTTCTGGCTCCAGAATAGAGTCTGGGGCAGGCAGAGAGCTGGCTGGGTGGTCATCAAGCTGGCTGAATAGTGCTGGGCACTCCCCAGAGAAGTTTAGCTGACAAGGTGGCAGACAACAGCAAGTCAGAATATTTGTGCTGGTCCTAAGCCATGATCTTACTCTCTACTCCCTGATATCACTGCCCAGAAGTCCAGGTGATGCGCCAGTGGTCAGCAAGGAAGAGGTCAGGGTATGTCCTGAAGCAGAGACATGATGTCAAAGCCTCTTGGCCAGACAGGACACATGGTCCCATCATCACCACACCTCCTAAACCTCAGAGCCCGTCACACTGACTAGCAGTGCAACCCACGGTGAGGGAGGTGGGAAAAGACTCAGGAGCTACCAGGTTCTAGAAGCTGGTTCCCAACCAGCCCTGCCTTCTGACGTAGCCACACCATCTTTCCATTAGCAACTTGCTTATCTCTTGCTTCCGACCCTTGATCTCCCAGCAGAGAAAAGCCCCAGTGATGCCATGGGCAGTCTCTGAATTTCAGGCTTCCTGGCTCCCATCTCCAGAGACTCACCCACAAGTGTAGACTTTCTTCACTGTGTCATGGTTGTTGCGGATGTGTTTGCGCAGGCTGTTGGGGGTGTGGAAGGACTGTTCACACTGCCGACATGGGTACCGCTTCAGCGTCTAGAGGAGATGACAGGATGCAAAGCATCAGAACTATAAAACAGGTCTGGGTGTATCTTTCTACTCAGGTGATGTAGGCAGAGAGGAGGATGCCCCCAAAGACCTCAAGAACTGTGGTACCCACCCTGCCCAGGCACCAGGAACCCTAAGGGGTCAGCCACACAAGGGGGCTCTGACCCCACAGGAGGCAAGTCCAGAGAATCTGGCACCGTACTGACTGTGTGAGGACACTTACCCGACCGTGGCTCTTTTTCATGTGGGACACATAGTTCTCCCGGTCAGGAACCCACTCCTGGCACTCCTGACAGGTCCAGCCAGCGTTCCGCAGCCGGGGCCTGGCTTCAGCCCTGCGATGGGCCTCGGGCCGGCCCCAGCGGCTCGAGGGCAGGGAGCTGCCCCGAGCAGCCACACTTGTGGCCGGGGGCTCGGTGGGAACCCGAGAGCCAGGGCGGCTCAAGGACGTGTCCGATGAAGACTGGAGGCTTGACAGCTCGTCCACATTTCGGGGAACACCGTGAGTGCTCTGGGGATGGGGAGAGCGATTACTGACTGGGCAAGGGGAAAGATGCACAGAGTCAGACCCCCGACCTGAGGCGTGTGCCCTCCTCCCCAGCCTCTTTCCCCTGGGCAGCCCACCTTGACATGCTGCATCAACTCCGGCTTCTGCAGGAACAAGAGTGGGCACTCGGGGCACTTGAAGACTCCCACCTGCGTCTTGCTGGCATTCTGGTAAAAATGCTGCTGAATGTGCCTCTTCTTGTTGAAGACCATTTCACAGGAGCACTTATAAATGAGCCTGATGAGACAAGCCCCAGGGAGTGAGATGGCCAGGCCCCCTGGGCAGAACCTCCACCCCATCTGTGCTCTCTCTGAACCAGGGTCAGGTCTGGGGAAGCACTACTCAGAGCCGATGTATATACATTCCCCTGGCTCAGGACGTCTTCAGTGAACCCTGGGCACCTCCACCACCAGCCCCAGCTCCCTGGTCCATCCCAACACCTCCCCCTATAGCACCCAGACCACTTAGCTCAAGCCCATAGGCCTGCTGGCCCTGGAGCTGCACTCACTGGGAGGGTTTGTGAGGTTGGGTGGGGTGCTGAGTGGCACTGTGGTCTGCAGTACTGCTCGCAGTCTTGAAGGCCATGGGACAGAATGCACATTTGTGGAAAACCTGGCAGTGTCGCTCCTGGATGTGGCTTTTCAGCAAGGCCAGGGTCAGATGGACAACCCCGCAGTGGATGCACCTGGATGATAGGAGTGGCGGGGTGTGGAAGGCATGTCAGACCCAGAAGTAGTGGTGGAAAAGGAGAGATGGAGGTCAAGAACAGAGCCATCTTGGGGACACCCTCTCCCCCTTCCTTGAGCACTCTATCCTCTATCCTCCACACATACATTCTGAGCTCCTGCTGCCATCTGGCATAGTGGGGTCACCCAGGCCCCCCAAGCCCAAGGCTATGCCTGGTATAGAAGGGGGAAGAAACCCACCCCACTCCTCACTGGCCAGAGGATACTTTTCTGCAAACCAAAAATCTGAGCCCAGCTAAGAGAAGCTGGTGGGGAAGGCGGGGGGTGGGAGTGTCCAAAATGACATAAACAGCATCCTTTGAAAGCCTATGCCTTCCCACAGGCTGGTACCAAATGGGCAGCAATGGCCACTTAATAAAAGTGCTGTCAGGAAACACTGCGCTCGCCATAGCAGGCCTTAAAGCCCAAGAAGGAATCCTCTGGAGCAGCGCTATCCAGTGGAACCTGTGGTAGCAGCTGGAATGTTCTATACTGTACTGGCCATGTGGCAATTTAGATTTAATAAGATACAATGCAATAGCCAGTCATACTGGCCACATTTCAAGTGCTCAGCAGCCCAATGTGGTCGGTACAGCTTTGGATTACATAGCTCTTAAGTGTTGGGAGGGTCTCCCTGCTGGCATTGTGGATAACTTTTTACTTCTTTTTCTACCAAGTTGTATTTTTCAAGCTTTGTTTGGTGAATATACCACTTGCATAATGTAGGAACTGTCTTAAACAATTTCTTCTGAAACTGAGGCATGTTGGACTCTTCTGTTGACTTCACAATCTCTAAGAATCTGGCCCTCTCCTTCCTCAGACTCATAGGCCTCCATGATCTCCATGCCATCCTCCATCCCTTCCAGGACCCAGACCACCCCCTCACGCATTCCTTCTTTCCTCCTATCTACTTCCTCCCCCACCCCACCCCCATCTCCCCTCCATGAGGAAACACCTTCCCTGTGCCCAGCCATTCCTCTCAGGACAACTCTGGTCTCCCTTTGGTTGCAATATTGCCTGACCCCATTACCCCGACATCCCAGTAAACACTAGAAGAGGGGCTGTTGCTTCACTGAAAAAAGGCACATCTTCACTTAAAAATTGACTCCCAAATAGAAGCCTTCAATTCAGTACATTAGCCTGTTTTCACAGTCCACACACATCATCACAGAATCCTATCTGGTCCTTTTTGTTTTTCTTCCTTTTCTGTGTGTTGCGAGGAATGGGAGATGGAACTACCTCTGCAAACTTAATTAGCAACAAGGAGCAACCCACAGAACCAAAAAGCTGTTTGCAATGATCTGTGATGTGCACTCATTACTAAATTTGTACATTCTCTAGAGTTTCTATACAAGCTACTGAATTATATTTTCTTTTCTTTCCTGCTGAACAAAATAGTGACCAACTTCTAGCACACAGAAGTACTTCCACACCACAATGTATTGTGAGGAGAAAAAAAGTCCACATATTTCCAAATTCGTCCAAAGTGGCCAAGTACACCTGATATATATAAAGAATCTTAAAGTGTCCATATTTGTGTAGTGTGACCAAACTTCAGCAGGAGCAACATACACCCTTCAAAAATGTGCCTAAAATTTCATTCCATTTACCGAATGGACATTCTTCAAAGAAGCCTCACTGAAAGTAGAGCATAAAGGGGTAAAAGAACACACACCAACCTCAGTGAAAGACTAAGTATGGCTTACAAATTGATGAAAAAAGGTAAAGAGAAATCTGAACCCACAATACAACTTCTTTACCAATTAAGAGAAAATACACAATAATAGAATCATATGCTATGAAATATGTAAAGTTTTAGAAAAGACACAGTGGTACAATATTTAATTGTCCCAATAATCCCAAATAAGAAAAAAATGACATATCATTAAGAATAACTGAAACTTGCTCCATTGTGACATCATTGGCCACTCTCCAAATTTTCAACAAAGAGAATAATTCATACAATTCTAAAGTATGTGTATAATGTATATACATATTTTATATGAAACACATATACATAAAACATATATAAAATGTACAGGCTTTTGACAATGTCTTCAAGAAAAAGCAAAAATAACACAAAACAAAATACTACTGTAAGACTCTGTAGAACTCAATGAAATGGAGCATAGATACACTTTCAGGAATCACTAAAAAATATAATACCCACAGAATGGGAGGAAATATTTGCATATCATGTATCTGACAAGGGACTTAAATCTAGAATATACAAAGAACTCTTACAACTCAATAGTAAGATAATAAATAACCCAATTTAAAACCAAGCAAATATACATTTCTCCAAAGAAGATACACAAATATCAAACAGAAAAGATGCTCAACACTATGAGCCACTGGGGAAATGTAAATCAAAATCATAACAAGATGTCACCTTGCACCCACAGGGATGGGTCAGCAGAAGTCAGACAATAACATGTGCCAGCAAGGATATAGAGAAATTAAAAATCCCATGCCTGCTGGTAGGAATATAGAAATGGTACAACTACTTTTGAAAATAGCCTGGCAGTTCCTCAAAAAGTTAAACATAGAGTTATCAGTTGAACCATCTACTCTACTCCCAGGTATCCACCCCAAAAAATGTAAAATATATGTCTACACAACAACTGATGCATGAAATGTTCATCAGTGGCATTATTCATAATGGCCAAAAGGTGGAAACCCAAGTGTCTGTCAACTGGTCATAAACAGATGACCAAATTGTGGTATATACACAGACAGTGGAGTATCATTAAGCCATAAAAAAGGAATGAAATGCTGACATATTACAATATGGATGAATCTTGGCTAAAACTACATATTCTATGATTCCATTTCTATGAAGTGTCCAAAATAACCAAATATATGAGGCAGAAAAGAAATGAGTGGTAGCTAAGGGATGGGGGTGGGGGATGGAAGAGTTATGAATACAACAAAGTTTCTTTTTGAGTGATGAAAATGTTCCAAAACTGGTTGTGACTGAACAACCCTGTAAATATACTAGAAACCATTGAATTGTACACACTACATGGCTGAATTATAATGTTGTGTCTAAATAAAGCTGATACAAAAAATATATGTGAATATCTGAAGATCTTTTTTTTTTTTTAAGATTTTATTTATTTATTCATGAGAGACACACACAGAGAGAGAGGCAGAGACACAGGCAGAGGGAGAAGCAGGCTCCATGCAGGGAGCCCGATGTGGGACTCGATCCTGGGTCTCCAGGATCACGCCCTGGGCTGAAGGTGATGCTAAACCGCTGAGCCACCGGGGCTGCCCAATATCTGAAGATCTTAAGTGCAACCAATAGTATACTAGTGTATACATCTTCTGAGTTCAACCACGGGTCACTGAAGATTTTAATGTCAAGATCTCCAGTAAGCCCTCTGGCTGAATCACATTACACTTTTCCTCACAAAAAGGCTTGACAGGGACACCTGGGTGGCTCAGCGGTTGAGCATCTGCCTTTGACTCAGGGCCTGATTCCAGGCCTAAGATCGAGTCTCACATCAGGCTCCTGCTGAGAGCCTGCTTCTCCCTTTGCCTATGTCTCTGCTTCTCTCTGTTTCTCATGAATAAATAAATAAAATCTTAGAAAAAAAGGCTTGACAAACTGAATTGCTTTTGAGACACTGTTTCTTCTTACTCTTGCAGATGAAAGGAAAGCAAAATATTGAATTAAAAGACCAAGGAAAAAAAAAAGACCCAAAAAAAGAATGCCATGAATCTGTGTCATTGGAAATTCTTTGACTTCAAAATTCAAAGATAAAAATTTAAGTACTGCTTGAATTTTTAGTGGATTGGACTTGATCTTGGAACAAGAAATAGCACACATGTAAATCAAAGTGAATGGTATTTCACTTTGATTTACAAATGTTACACAGTATTGTAAAAACACACATTCAGGTGTTTGGTTTAAAAATGTGGCTGATGGCATGGAGGTGGGGGAGTGGGGAGGGGAGGGATGGGGAGAGGCACCCACCTGGCTCAGTTGGTGGAGTGTGGGACTCCTGATCTCAGGGTTGTGAGTTTGAGCCCCAAGTGGGCGATATAGAGTACGTAAATAAAAAACAACAACAACAACAACAAAAGTGACCTGGGATGCTGCCAAGCAATGCTGCTCTGCAACATGGTGGTAAGGGCTCTGTATAACCCATCTCTGGTTTGTCTGCTTCTCCTGCACTTTAGGGGACCCATCTCCCATAACACACAAAAGCAGCCAGTCTACATTTGGAAGTGCTTACATGGGGACTGAAACCTCAGAGCCCCCACAGCCCCTCTCCACCCCTCTGCCCTGTCTGTGAGCTACCATCAAACTCAAATGCTTCCGCTCCCTAAAGCTCTCCAAGATCTACCTTCTCTGCATCCCTACAGTGGCTGTGCCTCTGCCCGAGCCCCCAGCCTCTTAACTGGACCATCACACTTGCCTCTCAACCAGTCTCTGGGTTCTGCCCTAACACACAAGTAAGCTTCCCAGAGCGATCTTCCTGAAGCACAGGTTTAGCCAGACCACTCCCCGGCTACAGACCCATCTGGAGCCCTTCACTGTCCATTGGAGAAAGTCTAAGTGTCAGCCAAGGAATACAAGGTCTCACCTGGGCCTGGCCCTACTGATGCTCTGGTCTCATTTCTCACCCATTCCCCAGTTCCTCTTGACCCCCTTTCCACCAAAATGTCCATCATTCCTGTAACCTATCAGGTATACTGGCATCCCTGCTCATACCCTTGTCAGACATGCTCTCCCCCTTTCGTTTGCCTGAAAACCTCCTAATATCCCTCTATGAAGCTTCCCTGACCCTTCCCCTACTGTGGGCCTCACCACCCCGAGTTATGATTACATGTATAGGTCTGTGACCTACCACACTGATAGGAGGGGCTGTGTCTTGATGCCCTCTGTATCCTCAGTGTCTGGCATAGCGCTGACGACAGTAATAAGTACTCGAAAAGGAAGTTAAGAAATGAACTAAATCAATCTTTTTTTAATTCCAAAGAGAAGAAAACCTTACTAAATTTGGACAAAATTAATTTTCTGGTGTGAAAGTGATACCATAAAAACATCAGAAGATGAAACTCCCAAATGCAGCATATCAGAAAAGGGGGCCTCACTGAGTTGATGTAAATGTTAGAGATCAATCAGTATGTTTGGAAGGTGTTTTCTTCCCCATTTTGATCTTTTTCCTGAAAATGACTTCTCGTCTAAATTTATTTGACATGTGGAGAAGACTCAGTTTAAAATAGTTTTCTTGGTTTTACTATGAGGCTCATCATTTTTCCATTTTCAGGTTGTGCTTGTTTCTCACAAACTGACAAAAACTAATCAGTGTGAAGCTACAAGAGCCCTTTGCATTTGGCTCCAAACTTTGCATTGTAGTTCCATCTGTTAGTGGAAACTGAGAACATCTAAAAGTACTGCAATTGGTACATTTATTATTGAAATGGGACTTTAATATGCCAAACACAGTAACTCTATGAGCAGATTAACTTTATATACTTTTAAAAACCAATCTATTCTCCCTAAACTGTCCCTTCAAAGCTCCTTTTTCATGTTTTAGTTCCTTTTAACTCCTTGTTCTTGTCCCTCTCACTCTTCTTGCGCTCCACAAAATAAAAACACCTATCTGAATACCAACTAACATTACTGTCTTAGTAGCCTGGAGCCCAGGCCTCTTAAAACTAAAGCTCATACTGAAATGAGTTCTGGCCCCAGAAAAGGACCAGCCATCAGGCCAGCCCAGGACAGCAAGCCAGGCAGCACCCACCTGTAGCCCACCTTGCGGGCATAGTGCAAGCAATTTTCCTTCACGTGGGTCTGGAAGTAGGCAGAGCGGCAGAGGGCTCCACACTCCGGGCAGCAATAGGGGGACTTGTGGGCGTGGATCCGCTGGTGGGCACAGAAACTGCACTGGTTGGGCAACAGCATCTGGCACACCTGGCAAGTCTAGGAAAAAACACCGAGAAAGTAATTCAGCCAGATGCCACAGCTGCCACAGGCTCGTGGCTCTCCAACCACAGCGGTCCAGCTTTCCTAGAACACAGGTCGGAATAGCCGCTCACCACACATGCTCTCCTCCAACCCTCCCAGGATACTTGGCACCCCCAGGCCTCAACAGAAGTGCTGATACACCCAAGCAAGCTTTGCCTCTCACCTTATTCATCAGAGACAGGACTGATGCTATGTTTCCAAAGATCATACTGCATCTAGGACTGTGAGTGCTCCTTCCCTCAGGCTTATCAGAAGACCAGCTTTTCCTTTCCAGAGGCCAAAGGCACTTCTTGAAGTCTCAGAACTCACTACACTGCCAGACCCCCCAGGGCCTCTGTCCCCACTCATCAGAGGCAGTTCCTGCTCAGCATCTCGGGGACTTCCAGAGCAGATCCGATTGGCTCCCAGAAGCTCCCAGTGCAGGGGTGGACTGAGTAGTCTTGCCAGTGTCCACTCCCTCAGGCCTGTTTGCCCACTCAGGGGTGTCCTGAGCAACAGGCTGACCACATATGCCCACAGAGAAGAGCAGAGTGGGCAACAGCTCCTTCACTCCCAGACTCAGGAGAGAACCGGGGCAGCAGGGTGGATAGTACAATCACTGCTGCTCTAGCGGGCACAGAGCACACAGCCTAGAGGAAGCAGCAGACTGCGCTGGTGCCTGCATCAGCAGAGCCCCCTCTAGGTCAAAAGGGGACCACGGTGCTCACTTTTCACCACAGGGGCCACTGACCCAGGCCCAGAGGAGGTTGCTTAGAGGAAGAATCATTAGGGACGACAGGAAAAGCAAAATCCAGAACATGGAGCCTCTATAGGACATACAACCAAGGTTTCTCAAAAAGTAGACTTCAAGGGAAAAACAGAGAGAAAAAGGAAATTTATAGATTAAAAGAAGTTTAAGAGAACTTTTCACATTGCAGTGTATAGCACTTATTTGGACCCTGATTCAAGCGAGCCAACTGTAGAGAGAAATGAGACAATCAGAAATATTTGAACACTAACTTGATGATGATGATGAACACTAACATCTGACACTTGGCATTAAGCTTTGATAATAAAAAGAAATTATTGTTATTATTAATTTTGAGATGCAATGATATTATGTTCATTTTCTTGCCAAGGAAAACCTGTATATTTTACAGATACATTCTGAACTATTATAGATATGGTGACGCTGGGATCTATTTAGAAATAACCCATGAGAGGGGGAGGGATGGGTGAGAAAATATGTAAAACGGGATGGCCAGGAGTTAGTAATTGTTAAAGAAGAGTTCATTATACTATCCTGTCCACTTTTACATATGTTTAGGACATTCCATAATAAAAAGGCTTTTTTAAAAAAAAGATTACTCTAGGGGGAGCTTGGGTGGCTCAGTTAAGTGTCTGCCTTTGGCTCAGGTTGTGATATCAGGGTTGTGAGATGGAGCCCACATCATGCTCTGAGCTCAACAGGGAGTCTAAGACTCTCTTTTCCTCTCCCTCTGCCCCTCCTGCCTCAGTGCTTGCGTGCAAATGAGCTCTCTCTCTCTCAAATAAACCTTTATATACATATAATATTAAACTAGAAAAACAAAAACATTCCCTGAAAATTGAAAAATAGAAACTAAATAGCCTAACAATGTATCAAGCTGGTGACATAACCATATAGAAAGAAGACTTGTTCCCAGTGACCTTTAAAATGCAGTATTTTGACTTATACATCCTAAATGTGATCTATTCTAAGAGTAGAAAGAACTGCAAATATACCTTTGACTTTATGCAGTTATCCTAATGTTTGAAATGATATTGGTATTGATTTTCAAAATTTTGCATATATATATGCATATATATATATATATATGGTAGGAAAGCCTTAGGAACCAAGATTTTCAGTATAAAATCAGTTACATAAAAACTATAATTTTACATTTGAATACCAGCATACTCATGATTTTTCTTTTTTTTAAGGTAGGCTCTATGCCTAATGTGGGGCTCAAACAACCCCAAGATCAAGCGTTGTGTGCTCCACCGCCCCCGCTTTCTTCTTTTTAGAAACATATACTTCTAGGACACCTAAGTAGCTCAGTCGGTTAAGCATATGCCCTCAGCTCAGGTGGTGATCCCAGGATCCAGGGATCGAGTCCCATAGCTAAGCTCTCTGCTCAACAAGGAATCTGCTTCTCCCTCTCCCTCTCCCTATTTGTGCTCTTGCTCACTTGTTCTTTTTCAAATACATAAATAAAATCTTTACCAAAACAATACATATACTTCTTGGGGTCCCTGGCTGGCTCAGTCAGAAGAGCATGCAACTCTCAATCTTGGGTCATGAGTCTGAGCCCCACATTGGGTGTAGAGATGACTTAAATAAATAAAGCTTTTTCAATAAACAAATAAATACAATAAAAACATATGCTTCTTAGCTCTGGCCACTGCAAAGGCCTAGTCGCAGATACACCCAGCAAGCATCTCTGATACCCAGAACATGACATCTAAATACCATTCCTTAGGCAAGAAACCTGGCTCCTCCGAAGGATGGCCAATCGCCAAGTTTAGCACAAGAAATGTGCCCAGGACATCTTGTTGGGGCAGTAAGTGAGGAAGTTTCTCAGGCGTCATGAGTTCACGTCCAGAGGACACAGGATCCAGCTGGACGGCATTCCACAACTGAAGACAAAGCAGCCTGACCACGGAAAAGTGACTGAGCTCAACATACAAAACAGGTGAAAACCAATGAGTTCATTGTAACAGCCATAGAAAAGGCTGCCTCATACACATCAGGGTATCTAAAGACGAAGTCAAACAGACGAAACAGCAAATGACAGGTGCTGGTGGGAATGTGGAGACACTAGAACCCTTGTGCACTGTTGGCAGGAGTGTGAAATGGTGCAGCCGCTGTGGAAAACAGTGTGTGTGGGGGCTCCTCAAAAGATTAAAAATAGAGTTACCATATGATCTAGACATTCCAACTCTGTGTACATACCTGAAAGAACTGAAAGCAGGAGCTCCAAAATATATTTGTACACCATGCTCATAGCAGCGTTATTCAAGCAATACCCAAGAGGTGGAAGCAACCCAATGTCCATCAATGGAGGAATGGATAAACAAAATGTGGTACAAACATGCAATGGAATATTATTCAGCCTTAAAAAGGAAGGAAACCCTGTCACATGCTACAACATAGGTGAGCCCTGAGGACATGATGCTAAACAGAACAAACCAGTCAGTCACAAGAAACAAATACTACATGATTCCACTCATGAGGTACACTGAGTAGTCAAATTCACAGAAACAGCGAGCAGGAGGGTGGTGGCCAGGGGCAGGGGTGGGGGGGAGGGGAAACTGTTGAATGGGTATAGGGTTTCAGTTTTGCAAGATGAAAAGAGTTCTGGAAATTGATTGCACAACAGTGTGAATGTACTTAACACTACTGAACTGTACACTTTAAAAAAATGGCTAAGGTGGTAAACTTTATGCTATGTGTATTTTACCATAATTTTTTAAAATAACAGAGCCAGGCCTCTTAATACACTATTTGAGACTCAGGATATCAACTCACTACTGTAAAAACTGTTAACTAAGGGAAACAAAGTAAGTAAATATCCCATTTTCCAATATAAACTATATTTTATTTCAAGGTAACCAAATAGCCCTCATCAAAGAAGGAAAGACATTTTATACAGAACTCCAGTTAATAACTGAGAAACAAATAATAATATTACAAAACACCTTTCTTCAACTCCTAATAAAACTAGTGACTCCAGGAGCAATGATTAATGAATACTAAAATAATTAGGTGAAGGGGAACTTTACGACAAAGGGATCAGAACATCACCACCTAAATTCACTGATCATTTAGTATCATTACAAGTGAGACAATCAAGGACTCTGTACCTCTCTGAAGTCACGAAATATGAAGAACATGATACTCCCCTCTGCAAAACTGCCTATTTCTAGTCTCTATCACCAATAAAATATGGGATACTTAAGAACAAATTAATTGTATAAGGAAGCATCAGTCAAACCCATAATTTTCCTGAAAAATTGCAGAACACATGAACTAGTTTCTTCAACGAATCAATGACATGATAAAAAATAGGTTGGGAAGGGCATCTGGTGGTGGAGTAGGAAATGGTACTGTTCTAGACTGAGGAATTTAAGAGATAAACAAATGCTAACATGTGGGACACCTGGGTGGCTCAGTGGTTGAGCATCTGCCTTCGGCTCAGGGCATGATCCCAGGGTCCTGGGATCAAGTCCCGCATTGGGCTCCCCAGAGGGAGCCTTTTTCTCCCTCTGCCTATGTCTCTGCCTCTCTCTCTGTGCCTCTCATGAATAAATAAATAAAATCTTTAATAACAAAAACAAAAAACACATGCTAACATATGGTCCATGTTTGGATTCCAATTCAAAACAAGCCCAACTACAGAAAGATCATTTTTGACATGAAAGGAAAATCTAAATGTGGACTTGTCTTAGATAACATTTTTAAAAATATTTTATTTATTTATTCATGAGAGACACAGAGAGAGAGACAGAGGGCGGGGGGTGGCAGACACAGGCAGAGGGAGAAGCAGGCTCCATGCAGGGAACCTGATGTGGGACTAGATCCCAGGACTCCAGGACCACGCCCTGGGCTGAAGGCAGGCGCTAAACCGCTGAGCCACCCAGGGATCCCTGTCTTAGATAACATTAAGGAATTGTTCATTTTGTTAGAGGTGACAATGACATTAGAGCTAAATAAAAGCTTAAGACCAAGAAGAGGGATCCCTGGGTGGCGCAGCGGTTTGGCGCCTGCCTTTGGCCCAGGGCGCGATCCTGGAGACCCGGGATTGAATCCCACGTCAGGCTCCTTGCATGGAGCCTGCTTCTCCCTCTGCCTGTGTCTCTGCCTCTCTCTCTCTCTCTCTCTATCATAAATAAATAAAAATTAAAAAAAAAAAAAAAAGACCAAGAAGAAAGAGTCTCTCTATGCTGATGTCCTGCCCAGCAAGGTGGCTGGGAATGCAAGAAGGACATTCCTCCAGCCCGGGCAGGGGGAGACTCCCAGGGAGAAGCCAAAGGCCTGTGCACGCTCTCCTACAGCCCCTACACCAACCTGAGTGAAGTCTAACCCCACCCTATCCATCTATCCCTCCTGCAGCCCCTACACCAACCAGAGTGAAGCCTAACCCCACCCTATCCATCTATCCCTTCCCTCGGTATGGCCTAAAGCCTGGGTACCATCCCAGGAAACTTAAGTCCACCAGCTAGCAAGGTAAGGTTTTGATCCCAGACCTCAAGCCTGATCCTTTCCCTGAGATTCTGAGACCACATCTATCAGTGGGAGATTTTGTGAGAGATTTGAGCTGGGCTGAGAAAACCCTGACAGCCTTCCTGGGTACCCTCTCCCTTCTTGTCTGAGGGCTCTTGCCCAGCTCCCACTAGAGGAAAAGATGCAGGATGGGAGGGGTGTCAGCCGGTGAGGAACAGTGTGGAAAAACACCAAGCGTCAGACCTCCACTGACAATGCTTCTGATCACATGACCTAGAAGGAGCATTGAGCTCTGCAGGGACAGCTCTTCAGGGGACAGCAGGAAGGCTGAAGCCTCAGGGCAAAGGGCAGGGGTCACCACACTCCATCTGACTCATTGGAAGCTTGGCAAACTGAGGAGAGAAGGTGAAGATGGGAGGGGACAGCGAGCCTATGGCACCCAGGCCACCAATCTTGCCTCATGTTTCCACCCCGATGCCCCCCAGCCTCCTCAAGTGCACTTGGCACTTTCCCGCACTTCTGTTCCCTACACCTGGAACATGCTTGTCCCTCCCCCGCCCCTACATTCCCTTTGCAGGTCCCACTCAAAAGTCCCATCCATACAGCACCTGCCCTCTGCCCGGAGTCACCATGAGCAAGTCCCTGCAAGGCACTCTGTGCAGCCATGTTCACAAGCCTTTTAGCCCCAAACTTCATCTGCTTCACACTGGAGCAGCTGTGTAGCGAGCCCTGTCTCTGCTGGGCTGCAAGAGCTGACCAGGGAGCCTCCCAACACAGCGCTCACTTGGAAGGCTTTGCGCCAAGCTCATGGGCCAGCAGACTAGGAAGGACCCAGGCCTCTGCTGAACAGGAGTGAAAAGGGCTGCTCTGCTTCCCTCCCAGGCATCTGCAGCCCTGTTCAAGGAGGACAGGGGGCTCAGGGAGGGGGTGGGCTCTGGTCTCAGCTGGGTGGAAAAGAGTCCCCTGGAGGAGGAAGAAGACAGACTTCTGGAGGCATGTCAGGAGGCCTGCTTTCACAGGACCTTGCGAACACAGCCACTGACACAGAGGTGCCAATGGGTATTTTCAGCACAGACTGTCTTCAAAAAAAACAAAATTCAATCTCATCAGCGTAACCAAAAATTGGAACAAGCTGATGAGCATGGTGGCCTCCCTAGAGTGGTGGGGACACAGATGAAAGAGGTTCTGAAGGCCTGTGCCACAGCACGTGTGCCAGTCCACTCTCCTTCCTCGGTCCTACCTCGGCACTACCTCGGCCTAATGCAGTGTCCCCACAGGGAACTGCCCCGACAACACACAGTGTCGAGGGTACAGACTGAGGTGTGGGGCAGGAACGCACCTCCCCATCCCCAAACTCTCTGGGCACATGCCAAGACCGTACTGACACCTCCCAGAGACCAGCCCAGGCCAGACAAGGGGCCCTGCTCACCCAGCAGAGTGGGAGCTGAACAGAATGTGGGGCATGGCAACAGACACAGCTGGTAAATCTTCAGAGTGCCCCCCCAAGCTGGGGGCAGGACCCTTTCCCCAACCAACACCAAGCGCTACACATTCAGGAGGGTCACTAACCAGCAAGCCAGACGTCTTCTTCTAAGACTCCTAAGATGCCACCAGTGCCCCCGCACCAGGGAGCTTTCCTCCACGCTCAAGCATGGAGCTCGTGTACACCCGGGGGGCCGACAGCCATCGCAGGAAGGCTCTGCTTACCAGCCCCTCGCTCTCCTCCGCCGTCCTCTGGAAATGTGCAGCCATAGCCACGTAGTCGCGTATCTGCCTGTGACATTCGAGACACTTGATCCCGTGCCGGATGAGCCTCACGGGGTCTGGATAGAGCGGCAAAGCCGGAAGGCTTGGGCTGGCACTGCCTGACGTGAGGCCACATTTGGGGGACGATGGGGGGACTGGGACTGCAGGGGCCGGGGAGGTCCCCGGGGCCGATACAAACATCTGGTCCACAGAGATGGGCTTCACGAGCAGCTGAGAACACTGCATGACGAGCCCCTTGCTCTTGTGGTCACGGGCATGCCGGAGCAGGCTGCACTTGTTGTAGAAGAGCAGTGTCTGCGAGCACAGCGTGCACAGCACCTCGATGTGGACACTCCGCCGGCCATAGTGCTGGCTCAGGCTCTTCTCTAAGGCAAACGCATCCCCACACTCCAGGCAACAGTACCCACTGGCCGGTACGTGGATCCTGCTGTCCGCAGGTGGGCTGAGATTTGGCGCGTAGAGGGGCACGGGGTTGGAGCTGTGCAAGACCCTGTTGAAGACCTCCACAACCAGCGGGGCAGCCTTCTTCACCTGGTGGACCAGGGGCACCGACATCTGCGGCAGCTGTGGCTGGCTGCGCCTCTGTGCCGAGGACTTGGCCGTCACCGACGCGGCAACGCTGTGGGGGACGAGGTTCAGGTTGGCCAGGTGCACAGCCTTGGGCAGGAGGTTGGCAGGCGCCAGGGCAGAGGCCTGCAGCGCTGTGCTCTGCTGCTGCTTCTTGCCTGTCTGTGAGCTGGGGACAGCCCCCTTTGGAATCCGGGACCCTGAGCTGCAGCAGGGAGATGCCAAGTCAGTGGCCTTCAGTGCGCTCTCATCCCCTTTCTTGTCACCCGTGGGGCTCCCGGAATTTGTGCCTACCTCCGGAGAGTGCGCCACTGCCGGCAAGGCAGTGACCTCGTCCTCTGGCACCTCGCTTGGGGCCTCGGTAATGGCACTCCCTAGAGGTGATCCAACGGGGGACTTGCTGGGATCATCAGGGTCTGGCAGGATCCTTGTGACGGTCCGTTTGATTTCCCCTGATGATGTCTTAATGGTTTTGATTCTGACTTTGGGAATTGCTGGTGGGGAGCTGGCAGCCACCGAAGGGGAGCCTTTGCTGCTGCTGTCACTGCAGATGCTCCGAGGGCTGTCTGATGGCTTGATATTCTTTCTGGTGGCCTCCAAAGGGCTCCGGGGACTCTTTGGTGACTTGGGCATTTTGGGGCTGCCTTTGGAGCCCTCTTTCGTGGGCCCTGAGGGATCCTTTGTGTGGCCAGGCTGGTCCTCCTTGGTGACACTGGCCACTCTTTTGGCCTGCAGGGCCACCAAGGCTGCAACACAAGAGGAAAGCTTAGAATGCGCTGGCTTCAGACGCTGCCGAGGGGGGACTGATGAGCAGGTACCAAGCTCCAGGGTGAGCCCCTTAGGCTCTCCAGTACTGTTGCTGGGGTGGCTGTTGAATTCCAGAGCTTCCCCAAAGAATCGACTGGCATCCAGCTCCTTGTGAGGCTCCCCCACCTTCTGCCCACCTCTTTCATGCTCTCCCAATGGCAGAGGCTCTGGCTTGGGCTCCTTCTTACAGAAGTGATCAAACATGTGGAGCTCTGGGACTGGAAACTTAGCCAGAGCCTCCAGGACTGGGCCCCCCACAGGCCCACACCCAGGAGGGGGTGGGAAATAACCGTCTGAGTGCTTGGGCTTCATTCCAAACCCATTATCTTTGATGGCATCCTCAGGTTCTGGGCTGGAGATTGGACTGAACTGGTTAAAGGTCGGTAACGGCTCTGACTTGGAAGGTTCTAGCTTGCCAGAGAAACTCCTGGTACTGTCTCCATTCATGAAAGTGGAATCAAACTTCCCACAGTTGTGGCCCAGGCTGTGGGGATCTGGAGGCAGGTCCGAGCCCCGGAAACCATTGTGTAGGAGGCTGGGAGCAATGTGGTCTTTCTCCGCTTCAAATGACTCCTGGCGGCTGGTGTTCTTGACAATGACACTCACAGCCGGCACATCTGAGGATGAACCTGAGTGAGACAAGGACACACTCTCATCCATACACATGCCTGGAGGTTTGAGGGGACTCTCATTCTCCTCACTGGGGGTCTGGATGGCCTCCTTGGCATCAAGGCTGGTGGGGTCTGGGATGTCAAAGGCAGCCAGAAGGTCATCGAAATCTGGAGTTTTCATATCCCCCATGGCTGGATGCTGGCAAGGGCTACAACAGAAACAGAACAGAATCAGTGATCTCTAGGATCCCACTGGACTCCATCCAGCATCATCTTCATCACACTGTCACACATGCACACAGCCAGGATGCACACAGGCAAACCCCCAGATTCTGGGAAATCACACACCTGGGCTTTTACCCCAACAGGTTTCCAAAATGCTGGGGTATTGGGGGAGGGGTGGAAAGAGAAGTTTATATACAGTGACGCCTGGCCAGACCTAAGCATCAATACCTGGAAATTCCTGGCTGGTTCCATAGCCAAAAAGAGAGAGCACTCATACCACACTCCCTCAATTTCTCAGGGACTATTATCATCCCCTAACCACATGCACTAGTGAAAAATCAATCATTGAGACAGACAAAAGAAAGAAAGAAAGAAAGAGAGAGAGAGAGAGAGAGAAAGAAAGAGAGAGAGAGAAAGAAAAGAAAGAAAGAAAGAAAGAAAGAAGAAAGAAAGAAAGAAAGAAGAAAGAAAAGAAAGAAAAGAAAAGAAAAGAAAAGAAAGAAAAGAAAAGAAAAGAAAAAAGAAAAGAAAAGAAAGAAAACGAACGAACCATGGCTCAGCATCTCTTTTCTTTGGAAAACTTCTGATTCATAGATGAGACATGGCTATAACTTCTGCTAATTAAACTCCTAATATTAAATCATTAATTTTGTCATTTTGGTTTCTTGCTGCTACATGAATTCAATCAAATCCAAGATGATTTGCTATTGCCAGGATTAATGTTAACTGTCTCATAAATAAACTCCAGCAAATTATATCATCTCCTAGGCCTTTTTTTTTCTCCCTAGTCAGTGTCTGCTTGATTCCTTTTCATCTACAACTGTGATTGGCTGGCAAACAGACAGCTAAACATGAGGGGCAGAGTGACTCTCAAGTGCCACACGGTCATCAAATGGGCCAGGGAATAGTGTCAGGGAAGCCCCAAATTTTATTTCAACTTAATACAAAAGAAAGGAAACCCCAGCTGTTTCCTTCATGCTCCAGAGAAGGAGAACTATAGCAGTCCTGGGATAGGGGACTAGGAAAGAGGCCTCCTGTCAGGAAATCACTGTCACATTCACATTCAGATGAAATATGGAGCTAGCTGGCTCCAACCTGCTGGAAAGAGGAAGAAAAACCCCACCAACTCCCTTGCTCAGCCCACGGATCCAGCATCTTCTTCGGCATCCCAGAGCCTCACTCACTTGCCTATTTCTTACACCACACTTATACTGAAAACCTGTCTGGATATAGAATGACACGACTCTTTCAGAAAGCAGCACTGTGGCTGCACAGAACCAAACATGGTAAATCCTTGGGTCCAGGAAGCCTAAGGCTTATCCTAAGAACAAAAATTCCCAAAAGCTATATACAGAAGGACATACCCTTATTAAAACAACACAAAAGACAGAGACACACACACTAAGAATCTAAATGTCCAAGAAAAGGGATTGATTAAATAATTGATAGACTAGGGGATCCCTGGGTGGCTCAGCGGTTTGGCTGGCGCCTGCCTTTGGCCCAGGGCGCAATCCTGGAGTCCCAGGATCAAGTCCCGTGTCGGGCTCCCGGCATGGAGCCTGCTTCTCCCTCTGCCTGTGTCTCTGCCTCTCTCTCTCTCTATGTCTATCATGAATAAATAAGTAAATAAATAAATAAATCTTAAAAAAATAATAATAATTGATAGGATTTTTAATGGCTACATAATAGTCTAATTATGACATTTACACAGCAACATGGAAAATTACTTAAAGTGCTAGGGCTCCTGGCTGACTCTTGTCAGTGGGGGATGTGACTCTTGATTCAAGGTTGGGAGTTCCAGCCCTATGCTGGGGGTAGAGATTACTTAAGAAAAATCTTTTTTTAAAAAAATCACTTATAGGGGATCCCTGGGTGGCTCAGCGGTTTGGCGCCTGCCTTTGGCCCAGGGCATGATCCTGGAGTCCCGGGATCAAGTCCCACATCAGTCTCCCTGCATGGAGCCTGTTTCTCCCTCTGCCTGTGTCTCTGCCTCTCTCTGTGTGTCTCTCATGAATAAATAAACAAAAATCCAAAAAAAAAAAAAAAAGAGAAAAAAAATCACTTACAGTGCTAAGTTAAAAAAATATGAAAAATGTCAGACTATAACAATGTAAAGCTAAATATGTATTTGAACCAAAATTAAAAGAAAGAGAAAAATAATGATGCAGGGTGGTGGGATTACTGGTGGTTATTTTTTCAAAACTCTTTTTGTGGTGACAGATTGCTTTTATAATTTTAAAAGGGGTAAATAAAGGGGGAAAAAACCCACTTAGGGAAAGGTCGCCTGGGTGGCTCAGTCAGTTGAACTTAGTTTAACTCTTAATTTCAGCTGAGGTCATGATCTCAGTCTCCTGGGATCCAGCCCTGCATTCATTGGGCTCCGCACTCAGAGGGGAGTCTGCTTGAGGATTCTTTCTCCCTCTCCCCACTCATGTTCTCTCTCAAACAAATAAATCTCTTAAAAAAAAAAAACCCACAGGGAAGCAGGTGGCATAGCAGAGATATATCTATCACCACCCGTGGGATCAACAAGTTTGTAGGGTTGGTTTCTTGCTCCGTCCCAACTCCCCAAAAAACACATCTGCCTGCTGAAGAGTTCTCATAGAAAATGAAAAATATCTCCTAATGGGAATATATCTAATTATGGTAGATAATAATAAAGTGAAATACCAATTATCTAAACTAAATACAATTGGCAGGATATCTCTTTGAAATGAGATGTAAAGTTCCTGGACACAAATAACTGTCCCCTGGAATAGGAGCTCATAATCAAGGGGAATATTCTGGCTATTGGTGAGAGCACTAATATCCCAAAACCAAGTAAACCACTAGATAGGTGGATCCTAACTTTAAGGAAATGCCTCTGTGATATATGCTGGGTAAGTTTGTTTCTTTCCCTCCCCCCCCCCCCCCCACCCCACACACACTGTTTTTTACCATCTAGGGGAAAAAAAAAAAAGATTGAGGGAAATAGGCAGAGTAGATTGGTCTTTTTAAGGAGCTGAAAAAACATGTGAGGGAAGAGAGGCAGTAGTTGGTGGTATGTGCAAGGATTAGTGGGGAACCTACTACTGTCCAACGTGAAGTCACAGGAGCTTAGAGTAGAGAGATATTACATCAGAAGAAAGTAATGCTCTCCACACAGGGAAATCTCAGGGATTGTCTGAGAATGGTCAGAGATAAGGTAAGGTATGTTTTTGTAAGGAAATTCAGAGCAGGGATATAGTGTAACAGCTTAATATCGGCAGCAGGAAAATCTTTATAACCTTTGGATCTTAAATACCAAAGCTGACGCTTTTAAAAGCCAAAGATCAAGTCCTGTTTTCTGTTTACTCATAGTAAGGAAGACCAAAAACAGCAGCAAACAATAGACATGAACAAGGGACTTTTGGTGTATCTGTTTGTATGTCTTCAAAACTTGCTCTAAAGTATCACACTGCTTATAGGTAGAAAAGTGAAATTAATCAAAATGTACCCTGTTATAAAAGCAAAGAAAGAAACTATAAAGAAAAAGACTACCAATAATAAGTTCTAGTCGTCAAAAACCTGCCAGCACAAGTTAGCAGGCAAACAACAAACTGACAGGAATATCTGCAAGGAGACAGTTACCATCATTAATGTCTTTACTATAGAAAAAGCTTTTATGAAGCAGTAAGTCCAAGATAAGCAGCCCACTAGGAAAATAAGCAAAGGTACTGAGCACACAATTTAGAAAAGAAACAAAAGTGGGCAGCAAATACATAAAAACACAGTTGCTACCTCTCAAGGAATTAGAGAAATACAATTTAAACAATGAGAAGCCATTTGGGGCTTACCAAATTGACCAAGATTTTCAAAAAGTAACTCCTGGTGTTGGTGAAGATGTGGTCAAGTAAGCATTTCATTTCCTTCTGTTTTTTGTTTTTGTTTTAGGTAGGCTACACACCTAAAACTCACAACCCTGAGATCAAGACCTGAGCGGAGATCAAGAGTGGACACTTAACCTACTGAGTCACCCAGGCACCCCTGATAAAACCTATTTTAACATCAATTTAGCAATGCATACATGAGGCCCAATAATTCCACTTATAGAAATTTATCCTAATATAGATGCATGTGACAAAGATAATCACTGCATACTTATTTATAGCAAACTTCCTTCATAACAAAAAATGAGACACAACCAAAGTCCCAAGAGAAAATTGGTTCAATAAATTATGGTATAGGGGATCCCTGGGTGGCGCAGCGGTTTGGCGCCTGCCTTTGGCCCAGGGCGCAATCCTGGAGACCCGGGATGGGCTCCCGGTGCATGGAGCCTCCTTCTCCCTCTGCCTGTGTCTCTGCCTCTCTCTCTCTCTCTCTCTGTGACTATCATAAATAAATAAATAAAAATTTAAAAAAAATAAATTATGGTATATTAACACAATTAAATAATAGGCATCATTATAATACAATATTTACAGCTATGAGAAATGCTCCTGATACAAAGTGGGAAGGGAAGGATACTGTAATGTATATATATATAGTAAAATCTCTATTTAAAACAAAAATTTTTATTATATACAGTGTTTATGAAAAGGGCTAGAACATTCTAAAATCTTAAAAGTATCTCAACAGATGAGATTATTTTCTTTCATCTGCATTTTCAAATTATTTATTCAAACTATTTAAGTTATACTGCTTACATAATTTTATTAAATTATATTTTTAATACACAAAAAGAAGAAGAAATTAGGAAGCTTTTTACACAGGACTCCAAAAATCACTAATATAAAATTCTTGAAGCACATCTGGCATGACTCAGCAGATGACTGTCAGCTAGAAAATCAGTGAACTAAAGTTAACTGAAATAAAAAGTGTAGTCAAAATAAAAAGCTTCAGCCTGCCAGTGTCTGCAACCTGTTGTAGGCTGGGAAGCACAGACCTCACACAGCTGCTGGTTTAGGCAGGGACAGCATTTGGGACCAGAGCCTGGGTATGGCCTCTACCCCATGTCCACAAATACCAGCCTAGAAACCTGGCTCACCCTGCAGAGCACACAGCAGGGTGCACTCCGAAGCATCTGAACAGACCAGATCAGGCCTGGTGAGCTCACCAAGTGATCTAGAGTGGCCTAGTCAATAGGCAAGGCAGGCTCACCAGTTCTCTGTGGCCTAGGCTAACCATGGTACAACATGAGCCACCCTCATGGGGATAAGGAGCAATTCCATGACTGTTGAGAGTGACACCGTACTCTTTCTAGGTAAGTTTCTCTTCAGGGAAGATATAAAAACTTAAAAATATATAGATATCCCTATTTTTTTATTACAGGATCTACTACTTGCCCAAGAAATTTTATCAAACACTTAAGTAAACATATCAACAGATGAAGGAGAAGGAACACCTTAATTCTAAAAAGACTTTATCACAAAAAAAAAAAAAAAAGACTTTATCAGGCCTGATTAGCCTATTAGAATTCTTTGAGGGGGTAGAAACAATATGATTATGGCAGAACTAGTAAGAATCTCCACAGACTCTAAATGTTTAAATTCCACCAAAAAATAATTTTAAAAAACTGAAACCTGGGTGAATGTATGTTGTATGTATGTGTGAGTGTGATTGTCATTTATGAAGAACCACGAGGAGTGGAGTTCTGAACCCATGGACCAGGTCTGGACTCGAGCTTAATACTTCCATAAATTGTAGTTCCCAACCCATAAGAATACCCAACTTCATATACACATATGTGGTCCCAGTGACCAGCCATTAAAAACACCACTACTAACTCACTCAGTTGAGAGTCCCACTTTTTTTTTTTTTAAAGATTTTGTATTGGGGGAATCCCTCGGTGGCTCAGTGGTTTAGCGCCTGCCTTTGGCCCAGGGCGTGATCCTGGAGTCCCCGGATCGAGTTCCACGTTGGGCTCCCGGCATGGAGCCCGCTTCTCCCTCTGCCTGTGTCTCTGCCTCTCTCTCTCTCATGAATAAATAAATTAAATATTTAAAAAAGTAAAAAATAAAAAAATAAAGATTTTGTATTTATTTATTCATAGAGACACAGAGAGAGAATGAGAGGCAGAGACACAGGCAGAGGGAGAAGCAGGCTCCATGCAGAGAGCCTGACGTGGGACTCGATCCAGGGTCTCCAGGATCACGCCCTGAGCTGCAGGCGGCGCTAAACCGCTGCGCCACCGGGGCTGCCCGAGAGTCCCACTCTTGATTTTGATTCAGGTCATAATCTCGAGGTCATGGGATCGAGCCCCACGTTGGGCTCTGCTCTGGGCAAGGAGTCTCCTTGTCTCTCTCCCTTTGCTCCTCCCCCACTCACGGGCTCGCTCTCTCTCTCTCAAATAAATTTTAAAAAATCTTTAAAACAAAACAAAACAAACCATACCACTACTGGGGCAACTGGGTGGCTCAGTAGGCTGAGCGTCTATCTCTTGATTTCAGCTCACGTCATTATCTCAGGGTTGTGGAATCCAGCTCTGCATCAGGCTTCACATTGGGTGAGGATCCCACTTGGGATTCTCTCTGCCCCTCCCTCACCCTCTCAAAAAACAAAACAAGAACAAAAACCATCATTACTGGGGCACCTGGGTGGCTCAGTCAGTTAAGCATCCTACTCTTGATCTCAGCTCGTCTTGATCTCAAGGTCGTAGAGTTCAGTCCCCATACGGGGCTCCATGCTAGGCATGGAGCCTACTCAAAATAAATAAATAAATACATACATACATATCACTACTGAATGAGAGCCTGTGAAAACATTAATTTAAAAAGGAGGTCTCATATTCAAAATGCTTTGAGAA
The DNA here is from genome assembly GCF_011100685.1 of Canis lupus familiaris. Lineage (NCBI taxonomy): Eukaryota > Metazoa > Chordata > Mammalia > Carnivora > Canidae > Canis > Canis lupus. Next base: position 54,517,964 of record NC_049224.1, on the reverse strand, counting down.
CCAATGATCTAGCAGAATATTAGGCTGTAAGTTTCATGAGGGAAGAGGCTTATCTGTCTCATTCATCACTGCATTCTCCATTAAGTACTCAATAAATACACCATCAAGCAATAAAGTGAAATCTTCAAGACTGCAAATGGCCTTAAAACTGTTGCAGAAATCAAAATACAAAATTAAAAGACAACAAGTTCTCAGGAGGCTATATGAATGGATGAAATTATGGCAAAGGAACACCAGTGGAGGCCAATGTGAAGGAACATTGAGGGAAAAGGAATCCTAATGACACTCTTACAGTAATGGGTTCTCAGCTACACTGTTCAATAAAGAGGCTTGGCCATCAGCCAATATTGCATGTTTCATCCCAAAAGTCAGAAAACACTTGGCATTACCAGAAAGAATACTGGAAATGAAATACAATTTGTGATACTGCCCTTAATCAAAACCACCCAGTGTCCACAGCCAGATATGCTGTCCAGTTTTGGTTCCCTGTAGCTTAAGAAAGACATACCAGAGAAGGAAGAGGCCCTAAGAAATAAGACTAAAGTTATAAAGTAGATGGAAGAGCTTTCTAATAAGAGCTTAAAAATTAGAACTCTTTTATTCTGGAGAGACAAAGGTTTAGGGGAGAGGGGGAGAATAACTGACATATACTTTTGATCATTGAACCTCAAAATACTAGAGAGGAAAGGGAAGCATTCTGAAGTTTGAAATAAAAGATGCAGACAAATAAGAGATTACTCATTAGTCACAAAATACACTGAAGTTGTCACAGGTAAAATACATAAATGTAGTAACATCCACACTTATTTAAATCCAGAAATTTAAAAGAGGGAAGGGGCTCTGAGGAGCTAGGAACAAGGAACTATCACTAAACCTATGAGCCTCCTTTCCCTCAGCATTGAAGCCTCTGAACTTCGAATAACATCAAACTTGGTCATCTGTTTCTCTTAACAGTATCAAGTTCAATAACGGTAGATTAATGTAAGTTCAGACAGGACATCAAGGGGACAGAGGCACTCCAAAAACATTAAGAAAAATCTGATCTCTACTCAGTATATTGTTTAATAAGATAAGGAAGCAAACAACACATTACGGATTTAAACTACGGAAGTTAAAGGCAGCAAGATTCAAGGAACATCGGACTGGTCAACCATAAAATTCAGTTTCCTTGAATTTACTATTGCTTGTTGGAGAAGGACTCGAAGGATGGATGTGTATATATTTTATACCCTGTGGGTAAACTCTTTGCCCTGCTCCCCACATGACTGAATACAGCTTACATGTTGATAAAATCTGTGTTCAATTATTGTTATAACTGTTAAGAGTTTACAAAGGGGTAAGTGGAAGTTACCCTCAGCTTTCTATTTTAGAAGGAGCATTCCAGAGGAAAATAGAGCAAAGAATAATTCAAGCTGTATGATAGAGCAAGCAGGCATGAGACGAGTGCTTGCTTAAAAAGTGAGAGCAGAAGAAAATGCCTGAGCTGGTGGCCAGGTGGGGGAACTTCTGTCCCAGAAATGGAAGCTACACAAGGGGAAAGACAGAGCAAAGGAGCACAAGTGAGAGCAAGCTGCTGCTCCTGTGACTTGTAGGAGCTTCAGTATGGACTCTGGCTGAACAATGAGAGAAAGACATTAAGCCCGTGAGTGGTAGAGAAGGTAGCTCAATGAAATCAAAGGACATGGATAAAGTCCCATGTTCCCATACGTAGAATGAAGCCCCAGGCCAGGGAACAGTAGAGCAAAAAGAGTAAGAAACAGTGAAGTGCAAGAATGGCTTTCGCCCATATGCTGTCATCAATTACCTATGAGGAGATCTTGAGCAGGCGTCAGTGAAGGGTCTCTGTTCCTTGAACAGGCGAGGCTACAACGGCTGGGCAAGTTAACCTAAAACTATGGATTTCTACATAAAACTTCACACCTGAAGTGACAAGCAGATTCTCTCCCTTAGGCCAAGCACTGCCCTCCTGAGCACACCTGCTTGTGGGTCCCAGGGGCCCCGAGACACAGGTGTTCTGAGCTGGTCAGGAGCGGTGCTTCATTTCACAAGGCACCTGGTACTCTAATCATCAGCAAGGGCAGCCCAAAGAGACGTTCAACAGGACAAGAAAGCAGGTGCCCCAGTGGATGACGGACCCACGTAAAACAGCAAAGCTTCTCACTCATCTTCTCCTCCATCTCGTTTTAGCCCCTTCCAACGCACACTCTCCTATTGTGGGTGCTGTAAAACATCTATCTAATCACAGAGATGTCCTGCTTAAGATGCCCATCCTGGGGCAGCCCAGGTGGCCCAGCGGTTTAGCGCCACCTTCAGCCCAGGGCGTGATCCTGGAGATCCGGGATCGAGTCCCACGTCAGGCTCCCTGCGTGGAGGCTGCTTCTCCCTCTGCCTGTGTCTCTGCCTCTCTCACTCTGTGTCTCTCATGAATAAATAAATAAAATCTCTTAAAAAAAAATGCCCACCCTCTTCAGGAGACACCTCAAGTCTCCACCCAGTGTGGAGAGCCCCTCCTCATCTGGTCTCTGCCCACCTCTCTAGCCACTTCCCAAGAGTGCCTTTCATTCACTAGTGGTTCTCACAGACTTCCTCTGTGTCAGGGCCTTGGCAGTTCCTCCTGACTACCCCACCCCATTGGCCCCCAACCCACAACACAGATTTGCCCAAGAACTCCTCGGCCCCAAGGTCCTGCTCCAGGGCCCCTTCTCCTCATGCCTCCTGAGTGCTATGACACAACACAGGTCCCCTGCCCTCTTTCTGCTCCCCCTCCCTTCCACTATGGTGGACTTCCTACAGAGTGAAGGAATCCTGAGTTTTCTCATCAGCCCATAAGCCTCTCCAAAGATCAGGTCATGTCCTTTACCTCTGTTTCTGAGAGCTAACACACTGGGATCCCCAAGGCAAGCTGGTGCTCACTGCTCATGCTTACCCCCCCCCCCCAGCCAGGGCTGAGAGCCTTGCCAGTTCTTCCTGCCAGAGGTGCCCTTTGCCCAGAGGCAGTTCCTCCTCTCCCCCTCCCCGCTCTCCTACCCCCACCAAAAACCCCACTGCCCAGGAAGAGAATTATGCTGCAAACATTCTAATGAGACTCACAGGATGTTAGAGCTGAAGGGGAACTCAGAAATGATCTGGTCCAGCGGCTTCCAAATCGACGTCTGCAGACTGCTCCGGGACCGACTGCAAAAGAATACCACGGGGAGTGACTTGAAAGTACAGAACCTCAGGCTCCTGCTAGGAAATTGTGACTCAACAAGTCTGGGATAGATCCCCACTTTTTTTTTTTTTTTTTTAACTCTCCCAGTTGATTCCAGTGTCTGGCCAAGTCCAACCTCTTCATTTGGAAACACATGGGACACCTTAGGCTCAGAAAGCAGGTCAGGGGCACCTGGCTGACTCAGTTGGTGAAGTGTACCACTCCTGATCTCAGGATTAGGAATCTGAGTCCCACATTGGGTGTAGGGATTATGAAAGAGAGAGAGAGAGAGAGAGAGAGAGAGAGAAGGAAGGAAGGAAGGAAGGAAGGAAGGAAGGAAGGAAGGAAGGAAGGAAGGAAGGAAGGAAGGAAGGAAGGGAGGGGAAGGGGAAGGAAGAAAGAAAGGAAAGAGGAAGGAAAGATGGAAGGAAGGAGAAAAGAAAGAAAGAAGAAAGTCTCCTGTCAAACATTTACCATATGACAAGACTTATATTTGGCAGAGAACATAAAGGGAAGGCCCAGCCACTATTCTCAAGCACCCACACACTCACACACCCTACCCCGCTGGAAACACGCAGCAGCCACACACTTGAGGTGCCATGGAAGGCTCACCAAGGGCCCTGACTTCCAACAGAAAAGGGGGATGGACCTTCTGACTGGGTCACCCCAGTGGCCTCCCTGGTGTTTCCCTCACTCCTCTCAGGGCATAATTTTCACTTTTTTTGCTGGAGTTATTTCAGTAACATATTCTCTTCTGCTATTTCATTAGCCCCACTATAGGCACCCCCTAAATTATTGAACTGGTATTCTCCTCAATTCTAGGTTTGGGATTCCACTTGGACAGGCATCTCAGACAGCTTAGGTCCAGAATCTAACTCTCGATGTCCCCGTACAGCAGGTGACCACTCTGTCCTTCCAGTTGCTTAGGCCAGTCTCGACACCCTTCAGGGCTCTCTTTCCTTCATACCCCAATTCCTATCGAAGAGCAAATCCTGTCAAGTGCTCCTTCAAAATATTTCCAAATGCAACCATTTCCCACCACCTCCACCATCATCATCTCTCTTTTGTGTCCCTGCAGATGCCTTGCCTTGCTGCCCTTGCCTCTGCCACTCATTCTCAACACAGCAGCCAGAGTGCTGGTCTTACGACACCCATCGATCACACTCCTCTCCTCGGACATTGTCCCGTCTCACGCAGGGCAGCCTTCATGGCTGGGAGGCTGTAAGTACCCTCCGCCTCCCAATCCTCTCTCCGCCACTCGGTCCACTCCAGGTACACTCAGGCCTCTGCCCTGTTCTTCAAACACACCCCTGCTCTGAGCCTTTGAGTCCACTGTTCCGTCTGCCTGGAACGTCCTTCCCCTCAGACCTGCAGGGGCTCACTCCTCGCTGCCACCAGGTCTTGATACAAACATCCCTTTTCCAGGAGTCTTCCATGACCAGGGTACGTAACGTGCCCATCCTCATCTTCACCCTCAATCTCAGTCCTGTACCTGCTGCTTCTTCAAAGCCCTTCCCACCACCTGGTATGTCATATAATCACTTGTGTCTCCACTGTCTCTGTACAAAGGGTGTTTACTGAAAGGTAATCCACTGTTAGGGGAATGATTTGACAGGCTCATCTGTCCAGAACTAAGATTGCTCAAGGACAGTCAGATTCCTAAGCAGGTTTATTACTAGTCAAATAGTTGGCAAGTTTGCAACATATTTTGTGTTTCACTTTTTAAAACTTGCCATAAACGAGAGAACTTGAGTGGTGATGGGGCCTGGCCAGCAAGAGGGGTCTGCTCGAAGCAGCAGTCATCTGTGAGTCCTGGGCTTCTGGGGATTAAGTTCAGTACTGGATGGTGCCAAGTGCCTACTGGCCAACATCCCCACAATAAGGTCATCCATCTTGAGGATGGGATTAGTGTGACACCAGTAAAGAAGGAGGGTCACCTCAGAGAACCAAAGGGAAGAACAGGGCACAGAGTAGTCTTCAGTCTTAAAAGGGAATATGACTCTGGGAATATACTAAAAACCACTGAATTGTGTGCTTTAAATGGGTGAGTTGCATGATAATTATCAATTTTATCTCAACAAAGCTGTTATTTTTAAAGATAAAAAGAAGAGGAGATAAAAGCGGAGGGAGTTGGGATTAGGCAGCCCTGGTCAGCCAACTGAGATGACACTCAGAGAAAGTAGATATAGGCAACAAAGTTTAAACAAAGCTGAGAACCAACACAAAACTGATACTCTGTAACCTCTACCGCCTCTCCCTTTCCTTACTTGCAAACATATCTCAGTACTAACCAGGCACTGCATTTTGTTAGAAAGAGACAGAACCCAGAAGGGAGAGGGACAGGACTCCTCTTTGATCACACAGCATCGTCAAGGAATTCTGTAAAAGCATCATCTCCTGGCAGTAGGGATGCCCAAATTTAAGCAAAAAGCCAGTGGCCTCATACCTGCTGGGAACCAAGCCTCCATTCCCCAAACAAAAGTGCCCCAGAAAACAAAAAGTACTCATTCTACTTTTTCCCCATTTCGGGTACCCATGTGTTTGGTGGCTCTCCATGTGTCACCAGTCCCATCTATCACAGGGAAACTATAGTCCCAAAGATTCCAAAAGCAAAAGGTTTTCTGGGGGCAGGGAGGAGGGGGCAAGGAACATGCTTTTGGGGTATCTTACATCACTCTCTCACACCCGTTCTTCCTCATCCTTTCTTCCTCCCTCTTCTGTCTCCTCCCTCTCAACAGAGACTGGATGGGCTTTTTCACCACTGCTACTCAGACCTAAGGGCAGTCAGCCTTCTTCAGGAAAGCAAGGCACCAGTCAAGGCAGCTTTTCACCAACAACACGGTATAGCAACAGATCCAACATCAGGTGTCCACATGTGTGCCCACTGGATGCTTCCAGGGAATGAAAAAGAAACACCCCTATATGTCCTTCTACTATCAGACAAAATGGAATATATAAATTCCTTAGCTTTTTAAGACACAAAGTGAAATATTTACATGTAAAATGATATTGGGACACCTGGGTAGCTTAGTCGATTAAGTATCTGACTTGATTTTCAGCTCAGGTCACAATCTCAGGGTCATGAGACTGAGTCCCGTGTCAGGCTCCACAGGCAGCATGGAGTCTGCTTACGATTCTCTCCCTCTCCCTTGGCCTCTCCCCCGACTTGTGCGCGTGCACACACACACACACACTCTCTCTCTCAAATACATAAATAAAATCTTTAAAAATCAATCAAATAATAAAAATGATGAGATGTCTGGGATTTGTCTCAAAATGATACAGAGCAGGAGGGAGAGATCAGGGAGGATATTTATAAATGAAAAAAGATCAGCCAAAAATTAATAACTCTTGGATGTGGGTGAGGAGTACATGGAGGTTTATCCCACTATTTTCTCTACATGTGTATATTTCAGCACTCTCAGGACTGGGCGCTTGGCTGGCACACTCTTGTGAGTCCAACTAGATGAGCAAAGGTCACACCCATTAGGATAGCTATTATAAACAACAACACTCAGGAAATAACAAGTGTTGGTGACGATGTGGATTTCTCCTTGTGTGCTGCTGGTAGGAATACACATGGTGCAGCCACTATGGAAAACCATATGGCAGTTCCTAATGAAAACTAAACATACAATCACCATATAATCTAGCAATTCTGCTTCTGAGTATACACCCAAAAGAACTGAAAGAAGGGTCTCAAAGAGGAATTTTTATACACATGTTCATTGCAGCAGTATTCACAATACCCAAAAGATGAAAGCAACCCAGTTTCCACCAACAAATGATGGATAAACAAAATGTGATATAAACAATGGAATATCATTCAGCCTTAAAAAGGCATCAATTCTGATACACGCTAGAGCATGGATGAACCTTGAGGACATTATGCTAAGTGAAATATGCCAGGTGTAAAAGGACAAGTCCTATAGGATTCCACCTAGCAATCTAGACACCTGAGCAGTTACATTCATGGAGACAGAAAGTAAAACCGTGCTTACAAGGGTCATGGGGGAGAGAGGACAGGGAGCTGGTGTTTAATGGGCACAGAGTTTCAGTTTGGAGTGATGAAAAGATTCTGGATGGTGGTGATGGTTTTACAATTGTGCATGTACGAACAGTACACTTAAAAATGGTTAAAACGGTCAATTTTGTTATGTATATTTTGCCACAATTAAAAAAAAAAGCCACCAAGGAACATAAAGACATCACTTGTGTCTTCTCAAGGCCAGCTCAGGTCAGCCTAGACATCATACCTCAGAGAGGTTCTCAAAACAAGGGTGTGGTGAGCGTTGCTGGGGGTGTAGAGCTATGGAGAAAGGAATAACATCTACCTAGGCACATGGTCTAGTTTCCAAACACCACCTAAAGAAAGAAGAAAAATAAAATGTTTTTTAATAGGCCTGAAGGTAAATGTGTAAGTCAGTTAAGGTAATAATCACAATAATAAAAGTAGACATCAGACCTTGAGAAAAATCTCCAAACATAAATTCAAAGCCCCAGATTCAAAGGTAAGACTTGTGCAGGCCCCAGAACATCAATCCTGCCCATCACAGTTTGATGGTTCAGAGCACAGGCCCTACATGGGTTCAACTCCCAGCTCTACTACTCCCTAGCCAGTTGACCTTATGGAGGTTTCCTCAGCTCTCTGTTTCCCAATATGAAAAAGGGGGCTGTGGTAGAGATTCAATGAATGAATATTTGTAAACTTCTTACGACACTGACTTCAACATAGCAAAGGCACATGTTAAGTATTATGTCACCAACCTCAATGGCCAGCAAGCTTGACCTCATAGTTTTCCAGGGGGCCCCAGCAGGCTGCTGAATCCCTAAATGTAGGCTTGTCGGAAGCACGCACAGGGGGCAGAGACAAGGGTACCCTCCACGCAGCTCAGGAGGCCTGCCAACACGGAGGATGCACAGGGCTTGGGAGTGGGCAGGGGCCCGCATCAGATAAGCTGGGGAAAGTCACAGGAGGGGAGAGGCAGGAAACGGACAAGCACTGTGCAAGGAATAAGAATGCGAGAAGTTACAGAAAAGCTGAACCCATTTTTTAAAGCTAGGTGATCTTCACTGCAGTTGAGCACCAGCATCACCTCAGGAACTTTGGAAAACTACTCACGCTTGGCCACAGCGGCCTGAGAATCGGGTTTAATTGGCCAGTGTAGAGAAACTGGTTTGCAGCCCATCAGGTCTGCATGCCCACAAATGATAGAATGAAAAGTTGCATTTCAAATTCTGCTCATGCTTACTCCAATTCCGCATTCCCTCATTTGACTTCACTTTTGTCTTAACTTTGAGAGACCAGCATTTAGTTTGGATTCTTTTTATTTTTTTATTTTATTTTATTTTTTTAGTTTGAATTCTAAGTACAGATATAGACAACATTAATGGAAAAATTTTAAATGGGTGGGAGGAAAACTCATTATCCCAATTCTCCAGAAGAGAACCAGAAAAACTTTTTTTCCCCTAAACTTTTTCTTATCATTGGATCATCACATTTCAAAACATAAACTATGAAGCAGACACTGTGCTGTCCCAGTGAGGACAAAATCAGAGAGGTGGGTGCCAGGCAGAGGGGTGCTTTATACCCACCGTGCTAAGTGTGTGAGTTCTGAGGTGCTCCAATGAATGTGCCTGGTTATTCACTGCAGGTTAACCCTAGTTCCTGCAGCCACTGGATGCTGTCAGGTTACTCCACTATCTCTTATCCCTAGTAACACAGCTTGGCTTTTGAGAGGGGCTGGCAAACCTGAGCATCGGGTTTCACTGACCGAGGCTGGCTGCTTCTCTCTGGCCACCCTATCATGTTTGGATTTATAGAAGCTTTACAGTTTATAAAACACAATTCCCACTTCACAAGGAACTCACCAGTGAGTGACAAAACCAAGACGACCGAACACCCAGGCTCCCACTTGCCTCCAAGGACCAAGCCAGGAGTTCCACTAGGAACTCTGAACCAGGAAGGTCAGATTGCACATTTCAGCTTTCTGACACCCTCACCCTCCTAAGGTGCTACTGAAGATGGTACACACCTCCCTTCAATTTGCTACTGAGACATTCGCTACAATCCCCTGCCATAATTATGAGGCACTTTAGGGTGTTTTAAGACCAACATCAGAAAATAGTGTCCCAGAACACTAGATTAGAGGTTCTGATTAGAGGTTCTTCCAACACCAGAAAGATTAAGAACTGTCAGAACCAAAGAGACTCTAGGAAACCATTAAATGTAAGCCACTGACTCTACAAGCAAGCAAGGAAATGGAGGCCCAGAGAAGTGAGGTAGTCAAATGAGATAAAACATTACTGGGAAAGATTCCTGTTATTCCTGGCAAGGTGACCTGCCCTGCCTTTGCCTTCCCAGAGGGGCAGAATTAAGTCTCTTAGAGTTACCCATTCAAACGTCCCCATGAACTAACAGGTATGAAGCTTATTTAATCCTTAGATGAGTGATTCTAGCCCTGGATGCACATTAGGAACAGTCTGGGACCAACACTAATGCTGAACCCCCACTTGGACCAATTAAATCATAATCTTTTGCGAGTACAGCCAGGCATTTTTTAAAACCCCCACAGGTGATGGATATTTCTGGGGCTAAGAATCATGGTCTATAGACCAAAGTGTGGTCCAGGGACCACTGGTCTCACAATTCACCCAAAAAGCTTGTTAACACAGCAGACTTCTGGGCTTCCCTGGAAACTAACTACATGGCAGTGGGGTGAGCCCTGGCATCCGAAGCTGTGACAGTTACCTAGCGGTTACAGAACAATGGCATTGGCACTGAATGACTCCCAGAAGTGGCACCTGTGCTCCAGGTAACACTGGAGGCCTGGATGGCCCAAGAGACTGGCCCAGGAGAGGCTCCCAGATGATTCAGACTCCCAGGCCCAATCTCACCCAAGAGTGGCTGCAGAAGCCCCTTGGCTTCCATGCCAACAGCCAAGGCATCTCTCTCAGGAAGGAGGCAGAGCAACCAGGGGCTTCCCATCGCATTCAGGTCCCACTAGGACTTACAAGCCCAGCGGGACCACTCAGGCCTCCTCTCCCATACGTCCCCCATCTCACTCCCACCCCAGCCACACTGACTTCCTTGCTGTTCTCAAAACTCCTCAAGCTTTCTCTGGCTTCAAGGACTTTGTCTCTTGCTTTTCTCTCCACCCTGAAGGCTTTTCCCTCGGATATCTGCATGGCTCCCCCTCTCCTGTAGATCTCTCCTTAAGGGTCTTTTTATCAATGAGACTTCCCTGACTTCCATACTTAAAAAACAGAAAACTGCCTCCCCACCAAACCTCCCTACCCTCCACCCCTGCTTTGTTTTTCTCCATCATACTTGACACCTTCTCTCATACTTCATACCATACTACATTGTGAGGCCCCATGAAGGTAAGATTTTTGTTTGTTTCCTGTTATATTCCCTGTGCCTACAATGGTGTGTGGCATACAGCAAGCACTCAAATACTTATTCTAGGAATGAATACATCAGAAACACCGATCTCAACATATAGCTTATACCAAAAGATCACAAAGATGTTGATTATACCCAAATCACTGCTCCACTGATCTCATCTCGGCAAAAGCCTTTTTAAAAACAGGGTAGAAGCCTAATGAAACAGAAACTCTTTAGAAATAAGTATTTCCAGTCAATTAATCCAATCCAAATGGGTTTGTGAGTCAAAGACAATTTGTTTTGAGAAACAGATAAAACTATGGAGACAGAAAATGAAGTTGAAAGAAAGTGATCGAACAAATGGATTTCAGATGCTGTCCTGGTATATATGTAGGTTCAGAGGAAAACCCAGGAGCACTGACAGCTATTCTCAGCAGGAACAGTTTTCAGCAGGCCAGAAAGAAGAGAAAGCCTCCGATTCTGGGTTACAGTCTGTGAGCACCGGACATGAGCACACGCTTACCACCAGACCCGCCAACATGATAAACCTAAGAATGACCCTTCCTTTTCCCCTTTCTCCTACTTATACTCCACCTGCTTCCAAAACTCATCGGAACCCACGGACAATACTTGACCTCTACCAAGTTGGAAGCGCTGGAAGCCTCTGTTGAGGCAGCCGCACAGAAGTTGGGGAGTACCCTGCCATGACCCAGTCTCACTGATGTCATCTGTTCCACGTCCTTAACCTTGCCACCACTCTCTCTCCTCCCCACCTCAGTCTCTCCCTCACGGCCATCTTATGTGTCTCCCAGAGACCAGTCCTCCCCAAACACCACTTTCATCAGGTTACTCACTTTTCTCAACAACTTCACGTGGTTTCCTATCACCTTCCACAGCTCCCACCCTAGGGCCAGGCTTCTGAGAACCTCCATACTATAGACCCAGACCAAGTCCACTGATTTTATATTTCTGCAGGTGCTTCTATGCCTGCCTTAAAGACCAAGTCACTGCCTTCCCCTTCACCGCGCCAGTAGGAGATAAGATTGTAGAGGCTGGAACACATTGGACCATGTCTCCACTCTCCATTCCTGCTGAGATCGTCCCCACTCTCCACACCCTCCATACTCACTCTTTCCCCCTCCAGCTTCTAGCCACTGTCCTTTCCTGCTCCATTTCCACAATACACACACTGCACTCACACACGCATGTGCAGTCATTCATTAATAATAACTGCACCTATTGTGGGCCAGGTCCCTGCCCATGCGGTGCTGACACTCCACTGGATAGAGACACACAAACACAAACAAGTAGATTTATGACAAGTCATACTGCCTTCCTCAACAGGAGCTCCTCAATTAAAATCAGAAATTAGAATGACTGTATTTTCAATTCTGAGCAAATGAGAGAGCAAGCCATGTGAACGTGGGGGAGTAGAGGTTTTAGGCAGAGGGAAGAGCAAGTGGAAAGGTTGTGAAGCAGGAAAGTACTTGGTGCATTCAAAGAACTCAAACCAGAGTAGAGGGAGTCAGAGGAGACAGGGTAGGAAGCAGAAAATGGAGGGTCACCAAAAGGACTGACTTCTACTCTTTGACAGAAGGCTTCAGGAGGACTTGGGGAGTGGAGTGACACCCTCTGACTTATACTATAGAAAAATCAATTCCCCCCGCCTGTGCGTTTTAGCCATCTATCATGAGGTATACAATTATGAGGAATTTTTCTTCTTGAATATGCCAAAATTTTCCAAAGTAAGCATATATTTTTTAAATGAAGGAAAAAAAACAATCTTCCCAATCCTTTGACTCAGCCCTAATTCTACCTCTGCCTCAAAGCCTACTGGGCCAGGGCTAGGACTGTGCTCCAGCCAGCAGGACCACCAGGGCAACCCCACAGAGGTAGCAGGCAGGATCTGCCTGCAGCAACTAATATGCATGAAAGTGTCTTCTGCTGCCCTCACTCCTCACCTGCCATGCAGGAGCGTGTCCCTTCAGACACTCTTGCCCCCAAGTGCCTGTCTGGGTTCCAGTCTTTCTCTCAGTTGACTTAATTAATTCCTGGTAATTAAAGCTACTATTTGGTGATGAATCGCTAAGAGTCTGACCTCTCCCGGGGGAGGGGCGGGGTGTAAATATTTTAAAAGGGGAGTCTAAGTGGAAACATGAAAGCCTTAGACTTAGAGAACTGGAGCTAGAATGGTAGAATGACAGGCACTGGGTTCATATTTTGTGGGTTGCTGGCTACCTCCTAAAGGGTTCAGGTGCTTAGAGAGCAGTGTCACAGGGAGACAAGCGAAGAAATGAAAGATGAGATGACATCATTGCCACCACCTCCCTTCTCCCAAAGGGCCATTCAATCCATTCTGGGTACCAGAGAATGTTCCCCAGAGGTAAGCCCAGCCATCTCAGAGGGATGACCCGTCTATAAGTAACCACCACCCTCTGCAAGAAAAGCCCCCTTAAGGCATGTCTGGTCTGGAAGCAAATCGCTCTCTAATTGCTTTCAGTGGGGGAACTCCTTGAGGGCAAAGTTCATCTCACATGATTCCTTTAAGCTCCACAAAGCACCCAGCTCTGGGCTGGGCCCAGGGTAGGGTAGGCGGTTCAGAAGCAACAGCAGATTCCTGATCAATGATGGCCCAGTTACAAAAAGGCTCCATAGGATTTTAAATACAAGTAAACATTCTAATTAAGGTTAATGGTAGAATTAATCACACATCTAATTTTTTTTAAGATTTTATTTATTTATTCATGAGAGACACAGATAGAGAGAGAGAGGGAGAGACACAGGCAGAGGGAGAAGCGGGCTCCATGGTGGGAGCCTGATGCGGGACTTGATCCCGGGACTCTAGGATCATGCCCTGGGCCAAAGGCAGATGCCAAACCACTGAGCCACCTAGGGATCCCACACATCTAATTTTTTAAGGGCCTGAATATTTATAGCCTTAATGAAATCTCAGACAGTGAAGCAGTTTTTACAACTTCAGTCAGTTCGGCTCAGGTCTCGAGAGTCTATCCAACAAGGGGAGGCAGAGGGCAGCCCTTGCTGGTACAGACCAGAGCCTGAGCTGGGTGGGTCCAGCCCCACAAGAATCTGAACAGCTGGGCAGCCTGGGTGGCTCAGGGGTTTAGCGCCGCCTTCAGCCCAGGGCGTGATCCTGGAGACCTGGGATGGAGTCCCACGTCAGGCTCCCTGCATGGAGCCTGGTTCTCCCTCTGCCTCTCTCTCTCATTCTCTCTCTCTCTCTCTCTCTCTCTCTCTCTCTGTGTGTGTGTGTGTGTCTCTCATGAATGAATGAATGGATGGATGAATGAATAAATAAATAAAATAAAGTAAAATAAAATAAAATAAAGAATCTGAACAGCTGCTCACTGCCCACCCCCGGGCTCCCTTCTCCTCTGAAGATGCCAAACCTCTGCCTCAGATGTGTTTTCAGGCCCTGGAACAGCCCTGAGAGGCTTGCAGTTACAATAGACACCTGTCTTTGAAACCTCTCTCTCTGGCCTCACTCTGCCCTTTGGCTTGCTCAGGAACAACTTCAACTTGAGGAGCTGAATGGGCAGATGGGAGTAGAATGCCGGATTCTAAAGCAGACTATGGGAACACAAGTGGGGCCAGCGCCCACTCCAGGAGCTCATGTTCAGCTCCAGCTTGCCAAGGGCAGTGTGCATAAGAGGTTCCTCAGCCCCAAGACTGGATGGAAATGAGGAAGAAGTAACCACCCCACTCCCACCTCACAACCAGAATGAGCTGAACCCCCAGAAGGAGGGAAATCCTCAGAACACATGTGAGGCTTATGCCCAGGAACCCCTCTGTTTACAGTCCCCTGACTCCCAGCTTGTAACACCAAGGCTTCTAGCATTCTCCACATTGACCTGCAGGAGACGGAGTCTGTGGTCCTCGAGAGAAGGCCCAGGGCCACACCCAGAGGGGATGACTTCTTCAAAAGCACTCCTGAAGAAAACACCCACAGAATTTAAAGCTAGAAGACAAGTCACACTCTAATCACTCCTGAGATGGTGCAGCCTAGGACCTCAGAATTCAGGGCCTCATCCAGTCAGAAGCCAAGCCTAATTCACCTCACATCTAACAAAGACATCTTCCCCTGAGATATGAAGGAGGGGTGGCCAGTTCCAGCATCATGCCTCTTCTGTAGGGACATATTCCTGAGCAGTTTGAGTTTTTGCCTTATGGCATTCAAATTTATCTCCAAAATGAAAATAGACTAACTGGTTATTTTATTTTTGTAAAGATGATATATAAACCTAGAGAAAATTCAAGTGACAGGCAAACATATAAACAAAAGTAAAAACCACCTAATCCCATCACTTAGAGGAAAGGAGATCTCACAGTAAACTCTGTTCTGCAGAGAGGAGGTGAGTCCATTCAGAGTTACATCTAGAGGGTAGTAGGGCTTGATTCTCTGAATAAGCCTGAAGACTTAGTTTTGCATAAGACCCCAGATGCCACCTCTGGACTATCCAGAGCATTTTTTCAGGGGGATCCAGTAATTGTGGAGCTCTCATCAACATACACAACAAAGTTATACAGATCCCATAAATAAAATCTTAAAAAAAAAAAAAAAAAAAAAAAAAGGCAGCCCGGTGGCTCAGCGGTTTAGCCCAGGGAGTGATCCTGGAGACCTAGGATCGAGTCCCACGTCAGGCTCTCTGCATGAAGCCTGCTTCTCCCTCTGCCTGTCTGTCTGTCTGTCTGTCTCTCTCTCTCTTGAATAAATAAATAAATAAAATCTTTAAAAAAAAAAAGTTATACAGATCCCCTCCCCACACACACACACACTGCCTGGACGCCAGGAGTTAATCTGTTCAACGGATGCACTCCTTTTTTTCACTCAACATTGTGGCACCCTTTCCACAATCAATCACAAGTATAGACATCATCAGTCTTTTTATCTCCTGGAGTGTGGTAATGGCAGAATAGGGGCTACCATTTCCTCTTGATCCAACACCTTCAGAATCTAAAAGGACTTACCCAAAGTCACACATTGAACAGAGGACAGCCCAGAAGTGCAGTTGGGCTTGAGGAATGACTGTGTGTGACAACAAACTTGAAAGGTGTTCATTAACTTTTCTTTGAGTCATAAAAAGGATCAGATATGTTAGTTATTTCAACATACACACTTTGCACTTCAAATAAAAGTAAATAGTTGGCTGGACTAGCACTCTGATCTAAAACATTTCTCAAAATTAATTACCTGATAGATATCACAATCCTACACTCCTAGAACACAAAGGGGGAGAATACTGGACCAGATACCCAGAAATAGAAACATATACAGACTTTGAGTACATGCAATCACTCCACCTCATAGATGTCAGAATTCTCTCCTATTCAGGATGTTCCTATTTTTGTAGGAAAAGGGAAAGTTAATACAAAGTTACATACAAAGATAGAGCTGGAGCTAAAGATCTAACACAAACACTAAATATTAAAACGTTAACAGTAGCTCTAGGTTATAGAATTTATCAGTCAGTTTTATTTCCTTTGCATACTTATCTGCAGTCCCTAAATCTTCTATATGAATATTCTTGTGTAATTCTCCTCAGAGTTTTAAAAGAAAAATAACTTGTCCACAATCTAGGTTGGTCTATTTGGATTTTATTTTTCACTATAAAGAAACAGACTCAAAACTCTAGAAGATCCACAACTCTTCCCAATTTTGCAAAAGCAGAAGTATTACAATAAATCTCAAGCCCCACAGAAAATTCCAATCCAGTAGGAAAGCTTTCCATGACCAGACTGAGTAGAGGACAGGGGTTACAACTTTCTTTTCTGTCTCCAATGTGTGTAAGGAAGATGAAAATTCTAAACCAATCTCTCCTTCAAATGCAATCAAAAGCTCCCCACCCCCTCCAAGAGTTCACGCACCTCTGTTCCCAGAACAATCTCCGATGCATCTATCTATAACCACCCTTTAGCTACAAGACTATTCCAATCACTTAGATTCTGGATACCGATTCTGAGGAATCCCCTTTTCCAGTATTTTCTTTCCAAACAGTTGGTCCTCCTCTTCCTTAAGATTCACAAGCATATGAGCCAACCCACACCACACAGAACCATGCATTCTATCAATTAATAATCATAGTTGGCCACACTGTATAGAGCTTAAGTAAAGAGTATGTTAATAAAAAGGATGAGTTTTCATGGGCCTGAGAGAAAAACAGAAATTGAGGAGCAAGAGTTTGTTAATACGTCCCAGCCCTGGCCAGAAAGGGTGGAGGTGGGGAGGGTGGAGGTGGGGGGAATGGCCAGAGGACAGAACATCTGTCATTCTGCAGTTTCATTTCTCATGGCCAGTTAATACCCCGAGTTTATGCATCAGTCTCTTCCAAGTTTGGTTAGTGAGTCAGTCTGCCTGGATCCAATCAGCTCTGAGTGCCCTACAAAACTGAATTTCAGGACTATGAAACTGAGAACCAGATCCTGAAACACAGTGATCCCGCCAAAATAAAGCCACCCCCAGGATGACATCTGTCTCCACTCTCTAACTCCAACACCCACCATGGTATGTAGTTGGTGTATCTAATACTATCTGATGTATCTAATATTCATCTAATACTCTGCGGCTTGTAGAATAAAATTCAAACTTGACCTGCCTTTTACAGCTCCAACTCAGCTTTCCAGCCTCCTGCCCATACACACCAAGCCTCTCAAAGCTCCATGTTTTCACAACATAGCTCTCTCTAGCTAGACTGTCCTTTGCCCAGTCCTACTTGCCTGTAAAACTCCTATTCTTCCTCCAAAGCCCAGTTTAAAAGTCACTTCCACCCTGAAGTCTTCTCTACTTCCCCAGGCATTTAGTTTCTACTGCTCCCAACAGCTCTCTACAGATGCACCAGAGAACTTGTTATGTACCTTGTAGTGCATCTGTATAAATACTTGACCTCCCCCTGGATAAGGAGGTTCTGAAGGGAAGAAACTCACATTGTATCCATAAGTTCTAACACAGTGTCAAGAATGAAATCCGAGATCAATGTTGAATGATTGATCACATGGAATACTGGCATTAAGTTATTTAAAGAAAAGGGGAGGGTGTTATGTTCAAAGAAAGAAAGAAAGAAAGAAAGAAAGAAAGAAAGAAAAAAAGAAAAAGAAAAAGAAAAAGAAAAAGGGAGGGGGAAAAAGAGCCTCACAGACTCCCAGAATTATCTATATAATTTCACCTGACATGATCAATATAGCTAAGAGCATGAAAATTTTAACAATTTAAATAATAATAATAATAACAGCTAACATTTGAGGTAAGTGCTACAACATTTACATGGCTTGATTAATCTGATATGCACAACCGCCATCTGAGGTAGGTCCTTTTATCTGTATTTACTAACCCTATGAGATAGGTACTTTTATCTGCACTGAAGCCGGGGAAGAGCTTGAGGCCTTTCCCAATGAGATACTGAGGCACATAAGAAATTAAACTCAAAATCCTTCTGTTAGCAAGTGGCAGAAGCAAGATGCAAAATCCAGTAAGTCTGGTTCCAGAGCCAGTGAGCTCTGGGATTGAGACCTGGGTTTGAATCCAGATGATGTTACAAATGTTTTGGATAAGTCATCTATCTCCTCTGGCCTCGTATCTGTAAAAAGGGCAGGATGAGCCTTTTCTTTTAATTTGTAGAGGGGATGAAGTTAAATATGATGTTTGCAAAAGTCTCTCAAATTGATTCTCCCATCTAGCAGGCACTCCATAAACTCTAATTCATCTTCATTTCCCTTCCTAAAAGCTGCGCAAAACACTTGGAGGAAAAGAATCTCCCTCAGACTGCTCGAGGCTTTTCTGAGCAGATCCAATAGTTAGGCCACTCAACACACAAAGCCTCGCCTTACCTGCTTATCTCAAAGTCCATTCCCCATACAGAGAGGCCAGAGACCTTTTAAAATGTAAATGTCATCATGTCAATCACTAGAAACCCTTCAAAGGTTCCTAATTTCACTGAGGATACAAACCAAAGCAGAGGGAGGGGTGGGGGAGGAAGGCACTCTGTCCCCAAGGCCCCCTATGATCTAACTCACCTCTCTACAGACTCATCTCCCCTCTCCCTCTCCCCCTCCAGCCACAGAGGCCTCTTTCACTTCCTCCAACTTGCCAGGCTCCGTGCTGCTCCACACATGGTTAACTCTTAACCCTCCTTCAGCTCTCAGCCTGGACGTCACTTCCTCAGGGAAGCCTTCCTTAAGCCCCCAAATCAAATCAAGGCCCATCACTCTCAGCACTCTGCTCATCTTTCCTTTCTCGAACTCAGCACCGTTTGAAATGATTAGCTTACCACTTCCTTCAAAGTTTTATTGAAAAGCTACCTTCTTAGAAGACCTTCCCAGGCCACTTGAATGTAAATTCAACCCCCACTCAATATCTCAAATCCTCCTTCCCTATCTTCTTTTTCTCCCTAGCATTTAGCCCCATAGTCCCTTTTAAGAGGCTTTTTCACTATATACTCCATTTTACTGTCACACACACACACACACACACACACACACACACACACTACCACTAGACTGAGAGCTCCACAAGGGCACTTGCCTTCTTCACAGCACCTAAGACAATGCCTGGCCCATATTTGTTGGCAAATATTTGATGTGAAATGAAATTTCAAGATTATTTATTATTGGGCTTTCCCACTAGGCTGGCTCCAGGCTCAAGCTAACACATGTCTTTCTGGTTTACCACCATCCTCCCAGCACCTAGTCCAGGGCTCAACACATAATAAGTGCTCAGTAAAAAGTTACTGGGGGGGGGGGGGGGCGGAATCAAAGCCATGACCATTGGAAAAATTGTCAAAATACGTGTGCTAGCACCAGACTCCCTCCTCCCTTTCACTGTGTCATGTACCTGTTAGTTTGAGGAAACCGACCCACGAAATCCCAGCAAGCACCCACCAGGCCAGGCATCTGTCTGTCCACATCCTGTATGCTCAGCCACACTGTACACACCACTAGATGCACCCTACAGGCCCTACACGAACACAGAGCTGAAGGCAAGTGGGTCAGTCCGAGGCCAAATACCGTCTTACCCCCAAGTCCCATTCTCCTGCTGCCAGTCCTATTCTAGGCTAGTCCTGGGTGCCAGGCATGCTTCCCTGGGTGGGCCCGTGGATTTGTTCCAACCCAGGACTTTTAATGCCACCTCTGGCCTACTCCAAGAAACAGAAAGTTAAAAATCCCTGAGCAGCTCCCACAATCCCTGGGATCTCAGGAACAGGCATACCTAAGGTCGTCTGGACCCCTTCCCCTCACCCCCGCGGATCCAAGGCCAGGAGGCCATCTGCCCAGCAGACGCTCCCCTGTCCTCCCTCGGGTCACATTGAGCCCCCCCCGCCCCAACCCGGTTGGCAGGAAGAGCCCCTGCAGAGAGAGCCTTTCCACCCCGATCAACAGGCCTGGTCACCCCCTGAAGACCCCCAGCTCCGGAGCAGGAATACCTGTCTGCTCCCGAAGAAACCTCCCCCGGGGTCAGAACTTGGGCGGAGGTGGGGGAGGGCCCGAGGGGCGCCCAGGAGGGTCGACCCCCGAAGTGTCGGCCCAGGACGGCGCCAGCGCTCGGCGCGGCGGGCACGGCAGGGCTGACAGGGCGCCCCGGCTGGGAGACGCCGCACCGTTATCCGCCGCCGGGCGGGGGGCCGCGGGGCTGGGGCGGCCGCCTGTCCCGCACGGGGAGGACGCGGCGGCGGGCGGCGGCGGGCGGCGGCGGGCGGCGGCGGCGGGCGGCGGCGGCGGCGGCGGGCGGCGGCGGCGGGGGCGGGCGGCCGGGGGCGGGGTGGGGTGGCGGCCGCGGCCCGCAGGCGGCGGTCGGGGGAAGTGGCTGCCGCCTCGCCTCGGGCGGCGCGCAGGGTCCGCCCGGCTGCAGGGCCGCGGCGCGGGCGCGGGCTCGGCCCCGGCTCGGCGCGGCCCCGGGCCGCGGGCTGAGGCGGGCGGAGGCGGGCGGAGGCGGGCGGAGGCGGCCTCGGCGGCAGCGGCGGCCCCGACCTCGGGCTCCCCGCCCCGGCCCGGCCCGCGGGGGGGCGCTTACCTGGCGGCGGCGGCGGCTGCAGGCCCCGGGCTCGGCCGCGCGCGTCCCCAGCGCTGGCTGCGGGAGCCACAACATGGCGACGGCGGTGGCGGGCGGGGCTGCGGCTCCGGGGGCGGAGCGGGGGCGGGAGCCGGCCTGGCGGCGGGACCCGGCTGGGGCCGCGGGCGGGGGGGTGAGGGCGGGGCGGGCGGAAGGCGACTCGGACCTGGGCGCCCGCCCAGAGCGGCTCGGCGGAGGGGCTGCCCGGCCTGGGCCGGGCTCGGGCCTCCCGCTCCCGCTCCCGCTCCCGCCCCGAGGCTGGCTACGCTGCGCGG
Organism: Canis lupus familiaris; assembly: GCF_011100685.1. NCBI lineage: Eukaryota > Metazoa > Chordata > Mammalia > Carnivora > Canidae > Canis > Canis lupus. Next base: position 54,497,055 of record NC_049224.1, on the reverse strand, counting down.
GCCCGACGGCGGCGGCGGCGGCGGGGCGGCGGGGCGGGCGGGGCTGGGCGGCGCCGCGCAGGGCTGGACCCCCGACCCCGCGCGCCCCGGCGGGGCCCCCGCCGCGCCCCCCGGCCGGGGGCCTGGGACAAGGGCGGCCGTCTCCCGCTAGGGGGACCCCGGCGGACGGGCGGGGCGGGTGCCTCCGCACCGGGACAGCGTCCTCGGCCCTTGGACCCGGCACGTAGCGGGGCCTAGCTAGAGGCTGCCAGGTGCAGGGAGCCCGCGCTCGGTGGGCGCGCCCTCGCTGTGCGGTCACTGCGGCCTCGGGGACTCGCCCGCGGGCTCGGAGGCGGGGGGCGCTCTGACGTGAGACCCGCGGCGAGCGGCGGTGAGGACGCGCGGGCTGAGAGCTCTCTGAGAGATGGGGGCTCTGTGCGCGGGGAGACCTCAGAGAGGCCCGCGAACGGCCCGGAGGGGGGCCGCCAGGTCAGGCCCTGCTGTCTGACACTGGGCGCCCACCGCTGGCCGCGGGGAAACTCCTGAAGACCCGGGAAGGAGATGCCAATTTGCAAGAGGGGTGGAACGAACTTTGGGCCAGGGCCCACTGCGCGCCTGCCAGGCAGTGAGCACTCGGATGAGGAGCTCGGGAATCAATGAGCGCAGGCAAGGGTGATCCTCCCAAGAAGTTTGGCAGTGAGACGGAGAGGCCTGTAGCTCCGGCGGGAGTACGAGCAAAGGAGAGAGGTGATTTCTTTATTCCCCCGCCCCTACCTCAGTGTGAGGTGGAGCTCTCATAATAAAGGAGCTGAGAGGAGAGAGTAAGAGATAAGAGATGGGATAATTAATGGTAAGATCCCAGAAAAGGAAAATGAGATAGGGCTGGTGGAGGCAGAGGAAGGAATCAAAGAGGCAGACCTCTTCCTACAAGATTTAAAAGATGCATGAAGATAGAAATATTTTGAGGTGAGAAGGCATACATACTGAGTCCTCTGTGTTTCCATGGATCAGCTGCCTAGATGACCCCCAAAGTCACCCATAGGCCTTCTGGGGTTACTGTCCTTTAAAACTTAAGTGCAATTGGCTCAAACCCCTATTCCTCTTAAAGTGAGAAACCCAGCATACCCGCTGGTATTTCCAAAGATTCATAGGGGAACTTATATTTCTCCTAATTATCCTATTGGCCCCAATTGTCTATTCCCAATATTCTATTGTGCTATTATAGGAAATTTCTCTTTGTACCCTGGATACCACCCCATTTCTACTCCCCCCCCAAAGTATAGCACCGTATGTGAAAAAGTAACCCAATGTCATGATTGTTAAATACATTATAGTTTATTTGTAGCCATTAAAAATCATGTTAAAGGAAAAGATTAATAACATGGAAATATTAGTAATTGAAAAGGACATCACAAGATGATATAAAACTAGCTAGTAATATATAAATATACTATGCATATCACACATCATGCCTAGATAAATGGGATTTTTATTTTCTTCTGTGACTTCTTAATTTTCTTATTTTTACCACACATTAATATTTCTCTTCAAATCAGGAAAAGTGATACTTTTTAAGTATTTTTAAGAAAGGAATTTTTTAAGAGATCTTTATGGAGTTGAAAAAGATATTAGGAATGAAGAAAGGAAAAAATAAAATAAAGAAAAGAAAAAAAGAAAGAAAGGGCTCCTGGTGGGCTCAGTTGGTAGAGCATGCAACTCAATCTCAGAGTCTTGAGTTCAAGCCCCACATTGGGCATGGAGCCTCCTTTAAAAAAAATGTGGGTTGTTTGTTTTTTGTTTTAAAGATTTATGTATTTATTCATGACAGACACAGAGAGAGAGAGGCAGAGACACAAGCAGAGGGAGAAGCAGGCTCCCTGCAAGAGCCCAACGCTGGACTCGATCCTGGTTCCGGGATCCCAGGATCACATCCTGAACCTAAAGCAGAGGCTCAACAGCTAAGCCACCCAGACATCCAAAACAAAAAAACAAAAAAAAATTTTAAAAAGGAATCAAAAAGAAAGGAAATTGCAAATGGATCTTTGAATGATCGAGAACTTAGGTCAGCAGAGCTGGGCTAGTTGGGGAGACTGCCCTCACCAGAAGGAATACTGCAACCAAGGACACAAAATAAGAAATGGGTAGAGTGTTCAGGGAACACCAATGGAGCAGTTTGCTTGAAGCAACTGCTTCAACTAGGATTCGAGGTGGAGAGAAGTTAGAACATTCAGCTAAGAAACATAAGATGGGACCATGGCCCCAAATGCCAAGCTGAACCCTTTGGAATTTGCCGCTAAGAACCCCCCGGAGCTTGAACTGGGCAGGTGATAAATTTTAAAGTAAACTTTCCTGTAACCTCTTACTTATAATGAGGTTCTGGATCTCAGCCTTTCTATCTTAATGATATTTGGATATTTGATTGACTCAGAGCAGTGAGGTAGAAGCAGCAGTTTTTGCATTCCAACTATTTACAGAATGAGAATTGGCCCTTGCTTCTCTGCCTGTTGATTACCATAATTTTAATTCACAAGGCACCAGAGTTTCAGAACAGATTAGCAAAGACCGAGGATGAGAGGAAGAAGAAATGTGCACCTTAAACCAGTGCTTTTTTTTTTTTTTTTTTACAACTTTCTATGAGTTTGGCTTTTTTTAGATTCCACAGATGAGTGAGGTCATACAGTATTTGTCTTTCTCTGACTTATTTCACTTAGCATAATGCCCTCAAGATTCATCCATATTGTCAAAAATGGCAGGATTTCCTTCATTTTTTATCGCTGAATAATATTTTTGGCTAATGTTTTTAACTCTGGCCCTCTATGCAAAATATATTGCACATCTCAACCCAGAATATACACATGCATGTACACAAATATACCTCTGAGACAGAAGTTTCATGAAATATTACTCTTAGGCACTGCTGGCTGATATTTTTAACTTGATTTTTTTTCTTTTTTTTCAAAGACTTTATTTTTCCATGAGACACACAGAGAGAGAGAGAGCCAGAGAAATAGAGTACGGGATCCCTGAGTGGCGCAGCGGTTTGGCGCCTGCCTTTGGCCCAGGGTGCGATCCTGGAGACCCGGGATCGAATCCCACGTCGGGCTCCCAGTGCATGGAGCCTGCTTCTCCCTCTGCCTGTGTCTCTGCCTCTCTCCCTCTCTCTCTCTCTCTCTGTGTGACTGTCATAAATAAATAAAAAATTTTAAAAAGAGATTAAAAAAAAAAAAAGGAAAAGAAATAGGCAGAGTGTGAAGCAGGCTCCCTCCAGGGAGAGCCTGATGTGGGACTCAATCCCAGGACTCCAGATCACATCCTGAGCCAAAGGCAGATGCTCAACCACTGAGCCACCCAGGTGTCCCTCAACTTGATTATTTTTATTTCTTTTTAAAGACTGGTCAGGACCTACTACATTGATCTTATGACCCACTATAGGGTTACAAAATGCCTCAAAGAACATTGAAAAGAGGCTAGGGATATTCCCTTCTGTGTTTACCAGTCTCATTTAAATAGCCATACAGATAGTGACCTTAAGTTTGCAGGTTTGCATGTTTACAGGTCCCAGAAATCAACAGGACAGTCAAGCCTCTCTCAGGATATGGTGGGGGCGGGGACAAAAGAATTGGCACAAGCCATGTTTGGGTTTCTCTTCCCTTCTTAGCAAATATTACCTGATACCAGTATTTCTCAGGAGCCATAAATGTTTTCTTCTTTGTGTAGCTTGAGATGCAGATTGAACTTCAGACAAGGCTAGACCACCACCTGTAAACCAGCGACAACTTTTCATTTGCATGAACAGAATCACAGACTAAAATAAAAGGGAGGGATCCCACGTGGCTCAGCGGTTTAGCACCTGCCTTCGGCCCAGGGCGTGATCCTGGAGTCCCAGGATCGGGTCCCACATCAGGCTCCCTGCATGGAGCCTGCTCTTCTCCCTCTGTGTCTCTGCTTCTCTCTCTCTCTCCCTCTCTCTCTCTCACTCACTGTGTGTGTCTCTCATGAATAAATAAAATCTTAAAAAAAATAAAAGGTAAAATAATGTATCTTGATTGTGACAGTACACAGAAGCTATCTTATCCACCACTGTTGGAATATGATAGGGACAGTAAGTACCATCCCTTTCTTCTAAGTCCAGACCCAATGAGAAGATGAAATTACAACTCTATCACCAATAGAGCTGAACTCAAGAAGGTGGATTGGCTGATTACCAGTATGCTTTTTAATATTCCCTGAATTAAAATGATCTCCCCCAGAATTCCACTCTCCCCCTTGAGGGGGCCTAGCACTTTTACTATGTCTGATTAGATCTGATTAGAGAAGCTTGCACTCTCTCCGAGGGCAGGCAGATCCAAATTCACCAGTTAGGTAAGTCCAGGACAAATTCTCTCCTACCTGCCCTCCTATGAAAACAAATCAAAGTCAGGGAATAAGGACCTATCCTTGCCCAAACAAATTAGATCTGACCCAATAGTTAGTTGAACAGAAAAGTATATTAATCAGTGAATTATTTTTAAAATGGCAAATCCATACCTTTACATCTCATTGTCACATAAAACCTATAAGGAACAGGGGCGCCTGGGCAGCTCATGGTTGAGCATCTGCCTTTGGATCAGGTCATGATTCTGGGGTCCTTGGATCGAGTTCCGCATCAGGCTCCCCACAGGGAGCCTGCTTCTCCTTCTGCCTATGCCTCTGCCTCTATCTGTATCTCTCAAGAATAAATAAATAAAATCTTAAAAAACAAAACAAAACACAAGGAACACCCATTTGCCAATCTTTTGATGTGAGGCCAAACCTTTTCTTTGAGCAAGATTGCTGATTAGAGTGTTCTTGAGCCCTTTCTTACATAAATCCTATCTACAGTGTATTTTCTGTGCTTTCCAATTTGTTTCTTTAAAGTTGACTAAGAACTTAAAATTTCTTGCAAAGCAATGTAAGTGAAGGCTTCTCCTTTAAAAAAAAAAAAAAATCCTCTGTAATTGTTTCACCCACATCTGGTTTGACAGTAATTTTCAACTGGTTGTTAGCTAATATATCCAAAGCATTCAACTGACATTTCATAGAAACAACTCTTTCTTTTCATGCTTATGTTTCATCAGTTTGTGTAACTTAAATTAATTACACTTGGAATACATCTGTCATAAGGAGGTTTGGGACCAAACACAACAGACTCTTGTTAGGCATCTAATTCAACTGATAGGGAGAAGTGTGTAGGAATTCCAGAGATGAAAGCATTCAATAGGTCATGGGTAGTAGTCAATATGTTTAATTGGAGGAATGGAAAGTGTTGATTCCAAAGAGTCCATTAAAAGAGAGCCATTAATGCTCCTAGACCAGTATGACCAATTCTGTGTAATTTATCTTAACATTCTTCCATCATTTATCCATTTAATAATCCCCCCAAGATCACTGTCCCTGCATTCCCATATAGCTAAACACGGCTTTAAATGGCTTAGGGTTGGTATAGCTATCAAAGAAACTCAAACGGTAATATCACATACTACATTGCCAAAATATACATACCTTCTACACTATTCAGTTCGAATAAGATGATGTAACTGGTACATTCAGAGAAAGCTGTGGCAATGTGAATTGGTATCATCCTTTTAAGAAGCAATTTACTTTATTTCTGAAGAGCCTTAAAAGAGATGTGGGCCCTTTGACTCAGACCACTCCTGGAAACTTTTCCTCGGGGAAATAACCCTCCCCCAAAGAAGAGAATGGCTACATGTACAATATTTACTATAGCCTTATTTGTGATGTAAAAGTTGGAGTAACTTAACTATGTATAACATTGTGTAACTTACCACTGAGTAAGCAGAAAGGAGTAACTTGGAAAACATTTGATTGCACATTATTTGGGAAAAGATACAATTTGTTCTACTCTACTAGGAACCTGAAACTGAACTGTATACTTTAAAAGGGTGAATTTCGTGAATCATATTTCAACTTTTCAAAAAAGATAGAATTCTGTATCTTTGCTTTTGTATCCTCCAAGATCAGCAGGAAACAGATGGCCTGCTCAAAATGTGTAACTGAAGAGAGCTAATGAAGGGACCATATACAAAGATGCGGGCAGGGTTGAAACCAACAAGGGATAGTAAAGCAACCCGGGACTGGCATCTGCTGAGAAGCCATTATCAGCCAGAGGCCTGAAACTAGTACTTCGTGAGAACAATAGCTGAAGGAAAGAGAGCCAATAGGAACTTACAGAAGTGCAGCCCTACCTCTCTCTCTTGCCCTCAGGTTCCCTATGGTACCTCCCCCACTGGCTAAATCCAAGTGGGAGCCTAAGGGCAAGTGAGCCCAGATGACAGTGTCCTTCAAGGCCAGCCTCTGGAAAAGGACAGAGTGTGGATCTAGAAAGACAAAGGCAGAGTATCTAGCAGGTATGTGATCGTATAACAATGTGAGAACTCATTGGGGCACCTGGGTGGCTCAGTGGTTGAGCATCTGCCTTTGGCTCAGCGTGATCCCAGCCAGGGTCCTGGGATCGAGTCCCACATCAGGTTCCCCACAGGGAGCCTGCTTCTCCCTCTGCCTATGTCTCTGTGTCTCTCATAAATAAATAAAAATCTTTTTAGGGACGCCTGAGTGGCTCAGCGGTTGAGCTGCCTTCCGCTCAGGGCAAGATCCCAGGATCCTGGGATCAAGACCCGCATCAAGCTCCCTTCTCCCTCTGCCTGTGTCTCTGCCTCTCTCTCTCTCTCTCTCTCTCATGAGTAAACAAATAAAATCTTTAAAAAATAAAATAATATAAAAATAAAAATCTTTTTAAAAAATATGAAAACTGTCTAAGCATCTGGCCAAGGATCTTAAGGGAATCCAGAAAACCAGGGTTTCTACAGAGGAAAAAGTAGAGGTAGCTGGAGGGCAGGTAGGGAATGTAGAGGGAACAGGAAAGATTGTTAGCTCAGGCTGAGACAAGGACGAGAGGCAGAAGCAGACACATTTTATTTTGGGGCAAACACTTAACTGGAGACTGAGCTCTGGAAGAGATTAATAGGAGATACAGGAGCTAAATTAGACTAGAGTTTGGAAATCTTCCCCTATTGGCTATTACCCTATATTTCTCCTTCCTAGCTAAACTGTATGCCTTCAACAAATAATTGTTTAGTACCTATCATGTGCCAGGAACTGTTAGGCCCTGGGGATTGAGTAGGGAACAAAATTAATATCCTTGCTCTCCTGCAATTTACATCCTGGTGGGGGGAGACAGACCATAGATAAGTAAATATGTCAAGAAATGATAAGTGTTATAAAGATATGGGAAAGCAGGAAAATAAAATTCTGCCCATTCTATGTCTTAAAAACCTCTTAACTTAGAGGTCCCCCGCCCCGCACGCACGCACGCGCGCGCGCACATACACACACACACACACACACACACACACACACACACCAGGACTCCTGAGTAAATTAGGCCATGTGTATCTCTCACCTGGACAAAGATCACAATACCTTACTTCCTCCAGCACCCTCCAACTAGTCCTCCACTCTGTGGTGAGAATCTTCCTGAAATGAATCATGTCAGTACCCTGCTTAAAATCCTCCAAAGCTCTTGTTTGCTTACAATGTGGAATAATGTCTAACCCCTTTATCATGCACCTTTTCTTATCTTTTCTGCCCATTACTCACAACCTAGAGATCAAGAATCACATGCTTCACCAACTAAACCAGCCAGGTGCCCCTAATTTTACTAATTCTTGGGCGATTACAGGTTTTTTTCCTCTTGGCATTCAAGAGTCAGAATTGAGTGAATCACAGTCTTTACCTGTTAAGACTTTTTTCCTGGTTACAAAATTAATGCATGCTTGTCATAAAAGAAATGTATAAAGAATACAGACAGACACATCTAGCTTAGAGAAAGCCTCCTGTATGTCAGACCCTCCCCACCTCCAAGCAGGAATAACTCCCATGAGTTTGTCTTCCCAACCAACTTGGGGATTTTGCTTTCACGTATGTCTCCCAGATTAGATAGTTTCTCAAAAGTAAGGACTGTGTAGTAGTCATCCTCCTATTATCAGCCCCAGGAGAAGTCCAGGCTTAGATCAAGAATCTAACATATTGCTACGGAAGGAACTACTGAAATGTGGGTCAGAACAGACGTTTCAAAGGCACAAGACTTCAGTTGGACTGGAACAGAAGATTCAAGGAGGGGAAAAATGAACGATAGTACTGGTAAAAAGTTCTGGGGCTTGATAACTCAAAGTCTTAGCCATTGCACCAAAGTGTTTGATTTTTATCTTGGAGGCAGCCAGCCGATGAGGCACTCAGAGCTACTTTTGGTACAGGGGGGTTATTTGTTCTTACATTTTTACCAGCGACAGAATTAAATTAAAACGCTGATATAAAAAAATATAAATAAGGGGATCCCTGGGTGGCGCAGCGGTTTGGCGCCTGCCTTTGGCCCAGGGCGCAATCCTGGAGACCTGGGATCGAATCCCACATCGGGCTCCCGGTGCATGGAGCCTGCTTCTCCCTCTGCCTGTGTCTCTGCCTCTCTCTCTCTCTCTCTCTGTGACTATCATAAATAAATAAAAATTTTAAAAATAATAAATAAATAAATAAAAATGCTGGCAATCTAGTCATTTAATGGCAGTGTACAGTGTAAGGGAGGAGGATGGGGAAACTAAAACCAAAGAGAGAGAAATGAATGAATCAAGAAGTTATTAACCTTTGGGGGGGGGCATTAATGAAAATGAAGCCTTCTTTCAGAAAAATATACATAAACCTCAGCCCCTTCACTTTTTTAAAAAGATTTTATTTTATTTATTTATTCATGAGAGACAGAGGGGGTGGGCAGAAACACAGGCAAAGGGAGAAGTAGGCTCCATGCAGGGAGCCCAACGTGGGACTCGATCTCGGGACTCCAGGATCACAACCTGAGCCGAAGGCAGCGCTAAACCGCTGAGCAACCCAGGCTGCCCCGCCCCTCCACTTTTTAAGCTTTTTATTTTTTTAGTTTTATTTATTTAAGTCATTTCTAAACCCACTGTGGGGCTCAAACTTATGGCCCCAAGATCAAGAGTCATATGCTCCACCAATCGACCGAGTCAGCCAGAAGCCTTTGCCCCTGCAATTTTTAAAAACCTTTGATCAGTGGGTTATTCTAAGAGCAAGAGACAAAGAACCGTGGTGGCAGTATGAGTTCATTCACTCAGACATGTTGGTGCGTCTCCTACTATATGCAAGGCACGGTGCCGAGGGCTGGGCACAGACACCATCCAGTTTGAAGCACCGAGTACAGTGTGGCATGGTGGTCAACAAACAGCACAGACTCTAAGCCCAACTGGCTAGTCTCAAACCCTTGCCAGATGACCTTGGCTAGTTTGCAAAATCCATTTGCACTCTGCAGGTGTTTCACAGAGACAGGACTATTACCACCCTCATTTTTAAGGGAATCCTACATCCCAATAAAGCACTTGGAATTCAAGGCATGGAGGGAGCCCTTGGCAGAGCCTTAAGGCAGAAACCAGAGTGGAAAGCAAAAGGAGGAAGCAGAGAGCATGGGCTTGATTTCAAGAGCTTTGGCTAAAATGGAGGAGGGGAGAGAAGGCAGTAACTAGAGGGGGAAGTGAGGGCAAAGAAAAAATATAATTTTTTAAAGATGAATGAGATCCCTGGGGCATCTGGGTGGCTCTGTATGTTGAGTATCTGCCTCCAGCTCAGGTCATGATATCAGGGTCCTGAGATTGAGTCCTTCTTTGGGCTCCCTACTTGTATGCGCTCTCTCACTTGGTCGCTCCCTCTCTCTCTTCTCTGTCAAATAAATAAATAAAATATTTAAAACAAATTTTTAAAAATAAAGATGGATGAGATCCTAAATGCTGCTGGGAGGACATAGTGGAGTGGGAAAGGCTGAAGGCAAATCACTAATGATCTGTCCTTTCCCCTAAAGGTGCCCAGAAGGCCTAAGGGAGGGCTCTAGGGTAGAGGTGGAGGGTCTTGCTTTAGCTGGGAAGCCACTTCCGCTTGTGAGCTGGAGGGGAGGAGTTGGCTGTGGTGTGGCTGCAGGTGCTGGCTCCTAGTAACCACAGGCCAATGAGAAGGAATGTCACCCGTGGGGGAGGGGCAGGGAGCAGGGGCTGGTGGAAGGTCTGAAGACGGAGGACTAGTCTCAAGTCTCCAGCAATTTAGCATTTTAAAGAGGGGATAGCCAGTAGAGGAGGTGAGATTACAACGGATCACTCAGTGCCCATGAGTTTATAGGGACACTGATCTGTCTGGGAAATTTCTGGTGGTCATTAGAACTACAGGACAAGAAAACCATCTCAAGAAGGGGCAGTGAGCACTGAGTGAAGTCAGGAAGCACAGGGATGGACAGGGCACCACTGGGGTTGCCAACCGACTGGTCACTGCTGAAGTGGTATCTTGAGGATCACGCTAGTGCCAGAGCAGATGATACATGGTTGGGAAGAAGGGAAAGAAAGGACGGCAGTAAGCTATTCACCATCTAAGATCTGACTATGGAATGAGGAAGAAAGTAAGGCATTAACCAAAAAGAGAGTCAAGTGGGGCATATTTTTCTTTCTAAAAGTCAGGAAAGATACATATGTGTATACATATGATATATATAATTTTTTAAAGATTTTATTTATTTATTCATGAAAGACACAGAGAGAAAGGCAGAGACATAGGCAGAGGGAGAAGCAGGCTCCCTGCAGGAAGCCCAATGCCAGACCCTATCGATCCCAGGACCTCAGGATCACATCCTGAGCCGAAGGTAGACACTCAACCACTGAGCCACCCAGGTACCCCGATATATATAATTTTTTAAGCCAAAGGCAGCTGTGGTAGATGTTAGCAGGAAAGGGAGGAGTGAGGCCCCTGGTCAGTGGCTAATAATGTAATAAACAGCTCCTCTGGGCCATGTGTTTTCCATGAGATGATGTTATCCCCAATATATAGAGGAGAAGACTGAGGCTTAGAGAAGTTCAGTGACTTGCCCCAAATCACACTGCTAGTGTGTGACAGAACCAGGATTTAAACCTAGGTCATCAGTCAGCCGGGGTGGCTCAGCGGTTTGGCGCCGCCTTCAGCCCAGGGCCTGATCCTGGAGACCTGGGATAGAGTCCCACATCAGGCTCCCTGCACGGAGCCTGCTTCTCCCTCTGCCTGTGTCTCTGCCTCTCTCTCTCTCTCTCTCTCTCTCTCTCTGTCTGTCTCTCATTAACAAATGAATAAAATCTTTAAAAGAAAAAAAAAAAAAAAACCTAGGTCGTATCACTCCAAAGCACCAATGCTTACTGGCCCGTATACCACAGGCAGGCAGAAAAGTTAATGGTAACGAGGAGGAGAAATACTTCCCTTGGCACCCAGGTAAAGATTTGGAAGACACATTTGTGCTTGAAATTTGTGTTTATTTAGAGTTATTCTCCTTCCCACTCACATGTATAAGCATAAGGACTTTTAAAGTTGGCATGATTGGGAAAGCCTAACTTGACATAGAAAGTTAATTCAAAAAAAAAAAATTTAAAAAAAAAAAAAAAAAGAAGAAGTAAGTTCAAGCCAGAGGACTGAGCTGACCTTTCTGAAGTGAAAGAACTCATTGGACATGGCTGAGAAAGTTAGCTGAAGACTCAGAACAGTTATGTGGTCCAACTGATTCACTCAACCCTCTACCCAAATGGTTGCTTTGTGGGAGAATCAATCTTCGTGAACTCAAGAGAACAGAGGGGAAACAAGTTTGTATATGTTGACAAGTTGTTTATTATAATGATCAACTTGCAGCATTTTATACTATATTTTTCATCTATCGATATTTTCCAATAGGGATTTCAAAATAACTGCCTGAAGAACAGATTTCGTTTCTTTTTGCCAAACTCCCACATGCAGGGAACACAGAGAAAACCACAACCAAACCAGAGCCCAAAGGGAACTGTGTAGTGTTACGGTCAGGTCACAGGCCAGGGCCAGAGACAAAAACTGAGGGCTGTGGTAAGTAATTGGGCAAACAGGACCCAAGGTCAGGACACATGGAGCAGACCCTATTGCCACACCAAAGTCCCAGCCCTGGAGGTCACACCAAAGGCAGTGAAGAAAATGCCAGGGTTCAAGCGCAACCAGCAGACCAGGAAAGGACTGGAAAAAAAAAAAAAAAAAAAAAGCAGCTCTGAGCAGAAAGGAGGTAACCACCTGATCCCGCTTGCAAACTAACCTCTACGTGCTCATAAATGCCTTTTTGTTTTTTTAAAGATTTTATTTATTCATGAGAGACACACAGAGAGAGGCAGAGACACAGGCAGAGGGAGAAGCAGGCTCCCTGTGGGGAGCCTGATGCAGGACTTGATTCCAGGACCCTGGGATTTTGAACTGAGCCAAAGGGAGACACTCAGCCACTGAGTCACCCAGGTGCCCCTCAAATGCCATTTTAAGTTATCTAGTAGCCCTATTAAAAACAATGAAGAGAAACAAGTGAAATCAAATTGAGTGTGTTTTATTTAACTGAATATATCAGAAGTACTACTAGGGCACTTGGCTAACTCAGTGAAGCATGAGATTCTTTTTTTTTTTTTTTAATTTTATTTATTTACTTGAGAGAGAGAGAGAGACAGAGAGACAGAGATAGTGAGAGAGAGAGCACAAGTGGGAAGGAGAGGGAGAAGCAGGCTCCCTGCCGTGCAGGGACTCCCAACGTGGGACTCAATCCCAGGACCCTGGGATCATGATCTGAGCTGAAGGCAGACATTTAACCCGCTGAGCCATGCAGGCTCATGCATGGCCGAGCATGTTCCTCTTGATCCTGAAGCAGTGAGTTCAAGCCCCTTTCTGGTCGTGGTGCCTACTAATTAATGAAAAAAGAAGTAGTAGAAGAAGAAGAACAACAACAACAACAACTATCATTTCAACTTATAATCATATGACTACAATATGACCAATAGTTTAAATTCTTTTTTTCATGTTATGCCTTCAAGATCTAGAATGTGTCTTGCACTTGCAGTACATGTCAACCTGAACTAGCCTCCTTTGGAGTGGTCAGTGGCCTCTCTGGCTAGTGGCCTCCGTGTCAGTCAACATAGACTTAGAGAGAACCATACTTAACATTCTGACCTTAAAGCATTTGTCTATATATATTTTTTCTTTTACTTTCTCTCTTTTTTTTTAAGATTTTATTTATTTATTCATTCATGAGAGACACAGAGACAGAGAGAGAGAGAGGCAGAGACACAGGCAGAGGGAGAAGCAGGCTCCAAGCAGGGAGCCCGACATGGGACTCAATCCTGGACCTCCAGAATTACACCCTGGGCTGAAGGCGGTGCTAAACCGCTGAGCCACCCGGGCTGCCCAACTTTTTTTCTCTTAAAACATGTTGAATTGAAAAGGGCTGGATTTTGAAGGGAGTGGGAGAAAACTTTCAGATGCTGAGTCTTTAGTTTGTAATCCTAAATGTTTCAGGTATTGGTCTCCTGATCAATTTTCTTCCTTTCCTTGAGAGATGCTGAGGCCTTTTTTTTTTTTTTTTTCATTTTCTTTTTTTTTTTTTAAAGCCCCACAGTGCACAGAATCACTTGGAAAGATAAAAAGACAATGACACAGGTGGGTGCCTGCTACCAAGCATTTACTCCTTCTGTTCATTCATTCATTCATTCACATTTGCTCCTAGCACCAGTTACTACACATCACCTATAGGTCAGGGACTGTGCCTGGGGTTAGTCTTCTAGCCACAGTTCCTGGCTTGTGAAACCTGCAAGTTAGCAGAAAAGCCAGAGAAATTGTTACAATAAAATGTAGTAAGTGTCGTGAATGGGCCAGCATGAGGAGCTGAGCGGCCACCTGGGAAAATAATGGAATCTATCTCAGGAGATCAGAAAAGAGAGAGGAAGATGGAAGGAAGAGCCACTAAGCAAAAGGGAGAAGGGAGAGGTGGAAAATGCTGGAGGCAGAAAGAGCCGTGGTAAGGAAGGCCCAGAAGCCTTTTGTGGAACTGAAAGCAGTTCCCTGTGGTTAGTCTCCCAGCCAAGAAGAAATGCTGGTATCAGGCATCATTCTCCAGGCAGCCCAGTCAATAGTGCGGGCTGGGAGGCAGGATGTTGACAAATGGGTTATAGGCAGGGCCAGGACAGGAAGCACTCCACCCTGAAAATATTCCTTCACCAGTTCAGTCCAAGTTTACTAGTGACACACTCAGATGAGTTAATGAGCTACTCTTTTTTCTTTTTTTTTTTCTCTCTCTTTCTCTTTTTAATTCCAGTATAGTTAACATGCAGTGGGATAGTAGCTTCAGGTGTACAGTATAGTGATTGAACACATCCACATATTACTCAGTGCTCATCATGGTAAGTGTATGCTTGAACTCCATCACCTACTTCTCCCATTCATCCCACCCATCTCCCCTCTGGTCACCAGCACTGTGTTCTCTGTAGGGAGGAGTCTGTTCTTTGGTAAGCCATCTTCTAGACAAGCAAGAAGTTCTCCTATAGTGATTACTCTCTTTTCCGATCATGTCAGGCCCTGAAGACTTCTTTTTGATTCAGAAATTTGAATGCAATCAAACTTCTATGTAATAAAGGTCATATAAAAGTACATATAAAATACAGGAGTAGAACTAATGAACAGATGTTAACTCTGCCTTGGGGGAGGTCTGTGTGGCCTTCCCACTGAAACAGAATCTGACAAAAGTAGGATTGTCAGGCCTCCAAACGGAAGGACATTCTGATGATAATGATGATCATTATTTACTAAGTGTCAGGCTCTAGTCTCATAGTTCATATTCTAAGCTCACTTTATCTCCATAGAAGCCCCTAGGTCCCACAATGCCTGTTTACAGGTAAAGAAATGGAGGTGCAGAGAGGTTAAGTCACTTTAAAATGACTTGTCCAGAATCAAACAGTTTGGAAGGAGTAGAGCAGCTTGGCTTCAGAGCTCACTTGATTAGCCCCTTTGTCATATCTTGGGGCTGCAAGTTTTTGCAAATGCCTGAATTGTAGGATGAGGGATTAGCAAGGAATGTCAGATCAAACGAATTGAGGGAAGCAGTGGCCTAATCATGCAGTTTCAGCCACCAGCACCTAGAAGACAGGCTACATAGCAGCCTTTAGGTAAGTTTTTTTTACTTGAGTGCATGTATAAATGATCACTAATGATCATATTTTTTAATGCAGTTGCATTAGGAGAACATTATATTCAAATCCAGATTTACACAAACCACATTTCCAGTGGTGATTTACTGCCTCAACAGATTTCCAAAAAGATCCTTTAAACTATCAAGTTGTTGGAGGCAGGCCAGATCTGAGGACCCAGAGGGGGTCCTTTAGGACCAGCCAAAAGGGTCTCTGGCTATGTGCAGGATAGAAATAAAACAGAAGCCAGGAGGAAGTGAGAACGGAGTTTACTGAATAGCGTAAGTGATAGATATAGCAGACAGAGTGTCTGGGAGAGTCAGGAAAAGTGAGTGAGTCTCTTCCTCGCTTGGGTTCAGGAATTTACACTGGAAAGGGGTTCAGGGTACGTGTTCCTTCAGGAATCCAGGCTAGGGTCTGATCGAAGGCAAGTGTCAGGTGAACAATAGGTGTTATTTCATAAATGATTGAAGGTAGAGGGTGTTGATGCCAGTATCAGATGAGTTTTGTTCGAAGCTAATGTCCTGGAACATGTTTGGGATCCAGTACTTTTTAGATGTTATCAGGTGTTTGGGGGCCTAGGACGAAACTCAGAAAATGATTAACTTTCTTGCTTCCCCCTTGGAGTGGGAAGGTAGGTTCTTTGGTTTATTCGGATGCAAGGGAAATACAGAACAGAAGTAAATGGGACGTGGCAAAAACAAAACAAAACAAAAAACAGCAGAGATAGAGCCTTTCTAGAAGGCTTCAGTTTCTCTATTATTTATTATAAAATGCAAGAGGTCAAAAGGCAAATTCATCAGTGATGGAGAAGATATAAGCCCTGGTCAGAGGAGAGCCTAAAATCAGCCCCATGATTGATCCTTCCTCCACAAGACCTCCACATTCACAACATACTCTCTCCTCTCTAAGAACCTATAGAACAAAACAGAGTCCCTTTCTGCTTTTAGCCAAAGCAGAATGGCCAAACAGGAAATTGGTGTCTCCCCACCCCCACTGCATATACACACACACCACCTCAGAAGGCTGTTCCTGCAGCTGTCCAGGACTTTTTAAGAGAGCTCCCCAGAAACCTCCCAGGAAGATTTGAGTGACTTCTAGTAATCTCTCTGCATAGAAGGCACCTTTAATTTAGGAGAATGAGATTTCTGCCTGACACCCACTGTTAACACAGAGTTGTTGCATCTTTTAAAAATCAGACTCTCTGATGTCCATGGCCATTGGGTTAGTAGGCAGAAAGTCTCATCTCTTTTGCCCCTGACCTGAGCTAAGGAAGGCTGGGATGGATGTGTCCTCCCAGCAAACCCACACAGGATCCTTTTGGAAGGTGGTATCAGGGAAGAACTAGGCTTTCAGTGTGACCCGCGCACTGGTTTGACTT
The DNA here is from genome assembly GCF_011100685.1 of Canis lupus familiaris. Taxonomy (NCBI): domain Eukaryota; kingdom Metazoa; phylum Chordata; class Mammalia; order Carnivora; family Canidae; genus Canis; species Canis lupus. Next base: position 54,480,636 of record NC_049224.1, on the reverse strand, counting down.
GATGCTCCTGGGCCACTTCCCTTCCTAGCAGGGTTATACAGGAACCTTCCCCTTCCACCCACCACTTCCTTCATTGGGAAGGTCATCATGGTTATTTTGAATAGGGTTTTTTTTTAAAGAATGGAGTCAACTTTGCTTCTGGGGGTAGACACATTTGATTCGTACAGAAGCGATGAACCAGGGTTCAGCTATTATGACAGATTGACTTTCTGTGTATTTGGACATCAGTCTGAACCCACTTCTTGTTTTTAATAATTATTAACATTCATTGTCCACTTACCATTTGTCATCCAACAGCCTCATTAACATGTTTAATATTCAAATGATGAAAATGATCTTCTAGTCCACTTTACACCCAGAAAACTGAGGATTAAAAAAAAAAAAGAGTTAACTTATAGGAGCCTGAGTGGCTCAGTCAGTTAAGCATCCAACCCTTGATTTTGGCTCAGGTCATGATCTCAGGGTCATGAGATTGAGCCCCATGTGGGGCTCCACACTCAGCACAGAGTCTGCTCAAGATTCTTATCTCCCTCTACCCTCCCCACCATTCTCTCTCTCTCAAATACACAAATAAGTAAATAAATAAAATATTTTTTAAAATATGACAAATTTATTTTATTTTATTTATGATAGTCACACAGAGAGAGAGAGAGGCAGAGACATAGGCAGAGGGAGAAGCAGGCTCCATGCACCGGGAGCCCGACGTGGGATTTGATCCCAGGTCTCCAGGATTGCGCCCTGGGCCAAAGGCAGGCGCCAAAGCGCTGCGCCACCCAGGGATCCCAAAATATGACAAATTTTTAAAAAAGAGTTAACTTGGGGCAACTGGCTGGCTCAGTCTGAAGAGCATGAGGCTCTTGATCTTAGGGTTATGAACTTAAGCTGCACATTGGGTATAGAGATTACTTAAACAAATAAAAATAAACTTAAAAAAAAAAAAAAAGAGTTAACCCATTGGCCCAGGATCATGCAGCTAGTGAGTGGTTGATCTCTGAAAAGCCAAGTGAAGGGGCAGCCCGGGAAGGGGGGGAGGGGGGGCGCTCAGCGGTTTAGCGCCACCTTCAGCTCAGGGCCTGACCTGGAGTCCTGGGATCGAGTCCCACATCAGGCTCCCTGCATGGAGCCTGCTTCTCCCTCTGCCTGTGTCTCTGCCTCTCTCTCTCTTTCTCTCTCTGTGTCTCTCATGAATAAATAAAATCTTTCAAATAAATAAATAAAGCCAAGTGAATCTGACTTAATCTCTATAAAAAGATGTTTCCTTCAGGCAGACCACCAGGCTATGTACGAAAGAAAATATAAGACATGCCATAGTGATGGGGTGGGGTCTAAAGAGTTATATGTCGGGAAGGTTGGCAGTCCCGTGAGCAGAGAAGATAGCATGTCAGAGTCCCATATTTGGGATATGTAATGCCTTAGGCTTTATGTCTTTACCTAGAATCTGGAATCACTACATATCTGAATTATTTTCATAAGACACACTGTTTTCGCTCCAGAACTGCAGGGGAACTTCATTAAGCCTTTCCAGATCGACTCAGCTTATATTAATTTCTCTAGGTCCTATTCCTTCCTACCAGATTCTTTTCATCCCAGTTATTTCTTGCTCAGTCTGTCTGTTCCTCAAGACTGTAAGCTCACAGGAAGAAAGCACTCCACACCTAACCCCATTTCTAGTTTGTGCTGGACATTATGCTTCCTCCTTCACATTGCCACACCGGCCCAGCTGTGGCCCAGCATCCCTCAGAAGTCTCCTTTGATAGAGGAGAAAGTGTCCTTTGACAGAGCCTGAAAGACTCTTCCTCCTCTCTTGAGTTTCTATAGGCTGACAGTTATACCTTAACTATTTGTTTCCTTTCACTAAGATAGCTTCTATTTATTTTTTTTTCTGCTGCAAATGATACCGAAAATTCTTCAAGGACTAGGGCTATGTCTTCTGCTCTTTACTTTGATAAATCCTGTTTCAGCCTTGAGCACATATTCTGGGCCACCAGAATGTGGCCAAGATCTGAATGAAGACAATCTTATCCTTAGAGTTTGGCTTGATCCACCTGTCTCTGGGCAGGCTAAGCCTCCCGGGCCTTAGTATCTCCATTCATTCATTTAACAACTTTCTTTGAGTGTTTCTTTCATGTAATATTCTGGGAGTAAAAAGATAAGTAAGAAGGCCCCCAGGAAACTCATAGTCTGGTGAGAGCGACAGATACATAATTAGATGGCAAGACTGCAAGTAGAAGTGCAGTGGAGGCTTCCCAGAGGACCTGATGCATGAGCTTAATTTGAAAGGCAAGGAGAAATAAAAGGTGTTGGAGTGAGATGGAGAACTCTTTTTTTTTTTTTTAAGATTTTATTTATTTATTCATGACAGACACACAGATGGGGGGGGGGGTGGGGGAGAGGCATAGACACAGGCAGAGGGAGAAGCAGGCTCCAAACAGGGAGCCCGACATGGGACTCGATCCCAGGTCTCCAGGATCCAGCCCTGGGCTGAAGGCGGCGCCAAACCGCCAAGCCACCAGGGCTGCCCTGGAGAACTCTTCAGGCAGTGGAAGAAGCTTACACAAAAGCAAGAGCATGGAGCATTCAGGGAACTATGTACTCTCAAACATGAGGAGAGTAAGAACAGCAGGAGAGGTACGCAGGGACCAGAACACAAAATACCTTTTGTAGCATGCTAAAGAATTTGGCCATTATCCTGAAAGTCAGGAAGACCTACTGAAAAGTTTTACATAAGGAAGTAACATCATCAAATTTATGGTTTGAGGGGGATCCCTGGGTGGCTCAGCGGTTTGGCGCCTGCCTTTGGCCCAGGGTGCAATCCTGGAGTCCGGGGATCGAGTCCCACGTCGGGCTCCCGGCATGGACCCTGCTTCTCCCTCCTACTGTGTCTCTGCTTCTCTCTCTCTCTATGTCTATCATGAATAAATAAATAAATAAATAAATAAATAAATAAATAAATAAATTAAAAATTTTATGGTTTGAATAAATCACTCAGGCTGCAGTATGGAGAAGTGTTTGGAGTGAGGCAAGACATGGGAGAAAGACTACAGGATGAAGGACTGGTTAGGAGTTCATTGCAACAATCAGCATAAGTAGCATGAACCAAGGTAGTGACAGTGGGGTTGGAGAAAGTGGATGAATAAGAGAGATATTAAGAAAGTAGAATAACAAGATTGGTGACTAATTGGATTTGGCAAGTGAGAAGGAAGAATCAAGAATAACAATTAGATCTCTTATTTTTGTGATTGGATGGTGCCTTTTATACAGATTTGGAACATAAGAGAAAGAACAAGTCTTTAATGGGGAGTAGTGAGGATGGGGAGATGTGACATTTGGGACACAGTAATTTTGAGATGTCTGCTGGACATCCAAGTGGAGATGTCCAGAAGCAGTTAACATAAAAGTCGACATCCAGGAGGAGATCAGAGCTATAGATATTAGAGAGGCAAATGCACAGAGAGGGTAGTTGAAGTCATGAGAACAGATAAAGTCACCCAGAGACACTGTAGAATGAGAAGTAGTGTGGGATTCCTCCATTTAAGGAGTAAGCTAAAGAGTTCATGATGGAGACTGAGAACCACAAGCCAGAGAGGCAGGCAGCAAACTGAAAAGGGGACCCAAAGCTGTAAAGGGATTTTAAGAGGCTATTTTATGGCTTTCAGCCATGGGTTGGGGATAGAAACCAGTTTTCAGTGAATTGAAAAAGGATATAGGTGATAAATGACTATGTCTATCTTTTGAAATTCATTGAGCTGTATACATCCTACTTCTACATTTTACTATATGTAAATTATACCTCCATAAAACACTCAGCATAAAAATTTTGTAAGATATATTTGAACATGATTATATGCTAGGAAAAGAAGTTAAAGGGAAGAAATTGAGGGAGAGAAGAAATGAGAGATTTTCTGCCTGAGCTTTTTTATGTCCTTTTTTTTTTTTTTAAGATTTTATTTATTTAGGTATCCCTGGGTGGCACAGCGGTTTGGCGCCTGCCTTTGGCCCAGGGCGCGATCCTGGAGACCCGGGATCGAATCCCACATCAGGCTCCCAGTGCATGGAGCCCGCTTCTCCCTCTGCCTGTGTCTCTGCCTCTCTCTCTCTCTCTCTGTGACTATCATAAATTAAAAAAAGAAAAGATTTTATTTATTTATTCATGAGAGACAGAGAGAGAGAGAGAGAGGCAGAGACACAGGCAGAGGGAGAAATGGGCTCCATGTAGGGATCCTGATGTGGAACTCGATCCCGGGACTCCAGGATCACGCCCTGGGCCGAAGGCAGGCACTAAGCCACTGAGCCACCCAGGGATCCCCCTGATAATCCTATTCTTAAACTGATTCTTTCTCTCTTCGATCATTCACTCTGATGGAAGATAGCTGCCGTGTTGCAAGCTGCCTGGAAGAGAGGCCCACATGGCACAAAACTGAAGGAGATCTGGGGTTAATAGCCAGCTAGAAACTGAGGCTTAAATCCAGTAGTCCAAGAATAATTGAGACCTACCAACAGTCACATGAGTGGAGCATGGAAGTTGATCCTTCAGTTAAGCCTTCAGATGAGACTGCAGCCCCTCCAGACAGTTTGACTATAACTTCATGAAAAACGTTGAGCCCAAGCCACCCAGCTATGATGGTCCCAAATTTCTGGCCCATAAACATTGTGAGATAATGTTTGTTGTATTAATTTTCTATGTTTGGGGGTAATTTGTTATGCAAAAATAGGCAACTAATTCATCAGATCAATGAAAATGAAGGGAAAGTGGTGAGATGGGTTTCCAGGGCCCAGCATGATTGGATGACTTTCTCCAGCAGCCCCCGACAACTCCAAACAATGTGCTCATCCACTTTGTATGCCATTGATTCTATGCAATGTTCAACAGTATCTTTTATTTTTTTAACAATATCTTTTGGGATGCCTGGGTGGCTCAGCAGTTGAGCGTCTGCCTTTGGCTCAGGGTGTGATCCCAGTCCAAGGATTGAAGTCCACATTGGGCTCCCGGTGGGGAGCCTGCTTCTCCCTCTATGTCTCTGCTTCTCTCTGTGTCTCTCAGGAATAAATAAATAAAATCTTAAAAAAATATATCTTTTGATAAAGGAATTTTGCCAAAAACTTATTTAGCTTTCTTACTGGGCATATTTATCATTAATGTTATGATTGATTTAAAAATTTATGATTTATTCTTGTCAAGAATATGACCTGTCACTGTTTTGGCTTTGAAAAGTGCAACTTTAAAGGATGTCTCTATAGTTTTGACCCCTTCTCGTATCTTTAGGGGTGAATATTATCAATGTCTTTTTAGGAAACATTATTTTGTGGGCTCATCTCCCTCTAGAAAAATTTGTTTTGACTATCTATTGGCCACGGAACTTTTAAAAATGGCACTAAGGCTTCATTGGCTTTCTGCCACCATTTGGCCAAGTTTCATAACCTAATGTACTGGAACCAGGAGAAAATAGATTACCAGTTTAATAAAACATATGTCCTAGAGGCTCATTGTATTTCATATTAGGCCTTTTCTTTTTCAGCTGCTCTCATAATTCATCATGCTTGTGGATTGCCCCGCCTCAGCACAGTCAGAGTCATACTCTATTGTTATCTGTGCTGGACTCCTGGCCAATGTTCCCTTGCAACTTTTTTTTCTAAGTTTGAAAATATTCAGCAAAAAAAAAAAAAAAAAAAGAAAGAAAAAAGAAAAGAACATATTCAGCATCCTGATTTAATTAACTTTCAACTAACTAATTGAATTATTGATCTATTTTTGTGAATCTAAGATAAAATGTAACAAATGAAATTTCACATTGAACATACAAACAATAACACATATAGTAAAACAACACATTAGTTTAGATTAACTACACCCTACTAATTAAACTTCAGCTGAGATAAAATATAGAGCCAACATAACCAACACCTTATGAGCAAAATGACTATTAAGGGTATAACATGATTTCTGAGAAAATCATATTTAATCTGAAATCTAAAATTTGTGAAGTAGGTGTGAATAAAGCTTCTGACTCTAATAAAATAGCCTGTAGACAACTTGAGAGGTCACCGGTCCAGAGATCATGTGTTGGAAGAAGGGTGATAGACTGGGAGAAAAATTATAGTCATGTGACCAGAGGACTTACTGGAATGGAAAAAGGTATATGAATGAAGAGCAAAAACTGACAGGAAATGTACAGTGTGACTCCACTTACATAAAAAAGTGAGTCAGTTAAGCATCTGCCTTTGGCTCAAGTCATGATCCCAGGGTCCTAGGATTGAGCCCCACATTGGGCTCCCTGCTCCACAGGAAGCCTGTTTCTCCCTCCCCTTCCCCTGCCCCACTGCTTGTGCTCTATTTCAAATAAATAAATAAATAAATAAATAAATAAATAAATAAATAAAATATTTTTTAAAAAAGTGAGTGTAAATTTTAAGTACATAGGAAGAAAGCATTAGGAGAAAAAACTGTTAAAAGAGGTGTACAGCCCAAGGAGGGGAGAGACTAAGAGAACAATGGGAACTTTCATATTCTACTCTCTATATGCCCATCTTTTTTATTTCAAATTGTGGTCACACACACATAACACAAACAAAACTTACCATCTTAACTATCTTTAAAAAAAAAAAAAGGAAATAGCTTACTGAATACACTGCAGGGAAGCGGTGGGCAGGACAACAAAACAGAGACTGTTCCTATCTTAACTGTCTTTCAGTGCTGAGTTCTGTGGTGTTAAGTATATTCACATTGTTGTGCAACCCATCTCCAGAACTCTATCATCTGGAAAAGCTGAAGCTCTATACCAATTAAACAAGAACTTCCCATTTTCTTCTTCTCAAACCCCCAGTACTATTCTACTTCCTGTCTCTATGAATTTGACTATTCTCGGTATCTCATATGAGTGGTGCCCTTACATTATTTGACCTTTTGTATCTGGCTTATTTCACTTAGTATAACATCTTCAAGGTTCGTTCATGTAGTAGCATTTATCAGAACTTCATTTCTTGGGGCGCCTGGGTGGTTCGGTCAGTTAAGTGTCTGTCTTCAGCTCAGGTCCTGATCTTGGGGTCCTGGGATCCAGCCCTACATCATGCTCCCTGTTCAGTGGGGAGTCTGCTCCTCCCTCTCCCTCTGCCCCTCCCCCTGCTTGTGCTCTCTTTTTAATAAGTAAAATAAAATCTTCCTTAAAAAGTTCATTTCTTTTGAAGATTGAATACTATTCCATGGTTTCTGTCACATTTTGTTCATTCATTTTTTTTAAAAAAGATTTATTTATTTATTCATGAGAGACACAGAGAGAGGCAGAGACACAGGCAGAGGGAGAAGCAGGCTTCATGCAGGGAGCCCGATGTGGGACTTGATCCTGGGACTCCAGGATCACGCCCTGAGCCAAAGATAAATGCTCAACCACTGAGCCACCCAGGTGTTCCTTTTCATTCATTCATTGATGGACAGTTCGGTTACTTCCACCTTTTGGATATTGTGAATAACCCTGCTATGAACATGGATGTGCAATTATTTCCTTAAGACCATCCTTTTTATTTTTTTAAGTATTTACTTAAGTAATATCTACACTCAACACAGGGTTCAAATTCATGACCCTGAGATCAAGAGTTTGCTTGCTCTTCTGAGCCAGCCAGATGCCCCTAAGACGCTGCTTTCAATTCTTTTAGGTATATACCTAGAAGCTCTGGATTGCTTGTCTTGTTTTAATCTTTCATGATAAGAATGTGCTCATGTATTATTTGTATAATTTAAAATATACAGAGGAATAAGAAAGAAGTAACTATTAGAAACTGGCTTATGGGCATATAAAATTACAGATGTAGAGCAGTACCTGAATGTGGCCATAAGGAGAAATTATGTAAATCCAACAAATGACATCTTAGGCTTCCTCAAATTTCCTCAGTGACAAAAGAACACCTACAGACCCAACTAGCCCTGTTCCTTAAGCTATGGGCAAAGTTGGAGAATCAAATTGGATTTCCCAAATATCTTTTCCAGTTTTCTGCCCCTATACTTTTATTGCTACAATTCTCTCCATTGATATCCTTTTCACCTGCCAACTTGATCCACATATCAAATAAATTTTACCTGTATATCACATGTTCTCTGCCTTCTGAAGCCTCTTTGAACATCCCCAACTACTTGACTCTTGCTACATCTGAAGCCCCCGGAACTTCATGCCTCTCTTAGGGCTCTTTTCTTCACAATATGAAGACTGACTGAGGCTCATACCTATCTAAATGGTTATGGAACCTCATCTTTAGATTTGAATTTAACATTAGCAAGCATAGGCCAAACACTCTATCAGCCAGAATTTAGGTTAGAATCCACAGTCAACATTTATTAACAAATACTTATTGAGTGTTTGCTATAAGTTTGGCACTATTATGAGAGCTGGGGACAGAGGGATGGACATGGTCCCTGCCCTCATGGAGTTTATGTGTATTTTCCTCCACAGGCCTTCCTCATTTGGAAAAATCAGGAATTCATTTTTCAACTCAGTATGAGGTGCCTATGGGCAGCAATTGGAGATCACCACACATATACACATACACACATTTTAAATTCAACAAATATTTATTGGGTACCTAATATATGCCAAGTTGTGTGTTCACCACTGGAAATTTAACAGTGAACAAGACATCAATGTTTTTTCTTTCTTTTCTTTTTTCTTTCTTTTTTAAAGATTTTATTCACTTATTCATGAGAGACACAGAGAGAGAGGCAGAGACACAGGCAGAGGGAGAAGCAGGCTCCATTCCATGCAGGGAGCCTGACTCAGGACTCGATACTGGGTCTCTAGGATCACAGCACAGGCTGAAGGTGGTGCTAAACTGCTGAGCCACCTGGACTGCCCTCTTTTCTTTAAAAAAAAAAAAATTTTTTTTTAGTATTTATTTGAGAGAGGAAAAGCAGGGGGAGCCCAGAAGGAGACGGAGAAGCAGGCTCCCTGCTCAGCAGAGAACCTGCCATGGGGCTCCATCCCAGGACCCCGGGATCATGACCTGAGCCAAAGGTCAACTCAACCAACTGAGCCACCCAGGCGCCCCTTTTTCCTTCTTTTTCTTTTTCATGACAGCTTATTGTGATATAAGTTGTATACTATACAGTTCACCGATTTAAAGTGTACAATTCAGGGCACCTGGGTGGCTCAGTGTTGAGCAACTGCCTTTAGCTCAGGGCATGATCCTGGGGTCCTGGAATCCAGTATTGGATCGGGGTCCCCACAGGGAGCCTGCTTCTCCCTCTGCCTATGTCTATGCCTCTGTGTCTCTCACGAATAAATAAAATCTTAAAAAAAATAAAGTGTACAATTCAGTGCTTTTTAGTATATTCACAAAGTAGTACAATTATCACCTCAATTTTAGAACATTATTTTCAACACCCCTTAAAAGAAACCCCTATAATCAGTAGCAGTCACTCTCCATTTCTCCCAACCCTTCCAGGCCTAGGCAACCACTTCATTCTATCTCTATCAATTTGCCTATCCTGGACATTTTATATAAATGGAATCATACATTATGTGATCTTTTATGACTGACTTTTTTTCACTAAGCTTAATGTTACCAAGGTTCAATCTATGTTATGCATTTCTCTTAATTTTAATTGACAAATCATATACCATTGTACAGCCATACTGCATTTTGCTTATCCTTTCATCAGTTAATGCACAGTCGGGTTATTTGTCCATTTCGGCTTTTATGGAAAACACTGACACAAACATTCACCTACAAGTTTTTGTGTGGCCATAAAGCTTTCAATTCTTTTGGACATATACCTAGCCCTGAGAATTGCTGGTTAATATGGAGAATTGCTGGTTAATATGGTTAATATAATAGCTCTATGTTTAACCTTTTGAGGAACTACCAGTCCACTTTCCAAAATGGCTGTCCCATTTCACATTCCCACCAGAAGCCTAGAGGCTTCTATCCTCCCCCAAACTTATTATCTTTTTCATTATAGCCATCCTCCAAAATATTTTTTTTTATTTTGAGATCATTTTCTTTTCTTTCTTAAAGATTTTATGTATTTATTCTTGAGAGACACAGAGGCGAGACACAGGCAATGGGAGAAGCAGGCTCCCTGCGGGGAGCCTGATGCTGGGCTCAATCCCAGGACCTCGGGATCACGACCTGAGCCAAAGGCAGACGCTCAACCACTGAGCCACCCAGGTGCCCTTTGAGTTCATTTTCCATGTAAAGAATTGCAAAGTTGGGCACAAAGTTTTGGTAGATCCTTCCCCCCAAATGTGAGATGCTTCCTATTTCGAAGAAGATGGAAATAATAGTAAGAGATCACATCTGGTCCTTCTTGTCCTAGGTGCATATGAGCAGCTTTAGTAAGTCAAGGCAAAGGCTGTTTGCAACAGAGTCAGGGGCAGCGAGAAGAGGGTCGCATCCAGGCGCCCAAGGTAACAAAAGCAGGAGGCAGATGCCCTTAGCGAGGTCACGCTCGGTGCCCCAGGGACTTCCTGACACCCCGCACCCCTGGTGGTCTCATCACACCCTAGCAGCCTTTGGTTTGTTCTCTCCTCCACCCAGAGCCCCTGAAAGTCCGGGGAAGCTCGGGTAGTGCTTCGAACGGCTCTCTTATCCCCCACCTTTACCCCTAAAGCCCTTAACGAAACCACCTGAGCGCCACTTCCCGGAGCGCGGGACACCAGCCCCAGCCCGGGAAGCCAAGCCAGGCCACACACCCAACGCCACACCCCGACCGCGGACCTGCTGCAGCCGCCGGGGACGCCTGACACTGGTTTCCGATTGGTCGGCCGCGCACGAGGGCCCGCCTCCCGGAGGTGGCAGGGCGGCCTCCGGGAGAAGCCGGGTCACCGCCTCCGCCGGGGGCCGAGGGCCGGGCCGGGACCCGGACCCGGGGCTCCGGCAGGTTCTCGGCAGGCGAGGCCCGGCGTGGGAGTACCCTCCCCCAGCGAGACGAGTCCGGGAGACCTGATTAGGAGAGTCGCGAGTCCCTTTGTCGGCCCTCCGCAGCGACGCAGGGGACGGGGTGGGGGCGGGGCGGGAGCGCCGGTTCCCGCCCCGGAAGCGGAAGTGCGGGCGAGGCGGGGTCCTGTCCAGTGCGAGCCCGGCCGGTCCGCCAGCCGTTCCGCCCGCCGGTCCTTTCGCGCCCTCTCCGCTGCCCGTGTCCTCCTTCACCGGCCGCGCCATGCTGTCTCTAGATTTTTTGGACGATGTGCGGCGAATGAACAAGCGGCAGGTGAGGTTGGCCGCGCCCTGCCTCCTGGGGCCCCCGGGCACCCTTTGACGTCGCGGCGGCGGGGCCCGGCGGACCTGCGGCCGCCTGGGCGAGGGCTTGACGCCCGCGTTGTTCCCCGGCTTTGTGGAGCGTGTGGCCCGAGATCTCTTTGTCCGCCCCCTCCGTGCGGCCCCTGGCTGCGTCCGGGCCTGCCAGGGCCGCTGCGGAAAGCCGGCTCTTCACCTTCCAGTCCTCCTCACGAGGCAGGAGGGCAAATGGAAACCGCAGGGCGCTTTCTCAGCGGGACTTGGGGTTGCTTAGCCTTTGAGACTCGGGGTGGCGGCAGACTCGCGTGTTCTGCCATCGCGGCGACCTCAGACCGATTCCGGCGACTCGGTTTAGCAGATTAGTGCTACCCTGGCTTCTGGGATGCTCGGGAAGGCGAGTGTAGGCCCCATGGAAGCCGCTGTGCCGCTCCCAGCCCACAGCAACCCTTTGAGTGCAGCTGGGCCCCCGCAGGCCGCAGTGCCTTTCCCGGGACCACCTCCGAGTTCAGACTTGGAACAGTAGTCATACTTCCCCCCGAGTCCGCTTAGCGGGAAGGTGGCAGTCCTCGGAGCCCTCGGATTTCCTGCCCAGTGTTAGTGGCACAGGGATCTTGAAATTCCGATCCTGGGATTTGGTCCTTAAACCTTACTCCATCGTGAACTTGTAGACCACATGCCAGATGGTACTGGAACACTGTTGTAATTATTCGGTCATTAGAAAAGGTAGCTCCTCCGCATGAAGTGGGTGTGTGGAGAGCCTAGTGTTGCTTGCCTCCTTGGGCCTGTTTATAGTATTTCACCGTTAATGATTTAACATGTCACTATTGAAGATGTTTCTCTTGGCCTTGTATTTTACAGTATTTACAATTACCGTGCAGGGAGGTGGATGTGCACTTTTCCTTCAGACTTGGCCTAGCTCAATGTCACCTCTTAGACGCGTTTCGTAATTCTTCAGTCATAACTGATCATTCTTTTCAAATGGCACGAAACGTTTGTGTCTTTATGGTTACACTTCAGATTCTTACTTGTATGATGTTGTCTTCTTCATATCTGAATTTCTGGGTGCTACAGACATTTCTCTGAAGAAATACTTATTTTGGGCGTACTATTCATTGTAACTTATGTTAGGTACAGTGAGGGAAATGCAGAGATAAATGAGACAGACTCGGCCTCAGCATAAGTGTAGAAAACGACTAAGACAAATAATAACTACTTTGAGCTCTTGTGTGTGTAAATTATTTTAAATACCTATGAGGTAGGTAATGTTACTCCCATGATACAGGTGAAGAAAATGAGCAACCTTCCAGAGGTTGCTAGGAACGGACGGGAGGAATTAGGTAGCATGGCCATGGGATGAGGGAAAGTTATGAAATGAGATTTTACCTGTACATGACATCTGGGGAAAAGAATTGGCAGTGACTGTAGATACTGAGGGCTGATCAGAGGAAAGAAGGAAACTAGAAGTTTGGTTCTGCTCTTCTAAAACTGCTGTTATGGGGGATCCCTGGGTGGCACAGTGGTTTAGCACCTGCCTTTGGCCCAGGGCGCGATCCTGGAGACCCGGGATCGAATCCCACATTGGGCTCCCGGTGCATGGAGCCCGCTTCTCCCTCTGCCTATGTCTCTGCCTCTCTCTCTCTCTCTCTCTCTCTCTGTGACTATCATAAATGAATAAAAATTTAAAAAATAAATAAATAAAACTGCTGTTATTTGCATAACTTTGCCATTTATGCTGAAATAACATCAAATGTCTGATTAAGTTGTTTGAGTTGTAATTCTTTTTTCTTATCAAGTTGAAGGGGAATACTTGAGTACAATGAGCTTCATCCATTTAAAGTGTACCATCTAATAAGTTTCCATAGTTCTATGCACCCATCTCAAGATAGCAGCACATTTTGGGGCACGTGAGTGGCTCAGTAGGTTAAATGTCTGCCTTTGACTCAGGTCATGATCTCAGAGTCCTGGGATCCAGCCCTGCATCAGGCTCCCTGCTCAGTGGGGAGTCTGCTTCTCCCTCTACCCCTAACCCCCACTCATGTACACATATGGGCATTCTCTCTCTCTCTCTCTCTCTCTAATAATTAATTTTTTTTAAGGTAACAACATTTCTATCACCTACAAGAGCCCTTGTGCTCCTTTGTAGCTCATCTCTTCTCTGACACCTGGCAACCACTGATTTACTTTTTGTCAGTATAGACGGACTTGCATTCTATATACATGGAATCACAGAGCTTGTATTCTATGGAGCTTTGAGTTTCAGTTGATTTTTTAACACCAAACTCAAGACTTTTGTTGATTATATGTAATGCAATTTCTTTGGTCAGCCTCATGGTTTCCAAAAATAAAGTGTTTAACTACGTTTACTGAATTCTATGCATTGTTGCCAGATTAAAGTCCTCTTTCCTGCCTTCAAACCTTCAGTAGCTCCTTATTACATTAGAGGTAATGGTCCATACCTTTAGAATGGCATTTGTAGTAAGTCCCAGTCATTTTACAGTCTGCCATTTCTCACTATTTCAGTCTTGTCTCAGTTTACTTTAATTATCTCATGTCACTGTCTCTGTGAGCATTGTTCTATTCAAAGATCATGTGCTTAACTGTCTTTAGAACTCCCCTTGTATTCTTTCTGAGTCTTTGTGGACTATCCTAGGATATTAGGTGATCTCTACAGTCCTTTTAGCCCTTATACTATTTTATTTGTCTTTTCCCCTTTGGAGTATGGCTCCTTTACTGGAATATCCGATTCACTGTTTTCCTGAGGCTTTTTTAACCCCAAAAGCCCTGATTGATCTAGTTTGCCTATTTCTGTGGTACAAATACACCCAACATGGCTGATTTCACACTACTAACATGACATCATGGAATATAGCATTAGGAAGAGAGGTGGTAATGTGCAACTTTAATTTCCACCTTATAGATAAAATAGAAAAAAATCCTTGAGCATAGATGATGATAAATTGTAGTAAAATAGGAACTGATGAGTTTAGGTTATTTATTACCTTTGTTTTAAATGTAATTGTACTAATTTTTAATAACATTGTTTAACAACCAGCTTGCAAAACTCCTGAAAATTTAGCAAATTGACTCCAGCACACCACTAGTTATAGGTTAGTTTCTGTTTGTTTTGTTTTGTTTTTAAAGTTTTATTTTTAAGTAATCTCTACTCTCGATGTGGAGCTCTAACTTAAAACCCCAAGATCAAGAGTCACATGCTCTCCTGACTGAGCCAGCCAGGCACTCCCAGTTATAGGTTAGTTTTTTGATGCCCATTGTAGTGACCCGTGTGTTCAGAAAAGCCTGTATTTAGAGTTATCTTTCATTTCAAAAAATGTTTGGGTGCATGGGTGGCTCAGTCAGTTAAGCATCTGCCTTTGGCTCAGATCATGATCTCAGGGTCCTGCTCTGCAGGGAGCCTGCTTCTCCTTCTGCCTGATGCTCCCCCTGCTTGTGTGTGTATCTCTGTCAAATAAATAAGTAAAATCTCTTAAAGAATAAGGTTCGATTTGTAAAAGCTAAAATTGTAGTACTGAGTTCTTAAGCTTTTCAGAATCAGTTTACAAATCTTATCCTATGTAAAGGCTAGGAAATTAAAAAAACATTGCTTTTAAGGGCCTTTGAATATTTGGGCTAATTTACAAACAAATGGGTATGTACAGCACAGAGGACAGATATGTCCAGATTTTTGAAAACTAATATTCTTGTTTAGGACCTGGAAAATGTTACAGACAGGATGTCTGCATTCAGTAATTAATTGCCAAGTTTCAGTGTAGAAATACTAACATCAGTCTCCAATATATAAACAAGGAAATCACAAGTAAAATTTTATTATAAACTACACCTTAACCTCCATGAGCATATTCTCAAGCATCCAGAAATCATTCTTTGTTCTGTGTAAGTTTGAGCAAACTCTAGAATACAGCACCATAATAAGGATTAAGGCATTTATCTGCAGTAGTTCCTAAATACTTCATATTTCTTAGTTTTGGGGGGGTTCTTTTTCAAAATATTCTCTCCATGAACATGTATGATTATTCATTCCCATGGCCAAATGGCACAAGCCTACAACAATAAAGATGAGCTCTACTTATACAGAAATTGTTGTAGAGTTGTCTTTTCTGACTTCAAGAGAACGAGTTGTCTTTTCTGACTTCAAGGAACGAGATGAGGTGTGGTATCTAAGTATACGTTGTACACAGAGACAGCTTTATCTGAAAAACATAGTTTATCGGTCAGAGTTTAGCAGAACCACTATGAATATTGTAGAATTAAGGATTTATTGTAGGAATTGGATCTTATACAATTGTGAGAGAAGCTGGAGAACAGCCTAAAACTGAGAGATGGAGGATCAGAGAAATGTCATTAACCAGCTCTTCTGAAGCACTGTTATGGGTGAGCAGATCCAAGCTTGCCATGGCATCTGGGGCTGGATTCTGTGTCTGGTTGGTGGAGTGGGACCACACCAAAGGAGAGTAGATGAAGTCTGTGGATGGCTGTTGCTACTACTAGGTTCTGTTACTCAGCCAGAAGAGCTAGGTATGGGCAGGAGAAAGCAAGGGCACACCGGGTTATAGCCAGACCCTTCATGGCTATTGCTCACCACCTCTAATCACAGTGACCTTCAACATAGTAGCAGCTGCTTCCCTTTCACCTTCCAGGTCTTGGGCACATTTCCTTTTTTGGCCAACTTTAACCCAGAACCCTACAGAGAGGGGGACTTGGGGACACTTAGTTCTAGCTTAGCCAAGTTGGCAAAGTACAAAACTGCTGTAGTCTACCCTTTGTCAACTCGGCAACTATACACGCTTCCTCTAATTTTTCAAACCAAATTAAAGGCAAAATTATGCTTTTGTCTAATATATAGCTATCCTTTGTTTCTGTAATTGGTCATGTGTTAGAGCTGTATTCTTTCTTCCATTAACCATTCCATATTTCTTCTGCTTTCAGCAAGAACCTAAGTTGATCATAGTTTCTTGCCTGGTGGAGCGACCCAGACCTTCATTACTAAAGGGTTAATGTCCAGAGTAGTCCTGCCTGAATTGGATTGTTTCATTTTTCACTAACTTCTATCACAGGGTATGAGAGCACTGAGAGGCCTCAGAGAATTCTCTGTAGTCCAGTTATACTCATTTCCCTCATTATGTTAGAAATAACCCTGTTTTTTTCTGAAATCAGTCACCTTTGCCAATAAATAACCCCCTATTAAAGAATAGGGTTAATTTTTGGTTCACCGGAGCCCATAGTAGTCTTAACTTCAGTTTAATGGAACCATTGTGTCCCCCTGGTGGAAGGATATCTCCTTTGGGAATGAAAACTTCTAAGCCAGCAGCATCGATCCAAAGTTGTTAGAATAGAAAGCAGAAATTTCACTAGCAGATTATTAGGGGTAATAGTGAGAGGGGTGACTGCCATTCTCACCCTTTAATTCCAGACTGGTGAATCCTACCTATACAAGAAATAATCCCATATATTCATTGCTGATTCAGAGCATATACTACATACTGGAAGGCATTAAATATTATTATCCCCACCCCAAAAGTAATTTTTTTAAAGATTTTATTTATTTATTCATGAGAGACACACACAAACAGAGAGAGAGAGAGGCAGAGACATAGGCAGAGGGAGAAGCAGGTTCCACGCAGGGAGCCCAATGTGGAACCCAATCCTGGGACTCCAGGATCATGCCCTGGGTCAAAGGCAGGTGCTCAACCGCTGAGCCACCCAAGTGTCCCTCCACCCCCAAAAGTATTACTGGTGCCTAACTGATGCTATAACTATCCTCAAAAGGCCGTCCGTATCACTCAGAAGATGGAAGCCATACCAGTAATTGAAGAGGGAAAAGTTTAATATAAATAAACTGTTAACTAGGGGCACGTGGGAGGCTCAGTGGTTGAGCGTCTTCCTTTGGGTCAAGTCCTGATCCCCAGGCCCTGGGATTGAGTCCCATATTGGGCTCCTTGTAGGGAGCCTGCTTCTCCCTTTGCCTATGTTTCTGCTTCTCTATGTGTCTCTCATGAATAGATAAATAAAATCTTAAAAAAAAAAAAAAACCTGTTAACTAGCAAAAGATGCTTAACTACTAAAAATGGGTAAAAGAGCACTCATAAGGGGTTCAGAAATAGCATATGCAGAAAACTGCTACTACCCTCTAGGATGAGAGTAAACAAGGAAAGATAATAGAAAATACCTTTTTCCAACCCCCTTCCCAAGCCTGAAATTCAGACCTCTTTGGAGAGAGTATGGTTCCAGGAATACGTAATCTGCCATAGCAGTGACTTTTGCATGGCAGTGTGCTGGAGCTGGAGCTGGTCCATAGCAATGGCCTGTTGGGAGCTGAGAAACTTGCCAGAGATCATGTGGGCAGGAGCCAGGCTGTGATGGTCACTGAAGTGAGCACTACCAGACCCTCACACTGATCCATTTGCTACTGTGTGAAATAAAAACATGGAACTGGGAAGAGAAGCCCCTTCATCACTTTGTAGTGGCCCTCCCATGCCTTTTATTAATAAAACTTAATATCATTGAGGTGGCTGGAAAAGGAGAATTTGTTTGGGTAACACAAGGATGGATTTGGAGCTCAGAGACAGTAGATTGGTAACTAGCCTGCTGTTCCGCTATTCTTTCCGGCCCGCCGCTTCAAGATAATGGGAGACATAGTAAGACCAGTTGGTTCATGATCCAAATACCCATTGCTAAGCTTTAATTATCCATAAAAAAAGTTCCCTGATCACAGCCAATGTTGTATGGAATACCATGATGAGAAAATAAGGCATTCTGTAAGTTCATGGATGGTGGTTTTGACAGAAATATCAAGGACAAGGAAGACAGATCCATATCTGGAATATATTCTAGTAGGGAGAAATTACTGCTCCTCTCACGATGGAAATGAACCAGTATCAGGAATGGTTTCATTGTCGATTTTTTTATAGTTGGCAGGCTAGGTACTCATCTTTGGCTAGAACCGAATTGATGAGTAAAAATCTATGTTGCTAACCTTCAGCTTGGCTGCTACAGCTACTGAGATCATGAGTCCATTGGGCAAGACAAGGGTAGCTAGGGAAAGAGGCCGATATCCAAAGAATAGGAAATTTTATCTAAGTATCAAGATACTCCTCTGCTGGGGTAATTCTTTGGTGAACGTTTATATGGAACACAGATATCTTTACGTTCTAAATACCTACTTGGAAAGCTCATTCAGCATACCTCTTCCCCAAGCCTCTGGTCTACAGCTTTCCAATTATGTCCCTTCCAAGTCCTTGGCTGTCCAGCCAAACTGCTAATCATTCTTGAATCAGTGTAAATCCATACCTGTGGCCATCTCGCCTTCCAGGCAAAGTGAATGACTGTTACATCACTCAAAGTTCTGACCATTTTGGGGAGTTCCCTTATCAAAGTCTCTCAAGATCAACCCTGAATGGGAATGTGGTGCTTTGCTGTCCATTTGCAGTTGGTGCTAGATGGTTCATGTAGAACCACCTAAAAATGGGGATCCCTGGGTGGCTCAGCAGTTTGGCGCGTGCCTTCAGCCCAGGGCATGATCCTGGAGTCCTGGGATCGAGTCCCACGTTGGGCTCCTTGCATGAAGTCTGCTTCTCCCTCTGCCTATGTCTCTGCCTCTCTCTCTCTCTCTCTCCTCTCTCCTCTCTCTCTCTCTCTGTGTCTCTCATGAACAAATGAATAAAATCTTAAAAAAAAAAACAAAACACCTAAAAACAAGGCCCAAAGTCTTCCTTAATCAGTTGGTCAAAGGGATCTCCCCATGAGGCAATAGGTGTAAGATGAAGGAGATGAAGCAATATGTGAGCAGGAGCCAATAATTTCATGAGTGTCTGAGTCACTTGCTCATACATTTTACTTGTGTCTTAGGACCTGCTCAAGCCCAGTCTTGTATAGACCGTTCCCACTTGAGGGTGGAGTACTATGTGAATGCCCAACTTTATGATTTGGTGTACCTGGTAACATCCATTTCAAGCCAAGGAGTTCAGGTCACGTGGTAATTTGGTGACCCATGGTCAAGTGTTTGGTCTCTACGAGAACTCAGTAACAAGCTAGAAACTATTAACTCAATAGTTCTTCAGAGCATAGCATAGCTTTGCCCCTAATCCAAAGATCTGTGCTGTCTATTCACCTATGGATAATGGCCAGAGGCTCCCTATCTGTCAAAAATGCTTCAGTCACCATGGGATCTTCTGGGTCAGATGGCCCAAGTGCTAGAACAGCTTTCATGGCAGCTTGGACCTGTTGTGGAGCTCTCCTCAAAACTGGCTCAAAATGGGTTTGCTAGATAAAAGGTTGGAGTAGCTCACCCAAATGAGGTATATGTTGCCTCCCAAATCCAAAGAGGCCCACAAGGCTTTAAGTTTCATAGTGGTAGCAGGAACCAGATGCAACAACTTATCCTTCATCTTAGAAGGGTTATATTAGTAGGACTGTTGGACCCCAAGAATTTTCATTGGGAGGGGAGTTTTTGTGGGATTTCTTTCCCCCACACTCTGGCCACATGTGTATTTTACCAAGGAGTCTAAGTTATGAGGTTCAACTACCAAGTCCAGTCAGCAAGATATCATCAATATAACAAACAAGTTTACTCTGGAATGGAGGGCCATCAAGGTCCCCATAGACCAGATTATGAAAGAAAGCTCTGGATTTGATATAGCTCTCAAGTAGGCCCTATTACCAGAATCAAACCTGTGGTCTCATTCCTTTTGCTGCAGGGGTCCTCAGAGATAGGAACTTGTCAGAAAAACATGGAATGAGTCTTTTTAAGTTGGTGTTGCTAGAAGCTGATGATTGCCTCACTAAGACTTATTATTAGTCTCATTTTCATCATTGAGTTATTAAGAATGTATACTGGAGTGCCTGGGTGTCTCAGCCATTTGAGCATCCAGACTCTTGATCTCAGCTCAGGTCTTGATCTCAGGGTCATGAATTTGTGCCCCACATTGGCCTCCATACTGGGCATGGAGCCTACTTAAAAAAAAAAAAAAGATTATGTCCTTTTAGTTCTGATTAAACTACAGGTAGTAGCTTTGTTAGGGAACTGTGATATATTGCATTATATGTTAGATTATGTTTAAGGTTACGAACTGGGACTATCACTTGTAGCAAGAAATAAGGTTGGAGAAGGTAGCAGGGGCCAAATCACAGAAGGCCTTGTATACTAAGGAGTTCAGACTTTATAAATAGTTGAAAAAAAATTTGGAGCAGACAATACAATAATTTCATTTTCACCTTATAAAAGTAATGTATAGGCAGATGAGTTACATGGATGCAAGTATAGAGGTAGAACTGTCAGATTATTTTAATAGTCCTGATGAGAAGAGACGTAACCTGATAAAGCAGTAGCCATAGTTAAAGCCCATGGGCTAAATGTGAGAAATGTTGGGGAGGTAAAATCCAGAGGCCTTCAGCAGATGATCGTACCAGTTACTGTGCTAGAGAGTGTGGAAAGAAGAAGAGATCCGAAGGAAAGGATTGAGTTCAGCTTTGAACCTGCTGAATTTAAGGTGTGTGTAACATTGGGGTAATTGTCAGTAAGTCACTGAATATATTTACCTAGGGGATATATGTGGTATGATATGAAAGTAGAGATTTGGGTGTCATCAGCATATATGTTGTAACTGAAGCCATGAAGAGAAAAGATTTCATGCAGGATGGGAAGAGAAAAGGACAAAGATGAGTGAGTTACAAGCAAGTTAATCTAGTGCCAAGTGCCTCAGAAAGACAAGGTGTAGTGGAAATAAGTTTGTGGGCTCACCCTTGCCCCCCTCCCTTTGTAATGACTAGTTTAAGTAGATATATTTACAGTGTTCAAAAATTTAAAAAGTGAAAGTGACTTTTTCCTATAGCTTTACCAGCATGGTATATTTTCAGACTTTAAGTTTCTGTCATCCTAGTAAGTGAAGAATGGTACCTCAGGATATTTTTACTTTTACTTACCTCCCCTTATTCGGAGTTTGGTTGAGCGTATTTTCATATGGTTTTAGAGTCATTTTTACTTCATTTTCCATGAACTAGCAGTTCATAATCCATTGCTTGTTTTCCTTAATGGATTATTTTCTTACTGATTTCTCAGTGTTGCTTGTAGGAAGGTTAGACTGTTTCTGCATATGGTAAATATTTTCTCAGAATTTGTCATCTTTTGACTTACAGTATGATTCACCATGCATGGTTGTGGGACTTTTTGGTGGTTGTTTGCTTTTTTATCTTGATAGTCACATTTACCTATATTTTCTTCTGGATTTCAGGTCAATTTAAAAGACTTCTTTCACTCAGGCCTTTCCTACTCTATTTGCTTCTATTTTGTGTGTGTGTGTGTGTGTCTTAAAAAAAAAAAAGCTTTATTGACATATAATTCATAAAATTCACCCATCTTAAGTGTGTAATTCATGTTTTTCAGTAAATTTATAGTAGAGTCGTGCAACCATCACTACAATCCAGTTTTAGAACATTTCCATCATCCCAGAAAGATCCTTTGTGTACTTTTACAGTTGATGCCTGTTCCCATTCCCAGCCCCGGGCATCTGCTAATCTGCTTTCTGTCTCTTAGGATTTGCCTTAGCTGTGTAGTTTATATAAATGGAATCATACAAAATGTAGTCTTTTGCAGCTGGCTACTTTCATTTAGCATGATTTTTTAAATTGTAGTAAAATACACATAAAATTTATTGTTTTAACCAGTTTTGTTTTTTTTTTTAAGATTTTATTTATTTATGAGAGACATAGAGAGGCAGAGACAAAGGCAGAGACACAGGCAGAGGGAGGGGAGAAGCAGACTCCATGCAGGAAGCCCGATGCGGGAGTCCCGATGCGGGACTCGATCCGGGTCTCCAGGATCACACCCTGGGCTGAAGGCACGCTCCAAACCGCTGAGCCACACAGGGATCCCCTCTTAACCAGTTTTTAAGTGTAGAGTTCAGTAGTGTCAAGTACATTAACATTGTTGTACAACCCATCTCCAGGACTCTTCATCTTGCAAAATTAAAACTCTGCACCCATAAAAAACTACCCACTCTCCCGTCACCCTGCCCCCTGACAACCACCCTTCTGCTTTCCATGTCTATGAATTTGACTTCTATTGATTTTTTTTTCTCTATTGTTTATTGTTTTCTATTTTGCTGATTTATGCTCTAAAGTATATTTCCTTCCCTGGTTGCTTTATTTAGTTTGCTATTTTTCTAGTTTCTTAAAGTGGAATCTTGGGTTATTGATTTAAGATCTTTTCTAATATATGTATTTAAAGCTACACATTTCCCTTCAAGCAGTGCTTTAGCTACATTCTGTAAATTTTAAGATGTTGTGTTTTTGTTTACATTCAGTTCTCAACATATTTTATGATTTCCCTTGTGATTTCTTTTTCACCCACGGATTATCTAGAAAAATGTTGTTTAATTTCCAAATATCTGTGGATTTTCCTAAATTTCTTTTCAATGCTGATTTCTAATATAATTGCATTGTGGATGGAGAACATAGTTTATATGATTACAGTCTTAAAATTTGAGGCTCTTTTTTATTTGCCAAGGCCTTGATTTCTGGAGAATGTTTCATGTGTGTTTGAAAAGGATGTATATTCTGTTGTGTTGGGTGGAGTGTTCTCTAGATATTTGGTTGGTGGTATTCAAGTTTTCTATATCCTTGCTGATTTTCTGTGTCATTTTATCAACTTGAGAAAGGGATATTGAAGTCTCTAACTTCTTATCTTGGAATAAATCCTACTTGGTTATGCAGTATATATTGTTGGATCTGATTTGCTAAAATGTTGCACATAATTATTTTATCAATATCCATGATGTGTTCTGTAGTTTTAACATCTTTAGTCTGGTTTGATAATGCTGGCTTCATGGAATGAATTGGGAAGTATTCTCTCTTCTGTGATTTTCTGAAAAAGTTGATGTAAAATTGTTATGATTTTTTAAGTGCTTGGTAGAATTCACCAGTGAATGCCGTTTAAGCCTGAAGTTTTTCTTTATAGGAAAGTTTTTAAATCATAAATTCAATTTCTTTAATAGATATTAATCCATCCAAGGTATCTGATTCTTCAGTGAGCCTTGATAACTTGTCTTTCAAAGCATTGGAAATATATTAGCATAAAGGTATTCATAATACTTGCTTAATGTTCCTATTAATGTTTATATTGTTAACCAAAGGAATATATATTATTCTTGTGATGTTGGTCATCTCTCTCATTCCTTTCTGATACTAATAATTCATATCTTTTCTCTCTCTTTTTTCCCTGATTAGTCTGGCTAGTTGATCTTGAAGAGCCAACTTTTGGTTTGTTTTTCCTTACTATTTTCCTGTCTTGTTTCATTTATTTCTCCTCTTATTTTTAATATTTACTTTCAGTGAGTTACATTGGGTTTCATTTGCTTTTTCTAGTGTTTTAAGGTAGAAGTCTCATTTAGGAAATTTACAAATATTTGGAAATTAAACTGTTTCTCTTTTTTTGTAGGGAAATTAAACAATTTCTAAATAACCATGGGTCAAAGGAGAATCACAAGAGAAATTACAAAATATTTTGAATTGAGTGTAAACAAAAATGCAACATATGAGACTTTCCTATTTTTCTTAATATAGGCCTTTATTGTTATAAAATTCCTTCTGTTTAGCATGTTAGGTGCATCCCACAGATTTTGATGTATTTTCATTTTTGTTCAGGTAAAAATACTTTCTACTACTCTTGTGAGTTCTTCTTTTACCATAGATTATTTAGAAGTCTGTTGCTTGATTTCTAAACACTGGGATTTTTCAGATAGCTTTCCATTACTGATTTCTATTTTCATTCTATAGTGATTGGAGAAAACACTTGGCATAATTCAAATCCTTTTTATTTATTTATTTAAAAAGCTTTTGTTATTTATTTGAGGGAGAGAGTGCAAGTGAGAGAAGAGAGTAAGAGTGAAGGGGCAAAAGGAGAGGGAGAAGCAGACTCCCCGCTGAGCAGGGAGCCCTAGGCCCAGGGGTCCATCCCAGGACCCCAATCAGTGTGAGCCGAAGGCAGACACCAGACTGACTGAGCTACTCAGGTGCCCCTCCTTTTCTATTTATTAAGACTTGGTAAATGTTTTATATATACTTAAAAGGAATGTGTATCTACTGTTGTTGGGTAAATATCAATTAGGTCAAATTGGTTGGAAGTGATACTCAAATTTTCTCTATCCTTAATGATTTTCTGTCTTCTTGCTGTATCGATTACTGGTAGAGAGGTTTGGAAATTTCTAACTATAACTGTGGATTTGTCTGTTTCTCTTTACAGTTCTGTCAGTATTTGTTTCCTGTGGTTTTTTAAAAAAAATTTTTTTAATTTAAAAAAAGATTTTATTTATTCATTTATTTGAGAATGAGAAAGAGCGGGAGTGGAGGGAGGAACAGAGAGAGAGGGACAGGCAGACTCCAGGAGCTGAGTGGGGAGCCTGACACGGGACTCGATCCCACGACCCTGACCATGACCTTATCGGGAGGGAACTTAATGGACTCAGCCATCCAGGCACTCCTTTTTTTTAAAGACTTTATTTATTTATCTGAGAGAGAGCGCACACAAGCGCATGCAAGTAGGGGGAGAGGCAGAGGGAGAAGGAGAAGCAAACTCCCTGCTGAGCCGGGACCCCTATGCTGAACTGAATCCCAGGACCCTGGGATCATGACCTGAGCAGCAGAAGGCAGACTTGTAACCACCTGAGCCACCCAGATGCCCTGCTTCCTGTGTTTTGAAGTTATTAGTTGCATAAATTCTAGGGGGATGGTTGGGCAGAGAGAGTCCCAAGCAGGGCCACATGCAGGGCTCCATCTCACAGCCTGCACCCAAACCAAGAGTCAGATGCTTAATTGACTGCGCCACCCAGGCACCCCATCATGCGTTTTGTTTTGTTTTGTTTTGTTTTGTTTTGTTTTGTTTTGTTTTAACTTCGTAAGTATGGTATGGGGATTTGTGTGTGCTATTTTGGCTATCTTCAACCTATATGACTTCATGTATACTATGAGAGCATTATAGTTAATTTATTTGTTTCCCCTCCTCTGGCCTTTGTGCTGTTGTATATTTTACTTCTGTACATGTTGCCACAATACCTTATTGTTATTTTGCTTTTTTTCTTTTTTTAAGATTTATCTGTTTGAGAAAGAGTGCATGGGTGAGCTGGGGAGGGACAGAAGGAGAGGGAAAGAGAATCCCAAGAGAGGCTGAACCCTGAGACCACAACTTAAACCAAAACCAAGAGTTGGATGCCCAACCCACTGCACCACCCAGCGCTCCTATTTTTGCTTTAAATAGTCAATTATCGATAAAAAAATTTTTTTAAGGAAAAAGCATATTATTTACTGACATCTGCTGTTTCCAGTGCTCTTACTCCTTTGTGTAGATCTAGATTTTATTTGGTATTTTCTTTTTGCCTGGAGGACTTTTTTTTTTTTTTTGCCTGGAGGACTTTTTAAAAAGTTGTTTTGTAATGTAAGGCTGCTCATGATGAATTACTTTAATTTTTGTGTGTTGAAAAGGTTTTATTTTGCCTTCATTTTTGAAAGAAATTTCTCAGATATAGAATTTTATATTGATAGCTTTTCTTTTAGTTCTTTTAAGATGTTGTTTCAGTGTCTTCTGGCAAGTGTTGTTTTCTTTTTTTCTTTTTTTTTTTTTAAGATTTATTTATTTATTCAGAGGGGTCAGAGGGGGTAGGGAGAGACATAGGCAGAGGGAGAAGCAGACTCCATGCAGGGAGCCTGACATGGGACTTGTTCCCAGGTCTCCAGGATCACACCCCGGGCTGCAGGCGGTGCTAAACCACTGCGCCACTGGGGCTGCCCAAGTGTTGTTTTCAAAGAGAAATCTGCTATAATCTTGGTTTCTCTTTACATAATGTCCTTTTTTTTTTTTTCTTAATCTGACTGGTTTTACAGTTTTCTCTGTATCATTGATTTTAAGCAGTTTGATAATTATGTTGAATTTTGTTGTAGTTTTTTTCAAGTTTCTTTTGTTTGGGATTTGCTCTGGTTCTTGGATATATGAGCTTATAGTCTCAATCAAATTTGAAAAAAAAAATTAGCCATTATTTCTTAGTTTTTTCCTGTCTTCCCTTCTTCCTGATCAATCCAATTACATATATGTTAGATTACTTGACATTCCTCTTCTGCAATTTTCTGGAAGATTTGGCATAGAATTGTTATGATTCTGTTTTATTAAATGCTTGGTAAAATTCACCAGTGAATGCCCTTTTAGATTGGAGTTTTTCCTTGTTGGAAGGCTTTTATAGTTTTATTCTTTACTTTTAAAAGATTTTACTTATTTATTTGAGAGCGAGAGCGTGTGTGCATGTGCACTTTTTAAAAAGTTTTATTTGGGATCCCTTGGTGGCTCAGCGGTTTAAGCACCTGCCTTTGGCCTACGGTGCGATCCTGAAATCCTGGGGTCAAGTCCCACGTTGGGCTCCCGACATGGAGCCTGCTTCTCCTTCCTCCTGTATCTCTGCCTCTCTCTCTCTCTCTCTCTCTCTCTATGTCTATCATAAACAAACAAACAAATAAATAAATAAATCTTTAAAAAAATAAAAAGTTTTATTTACTTAAGTAATCTTTATACCCAACATGGAACTTGAACTCAATGACCCCAAAGATCAAGAAGCGCTCACTCTTGCAACTGAGTCAGGCAGGTGCCCGTGTGTCAAATTTTTAAAAGATTTAACAGATTTTTTTAAATGAAACTTGTCTTGATATTATTAGACTATTAAGGATTTTTCGTTTTGTTATTATCATTTAAGATCACTGGGACTGTCAGTGACTTTATTGGGCCATAATTACAGCAGATATTCTGAACATGCTTCAATTTTTCCAGCACTATCTGTTTTATTTCTAGCTGCTGTGAGGGTATCCATCTCTAATACCCAGCTTCTAATTGCTTCATCTTTTGTGAATTAAGAGCAGGAGAGTTGTGGTCATAGATTGATAAGCCTCTTAGTTTGAGGTCTTGAGATAAGAGGAGTTGAAAATTTAAGCCAAATGCAATTTTTAGCTCTGAGACACATTTTTGCTTCAATGATTACTTGTGTATTTTCTTGAGATTGCTGGAAGTATGATTTCTGTGAAAATACCCTAAGTGTTGAATTTCAAATATCTCTTGCAAGAATGGGAAATATGATGGTGTATTTGATAACTATAATAGATAAATGCATAGTGCATAACTTCCACATTATGGGTGTTAAATTTATCGGCTTTTATATTGCTGAATTTTATGTCCTGTTTTTTTTTTTTAACTCTTGTTATATATTATTTACAGTATTATATATTACTTAATTGTTATGTGGATTATTCTAGTCACAGAATTTGTAGGGGAGGGTTCTACTTCCTAAAACTGCAAAAGTAAAATAGCACACACAAATCCCCATACCATACCTACGAAGAGGTTTTGTTTTGTTTTGTTTTTTAAGATTTTATTTGAGAGAGTGCATGAGCAGGGGACGGGCAGAGGCAGAGGAAGAAGCACACTTCCCACTGAGCAGGGAGCCTGACAAGGGGCTCGATCCCAGGACCCAAAGATGATGACGTGAGCCAAAAGCAGACACTCAACTGACTGTGCCACCCAGGCACCCTGCTTTTTATTGGCTTTAATAACATTCTTTTCTAGTTTCACCTTGAGCATTGAAGAGCATATTGTTCTAGTCACTTCTTAGAAAAAATAATAGGGCTATTCACTTCTGTATTTGTTATTCTACATATGTCACAATGTCTTAATAGTATGCTGTTGCCAAATGATATGAGGTTGGGTAGCTGCCACCTTGTTTCTGCTAATATCAGAAAGAGCCCTTTTTGTGATCATGTATATTCATAAGTATTCAGATGTAGCGGTAAAGAAAGCAGGAGCTCGGAAGGCAATGTGGGTTTTTTGTTGTTATTGTTGTTGTCTTTTGAGTAAAGACTACTGCTAGGAAAAAGAGCAGAGAAAAGAAAGGGAGAAGAATATGACATTTCTCAGACTTTTGCTCAGAGAGAATATTTGTTTCACCAAATAGTGTCCTTCTGTCTAGGTTTTGGCTCACAGACTGATTTAGGATTATGCAAGTAGGTGCCTTTTAAGGAACATACCGGTTATACACAGTGAGGGACTTTCAACCTCTTTCTCACTAGTAAGAATGATGAGGGTGATTTGGGTGATTAAGATAAATTTTACAATAATGACTTTGTAGTGAAAGGTAGTATTCCAGGTCTGAGGAAAAAGAGAAGGCTAATTATGGGTAGAATAGTGATCTTCTTGCAGGGACCTAACAAGTTGTCATTTTTGTCTTTCATTTTTCTTTGAAAGAGTAGTTATTAGATATCCCACATCTGTTAGACAGTGCTACATCGATGCCCTTCTGAAAATGGAAATATTTTCATCAACAAAACAGAGTTGAACTCATTAACATGGGGCTAGTTTTAGATTTTATTTATTTTGGTGTGAACTTTTAAAGTTTTCCTGCAGAAATATTAACATGGTTGGTTATGGGATATTGCCATAGACCCTGCTAAGGATGTTATATAAATATGTAGTACTAAATAAATAAATAAAGTAAATAAATAAGTAGTACATCCAAGGTTACCTTTTCAAAATCTGGCTACTTTTGAAATATGAAACTTATGTGACCCCCAGGTAGGGGATCGTGGAGCTGTATTTTATATTTGGTGGTGTATGTGGAATCTCACAACCCTTCCCTCAGAGATTCGGGATTGGAGTGCAGATTCTACTGTTGTAACCAGTACCATAAGTGATTTTTCAGCATTGAAAGTTTGGAAAGTAGAGCCTGTAGCCGAATTCCTGACTGCTTATCCACTGGTTGACCAGAATTACTTCTTAGAAATTAGTTTTCCTACTTCTGGCCTCTCCCACTCCACTTCCTCAGTTCCTTTTTCTGAGGAAGAGGACCATTTTTTTTTTTTTTTTTAATTTTTAAGAAAGCTACCATCTTGAAGAGGTAGAGTTTAGGAGAACTGAGTTCTAGTTAGTAGTTACTGTTCTGCATGCTAGTAGCTGTGCAGCTGTGAGCGCATCACTTAGCCTCTCTGTGCCTCCGTTTCCTCACCTGTAAACGGGAGGAAGGGTCCCCAGATGGGAACGTCAAACTACGTATCAGATTATACCTGTATGCTCATAATACTCCATTACTCAAAGAGTAGCAAATACTTGTGTCTGTTAGAAAATATTCATATTTCCATCCTTTGAGGATGACATTAATTATATTGATAGAGTATGTCATACTTCACTGGAGGCCAAAAAAATAATGTTCTAGCCATTAACATGGACTTAAGAAAATAAAATAAACCTAAACAACTTACTTTTGAATAGATGATACTTAGTAAAAACTTAAAAAATGTGAAGTGTATATACTGGAAAGTATTTTCATCCTGCCTAACTTCCAGTTCCTCTTCCAGAGCAGCCACTGTCCCCAGTTTCTTGTGTATCCTTCCAGAGCTAAAAGTCTTACCGTAATAGGTAGTTAATAGGTAATGTTCCAAATTTATAAAAATTGGAGGAACAATTAGTTTTGAGAAGCATGAGGGTAAATAGCACAAGAAATAGCTATGAGACAAAAATGATTGAAGTGGCCTACCATGACCAGGATAATTGCTTGTTTTTAAATTATATATATATGTATTTTGAGATTTTTGTATATACATTCATGAGAGACAGAGAGAGGCAGAGACATAGGCAGGGAGAAGCAGGCTTCTCTCAGGGAGCCTGATGTGGGACTCAATCCCAGGACCCTGGTATCACAACCTGGGACAAAGGCAGATGCTCAACCACTGAGTCACCTAGGTGCCCCATTACCCAGGTGCCCCATTAAATTATATTTCAATAGAAATAAAAATTAATTTTAAAAGCAGAAAATATAGATAAAATGACACAAAATTGGCTAATATTATAGCTCTAGATGTAACCACTTACATATTTAGTTTATGTATACCTTTGTTTCAAGAAAAATCAAAAGACCTTGGGGTGCCTGAGTGACTCAGTCAGTTAAGCATCTGCCTTCGGCCCATGTCGTGATCCCAGAGTCCTGGGATCAAGTTCCTCATTAGGCTCCTCATTAGGCTCCCTGCTTAGCAGGGAGCCTGCTTCTCCCTCTCCCACTCCCCTTGCTTCCCTGCTTGTACTCCTTCTCTCTCTCTCTCTCTCTCTCTCTCTCTTAATAAATAAATAAATAAATAAATAAATAAATAAATAAATAAATAAATAAATAAATAAATTAAATTAAATTAAATTAAATTAAATCTTTTTTTTATTTTTTAAATTGAAAGACCTAACCTCCCCCCACCTCAAAGGGAGCAGTTATGTGAGGTGTTGGATGTCTCTCTCTCTCTCTTTTTTTTTTTTTTTGGTGTTGGATGTCTTAATGAATTCTGTGGGGGAACCCTTTTACAGGGTATACATATATTAAATCCTCATGACATACATTTTTTTTTAAAGATCCACTTATTTGAGACAGAGAGAGGGGCTAGGGAAGGGGCAAAGGGAAAGGAAGAGAGGGAATCCCAAGCAGGCTCCAGGCCCAGGGCAGAGGCTGGCTTGGAGCTCAGTCACACAACCCTGAGATCGTGACGTGAACCAAAATCAAGAGGCAGATGCTTAACCAACTGAGCCATCCAGATGCTGCCTCATGTTGTACACTTTAAATATCTTACACTTTGGGGGCACCTGGCTGGTTTAGTTGGTAGAGCATGTGACTCTTGATCAGAGGATTTTGAATTCAGGCTGCACATTGGGCATGGATCCTACTTAAAAATATATATTACTTTTTTTTTCTAAAAATTTTATTTATTTATTTGAAAGAGCTAGAGAGTAAGAGAGAGCACAAGCCATGGGGAGGGGCAGAGGGAGAGGGAGAAGCAGACTTTCCGCTAAGTAGGTAGCCCAACACAGGGCTCGATTCCAGGACCCTGGGACCATGACCTGAGCTGTAGGCAGATGTTTAACCAACTGAGCCACCTAGGTGCCTCAAAAATCTGACATTTTTATTTGTCAGTTATACCTCAGCAAAGCTGAAAAAAAATTGAAAGAATAGTACATAAACACTTGTAAGCTACCATATAGATGTTAACATTTTGCCATACTCTATGTGTACTTATGTGTACCTAGAATTTTTTTTTCTGAATCATTTGAAATGGGTTGCAGATAAGACAGTTTACCCCTAACTACTATTGGCTAACTACTAGTAGTGTGCAATATCCTGCATAACCATAATACTATTATCACACCTAAGAAAATTAACACTAATTTCCTAGTATCATTTCATATTTGAGTTTCCCCAATTGACCCCAAAACATCTTTTTTTTTTTTTTTTTAAAGTAATCTCTACGCCCAGTGTGGGGCTTGAACTCTAAACCCTGAGATCAAGAGTCGCATGCTCTACTGACTAAGCCGGGCAGGTACCCTTTAAAATGTCTTTTGTAATTGGGATTTTTTTTCTTATATGTATTTTTTTCTTTTGAGCCAAGATCCAGTTAATTATGCATTACATTTGGTTATGTCTATCTAGTCCTTTTTGATCTAGAATAGTCTTCCACCTTTATTTTCATGACATTGAAATTTTGAAGACTAGAACAGTTGTCTTGCAGAGTGTCCATATGCATGTATATTTTTTAAAATAACAAAAAGGAGTCAGTCATCCTCTTATCCAGCCTTGTTCAGCACAATTAGTTCACATTATTTCCCTCATTTGAAATGCCTTTCTGGTATCGTATCTGCTTATTGAAGTAGAATTCTACAATTTGTTCAGTAGTGGAAATTCAGTAAGACAGAAAAGGCTGGTCTTCAAGTCCTAATTATGTGACTGACAAGCTGTATGACTTTGGCAAAATTATTTCCTCTGTCTGAGAGTTAAATGCCATCAAATAGCCCATCATTATTAGATATTGTAGGAAAGTAAGTCTGGGAGGAGCATAGAAGCAGTGATTTGTATCAGGAATGTGATTGAACTTCAGGTGAATTGTGGTGAAGCGTAAATGAAATAACAACTACAAAAAGTTTTGAATATAAGCTATTATGTAAGGGTAACACACTGAGTGACCAAACAGGAGGAAGATGTTTGGGGGATGGGAGGCTATGCTGGAATACTGCTAGTGTAATTATTACAGTTTTAAGGAATGTTTCAGAACTTCAGCTGGCCTAATAGTACTACTTGAAACTCTTTTGGGGTAAATTTTTTTTTTTAAGATTTTATTTATTTATTCATTCATGAAAGACACACAGAGAGAGGCAGAGACACAGGCAGAGGGAGAAGCAGGCTCCAGGCTGGGAGCCCTATATGGGACTCGATCCCAGGTCTCCAGGATCTCGCCCTGGGCCAAAGGCAGGTACTAAACCGCTGAGCCACGCAGGGATCCCTTGGGGGAAATTTTTTAAATGATACTACTCTCAGTTGCTTTCTGGAGTGGGGATAATTATGGATCTCGTTTCTTCTCTTGTTCTTACAGCTGTATTATCAAGTCCTAAATTTTGGAATGATTGTCTCCTCGGCACTAATGATCTGGAAGGGACTGATGGTCATAACTGGAAGTGAAAGTCCAATTGTAGTGGTGCTCAGGTAACAATTTTTCTTTTCAAGGCATAGAATTGCATGGTATTACTTAAGAGAAAAACTGAGAAATTAAATAACTATTGTATTATTCCTCTAGAAACTATGGTTTCCCAGAAAAGGGCCTGAAAGAAAATTAGTTACTATTCTTCAACTGTGAGAAAATGTGCAGCCTCATTAGGCACTTAGAATTCAGACCCCCAAGGGCTCATGACTTCTCTATAAAACGTTTACAATGTGAGTTTTGTTTTTGGCACATCTCTTAAGAAAAGTGTTTCAATGTGTACTGTATTTTCCCGAAATTCTTATGTCTTCTTCCTTTTCATACATCAGGGCTGCTCTTTAGTTGTCAGTTTGCTGGATTAGGTATCCTCTCCACAAATTAACAGTTTTTCTGCAGCATGTTCTCAGTGTCAGTACAGAAACATCACTAATTATTTCCATGTTTCCTGCTGACCTTTAAATATCACTTCTAAACAGACTTCAGAAATTTTGAAGATATTAGCTGCCTCTTAAAGTGGCAGTACTGAATCTTTTCCCACTGTGCTTCCTTCTATGTCCTTGAATTCATACTCTAGTGATTTTAAAATCCTAAACTAGTAACTAACTCCATTTTGGAGAATTATCACTTCCTTGTTTAAGTGAATCTTAAAGTAAGTAATCTTATCTTAAAGTAATCTATAAAGTAAATCTTTATAGTTCTGTCTTATTTGGGACTTAATTATGTAAGTTATTTCAAGTCTTTTCAAGAGATAATGGTATATAAATATAAAAGAAATCATTAACATTATCTAGAGTATATTAAGTACTATTACTTAAATAGTACATTACTCTTAAGATCAATTTGATTCTGGGATGCCTGGGTGGCTCAGTGGTTGAGCATCTGCTTTCGGCTCAGGGTGTGATCCTGGGATCTGGGATTGAGTCCTGCACCAGGCTCCCTGTGGGGAGCCTGCTTCTCCCTCTGTCTATGTCTCTACCTCTCTCTCACTCTGTCTCTCTCATGAATAAATAAATAAATCTTTAAAAAAAATCAATTTGATTCCTTCATTGTCATATTTGTATATACAGGCTTTAGCAACAAGTGGTTCCAAGACCCACTGTTTTGCTCTTACCTTATTCCTACTCTTACTCATACCTTTGTTCTATGTTTATTAATGAACACATCCAGCTGTAATTTTGGAGATCCAAAGGCATGTATGTATTTTATTAGCTGGGAAAGCATTTAATGTACTACTCTGGGAGTACAGAGACAGGGCCCCAAGTTCCCAGACAGTTTTAAATTCAGTGGAGAGTTTCAGTTTCAAACACTGACAGAAGGAGAAGCCACACTAATTGGCCTTGTGGGAATAGGGTATAGTGAGAGAGCCCAGGGAGGCTTCTTTTAGAGATTCTTCTGGGATTATTTCATATTGAGCTTCCTTCAGTGGAGATGCTTAAGGACAATCTAATGACCTTTAAATTGGGGATGTTGGCGTGAAGAGGGGATTCCACTGAGGACCTGCTCAACACAGTGGTGGTCCTGGAAACAGTTCATTTCTGCTACAGCTGGAAATTTGATAGTATTAGTTGGGGCTTAAAAGTGGTGTTTGGACAAGTTATTTCGCAGGAAGGTTTATTTATATACTAGGCTTTTCTGATTACCAATGTGAAATAAAGAAAGGAAATTAAAAGAGACCAGGTCCTATTGGAACAAAATCTGGTCAAGACTAGAAGAAGCAGTCATTAGAGAAAAGTAATGTATGTGGTTCGGTGGCCAAGAAAAACCATGTATTATAATAATTATCTGGCACCAAATATGCCTCAGAGGATTCAAGGTAACTGAGAATCCACTTTTAGGACTGGGTGAGGTCATTGGGGATAAAGACAAATAACTTTTTAAAATAAAAATACTTACTTTAGGGCACCTGGGTGACTTAGTCCATTAAGTGTCTGACTTCAGCTCAGGTCATGATTCTGGAGTCCTGGGATCGAGCCCCAAGTCAGACTCCCTACTCAGCAGAGAGCCTGCTTCTCCCTCTCCCTAGGTGCCTCCACCATGCTCTCTGTATCTCAAATGAATAAATAAAATCTTTTTTAAAAATTATTTTTTAAATTCCAATATTTAACACACAGTGTTATGTTAGTTTCAGGTGAAGATAAATACTTTCTTATTATTTTTTTAATTAGAGTTTCAGGAAACAATCAAAACTTTTTTTTCCCATTTATAGATAGAGCTGAAGTCAGTTTAAAAATATTTAAGTGGTTTATATTTAACTTTGTTTTTAAGATTTTATTTATTTATTCATGAGAGACAGACAGAGACAGAGAGAGAGAGAGGCAGAGACACAGGCAGAAGCAGGCTCCACGCAGGGAGCCTGATGTGGGACTCGATCCCGGGACTCTAGGATCATGCCTTGGGCTGAAGGCAGGCGCTAAACCACTGAGCCACCCAGGGATCCTCTATATTAAACTTCTTAAAATTTACAATTGATGTATTAAATTTAAAAGTATACTTTAATCAGGTAATGGTAAGAAGTTTACTAATAATATATTTAATGTTTAAAAGGTTTCCCCTAGTTTATTTCTTCAATGGTCCTCTCACTGCACACTGTTTTTAAGATTTATTCATTTATTTGAGAGAGAGAGCGCATATGCAGGGTGGGGGCGGGGGGCAGAAGGAAAGAGAGAATCCTAAGCAGAAAGCTGAGTGTGGAGCCCAGTGCAGGGCTGGATCCCATGATTCTGAGATCTGGACCTGAGCTGAAATCAACAATCAACTAAGCCACTCAGGTGCCCCACTACACCTGTTTTTAATGCCACCTGTATCTGAATTTTTAAATCTTTTTATTTCTCATCCAACTTTCTTCCCTAAAATCTAGCCTCTTGTTTTCACCCTGCACTGGACATCTCCATCTGAACATGGTGGTTGAAACTCCTTGATGTTTCACTTGAAACTCCTTGTAATAAAAGTAAAATTCGTCTCCTTTTTCCACACACTTGTTCTTTTTCCTCTTATTTCTGTGACTGTCACTGACATCTGCTCCTTTGCCATTGTTAAAAACCCAGGTGTCAGGGCAGGCCCGGTGGGTTAGAGGTTTAGCGCCACCTTCAGCCCAGGGCGTGATCCTGGGGACCCAGGATCAAGTCCCACGTCAGGTTCTCTGCATGGAACCTGCTTCCCCCTCTGCCTGTGTCTCTACCTCCCACCCCCGTGTCCCTAATAAATAAATAAAATCTTAAAAAAAAAAAGAAACCCAGATGTCATCCTCCTCACCCCGTTATATCAGGTTGGCCATCAAATTTGTTATTTTTCCTCCTCTTTCTTAGACTCTTTTATAGTTGTCTTCCCTGCTGCTGTTCTGTTTCAGGCCCTCCTCATTTCCTGCCTGGGCTGTTGTAGTGACCTCTAAAAATACGCTTTTAGAATCAGCAAGAGTTTATATATTTTCATTATATGAAATGTTGAAAACACAAAAAGTCTACCCATAGTTCTGGGATATAATCACTATTAACATTTTAGTTTCTTTTTTGATGTATATTCTTTTTTCTTTTTTTTTTAAGATTTATTTATTTATTTATTTATGATAGACATAGAGAGAGAGAGAGAGAGAGGCAGAGAGAGGCAGAGACACAGGAGAAGGGAGAAGCAGGCTCCATGCCGGGAGCCCGACGTGGGACTTGATCCCGGGACTCCAGGATCGCGCCCTGGGCCAAAGGCAGGCGCCAAACTGCTGAGCCACCCAGGGATCCCCTTTTTTCATGTATATTCTTATGTAATTGAAGTAATTCTATATGTGCATCCTTTATGTGTCCCCTTATGATTCTCCTGTGTCCATATTTTTAATAGCACTTTTAATGATTGCCAAGAATTCATTTATAAGTATTGGCCTGGACACTTGGTCTGCCAGTCTACCTTTTGGCCTTTTCTAGTTACTCATTAATTCAATAAATATTTAAATGTGCTCTGCATATTCTATACCTTCTGAAATTATGACTTTTAAATGTAAACGTGATGATACTCCCCGCTGAAAATTCTAGAATGGCTCAGAAGCAGGTTAGCACAGTGAGAGTGGATTCTGTTGGACTCCCTTTTCAAATTTCACCTTTATCATTTTTTTAAAATTTATAACTGTATACCTTTCTAAGCCTCAATTTCCTTGTTTGTAAAGTTAGGATAATAAGAGTATCTACATCATAGAGTTGCTCTGAAGATTGCTTAAAAAGAAACAACTTAGAATGGCACTTTGTATACAGTAAGTGCTTAATAAAAATGAGCCATTACACTGTAGCAGCTCAGCTTTTATCTGTTTTATTTTTTAAAAGATTTTATTTATTTATTAGAGAGAGGGGAGAACACAAGTGGGATGGGAGGCACAGAGAGAAGCAGACTCCCCACTGAGCAGGGAGCCCAATGGAGTCTCAGTCCTGGGACTCTGATCCTACTGTCCCGGGCTCGATTCCCACATCCAGTCCCACATTAGGCTCCCTGCATGGAGCCTGCTTCTTTCTCAGCCTCTGTCTCTGTGTCTCTCATGAATAAATAAATAAAATCTTAAAAAAAAAAAAAAAAAAGAAAGGAAACTGGAGCTTGAGTTTTGAAAATTATACTTATGGGCTGCTTCTTTTTTTTTTTTTAATTTTTATTTATGTATTCATGAGAGAGACCCACAGAGAGGCAGAGACCTAGGCAGGAGGAGAAGCAGACTCCTTGCAGGGAGCCCCATGAGGGACTTGATCCTGGACTCCTGGATCATGCCCTGAGCCAAAGGCAGGCACAACTGCTGAGCCACCCGGGCATCCCTAGACTACTACTAAATAGCAAGAAAAGGTTAAATTGCTGCAGATATCTTAGGACCTTGAAGAACTTGGTATAGTATAGGACAGGGGAGAGGTGAGAAGGCATTCTAGAAGTTTGTCCTCACTAATTACCACAGAATTGAAGCCTTTCCTTGTTTCTGAAATTCTTAAAAAAATCTCTGCTATTATTCTTAGTTTTCTTTCTTGTTTCTCTTTTTAAAATAAATAAGTTGATAACAGAAGCATTATCTTGGTAGCTGACTGCTCTTTGACTTGATGGGCTGTTTTCCCTTCTTAATGGTTCAAAACCGTAAGGTCATCTTAGTCTCTATAAATGGCAGAAGATGATCCAGTTCTCATTTGAATATTTGAATGTATTTAGCATTTTCAGATGAGGTGAGAATAAGGGCAGTGATTATAAAGTTCATTCTTTTATATTCCCTTTGTCACTTGAAATTTTAAAAGGTTAAGGAATTAGTAACATTGCCCTTTTCAAGACTGAAGCTCCTTTGAATAGTAATGCTTGAAACAAATCTAGTCAGTAAAGGCTAATAACTATAGTAACTTTTGTGTAACTTGTTAGTTTGTGGAAACCATATTTTGAGAACAACACACATGGATGCTGATATATTTGTTTAAGTATCAAATATACTCCAGGGGTGATACTTGTGATTGGTTAACTTTTGAAAGTGAATTGAATCTTACACTTTTTGTTTTCTATATATTCTCTCTCTCCTAGTGGCAGCATGGAGCCAGCATTTCATAGAGGAGATCTTCTCTTTTTAACAAATCGAGTTGAAGATCCCATCCGAGTGGGAGAAATTGTTGTTTTTAGGATAGAAGGAAGAGAGATTCCTATAGTTCACCGAGTCTTGAAGATTCATGAAAAGTATGTGCAAACTGTACCTTCTCTGTTTTAAGATATTTTCATATTTTATGTTTGCAGTATTTAATTTTGATAACCTGAAGGCTAAGAAGAGTGGGAAATGCCTCGGTTCTTCTTCCAATCCATTTTTATGAATGTCTGAAGGCTTGGTGAACATTTAGAAAACTAGTTATTTATTAATTAATTAATTTATTTATTTTCTAGAAGTTTTTCTTGGTTTTCTTTTTACTTCCCAACCAGATCCCCCTGTGTATCACCCCCCCCCAAAAAAAAATGACATAAAGGTTGATCCCAAATAGAATCTTCCAATGTAAAAAAAAAAAAAAAAAAAAAAGAATCTTCCAATGTAATTGATGAGGTAGCCCTTCCTAATCTTTCCAAAACAAAACAAAACAAAACCTTTATGGCAATCTAACAGCCATGTCAAATAAGAATAAATTTACCAACTTTTTTAAATTCCAAAGAAAGTGTCTTTTTTTTTTTTTTTTTGAGATTTTATTTTTAAGTAATCTCTATACCCAACATGGGGCTCAAACTCACATCTCCAAGATCAAGGGTCACCAGTTGAGCCAGCCAGGTGCCCCTAAATTCCAAAGAAAATTTCTAAAATTAAGTTACTCTTTTAAACGTAGACTCTTGCATTTTAGAATTAGAAAGGACATATGTAAAACCTTTAGTATCACCTGGACATGGATGTAGGCCATAACAATGAGCAAAAAATTTCATCTCTCTGGGTCTGTTTCCTTACCTATAATATTAAGAGATTTAGGAAGATGAATTACAAGATCTGTGAGTTCTGAGCCTATGCTTCCCTGTCCAGCTCCACATTCCTCACACCCTCCCTTCCAAATCCAGAGTATTCTAGTTATGGAAAACATTCAGGAGGGAAGGAAAGAAAGAAATGAAGGAAAAGATAGGTGTCCTGGAGGACACACAGAGGGGAATAAAAACAATGAGACAGTGATTTAGGTTCTTGAGAATGAGAGAGACTTAAATAAATATTATGTTATTCTTGCCCTACCCTCTAGAGTAATTTATTTTCTCCACTTAAACAAGAGGGGACTGCCAGCTGTTGCTTTTTGAAAATCCACATAACCACTTTAGTTTAAAAGAGTTCTTTCTTCATTGGTGAAATAAAGATCAGACTGCTCTTTTTTTTTTTTTTTCAAACTTCAGTATATATTTTGAAAGATTATAAATTTTTTTTTTATAGATTTTTGGAATTTTCCTTTCTTACTTGTAGTCCTTGTGGTTTAAAGATTATAATTTTAAAATGGCATTCTACCATTGACTAGGAAGGAATAACTAAACTCTTTTTAGAAATTTAGTTTAGAATTGTGTAGGTTTATCCAGTACAGGTTCTCAAAGTGGATTTGCGTTATATTCTTAGCACTGCATGTTGTTAGCAAAGCAGAGCCAACTTTTCCCTGAACTTATCAGAGAAAATCAAATGACACTCAGACCCTACTTTTGGTTAGAGCAGAAGCATTTTTATATGCAATCCTTTGGAATTGAATGAGTTTTTTTTTTTTTTTTTTTGAGTTTTTTATTTTAAACAGTTTGATCTTGTTCTAGGGCAGGCTCACTGACAGATACTATAAAATAAAAAATAACAGAATTCTGAATATTGTAAGATGTACGGTCCTACTAATCCCGGGTTTTTGGTGATTCATTTTAGACTCCTGAGATGTGTTCAACTTGAAGACCTGTTTATTTTATTTTATTTTTTAAAGATTTTATTTATTTATTCATGAGAAACACAGAGAGGCAGAGATGTAGGCAGAGATGTAGGCAGAGGGAGAAGCAGGCTCCCTGTGGGGAGCCCGATGTGGGACTTGATCCCCCGGGATCCCGACCTGAGCCAAAGGCAAGTGCTCAACCACTGAGCCACCCAGGTGCCCAAAGTCCTGTTTAGATAACAGATCCAATTAATATTGTGAAGCTTCCAATTTCCTTTTTTTCTTTTGGGGAGACTAAAATAACTGATTGTGATAATCATTTAATCTCATAGTGCTAACAATGTTCTTAAATATGGGACTAAATGACAGCCAGA
The DNA here is from genome assembly GCF_011100685.1 of Canis lupus familiaris. Taxonomy (NCBI): domain Eukaryota; kingdom Metazoa; phylum Chordata; class Mammalia; order Carnivora; family Canidae; genus Canis; species Canis lupus. Next base: position 54,440,168 of record NC_049224.1, on the reverse strand, counting down.
ATGGATGAAATGTTTATAATAAATGTGCCCTGAACGTTTTCAGGCTGAATTTTACACTGTTATTCATCTGAATGTTGTTTTAGGAAATAAAATCCTGAACTTTATGGGCAGCCCGGGTGGCTCAGCGTTTAGCACCGCCTTCAGCCCAGGGTATGATCCTGGAGACCCGGGATCGAGTCCCACGTCAGGCTCCCTACATCGAGCCTGCTTCTCCCTCTGCCTGTGTCTCTGCCTCTCTCTCTTTCTGTATCTCTCTCATGAATAAATAAATAAAATCTTAAAAAAAAAAATCCTGAACTTTAGGAAGAGTAGAGGTAGGATTCATTCAGCTGACCTCTCTCTTTGGTCTCATTCCTCCTTTTTCTCTCCACCTGCTGCTTACGTACCATGCCTTCTTTTTTCATATATTGACTCTCCATCTTGTGAACATTCTTATTATATAGCATAGAATAAGATACTGTATAAAATTGGGAAATAACAGCAAATAAAACCATATGCAACCTTAACACCCAGAGAGAATGTTAAATTTTGGGTAATTCTCTCTGTTTCATAAATAGACATTTTCTTTCCTGTACAACACTGGGATCTACTCAATACAATTTTGGTAACATGTTTATCTCATGAACATATGGTAGAAGGTACCTGGTATTGCCACATATGCAAAGAATCCCTGAACTAAAAGATCAGCTTGCCAAGCACTGCTTAAAAATATATTGATAATAGGCCCATGAATCTGAATCTGCTCTTTCTGCCTAGTATGGTCATGACCTCTTCCTACCTGTTCTCTAGAGGACACTAACGCCACACACTGAGCTGTCTGACCAGGCAGTGGGAAAGCAGACATAATCCAGGATGTAGCTCTAGTGCACTGCTGAGCTCAGGCAAAATGCTCTTGTAAGGGACAATAAGAAACTTCCAGTATTTGTAATAGGTTGTTTGGAGGAGTAAATAGTACATGGGGAAAAAGTGATCGGTGGTGTTTTCAAAAGACTCAACCTTTTCCTGCATTTATTGAAGTTACTGTGTTTTTAAGTGAGTAAAAAATGGGGAATTCTTGCTCCTGGCTCATATAATAGGGCTGTGAGACATGTCCGCAGGCAGGGTTACCCATGCTCTGGCAGGTGGCGAAACATCTTCTTTGTGTCCTCTCCCCCCACCTACTCTCATTTTCCATTTTCTTCCAACAAAAATGAGTCAGGAAAGAACTAGCATATAGTGTTGTCTGTGTTTTCATTTGAGAGACATCATTTTGAATATTATCAGTTGACTTGATTCTCTTGGGTAGTTCTTCACATTAGCCTGCTAGTCATCCGCTCTTCATGCTTACATTTTTCCCCACATATACATTTATTTTATTTTATTTATTCATGAGAGACACAGAGAGAGGCAGAGACATAGGCTGAGGGAGAAGCAGGCTCCCTGTGGGAAGCCCGATGTGGGGCTCAATCCTAGGACCCTGGGATCATGACCTGAGCCAAAGGCAGACTCTCCACCACTGAGCCACTCAGGTGCCCTCCACACACACACACACTCATATAAATTTGTACTTTGTCTTATTTTATAGCCTACTCTGATACACATTTTCCAAGTTGAGCTTAGTATATAAGGTATTATAGTTTGATGCTGATGAATACTGGCACGTGGTCAATTGTTTGGAAGGAGAAATTTTGCCATTGGGATGACTTAATCCTTAGCTTTGCTTTTTCTGTGCAGAGAGATAGATTGTTTTGTGCCCACTTGGCTTTTTAGGGTCTTACTTTTTCTTATATAGAAAGTGATTAATTCTTCCCGCCTAATATCACAGTATTATGATGGTTGAATTAAGCTGCAAGCACGTCGAGCTCCTTGGAGATTGATCATATTAAATATTTGGTCCATATGGCAGCCAGGGAAGGCCCTATGTAAGTGTGTCACCAGTTAGCCTTTGGGGCCTCTGGAGTGGGGAGTGCTGGGATGGATCTGGACAGTGGGTTGAGCAGGAGCCACTGCCACCATTGCCTCTCGGTGGATAGAGACCTACCTGCACTTTCTACCACAGCTCTAGCAGTCTCTCCCAGTACCATCCCAGGGCAGGGAACTCGGGTATGCTGGTGTGTTTTGTCAGCAAATGGAGGACTCTCCTCAAACAGAGTCTCCTGTAGTGTCCCTGTCCTGGGGAACGTTTCTGTTCCCCCATTTCCCTTTCCTCAAATTTGATGTTACTTTTCTGGGCTTGCTGTTGTTTTCATGGCTGAGTAGACTCTCCGTGCCTGTGCTCCTGACTTGCACTCTTGCAGCTGGCTCCCCTTGGCACCTGCCCTCTTTCACTCCAGAACTTTTCAGACACTTCCTCACTGAGTTGTCAGCTAAGGATTATTTTTCTCTGTATATATTTGCATTTTTTCTAACTGGAATCTCATTTTTAATGTGACTGTTTGCACTTAAGTGTTTTTGGTGTTTGCAACACCTTCCAATTTAGTTTCATCTGCACATTTAGTGTTTGGTGAGCCAGTTTCTGGTTTAGGATCTAAGAAGATATTAGTCAGTAGGAGTCAGAGGCTAATTTTCTTCTGATATGGTAGTTAACCCACACTCAACTTGAATCAGTTTTAAGATACTCTTTATCAAACTGTAAAAAACTATACTTTGCTTTCAGTTAAATTTTAAAATTCCTAGAAACCTCCTGTTCTTTAGCAGAATTAAACTAATAATTTCCTGATCAAGTAAAATGCTTTTCCTATAAACCCTGGCTCATAAAAGCAATGTATATTTTTTGGAGAAAAAAATTAGAAGCTAAAGAAAGCTGTAGATAGCTACTGTTATACCTTGGTTTATCACTTCAGATCTTTTTTACTCTTATTTTTTCTTTCATTTTAGTTTTTAAATATGGAGAATTTCTGAGGCACTTGGCTGGCTTATTAGCTAGTGGAGCCTGCAACTCACAATCTCAGGGTCATGTCAAGCCCCATGTTGGCCCACTTAAAAATAAAATATAAATAAATAAATAAACATGGAGAATTTCTAACATGCTCAGAAGTATACAAAACCATATAATGAAATCCCATGTACTGTCATCCAGTCCCAATAATTATTAATCTATGGCCAGTTCTGCCCCACTTATATTACCACCTCTTTCCACTCTTCTTCCTGTATTATATGGATCAAATCCTAGATATCATGTCCTATGTAAAAATTTTAGTAAATATCTATATAGCATAAGCAATGAGCTTTTAAAAAACATAACTACATTTAGCATGGTTATACCCCCCCAAAGAACAACCATACCTTTGTATCATTATGTTTCCAATGTTTCCAATCTTTGTTCAAATTCCCAATTGTATCATAAGCTTTTTTTTTTTTTTTTCTTTTTAACAGTTTGTTTGAATCTAGATTCACATAAGGTCCTTGGTTGCAGTTGGTTGATAAGGCTTTTATAGTCTCTTTTAATTAACCTGTAAATTCTTTCTCCAACTTTCTTTGTTCCTCACAACTTGTTGGTTGAAAAAAGTAGGTTATTCTCTAATTTCCCTAGTATTTGTTGCAGATTATATCCTGTGGGTTAGTTTAATATATTCCTTTCCTTTTTGTATTTATAGAAAATTGGTGGTTTGTGTTTAACTTAATATAAAAATGAGATTATACCGTATATACGATTCTGTAATCTTTTCTTCACTTAATAAAATGTTTATCATCTTCCAGTGTCATTAACTATTCTAATATAACATTGTCTTCAGTGCTTACATATTTAGACTTTCAGCATGTTTCCAGTTTCTCCCTAGTTATAAACACAGCTATGAACATCCTTTTAGCTAAATAGATAATTATTTTGATAGTAGGAATGATGATAAAATATTACAGTTCCACAGCATTTTTGGTTAAGAAAACCAAATTTTGTGCTTGGAAATGGCATGAAGATATTTGATAACTTGACTGTCTCTTACTCTTTTTTTCCCCTTACCCTTTAAAGGCAAAATGGACATATCAAGTTTTTGACCAAAGGAGATAATAATGCCGTTGATGACCGAGGCCTCTATAAACAAGGACAACACTGGCTAGAGAAGAAGGATGTCGTGGGGAGAGCAAGGGGGTAAGCATAAAGGGGAGCATTTACTGAGCTTTCCATGTCCCCTGAAACATGGCCCTCTGTCATATCATCTGATCACATGCAATTGAATAGAATGTGTTGGTCATGGTTCTACCAAATCACCTTGTGTCCTTTGAAAAAAGTATGCTTCTTAAAAGGCATCTAAAACTTGAGGTCTACTGCTCCAGAGAGGAAGTAATGGGGTGCAGGAAAAGAGTAGCATATTAGTGATGAGATGATGAATTGGAGTGACAATTTTAAAAATTCGTTTATTTAATTCAAGAAATGTCATTGGGCACCTTCTTGTAAACCTTGCTAGTTTCGGGGTGGAGGGTGAGGGTCCAGAGCAGTATTGATCCTGCTTCCTGAAACCATATTTCTTAGGTAGTTACTGAGTCAGCAACTTAAAGTATTCATCTAAATTAATTTTATCATGTTTATTTCATACTGCTTTATTTCTAGTCTTAAAATCATTGAGGTCAAATGAAATTTAAAAGTTATATTAAGCCTATTTATTTCAGATTTTATCAGGAGAACAGATCAGTGGAGGACAGGAATTGTAAGTTACTGATATGAGGATGTATGGAATTGTTAACTACCTTTTTGTTATTAATAGTATTAACAATAACTCACATTTATCAGGGCTTACTATGTGCCAGAGACTCATTCTAAATTCTTTACAAGTATTACTTCATTTTAACCATGGAACAACCCTAATATTTCCATTCTACAGATGAGGAAACACAGACAGGTTAGGTTCCTTATCTAAGGCCACGCTGATGATGATAAGTGGCTGGCTGACCCCGGAGCCCACCTCTTAACAGCCATCACACCAAAATTATTGGTGTAACACTTCTGAAAGTGGATAGGTTCTGGTTCTTGCTATTTAGAAGCCACATGGGGCTTTTTCCCCTATCAGAACATCTGCTCCTTCTGTAAACACTGGATTCAGAGTGATTCTACTAGAGATCAGGCCACCACACTGAAGCGTTCTCTTTCCACAGATAAGTCAGTGTGAGGTACTAAGTGAAAGCTGCCTCAGTTATAGCATAAGAGATGCTGTTTTGGGGTCAGAGAGATTGGAGCAGAGAAAGCCCCAGTGTGTTTTGTCTCTTTTAAAGCTGTTTGTGTGTATGCCTCCAGTTCAGAGGAACTTCATTTCCTGTGTTGGAGCTAAACATACTTTTTTTTTTCCTTAAGATTTTTATTTATTTTTAAGTAGTTTCTACACCCAACATGGGGCTTGAACTCAAAACCCTGAGATCAAGAGTCACATGCTCCACCAACTGAGCCAGCCAGGCGCCTGAAACATACTGTTATAATACAAACTAGATCATCAGTGCTTCTGAGAAATCACACTCCCATCACCCACAGCTCCTAAGATGCTGCTAATGTGGTTATTCAGACTTGTCAGTCTCCTTGAGTCTTTTTGTTCAAAATCAGACTATACCCAGACCTTTAGAATAGCTTTCGTGTCTTTACACAATAAAAACAAAATTTTTTTCCAGATAGTTGCACACTAAAAAATTTTACACTGAAGCCTAAGGCCCTAAATAAAAACAAGTTAAATAATTTTATTGAAATATCATTCATATATGCTAGGAGATACAATTCACCACTTAGAAGTATACAATTCAGTGGGTTTTATTATATCCACAAGGTTACATAGCCATCAGCACTGTCTAATTTCAGAACATGTCCACACCCCAGAAAGAAAACTCCATTCTCATTTGCAGTCACTCCCCATCCCCTTTTCCCTGCAGCTCCTGGCAACCACTCATCTACTTTCTGTCTCTATGGGTTGCCTGTTCTGGACATTTTATATAAACCGAATCTTACAATATGTAGTCTTAATTTATGTCTGGCTTCTTTCACCTAGCATCATGTTTTCATGTTACAGCATGTAATAAAAACAATTTTAGAAAATGAAACTAATACTGAACCAACTAAGTATTTAATATGGGTGATTCTTTCTCAGTTGAGGAGGTTGAAAACAGAGGAGAAGCTGTAGTGAAAGAAGAGCAGGAGCAAGAGGAGGAAAGGGTGAGAGGCTGGAGGTCGGGAATGGAGAATATCGACAATGGAAAGAGATGTAAAGGAGAAGGAAAAAGCAGAGTAATTGAGCTCTCTGTCGACTGAAACCAGTTTTAAGGATGAGGCTTTTATTATTTATCCTTTTTTTTTTTTTAAGATTTTACTTATTTATTTGACAGAGAAAGCACAAGCCGGGGGAGCAGCAGGGAGAAGCAGGCTCCTCGCTGAGCAGGAAGCCCGACATGGGGGGCTTAATCCCAGGTGCCTGGGATCATGACCTGAGCAAAAGGCAGACACTTACCCCACTGAACCACCCACGCGCCCCTGGGATGAGGCTTTTGAAATGTACCTTTTACTTAACTTGAAACAGATCATTCTGGAGTAGAAACAATGACCCCTTTTTTCAGTTAGAAGCCATGGTCTAGACTCCCAGATAGAGACTCCTTTGACATCTGACAAAATTATTTTCTCCAAATATCAGCAGGTAGTTTTTCCATCTGAGGGTCCTTCCTCACCAGTGCCTCCCAGGGGCATGTATTTCTCCATATTCTACCTTCTAGATGTTAACTTGGCACAGGCTGCTGTCAGAGTTGACTTTGTGGGTGGCATGTTTTACTTCTTTGCAACCTTCTTCTGCTTATTATCAACTCTGCGCTAGCAAAGTCTCTCCAAGCAGAGCAGGAAAGAGTGCACTGATAAGAATTTAAGATAACTGATGGCAGCAACATTATGTACTTGCCTAGCAGCCCTTTCCTGCTCTGTCCATGGAGGGAAGCAATGAGACAAGCAATCAAATCTTTTCTTTGACTTCGGACTGCCTGTCATATTTTTTGCTTACATTACTCCTAAAGACCAAGTTGCTTCCATTTCTCTCATGGTGGGGTGAGGAAAAACCAACCGTAGAGGGAAAAATGTTTCCATGGAGAACTCATAGGCAGGCTGTGTGATCTGGGAGCTAAAGGTTCTCTGAGCATAGAAACTGCGTGGAGGGAACGGCAAAAGTCTCTATGAGAATGGCTGCTGGTTGATCATCAGACCAGAATCAGCAGCCTGATACTGTTTTAGTAGAAATCACAGATGCTTTTATAGCTTTTAGTCTGCATGTTACTGTGAGGCATCTGCCTTCACCTTCTTAAATTAGATGAGTTCATTGAAAGCCATTGTTCTGATGAAGATCTTATGAGACAGCAGTTATAACCGTTACTGCATTACAAAGGAAAAATACATATTAAAAACACAGAAAACCGGGGCAGCCCCGGTAGCCCAGCGGTTTAACGCCGCCTTCGGCCTAGGGCGTGGTCCTGGAGACCCGGGATCGAGTCCATAGTCTGGCTCCCTGCATGGAGCCTGCTTCTCCCTCTGCCTGTGTCTCTGCCTCTCTCTCTCGGTGTGTCTCTCATGAATAAACAAAATCTTAAAAAAAAAAAAAATTACATACACAGAAAACCTTTGTGTACCCTCCTAGAGCTTAGCTATGCCATTTTGCAGGGACTGTTACTTTTCAGCTCTTAGAGGTTCCAGGGGTTTAAACTAAAACATGGGCCTTAGGAGGGGATATTATTCGCCACCACATGCCTATTCCAGGCATCTCACTAGCTAGAGCTGAGCTTCTGGTGCTGTAGTGTGCAGAAGCATTATTTGGGTCCCACTTCCACAGATCCTCTGACTCAGTAAATCTGGGGAAGACACAGCAGTCTGCATTTTTAACAGGCTATCCAAGTGATTCTGACAAAGGAGGCTTGGTTTTAGGAAACATCAACTTACAGAATGGAAGTTTGAAGATGAGGAGAGAGAGGGGTCCAGTAATGCCACCAGAAGGGAGAGGGGCAGGATGGGGTGAGGACAGGAGACAGGAAATAAGAGAAGTTCTTCAAAGGAAGGAAGTACACCAAAGACAAAATTTCTGTTTTTCAAGCTTGCCTGAGGCTTCGATGGTGGGGGTGTTATGTGGGAGGTGATTTCTGTTTGTTCACCTTTGGCACGTTGCACAGGTTGAAGATGCCCTGAATAGAAACATCTGGGCTATTTTAAAGTATGCAAAGTTCAGTCTCCACCTTAGCCCAACCTCCGTTCTCCAGGACAAACTCTAGGTCAGTATCATTGGGCCTGGCCTGCTCTAGAGTCAGCAGTAAAAGAGGAGGAGAAAGAACAAAGTTGTGAGTTTGCTAACTACCATTTCCTCCCACAGTGACGGGACCCGGCTAACCTTTCCTTTCACCCCTGAATTCTTAGGAGGTTGAGGAGTATTTTCTCTTGAGGGAAGAAGCAAAGTCCTGGGGCAAATGAGATCTCCAAGGGAAAGGAAAAGAAAGAGGTCTGGACATTCAGACATTCACTCAGGCAGTGTTTACTAGATGCCTACCTACTGTGTATTGCCTTGACAATACAGTGGAGAACGAGACTGGCATCATCTTTGCCCTTATACACCTTAGAGTCAAGTAGGAGAGACAGACACATACAGCTAGTTGTGCAACTAATTATGTAATTTTAAAATGTGCCCAAGGCTCCACAGGAAATATATCAGGTCTATGAGAGTATTTAACAGGTGGTTTTATTAGTTTAAGGGGATAAATTTTAGGGCAGCCCCGGTGGCTCAGCAGCTTAGCGCCGCCTTCGGCTTGGGGTGTGATCCTGGAGACCTGGGATCAAGTCCCACGTTGGCGCTCCCTGCATGTATGGAGTCTGCTTGTCCCTCTGCCTGTGTCTCTGCCTCTCTGTCTCTCTCTGTCTGTCATGAATAAATAAATAAAACCTTTTAAAAGGGGGGGGGGGTAAATTTTAGGGGCAAGGAGAAAGGAAGAGCTAGTGAAAAAACGCAAAGGGATAGCAGCCAAGAGGTGTAGGTGGAGAAATAGATTTGTTGTGTGTTGAAGAAACCAAAGAGGAAGGGATTTCAAGGGAAGTTTGTAGTCCTCAAAGTCAAATTCTGCAGAGATGAAAAGGAAGACGGGAGGTGAGCCTAGTCTACTGCATAAAGCAATTTAAACTGTTCTGGAAGAGTTTTTGGGATTAGGAGCACAAGCTAGATTACAAGTGGTTAACAAATGAGAGGGTGGTGAAATCTTAAGTACTGTAACGAGCTGTTACACTCACTTTTTGGACACTTAACATGAAGTACCTTGTAATGATGTGGCCTTGTTTGCCTTGTTGCCCCAGCCAGGCTGACCGCTCCGGGAAGGTTATGACAACAAACCCCGCCCCTAGCACTGAGTCCACAATTTAGAGTCCCCCACCTGGAAGCCCGAGAGACCTTGGGTCCAGTCCTGGTTCTCCTGCACCGCAGCCACACACCTCAGGCAGAGGCCTCTGTTTCCTCATCTGTAAAATGGTGCTTTTCCTAACTTCCCTGTCACATGACTTGTTGAAAGGATCCAATGGGACAGTCTGTACAAATGGACTCTGTGAACTGAACATGAGTTTTTCTGTGGAAGATACCGAGAACATTCGGTAAATGAGACCGGATACCGAGGAAGTTCTGTGATGACCAGTTTTCTGTTTGCTCATTTGTTTAGATTTGTTCCTTATATTGGAATTGTGACGATCCTCATGAATGACTATCCGAAATTTAAGGTAAGAGCCTCTATGATACATTTCCTTAAACATGTCTTCTTCGGCTTACGTCTGGAAGCTATTAAATGGATTACAGACTAATTGTATGGTTTAGTGATTTGTCATGGTCACAAAGGCCAGCTCATGACCAAACTCTGAGGATGTGGAGACTTCTAAAAGCTTCCCTGACTTGTGTTCTGTGTTTATCTTCTAGTATGCCGTCCTCTTCTTGCTGGGTTTATTCGTGCTGGTCCATCGTGAGTAAGAAGTCTACCTTGCTGTTCCTGGAAGATGCCGTACTTTTCGTTCCTGACTGTTTGGAGTAGATATTGGTCTATGATTGGTGGAGTGCAGAACGTACATGTTGGCGCTTCTTGGTAGCAATGGTTTGCATTAGTTTCTGTTTCCACGCCAGGGTCTGTGTGGGCGGGTGCACCAAGATGCGCACCGAGGGGACTCTCAATCACAGGATTTCATATGTTGTCATTGTCACACTTTCACATTTTTGTACATCAGTGAATTTTTTATATTAAAAGGTTGAGCCAAAGCCCCCAGTGTTTGTATTTTGAAGCCAAGCTTCACTTCTAAAGTGCCTACAGAGTTCTGTAAATGAAAATGCAGCTCTGCACGAGTTTGAAACCGTCATTCCTCTTTATAAAATGGGAATGGCATATGCTGAGGTGGTCGTAAGTCTTAACTTTTCAAATTTTAAATAAAAGACTTTGCATATTGAACCCCTTATCCCTGACTTGTGTTTGTCGGGAAAGCTTTGCCTTCCTCTGCTGGCTCTTAGCACCCTTTGGGGAGATAAAAGGCTTTAATGTGAGCCATCCTTCAGCTAAGAAGGTTGTCCTAACACTAACAAGTGGTGTTTGTTTGTTTGTTTGTTTTTGTAGAGCAAAAGTAGCCATTGGCATTCATAGGAAATCTCTTAGCCATAAAATTGATTCTTCATTAGGGTGTGACTCAGATGTGTAGAAACGAGTTAGTGTTGCTGAAAGGTTCAGAAAATCTCGCTGTGCTGTAAAGGCTCCATCCTTTTTTGCACCTGAGACACTCTCAGCCCTTTCTACACTGCAGTGTGTTTCAGCATCTGGAGGAAGCAGGAGGAAGGTGCTGGAGGGCTAGGTGCTACTTGTTTTTTAAAAACCCTTATTTGACTGAGGCTGTTCTCTTAAGTGCCTGACTTCACTTTTCTCTCATATAGACTTAAAGAAGGCTTAAAGTAGTGAATGCAGAGCCCAGTTGTGTCTCTCTTCCTCTCATATTGAGGCAGTTAGGAAAATGGCCAGTGTAGGGTAAGCCAGTGTGTTTTAAGTACAGAATATTCTTAATTCTTTTGTTCTCTTCTTGTATTGTGAAATCTGAAAGTAAGCAAATTTTCTGTGTTGGACTAGATGAGCAGTTTCTATTATTTGTTCAGCCGAGGTAGATCAGCTGAGGTGGAGATCAATCCATGCTTTAATGCTAATGGAATCAGCATTAAACAATGGAGACAATTTACAACTAAGAACAGTTAATCTTCTGAAGCTCTCCCTTATAGAGAATAGTGCCATCAAAATCCATTAACTAGGCTTTAGCCTTTAAATTTTGGATCGGGCTCTTAATGATCTCAACTGAGTATGAAAATTGGCACATCAGTGCTAACAAGTGCTTCTTTGAACCTGCCCGGGAGGCTTGTATTATACTTATGTTTCCTCATGAGCCATGGAGAGCATGGAAGCAGTCCCCCATTCGTAAAATGGCAGAAAATTGCTACTCTCTCCATGTTTTCCCTCCTTATCACCTGCAGAGGATGGGGTTAACTGCTTGGCCTAACTGTCCTGGCTCTGTTTTGGTAGCAACCTTTCTAGGACTACTCTGGAGAAGTAGTGTGCTTTGCTGCTCAAGGCTGGGATCCTGGGCTTGTTTGTCATCCTCACTTGCCTGAGTTATACTTGTATCCTCAGCCATCCAGATTTCTCCTCTGTATATACTTACACAGTTAAACCATTAAGTATTTTCCTCATTTGCATATTTTCACACCCCGTTTTGTTTTTTCTCCTTTGCTGGATGCTCTCGTTGGAAGAAACAGCTAAATTTTAGAAGTAATCAAACCATTCAAAAGTATTCAAATTATTCTACTAGTCAAATAAAGATTATTTTGGGAGAGAGGTTTTATGTTGTTAGTTTTTCTATTGTCTGGTTTAGTGCTAAAACCAGACTTAAAGCTGGGCAGCTTTTTACCAGTAAATGTATTTTATTTTATTTTTATTTATTTTATTTTTTTAGTAAATGTGTTTTAAAAGCTCATAGAGAATGCAAGGCATCCCAGAGATGTTCAGTTTGGTGTTTTAATGAAATTGTAAGCTCTTTGAAATTTGGCTGGGCTACTGGGAAGTTGGGATGGCTTGCCCATTGTGAGTGCTGGGGATCAAAGAGTATGAGGATTGATAAAACTTCAAGTAAGAACTTGATCATGGGATTGTCTCTTCTTGGCTGTGACTCCTCCACCATTATCACTCCCAACCAGGAAGTCTCTACAGGTTATTGGCAAATGCCCATCCTCACTCCTAGTTCCTGTCTCTCTGTTCCCTCCGGACATTTCCACTTGATTGTCCTCTCTATAAATTTAAGCTCAGAGCAATTCCTGCAAACTAACCCTCCAGATTTCACCGTTTCTTTGAAGGAGTATTCACCTAGATTCTTTCATATTCCCACCATATGTAGTCAGTCACAAACTCGACATGTACCCCTGTCATTCCATCTCATTGTCATTGTCTGACTCCAGAAACAGTCAGTGGTTCCCTTTGCTTGGGTACTTCTATGTTTCAGCTTCCCTGCAGCGTGCCAGTCTGTGTCTGAGATCATTTCCACTCATTAATCAATTGTAGTACCCCGTTTACTTTAAGAAGCATCTTTTGGGCCATCTTATATTACCTACATGGGAAGTTTGGACTTTGAATTCAACCAACATTAAGCACCCTGTGGTATACTGCTGTATCTTCACTTATATCCCACTTGTCTGGGTCTCACTTTTTGCACAGAGTAACTGTCCATCTTTCAGCGTTTGGAACCTATGCTATTTGTGTAAGTTTGTGGATATGGCCTCAAGTTCCCCCATCAAATGGCAAGCTTCTCCTAGGCAGGGGCCCTGTTTTATAGGCAGTGTACTCTGTTATCCCAGTAGCATCTAACAGCATGTACTAAATGTTCTGTATGATGATGCTTGGAACCAGAAGCAGTTACTTAGGGTATCATTATTCTTTTTTTAAAGATTTTATTTATTTGAAAGAGAGAGAGGGAGGGAGGGAGGGAGAGAGAATGAATTGGGGGGAGGGGCAGAGAGAGAAGGAGAAGCAAACTCCATACTGATCAGGTAGCCTAACACAGGGCTCAATCCCAGGACTCTCAGATCATGACCTGAGCTGAAGTCAAGACACTTAACCAACTGAGCCACCCAGGCGCCCCAGTAACTTCAGTAGAATTATTGTTAAGCTGTTATTCTGAGGCAGAGCATATGAATCATTAAACTCATTTGCCCTTTCCTGGTATTTACTAAGTACATTATCTTGGTCTTGCCAAATTTGAATCTGTAAACTTTTTCTCCCGTGATTTCATTTTAATAGCATGTTCCATTTTTAGAATTTTTTATGTTAATCCTGTTTTCTGGGGTGCCTGGGTGGCTCAGTTGATTAAGCATCTGCCTTTGACTCAAGTCATGATCTCAGGGTCCTGGGATCAAGCCCTGCGTCAGGCTCCATGCTCAACCAGGAGTCTGCTTCTCCCTCTCCCTCTACCCCTCCCTCCACTCATGTTTTCTCTCATTCTATCAAATAAATAAAATCTTTTTTTAAAAAACCTGTTTCTGCCTTTTTATGTGTGTCCTCAGGCTTTTCCTGGATTCTCTTAATGGGAAAAGTATTGGTGTTTGTCTCTTTTCTTAGAGTGTCCCAGGCTTCTCAGAGAACCTAGGCTTAAAATAAAGGTACCTGGGTAGCTCAGTCGGGTAAGCATCTGACTCTTGATTTTGGCTCAGGTTGTGATCTCAGGGTCATGAGATAGAGCCCCACATTGGGCTCTGCACTCAATAAGGAGTCTGTTGGAGATTTTCTCTCTCTCTCTCTCTCTCTCTCTCTCTCTCTCTCTCTCTCTCTCTCCCCCCCTCTCTCTCTCTCATAAATAAATCTTTAAAAGAAGAAAAAGGAATAAAGGCTCTGTGATCCTTAAATGCATTGCTTGGTCATTTGCTTTAGTGTGTTACCAAGTCCATACAGCACCTAAGAACAATGTGTGGGATTATCTCAGCATCTGAGGACACCTTTCTTATAACATTTATCATTTTATTGAGCTTCTAGAATGATCCAGCTGATTGTAGCTGACTCAGTAGATTGTCTACCTTCCTCAAGATGCTCCATCAGTTGGGACAGCCTATTCAGACTGTTTCCTGGCAAGGTATATTTTTGTTACAATTCTCCCTTACTAGAACTAAGTAATATCAGATAGACTTTTAGAAATAAACAACAAATATGACCCTTTGCACACAAGTATTGGTGAACCTGGGTGTAGAAGGAATTCTGTGTAACCAAGAAATATTAAAGACTAGAATATGTAGGAGTTAGGGGAACAAAAAAAAAAAAAAAAGGACAATGCCTTCTAGATGTCATGTAGCATTCCAGATCCTTAGAATTTTTTCCAGCCTCAGCTCTCAACAGAATCCATATTCTTGTACCCTTGACATTGGTCACACTGTACAGACACCTAATCTTCACTTATGCTGGTCACTTTGCCCAGAGTGCCTGCTCACTCCTATACCTGCTGAAAACTTATTCAGCAGATGCTTTTATTGAGCATCTACTCTGTGCCAGATTTTGGGCTAGCCCCTGGGGATACAAAGATACAAGGAACTGCTAGGAACTCAGTGCCTTATCCAGGGCAACATGTAAGTCGTTTTCTTCCACATAGAACCATAAGTGGAGTGATAGATACATAGAGAGCTCGAAAAAAGACTGTTTCTTAATTCTCAGCTAAACTCTTGAGTGTATAGTGCTTCCCACACAGTGTTGCCTGGACTTTGTGTCCTCTTTAACAGTGCCCTCAGAGTGATCTGTCTTATGTGTGTCCCATACCCTGACCAGTTCCTTGAAGGCGGTAAGACAAAGCCAACCTCTGGTTCATCCTTGTGTATCTTCTAGTCCTTTTATAGGGCTTTGCCCATTTTAGATTTATTTATTAATAAATTGTTCCAAAAGGATTTGTTCCAAAAAGGATTTGGAGCAGCTCACAAAGATACATCTAGTACTATATGATAAGATACAAAATAATTGAAGAATCTAAGGTTGAAGTCAGTGTGGGAAGAAAAAAGGATGAAGTCAGAGACGAGGTTAGTGCCCACAAGACACATCAAACAATTCTGCTGTCTGCTGGAGGAGATCCATGGTGTTAATTCTCACCTCCTTAGGCGCTAATGTAAAGAGGGAAACCGTGATTTCTGTGCCATATGGAATGGGCATAAAATGGAATTAACAACAAAAAACGTTATAATGATACCCAAGGACCAAGAAATTTCTCTCCTGGGACCTCACTGCAAGGGCACTGTATGATGTCATGCAATAATCTCTATATTAAGTAGCCTAATGGTCTTCATAGAACTGTTTCAGAGAATGTTCCTTTAGTGTCAAGTATGGTTCATCAGCTTCTGCAGAGAGCCACCTCACAAAACACCAGCTACCCATCTAATCAAGAACCTCCAAGCACCTTTCGTGTAGAACAGTTTCCTTGATCTTTCAAAATTCATTACTTCTTTTTAAGAAACCTAATCTCATACCTCTTCTCCATTCTCACAAACTCTCTCTCAGGTCTATTTTATCCAACCTCCATCTTCACCAGCTAAGAATGTTTTATCTTGCTGTTTCTCAAGTTTGTACTATAAAAACAAGTTATTTCTTTCTCATATACAATTATATTATTATATTGAATGTGACTTTCAAACTATAAATCCCTATTCTACCAATCTTGGGAGTTTCTGGACTGGTACCCACTCTTGATTAAGAATCATTTCTCTGGAACCCTTACTTTAATTGGCCAGTTTATTTAGATTGGTAAGATGTGTTCCAGCTTTACATTAAGGAGTCTAGTTAATAGAATTTGTACTCAGGATTTATGTCAGGCAACTAAGAAAATCACTAGCATGAGGCTTGATCAAAGGGGTCAGCCTGACAACTTAAGTGGAAAAAGACTGCTATAGAACTTGTTTCTGGGAATTGGTCAAAAGGTGAGGTAGATATGCTGGCCTTTTAGTTTATCAAACAACTCACAGTGTAATAGGCATTTTGTTGACTGTTGCGTCAACACCCCAACTTTAGTGACTGTCCAGAGAATCTTTTCTTTCCCCTGTAGTGGGCTTCAGATTTAAAGCAGGCTTCTGCTTTCCCCAGGACCCAGGTAATAATTTTGAGTACTTAGAATTTGTCATGTGCTCCGCTAATTGCTTTTGAAATTATGACATATTTTTATTTTCTCTTTAGTCTTCAAAATAAACTCTATTTTCAGGATCCCTGGGTGGCGCAGCAGTTTGGCGCCTGCCTTTGGCCCAGGGCACAATCCTGGAGACCTGGGATCGAATCCCACATCGGGCTCCCAGTGCATGGAGCCTGCTTCTCCCTCTGCCTGTGTCTCTGCCTCTCTCTCTCTCTCTCTCTCTCTGTGTGTGTGTGACTATCATAAATAAATAAGTTGAAAAAAATTAAAAACAATTAAAAATAAAATAAAATAAAATAAACTCTATTTTCAAAAGAGAAACCAGAAGTTAAGAAATTTGTCCAGGGTCTCCTGGCCCGTGAATGGATGGCACAACCACACCTCGAAGTGTGTTGCTCTTCTCATGTCACAATGTTGGGTGTCAAAACCCAGTCCTTGTATCTTTATGATATCTAATGAGACTCTTTCATTTGACATAAATCCCACAACTGCAGGGTCCTTGGGAATTTTTCAGAGACTCTAGATATTTCTTCTGTGGACTTGCTCAGATTAGCAAATCTGTTAGAAATAGTGAAATTCTCAGGCAGATTTCCAAGCATTTAAACCTCTTTAGAGTTTAAAGAGTATTAATTTCAGTTACTGAATGTCCCCTGAAATACTTGACTATCCCACCCAAATAATTATGAATGCTGGGTCCGGGGCTCATCACTCTCTAAGGCTTTTATAAGTTCCCTGAGCATCTGTGCCATTTAGCTGAGGAACAGCTGCTTAGCTCCCTTACCCACTAGTGGGATTGTCATCACTTTCTTGATAGATGTAGGGATTTTCTCTCTCTCTCTCTTTTTTTTTTTTTTCAAATATTGCCTTAAAAATATTTTGTGTTTTGGCAATTTCAGTTTCTGGTACATTTATTTATTAATGGTGAATGTTCTGGTTTTCTAGCTAACTCTTATGTGTTCCCTCTGACTTTGGGAAATTGCATCCTATATCCCCAACTCTCCTCTTGAAGATTGAGCTATTTCTCTGATTGTCCAGTCCTTTCCCAAACTAAAGAGCAGGACTGAGATATCTCAGGATGTTTCTCTTCATCTCATCCTCCCAGCCCACACAGATGGAGATCTGGGCTCAAAGGTTTGCCAGGAGAGTAATTTTACACCATTCTTTTTTGAGCAGCTCTGCATTTGTTATTCCTTTTCACCAGACGTATGTCTAATTTAAATTTCTGCTTTTGAATTCCTCTGTTGTCCTCTGCACTTTTCATGTGTGTGAAGTCCACTCTGGTTTTCTCCATTTGTGTGGTTTCTCTGCAACTAACTTGCTTTGTACTTGAGTTAACTCACCTATAAAATGGGCATACTACTAGTCTTTACTACATCAAAATAGTGTTGACGATCAAAGGAGCATGCCCTAAGTACTTTTGGAAAAAACAACAAAGATTCAGTTGTGAAAAAATGTTACTTATAATTGATTTCAATTTAATGAAAATAGAGCGAACAGTAACATGTGTCCTTTATTTCAAGCAATCTGTGATTAAAAACCATGGTGCAGCTTAAATGTTTTGTTGCTGTTGGTTATAACAGGGTTTGCCATGTATCTTTTTTGTGGGGGGGGGCATGTATCTTTCACCTCTTAATCATCTTTAGGATTGACTTGTGAATCTTATGTAGATTTCCTGTGGATATCCTTGAGACACCTGAGAAGGGCCCAGTGTAAGCACTGGAGAACTTCCCTGGGGGCCTCCACATGATTCACTGCCAGTCTTCCCAGTGGGATGGAGGCCCTTAGAATTCCCTTGCCATCACAGTACACTTGGGAAACAGGCGGTGGGCAGCTGAGCTCCTCGCTCTAAACTCAGAGCCTGGCACACTCCCTGGGACATCCAGCTTGGACATCCAGCTGCTACCCTGCTTCTTCAAGGTCTTCAGAGGCCCCTCACTTGTTGTGCTAGCCTAACAGATAAAATGATCCCACTGGGGGCTCCTGAGGTCAGTTCTGGAACTATGGTTGGAGCTGTGAATCCAGCCTGTGACAGAGGAGACTTGGCTGGAGTATAAATGAACTGGTCAGAGCAGAACCCAGAGACCCAGGGTACCCTGCAGAAGTGAGGACAAACTCTAAATGCACTGCCTTCTCCCTTTCTCCCCTGAGAAATCTAAACTAACTTGATGTTAACACTTGAGATGGTTGGTAAATTGGGAGTGGGTATGTTTTAGGGAAATAGCATCTGCCCTGCATGATTTTGGGGGCCTGACAGAGTAGTCCAAACAGACCCGAAGTCTGATTCTAGTGTCAGTCTGAGCAAGTGACTCAACCTCTGAGCCTGTTCCCAGTTATAAAATGAGGGTTAAACCTACCAAATAAGGTTTCTTCAAGCATTTAAGTGAAGCAACACTCAATACCAGCTCCTGTGTGTTGCCATTAATTTCTACATCTGTGAGCCAGAGGACAGGGAGACAGGGAGGGGGTCACAAAGGGAACGATTATTATGGGAAGGTGATAAGAGCTATATTTGTACACCATGGCTGAGCAGTGAGAATGCAGAGGTGTAAATGCCAGAGTGGGGGATGAGAAGCTAGGAGACTGGGGGAAAAGCCAGGGCCAGAAATGGAGTGTCCCTCTCCTGTGTGTCATGCACCTAGGAACTCAACATGATAACCAGCCTCTCCTAATTCACCTTCCCTTTTAGAGTGGTGATCCATAGAGTTAGCAGGCCTTGCTGAGCTAGATACATGAAAGGGTAATAATACCAAGTACCATTATTGAGCCAGACTGGGAAGTAGGTTCAGTCACAGCTAAACCATGCAGTGTTTCAGGGAAGAGCCCAGAATCCCAGGGTTGGTCTGCACCCCACTCCTTCATCATTCATTCCTTTGGCACTGTTTCCCCAGCGAGATGGTAAACTCCCTTGAATTATCTTGTTTCCTCTCCTGTGCCTAGCATGGTGCTCCTGAAGGTTGGTGTTTAGTGAACATTTAAGCAAAACATTGAGGCAAAAATAAATGTATTATTCTGGAGCACAGCGTTTTACTCATTAAGTGATGGCAGTGACCCAATAGTTCTTTCCAAAACAAGTCTGGACTTGGGAGGAGGAAAATGCTGGTTGTGAGAGGGCAGTCCTATAGGACTGCTCCTTCCTGCCACAAAATAATTGTGCTAAATGTAAAATTATTACAAATAGGGTAATAGTTATTACTATTTTACAGTTGAAACTGAGGTTCAGGGGAATCGCACAATTTGTATATGAACTCCTGGTCTGGTCCCCAGAAAGCTGCCTCCTGCCCAAGTGGTATACAGCGTTCATTCCTGGGGTTGGGGGTACTCACTATCTCACCATCCATCATTCTGCACTGTCAGCTGGAGCACCTGCTGTGGTTTCTACACCACCTGGGGAGTGCTGGCGGTGAGAAGGCAGAGAGCAGAGTGAACATGGGTCACATTCCCTAAGAGGGAGGGGCTGGCAGGCATTTTTATGGCTCTCCTGGTGCTTGGCACTTTGCGGGGCACTGTAGCGCGAGGGTCCTCAACCCTACTCTTACAGAGGTTCCAAAGCGAAGTAACCACTCGTGGGCCGACAGCCAGTGGGAGCAGCGAGGCGGTCACCGAGGAAACGGGCTTTGCCCGGGGTCAGGGTCCTCGGCCGGAGGGTAGTGGGCGTGGACGCCAACGCCCAGTAGTGGAAGCAGGGCCAAGGCGGGCGCGAGAGCGCAAGCGCGCCGCGCGGGGGGTCCTGCGGGGCGGGGCGTTCTGGGGGCAGGGCTGGGGCTGCTGCGAGCGCGGGGGGCGGGCTCCTCCGGACAGGCTCCGCCCCACCCCCGGGGCGCGGGTTTAAAAGGAGGAAAGGAGGGCGCCGCGGCTTCGGCGGCTGCGAAGTGCACAGGGGTTGGAGGAGCGGCGAGGCTGCAGCCATGACCCTGCGGGCGGGGGGCGCTCGGCTGCTCAGCGGGCTGCTGCTCTTCGCTCTGCTCGCTGCGGCTGCCGGGGCCGCGCCGCTCAGCTGGGGTACCCCAGAGCATCGCAGCGGGGCCATCAAGATCCGAGTGCACCCGCGGGGCAACCTCTGGGCCACCGGTAAGTCTTCGGGACCCGGGCAAGCGCCCCTCACCCTGCTCTGATCCCATTTTCTTTCTCAGGCCGTTTCTCGGCCGCGGACACTCGTGTCTGCGCTGGTGAGGACCCTGGAACTTGTCTAATAGATGGAAAACTTGACACCCAGACACATCACTCAGCCAGTTAAAGCAGAGCTGGGTCTGGATCCTAGATCTGCCTGCCAGCCAGTGCCCCTTGCCTTAGGCAGGTCTACTACTGAGTCTTCCAACCTCTGGTGTGTCTTCTCTTTGCACCTCGCCTTCCAGACAATTCTTCACTCTCCACTTTCCTCCTTGCCCTTGCCTTGTCCCTCTTGTAAGCAGGCAGCACAACTGGCAGAGCTTCCCACTGGCCCTTTGCCATCTAACCTCCTTCCAGCTGTACCATCCTCTCCATCATCTCTTCCTGTTCAGGAGAAGC
This sequence comes from Canis lupus familiaris, assembly GCF_011100685.1. Classification (NCBI taxonomy): domain Eukaryota; kingdom Metazoa; phylum Chordata; class Mammalia; order Carnivora; family Canidae; genus Canis; species Canis lupus. Next base: position 54,419,557 of record NC_049224.1, on the reverse strand, counting down.
GGCGGTACAGGCTTTGCCACCACCCAGGGGTGTTTGTGTCTCCTTGAGGAGGAGGAGGAAGATTGATCGGGGATCTTCCCAGCATGAGAACTGAAAGTTGGGAGAGGTGGGGAACTTTCCCACTGGGATAGAATCCTTGCTCCCCAACTTCCTTGTGCCTTGGCACCACCTTTCTAGGTCACTTCATGGGCAAGAAGAGTCTGGAAACCCCCAGCCCATTCCTCTTGGGGACAGCTTCCCACGTCTCCCTGAGGGACCAGAGACTGCAGCTGAGTCATGATCTGCCCAGGATCCTCCGTCTAAAGAAAGTTCTGGGCATGAGCCTCAGTGGGCCAGCACCTCAGCCCCAGGTGAGCCAAGCTCCAACCTCAGACTCAGGAGAGGCCCAGCCAGGGCTGCTCCTGGTTCCAGCATTGGGCATAGCGTGTGACAGCCCCCCAGGGTGTGATGGGCCTCAGAAAGCCAGGGATTCCAGGCTCTCTGTGTGATCCAGAGTCAAAGGGAAAAGACTTCAAAGAAAAGAAGCTGACCTTCCCAGCAAACCTAACAGAGCAAGAAGTAGGGAGAAAGTTCCCCCTCACCCAGACCCCAGTCTAAAGTCACAGCCTAGGATTAATTAGCCAGCCTCTTGCAACGGGACCTTCTCCACACCCTCCCTGACTTGCCCCACCCCAGCTTCCACCTTTGCTGTACCTTGTTTGTACTTGTGGCTACAGCTGGGATCCTGAGGCCCAGAAAGGAGAAGAGTCAGCATCGGAGACAGAGTCAGACCTTGTTCACCTTGACCAGCACTCTTCTCAGTCACTCATCTGCCTCAGTGACCCTCACTGCAGGGTTTCTCAACCTCAGGACTCTTGACATTCAGGGCTGGAGAATTCTTTCTTGTGGGGGCTGCCCTGTGCATTGGTGGAAGTTTTATTTTTTATTTTTAAAGACTTTATTTATGAAAGAGAGAGAGAGAGAGGCAGAGACACAGGCAGAGGGAGAAGCAGGCTCCTTGCGGGGAGCCTGATGCAGGACTCTATCCCTGGACCCCAGGATCATGCCCTGAGCCAAAGATAGACACTGAACCACTGAGCCACCCAGGTGCCCTGGAGGTATAGTGTTATCCCTTGTCTCTACCCACTAGAGCATCCTCCCCACCACCACCCCATTTGTGACAATCACAAAAAACCCCAAAACAACACCAAAAGAAAGGCCTCCAGACTTCGCCAGAGCTCTTCTCGTGAGAGGGAAGGGGAGGGAGCCCAAATTACCCCTGTTTGAAACCACTGACCTATGACATTCAAGACCTGAAAGCTAGAGCTAAGCCAGCTTTAGTGTCTAGCCTGGTGGAAGGGCAGTTCCTCCATTCCCTGCTCCTGATGCTGTCCCCATCCCACACCACCTTCCCTCATACTTTGTTACTGTGCTCAGAAGGCAGGGTAGTGTGGTAGAATGTGGGTTCTGGTGACAGCATGCTAGCCTCATAACCTAGCTGTTTAGTAGTTGTGCGACTTTAAAGGCCTATCTTCCTCATGTATAAAATGGGGATGATAGCACCTATCTTGTATTAAATGAGACCATTTGTGTCATGTCTTCAGCATGATGCCTGGCACGTAGAAACCACTTAGTAAATAGGAGCTGTTGCCGGTCTGGGAGCTCCCTGGGAGCACCTGTCACAGACTCACCTTCATATCCCCCACTGTGCCCAGCATATAGTGCATGTATTTTCAAAGAAGGGAGGGGCATTTCCTAGAGATGGTCCAACGCCAGCCCCAGTCAACCTCCCGGGCCCTCCCTGTGCACAAAACCACCAGCACCTGGGGACCTCAGATATAGGGACCAGGAGCTTCGGCTAGCTGAGTCTGAAGGGAGGTGGTGTTACCCTGGAGCTGTTGGTCATGCAGACCAACTAGCGAACCTCAGAGGAAGCAGTACATACCTAGCCCGGGGGGGTGGGGCTTCACAAGTGAGGTCTGGGGCAGAGCTGGGGGTGAAGGAGTGAAAACGCTGACACTGGGCTAGATCCAGGCACATATGTGGACTTTACTTCCACGATTTCCTTGACTGTCATGACCACTCTGAAGTTGGGGCTGTCACTCTGAGATAATCGGTGCCCTGACCCTTCCCAGGCTCTTCTTCAGAGAGAAAAGTGCTGGGGTAGCCTGCCTAAGCTAAGAGCCTGCCCCTGCCTACCTCCGTGGATGCCTAGCATTCAGGAACAATGGGACACCCCTATCATTTGGCCCCTCTGCCCAGGTCAATTCTTCCATCTGTTCCCCTTCAGGACAGGAGGATGCTGATGCATATGCTGCAGAAGGGAGGCTGGTAATGAGGAAGAGATGCCCACGTGACTTAGACTGTGCCCATCCAGGGAAGGTGCTGAATGGGACCCTGGCAGTGGCCCCATCTGGAAGTAAAACCTGAGCTCAAATGTCTGTTACTATGTTACTCTGATTTCGGTTGTGTCGCCAGGAATATTCCCGATGCAGACACAAATTATGTCCCTGCTGTATTTCTTGCTTCCCTGTTGAAGTTGTGAATAAAACCCTTGCTCTTAAGTAGAATGTCTGGTCCTCTCCTTCCTGCCACGTTTGAGGGCATGGGAGGGAAGGGGCACTGAAGGACAGGATGTCCAGTGAGATGGGGCTGGCTCCAGAAAGCCAAGACAACTTCATGACACCAGCCTACCCAGGACTCCTGTTCAGTCGCTCATTCAGCAAGCAGGTACCCAGCACCTGTGGTATGCACCAGGTCCTGTGCCAGGCGCTGCGCTCTTACTCTCACCCCTGCCACGTACTGCGTACTGGCCTGTGTGAGGAAGCTGCCTCCACTACATGATGGGGTTTTGCTCACCCCATTCCGTTTCATCCCCACGCCACGCTTTGAGGGGAGTTCCCCAAGCCTACAAGGGAGTGAGCCGAGCTAAGTAAGATTCAGACCTCACTGCTTTCTCTCTTCTCTGGCCCTGGGTAGATTTGCCACATTTAGCAAATAAAAATACAGGACACAGTTAAATTCTCATTTCATAGAACAATTTTTTCATGTGAGATATCCTAAGTATTGCATGGACATATTTGTACAAAAAAATTCATTAGTTTATCTAGAATTCGAATTTAACCCAGCATCAGTGGCCTTGACCCACTGATCTGCAAATACTCGGTCGCGAAACGGGCGCGTATTCGGTTCCTGATGAGGCCCCGCCCAGAACTGAAAGCCAGGGAACCCCTGGTTTTACGTCACTGCCCCGCCCGGAGATTTCGCCAGGAGAATCCCAGACCCGGCCCGGCGGGGGCACTGCGCGCTGACGGTGGCGCACAGGCTTGCGCGCCCCCAGCCAGAGTCGGCCGCTCCCACTCCTCGCGAGAGGACCGTGCCTAGCGTTCTCGGCGGCGGAAGTGAGGTACCGGAAGCGGCGTTGCCATGGAGGCCGCGGAGGACTGGCTGGTGGAATCCTTGCGCTTGTAAATCCTATGGACCTGCGGCTTGGGCCTGGGGCTGGCCGCGCGGGCAGATGGGCGCGGGGTGGAGCGCTCACGGGGTCCCCGTGTGGGTTGGGCCAGCTTGGCCATGGGGGGGGCCGACACCGAGGACTCCGCCTGGAGGTGGGCTCGGGCATCTGGGAAGCGGCACCGCCCGGGGTGCGGTGCTAGTAAGAGCGGCGCTCCTCAAGGATAATAATCACCCTAGTGACCCTTTTTCGCCAGCTTGAGTGAAACCCTGAGCAGATCGTTCCAGTGGTTCCTCACATCAACCTTGGGAAGTCCGGGTCCTCTAGGAGTTCATTTTACCGATGAGGACCGAGGTCCCGGGATACAGGGACCAGCGTGGTCCCAGTCACACAGGGGCTAACAGGTGCAACAAGACCGGCTCCCCGGTCTGCCTTGCTCCGGAGCCTGGGCCCCCACCCACCGAACCATGCTGCCATTCCAGAGTTTTAACAGCTCTAGAGTGCTGTGCACCGTGTGACATTGTGTCTTTATCATGCAGGTACCAAGATTTCCATGCATTCGACCTTTCAGGAGCCACTCGGGTCCTTGAGTGGATTGGTGACAAAGGTGATCTGCCCTGCCTGGCCCTGAAGGAGATGGAATCTCACTCCTCAGGCTGGACCTCTTATTGCTAGCTCAGCCAGGAGAGACCCAGCCCACACTTCTGGGAGTCTGAGGCCTCCTTCTTGGACTTGGAGCAATTCCCCCGCCCCCCCCCCCCCCCATCAACGCTTACATTCCTCTTAGTAAGATCTAGATCCCTTCCATTCCTCCATACAAAGATGCATACCAATGGAAGAGAAATTTATTGTTGCTTTGGAGGATCTGGTGAAATTTCTAGACCCAGCCATGGTCCAGGATCTTTCTAGCAGTTTGTCACAGCTACTTCTGCCTCTTTTTTCCAGGAGTCTTTGTTGCTGAGTATGAAAACCTGAAAAAAAATGAGATTCTTCATCTGATATTACCTCTGAGACTTTCTGTAAAAGAAAACCAGGTAACCTGAAATATAGTCACTGAGTGTATATGTCTTTTACTCCTTTATTAAACCTTTAGAGAGTTCCTCTTGTCTACTATGTATTGTCCTGTATACTAGAAGGGGGGACTAGCACTGCTCCTGCCCTGCTTGTCTTACCAGGGAGGCAGAGATGCACAGAGATAAATACTACAGAATGTCTGAGATTTACAGAGGGCTCCTAGAGAAAGAAGTCAATTTTACTTTATCAAAAAATACAGGGATCCCTGGGTGGCGCAGCGGTTTGGTGCCTGCCTTTGGCCCAGGGCGCAATCCTGGAGACCCGGGATCGAATCCCACGTCGGGCTCCCGGTGCATGGAGCCTCCTTCTCCCTCTGCCTATGTCTCTGCCTCTCTCTCTCTCTCTCTCTCTCTCTGTGACTATCATAAATAAATAAGAATTAAAAAATAAAATCTTTAAAAAAAAATACATTTAGGGAGTCATTAGGGTTTAGAGGGTGGCTGAAGCCCTTAGAATGGTAAAGATCACCTAGAATGACAGTGTCATGTATAAGGAATAAAAGCAAATGTCTAAAGATGAAATCTAGGGACTACATTGAAGAAATGGTTAGAGGAAAGTGAACCCACAACAAATACTAAGAAGGAATCGTCTTTGAAGTAGAAATATCAGAAAAGATCAGTGTTTCAGAAGCTGAGAGAAGAGCATATGTGAAGAAGAAAAGAGCTGGTAGCTGCGTGCTGTTGCTGTAAAATTGCCCAGACTCATCTGAGGACAGCCTGGCCTTTGTTCTGGGGAAATTTCCCGCCCAGTGTTCTTGATCTCTGGCTTGCACCAGGCTTGATCCAAGAGCTCGCTCACCCAGACTGAGCCTTGAGGAGAGACCTTAATTTACCACCTACCTCACCGCTGGCTTTTTCTCTTTTTTCTTATGGCAACCTTCTTTCCCTCTGCTTCCAGTTCCTCATGTGGCAAGAGTGGAGTCCAGTGGCTAAGAGCATATACTTTGGACAGACTGGGGTTCAGATTCACAGCATAATCCCTGTGTGACCTTAGAAAAGTCGCTGAAGTTGCCTGTGCTTTCGTTTTGTTACTTTTGAATAAGGGTAATTACAGTACCTACGTGACAGGGTAATTCAGTGTGGTAAAGTAGATATGGTACTAAACATAGTGCCTGATGCAGTGAGCACTGGATAATTGGTGGTTGTTACCTTTTTTTTTTTTTTTTTTTTTTTTTTTTAGAAGAACCCACCTGACTTCCAGTGGGAGGTGGGGGATGGGTTAGTTGACTGATACATTCCAGCTACCTTGTATGAAACTGTGAAGCTTCTGTAACTCTAATAAGAGTATAACACTCCTGCTCTAATGAACGGGCCCAGGTACAGGTTAGGAGAAGGGTTTTGGATGTGCAGGAAAGAAGGGAAGCTGTCTGTGTAGGCAGCTGAGACCAGTTTTTCCAAGTAGCAGCACCCTCAGGCATGCAGGGAGAGCAATGCAGCTGGTGGGCTTCCATGGCTTCCTTCCAGGTTGAGATCTGGCATCTTACCTAAAGCTCATCTGGAATGTTCCTTTGGAAAGCAGGCTCTCTGATTAGCCCCCTTCCTCTCTGATTAACCCCCTCCTCTCTGCTTTGTATTTTAGGGCTTATTCCCAGAAAGAGATTTTAAGGTATGCCATGGAGGATTTTCAGACACGTCTGTCTTTGATCTGAAGCATGTGCCAGACACCAGGTATGGTCAACTCCGTGACCCAGACCTTTCATTCAGGATGGAGTGTCTGGAAATGTCAGGGGTATCCTGCCTCTTTATCACCACCTCTACCCCTGCCCTCCTCAGCACACAGGCATACACACACACCCAGATTTGGAATATTAAAAAAACCATGGTTCAGTAGCTCGATGGTCCCTCAGACCACAGACTTTTGGACTAATGTAACCCACAGATCATTGGAGTTGTTCCAAGGAATATAGAGTAAAAGGATGCCCTGAGTGTCTCAACTGGTGGTAGGTAGTTGGGACTAACAACCCCAGTTTGCAGAGGCTGAGAGTCTCCGGGTTAGGGTTGTGTGTTCAGTGCTCCATGCTGGTGTCCTCTCTAGGATACATCATGCCATGTGGAAGCTCTGGGTCTATTCCTCAAGTGGAGTGAGCCTGCTCCTCATTGTTAAATGAGGGTGACTGGTCTTGAGGATCTCTTCTGCAGTAAGCTTCCCGGATATGAGGAATGTAGGGATCCCAAGCTGAGTAGGCTGGGAAGGGAAAAGACTGGAGTGTGTGTGTGTGGCGGGGGGACCTGTATGTGGGTGAGCTCCTCACTCTCTGGACTGATATTTCCTATCTGTTGAATAGGTTGCTGGTAACCACTGGTCTTCCGGGTTCTTACCTGCATGTGTGGCAGATCACAGAGGACAGTGGTGAGTGAATTTGACTTGGTAGGGCTGGGTTGTAGGAAAGCCTGATACCCATACACCCCTGCCCCCTAATTTAAGCCACTTAAGAAGTAGTCTCAGAGCCAGGTGGGAATTAAAATGCAGTATCTACATTAATGTGGGCAAAGATGAATTAGCAACCACAGCATTGCATACAACTCCCGAATGGAGCTTCCTGTAGCTTGCTTCAGGAATTCAGTTTACCTGCCCAGTTGTAGGCAGAGCACCCCCAGACAGGGGTAGAGGCAAGGGCAGAGCTAGGGTCACTCAGGTGAGCTCACCTCTGGGAGGAGGAGGTGGCAGCGGTGGCAAGGAGGTCACTTCTCTTTGTTAGCCATGCTAGTCTCAGGGATGAGAAACAATGAGGGAACATGTCTCCCTCTTCATGAAGTCAGTCCCTAATAGGGCATCAGAAAAGGAGCAGGAAACGTAAATCCTGTTCCTTCCTAGAAGGGAAGAAGTTGGCTCATGCGGAATAGTATTTCCCTCCTGCAGTGGGTTTGTGGGTTCCCCTGTGAGGCACACACCGAGAGTGGGCAGCCCTGATGCAGCCCCGTCCATCCCTCCTGTTAGAACCTTGTTGGCCAGAATGGAAGTGTGCCTCCGAAGTACAGGCAGCCACTATTGGAACTGCCCTTCTGCCCCTGGGCCCCGCACCACCTCACTTGGATGCTTCCCAGAAACTGGCTGGCAGCTGGTGGCTTCTCCTCCAGCTTCACTGGCACAGAAAGGCAGTTCTTGTGCTCATTTGCTTTTCGAGATTACTGACTTAAAGGGCTTTCCTTTGTTTTTTCTTTGTCAGCTGTCTAATACTCTAGAGTCTAGTTTGCCTCATTTACTTGGTCATTACAATTGTTTGTTTTTTTATAATGTTATTGAACTTCACACATTTTAAATGTACAATCCAGTGACTTCTAGTACATTTAACAAGTTTTGTGACGAGCACTGTAAGTCAAGTTTTAGAACATTGTCATAACCCCAGTAAGACCTGTCGTGCCATTTATTGTTAATCACCATGCCCACACCTTGCCCTAACCAACCACTACTATCTGTCTCTGTAATAGATTTACCTTTTCCGAACATTTCATATCAATGGAATCATACAATATGTGGTCTCTTGTATGTGGGTTCTTTCGCTTAGCACAATGCTTTGAGGTCCGCTACATCATACCATGATACGGCATCTAGTACCCCAGGCGCATGGTTAGGACAAAAGGCAGTGGTAGAGTGTGCGTCAGTAGTTCCTTGTTGTGGATGAAAGGTATTCATTCCACTGCATTTGGCTGTCCCTTCACCAGTTGATGGATCTGATTTTTGGCTATTATCATTTACAAGTCTCAGTGTGAACATATGTTTTCATTTCTTTGGATAGACTTAGGAGTGAAATTCCTAGGTCATATGGTAAATTGATGTTGATTTTTTTTTTTTTTTTAGGAAACTTCCAAACTGTTTTCCAGAATGGCTTAACTATTTACATTCCCACCAACAATGTATGAGGGTTTCTATTTTCCCGTGTCCTCATCAACATTTGTTAAAGCATCCTAATGAGCATGAAATTGTTTCTCATTCTGCCTTTCACTTACATCTTTTTAACGACTAAGAATATTGAGCATCTTTTCATGTGCTTATTAGCCATTCCTGTATCTTCTTTGGTGAAATGCCTCTGCAGATCTTCGTGAGAGAGTTTTGTTGTTTCCTTCCCACCTCCAGCAGGCTGAGACAGCAAGCATGCCATCCGGGGCCCTTTGATGTTTTGGTTTCACTGTACTTTTAATAGATATTTGTTCAGATTAATCAATAATCTGTATAAGGTAATAGTAATATTAAGAAACATATTACACTCCAGGCACTATACTGAGTACTTTCCATGCCTGATCTCATTAAATTCTCAGGAATCTGAGAACAGGCTGTCCCAGAGATGCTAAGTTGTTGAAAGACACAAAGACAGTAGCATGACCTAGACTTAGGTCTGGTCTGACTTCAGGGTATGCACAGAACCACATCTGGTGGTAACTATATTTAGATAATAATAATTGATCTCACTACAGGTGTAGGGGCTCCAAAAAAAATGTGGTAGGGTATTTACTGAGCAGCAGCATGATCTGTACCTCTATTTTGCTTAGAGCTGGTTCCTGGAAGCAGATCTGTCAGAGAACATTTATGGGCTCCCCAGGTGGCTCAGTTAGTAGAGTGTGTGGCTCTTGATCTTGGGGTTGTGAATTCAAGCCCCATGTTGGGTGTGGAGCCTACTTTAAAAAAAGAAAGAAATGTTTTTGATAATTATTATTACTGTGATTTGTAGCGGCAGCTAACATCATTCAGTCAAATACTGTATACTTCTGATGTGTCAGGCAATGGGCAAGATTCTGGGGATTATAGTAGCCAGCAAAAACATGGATGCTCCTTTTTTCTCAGTGCTTATATTTGATCACATATTTTGCCCATTTTTTGATTGACTTTTTTGTCTTTATCCAGTTGTAAGGGTCCTCTGTACCTTCTAGATTTGTTCTATATGTGTTTTTGTTTTAATTTTACTTTATTTAAATTCAATTAATTAACATATATTATTAGTTTCAGAGATAGAGTTCAGTTCAGTGATTCATCAGTTGCATATAACACCCAGCGCTCATTACACTGTGTGCCTTTTTTTTTTTTTTTTTTTTTTTTAAGATTTTATTTATGGGACGCCTAGGTGGCTCAGGGGTTGAGCGTCTGCCTTTGGCTCAGGGTGTGATCCCGGGGTCCTGAGATCGAGTCCCACATGGAGCCTGCTTTTCCCCCTGCCTGTGTCTCTGCCTCTCTCTCTCATGAATAATAAATAAAATCCTAGAAGGAAGGAAGGAAGGGACCGAGGGAGGGAGGGAGGGAGGAAGGAAGGAGGGAGGGAGGGAAGGAAGGAGAATTTTATTTATTCATTTGAGAAACAAGAGAGAGCACAAGTATGGGGAAAGGCAGAGAGAGAGGGAGAAGCAAACTCCCCACTGAGCAGGGAGTCGGGGGCTCCATCTCAGGACCCTAGGATCATGACCCAAGCTGATTACAGATGCAGATGCTTGATTACCTGACTGAGCCACTCAGGTGCCCCAGTAGTGTCTTTTAAAGCATAAAAAAAGTCCTACATTTTGGTGAAGTCCAGTTCTTCAGTGTTTTAAGGACTGTATTTTGGTGTCATATTTAAGAAATCTTTGTCTACCCCACAGTTTTTCCCTATGCTTTATTTTTCCCCTAAATTTTTATTGTTTTAGTGCCAGCACTTAAGCCTACGATCTCTTTAGAGTTACCTTTGTGTACAGTGTGAAATAAGGGTCTAAGTTCACCTTTTTGTATGTAAGCATCCAGTTGTCTCAGCACCATTTGTCAAAAAGCCTAACCTCTCTCCAGTGATTGGCCTTGTGCCTTTGTTGAAAGATGGTTGCTTAACCATAAATATAAGGATTTATTTATGGACTCTGAATTCTGCTCCACTGATCTTTGTGTCTGTCCTTATACCAGTAACTTGTAATTGTTTTTTATCTTTGCCTAAAAATAGGCCGCATGGGACAGCAGTCGTTTAAAAACAAGAGGGAAAGGAGTCTTGCTAACCATTTGGAGGCACCTGGAGCTGCCTTTTGTCCTGACGGGGCCTGGGCTACCAGGTGCCATACAGAACCTATAGCCCCAGCCCCAGGGAAGCTGATGGCCCAAAGGGACTTGTTTTGACACTCCCATGGGAAGAAGAAATCAGAGTTCTCCTAGATACTAGTGCAGAATATTCCAGAGCCTGGGGAAGGTTGCAGCTGTTTTCCTAGAAATCGAAAAAGCATAGTGTTATCTAAGGTGAATTTTCCAATGTCCAGGTTTTGACCACAGCCTTGATGTCTCAAAAACCTGATTTTGTTAGCACATCCTAAATGAATTGTTTCTAGAGACAGATGTACTCACCAGACTCCCAAGACTGCTGCAGAAACCAGAATGCAGTTTCCTTAGTTCATAAATGAAAGAAGAGGTATTCCTGCAGGTAGAATATTCCAGGTCCTGATTCTTTCCCTGTAGAAGACCTTACTTAATCAAAGCTTGATAAACAAAACTATAGGGCAACCCCGGTGGCTCAGTGGTGTAGTCCTGCCTTCAGCCCAGGGTGTGATCCTGGAGACTAGGGATTGAGTCCCATGTCAGCCTCCCTGCATGGAGGCCGCTTCTCCCTCTGCCTGTGTTTCTGCCTTCTCTCTCTCTCTCTCTGTGTCTCATGAATTTAAAAAAAAAAAAAAAAAAAAGTCTTTAACAAAACTATAACAAGAGGAATCAGCTCAAAGATTTCCAAATTGTGGAAGTGGTGTTTGGCACAAAGTATCCAACTTATGAAAGCATTGCTGCCTGGGCCCTCATGCCATCCAGGGCCCTGGAGTGGTGTCTCAGGCCTCTTCTCTCATCACTGGGGCCATGGAAACCTTTGAGTTGGATGAATACATATCTAATGGCTTCAGCTGAATGTCACCTGCTTTATCCACTTTGAAGTTCAGTGTTCAGTCTGGTGTGGCTCCCTCTTCCCTGGACAGGCCCCCAGTATTTTCTTTGCCTCTGTGGCTGAACAGCCCCTCTCAGGAACACCACCATCCTCTAGATGTGTTCATAAATTTGCTCACTACTGCAGGTGTGGGTGCCATTCTGACCCCTTAAGCAGTGTGCCTGCCTCTGCTCTGACCTGTTCTGTGTCAGGTGAATCCTCAGACACGACCTTCCATTCTGGCCACATTCATGGAGGTGCCTCATCGTGTCTTTTGTTATCCTACTGGTTCCTCTTTTCTCTTTGGGGCTGGTTTTTTGTGGCTTCTCTGGAGGAGGGCATTTTCCACTGACCAGAGAGGGAAGGTGGAGGAAACCTGCGTTTCTTTCCTATTTTAATTACAGAGTACCTCTCCAGTCTGAAATTTTCCACTGCAAATAGGTCTTTGAAGGCTTTCTCCTGGCTGCCTTCTTTCTCCCGTCAGAGGACAGATCACATCTGAGGCCCCATTACCCTGGTTCAGGGCACTAGGTCCTAGCTGTTCCAGGTTCCTCAGAGTGTGCGCAAAGGGAAGTGGCCCAGGAGATGCAGGGAAGCTGTGCCAGGGTGAGTTTGAGTCACAGCCTCATCGGCACTCCCTGGAGACAAAGCCTGGTCCTGAGGCTGAACTGTCCTGCCTGCGCCAAACCTGTAGTTCAGCAGGTCTAGATCAGGGGCACTGAAGGTCCATGGGCCTTAGGAGCAGCACCCAAGGGCCGTTTGCATTCCCGCCCAGCCATGGCCCCCATGCCTTCTTTGGATGGGAACGATCTCAAGGGGATTCGCTGCCTTATGCTTGCTTGGCAGGCCATGCTAGTATTCCTTCTCGTCCATTCCTTCCTCATTCTGACTTCTGCCTACACTTTGGAATTTAAAAAATAGATGTCCGTTTTCCTCAGAGAACATGGAGACCCAGTAATGCACTTCTCTTGGAGTGAGAAAATGTAAAATGGAAATAATGTGTTTCCTACAAAGTAGTTTGTACAGCAGACTCCTTGCTCTGAGCTATGTTCAGAGAAGCCTCCAATGTAGATGCAGAGGCGAGGACCAAGCAGGCTAAGACACACACTGAAACGATCCACCTTGAGGCCTGCATGTCTTTCCTCCATTTGGTGCAACAACGACATGGACCCTCTTGCCCATTCACGTTTGGAGACGTTGGCATGGTGACCTTTACCTGCTAGGCATCTGCAGATTGCTTGAACATGTTTTTGAAGAAATACTGTTTGTTCATGAACTCTGCCTGTGACTTTCACTTGAGGTGTGACATCCTCAGGGTGCTCTTTGTTTTTTTTTTCTATCTTCATTTGTTCTTTGTGAAACTATAAAAAAGCCAAAGTGCTTTTGGGGTTTTGAGATGGCTGCTATGATTCATTATCTCCCGTTTGCAAAACTGTTTGTAAGACAAATGATAAAGGAATTAAACTGCTTCTGACAGTTTCAGAGACATGAATGTAATCCAGAGCATTTATGTCTCGTATCCTCTCTTGCCAACTGTCAGGCACCTTTTTTCCTTGACCTTCTGAATGTATAAGGGAAGACGCTGGCTGGCCTTCACCTTTTACTGTTTTTTTTTTTTTTCTTTAAAGATCTTATTTATTTATTCATAAGAGACACAGAGAATGAGAGGCAGAGACACAGGCAGAGGGAGAAGCAGGCTCCGTGCAGGGAGCCCAACATGGGACTCGATCCTGGGTCTCCATGATCACACCCTAGGCCAAAGGCGGTGCTAAACCACTGAGCCACCTGGGCTGCCCACTTGTTCTGTTTCAAACCTTCATCAGTATCCTGGGTTTTAGCCTCTTGTGCTTTCCTCCAGATGTCATTCAGGCTGTCAGCACCATTGCTGTGCAGGAGAAGGAGGACAGTCTGTGGCCTAGGGTGGCCATCTTCTCTTCGACAACACCCGGAGTCCTCCATGGGGTGAGGCTCAGCAGTCTCAGGGTCGTGGATTTAGAATCCCAGAAGACCACATACACCTCAGGTACGTTCATCCATTGTGGCTTCTCCTGCTAACTCCCATCTGCCAGTGCTCTGCCGTGTTAAGAACTAAGTTCAGCTGCATGGGCCCAGTGCTAGGGAAGCTAGATGGATGCGAGGCAGGCCCTGGGGCCCCGTTCTGGGGCTAGAGGAGGCAGTCCCAGGGACCAGTACCAACCCAGCTGGGTAGAGCATGCCAAAGTGCCTGGGGCTGGAGGGAGACTTCCAGAGGAAGAAACGGGCGACTGGCCAGACTCCTGCGACTCCAGCAGCTTTTGTCTGTCACCATCTGTCTTCCAGGGGTCAGTGACAGCGAGGAGCTGAGTAGCCTGCAGGTCCTGGACACAAACACCTTTGCCTTCTGCTGTGCCTCAGGCCGGCTGGGGCTCGTCGACATCCGCCAGAAGTGGGCGCCGTCAGAGAATGTCAGCAACGGCCGTGGCGGCCCTGGCACTGCTGGAGGGAGATGGTGTGCTGAAGTTGGGGGCAAGGTCCGGAGCCCTGGGCCCAGCGTTGCCATCCTTGGCTCAAACGGGCAGCTCTGTCTTCTTGACCCCCGGGATCTCTGCCATCCTGTGAGCTCCGTCCAGTGCCTGGTGTCTGCACCTAGCCCTGACCCAGAGCTGCTGCGAGTGACATGGGCTCCAGGCCTGGACAACTGCTTGGCCATTTCAGGTACTGCTGAGCGGTATTTTGTGTCTGTTACCTGGAGGACTGTGTGGTGTTCAGGAAGGAACCAGCAGCCCCATAATAAATCTGGCCCCAGAAGTGACAGTTGCTCACAGAGAAGCTCCAGATCAGCTTTCCAGGTTCTTCCATGACAGGCCCTTCCCCGTTCTGGCTGCTAAACTTTCACATTAGTAGCAGGCCATTCCTCCCTGAGCAGGAATTTGGTGCTAAGGTTGGTGAAAAGTCTACAGAGAGGGAGGCGCTAGGACGGTCAGGGGGCTGTGCCAGGAAGAGGTGAGAGGATCACAGAAGTGTTTCTCAGTCTACTTGCTTTCCGAATTATAGCAGGCTGCTGGGTCAGCAAGCCCCTGGGTCTGGCCTGGCAGTTTCTAGCTGAGTAACGGTATCTATCTAATCAGGAGGGTAGCTGAAAGTCAATGGGAAGGACCCAGGTCCAGGATTGGCCTTGGGCCTTGCACATAATAGATGAACGACAGAAATACACCATCACATGCCCTGTGAAGTCATCAACTGCTGACACTGAGGACAGAGGTTACATGGCGTTCAGCTGGCCTTTGGCTTTTTTTTTTTTTTTTTTTTTTTAGTAATCTCCATCCAATGTAGGGCTCAAATTTGTGACCCTATGATCAAGAGTCAGATGCTCTACTGACTGAACCAGCCAGGCACCCCTGGCCTTAAGCATTTTGTTATTATTTGATTTTTCATCCTATAGCCTGTTTTGATACCAGAGAGCAAACTTTAAAAATTATTTCTGGGGCACCTGGCTGGCTCAGTCAGAATGTGGACTCTGGCCCATGTTGGGCAATAGAGGTAACTTAAAAAATGAACAAACAATAAAAACTACTTTACAGATTCAGAAGCAATCCTCTCTTTTCTTGTGTTTCTTAGGTTTTGATGGGATGGTCCAGGTCTATGATACCACATCTTGGGATGGAATGGGGAGCCAAGTAGAACCTCTCTTCACTCACAGAGGTCACATTTTCCTGGAAGGCAATCAGACAGACACGACTCCACTGGTCACTACCCATACCTGGCACCCCCACAAGCCAAGGACTTTGTTATCAGCAGCAAGCGATGCCTCTCTGCACGTGTGGGACTGGGTAGACATGCATGCGTCCAGCTGACTCCAGCGTCTTTCTGCCCAGGCCTCTAAGAAGAGGAGGAGCTGCTGTATAGCCAATGTGCTGATTTAGGACTCCAGTGACTGTAGGTCCCTGTTGCCAGCCCGGTGGCCTTGGGCAAGTTAGCCAGCTTCTCCTGCCCCCAGTTTCTTCATTTGTAAAATGATAATAGTAGTAGCTTCCTCTCAGGGATGTTGGGAAAGTTAGAAGTGATGTATTAAAAAATAGGATGCATGACACTATAAATATTTAGTAGCTACCACTCAATCCAAGAGTAGAATGTAGAGCGATGTTTTATCCCTGTCTGTTTACAATATCATAGAATCAAAAAAAGGCAACAAATGTAAACATGTTTTGTGAGCTTTTTTACAAAACTCAAACTATCTAAGGGCTAACAAACATGAAAAAAAAGTCAACCCCAGTAGCAATGAAGGAAATAGCAATTAAAACAAGATTATGCCTTTTTTACCTACCAACTTGCCAAATTGTAAAGCATTATTGCTTTGGACACCTGATAAAGGTGACAACCCAGTTCAGGAGGCACAAAGCAACAGCACATGGTTCCTGCTCCCAGCTGTACATGGGACCAATGTTCAGTGGAACCATAATTCATATATCCAGTCTCCTGTTATGTGATGGTTAAAGTTTTCTGATCTTTGGCTGTTACAAATAGTATGAATAATGTTTGTACTCAGGAACAAAAGCCTGTAGGATAAATTTATAAAATTAAAATTGCTAAGGTAGAGGATATGTGCATTTTTAGGTCCTTATTATAAGTACTGCCAATGTGCCCTCCATGGAGACTGTGCCATTTATGATGGCAGCAGTGATGGGGTCTGTCCCTCTTTCCTCACCAGCCAAGTCTCCCTACTGGCTTTTTACCTTTGCCAGTCTGATAGGTGAAAAATCATTACTTGTAGTTTTAGTCTTCTTATATGTGTGAAATTGAGACTCCAGGGGAACAGGCCCAAGGGATGCTCCTGGCCCATAGCAAATATTAAAGTGTACCTGTATCCCTGTTACATACCATCTCTCACTATCACACTTGTTAAGGAATTTTCAGCAGGTTTGCTTTTGAAATTATTTGATTACTAGTCAGTTTGGGCTCTGAGTTTTTTTGTTTTTGTTTTTTTTAATATTTTATTTTTTTATGATCGACAGGGAGGGAGAGAGAGAGAGAGAGGCAGAGACACAGGCAGAGGGAGAAGCAGGCTCCATGCACCGGAGCCCGACGTGGGATTCGATCCCGGGTCTCCAGGATCGCGCCCTGGGCCAAAGGCAGGCGCTAAACCGCTGCGCCACCCAGGGATCCCGGGCTCTGAGTTTTTAAAAAAAATAGCTCTATTGAGATATAATTCACACACCATGCAGTTCACCCACTGAAAGTGTACGATTTGGTGGTTTGGGTATATTGTTAATTTTTTAAAGATTGTGGTAAAATATATGTAAAAATCTGCCAGTCCTTTTCATTTTAAAGTATACAATTAATAGAATTAAGCACATTCACAATGTTGTACAACCGTCACCACTTCTAAAACTTTCTTGTCACCCCAAACAAGCTCATGGCCATCATGTGTCCTGGTTTTCTGTCGGTGAGCATACTTGTATTCTCAGGTCAGCTGCCCTAACAGCACCACAGACACTCACTGCTCACAGTTCTGGAGGCTGGAAGTCCAAGAGCCGGGTGCCAGCACATTTCCTCCTGAGGCCTCTGGCCCTGGCTGGTGGGAGCCCCCATCTCTGTGTGCTCACCGGGCCTCCCTGTGTCCTTGCAGAAAGAGCTCTGGCCTCTGTCCTCTTATAAGGACACCAGTCCTTTCAGATTGGGGCCTCACCCTCACGACCTCACTTAACCTCATTTACCTCTTAAAGACTGTATCTCCAAATACTGTCACCTTGGGAGTTAATTAGTTAGTTTGTTAGTTAGTTAGTTGAAACCTAAGAATCTGGGGGAGCGGGCGGCAGTACACAATTCAATTCATAGCACTTAGGAAGTATCTTGAAGTGAGAAAAACCTAAGACATTTTCAAATGAAATGATTTTATTTAACAGTGAAATTGAGAGAGTGTTACATATTGGAGAAATTTAACTTAAAATATTCAGTTTCAATATGTGATCATTTTTACCATCTTCTGAAATCATCTTCTGTCATGCCCATCACCACACACACACACACACACACACACACACACACACACCACCACCACCTGGGAGAGCTGGTCCTGTAGACCTCGGCTCTGTTGGTGACATCACTCTGACAGTTTGAAATTGGCCATGATGGACATACTTACCCCACAGAAATTGGCAAACACTGCAGCACACCACTGGCTAAGCTATATTATTTCACCAAATGAAAGAAGAAACGAGTCATTTAGAAAATGGAATTGATGCACCAATTCAAAATCTGCCTTGCTAGAAAATAGCATAAAAATCCACATCACTCAGGGTCCAGCCTGAAAAACTGAACCGACACCTAGTAATTCAGTTTCAGGAATTTAGTTATGAGTCTGAAAGAGAATGCAAGGGAAGGTGGGGCCCTGAGGGAGGAGCAGCAGCAGGAAGTTACAGAGAGGGATCCAGGAGTGTGGTGGGGGAGTGACTGGAGCTGAACCCTGGGCGTCCCAGGGGCAATGGAACACAGTAATGCTGCTGGCCTGGCCTGGGGCTGTGACCTTGGGGCAGGAGCTAGGACTGCAGAGGAGACAGCCGGAGACTGCAGGAGTCCCAGAGAAGCTCCCTGGCTCCTCTCCCGCCCTCCAGTGTCCTGTGTGTGCCGGGACCAGAGTGTGTGTGTGTGTGTGGGGGGGGGGGGGGGTGGCTTGCCAGCAGGGGCCCTGAAAGGCAGGTGCAATGAGCAGGAGGCAGCACCTGCAGTACACAGCAGAGAGGCGGAACCCAAATCCACTACATCTAAGTCCCTATGAATTAAGCAAGAAAAAGAAAAAAAAGAGAACAAAGGTTATAAGAGAACAGTGTGTAACAATTATATGTTAATTTGAAAATCTCAAGACAGTTTTCTTAAAAACAATGTAAACTATTTTTTAGTAGAAAATCTGAATTATCCAATACTCAAGAAAGTAGCACCAAAGGGATGTTGGGGGTAGGGTAATTTTGTGTGTACATTTTTTCAAACTTTTGAGGCAAATTCCCATGTCAGAGACATTTTCTTTCTTTTTTAAAAAGATTTGAGAGAGCAGGGGGAGAGGGAGCAGCCGACTCCCCACTGAGCACAGAGCCCTATGGCCATGACCCTGAGATCAGGACCAGAACTTAACCAACTAATCCACCCAGGTGCCCCAACTAAAGATATTTTCATTTAAAAAATCTGGGAAGGGGCACCTGGGTGGCTCAGCAGTTGAGCATCTGCCTTCAGCTCATGTCCTGATCCCAGGGTCTCTGGATGGAGTCCCACATTGGGCTCCCCGCAGGGAGCCTGCTTCTCCCTCTGCCTATGTCTCTACCTCTCTCTGTGTGTCTCTCATGAATAAATAAAATCTTAAAAAATATATATCTGGGGAACTACCCAATTCCTATAATCATAATACCAAAATGTGGCCCAGAAACTGTGGGTGCTCCCAGACACACACAGACACACTCACTCAAGCTGTTATTAATACAAGACAGTGGCCCTCAACACTGTGTACCCCAACATGCCTTCTGTAAACACCCCTTTAGTATCCTGAAGTAAAATTTTACAGGGAAAATTGCTTACTTACAATTTTAAAACCAGTATAAATACAAAATAATGTATTTCAATACATAAATGTTCATACTTCTGCATAGCAATGTAATCAGATGCTTGGCTGGCTCAGTCGGAGCATGCACCTCTTGATCTTGGGGTCGTGAGTTCCAGCCCCATGTTGGGGGAGAGTTTACTGAAATAAACTAAAAACAAAACAAAACTCCTTGAAAAGTTCTGAACAAAAGAAAGTACTTTTTTCCTTAGTTTTATATCATAGTAGAGTTTCTGGGAAATTCAGGTACATTAAAACTGTGCGAAACTGTCCTTATATAGATATAAAAAAGTTCCCTTCCATTAGTGGTTCTCAAACTTTCACATGTGTCAGAATCGCCTAGAGGACTGGTTGAAACAGATTGCTGGGTTGCTCAGCAGTTAGCGCCACCTTCAGCCCAGGGCCTGATCCTGGAGACCCGGGTTTGAGTCCCACGTCAGGCTCCCTGCACAGAGCCTGCTTCTTCCTCTGCCTGTGTGTGTGTGTGTCTCATAAATAAATAAATTAAATCTTAAAAAAAAAAAAATGCCTGCCCCTTCACTATCTCCAAATCTCACCCCAAACGACTCCTGTGGCTCGCTCTACCTGAAAACAGACAGGGAAATGAATTCTGGGGAATGTGGTCTTGTGCCCAAGATTACATATCCCAGAAACCACCAAGGAGCCAACACCGATGCAAACACACGAGGGTTTATTTACAAGCTTGAGCTTGGGTCCAAGTATACCCGACACAGCCACAGCGGAGCAGGGACTTGGTCCCCGAGGTGGGTTCCAGCTTAGTTTTACGGGCTGGTGTAGGGGATCTTCAGAAGAGGTGGAGGAATTCCTCAAGTTCTATTTACATTCTGATGTGGGGCTTTCAAGGGCATTGAGCTCTGTTCTCATTCTGATACGGGGCTTAACTGAAGTAAGGTAAAGTTCAGCTCTTATTCACAGGGGCCTCAGATGGCTGTACTTGTGCTAATGCTGAACTTAAGGTAGAACGGCCTTAATTTTCTCGGCCTCCACAGTGGTTGCACCTGGCCGAGTCACCACGTGATAAAGCCACCTCACGTTTGAGGATGCGGCTCGAGAATTTGCATTTTGAGTAAGTTCCCAGGTGATGCTCATGCTGCGAGGATGTGAACCACTCCGACAGTCCCTGCCCTCCACACACCAGCAGCTCGTGGGTTGTGTGGGACAGTCTCAGTCATTATGCCTGTGTGGCCTCTGCCACCATGTGCCAGTTGTGCTTCCAAATTGTGGGACAGCTACAAATCCTCCCCTCCAGTTTCCAGAAGGCTCCTTTGGGAACCTATGCAGTCCCCAGGGAGGAACAGCTGGGACTCTCTCAGCTACTCTAGGACGAAGCCCTGGAGCATCCAGCCCTAGGGGGGCCTGAAGACCATCAGCGGTTCACATTGAAGTCCGCATGGGATCCACTCCAGTTCAGCTTGGGGCACAGACAGTGGAGACTCGGTAGCAAGGGAGGGAGAGAGCCTTCAGGAGCTGTTTTAGCTTCACAGAAATTCAAAATACAAGAGAAAGGCTCAACAGCAATGTGGAGAGATTAAAAGGAGGAAGCAAGAAACAACAGACGGCAGAAAAGCCAAGGTGAGCATTCGGTTTGGGGCGGCTGTTGCTCGTGTGTGCTCAGAGGGTGTGTTCTAGAACAGAAGGTGTCATGATAAAGAAGGAAATCGCCAGGCGGAGCAGGAGGCATGTCCAGGCACGTCAGAGGAGCAAGGGATGTCTCAAAGGCCGTCCTTGGAGGCTCAGCCCCGGCCGCTCGCTGGGAACTGCCTGCGGCTCCCGGACCCTTCTGGAAGGGAGGTTCGCCAGCCCCACAGCCGGCGGGCTCAGGGACCGACCTGTGCCCGGGCCAGATCCGCTGCGGTGGCGGGGCACGCTGCGCTTCTCTCGTGAGTGCGAACTACCTAACGGGGCCTGGGGGGCGGGGGGCGGCCCCACCGGTGCGAGGTTGGGGTTCTGGGGAGCCGGAGCCCGCGTCTGCGGAAGGAGCCGCGCTCCGAGCCTGGAGCCCGCGCCGGGAGGGAAGCACAGGCGGCCAGGAGACCCGCAGCCAAGGACTCAGACCCGGGCGCAGGAAGGAAGCGCCAACAGCGCCGCCCTGGTGACCGCTGCGGGTCCAGTCGGGGTCCAGTCGGGGTCCAGTGGGCGTCCAGTCGGGGTCCAGTAAGGGTCCAGTCGGGGTCCAGTGGGCGTCCAGTCGGGGTCCAGTAAGGGTCCAGTCGGGGTCCAGTCGGGGTCCAGTGGGAGTCCAGTCGGGGTCCAGTAAGGGTCCAGTCGGGGTCCAGTGGGAGTCCAGTCGGGGTCCAGTAAGGGTCCAGTCGGGGTCCAGTGGGAGTCCAGTCGGGGTCCAGTCAGGGTCCAGTCAGGGTCCAGTCGGGGTCCAGTCAGGGTCCAGTCGGGGTCCAGTCGGAGTCCAGTCAGGGTCCAGTCGGAGTCCAGTAAGGGTCCAGTCAGGGTCCAGTCGGGGTCCAGTCAGGGTCCAGTCAGGGTCCAGTCGGGGTCCAGTCAGGGTCCAGTCGGAGTCCAGTCGGGGTCCAGTAAGGGTCCAGTCAGGGTCCAGTCGGAGTCCAGTAAGGGTCCAGTCGGAGTCCAGTCAGGGTCCAGTCGGGGTCCAGTCAGGGTCCAGTCAGGGTCCAGTCGGGGTCCAGTAAGGGTCCAGTCAGGGTCCAGTCGGAGTCCAGTAAGGGTCCAGTCGGAGTCCAGTCAGGGTCCAGTCGGGGTCCAGTCGGAGTCCAGTAAGGGTCCAGTCGGAGTCCAGTCGGGGTCCAGTCGGAGTCCAGTAAGGGTCCAGTCGGAGTCCAGTCAGGGTCCAGTCGGGGTCCAGTCGGAGTCCAGTAAGGGTCCAGTCGGGGTCCAGTAAGGGTCCAGTCGGAGTCCAGTCAGGGTCCAGTCGGGGTCCAGTCGGAGTCCAGTAAGGGTCCAGTCGGAGTCCAGTCGGGGTCCAGTCGGAGTCCAGTAAGGGTCCAGTCGGAGTCCAGTCAGGGTCCAGTCGGGGTCCAGTCGGAGTCCAGTAAGGGTCCAGTCGGGGTCCAGTAAGGGTCCAGTCGGAGTCCAGTCAGGGTCCAGTCGGGGTCCAGTCGGAGTCCAGTAAGGGTCCAGTCGGAGTCCAGTCGGGGTCCAGTCGGAGTCCAGTAAGGGTCCAGTCGGAGTCCAGTCAGGGTCCAGTCGGGGTCCAGTCGGAGTCCAGTAAGGGTCCAGTCGGAGTCCAGTAAGGGTCCAGTCGGGGTCCAGTCGGAGTCCAGTAAGGGTCCAGTCGGAGTCCAGTCGGGGTCCAGTCGGAGTCCAGTAAGGGTCCAGTCGGGGTCCAGTAAGGGTCCAGTCGGGGTCCAGTCGGAGTCCAGTAAGGGTCCAGTCGGAGTCCAGTCAGGGTCCAGTCGGGGTCCAGTCGGAGTCCAGTAAGGGTCCAGTCGGAGTCCAGTCGGGGTCCAGTCGGAGTCCAGTAAGGGTCCAGTCGGAGTCCAGTAAGGGTCCAGTCGGGGTCCAGTCGGAGTCCAGTAAGGGTCCAGTCGGAGTCCAGTAAGGGTCCAGTCAGGGTCCAGTCGGGGTCCAGTCAGGGTCCAGTCAGGGTCCAGTCGGAGTCCAGTAAGGGTCCAGTCAGGGTCCAGTCGGGGTCCAGTCAGGGTCCAGTCGGAGTCCAGTAAGGGTCCAGTCGGGGTCCAGTGGGCGTCCAGTTGGGGTCCAGTAAGGGTCCAGTGGGCGTCCAGTCGGGGTCCAGTAAGGGTCCAGTCGGGGTCCAGTGGGCGTCCAGTCGGGGTCCAGTAAGGGTCCAGTCGGGGTCCAGTGGGCGTCCAGTTGGGGTCCAGTCAGGGCCGAGGGAGGGAGCGGGCGTCCCCCAGCGGTTGCTGTGTGCGAAGCAGCACGCTGGCCGCCGGGGTGGGCGGCGCGGGCATCCACAGGCCTGGCCCTGCTGGTGGGGCATCGAAGGACCGCTGAGAGGGAAGGGGTCGTGAGAGCGGGAGCCAGAGACCAGCTGTGATCAGGAAAGGGGGTATGGGAGTTGCACCCTTCCCTCCAGCTAAGGAGACGGTGGGCTGTTCCAGGCCGAAGGAACAGCATGGGAGAGGACGAAGTGAGAAGAGGCACAGCCCCAGCCTGGGGAGCGAGGCAAGCTGGAAACACGACTGAGAGAACGGGCTGTGGCCGGTCGGTAAGGGCCCTGAGTGCCGTGCCGCGTCCCCGACGGCTCCAGAGAGAGCAGGTAAGGGAGGTGGCTGTTGCGCTTATCTGGGCGAGGGCAGGTACTCCTCCTCCAGGCGGGAGGAGCAAGGACATCTGACAGGCGTCCACATCTGTGGCCTCTGGATCTGCTCTCATTTATCGCTTTGGCTACATTCTGTCTAGGAAGTATCACCAGTCAGTGAAGTGGTTTGGATTTTCTCTGCCTGGTGCTACCCCCTTGGGCGTGGGCAGAACCGGTGCCAGGAAGTAAGGCAGGCACAAAGGACAAATCTATGATTTCGCTTACACGAGGGACCTGAACTAGGCCAGTTCACTGAGAAAGTAGAAGAGTGGTTGCCAGGGGCTGGGGTGAGAGTCCATGGGGAGTTCACATCAGTTTGGGACAATGAAAAAGCTTTGGTGTTGGATGGTGGGATAATTGCACAGAAATGCAAACGTACTGGGGCACCTAGGTGGTTGATCCTTTGGCTCAGGGCGTGATCCCAGAGTCCTGGGATCAAGTCCCACATCCGGTTCCTCACTGGAAGCCTACTTCTCCCTCTGCCTATGTCTCCGCCTCTCTGTGTCTCTCATGAATAGATGAATAAACCTTAAAAAAAAAAAAAATTAAACAAGGGCTGCGCTGTGTTCTCTGGCCAGGGCCTCACAACACTAGGGACAGACCCTGGGGCTGCAGCGAGGGTGATGGGTCTGGATGATGGCAATGTGTTTGGGGTATCAGACTTCGGAACCAGGAGTGACAGTTCAACTACCTCTCTGTTTTGCAGATGAGAACGCGGAGCACAGAGAGGTGCTGTGGCCTGGATGCAGGGGCACCCACGACCCAGGGCAAAGGGGACCAGCTGTCCAGAGCAGCTGCGAAAGGTAGGCTTCTGCTGCACATTAGCATCTCACAGGCCTGAGAAAGACACTGTCCTTGCCTACTGGGCTGTGGCAGGGACTCTCAGGAGTCATTCTGAGCACACACAATCATTCCCTTGTGTGCAGACTTCACAGCCCAGCCCCCACAGCCGCCGTGGCTCCCAAGAGTGCACAGCTTGGGGCTGAGAATAGGGTGATCAAGGTCCCCCACCCCGTGGTGGAATCAGAAAGATTGGGGGGCCCCAGGTGCAGCTCTGCACGTGCCCCACGTGCCCCACACCTGCAGCAGCTGTGATGGTTATAGGACACTGCAGTGAAGGGCTCCGCAAGGGCCTGCCTCCCTCAGTAGGCAATGAGCGGAACTGCTCTCCTTTCACCCTGCCTTCCTGACTGGAGGGCTAACAGAACTGCGAAGACTCTGGAAGATGGAGTCTGGAGAGACCTGAAGGGAGGGTCGTGTTCTCTGCTGGGGGAGCAGAGCTAGCAAAGCCAGTGTGTATGGGGGGGGGGGGCTTCTGGGCTGAGGGGAGGCCTGGATCACGTGCAGGTCAGCAGGTGTGCCCCACCCATGTGGCTGGCACAGCCTTGGGGGACCTCAGGCTCACAAAGCCTCTGGCCTGGGGCTGATTCTATGACAACTTGACAAAAGCAGCTCACCCTTCGACCATTCCACAAATAGGATGCAGTTGGAATTCATTTATCTAATGGGTGAATATACTTGCATCAGCTTCAGCTAGCAGGATTGGCTTCTGAAACCCAACTCCCATTTCTTGCTATCTGTAAATGAGAATAAGAGCCAGTGGTTTTGCTATGAGCTGCTTCTGTTAAAATTTTGCAACACATAATTGGATTGACTGTGTCATCTCCTGCAACTGTTATGATAGAGATGAATTTCATGCATTCCCACTTAGAACTTTCTTTATTATTTTCATCTTGAGGGATTTCCAAGGAAACAGCTTCCAAAAGCCACTTTGCTTGCCTGGTTCAAAAACTCTGAAGCCGTGATTGTGAGTCTGAGTTGAGCTAAAAATAAAAGCCCCCAGAGCTTTGCTCATGCCAAGGACCATGGTGGACAAATGGGTAAATCAAAACACTCCTGAGCAATGTAACAGATGACTAGCTTCAAATCAAAATCCAGACCATGTAAGAAGTACATACTGCATTTGGTTCCCTGGGAAGCCTCTCCATGTGATAGTCGCCTAGTGTTAACACCCTGCTCTAGTCTTCCGCAGAGAACTGAAAGTAGTGCCTTTACATGTCCTATTGCATCAAGGATTGTACAATCCGTATGAAAGATCTACAATCTCCAGCTCAGTCTTCCCACTGCTTTGCTAAGGGGAAAATACATGTGAGATGAAATTGTGTGGATATTATATTTGAATCTCCTTGTTCCATTCTAAAGAAGTATGATGGCAAAGGTTTCCAAAAGGGAATCTGGTTACCTCCAAAGTCTTTTTATAAAGCACAGCCACATTGGTTTTAGTATGATGAATTTCCACCCAAGAAAAAACTTTCTCATTCAAAAGAGTAAATGATTTAAAATAACACGTCAGATTTATTTCCTGGCCTTACAAAAACATTCTGAACTCAAATTTCTGGGATCTTTTTGAAAACCATCTCCAAAAATAGGGTCTTTGAAGTCTCCTCGATGGTAACAAATTGACATCCTTTGAAGGGAATTTATTTTCAGAAAGCAGATACTGGGCAGAGCCAAGTCTCGTGGATAAGAGAGGCAACTGGGCTAGGTAACAAACTGTTGGTTCCTTTTTTTTTTTTTTTTTTTATTTTATTTATTTATGATAGGCACACAGTGAGAGAGAGAGAGAGGCAGAGACACAGGCAGAGGGAGAAGCAGGCTCCATGCACCGGGAGCCTGATGTGGGATTCGATCCTGGGTCTCCAGGATCGCGCCCTGGGCCAAAGGCAGGCGCTAAACCGCTGCGCCACCCAGGGATCCCCAAACTGTTGGTTCTAACAGTGTTTACTAAGCCCTTCTTATGTGTGGGGGACTACTCTGTGCTGGAAAAACATAGAGAGGGGCCTTCTGAGGTGGTTTGAAGACAAATCTCAAAGGAAAACTCAATGTCTTCAATATGGCGACAACAAATACAGTCCACAGCCCATCAGAATGACTGCCTGACAGGTAACACTTATTGGAATAAGTTCTTTTATGTTCATTTAAAAAGACTCATTACTTGATCACATTTTATAAATCTAATTATATGAAATTGTCATATGAATAGATAGTGCTCTGTTTTATAATTGGTGGGATTCTGGAAAGTTGTGGGAAAATACTTTCAAGTTAAATGCACAAAGGAAACTTTTTTATTTTTTAAGCAGGCTCCATATCTAGCATGAGACACAACGTGGAGCTTGAACTCCCAGGCACAAGATAGAGAAGAGATCTCAGGAGTCAGACGCTTAACCGACTGAGCCACCCAAAGATAACTATTTTAAGAGGGAGAAACTGTATTCAACTTATTTCCGAGCACCATTTGCTCTGTGTGTCAGAGTGTGCCCCCAGGAATTGTGCTCTGGTCTCACAGAGATACCCCAATCTCCAGGAACCTGTGGACCAGGACACGGCCTCCCCTGGAGGAGCTAGTGTACTTGTCAGAGGCCAGTGGTAGAGAGGCAGATCCTCCAGCTGGGAGTCCTCTTAATGCCATGGTTCCTAGTTATTGCTCTGGATATATTTACAAACAGAAAAGACTTTCTCCACTACACCATCCTGTTTGTGATCTCCTCAACCCAGTGTTGTATCTTAGGACACAGCAGGACCTGTAAGGCTCTGCAGCAGCCCTGCTGGCAGTCTGGAGTAATTCTACCCTGCAAAAAGTCTGTTTAGGTTGAATCATGAAATTGCTGGTTTTGGAGATCAAAACAGCAATCTCCTATGATTCGACCTAATATGTTGAGAGGAAGGGTAAGTCATGATGTAGAAAGCCAACCTCCAGCGATGATCTCCTCTCCTTTGCCCTCCTCCAATGTGATAAGAGTGCTTTCCTTTCCAGTCACTTCATATAAATCCTAAGAAAATGAATGCAGAGAATGGAGGCAGTTCCCAGGCCCCCATCTTCCTATAGGGAGGATCATAGAAGATCTTTAAAAGTGTAGGGAGTTAAGTAATCCCAGTTCAGCTGCCCAGTGCTGAGAAGAGACAGCTCAGCACGTGCTGCTCTGTGCCCGAGCCAGCCAGCCACAGTGCCAGCCACACAGCAGGGCGGAGGCTCCCATCCTTGGAGGAGGGTCTCGGGGACAGGACTCCCACCCCCAGCTTACCAAGCCTGGAAGTTAAGGCATAGGATCATAGTGGACACATACTGTAATGGTGACCTGGTCAAATTCAGAACCAGTCTCTGAATTCTCTGCAAATGAGCTTCCATTACAACAGTGTGTAGAAGAAAGCCCTGAGTAGTATTTCATAAGCCAAGTGAGTTTTTAGAGAGAGAAACAAAATAACATCTACTGGGCTGGGATCTAAATTCTTTCTCTCCATTTCGAGTGGGTGTCGTGATAGATAATCAGGACAGTACAAACCATTTTTGGAATGGATTCTGCAGTGTTCTTAGGCTTGCTGTTTTAAAGATGCTCCTACTACATTTTGAGTCTCTGCCATGTGGGTCCTCCGATGTGCACTGAAATGTGAGCTGTTGTTGAATTGCCTTCCACATTCAGCACACTCATAGGGTTTCTCTCCGGTGTGGATTCTCTGGTGGATGATGAGACTGGAGCTCTGGTTGAAGCTTTTCCCACACTCCCCGCATCTATAGGGTCTCTCTCCAGTGTGAATTCGCCAGTGGGTAATGAGGTTTGAGCAGTCGCTGAAACTTTTCCTGCACTCGAGACATTCGTAGGGTTTCTCTCCTGTGTGGATCCTCTGATGGCTGGTGAGCGTGGAACTCTTGCTAAACCTTTTCCCGCACTCAGGGCACTGGTAGGGTTTTTCAGCAGTACGTGTTCGCTGGTGTGCACTGAAGTGTGAGATACTGGTGAAACTTTTTCCACACTCAGTGCACTTATGGGGCTTCTCCCCTGTGTGGACTCTCTGGTGCAGAGTAAGGCTTGAGCTCTGGTTGAAGCTCTTCCAGCACTCTCCACATTTGTAGGGCTTCTCTCCAGTGTGGACTCTCTGGTGTGCTGGGAGGTTGGAAGGATCACTGAAGCCTTTTCCACATTCAGGGCATTTGTAGGGCTTCTCCCTAATGTGGATTCTCTGGTGGCAAACCAGATGTGAGTTTCGGCCACAGCTTTTCCCACAATGGCCATACTTGGAAGGTTTCTTTTCCCCAGTATGGGCTAATCTGTGGACAGCGAAGTGTGAGCTCTGGCTGACATGCCTTCCATATGCGCAGCACAGACAGGCCTTCCTTCCTATGTAGGTTCCCTGAGGATCTAGGAGTTTACCTACATCTCTTTCTGGAGGGAAGAGTGCTTTTTGTCTGTCTTCTGAGGGTGTTTCCCACTGCTTTTCCACTCCACATTCGCCTGCCCAGTTTTTCCTCCAATCAGGGGCCTGGGAAGCATCTATTTGGGGTCTCTCTAACTGTGCTCCCTGTAGCTCTGCTTCCACTGAGATGTCCTGGCTTGAATTCTCCTTGTCCTCTGTCCTCATGTCACGATCTGAAAGAATGAGATGAAACCGTAAATGTGACCTGCTTTCTGAGCTCAGAAGAATGCAAACAATGTGCAGGAGGCCCCTTCTGGACACTGAGAATTTCTTGATGGTGACAGAAAACTGTCAGCTTTCCATTAAGGAACACAGAAATGGGAATCTGGCTGAACCACAGGTCAGACAGCCAACTTGCAGGCCTTCCTCCCTCCCCCAGCTTCAAACAAGAAGGCTGTGTGGAGAAAGGCTGAAGGAAGGGAGGTGGGCATGGTCTAGACCCATTTCTTCCTCTCCCTACTCCTAAGAGCCTCTGCCCCCGAGCGTGGCTCCTCACTTCTCCTCCCACCCACCTTGGCTGGCAATCAGTACTAAAAAGGTACCTTTCTCTTCTTGATGCTGCCTTCCGGGTGGAGGGACAAGCCTGAGAATAACTCTGGCCCCTCCCCACCCCCTTCCTTCTCAAGTAGGAGGAAGGATTCCTTCCATTAACAAGGAGCTGGGCACACATGGCTCAGAAGCCCAGCAGTGAAGGCTCCATGCCCGCAGGGCAACGCTGTGGGCAATGCTGTGGTTGTCTGGGGTTCAGTGTGAGGAAGCCCACTGTGGCTACCCATCAAGCCACGTTGTCCTGTGGCTCTACTCGTTAGAAAGCTGCCATTCTGATCTCAATGTTACTCTTATGTTTCTTGGTGGGTCCAGAATCTGAGTGGGGGAAGAACAGTACTATATTGGATCCTCTCACATTACAGCAAAATGACTGAGCCCCATCAAGGAGGGAAGCTCATCTGAACCATGAGAAATTCACCCCTCTAATAATCGGAGGTTGACTGCAGTTTATTTTATTTTATTTTATTTTTTTGACTGCAGTTTAATTGGGGGTTGCCAAGGCTCACTTTTTCTATTAACCTGGTTATACGATAGTTAATCATAAAATTCAGATTGAGGGGCATCTGGGTGGCTCAGTGGTTGAACCTCTGCCTTTGGCTCAGGTCATGATCCCGGGGTCCTGGGATCGAGTCCCGCATCGAGCTCCCTGCATCAAGCCTACTTCTCCCTCTGCCTATGTCTCTGCCTCTTTCTCCGTGTCTCTCATAAATAAATAAATAAAATATTTGAAAAAAAAAATTCAGATTGAAACTTAAGTGGGAGGGGTGCCTGGCTGGCTCAGTTGGTAGAGCATATGACTCTTCATCTTGGGGTCATGAGTTCAAGCCCCATGTTGGGGGTAGAATTTACTTACAAAGAGGGCCTTAAAAAAAAAGAAATTTGAAAGGGAAATCATAAACACTGATAATTTATTTATATCTGTAAGCCAAGGTCAATAAAGAGAGCTGGCTTTCCTGGTGCCACCTGCTTTCCTGTTCTTCTGCCACCACCTGCTGTTTCAGCACCTCAGAGTAAAAAACCGGGAAGGCCAAGCGAGCAGGTGCTCTCCCAGCCTTCACTCGGTGCTGCTTTGTCCATGTTCAGAATTCCGGGTCAGACTTCCTTGTAGGTGCCATCCTAGCTTTCATTCATTTCCCATTTGCACAGGAAGTTCTCCGAAAGTCCTGGAGATCAGCATTCAGAGGCTCTTTACTTCCCTCCCACCTTTAGACCCCCTCTGGCTGGGGAACTGGGAGTCCTGCTCAAGGACAAGCAAGAAAGGACATGGAGTTCTTACGTAGTCTGCTTTCTGTTCCCATATCTGGAAGTGGTAGGGGAGATGAGAATGGAAGTACCTCCCAGGGGATCCCTGGGTGGCTCAGCAGTTTAGCACCACCTTCAGCCCAGGGCATGATCCTGGAGTCCTGGGATCAAGTGCCGTGTCAGGCTCCCTGCATGGAGACTGCTTCTCCCTCTGCCTGTGTCTCTGCCTCTCTCTCTGTGTCTCTGTGTCTCTCATGAATAAATAAATAAAATCTTAAAAAAAAAAAAAAAAAAAAAGGAAGTACCTCCCAGAAAATCTAGTTTTTGTAAGAAAATGTTTAGTTAATGAGTCAGGAAACTTGCCCCTATCAGTGAGGAGTACAGGGCAAGGTGTTCATGTATTTAACAATAATTACAAGGCTCATGATAATGACAACATCTGCTGAGTGCTAGCCCTGTGCCAGGGTCCTAGTAATGGCCCAGTGAGGTAGAAACTGTCACTATGTCCATTTTACAGATGAGAAGATGGAGGCTTAGGGTATGTAACCAGTTTATCCAAGAACAGACAAGTCTTAAGCTGGCAGGCTATTGTCTATAATATGCACAGAGTTCACATGGATAGGGTACTTTGGATGGAAATGAACAACTGGAACGTTAAGTCACCCCCACCTCTCTTTCCTCCTATAACTGTTACTAAATATTGTTTCTATAATGCTGTTTCTCAAAGAAGACAGGGAGACCCATTTGCTATAGAGCAGAGCAAGACCCTCAAAGTTGTCTTGTGAGTCACCTCGTACCATAGCTTCAGCAGAGGGCTGATTCTAGCAATATCTGAGGACAAGCAGTCAACAACGTCCCTTAAGGAAATAACAGTTCTCCTGACAAGCCCATTCCAGAGGCACAGACAGTGACCATCTCTCCTGCTTCCGGTCCCAAATGATTCCCTTTCCCACTGCTCTGAGGGGCACTGTAGGAAGGAGTGCTTACCACTGGGACTTCCCTTCCAGGCCTGGGGGCCAAGGCTCCTGGGCTCCTCCTGGGGTTCCTCGGCCAGTTCACTACCATCCCATGTCACATCCTCCAGCGTGGCCTTCTGGTTCTCTTCAGAGTCCCCCCTGTTCCACAACAGGCCTCCCGCCACCTCTAGGGCATCAACGGTGCCAGTGAGGGTCCAGGGGCTCATCAGGGCATCCATCTCCTGATAGAAGGGGCAGGTGGCTGGAGCACGGCTGCTCCTGGCTTTTCGGTAGTGGGTCTGGAGGTTTTTGAACCGGTAGCGACACTGTTCCAGGGTCCGCAGGAAGCCGTGCTCCCGCAGCCGCGCAGCTACCAGCCGGTACACCTGGCGGTTCCGATGGCAGGTGCGCAGCTTCTCATGGATGTAGGGCTCCCCAAGAATCCCCAGGAAGGTTTTCGTTTCCTCATAGCCCCAGTGCACCCCTGGAGGAAAGGAAGAGAGGAAAGCTAAGATGCCGCAGCTGCTTGTGTCCTGAGGCCAGCAGAAACACCTGCCGCCTGCCTCAGCCTCAGTGACTTCCTTGTCCTCTGTGACAGGACCTGATCCAACAATATGCACACATTTATTTTTATGCTTATAAATATTATTCTTACATAAGGGTTTTTCCTTTTTCTCAATGGCACACAGGAACAAAGGGCTGTCCCACTTGTTTGTAAAAATAGCCTTCCCAGCCCTTTCCAGATGGTGCAGAACCCCCTGGCCCCATGGCATCTCTGAAATAACTGGTTGGTGGGGTTCTTTCCATACCCTGCTGACAGCCAGGGTCCTCCCATCTTGCTCACGACGAGGGCTTACCAGTGGGACCATGAAGCAGGGTGGGGATTCCAGGGCTTCCAGACACTTCTTCAACACTTAGCTCGTACCCCTCAGAATCCTCTGTGATGGCTCCTGAATGCCCTTCTAAAGATGCTGCTGTGTGGCCCGTGTTCTGCCCCGGCTCCTCTGACTCGCGTTCCAGCACAGCCTCAGCCAGCACCGCCTCCTCCTCTCCCCAGTAACCCTCCTGCAGCTCTTCCTGCTCCACATCAGGGTCGCTCTGGCTAAGCAGAGCCCCTGCCACATCTGGAATGGGGATGGCAGCCTGTGGGCACATCAGGGCATCCATCTCCTGATAGAAGGGGCAAGTGCCTGGAGTGCGGCTGCTCCTGGCTTTGCGATAGTGGGTCTGGAGGTTTTTGAACCGGTAGCGACACTGTTCCAGGGTCCGTAGGAAGCCGCGCTCCCGCAGCCGCGCAGCCACCAGCCGGTACACCTGGCGATTCCGATGGCAGGTGCGCAGCTTCTCATGGATCCAGGACTCACTGAGAATTTCCAAAAAGATCTTGGTCTCCTCATAGCCCCAGTGCACCCCTGCCACCTTCTCATCCTCCAGGCCCTGCCACTCCAGCTCCTCCCAGGTCTTGGGTTTTCTCAGGATGGGCAAGTAGCTGGGCTTGACTCTTCTCCCACTCGCTGGAGAGTCTCTGGTGCCCTCCTCTCCGAGACCCTGATGATCTGGGCTCTGTGGGTTTTCCTCCTCCCTGTGGCAGTTGACCCTAGGTCGTGGGTTGGCAAATCTATTTGCAGGAAGACAAAGAGAAGACACAATGGTTTGCTAAATCTAATCCCAACCACTTTATATGCCAGGGAAGGGAGATACTATTAATTTTTTTTTTTTTTTTTTGAAGTCTCAGGGGATTCTTGGGAAGCCTTGGTGAAAGGACTGTGAGGGAAGAAAAGAAAAAATCCAGGCCCAGATCTAGAACTATACAAACATGTTCATCTGTCCTGTAACAAAATTTAGCCTCCCACCAGAGGCTTTACTGACCGTCTTCCTAAGATGAGCTTCGGTACAATATCCTCTCTGGGCTCTAGAAACTCATCCTCGATAGCACTGACTTTGGTATTAGATTATAGGTCTCTTTTTAAGCAGGATTGAGGGACTTGAAAATTTTGACCCAAAAAGGTCTGGAGTAGTAACTACTATGGGAACTCACCAGCTAACTTCTGTACAGGAACACGACACCCTTACCCAGTACAGCCCCATTTGCAGATCTCTCCCAACTTCTTTCCAGGTGGTTCCTCCATCCAGGTTCTGGCTTCTTCCGTGCCTCCTGAAAGAAATACACAGCCACATCACCGAGTGTCAGCAACTCCTAAGAAAACACAACACCCTACTCAAAATATGCTGCCTTGGGACAAAACACCTCTTACACTGCCTTCATCAGAGGGCAGGTGACAAAAAAGATTGAGAAGAAACTAAAACATGAGTTTTCTTTGGCTTTTACATGCCATAAGGCATGGGGAGCCTGGGTGGCTCAGTCAGTTAAGTGTCCGACTCTTGATTTTGGCTCAGGTCATGATCTCGGGATCTGGGGATCAAGCCCCACGTTTGGCTCTGGGTTCAGTGAGGGGTCTGCTTGGGATTCTCTCCCTCTCTTCCTGCCTCTCTCCCTACTCATTCACTCTCCCTCTAAAAAAATAAATAAATAGGGATCCCTGGGTGGCGCTGTGGTTTGGCGCCTGCCTTTGGCCTGGGGCGCGATCCTGGAGACCCGGGATCGAATCCCACGTCGGGCTCCCGGTGCATGGAGCCT
Organism: Canis lupus familiaris; assembly: GCF_011100685.1. NCBI lineage: Eukaryota > Metazoa > Chordata > Mammalia > Carnivora > Canidae > Canis > Canis lupus. The sequence continues at coordinate 54,385,752 of NC_049224.1, read as the reverse complement.
GCTTCTCCCTCTGCCTGTGTCTCTGCCTCTCTCTCTCTCTCTGTGACTATCATAAATAAATAAAAATTTTATAAAAAAAAAATAAATAAATAAAAAATAAAAAAATAAAAAAATAAATAAATAAATATTTTTTAAAAAGGCAATAAGGGGCAGGGGAAGGGAACAGAGGGAGAGGAATAAAGCAAGAAAGCAGCTAACATTTAGTGAACACTTATGCAGTGTGCTGGAAATTTTTCACACTTGCTCAAAATTCTACAGTCAGTATGCAGTGGAGCTGGGACTTGAACTCAGGGCTGTCTGACTCTGAAGCTGTCGTCCCTGGTCCCTGGCTACACCTACACCCGTAGTCCTGCACACCATACAGGCAAGATTCCGATATGGAAATAACTATTCCCCTTAAGGCAATCAAGCAAATCAGCATAATCTTACAATCTCAGGAGCAAGGAAAAGAATGACTTTAATACAATTCCTCACTACCTCAACTGTGGTGCTGCCTTATGTAAAGAGGCACAGAATTTTAGGCAACAGTTGTTTGGGTAACATTTTTCTGGCAGATGAAATCTATAATGTTACTGGGCCTCCCTGATGGCTAAATTTGCCTTGGCATTTCTGATAAGCAAGAGAGTTGGTTGCAAAAGCCCCCCTGCATGAGTAGTAAAATGTGTCCTGAGTAAGAGAAAAAGTCTAGCTCACCTGGGAGGTGCTCAGGATCCCCTGGTCACCACCACTCTCCTCCAGAGAAAGACCCAGAGCCCGAGGATCTGTTTGGAGACAACGTTTCTTGACTCCTTCTGGGGACTAGCCTGACTTAGCTCTGAAATAGAAGAGTCTTCCCCTGTCTCTTTGTATCACTTTGTCCCAGAAAGAAGGTTGGTAAAAAAAAACAAAATGGGGATCCCTGGGGATCCCTGGGTGGCGCAGCGGTTTGGCAACTGCCTTTGGCCCAGGGCGCGATCCTGGAGACCCGGGATCGAATCCCACGTCGGGCTCCCGGTGCATGGAGCCTGCTTCTCCCTCTGCCTGTGTCTCTGCCTCTCTCTCTCTCTGTATGACTATCATAAATAAATAAATTAATTAATTTAAAAAAATGTACTTTTCCCTTCCATCCAGGTTACTGACTGTCCTAGTTTTATGATTTTCTTCTTCAGTTTTGATAACACATTTGAATTGTGTGAATTGGGTCAGCCCGGGTGGCTCAGTGGTTTAGCACCGCCTTCAGCCCAGGGCCTGATCCTGGAGACCCGGGATCAAGTCCCAGGTCAGGTTCCCCGCATGGAACCTGCTTCTCCCTCTGCCTGTGTCTCTGCCTCTCTCTCTCTCTCTCTGTCTCTTGTGAATAAATAAATAAAATCTTTAAAAAAATTTTTTTTAAATGAATTGTCTGAATTGGTCTAGGGACACATGTACCTGTTCTGAGAATTACTGTGCTGTAGTTTAACCCTACCTTGTGCTTTTCCCAGCAATCAGGCCTAAAATCTGTGCCCACACCTAACCTACTGGGACCAGTAGCCTGCCACTCACATAAGGAAAAGTGCCACAGACTCCCCTATGTAAGTTTACAAAACATGCCAACCAAGGCTCATCTTCCCTTTGAAGGTGTCTATTGAGAATCCCCCAGATTCATGTGGCCAGCCTCATTTCACATGCCCCATCTTCCAAGTGGAAAGAAATCCCACTCCCTCCACTCAGAAGGGACTTTCACACCCTCTCCACAGAAGGGTCCTTCCTCCTCCCCAAACTGCTGCCTCTTACCGTTCTTGTGGAAGGATCGGAGTTCTACTTTTGGGTTGTGATTCAACTGTTCTTCTGGTTCTGGCTGTGAGTTTCTCACCATCACCTGTAACAGACACGTGGATTCTGTCTGCACTTGCTTCAGATAGATGCTTAGGGAACCTGGCGCTGATCCCAAGGGTCCCAACTCCTCTGAGTGTACCTTCTGTCCCTGTTCAAGGACCAGAAGTGGTCAAAATTCCATAGGTACTAAAGCTTAATCATCCCAAGACACAAAGAAACAAAGAAGAAATCAGTCTTATGCAAATCACTGCAGGGCAGTAAGAAGTGTGAATGTGTGGAAGACTAACAGAGAAGGTCTGGGACCCAGGCTCTCTCCTGGAGCCACACCTGTCAATCCCCAGCAAAATGCAGCCAACCAAAAATACAGCTGTTTTTCAGTAGGACCCAAAGGTCCAGTGTTATCAGGGAAGACCAGTGAAGCCTCTTGCTTCCAGCTGGCTGCTGATGAATGACAGCTATTGTATAAAACAACAACAATCAGCTTTTTGGTCCATCTGTGTGTTCCTCCTCGACCAGAGTGGTGTTCAAGGCACCTTAAGCACCACTCATACTTAATGGCAGGGACCAACACTCAGAACAACCTATGTAATGGATTCCCTGGAGTCAGTCTGAGCTTGGAAGGAAAGCTGGGCTCCCAGACTCAGGGAATAAGCAAACAGCACCTGACACAAACAGCAGAGCTCTATGCGTCACCCATACCGCTGGCAAACCAAGGGAGTGCAGTCTCTCACATTCCCCTATTTTATTTTATTTTTTTTATTTTTTTAATTTATTTATGATAGTCACAGGGAGAGAGAGAAAGGCAGAGACACAGGCAGAGGGAGAAGCAGGCTCCATGCACCGGGAGCCCGACGTGGGATTCGATCCCGGGTCTCCAGGATCGCGCCATGGGCCAAAGGCAGGTGCCAAACCGCTGCGCCACCCAGGGATCCCACATTCCCCTATTTTAACCACTCAGAACAAGTTTCCTGTTTCTCACCTGGAGCCCATATCGTCCAGGTCCTTTCTGCAAGTCTTCCACCAGGGCCACGGCCGCCTCTCCACTCTCTGGATGCTTCTGTCTAACCCAGATCTGGATCTCCTGAGGAAGGACAGTCAGGAACTGTTCCAGCACCAGCAACTCCAGGATCTGGTCTTTTGTACACTCCTCTGGTCTCAGCCACTGACGACAGAGCTTCCGGAGTTGGATAAGGGCCTCCCGGGGTCCTGATGCTTCCTGATAGCAGAAATGCCAGAAACGCTGGCAGGAGGTCTCTGGTCCACGGTCACTCTCCTGAAGGGAAATCTCCTGCTCCCAATGGGAATCATCTTCCAGCTTCACTATTCGAAGGTCTTCTTGCACTTGAGGAGTTTGGATTTGTTGGCCCACGGACACAGCCATAGTTCAGCTCAGAGAAGAACCTTGCAACTGGGTTCTGATGCTCAAACTTCTTCCTTTAGCACACTGGGACACTACGTTGAGATAGGAGTCACCGAGTTAACTTGAAATTCTAGAGCCAGAGATACATTACGGAGTGAAGGCAAGTGACCATCACAAGTTAGCCCAGAAAGACAGAGGTGAAGGAAAGAGCCCTCCTGTTCTCCCCTTCCCAAGTCCTGGTGCCTGTGGAGTCTGGCCCTCTGTCGCTGGGGTGGGGATGGAGATGTGTGGGGCAGCACCTCCCAAAGTCTGAGAGGAGGGTCAAGGGCTAGCAATCTGGTTGGAAAGTAGGGGAGCCTGACACTGTTTGCATAGCAATTTACTTGAGGCCAAGAAAGCTGTCAATTATCCATACTTATGAATGAGGAAGGGCTGGAGGAGATATCCTGGGGACAATAGCTGCCCACCCTCCCAAGCCACTGGTCTTCAGGAGTGAACAGGACAAGGACGAGCAGGTGCACAAGGTAGCAGCACCTTGGAGAGCAGCGCCCGGGTGGAGCGGGCTCTAGGCTTCAGGCGCATAGGATCCAACCTCTAAACTAACCACATCTCTGGAGGGGGGCTCGGCACCGGGCCCCCCACTCAGGCCTCCCCAGTCCTGCAAGAACTCTCTCCCAAACAGGGACATCTACCCTGGCTCAACTTCAAAAGCACGGATAATAAAGACACAGATTCATATTCAGAGCTGGCAGGAAAGTTAAGAGATACTTCGGCTGGTCAATCACAGCCCAGGGACTGCATTCCTTGGAGACCCCCAGGGACTCGCCCAAGGTCACAGAGCTGATGTTTGGCAGGGAAGACGCGGGGCTCCCTGACCGTGGGCTGAGGGGCTGGCCCGCAGAGCGTGACTTACACTGGAAGGTGGCTCCGCGGGCGACCTTCCCTGGAAGACTTACGGGGTCCACGCGGGCCCTGCGGACTGGGTGGCCTCGGCGCCTACGGGGCCAGGGTCCTCCCCGCGGGGTCCGGTGGGCGGCGCGAAGGACGGCGGTGCCAGCACGAGGGGCGCATCCTGCCCGGGACCCTCACGGGGCCTGGGCCCGAGGCGGCGGGACCCAGGGTATCGGTCCGGCCACGCCGCCCCCCACCCCCGCCGGCGAGGGCGGCCAGCGTCCCCGCTGAGACCTGCGCGCGCCTCCGGAGGCTCCGCGAGTACGGGCGGCCGGGGCCCGCCGCACCAGCTCCGCGGCTACGCAATGACCCCACACGACCCGGACCCCCAAGCCCAGACCCGGAGTCCGGGTATTCGGACGTCCACTAAACACCGGAAGCGGAAACGCAAGCCCCAGAAGGACTCGGTGTTGTCGGACTCCATTTCCCATAGGCCTCCGCCAGTGCCCGCAGATTGACAGCGGCGTTAGCCAATAAGCTGCGGGGGTGGCCTAGGCGTCTATGTGTTTCAGACGAATCGTTAATGATGGGTGGGACCTCACGGCACGCGGGATTTGGGAGTTCAGAGCCACGGGTAGGACCGTCCTAGGTGGAGGACGTGTGAACATCCTCCTTTCCCGCACTCTCGGGGGCGCTGAGACAGAGAAGGACCCTTGCAGGCAGGAAGTCTGCGAGTGTGAAGCCAGGACTCCAATTCAGAATTTTTTTTTTTTTTTTTTGCTACTTAAGAAAGTACTTTTCTGGCATGTCCCCTATGAAATGCTTTACGTGTACATACACCACACACCACCCCCAGTTCCTGAGTGCACAGTCCTGGGAGATTCAGGATGAATCCTACTGACGCTTACTCATTCAAGAATCAGTCATGGAACATCCACTTTGGCCCAAAGGAAACACTCCCGCCTCCTCTAAGGAATGCAGTCCAGCAGAGGATGCATTTTTATTTTAAGTTTATTTATTTGTTTTTAGTAATCTCTGTGCCCAACGTGGAGCTGGAACTTAACCACGGTGAGATCAAGGGTCGCGTGCTCCAGCGACTGAGCCAGACAGGCGCCCCTAGGGGATGCATTTTTTTAAATGCTGCCCAGAACCACTCATATATCTCCAATGCAGTGTGGTAAGTGCTGAAAGGTGACTTCGCACTTAGTGGCTGGAAAGAAATACCAGAGAGCAACTGGGTGAGCCCAAGAGGTAAGAAGGTGCAGTTACAGGGGAAGGGGGCAGGAAACTGTACTTTATTAAGCATCTACATTGCATATTTTATCTGGTTTGGATCTGACAAGGAATCCTGCATAGATCTCCCTATATAACAAATGAAAGATCCAAAATTCAACTGGAGGTGCGTGAAGCTATGATTCTGCCCACACAATTGGCAACCTGAGGTGGGGGAGGAGATGCACAAGGGAAGGGCCAGGTGACAAGAGGGGCTTTCCAGAAAGTCCTAAGTTGTGAGTTCCCACCAAATCACCAGAGCAGCTTTGCTTTTACGTATTTTCTGCTATTAAAAAAAAAAAGAAAATTGAAAATCACTGATCCAAGCCCATGCCCTATATTACCTTTTTTTTTTTTTTTTTTTATGATAGTCACAGAGAGAGAGAGAGGCAGGGACATAGGCAGAGGGAGAAGCAGGCTCCATGCACCGGGAGCCCCATGTGGGATTCGATCCCGGGTCTCCAGGATCGTGCCCTGGGCCAAAGGCAGGTGCTAAACTGCTGCGCCACCCAGGGATCCCCCTATATTACCTTAACTCATTTCCTGAGCAAGTGGAACTTTCACTGTAAGCAAAATCAAGCATGGAGAGGGTGGTCCCAACCTCAGGTCATATCACCTTCACCATCAACACCACATTAGTATTTCAAGGGAAAAATGCATACATGTCCTCAAGCTGTGAGTCACACCCCTTAAAGAACAGGACTAAAGGACCCCCTCCCCCAAGGTCTATTTAGATAAGATACTTTCCTTCTTGCAGCCTCCTGGTTCCTCAGAGGACAGTTGTCCTCAAAAACCTAGACAGGTCCATTTGTTGGTGAAAGCAGGCTCCATCTAGATCAGAGTTGTCAGTATTACCAGAGAGAATAGCATTTCAATGTTCGTGGCCTTACAGAGTGACTTACCTCTTCCCAGCAGCCTTCCAGAATGAGAAAGGCAAGTATCACCAGCGGTTTGGCAGATGTGGAAAATGAGGCCTCCAGAAGTGATTTGCCCTCCTCATACTGCTAGTCAGCCACACAAGTGTGTCTGGAACCAGGTCTGCCAGGCTCCCAACACTCCACCCACTGCACGGCAAGTATCAGAGGGGGTGGGAGACGCACAGGGCCTAAGAGCTCTGAAGGGCGTCACTGTGTGGGACAGCTGGAAGAGGCAAGCAGAGGTCACTAGTCAGTTTAAGCAAGTTTGGTTTCTAGATCTTTGGAATGTATTTAGAAAAACATTGCACGGAGGTGTTGATAAGCAGTGCCTCAGCAGACAAGGATCTCCAGATGAAGGAGATAAGCTTATCCTCCAGAAATTTGATGGATCACAGCCACATATAATGAGTAGAGGCTACTGTTCCTTGGGCACACTGGAACATCCATTTAACTCCAGTTTAACCAGTGATACTAACATATCTGAACAAGAGGACGTGTTCATAGGGCAACCTGGAAGGAGGAGTTATCAAGGGGATCTTGGGTACTGAGTAGACGGCGCTGGGGGTGAGGGGGGCATGAAGATAAGCTGGATTTGATAAGCTGCCTCCTGAGGGTGGCTGGTGTCTGCTTGTCCCTCACATGATCCCTTCCTTTCCTTCCATGCTGCTCAAGCACTGTCTGATCATAAAGCCACTCATTTCAGTCACTCAAGACCAGGAACAAGGGGTGCTCTGAAGGTGGCTTGCGATAGGAGATCCCCTACTATGAATTCATAACTGGGGATCATTAACACGAGCCTACCACCCAGGATTCCATCATCTCTGGGTGTACTCTCCAGGCTCCAGGTGTACATCTCCAGGCTCTGCACCAGAAAGGCTGGGGACCAGAAATCTGTGGTGATTTTGCCAGAATGTACCACCTCTGAGGCCTCCTGGCAGGTACCCCTGCCTCTGGTACCAACAGTGTAAACAGGCAACAGAGATGTCATGCCTGCCGGGGCCTGGGAGTGGTCAGGGGCCTGGGCAGGGTTTCCTGGGACCCAGACTCCACATCCCGCAGCAGTTCTACAGCTGCCTGGGGCCTGTGAAGGGTGGAAAGTTCTCAGGGTTAGGACACTGAGAAGAGCCAGCAGGAGCGGGGAACCCCAGGGGCCAGAGGGCCCTAGAGCCACAGCCTCTGCCGATGCCAGAGGCTTGAGCCCAGTTGCAAAGGCAAATGGAATTCACCATCCACCCTTACTCTACCCCAGGCTAGGAAACCCTCCAGCTCAAAACCTGACCATCCTTCATGCAGTTCTATGTCTATTCCCTCTGGGATTGGGGCTATTTTATCAAGTCAAGAGGATGGGAAAAGGAAGGACCCTACTCCTATGTCCAGAAATTTGGAATAGCTTCATAGGG